>NC_138866.1:32163270-33363270 GCF_965194805.1 Balaenoptera borealis | reverse complement strand
ACGGGAACAGAAATGAAAAGCTCTTAAGTTTCCTGATGCCTGGTTTATTATCACAACGAAAGCTCCGCCCACAAGAAGGAAATTTCAGTTCAGATTCTCTATAACTTTAAGAACATAGACGAATATATCAATTTTAGTAGAAACAGCTGATCAAGATAGCCTTATCATTCTCAAGGGAATGTAATTTTAAGGAGATACATTTGGAGTAACCGGATTTTAAACTATATTGCTAATTCTTCACTAGTGTAGTGGGAGGGGGCTATTTTCCTATGCTGCATGAACTATTCGAACATTTTCTTATTTAATACTTCTTTTAACCGTAAAAGCACTTATTTGAGAATAAACACAAGTTGGTTATACAAGCCCTTCACACTGAGGGCTCCATACATATAGGCGATGCCGTAAACCAAAGAAGGGTATGACAGAGTGGGGAAGTGGTCTCCACAGTGCTTTATCGTTGACAAAATGCCTTCACATACGTTATCAAACTGATCCTCTGGACAGTTTTGTGAAAGTAGGGAGAATAGACATAAGTACAGCTGTTTTCCAGAAAACAAAACCAAAGCTCAGCGATACAGTGACTCACCCAGCACAGGTAGGTGCTGAGTTGGGACTCAAACTCAGGTTTTCACTCTAAGCCCGCAACTCGTTTCATGACCTCCTGGCGCATTAGTTACACAGGTGATAACGCCTTATGGAGCAATCCCTGTTTTCTTTTCTCTAGGACAGAAACTGCAGTGGCTACACTTTCCCTGCCCAGGTGCAGGTGGCTTCACTTCCTGGTTTGCATTATTCTATTCGTGGTATTTACCTTACATGGAGGGACTAGGGCTTTTAAAAATCATTAAAATGGGTTTTTGAGGTTATATTTATTTCTCCTTCACATCCTAAACTTTAGACGTGATGCTCTCTGGCTTTCCATTCAGATGAGAAAATGACTATTGTGACTGTTGGTGATCCGTCCCCAGGATGCCAGCATAAATGAAGGATGTTCTTTTTAAGAAAGAAAAAAAATGCAATTTAGCAAGGTTCTTGACTCTCTTTTAACACAGCATCTATTTTTAAAGATGTTATTTGTTTTCACGTGTAACACTAGGTGGCAGAATAACTACACCACAAAGCACGATATCCTTTGTTTCTTGCTACTCTCGGAGCAGGGACCCGAATAGTGAGGCATAAACCATCTGTCGCTGCATGAGATTGGACCAACCAACCTGGCCAATATTTTCTTGACAGGGAGCTGGCTGCAGTGATTCTAAAACATATGCTTCCAACATACTGTCTGTAAGGTTTCCCTCTTTCTTTTTTTTTCCAGCTCCCCAGCATTTTACTTTTTCTGCCCCATTGCATCCGTGCAGACAAGGCCTGCAGGCAGCTGCTTTGAGATGGCAGATCTGGATGGATGCACCCAGCGGCGCTGGCACTCTTGCCCCTGTGTGCCAGTGGGTCATGGAGGTCTGGGGAAAAGGCACCTGAGCCCTTGTCCTGAGTGGTGTCAGCGGCTGTGGCCAAGGGCCAGCAGTGGCCAAGCTGGGCCAGCTTGAAAATGCTGCCCTCACGAACTCAGGTATACAGAAGGGTTTTTGTTTTGAAAGAGCAGCCTGATTGTGGTTCAGCTCTTTAGCTGGTTTAGAAATACTGCTGCATGGTCTGTGGGACATTGCCTCCAGTTTTTTTTCCTTAATGGTTTGCCAGTGTCTCAGCTTTCCCAAAGTGTCTGTTGCTCTAGATGCCTCACATGCCACAGGACACACTAAGCTAAATGAAGCTGCAGCACCGGTTTTGTCCTTTCATGTTGTAAAGAGGATGAGCTTGGGGCACAGAAATACCTCTTTGGGTTTTCGCTGAAAAGGAGAAGAATATCATTAAAACAAAACAATACATATCTAAGTCTAGTGAGAATACTCTGAGAATACTCTACCTTAAGGCACTCCAATAAAGCCAAGTCTGAATGTATAAAATTGATGAAGCAGAAAGATTTTATTTTAATTATAAAAGCATTCTTTACTTTACAACTGGAACCACAGTCGGATTTTATTAAATAGCAAGTTCCTGATGTGAATTGTAAATGATTCCATTTACAAAAGTGAAGAAAAAGAATATTCAAACCTTGACTTTTTAGGAACCCACTTGTTGCACGAAACAAAGACCAACTGGACTATAGTCTACCCACGTACTTTCACCATACCCTGCTCTACTTTCCAGCTGGGAATCTCAGGGTATTTTTTTTTTAGTTGATAGCTGAGGGTGCTGGTAATATCCTAATTTTTCAGAGAAGGCACTGGTGACATGAAGGCTCCTTGTTAAAGTGACCCAGGTGAGTCACAGTAATCAGGGTAAGCCTGTAGCTTAGGGATATGGAGGTTTTGTATATTTGTTTGCCTACCAGAGCTGCCATTCTTTCATAAAGAATAAACTGTATGACTTTTGAGAATACCTGAAACAACATATAAATCAGACCAAGGGTATCAATCACAGGCCACCACCATAGGGATGCTTTGAACCTAGAAGAGGGTTGTGAGACCTTCTTGTTTGTTAAGAATGAAATGTCATAAAAATTCCAAAGCAGGACTCAGATTTCCAGGGGGAAGGGACCTCTTTATTGTTTCCTCTAATAGCTGCTTTGGTGCTTTAGTGAATAAATGTGTTGCTCAAAATAACCCTAGATGCAGTCTCAGAACTATAGCCTGGCTTTGCTCCCACTTTTGTACTGAGCATCTATTCTGAATTATTTATTTATGATAGTTTTGCTGTTTTTGTCACTCCTCGCTACCCCCTCTCCCCCCATCATTTGTCTTGTCTTTATTCTCACACCCACTAATTAATTGATATCTTCTGCTCTTAGGACTACAGCAAATGTGTCTCTGCGTGTTTATGTGGATCCTCACTAAGCAGGCCATGCTTTTAAGTTTCTGGAATAGAACAGTGGTAAAAATGAGTCACAGCTTGTTTCCATATTTGCTTCTGAGTCAAGACACTTAATTTTCTCATTATAATGCTCAAGGTATAGAGCTATAGAGTTTACTTATAAGAGAAACAACCAAAATTCAGTCAAATCCTTTAATTAGATGTTTTCAAATCTTACAGAATTCTCTGGATTTGTATTTACAGAATGAAAAAACACAGTGGTCATGGTTTTATTATTTCTGTCCATAGGGAGAAAAACCTTACCCAAAATAGGCCAAATCTTCTCCCAGATTCTCTGGCAACAGGCGTTTTGGGTGGTGCCCAAAGTTGCTCATAACCTTAGGATGACCAGCATTCACTGAGGGCCTTAGACCTACATTTAAATGACATCTCAAAACCAGAGACCTGAGGGGCTGGGATCTAACAGTAAGAAAGCAGGGGAGTAGAGCTGAGGAGTAGGGGACAGTCACAGGAAGGGAGAGAATATTGGCAAAACAAGATGGGAGAGGTGAGCTGGGGGCCCAGCCCCAGTGCAGTGGCAGGGCTGTAGCAAAGTGTGACCAGAGGTGCTGGCACCTCCCCCGTCATGGACACAAGCCAGAGATATCAGTTTCCCTTGGTTTTCAGCATAAAAAAGCTAGCTAATGTTCTTGAGTGTCAGTTTATTGAGCTCTCCAGTGCAGCCTCATAACTTACATTAATTGGGAGAAAAATGCTTCCAGAGAAGAGAGAGATGTGGGACAAAACAAGTTTGCCTTTGACTAGTTGTCACGGCCCTGCTGTTTGGAGTCATTGACAAGTCCTTGGTTCTTGTATGACAGACCCTGAATAAAAGAAGTGATTCATCTTCTCTCTGTTGCACCTTTCAAGGAGGACATTTTTTTCTTTCTTAAAGACAGATTTTGTTTATGGACTTAACATCACTGACAGTGGCCAGTGGGCTCAGAATCTTTGCAAGGTGTAATTTACAATTGTGCTCCTCCCTCCTAAGTTTGTGCACCTCGAGAAGCTCCATCCCATTAAAATTCCTTCTTAAAAGCATAAGGTGAAAGAGCCAAGCATGTGTTGTTTTTTTAAAGGGAAGTGTAGCTACAGAAGGGGAGAGGGCCCCGGCTTTTTCTCTTTTAAATGCTAGTAAATAGCTTAAAACCTGTTGAAGCTTTTGGAGGAATGTGGAAGCGTTGTCATTTGGCTCTAATGTTTAGGAAAACAAAATAAAGGCAATAGTTTTAAGAAGAGACTTTCCTGTGATGGGCTCTATTCTCTGTAGTGTCCTGTAAGTGTCACATCTGTTCCTCCACGTACACAAGATAACCTCAGTTGCCTCCTTGTCTGCCGCGCCCAACCACTTTGCTTATTGCCCTACTGAATTCTTTTCAGACTTTAGTTCTGTACTTTTGCAGCTCAGCCCTTATAAAAGTGTGAGATACTGTTTTGTTTGGTTTTTAAATGTATTTATTTTATTTATTTATTTTTGGCTGCATTGGGTCTTCGTTGCTGTGCGCGTGCTTTCTCTAGTTGCGGCGAGCGGGGGCTACTCTTCGTTGTGGTGCATGGGCTTCGTGGGCGTCTCATTGCGGTGGCTTCTCTTGTTGTGGAGCACGGGTTCTAGGCATGCGGGCTTCAGTAGTTGTGGCATGCGGGCTCAGTACTTGTGGCTCGCGGGCTATAGCGCGCAGGCTCAGTAGTTGTGGCGCACGGGCTTTGTTGCTCCACGGCATGTGGGATCTTCCCGGACCAGGGCTCGAACCCGTGTCCCCTGCACTGGCAGGCAGATTCTTAACCACTGTGCTACCAGGGAAGCCCTGAAATACTGTTTTTGACAGTGAGAAAGAATAGTGTTGTTTAAAGATGAAATGCTAATACATTGTATGTACAAATTCTCCATTTTCTAATGTTATAGGAAGTGTCTGTTGTAACCCAATACAGTTCTCACTCAGCCATGTTACCTCGGATTCATGCACATAAAGATGGACCTGTCTGCCATTTGGGGAAGCCTTCATAACCTGGAAGGTTCAGGAAGGAACTGGTTTTTATTGAGAATTTAAAAGGAGTGTCTTTCATAGCCAATAGCCTTCCTTTTGGAGACTCATTTCTAAGGGGTCTTTTGCAGCTTCTACAAAAGAGAAAGAGCTCAAATTTTTCTTTCTACAGCCTGAAGGAATTGAGTATACCTATAGCCAAGCAGCTAAAACTTGAAAACAGCAAAATACAGTGTAAAAAAAAGCATTGCTTATTGTATTTTAGCTGTGGACACTTTGAGCTTCAGAGAATGATTAGGTCCTGGTTTTCCTGGGAAATTGTCTGTGTATGGACTCAAATGTAGGGCTTGAGAAATTATATTATGGAGAAATAGGAGCCATATAAAATGATGTGAATCTAGCTTGGATATGTATTTTTGAATTTACATTTAAATATGGTCCTATCTTAGCTTCTGGAAATTCAGTACACCCCCTCAGACCCAAATCTTTTCTCCTGCTTCTCCTTCACCACTCCTCCTTTCATCTCTCTCTCTCACACACGTACACACACACACACACACACACACACACACACACACACATCTTTTGGCAAATAATGGAGAAATATACACAGTATTTTTAATGGGGTTACACTTAACTGTTTTGTAACTTGTTTCCTTTTATGTAAAAACTGCAGAAAAATGTACTTCATTCTTTTATAACAGCTGCTTATGAAGTCAGTGGACTATATGCATACATATTATGTATGTTTTTAACCCATTTGTTATTGATCGGCATTTAGATGGCTCCTAATTTTTCACTATTCCAATGAATGCTGCAGTGTTCTGTTCTTTTTCTATTAAAAAGGAATGTTTCTCATTGTAAATGTGGTCAAACTCTTCATTCACAAAGGCAGAAAAATAAAAAGAAGAAAATAAAAATCACTTACTCATAATCCTCTATCTAGAGATGCCTTTAACATTCTGGTTTATTTATTTCATGCTCTTTTCAACGCATTTGTGTGAGTATTTATAAAGTTGATAGGATGCTATGTGTAGTTTTGGTCCAATTTTTTTCTACTTAACAGTTTACCTTCGGTATTTTCTCTTATTAAATCCTCTTTTGAACAAATTCTCTACATGATGTATTTTGTCTTTTTGAGTTGTCTGTTTAGGTCTTTTATCCATTTTTCTATTGGGATGTTAATGTGTGTTTTTGTATTGATTTGTAAGGACTCTTTTTGTAGTAAGGTCATTAATCTTTTGTCTCTTGTGTTTATTTCAGTTATTTTCCTTAGTTTTTCATTTACCTTTTAATTTTGTTTATGGATCCATTGATATATAAAAGTCTTACATTTTTGTGTAATCAAATATATCAGTATTTTCCTTTATAGTTTCTTTTAGGCTTAAAAGGACCTTAAAAGAAGCTGTAATAAAAATAATAGACATGTTTTTCAGCACTTAGCTATCATGTCAAGAGTTTCATATGTATAAATTTGTATATATTTACTCTTTATAACGAACCAGTGAGGTAGGTAATGCTATCTCTGTTTCACTGATGAGGAAATTAAGGCCCAGAAAGTCATACAGATGGAAGTGGCATAAACCCAGCCCATGTGGCCTGGGAGCCCACACTCTTCCCTACTTCACTGTATCACCATATGTTTCAAAGGGTATATTTATTTAGCCTCAAATACTCTGCTAAATCTTGCTGTGTCTCAACAATCACTGAAAACAAAAAACAGAACACCCATATTTTCTCCTAGTGTTTTGAATAGTTTTAATTATATTTGATTCTAGTTTGTCCAGATCTTACCTTGATGTGTAGTGTGAGCTGGGGCTCATATTTAATTTTTTCAATTAGTTAATGTCCCCAGTGTGTTAGCACTTCTTTAAGAATTTGTGAAGGATTTGCCTTTTCCAGGAAGCCTTTATAATTAGTGCTACTTCATGCTGTTTCTTCAGTTATATTTCTTCAGAGTTGTTGGTTTCCTCAGCAGCTCTGGTCTGTATAATTTTGTGGAATCGTATGTCGCTGCTAGATTAAAAGTTTCGTAAAATAAAAGAGACTAACTCTTCCAGTTGTTTTTACCCTGTATATAAGAATAGGATAAGAGATTCTTATCCTAGGGTCAGTGGACCCATCTTCTCCCTGAGTTCTGGATATCTATGAACTTGGGTAAGAAAAAAAATTACATCTCCATTTTCACCAACCTTTTAATGAAATTGGGCGTTTCTTCAATTTTGAATGTAAACAACAAACCACAGTAGTATTAGCAGAACCTGTGATTTTAAACTACAGATATTAATATTACATTTCAGTTGCTCCAAATATCTTGAAATATTCTTTACACTTAATACTACTTTGACGTTATAGTAATTATATTAGACCCACCACTAGATTTTGCTATTTAATGGATTAAGAAGCACATTTATTAATATTTTATATATTCAAAAATTATTTTGAAAACTGGATTTCCATAAGATTGGTTTCCTTTATGATCCTATGTATTTTATTTTATGCACTTGGAAACATTTTTCTGAGAAGGGGTCCTTAGGTTTCATCAAACCACCAAAGGGATCATGGCATAAACATTGTGAAGAGCCCTCGTCTGTTTAAATGCAAGGCATACCATTGAGCTTTATAAATACTCCTTAGGTACTGAGTGATAAAGAGGTGGTTTGGGAGGAGCTGGAAAACAGTCCAGCATATCCCTCTCTATTGTCTTGATTCTTCCACTTCTGGAAATATTCTCTTTATCATCCTAAATAGAACTATTTCTTCTCTTCCCTCTCCTTCCCCCTTCCCCCTCCCTCCTTTTCACTTAGTACCTCTCATTTCTTCCCTATTCTCTTTCTTTTTCATTTCTCTTTCTCTTCCTCCTTCATTTGGCTCCTCCTCCCTTTCTTTTTTTTCCTTTTTCTCTCTCTCCTCTCTAAAAATATTAATATCTTAAGGAGTTTGTGTTTCAGCTTGTTTCAAAAAATGTTTCCTCTTTTAGGTCTAAGAATGAATTCAAAGACAGTAGGGAAAAGGAGTTGATAGAAAGAGTTAAAAACATCAGCAAGAGGTTGAAAGCAAGACTTGCCAAAAATAAGTGTGAGGTAATTACCTGGAGATAATTAAGAATCGACCTTAAAGGGCACCTACCTGGTTTGTTTGACCCCTGGAAAGAGCCTCTGTCTCTTGGTTCTGGCCCCATAAGTCTAAGTCCTGCTTTCATATTTGACTTATCCAACTCCTTTGATAAGTTGTGTGCCTCATAAGACAATCATTCACTTTTAATTTTCAAAGTTCCCGAAGGGAGGGACCCATTTTGAAAGAATGAGACAATTAGACTGTATTATTGATTTGCAGTCATTTCTTTGGGATCAGTTCAAAAGTGTACATATTTAAGGGGCAAAAGTTAAAACATAGTTTTCCACTTAAAGTGGAACTTTTGATGCCTGGAATAAGTTAGTATTTAGTTTCTGAGATGCTCATGCAATGGTCTCACCTATATGCTGAAATGTAATAGTGATTCATCTTAGTCATTGGTCATGGGTACCTACCGATACAATCTGTATGGCTATAGAATTTTTCCTCTTTTTCTTAAAGTAAGTTCTGTTTGGGATAATGCCATTTTTCTACACTAAAAACATTAGCTCGTCTTACAGCTAACATAAGCTGAAAATTTGAGGTGCCTGGGGGAGGGAAATAAGGCAGATGGATTGTTTACATGAGTGCTATAGTTTCACTTTTTATGCACCAGGTCACATTGGAAGAATTAATGCCCTGTAAGTTTGCCAATCAGATTGCTCCAGTCATCTCTAAACATTCCATTTGGTTTATTAGAATAATAAATACTGTGCAAAGAAAGTTCATCTGGATCCAGGATATTATACTGTGGTCAACCAAAGAAATATGTGCTACACCTTACCTCTGACTAGATTTGGTCAGGTGACACACTGAATTTGACGAATGGATACAGATTTACCCTATTTGGGCATTGAATTGGAGGACTGGTCACTGGAGTTATAGTTCGTGTAACTGGAGTTATAGCATCATTGTTACTTGTCCTGGCCAGTGTTGGTTGCCATTTCGCTGGCCATTTCTGTCATGTCCCTCACCATCTGATGTCTGCTAAGCGTCCTCTGTGGAAAGGAGTAAGAAGCTTCTCTTCATCCTGCCAGGTCGATTTGGGTATCTGAAGTCACCCCCAGAAAAGACTTACTGAAAAGTCCATTTAAATGTTTCATCTGATTTGATGACTAGGACCCTGAATTAATTTCAGTTTGGGAAGTCTCAGTTTTTACGTCTGGCTTTCAGATCCTTCTCCTCTTATTCAGGCTTGTTGCAGCTGTTCGCTAGAGATACCTCTGCGGCTCTCAGGGAAATAGCTCTGTGAGTCACACTGCTTCATCATTATACTTTGGTATTTTCTCTCAAGCTGCTTTCCTTATCTGTAGAGTCCCTCTTCTCTGAGGTTAGTTCCTACTATGTTTCTAAGGCCTGGGTCAAGGCCCATCTCCTTCACGAGCCTTTCCTACAGTCTTAATCCATCACCAGTCTCTCTTGCTGCTAAACTTCTACAGATCTGACAGTTGGTACAAAAAGTTAAACTTTGGGCACAGGAAGTGATCAAATTGAGTCAGAGAAATACTAAAGTCATCCATTTAAATCTGGTTTTATTCATATAAAGAATACTAAAGAGATCATAAGTAATCAGTATTTCTAAGAACAAAGTTCTTATTTTAACATTTTATTGCTGGGGATACAGGTTCTAGGGAAAAGGAATAAAATCTGAAATTGAAAAAAAAAATTACAAAATGACCGGTGTACTAATCAAATTAATTGCAGCGTTATTTATGAAGGGAAAAACACCCTCAGTGTCTAACAGTGGAAGAACGACTAGTTCCCTTAATACACTGTGCTTATATTAATTGATAACAATTTAAAATTAAATGATGATTTTGAAGACTTTGCATTGGTAAGAACTTTTGTATAATGGTAAGCAATAAAAGCAGAATATAAAATTATAAACGTGTATATATGTATCAGGATGGAGTGTGGATAAATGAAAACAGTTGATTTGTTAAGGTAGTGGGATTGGTAATCTTTTTAACATTTAACAGTATTATAAAATCCTAAAGTTTATTATATGAATATATTAGAGTTTTTATGTTTGTTTGTTTTTAAAATTTATTTATTTTATTTGTTTACTTTTGGCTGCTTTGGTTCTTTGTTGCTGTGCGTGGCTTTCTCTAGTTGCGGCGAGCGGGGGCTACTCTTCGTTGCGGTGCGCGGGCTTCTCATTGTGGTGGCTTCTCTTGTTACGGAGCACGGGCTCTAGGTGCACGGGCTTCAGTAGTTGTGGCTTGTGGGCTCTGGAGTGCAGGCTCAATAGTTGTGGCACACAGGCTTAGTTGCTCCGCGGCAAGTGGGATCTTCCCAGACCAGGGCTCGAACCCTTGTCCCCTGCATTGGCAGGCGATTCTTAACCACTGCGCCAACAGGGAAGTCCCTGTGTATTTTTTTTTGCAGATTTATTTATTTATTTATTGACATACGGTTGATTTACAATGTTGTGTTAGTTTCAGGTATACAACAAAGTGATTCAGATATATATATATATATATATATATATATATATATATATGTATGTTATATATCAATATATATGTATTTTTTTTAAAAAATGTCTTCTCTATCACCTGGAAAAGCAGAAAATCAAAAAGTAATAAAATAAATTATCTCCTGATTTATGCATTGAGCACTTAATATGCAGTAAGAGTCCTTACTTAGAATCTGGAGGTATATAATGTCTGAAAAAAATAAAAATAAAATGGTGCTTTAAAAATAAAAACAATAGATAGTTCATGCTTTTGATTAATGGGTAGATTTATTATTATGAGGAAGGTGAGAATATTCAAACTAAACGATGGAAACTGATTTTTTTTAATACTTTCTATGTGCCAGACATGGTGCTAAATGTTTAGTATAGTTTATTTCATTTAAATATCTGTAAAACCCTGGGAGAAAGTTATTACTACTCCCCTTTTAATGGTGAGGTATCTGAGATTCAGAAACATGAATTGTGTGAGATGACATGGGTAGTAGGATTTGAAACCAGTTGTTGGTTTTGAGTCTTTGTTTTTTTCTCATCCCAGAAACATATCTCTTTAGTCAGTAATAAAATTACTGTGACCCTGGGAAGTTCCCATGGGCTTTGTGTCTTGTGTTAATAAAACTTAAAAGCCTTAGGTTCACTGACTAATAAAACCGCATATGTGTGTAAGTATATGTGTATGTATTACAAATAATGATTTCTATGGTTCCTTCAAAATATAACTTATTTTAGAAAACTATGTCATCTCAAGGATAGAGTTTACAATGTAGACCGTGATGTCAGATTGTCTCTTTGTGTGTGTGTGTGTGTGTGTGTGTGTGTGTGTGTGTGGTGTCAAACAATGAAGGCACCTTTCTCACCATATTCTCACTCAAGGCTGTGCCACAAGTTGCCTGCTTTTTTAGGGCAGTTCATGACCATCCCCATGAGACGGTTTACTAGAGAGCATTATTCTCCCTCCTTCTCATACTGGTACTGTTGGAATTAGACTTGTATGGTTGTGAGGAATAAAGATCCACTGAAGCTAGCCCAAATGAAAAGAAGATTTGCTGCAAGGAAAGAAGAATCCCCTGGAAATTCAAGAACAGGAGCCATGACAGTGTGGCGCTTCATGGAGTCTGGTACTGGAAGGTAGACTTCAGCAGAGGAGCTCAGGGAGCCTCATCTACTGATGCGTCTCAGCTGCAGTCCGAGAAGCTTCTTCCCAACCCACCGCCCACTGTCAAATTCTCCCCTCATTTTTTGCCCTTGACTCAGTTGCTTAATTCTGCTCTAGTCAGCTTTGACTGGGAATGAGTAAACCTGGTCTAAAAAATGACCACCTCGGCAGTGGAAACTAGAATTTTACATAGGAGGCCATGGGAGCAGCAACATGGTTGGAGGAAGGTGAGGAAGGATGCCATTTAGAGGCTACATTTGCACAAAAACTTACAGAGAATTTCATTTGTTTATATCAGAGAATGTGAGGGAGGGGGGAGGGGATGGACCTTGTACCAACACTGCAGAAAGGACTGTTGATAGGTGGTCTCCCTTAGAAGGAGACCTGCTTGTGGTAGGCCAAGATCAAAGTGTCTAGTGTAGGGACACAAAACAGATTATTGTTACTTATTCAGGCACTATGGATTTGTTTTTAATTACTGATATCTAGACCCATATTGAGACGCTGGGTTTCACTTGGAAGCAAGAGTTAGGCTCTAATTAGAGAGGGAAAAAAATTCAGAACCTAAGCTGGAGGAAATCAGACCTATGAAATATCCATTTCTAAGCTATAGTCATTGATCAACTTCCTGGTCTCTGCTAGGCTCCTAACTCCATTTCCCTATAATCATTCTTTTTTTAAATTATTATTATTTTTATTTTTACATTTATTTATTTATTTTAAATTTATTTTCTGGCTGCGTTGGGTCTTCGTTGCTTTGAGCGGGCTTTCTCTAGTTGCAGCAAGTGGCAGCCACTCTTCATTGTGGTGCATGGGCTTCTCCTTGTGGTGGCTTCTCGTCGCGGAGCACGGTCTCTAGGCGCATGGGCTTCAGTAGTTGTGGCATGTGGGCTCAGTAGTTGTGGCATGTGGGCTCAGTAGTTACGGCTCGCGGGCTCTAGAGCACAGGCTCAGTAGTTGTGGCACACGGGCTTAGTTGCTCCGTGGCATGTGGGATCTTCCCTGACCAGGGCTTGAACCTGTGTCCCCTTCATTGGCAGGCAGATGCTTAACCACTAAGCTACCAGGGAAGTCCCTATAATCATTCTTGATGACCTCATTACCCATGTAGATAATCTGTCCAACATTCTACCTTCCCAGGGTGACTCCCTCCCCGCAAGGATGTATTCTTCCATCCTACTTCAGCAACCCATTCTGATGGACTTACCTTACACCTGATATTACCGGTTACACCATCCCTTCTTCCACAGTCGTGACTTCAAGTATCCTTTTCTCTGACCACCACCTCCTGTATTTATAGCTCATTTATTCTATTATCCCCACTCCAAAAACACTTTGATCACATGAAGATCCCCAAACTGAGTCCATGGTCCATAGTGATAGTCACAACTTTGTATATACCCTCAACTTCTTTTCCTTTCTTGCCTTTCATTATACTCATACCCTTAGGAAGACCTCTTTACTAATTAAAGCTAACTCTTTGTCCACTGTGCTTTCACTGAAGAAAAACACATACTGTCTAAATTTATATTCATAATCTTTACTTGAATGCCTTCAGTCCTGCTCAGCAATTCTATTATCCCCTCTCTGAAATAACCATTTCATAACTTCTCCTTTCTCTAACTTCTGATACTTCCTCTCTACTCTGCCCTGAGGAACTTTTCTCTAATTTCACTGGAAAATGGAAGCAATCAGAAGAGATTGTTTCTCATCTTTCCACTAACAACCCTGTCAACTCTATCTACACCCATATTCTCCTTCGTCCTGTCTAAGGCCAGCCCTCAACTCGTGCACTGGATCCCACTCACTCTCACCTCCTTGAACACCTCACACCTTTCTTTCCGCCTTAATTTCTCTCTCTCCACTTCCTATCAGCATTAAAGCTGGAATAACTCTCATCTTGAAAATCTACCATAGATTTCACATTTCCCCTCTGGCTACCCTTTGTTTCCTCCAACTCAAAGGATGCATCTAAATCCTCACTCACTGTCTTCCCTTCACCATCAATTCTCTTCTCATCCCACTCTGATTAGGCTCTTGTTCCCACCCTCCCACTGAAACCAGTCTTGCCAAGGTTACTAACGACCTTTGCTTTGTTGACTCCAATAGCCAGTTCTCAGTTTTCACCTTTCACGCATTCTCAATAGCATCTGACATAGTTGATCCTTGATTCGTTCGTTTTCTTTACTTGGCTTGGTTTCTGGGACGTCACGCTGCTGCTGCTTCTCCTCCAACTTCCCCACCCTCTCCCCTCCTCCTCCTTCTTCCTCTTCTCCTTCTTCTTCTTTCTTCTTCTCCTTCTTCTTCTTTCTTCTTCTCCTTCTCCTCCTTCCCAATTGCTGCTCTTCTCTGCCTCCTTTGCTGGCTCCTCCTTCTCTTTCAAGCTCACGTCTTGGGTCTTAATTTTTCATTTTTCCTTTTTCGTTTCTTTTTTGCAGATATGTGTGTATATATATTTCTTATTTGAACAGATACTTTTATATTTCTTGTTTCTTCTTTCTTACACAAAAATGTAGCATTCTATAGATACTCTTCTGTACTTTTTCTTAGTTAATGTATCCTTCAGTCATTTCATATCCGTTCACAGAGATTTTCCTCCTTTTTTCCCAACTGCATAGTACTCCATTGTGTCAGTATACCATAAGATGACATTTTGGAACCAATCATTGATTGTGTTGAGCATACTTTTTCCTTTTTAAGTTATAATTAGTTTGGAGAGCTAGTTGGGTCTTGGTGGTAATGGTATGCTGTAGTAATCTCCCCAAACTCAACAGCTTAGGAAGAAACTAACATTTCTAACAAGTGAAAAGAACTTGTCTGTATGTGTAATGATTTTAGGCCTTAGTTTCCACATCTATAAAAATGAAGGCATTGGTCTAGATGATCTATAATGTCCTTTCCATCGTAAATATTCAATAAAAAAAGCACACCAAATCTGCGATTTGTCCAGTACAGTTAATTTGAAAACATGAGCATATTTTTAACCTCCTTGTTTTAAATTGAGATATTATTGATATATAACATTGTGTTAGTTTTGGGTGTACTATATAATGATTTGATACATGTATACATTTCAAAATGATTACCACAGTAAGTTTAGTTAACATTCATCACCACACATACTTACAATTTTTTTCTTCTGATGAGAACTTTTAAAAAAATTGAGGTATAATTAACATATAACATATTAGTTTCAGGTCTACAGTGTAATGATTTAATATTTGTATATACTGCAAAATGATCACTACAGTAAGTCTAGTTAACATTGGTCACCATACGTAGTTACAAATTTTTTTTTTCTTGTGATTAGAACTTTTAAGATCTACTCTCTTAGCAACTTTCAAATATATAATACAGTATTTTTAACTCTAATTCCCATGCTGTGCATTACAGCCCCATGGCTTATTAATTTTATAACTGGAAGTTTGTACCTTTTGACCCCCTTTACCTATTTCACCCCCCACCAGTTGGCTCTGGCAACCACCAGTCTGTTCTCTGATGAGCTGGGGAAGGGAGGTCCTTCTGTTTTTGTTTTGTTGTTGTTTCAGATTCCACGTATAAGTGAGGTCATACAGTATTTGTCTCTCTCTGTCTGACTTATTTCACTTGAGGTGCATCCAAGTTGTTGCAAATGAAATTTCATTTTTTTAATGGCTGAATAATATTCCATTGTATATACATTATACAACCACATTTTCTTTATCTATTCATTGATGGACACTTAGGTCAACCGTTTCCATATCTTGGCTGTTGTAAATAATGCTGCAGTGAACTTGGGGATGCATGTGTCCTTTTGAGTTGGTGTTTTCATTTTCTTCAGGTAAATACCTAGAAGTGGAATTGCTGGATCATATGCTAGTTCTGTTTTAATTTTTTTGAGGAACCTCCATACTGTTTCCATAGTGGCTGCACCAATTTACATTCCCACCAGCAGTGCACAAGAGTTCCCTTTTCTCTACATCCTCAGCAATACTTGTTATCTTGTCTTTTTGATGATGGCCATTCTAGCAGGTGTGAGGTGATACCTCATTGTGGTTTTGATTTTCATTTCCCTGATGATTAATGATGTTGAGCACCTATTCGTGTACCTGCTGGCCATCTGTATATCTTCTTTGGAAAGATGTCTGTTCAGATCCTCTGCTCATTTTTTAATCAGATTGTCTGTTTGTTTGTTTGTTTCAGCTATTGAGTGGTATGAGTTTTTTATATATTTTAAATATTAACCCCTTATCAGATATATGACTTGCAAATATTTTCTCCCATTCAGTAGTCTGCCTTTTCATTTTGTTGACAGTTTCCTTTGCTCTGCAGAAGCTTTTTAGTTTGCTGTAGTTCCACTTGTTTATTTTTGCTTTTGTTGCCTTTGTTTCTGGTGTCAAATCCAAAAATCATTGTCAAGACTGGTGTCAGGGAGCTTATGCATATATTTTGCAGTTTCAGGTATTATATTCAAGTCTTTAATCCTTTTTCAGTTAATTTTTTTGTATTCGGTGTAAGATAGGGGTCCAGTTTCATTCTTTTGCAGGTGGCTGTCCAGTTTTCCCAACACCATTTATTTAAGAGACTGCCCTTACCCCACTGTATATTCTTGGCTCCTTTGTCATAAATTAATTAACCATATATGCATGGGTTTATTTCTGGTCTGTCTATTCTGTTCCATGTGTCTTTTTATGCCAATACTATACTGTTTTGATTACTATAGCTTTGTAATATAGTTTGAAATCAGGGAGTATGATGCCTCCAGCTTTGTTCTTCTTTCTCAAGATTGCTTTGGCTATTCGAGGTCTTTTGTGGTTCCACACAGATTTTAGGATTATTTGTTCTGTTTCTGTGAAAAATGCCATTGGAATTTTGATAGGGATTTTGTTGAGTTTGTAGATTGCTGTAGGTAGTTTAGACATTTTAACAATGTTAATTCTTCCAATCTATGAGCAACTTCTTTACATTTCTATCTTTGCTTGTACCTGTCCCATGGCTTTAAATATCAGCTATACATACACTGATGATGATTCCAACTCTGAATGCCTTGGTTCTACACTCATATACCAAAATGCCTCTTGACATTGCCACTTGTATGTCTAGCAGGCATTCAAACTTGATATATTTAAAACAGAGCTCTTGATTTCTCCCCAAAGCTGCTTCTTTGATAATCTTTATGATCACAGTTAATGGCACACCATTTACCCAGTCGCCCAGGCCAAGAACCTTGGAGTCATTCTTGATTGCATTTTCCTCACTCACATTGAATCTATCAGCAAGTTTGTCAACTCTGCTTTCAAAATAAGCCCTGAACCTATCCTCTTCTCACCTCCTCCACCTCTACCATGCTGTCAAGTCACCATCATTAGTGATCTAAGCAACTTGTAATAGCCTAGATTCCCAGTTTCTACTTTTGCCCTCTTAAATCTATTCTCTGTGCAGCAGCCAGGGTGTTCTTTCTAAGTATAAATCATGTCCAGTTACTCTGCTGCTCAAAACCCTCCAGTGGCTTTTCATCCATCTCAGAGTATAATCCAAAATCCTCACTATGGCCCCCAAGGTTTTACATGGTCTGCCGTTGTTTTGATTGGATTTCCGTGTTGACTACAGCTACACTTGCCTACTTGTCATTTCTTCAACCTACACACCAACACCATGTACCCTACTACAATGTAAGCTCCACGAGGCAGGGACTTTGTTTTAGCTGTTGCTATAATCTTAACCCCTAAAACAGAGCCTGTCACATAGAAGGTGCTCTATAAATATTTGCTGAATGAAGTGAATTGAATTACAAAAGAGTCTCTTTTCAAAAAAAGGGGTAGAAAGTGCTAAATGAACATCTTCTTGAGCTGTCATCAGTGAAATTATTCAAAGTATGGGATTTTTCCTTCACTTCTCCTTCACATCTACTGCTCCTAGAAATTATATGATTACAATGCCCTGCTAAAATTCTTGATTTTCTCAAGGAAATCACAGTGTTGCTTTTAGATGCATGTGAATGAATTTTTAAATGTTGGAAATCACATGCAGAAGAAGCATCAGGATCTCAGGAAGTTGTGGCGATGCAGTGCATCAGCATGCTGGTCGCTCCCACTCAACCTTTATCCCATTGGGCCTATCTGTTCTCTTGCTATTTTGAAAAAACTGAACAAAATGCAAAGAAAAGGAGGATGACTAAAAAACTCTCAGAGCACAGATAAAGCGCTTTGAAGGCCTTTGTTGGGTCACCCCATGTGATTTCACATAAGGGGGTTGCCTTTTTTTAGTGATTGAGGAAGAATTGGCAAGGTTAAGCATGCAATGCCAGTTGTAATCTGACAATGTGGTTATAAATGGCCACGGTTTCATATGATTCCAAAGCAAAATGGATAGCAGACCACGGATAAGCACAGGTCTATGGTGGATACATACACAGAGCACCACTAATGTATATTTTTTACATTAGGTCAGGTCTATTCAAAGAAGCTGGCAACACATTATTTTATAAAGTAAATTCTCTTAGTCATCCTAGAAAATTTTGGTAAGCAACCAGTGTTTATATTTATTTTAGTCTTTTTTATTTCAGGTTAGATATTTTCCAGTGGATATTTGTACCAAACATTTCTGAAAAATAAATGATATAGCTCAAAACTGGTGTCGTTATTTCTATGCCATCTGGAGAAGAAATTGCCTTCTGGGATCTATAGCTTTCCTGAATTACATCCTTTGTTTGTTTGTTTTTAATTTGGAGGTTTATGTCGTTTTCACCAAAAACACTGGCTTTGGAAAACTCATTTGATGTGTGGTTTTCTGTCTCACAAAGATAGGTTCTGTGAGATCTTGATCAAGGTAATGATTGTGGGGAAGTAAAAAGAGGACTGGCTGCTAGGTCTCAAGATTTGGGTTCCAATCTTGACATGTCCCCTTCATGTTTTTTTTATTTATTTATATTTATTTTTGGCTGTGTTGGGTCTTCGTTTCTGTGCGAGGGCTTTCTCTAGTTGCGGCAAGCGGGGCCATTCTTCATCGCGGTGCACGGGCCTCTCACTGTCGCGGCCTCTCTTGTTGTGGAGCACAGGCTCCAGACGCGCAGGCTCAGTAGTTGTGGCTCACGGGCCTAGTTGCTGCGCGGCATGTGGGATCTTCCCAGACCAGGGCTCGAACCCGTGTCCCCTGCATTGACAGGCAGATTCTCAACCGCTGCACCACCAGGGAAGCCCCATGTGTTTTTTAATTGCAGCTCTCTGAGCTCCAATTATTTCATGTGTAAAAGAAAGGATAAAATTGAATTTCTACCCTACTTGGTTATTATAAGAATTAAATACCCATGTAGACATAACTGGGATAACTAGGATGATGCCTGACACCTTAGAAGATACTGGGGCAAGTATTTGTTTGATCCCCCATTCATCGTAATTGGTTACTGTTGTGCTGTTGTATCCTTGATTCTCCAGTTAGCTATTCAGTGTCTTTCATAGCTCTGATTATAAGAGACACATACATTTATTATTATTGGTTCCCTCAGCTTTCTGCATATTGTCTTCTGAGTGGATTATTTGTTACAGCAGTAAGTGATTCTCAAAGCGAGTACCCTCTGGGCCTCTTCTGGTACTTCCAGTCAGCCTTGTATGTTTCTATGTTTGTCTTATGTCTCCCACAGTAAAGTTGTTGGTACTGAGCTTGCTGACTCTTTCTCCTGTCAGTACCCTCTGTAGCAATGTACTTTGTGCAGTGTCGGGTCTACAGTGTGCTTGGTAGAGTTCTGTGGACTTGAATTTCAACAGGTACTGTGAAAGGAAGTGGGTATATTCTCTTGGTCAAGGAAGAAATCATCATGAATCTAATGGTTATGCCATGACCATGCTTGCTTCCCCCACAGAACTGTAAATTGGAACCCTGTGTTCTTTGTCTGTCTGGGCCACGTAGAAGGAGTCTGGGTTTTAGTTCATGGTAGAGGGACTTGGTCCTGTTGGAGATATCAGACAGGGATATACCTGATATTCCTGGTAGGTGATGGTTCTGTATCTCTGATACCTCTCCCCTCTTTTCAGTAGGCAGAGAGGGAAGATGGTATATAGAGAAGCCTCAAACCAATCAATCCTATGCTAATTCTTGGCTATCTATAACTTTAAGCTTGCAAGTTGATCTCTTAAAGCTCTATCTTCCCTCTTGGCCTCTTCCTAGTACTTAAGGTAGCAGGTACCAGTTAGGCGTGGTGCCCTGGCCATGATGCTGTGGTCCAAGCAGTAGGGCTAAGGCTGTATGGCCATAGCTTTATGACTGTTTTGCCTGAGATTCATTTATTCTCTCATCAAATATTTATTGGACACCTGCACTGAGCCAGGCATGAACTAGGTATTGAGGAGAGAATGGTGAGCAAGACAGAGTTTCTGTCTTCAAGGAGCTTACATTCCAATGGAGGGATTCAGGCAATAAGCAAAATAACAATTATATGAGATATTTTCCGATAGGATAAATGTGACAAGGTAAATAAAACCAGGGTAAGTGATAACAGGGGATGGTGAGTGTGTGTAGAGAGACTGGTTGCTGTAGTGGTTAGAGAAGTCCTCTCTGAGGAGACAACTTGAGCTGAGACAGAAATGATGAGGAGGATCCAGTCATGGGGAGAACTGAGGAGAACATATTCAAGCCAGACAGAAATAGCTGGTGCAAAGGCCCTGGGGTAGGAACAAGCCTGAGTGACTGAGACATTGTGTATATGAATGTGGGGAGGGGAAATAAGTGGGGAGGAGAGGAGGATAGTGGGGATAATGATATAGGATAAGCTTATTTTCTCACATTTATAAGAGCATTCAACAGCTGACATAAACAATTACTGACACTATATTTAAAGATATACGTGGAGAATGAGTTCTTTAAAAACCATAAGCATTTATGCAAAAAATATTCATCTTCCATTCATCCTCAGGTGTCTCAGGTAGCATTTGTTTTACCTCACATTTCAGCTCGAATGCCCTTTGCAATTCATTCTGCCTGGTTTCTTAGAATTGATTTTCTCTTAAGGCTGGTGCATCCTTCAGAGACCTTAGACCAATTGGTCCGAAGACCCTTGCATTCCCTCAAGGCTGCGTGCTGTGGATGTTGCAGCCCCAGGAAGCATTCTGAAACCAGGCATCTTTCACAGCCTGGTGTAGAAGTTACTGCCTGCAGTTCTTACTGGCTTTCTCTTTCAGAAATCTTCTTTTGTTCCTGCCACAAGGCAAAAACAGGAAAAGAGATCTGTGTGAAAGAATGCTCTCCCTTTTTCTTTTGTGGTGATTGTGTATCTTAAGAGAAGGCCTCAAAGGTTCCCGGAGCTGTCTGTCTTTTCATGTAAATGGAGCCCTTAAGCCTATTTAGAAGTGTGCGAAAAGCCTGTGGGAGTTGGGGTGAAAGATACAGAGGTAGCATCAGCGTCCCAGTTAATTTATTCAAGTTCAACTTTGCGCTCTCTTTTGTGTATATAATTAAAAATACTGCAGAATTGTATTTTGCACGAGTAATTTTAATTATATGCTATGCATATTACTGTATACACATATTACTGTGCAGTGTCGTAACTGCAAAACCCTATATTCTTTACTGGCAGGTTTAAGGGATTTTCCGGGGTAATTTTGACTATGTAAATTTTGCCTTACATGCCAACTTTAGAGGGCAATCCCTGGGTAACATATGACCCTCTGTGTTGGATATTTAAAAAATCCTCCTTATCCCAAAGCAAAGGAGACTTTGGGATAAGGGACTTACGTTCACCCCTTACCCCCAAACAGGTATAAGATTGATATTGGGCTTTGTGAGTAGCAAAGGGATGAGGTAGAAGGAACTTAGGAGATTCAAACAGAAGAGAGAGCAGAGCAAGGGACTCTGAGGCAGGAGGTGGTGGACCAGGGATTCCAGGGTCAGGCAGGGAAGGGGGCTGACTGGTGGTCCCTGGGTGAGACTGTTCTTTCCAGTGAGTGCAGGGCTCAGAGCTATCCTAGCTGTGCGGAGTAACCCCTGCTGGGTGGCATCACCGCTTTTCCCTAGAAGCCCTTCACCTTAAGATAACACTTACAGTGCATTGTTCCATGTGAGGGTTGCTGTGTGTGTGTGTGTGTGTGTGTCTGTATGCACATGTGTATTTGTGCCTTGGCAGACAGAGTGGGAGGAAAAAGCAGCAGTGTTGGAAAGAAGACACAAGGAAGCAGGAGGATTTGGGGTCCGAGGTTTTAGGAGCAAGTTCTGCCTTTCATTGTTTCATGGCTGAGGCAGTGTTAGAGGGGGGACCTGAGATCCTGCGGGTGGAGCGGAGTGAAGGTCAAACTTATATGACATTTGCAGCCCGTATCCCAGGCTGCCCCCCACCACCAGCACCTCTCCCCACTCCCTTCCCAACCCTTCCCAAACCCCAAGGCCACATCTGTTTATTCAGATGCACAAAACTTTCAGATTTGGTAGAGGAAAGATAAACAACCTATCCCAGTGCACCACCTAAGCTTTTTACTGAAGTGCAGTTGAAACTTATATTCAGGTCCCCTGCTGTGGAATTTTCACTCGCCCCCCTCACCCATGCCTTGAGGAGGTCGATGGAATTCTGAGTCTTATCAGCCTGGGCTGGAATCCTCCCCAGGACTCTTAGCCTTTCATTTTTTTTTCCTTTTTAAAAAAATTTTTCTTGGAGTATAGTTGCTTCACAATGTTCTGTCAGTTTCTGCTGTACAGCAAAGTGAATCAGCCACACGTATACGTATATCCACCCTTTTTTAGATTTCCCTCCCATCTAGGTCACCACAGATCATCAAGTAGAGAGCCATTCATATTTGAGCAAGTATCTGAGGCTCAGTTGTGAGGGTTGAAGGTAACAATGTCTGCAAGCACTTTCCCACAGTTTTTGCAGATTGCCTATGAAACAAACTGCTCTACCAGGAGAGTCTGCACATTAAAAATTCTAATGCATAATACAACATTTTAGTCAGAACTCTTTGTTGCAAGTGATGAAAACCCAAATCTAACCAGCTTACGTGCAGAAAGATGGAATTTCTGGTTTCACAGAAGCCAGGGAAGACCCAAGAACTGAAAAGAGGGCAAGGAAGCAAATGGTCCCTGAGAAGGGATGGAACGGAATGAGGGCTCACAGGATGGACAGTCCCAGTGACGTTAACAACGTATTTTCAACCAAAATTTAAGTAAGGTCTTTGAACTTCAATCTTATGTTATAATAATATTCATTATGAATACTTAATTCTAATTTTACATTTTAGATTTATTGCATTAATATTGGTTACATATACAGCAAAGATTAATATATATCACAATGTTTTTCTTTTCCTGACAATTAGTTCTTATTTGAAGACACAAAACTACATTTTACCGTAAGCAAAAAAGAATATGTCAGGCTTTCAATTCGGAAAGCGGAGTCAAATCTGCAGTCTCCTAGAGGAGGGAAGTTGTAAGGCCTACGTTCTTTCATAATGGGTCTAGTCCTTACCCCTCATCTGACATTTTCTTGTGGAAGACATCTGGTTCAAATGAGCACTAATGGCAGCCTTGATCATCAGAAACCAGAAAGCAAAAATCATAAACAATGTATAGTATGTAAAAGGGATGTCAAAAAGCATTATGCAAAGAGATGTCAGCAGCAAATTTATTTTCTATGTAAATTTCACCTTTTGGGTGTTTGTCTTCTCACTGACTTATACTTCTCTTCTGGGGAACAGCCAAGGCCCCCAAAACACAGGGGTGGGCCTTTGTCCCACTTTGCCAAACCTTTGAGATGGCTCTGCAGACACACCCTCTAATTCATGACCTTCCTTGCCACTTCATCCAAATTCACTGAAAACAGTGGATAGAGCTCTAGGGACCAGGGCATGTTGCTTAGAGTACAGGTGAGGATTGTGTTTACCCATGACCATAGCTCCTAAATTAGTAGGACTGTTATGACTTAGCCATGTTCTCCTGGTAATCTGTGGTAGGGTTGTCATATTGGTCAACGTGCCTAGCCCCTTTGGGACCACCCAAAAGGAAATCTGAATGCCGAAAAGATTCCTAATCCTCTAGGAGTTCCAAGACTAGGGATGACTTGCAGGGATGGAACCAGACTTCTGGCATATATCAGAGGTTTACAGTCGTAGAGATAGAATTTACCAGAGTAGAAAAGAAGAGAAAGTTTCTAAGTAGGGAGTAGGTAGTATTTTGGATAGCCAGGGGTTTGTGAGAAGATTTTGGATGAGCCAATAATTAATACTATGGAATACCAGGGACCTTACCAATTTGTGAGGAATGCTAGAGGTACAGGAGGCATCTCAATAGGGTATTTGCCTTTTCAGAGACTAGGAAAGAGAGGAAAGGGAAAGTGGATATAAGTTGGTTATTGGAACTTTAATGGAGCCTTGAGACAGTTGTCAGGGGCAGGAGACTGAGGACAGGAGCTAGTTCAGACAGAGAAGAGGTTAGTTGCGTCTAGTTTGGGGGGATTTCAGAGTACTGAATAAGATGTCAGAAGCTTTCAGGATTCAAGGAAAGTGGATGGCAGGAAAAGAGAGAGAGCAGTTTGCTTTGCATTTTAACCTCCTTTACCACTTCTCATCTGCCTGGTTTGGATATTACTTATCTCAAATTGAAGGTATGTGTTTGGAGGCTGAATACTGGGAAGAACATGGAATATATAGTCTGAAGACTTTTATCTCTCTGAACTTTACCTTTATGATAGCATATACTTACCACGGGGGTTTGGTGTGAAATAAATGAGAAAATCTAGGTCAAATGGATTGGGTAGAACCCTGGCCAAGTGACCAGATGTCCTGGAATGAGTGGGATAGTCTTGGATTTCAGCTTCCTATCCTGTATCCAGTTCATTTTACTGATAGGGCTTCCTATTACTCTGATGTCTGGAGTGAATAGACCCTTATGAACTAGACACCTGTGATAACTTTTATCAGTGGTAAAATGGAATTCTTAAATTGGATTTGGAGGTAGGGTTATAATGGTAGAGTTACTGTGTCTCTGGGACAGTGATTTGGCCTTAGTAAAGTTTGGTCTTTTAAGATTCATCACTCATTTATGGCTAAGAATATCACAAATAATTGTTAGGACCCATAGTGAGTCTTCAGCAATCATTTCATCAGGATCTGCCGTGTATCAGGTGCTGTGCTAACGGCACAGAGGTGATTGAGCCATGGTCCTTGTTCTTAAGGTTCTCCCAGACCAGTAGGACAGACTGGGATGAAAATAATTAACCATGCAGAATAAGATAGTAAGTGCTATTCTATTGGGATGAATCAAGTAGAGAAAGAAAATAATTCCCTCTGGAAGATCAGGGAAATACTCGCAGAGGAGGGAGTGGATGACTAGTGTTTTGAGGGATGAATATGATTATGCTCAGCAAAATATGGATTATAAGTATAGTGACATGGGAAATGCACAGTGAATGCGATGTAGTGCCACCAAATGGGATAAAGTGTATGCACTGAGTTTGTAGATGGTGGATGGATGATCCCATCATGTCTATTCTTTATCTCTTTCCCTACTCATGAGGAAGTCCTTGTCTAGCAAAAGTGATCAATGTTTGCACTTTCGGAAATAGGCGTTAGATACTTCCTTCTCTGGAAGGGGGATGGCTTTTTGATCTAAGTGAAGTTATCAGAGGCAATGTGGTATAAAGGAACAGAGGACAGGCTATGAAACAAAATTCTAACTCCACCGCTTAAGAGCTGAGTGTCTTTTGACAAATTGCATATATTCCCAGTGACTTTGATATCTCTGTGAAATAGGATTAATAATAGCACCGACTTCACAAATTGTTGCCTCAAGTGCACTAATAAGTATGAAAGCACTTTGTAAGGTGCTGTGAAAATATGTAAATCAGCAAGCATTTGATCAAAAACATCAGCAAACCATTTATTTATGTAGTTCGATATATTGTGCAGAGCTGCAGAGATAGAGGACCCATCTTCTAGGAAGATAGAATCAGAATTCTGAATAAGCTCCAAAGCAGGAGACCAAAACCTTGAGTTCTCACTAGGTGCCCTTACCCTGAAGAGTAGACTTGTGAGTCTGCCTCTTTTTTTTTTTTTTTTTAAACATCTTTATTGGAGTATAATTGCTTTACAATGGTGTGTTAGTTTCTGCTTTATAACAAAGTGAATCAGTTATACATATACATACGTCCCCATATCTCTTGCCTCTTGCGTCTCCCTCCCTCCCACCCTCCCTATCCCACCCCTCTAGGTGGTCACAAAGCACCGAGCTGATCTCCCTGTGCTATGCGGCTGCTTCCCACTAGCTATCTATTTTACATTTGGTAGTGTATATATGTCCATGCCACTCTCTCACCCTGTCACATCTTACCCCTCCCCCTCCCCATATCCTCAAGTCCATTCTCTAGTAGGTCTGTGTCTTTATTCCCGTCTTGCCACTAGGTTCTTCATGACCTTTTTTTCCCCCTTAGATTCCATATATATGTGTTAGCATACTGTATTTGTTTTTCTCTTTCTGACTTACTTCACTCTGTGTGACAGACTCTAACTCCATCCACCTCACTATAAATACCTCCATTTCATTTCTTTTTATGGCTGAGTAATATTCCATTGTATATATGTGCCACATCTTCTTTATCCATTCATCCGATGATGGACACTTAGGTTGCTTCCATGTCCTGGCTATTGTAAATAGAGCTGCAATGAACATTTTGGTACATGACTGCTTTTGAATTATGGTTTTCTCAGGGTATATGCCCAGAAGTGGGATTGTGTTGCCTCCAATGACCCTGTACGCTCTTCGGCTAGGTAAAAGGCAATTTGGAAAGGGGAAGTGTATTGTGCTCTCAGGAAAGACATTAACTTTTTTTGCTCTTTGGAAATGTTTGTTCTTTTGGTTTTGAACTCCAAATGTGAACAATCCAGCTGATTCAGATCCCCAGATGAGCCCTAATCATAGAAACACTGTGACAACCACAAATATTAAAAACATACCTCAATTTAGGCAACCAAGGTAAGGCAAATACAAATGGTATTATATGAAAAAAAAAAAAACATTGCCCTGTGCAAACCTAGCATGTCACTGCATTTGACATCAAGGAAATGACGACAGAACATGTTTACCACTGGGAAATTCAAAGGAGATAATTACTCTTCTAGACAAAGGCAGTAGAAAGAGAATAATAAAGACCAATAATTGCTCTTGTTTATGGAAAGTAAGATTGGGAGATTATATTAACATCAGATTTAAAATTTTTTAATTTATATACAATAAAGTGTATAGTTTGATGAGTTTTGGCAAATATGTACACCTAATAACAACATTTCCATCACCCCCCAAAGTTCCCTCATGTTCCCTTGCAGTCAGTCAGACCCCGGCCTCAGCCAAACACTTATTTGCCTTCTGATACTATAGTTTTGCTAAAGTTCATTTTAGTTTATATTTTGCTGGGTAATGATGTTTTGCAGAAATGATGATAGTTGGCCATTGTCAAAATCTAGGATTAGAATCCTTCCTCCTTTAGAAAGTACAATTCCAGTAATTTCTCCGAGCCTCGGTTTTATCATATTAATAAGGATAATAACAACTTTTCTCTATACCTCAGAAGGTTGCTGTAAAAATCCAGAGAGATAATAGATGAGAATTAAGTAAGGATTTGATGGATTATTTAGCCAATATTAATGTGAATCAAAAGGATGACATTTCTAGATATGAGCCATTTTATAGAGGAGTTTCCACGCCAGAGCTCCTGTCGTGCCTGTACAGACCCATGAAGGCGAGTCCTCCCTACGCTTGTCGAGGAAATTGCCTTTGAAATAGTTGGCTCATGGGACTAGAATTCAGTCTCATGTCTCTCTAGTTGACCATAGAGGATTATAACTCAGCTGATATATCTGAGTTAACATCAGATTAATCATATATATCACATTGGGTATGAATATCAGATAAAAATATTCATATTTTTGCTGTGTTCACAATGCTTTCTCATAATAAACTAAGCAATTTATTTCATGCACACACTCCCACTGGCCTGACTCTGGCGTGTCAGTTTTACAGTTCCCATCTCACACAGATAAAACTGAACTCTTCAGATGTCAAGTCATGTGCCAGAGGCTTCATTGTAGACTATCAACTACTGTTATAAATCGCTGTTGTTTTAAAGATGTGACCTAAATGCCATTTTCATTGGAAACTGTTTGAGTGGAGAG
The DNA here is from genome assembly GCF_965194805.1 of Balaenoptera borealis. Taxonomy (NCBI): domain Eukaryota; kingdom Metazoa; phylum Chordata; class Mammalia; order Artiodactyla; family Balaenopteridae; genus Balaenoptera; species Balaenoptera borealis. The sequence goes on along the minus strand of NC_138866.1, from coordinate 33,335,514 downwards.
TAGAGACTAACATATAAAATTAAGCCTCTGATTGAGTTCTAACATTTCTCCGTGGGCAGCAACAAGAGAATTGCATTCCCTGTTGGCCAGAGAAAGCAGGCCAATTTTATCTTCCCTCTCTGGGAGAGATCACTTTAGACGCTCTGTAGACGTATTTAGGTCTTGCTTATTTTTCTTGGATGATCTGTTAGAACGTATACGTGTGTGCACAAACCCTCCCTCGCGGCCACGCACACCATGCTGCCATTTGCCTCTGTGTATGCTTGTGTATCACGTGTAGATTGTGCATCTTCACAAAAGACAAATGATCACCAGCTGGTCACTCTCACTTCCTCCCATGTACATTTTGTAGCTTCCCCATAGGGAAGCGAAACCGATGGTGGGTTGGAAGAGATTGCATTTGCTGAAGTGGATTCAACCAAGTGGCTGTTTATGGATGACCTTTGTCTTCTTGGGGCAGTAGCAGGAGGAGTTACAGATTCCTCAAGAATGTCTGATCCCATCTCATTACAATTAGAATTATAAACCATGGGCCTTGTGAGTTCATTCATCTGAGACAGTGATGGACCAGGAATCCAAAGACTGGTTTTGAGCTTTGCCTTTAAGTATCTACCTATATGTGAAAGTAGCTCTGTACCACTGTAGATCTTTTCCCACTTCTCTCCTAGCTTCCCTATGAGATTGTCTAATCCTCAAAGGCACTGCGTCTGTAATTTACACAATGTTCACTTTTTCATCTTTTTCTGTTCCTACCCTGCATTTGGTAGAGATGTAGTAAGGACTTGCTGACTGATAGAATGGGACTACATTCTGCCTTGGATGAGCTGCAATTCTTTGAAAGTCTTTCCGGCTAGAAATATTCTGCTTCAGGGCCGTCACTACTGTTAAGATTCTGTTGGAGCAGTGTGATCAGACACCTTCTCCTCTCAGGTCTCACCCTCTGGCCCCCCTGAGAAGATGGGGCTGTGAGAGCACTCGCCTGGCTCCAGTCTAGACCCTTAATGGCTCTTTCTCCTACTGCGCTGCGTTTCTGAGACCTTGTGTTTCAGTCCCTACACCTCTCTCAACTCTTAGCAGCCTGAAGAAGAGGAGCCTTAGTGGATATTTTTCCTTCCTTTCCCCTTCCTTCCTCGCTCTCTCCCTTTCTCCCTCCTTTTCTTTCAAACAAGAGGGATTGAACCCTCATGAATATTTAAAGTGGGTTTCACAGAACACAAAATCTGTACCAAAATCTGCAAGGGGGATTCAGTGTTGAAGGTTTAATTCCTCAGAATCAGCACACTTTAAAACATAAACCAGATCATGTCAATCCCCTAGTTTAAACCCATCAGTGGCCTTCCACCACCCTTAAATCCAAAGCCAAAGCCTTTGTGCTGGCCTCCAAGATGCTGCCAGAGTCGACCTTGCCCACCCCTCCGACCTCTCTCTTCACTCACTAACCTCCAGCCACACAGGTCTTCTTTGGGTTCTCAGAGCACTCCAAGTTGGTTTCTGCCTCAGGACCTTAGCACTCATCTCTTCTGCCTGGGACTCTCTGCCCTGAACTCTGTGCCACCTGAGTCACCACTCAGATCGCAGCCCAAGTGCCCTCTCTCAGACAGGCCTACCCTGACCCTCCCATCCATAGCCCCCCACGCAGTATTTTTTTCCCTTATGTCGCTCATCATATCTGAAATTGTCTGGCTCATCTCCTGGTTTCCGTGTATATTGCTGGACCCTGACTAGCCTGGGCACTCCCTCCACAGGGCAGATGGAGGCTTCATTAGTCCTGCTCTCCGTCATCGCTCTTAGAACAATGCCTGTCACACAGTGGGGCTCCGTGAACATATAACATGTGACTCAGTGAGGGATGGAATCTGAAGTTATTTAGCTCTCTTGGCTTTTCCTTGTCTCTCTCTCTCTCTCTCCCTCTCTCATTTCTTTTGCAGAACCTGCATCGTGGAAAATGGTATGATCTCAGGCTGTAGTACAGGTCCTTGATCAGGGCCCTGGGTTTAGCTGCTCACTTGATTTTGAAGCTTCTGGTCATGCACAGCTGCCAATTGGAACAGCTGTTCTAGAACGACTCTCTTTTTCCATTGGTCAACAAGGAAATAAAAACTAGAAAAAAATTTCAAATAGTCTGTAAGACTTTACTAACATTAAGTTTGGTAATAACTTTTCAATCTTAACTTCCATTACAAAGCTACTTCATTTCCCCTAGTTTGTGAGATGCCCTGTGATCTAGCCCAATACAGGAGAAATATAGGGTATATACTGCTGTATCCTCAGATATGGCCAAAGAAAAGTGCTTGTGAACCGAAGGGGAAGACAGTTCAACCAGGGACCATTCATAGGGGAGGCCAAGTACCAAAATTGAGTGCCTAGCTTTAGCTCTTTCTTATTAGAAATTCTGGAATAGAAGGATAGCGTTTTAGGATTTTCCTAATAGAGGAATTCTGTTTTTATTTGGATTAAGAGCTTATCTCTGTAACTTCCCACAGACATAGGCTGAACTCGCCAGTGACCCTAGCCCTGTAATAAACTCTTACAGCAGGATGGCCTAGGCCTTGTGTACTCATGGAAAGTGTGATGTAGCTTGTCTTGTTGGTTTTGTACTATTTCCATCTGTAGTAGTGGGTGAGCTGTGTGCGTATTTACTTGTCACCTTGCAGTATGCACTTTCGGCAAGTTAGGGGGCAAAGCAAAGGCCCTTGGCTTTTGAACTTTTCTGCTTTCTTGGCATTTCCACATGAGATAAGATGGTAAAGGGCTAGAGGATTTCTCTTTAAGATTTCTGCTGAGGAGATAGAGAACTGACCGATGTCCACATGCCTGCCGCCCTCAGCGTCTTCAAGTCCATATTTCTGCTTTCCCATGAAGCCTCTCTTGCCCACTCTGTTTAAAATCACAACTGTTGCACACTTTATACTAGGTCCCCTTTACTCTGGTTTGTCCCCCCCAGAAATGACCACTTTTGGACATGCTGTACTCTTTACCACTTACTGCGTTCATTGTCTGCCTCCCATTGCCAGAATATAGACTGCCCAGGGGCCAGGATTTCCTGCTGTTATATTCACAGTGTATCCTAAGAGCCTAGAACAGTGCCTAGTGTGTAGTTAAGCCCTTGATACATAGTCCTTGTATGAATGAGCTGACATCCCAGTGAAAGGAGAGATGATACAATGTCGTGATGAAGAGCTTGGGCTTTGGAGTCAAATGATCCTGGATTTGAACCCCAGCTTTGCCACTTACCAGTGTTGGTCTTCAGAAAGTGACTTAACCTCTCTGAGCCTCAGTTTTCTCATCTATAAAGTAAGGATTATGGCACTAACCTTGGAGGTGTGTTGTAAAGATCAGAAGGGATAAAGAGGCAACATGACATGACGGTTAAGAGGCAAGGCTTTGCATTCCAGTAGATCTGGGGTCTGGGCTTTACCTTCAGGTTTTGGCTCTCCCAGTACCTTGTGCAATTTTTGTAAACTCTCTAAGCTCGCTTTCTTCACATGTCAAATGGATATAATACTCTGGCCTACCTCGTAGGATAGTGGTCGGGAGGTAATCCATGTGAAACTCAGTAAGGGATCCATTAACTTGAGCTATTTGGAGGATGGGGATAATAATGTTTGTCAAGTTAGCCTCATTGCTTGCACAAAGTAACTGCTTAATAAATGGTAGGTTTGAGAAAAGAGCGCTATTGTTAGAAGCTTGGGACTCTCCTAAATTGATGTCGCCGTTTTCTTTGCATTCCCTTTCTCCAGGGGGAGTAAAGCAAATGCCTGTCATCTTTGTGACGTGCTTGTTTCAACTTAAAAATGGAACAGTGAACAGTTTTTATGTGCCATACTCCCTTCTTTGTCCTGTAATCAATTTGGTTTTGAGTTCAGCGGTTATTTTTGAATTCTTGGATTCAGTTGCCGCAGGGTCTCTTCTCCACCCACTGATCACTGGGGGGACTTTATGTAACTTGGGTGTTGAGTCAGCTCATTCACAGCTAATGGAATTGGCTCCAGTAGCGGTGGTTTTGGGAGATGGTGATGTCTCCAGGGTTCTGTCAGCTTCTACTTGCTTCTGTGAGAGATGCCTTTTCCCAGCTCTGCTCCTCATTTGTGGTGTGAGTCTCAGCAAGACATTTCACCTCAACCAAACCCTCCAGCTGTACGACCCAGATGGGAATCCATGCTTCATCTTGCCAGGTGACCCTGGCCAAATTATTCAAGTGGAGAATAAGACTCACTGTGTCTTATTCTCCACTGTTGTAAATTAACAAGTACAGGGAAATAAAAATAGAATGTTTTCACCCCACAGGGTTTTGCGAGGATTGAATGAGCTATTACATATAAGGGCACTTTAAAAGTACTCAGTAATGTTTATTATTATGTTTCTTTATAAAAAATGTTGAAATATTCTACTACTATTTTAAGTTTATGAGCATTCCTTTATTTAGAAAGCTCTGGGACTTGAGCTTCTGCCCCTAGTGCCCTGTGGGGTCCGGAAAGCACCTGATGAAGAATATATTTGCTTGAACAGAGCCACAGGGGTCCACTACATCTTCCTGGAAGTGGCCAAACACGGGTGCCTCTCCATTGTTTAGTTTAATGTAGGGAAATAATAGGGGTTAACTGGGTTGGTATGAAAGAGCTCAAGGTAGTGTGGTGAGGACCCTGAAGCTGGGGCAGCTCCTGGGGAGGGGGCTGCTAGCCAGAGTCAGGCAGTCTGGCAAGGTGGGCTTTACCTGCTTGTCTGGCCTCGGCCCGAGTTTCGACCCAGAGCTTATCACACTCAGGAGGACGTGGCCCTGTTCTCGGGCCCAGAGCTCACAGGGACTGAGTTATAAAAGCAGAATGCCAAATTATTCATTTTAAAATGAAAAAGAAAGCTGTTCTGTGCATTGGAGAGGCACGCCTGTCTAGCTAGCATGTTTCTCCTTCAAGGCAGGTTAAATGAGAAAACGAATTATTGGAAGGTTACTTGATAAGTACAGAATTGATCATAAAGGGGTTAAGTGATTCAGCTGGTTATGGTATCAGGAACTGCTAGCTTGCTGCACCCATCTCCATAGTCCGGCTCTCCCTGTCAGGTGATCTGTGTGCTTCCGGGAGTCGCACGCACTGGGGCCCCTGGCAGCCCTAGTTGGGTTTGGAATCAGTGCTGGCGCCATTTGTTTCTCTGACTATCCTTTTTTTTTAATCGAAGTATAGTTAATTTACAATGTTGTGTTAGGTTCAAGTGTACAGCAAAGTGATTCAGTTACACACACACACATATAACACACACACACACACACACACACACACACACACACACACACACACGCATATTCTTTTCAGATTCTTTTCCATTATAGGTTATTACAAGATACTGAGTATAGTTCCCTGTGCTATTCAGTAGGTCCTTGTTTACTTATGTTTTGTATAGTAGTTTGTATCTGCTAATCTCAAACTCCTAATTTCTCTCTCTCCCTCTACCTCCCACGATCCCCTCTGGTAACCATAAGTTTGTTTTCTATGTCTGTGAGTAGATTTCTGTTTTGTAAATAAGTTCATTTGTATCATTTTTTTAAGATTCCACATGTAAGTGATATCATATGATATTTGCCTTTCTCTGTCTGACTTAACTTCACTTAGTATGATAATCTCTAGGTCCATCCATGTTGCTGCAAATGGCATTATTTCATTCTTTTTATGGCCGAGTAGTATTTCATTGTATATATGCACCACATCTTCTTTATCCATTCCTCTATCCATGGACATTTAGGTTGCTTCCATGTCTTGGCTATTGTAAATAGTGCTGCTATGAACAATAGGGTGCATGTATCTTTTCAAATTCGAGTTTTCTCAGAGTATATGCCCAGGAGCGGGATTCCTGGATCATATGGTAGTTCTATTTTTAGTTTCTAGAGGAACCTCCATACTGTTCTCCATAGTGGCTGCACCAATTTACGTTCCCACCAACAGTGCAAGATGGTTCCCTTTTCTCCACACCCTCTCCACCATTTATTGTTTGTAGACTTTTTGATGATGGCCATTCTGACTGGTGTGAGGTGATACCTCATTGTAATTTTGATGTGCATTTCTCTAATAATTAGTGATGTTGAGCATCTTTTCATGTGCCTGTTGGTCATCTGTATGTCTTCTTTGGTGAAATGACTATTTAAGTCTTCTGCCTCTCACTATCTTTTCTATTAATTTTTGGCTGATGAACTTCCTCCCCATGTCATCCTGATGTATGTTTTAATTTATATTTTGTCTTTCATCAAGGTACAACATGCATATAGTTTTATAAATCTAATAATCATATAGTCCTTATACTGAAAAACAGCATGTCCCTGCCCCACGTCCGCTTCTCCCCTTTGATTCTTACTTTCTGGAAGCAGCCACTTTCAAATCATCGTACCATGATTGTGTTTCCTTCCTTCCTTGTTGATTCTGCTAGTTACCTCCATATTTCTAAACGATGTACTTGAATTTCTATTTTTGATTTTTCCATTGAAGATGATGTCTGTGGAAATGACCATTGAGCACTTATTCACTCTTCCCCTCTTTCCAGTATGGTTATATCTTAATATTTACTTAAAACCATATTTAACATTTACGTTATTGTGACAATGTAAGTATTCATGGCGAGCTACTAAAATGTACCATTATTATGTTTCCTTCCTCCCTTCCTTTTTTCCTTCCTCCCTCCTTCCCTCCCTGGTATGTATTTTTAATTTTGTCTCCGGAACATATTTCTCCATCCACTCTCGCTCTTTACGTTGGTAAGGGCATTGGAGACCATAACTGCTATGCCTTCGGCACACCTAGCAAAATGAACAATTCATTAATATCCTCTACTGCCCAGCCCATATTCAAATGTCCCTGATTGTCTCAAAGATGTCCTTTTATAGTTGTTTAGTTTGAATAAAGATCTAAATAAGGTCTACAAATTGTATTTGGTTGTTATATTTCCTTACTTATAATCTACAGCACCGCACCACCCCCCCCACCCCCCGCTTTATTTGTGACATTGATTTGTTGGAGAAATTGGATGTAGAATGCCGCACGTTCTAGTGATTGGCTGATGGCTTCGTCATGGTGCTGTTTAACTTGTTCTTCGATATCTTATAAACTAGTGGTTATTAGGTTAGGATTTAGATTTTTTTTAGGCAAAAATATTCTATAGGTAGTGCTGTATACTTCCTATTTTATCATCGTAAGGCAATAATGTCTGGTTGTACCACCTTTAATGGTGATTAAATAGATCAGTGTATTCAGATGGTGGTACTCTGATCATTCCATTGCCAAGTTCCCTATCAACTTTTGACCTAATGATTCACCTGATGAACATCCATTGATGATTATTGCCTAGATCCATTATTTTATGGAGCACATAACCTATCCTTTTGTTGTGTGATTCTGCTTTGAGCCAAGAAGTGCTGATTACGTAGTTTAACCCCAGAGGGTCATCTTATTTGCCTTATTTCCAAGTCTAGGTTGGGGTCAGGGGGACTTCTCTGTGACCCTCATGTACTATCAAATAAGTGACTAAATTTTCATGAAAGCAACATGCTTATATGTTGTATTGGTTACTGTTTTTATTTGGACCTTAGTTGAGCTTTGCTGTTGGCTTAGAAAACATAAACAGAAAAGTGGAAAACTTTGTCAGTCATAGTGAAAAGTAACTGGCAGGAAAAAGATAGTTTTTTTTTTTTTTAAAGAAGTGGAACAAATCAGAGGAAGTCTGCTTTGGCTCATAATGCCTTTTTTCTCCAGGGTAGGAAAACTCTGAAATCTAATGGGGTCTCTTCTGCCTGTGAGGGAATTGGAGGGAAACTACCAGGACAGACTCTGATGACACACAGTCATTTGAGGACTTTTTGATTATTGTTTTGTTTTAGTTTTTACTCCACTAGTTTGCTAAGAAGTCTTTCATAAAGATTTTTCCTAAACCCCATTGCATATGAATTTAGGGCTTTTCCTTTCCTCTGTAATGGGGCCTGGTACCCTTTGATGTGTTTTAGCAGAATTTAGCTTCTAAATACAGTTTGAAACTTAGCTCTACAGTTTGAAACACACACACACACACACACACACACACACACACACACACACGTACACACACGTACACACATGCCCTTGACTCTCTCGACTGACAAACGGTATTATTTCTTTACTGCAAGAACCTGTCCTGTAGGAACCAAGTTCAGTGGCAGGATGATACTGTGGAGACACCTTGCATCTCCTTCCTGAAAGGTCGGGATGTGCAGACCTCAGAAGCTTCATGATGAGGGGAAGTTTTCTCCAGTGTCTCTTGGCTGAGGGGCCTGTTTCCATTTTTTCAAAGATCTCCTTTTAAAGACAGGTGAATTCCTGGTGTAAATGTCTGGTCTGTTATTGTAGAAAGATGCAGATTGGTTACCTTTTGAGTGACTCCTGTATTCCAGAGTTTAAGGCCCTCCTCTGAAATATTCTGCAGATCCAAATTTTTACAATACTGGGGCCTCTTCTGCCATTTGGAATAACCTTTTACATAACTTTCAATGACTAAATGATGCCCATCTTTCAAGCCCCAGATCAAATGACACTTGCCCTGAGTCCCCCAGTGAGAAGTCATCTCTCCACATCTTCTAGACTCCTGTAGCTCTCTCTTTTCATCCTTCTCATGACAAGGATTATTTATTTGCTCCCTTTCATTCTAGTTTGTTCACCTACTCATGTTACTTCTCCTTTTTAACAGGAAAATATCAGTCTTATCTTTTTGTTTGGACCATAGTTGGTATTTAAGAAATATTTTATTAACATTTTAAATTTTAATAATTAAATAAATTACTTGAGTAATCTTATTTTGTCAGATATCCAGCTTATATTTCAACTATGCTTCAGAGATCTGTAGGGGAATCTGTCAGTCTGATGTAGAGCCAGATTTTTTATTTCAGAAGAGGGAAGGAAAGAATGTGTAGAGGAATTAACATGGAGCTTGGAGATTCAAGACCCACCTGTACCACTTCAGAGCCATTGCTTTAGAGCCATTGGTAGGTATGTCACTAGGGGCCCTACCTGGTAACTTGAAGATCTGTAGCCAAAGTCACCCAAGACTTATTTAAGATTTAGTTCTTTAGAAAGAGGGAAGAAAGGGCTGTATAGATTTATGAGCAGTGGTAGATGGTACAGGGGTGGGGTCTTGGGCTCTCAAAGCCCTGCAAGGTAGTGCAGGCCAGGGCAAGGAGGTCTGGGAAGGTTTCCACTCTAGCTGTGCTGGGAAGGATGAGTGCACAAAGTCCATGGGGTACCTAGATCAGAGAGAAGATGGTGAGGCCTGCGGTGGGATGCCCTAATTATATACTTTATTCTTTAACCTCCTTGCAGTCTTGCCCTGAACCTACCTAGTCCCAGATATGGCTTTCTCTTGCCTCCGCTGTCCTCTCTTGGGAACTCCTTGGCTGAATTAATGAATGGGACCACTTCTGATAAACCATAACCAGCACTTATAATGAGCCTCTCATTAGTAATCGAGGACTACCCTCAGAGAGACCATGGAGGCTCTAACACTGTATAAGATAGTCATCTCTGTAGAGAAAAGAAGTGAAGCCAAGATCCCATTGGACTGGGCATCACAACTTCACAAGCAGCTCATACTTGTTTCAGAAAGACACTGAGACCCAGCTTTCTCATGGTTGTCATTCCTTTACCATCTGTCTGCCTCTCTTTGCGAGGTGTGCTCCCTATCAGGGTCAAGGAATGTAAAGAGCATGGGATTTGGAGTCAGCAGACCTGGGTTTGGGTCCATTTATATGCTGTAAACTATAGGCCACTCACTTTTCCTCTCTGATGTGGAAAGAGATGTAAAACCTACCTTATCACTAGATGGTAAGGAGATTCAGATGAGATTTTATAAAGAATTCTTCCCCATTAACAAGCTATTTCAAAAGCTACATTTTGCCACGGGTAAGAATCAAAGCCATGTTATGGTCTAATGGCTCTTCTTTTTATTAGTGTAAGCAATTCCCTACACCTCTTGGCACCTTGCTTTCCTCTCCTGTGAAATGGGCAAGAATATCGATACTAGTTGTCTAGAGAAGGAACTTACCTGGAGTAGAAAATGTACAAGGTAGACATAGGACTGGTGAGTTACCGTTATGCTGTTTCCAATACTACCGATTTCATCTCTTCCAACAGGATTTAGAATGCCATAATAGTTTTCTTGGTGTCATGCTTGAATTTGATGTATCTGGTTGAAAGAGTGGTTTTGGAGTCACATAGGCATAGCTGCTTGCTGTAAGCTAGGCACGTTATTAAATACATTTATCCTTAAGGTGGAAGAATAATGTCACCTACCTCATAGGATTGCAATGAGGACTGAGGAGGTTATGTAAATAGGGCATTGAGTGAGGTATTTGGCACCCAGTGGGGACTCAGCCCTGGACTATATATTGCTCTTCAGTTTTTACCTTCATCAAATAGCATTTATTAAAAATTCCAAATAAGGCTTGGTACTAGGTGCTTTTACTTTAAATAATAGGGTGCTAAGGGAAGGTCAGGTTAGGGTGAAAGGGCTGAGGGAGACCGTTTGTATTTGTTTGTTTGTTTTATAATAAACAGTAGTAATATCTCCTCTCCTTCCCCGGTCCTGAGCCTGCTGAGTCACTGTTCCAGCCTCTCGTCCCCATGATCTCTGGCTGTGTCTATGGAATACAGCAAAACCCACAAGAAACCAGCACTAATAAATGGCAGATCATTTTCAGGGATTTTTGTTTGCGTTCCTGTGCTTGCTCTCCTGGCGAGATAGGAAACCTTTAATAAGACTTTTCCTAAATTATGCTGCATGTGAAATGTGGATTTTTTTTTTCCCCTCTGTTCTCCTAACAAATGACCATTTCATGAGGTTTCTTTTCATTTTTTTTCCGTCTTCTTTCCTGCTTCTCAGTACATTCCACAAAGAGCTTATTCCTCTGCTGGTTACTGATTGATGGTTCTACTCTGTGTGCCCTTTAATTTTGCAATAAACCAACAAGGAGTTGAGACCACAAACTTAAAGAGGATTGACTTATTTATTTGAGTGGATTCACTGGAGCGACGGCAGGTTTAGTCATTTCAGTGTGGTCCTGGGGAGGGCAGGAGGAGTCCATGAGAAGGAACACTGTGTTGTCAATAACCAGACAGAAGAGAGCTTGCTTGGCCTCCCATTCCTGGGCCCGCGTTCTCAGCAGTGATCCCTCCCAGGCCTTGATGGGAGCAGGAAGTCTTCCACGAGACTCGCCCACAGCTCCAGGATCCTGAATTCAGTGGGACTCCAGATATATGGAAATGACAGCCACCACCCACGGGTCCTGTGTCCTTCTTTGCAAAAGGATCATGATGCACCTTAAAGGGCTGCAGGAATAGCCACAAACCTGCCGAGGTCACCAGTCCTTTCAGGCCTAGCCTCTTGGCTGGATGACTTCAAAGACCCAGAACAAACCTCTGCCCCTACTACCTCCATCCCAGCTGTGTCCTCACCGTAAAACTGGGGCCTCCAGGATGCAGAGGCACTAATACACTTCATGAATTGATTACCAAACATGTTAAGAATCAGTTCGTTGTTTCTCACTTAGTACCACCCTGGCATGGAGTAACCAGTCTGAAAATAGATGCAAACATCATTTCAAGTAGGAAAATAACAAACTTCTTTTTTTTTTTTTTTAAATTATTTATTTTTGGCTGCATTGGGTCTTCATTGCTGTGTGCGGGCTTTCTCTAGTTGCAGCGAGCGGCGGCTACTCTTTGTTGTGGTGCGCGGGCTTCTTATTGTGGTGGCTTCTCTTGTTGCAGAGCACGGGCTCTAGGCACGCAGGCTTCAGTAGTTGTGGCACACGGGATCTGCAGTTGTGGCTTTTGGGCTCTAGAGCGCAGGCTCAGTAGTTGTGGTGCACGGGCTTAGTTGCTCCGCGGCATGTGGGATCTTCCCGGACCAGGGCTCGAACCCGTGTCCCCTGCATTGGCAGGCGGATCCCCAACCACTGTGCCACCAGGGAAGCCCTAACAAACTTCTTGAATGACTCACATGGATCCTCAGTAAACTAAAGATAGCCCTTGTAGGGTATTTAAAAACATAAACTATAATGGAAAAGAATCCAGAAAAGAATATGTATATAACTGAATCACTTTGCTGTACACCAGAAACTAACACAACATTGTCAGTCAACTGTACTTCAATTTAAAAAAAAAATGAAGAAAGTAAAAAAAAAAACAACCATAGATACTATTATCATTTAGATTTAAGGATTGCTCCATACCCAGTGCTGCTCTCTACGAGTTGAAGTGAAGCTGGAAAGACAAATGCCTAAATGGAATTTGTCCCAGCTGTGAACTCCTGTTCTAGATCCCGATGTTGTTTGTGGCTTTACCACTTTTAACCAGCTAACTGCCTGTTCTTATTCTGCTCTTATGTGGCAACCTTTCTTCTGAAACTCTTGTCATCACATTTTAGCAGAAGTGAAAATATTAGCAAAGGGGTTAGTGGCCAAGACAGAAATAGACTCCAGGAGTCTGTGTCCTTTCTCTTGCCATACCTGCTAGAGCATGGTTCCTCCCTGGCCTGAAGACTCAATGTTTCCAACTCTACCAGACAGCAATCTAACAGTCAACTGGTTTCTTCTTGCTACTGAAAGTTTGTCTTATTCTTAAATGTTTTGAACAGTTTTCCTTTACATGTGATTTTTTATTAAACAGCACAGAACTTGGTCAGTCTGATGTCAGCAAATGCCTTGCTCTGAAGAAATTAATCAACACAGATCCACAAGGCTGTGAGTTTTCACGTTGAGAGCCTTTTATGTGGTAGAACCAGTGTAGGCTACAGGGCCAGACAGATCTGGTTTGAATCCGGCTCTTCTACGTGCTATTTGGTCTGAGAAAATTGCTCAACTTCTGTAAACCTCAGTTTCCTCATCTTCAAAATGAAGATAATAATGTTTACTCCACTGAGGTGTGAGGATGAAATGAGCTAATGTATGTAAAGTACTTGGTACAGGGTCTGATACATAGGAAGTGCTCAGTAGATGTTAGTTTCCCCCCTTCTCCCTTCCCTCCTTTAGAAACACATAAAATCTCATAACATTTACACTGTAGGTAGAAAGATAAGAATAACACAGATGACATAACTAGAGAAAAATTCTCGTACTGAATTACTTGGTACTGATTCTAGAGTGGGAATATCCAGAACTGAGAAGTCAGTGGCAGCCAGCATAGTTAGGAAACATTTCATGGAAGAGGTAAGATTTGAACTGGCCCCGGAAAGGTGGAAACTTAAAGAAGAGTAAAGGAGGATATTTCAGACTTGGGGCACTTAGCCCGAGTGAGCGAACCACGAGAGATACAGAGATAGAATATAGAGGTCTCAAGCCTCAGTTTTTTCACTGGGAAAACTGAAGTGGATAGAATAAAGAGCTAATATTTATTAGGCACCTGTTAGGTATTAGGCACTGTCTTAAGTGCTTTATATGCCAACTCATTTATCCCCACAATAGCTATGATTGTTGTCCCAATTACAGAGTTGAAGAAAGGCAGAGAGAGATTAAGTATCCTACCTGATGAAACTATCCAGCCAGTAGGTGGTAGAACTGAGATAGAAACACAGGAGGTTTGACTGCAGAGCCCACCCTTCTAACACACAACAGGTGCCTCAGTTATTTTTCAGCTTCCCTCACTACGTAGGTAGGGTCAGCTAAGACCGTTCTGTGAACAAACTCTGAAAAATATGAAGTATCATACTCGTGGAAAATGGCATGATCGTTCTTGTTAATGACGTCAGATGAGAGGTGAACATGATGATAGGTGAACAACTGAAAGTGAGGAAGGAAGGATTTCAGGATGGCACTCACGTGATATTGGGCAAGTTTAGCAGCACATGTGCCTCACCATCCTCTGTAGCAACTCGGAGGTCTGACACCACCTCACATTTCCTCTTGGGTCGGTGCTCCAGGTGGCCAGTCCCAAGCCACCAGAGTGGGTATTGGAGACTGCAAACCTATTTGTCATCTGGCACTGAGTGTGATCTGCCCCGGGCCAGGGTATCTGTTTTATGGGCCTATAGCCTGTGATCGGTAGTTGGCTTGTTAGTGGCCATGATGGGAGACCTCCACTCCAAGGGCATTGCCATGGAAGGAAGTCCGTTCCTACTCACCATGTAAATATTTAGCCGTTTTAATGTATTTGTTCTGGGCCTATTCTTCTTGTGTCTCTCCTATGTTGACTCTGTTTAATCGAAGTTGATTATTGTTTGCTTTTATTGATATCATGTATTTAAGTATAGACCTAGACAACATTGCTTCAGCTCCCAACCTCCCCCCACCTTTTGTTTTTAAATAACACCTTACACAATATCCCTTCCTTGAGGACGTCAAATAAATAGTTTTGTTCAAGAGCATATCTGATGAGGCTGCTGCCTTGGAAATTTGTTCCTAGGCAGACCTTTTGACCTCCTTTTGAACAGATAGTGAGTGACCTTTGCTCCCATTTTATGCCACAGATTCACTCTGGAGATAGAGTTGAATGCACACATCCAGTGACTGAGTTTGGAGAGCCCTTGGTTAGGCTGCCATTTGCCTCCGTGAAATAGAGAAACAAGGAGTCAGACCACTGTTGGCGCATCCCCCTTTGGAGGTTTCTCAGAGGCCCCTCTGGGCTTCAGCTCCGCCCTCCTGTGAGCCACTAACAGTGTGGTGGGGCTGGAGAGTAGCCAGGTCGGTGTTTATCAGGCTGGACTCCCCCAAGAACCATATTTTCAGATTCCCAGGGAGCAAGTGACTCAACAGAAGTGTTTTCTTGGTCTCGAATGAGTCTAAGGAGGGGAAATCAGTTAATAGCAGCCTTCTGTGATGGACAGATCACAAAGCTGTGTCTTTCTAATCCTCTTTGCAAATCAAAGGGAGGGGAATCCCCAGAGGCCAGGCGTACACGTGAATAGAAAGCACCACCAAGTAACAAAAACACCTAAAAAGGTCAGCAGAAACTCAGGGGGTTGCTGGAAATTCACCTCCCCTGCCTTTTTGTGGGGCTCAGTGGGCAGTAAGGGTGTGGGCGAAGACAACCAAACAAACTGTACACAGAAGCCACTAGGCCACGGGAAAGGTACAGTGCAGTGAAGGGTGGTAGGAACGTTTCTTCCATGTCCGTGAACCTCAGAGTCATCTGACAATTGGCCTTGTTCTTTTCCGAGCCCTGGCTGACCAGAGACTTTTTTGTCCCCGTGCTAACTGCAGAACTGCCCACAGTTGGAGTATGCACCATTTGAAGCCACTGTGAGTGCACGGTCGCAGTTCACCAGTGGTGCGTGTTGTTTCCTGCAGTGGGCCTCACATCACTGACAGGATGCCGCCGAGGTTGGGTTGAAGGTGGAAACAGCACACCAGCCTGCTGTTTGTGGCCCCATTACAGCTGTCGCCCCATCTGAGGCCCGGAACCAACACGTGTTAACCTCAGCCCCACTGGGGCCAGTGGAACAGCGAGCCGACAGTGGAACCTGAGCGCTTCACGCCTACATCTACGGCACAATAGCTGCCGGCCCAGGGTTTCCACTACATCCTCTTGCATGCGTACCCCGGGAGAAGTAGGCCAAGGAGAAAGCCACCCTGTGGTGCCACGCTGTTTGCTTGTGTGTTTCTTTTGGCCAAAATGGCAGACACAGTTCTACCTCAATGCATTGTCTCTAAACGGTGGCCGAGGCAATGGCTACAATGAGGTGGAAGCAGTATTATTATCCATCCCTTTGTGATTGAGTGAGTGTGTATTTGTGCAAAGCCGAGGAGATTCTTTTCTCTTCCTCCATCTATGTTGCCTCATACTGGGCCAATATCTTCTTTAAGGACTCTCCTACTAGCTTTACCTGTGAATTTCACAATGAAATCTACAACAGAGGTTTGTTTCTTCAGGTCTGTTATAAGAGGTGTGGATTTTATCAAGATTGAAAGTATCCTCACCATAAACACAAAATTATTTAAAGTTATCTCCCTTATTCTTTTTTCCCCTCCTATCTTCCTCAGGCACTGCCAATTGGTTCTATGTAGGATGGATTTCCTAAGGTTGGACATGATGAGAATCAATGATAGTGGTGGAATTTTAAGTACAACACTAATACTAACGTGGTTTGAAACATTTTTCATAGAGGGCTGCTACCTTTATGGTCATAATACACTCATTTTCTTCATGTCTTTTATGGACTCACTCTTAGGTACGGAGAGGTTAGGAGCCTTTCCCAAAATTGCACAGCAGGTTAGTGACAGAGCCAGAAATAAAAGGCAGGCTTCCTAACTTCCACAATAATGTTTTCTTCAAGCCAAATTGAAGTTTGGTCCTTTTACCACAAATATTTCGAAAGGAAAATCCCCCATAGCCTTTCAGATTTTCCCAGAAAACAGTTGTCACGCAGACCTTCAAGATGGCAATAGCAGGCTGGAATACTAAACCCCTATCAGTTCTTTATTCTAGAGCTGACAGTTGATATTCTCTGGGCTGAAGCTAAAGAAAAACGGTTTTTTTTTTTCATAATGGAATGATTTATAATTTTCCAGAGCTTGGCAAAACTAAGCCAGTGAATAGGAAAACCAGATTTGTGATACTCAGACTCCAAAATATTTGGTCTGACTTTTCCTCAAATATTGGATATTTCCTTTCAAAGCTGGAAGTGACCGGAAGGGAGGAGGTGGGGAATAGTCAGGGGAGAGGTGTGAGTCTGCGAGTATAGCTGTCTACACCTGCTTTTGGGGGGAGTTACCCTGTTCCCACACTGCACCCAGAGCACCCCTCTCGCTCTTCTTGGCCTTCTACCTCTGCCTCTCGCCCTCGCCTGTTTTCTTCTCCCCATCCCCCATTTCCCTCCGACTCCCGGCTCCTATTCAGCAGATGGGTTGGGGCAGACACCGTCATGGTTGGGAAGCATGAGGAGAGGATGGTGAAAACCACTCCAGGGCCTTTCTCTCAAGCCTTGGTGATGAAAGGACTCAATGAACCTTACCAATTTCTCACAGGAAAATTCCGGCCTCTGTCTCCTTAAGAGCAAGACATTCAGTAACCCTTAACCGAACCAGGATTAAAACTCAGAATTTCTGACTTATTCAAGGCCTGTGTTTAGATAGAAAGGCTCCATCCCTGTCGTACCTGGCAATTAGGATCATTTTAGATACCAAAAGTAACATTTAAAAAAAGTGTACCTTTAGCAGATAGATCGTTTTTTTTATACTGAAATAATATTGGTATAAAAATAAGATCTTACGGAAAAATCCGAACAAACTTTTTGGCCAACCCAATAATAATAACTATGCCTTCAAAACCTATGAAAAGCAGAGCCCTGTCATATTGTTTTTTTTCGTATTTGGAGAAAGGTTTGGTTACAGTCACTTTATTTTTTTTCATTGAAGTGTAGTTGATTTACAATATTGTGTTAGTTTCAGGTGTACAGCAAAGCGATTCGGTTATACATCTATATATGTGCATACATGTATATTCTTTTACAAAAAGTTCTGTTCCATTACAGTTCAGAGCCCTGTCAATCTGAGAGTGCTAGATTTGACAGCAGGTAGGCAGTTTGTGGGCAGAGGCAGCCCTGAGGTCTCTCTCTGTCACTCAACTTTCTCTGCCTGGCCAGGTTATCCAGTGGGCTGCCTGTTTCCTTGGGAGCTGTGAGTATCAGGACAATCACCGCACCTACCCCTTCAGGCCTAGTTAAAGTGGTCTTGAGACTTCTCTGATTCTCTGTGTTAGGCTGTAGCAGGTTTCTAGCAGGGAATGGGCGGGAGGGAGGAGAAAGCAGACGTCCTTCTGGGCATAAAAATGCCCCCGAGATGCCTGAGGTTGCCTCATGATTCCTCTAGCCCAGGAATCCTTAAACTCTGTCGCACCAAGAACATGAAGAGCTTTAGTTTTCAAGCCTCCTATGGGTTTCGGAAGTGACAAGCCACATGCATCTGAAGCCACCGAAAGCCACTAAAAAGACTGGCAGAATTCAGCTAGGATTGCCTCAAATGCTTGACACTTTCGTAGAAGCTGAAGCTACTTGGTTTATGGTTATTTATTAACGTCAGAGTATGAAAGGACTCTTGTCACAAGATTGGGCTTATTACAATGTAGCATTTTCATAATCTTTTAATGTATTTCTAGGTGTTAGATCCCTTTGTTCGTTACTTATATTAGATTGAGTTCTGGAGACCAGGGCGTCAAGGCCTGGACCTGCCCGTGGCTCTGGGCAGAGAGTTCCTGGCTCTTCTTTCCTCTGCCCAGTGCTGTCTTAGGAGGGAGAGTGGGCAGGGAGGCCTGCAGACCCCCTTTCTTATCTAGACTATTAATCTCAGGCAGATGACTCTAGTTCACTCCCTGGAAGGCGGGGATTATAAAATTTGCCTCTCATCTGCCCCCACAGAAAGCTGAATGAGGGCATGTGCCATATTCTTAGGTCCTTAAAAGAATCTGACTTATAAATATTGAGTTATTGTTTTGTTGACCGTGAAACTCTCTTCTGCTGACCGAACAGGGCCAGATATCCCATTCCAACTTATTCTATTCCTGATTGACCACAAACTCCCTCTTTGTCACCTCCCAAGGGTCAAATAAAAGGAGGCTCTTTATCAAAAGCTGGACCCTTAGGCCTGACAGTTCCCCACTTTGATTTCTCCAGGGCTGTCCCACTTTCTCTTCTCTCCACCATTTTCCACTGGGCTGGAATATACTAAGTGGCTGCTCATGGAGCTCCCAACAGAGATTCTTCTTTAATACTTCAATGTAGGGTAGATCAGACTAGACGCATACAGAGGCCCCTTAAGGCAGGATTTACTTTGGACCAGGAGCAGGAGGCATGCATGGGGTGTGGGTATAGCCTAAATTAGTCTGGTCCTAGAGTAGCTGAAGAAAGCTGTGCCAGCTGAAGGCAGGTGGTCCACAATGGACACAGAGATTAGTGGAGAGTCAGGCTCAATTGGTCAGTGGACTCCAGCTCACCAGTCCCCTGACCCTGGAGGCTGACGCTTCTTCCGACCAGTGTATTCTGCTCCTTCCCCCTTAACCTCTAGCTATTTGCTTTCGGAAGCTGCCTTTTTGATACTTAGTGGAAAAGAGTCATATGTTTTTGTTTGTTTGTGTGTTGGCTAGGTTTTCATCCCCAGGACCTTCTGCCTTCTGACCAAAATGACATTCATTCCCAACCATCTGCCTTACTAGTTCTTCTGGTCTTTAACTGCTTCCTGTTTTCCCATCTCCTCTCTAGCTTATAAGAGAAGCCCTGCTCTCTCTGAAGGCAGGGCCTATTAGGTTATTTATGAATCTGTACTCTGAAGTTTCTTCTTCTTTGAGAGCTTCATTGTTCCCTTGAACTGAGCTTAGGTGTTGAACTACAGTACACAGAAGGGTCGAGTAGGATGCATTTAGGGAAGTTGAATGATGCAAGGGAAACTTAGAACCCAGGGGCAAACGTAGGATCCCCCCCCCCCCATTTTGCCTTGGGAGGGGAGCACTAAAAATGAGACTCAAGGTATATGTGACATGATATGAGGAGTCATTTCCTATTCATGTGTACCTGAAGCATCCTACAACCTGCCGGCTTTGCAAGGAAGCCCTGGGAGTAAGTGGTCTCCCCATATACAAAGTTGCATACAAAGCCCAATGTAGAGGGCTGCCTGTTTCCCCTCAGTAGGTAGATGGTCTTCTCTTGCCTGAAGAGTAAACTAAGCTGAATTCCATTTTCTCCTGGCTTCAGATGTAAAGATGTAATCACTACCATCGAAAAAACAAAAGCAAAATTTCCCCTTAGTCCAAGAATCTCACTCTAGCCTTTGGATTTGAAATTGATGGTAGTAGCAGGAAGGGGGATGGGGTGTGTTGTATGTTTTATTTATTTATTTATGTATTTATGGCTGTATTGGGTCTTCGTTTCTGTGCGAGGGCTTTCTCTAGTTGCGGCAAGCGGGGGCCACTCTTCATTGCGGTGTGCGGGCCTCTCACTATCGCGGCCTCTCTTGTTGTGGAGCACAGGCTCCAGATGCGCAGGCTCGGTAATTGTGGCTCACAGGCCTAGTTGCTCCGCGGCATGTGGGATCTTCCCAGACCAGGGCTCGAACCCGTGTCCCCTGCATTGGCAGGCAGATTCTCAACCACTGCGCCACCAGGGAAGCCCCTGTATGTTTTTAATAAGTCATACTTTTAGAGAAATGGCAAAAATAGCATGCACTTTCAATTAAATTTTTATGCGTTTTGAGCATATCACCGGCAAATATTTGTTCTTTGTCATCAGTGTACTATATGTTGTACAAAAGGGAATCAGGCATGGGTTTTCTTTCTAAACAAGCAAGGTGTAAAATCAGCAACGACAATGATGGAGGTTAACATTTAAGCATTTCCCATTGGCCAGACACTATGCTCAGGACTTTATATGCTTTATCCAGTTTAATCCTCAAAACCCTGTGAGTTAAGAATTATACCCAGAGAAGCAGCCGCATAGCACAGGGAGATCAGCTCCGTGCTTTGTGACCACCTAGAGGGGTGCGATGGGGAGGGTGGGAGGGAGGGAGATGCATGAGGGAAGAGAAATGGGAACATATTGTATATGTATAACTGATTCACTTTGTTATAAAGCAGAAGCTAACACACCATTGTAAGGCAATTATACTTCAATAAAGATGTTTAAAAAAAAAAAAAAAAAAAAGAATTATACCCAGAGAGTTGTGAAACTTGCTCAACATCACATAGTTAGTAAGTGGTGGAACCCAGGATCTGAACTCATGTTTGTTTGACTCCAAAGCCCTCAGCCTAATCATTGTGCACACTGCTCTTGCACAAATTTAGTACCAAGTGTCGGAAGCCTTCATCTTTCCAGTGGAGCAAAGCAGCCCGAAAGACCCTCTAAAGTGTCAGTCAGAACTCATTTTCAGAAAGCAGATAGCGTTAAGACTCTGTTTATAACGTGTAATAGTATTTGATAAGTTATTTTAGGAGTGTAGTTTTCACGTCTCCAGTTTGCCTCAGAGGACAACACATCTATAGGCTTCTGCCCAAGTCATGATTATTTGTAATCAATGCTATTTGGAAATATTTCCATTTTATCATTTTGCTGACCACAGATTTAGAAAATCACAACAATTCAGCAAGAGCAACCCCCTGAGTTTGGTTGCTATGTATCCCTTCAGCAATTTGGCTTTCAGACTCAATAAAAAGGGAGTGGATTATTAGCAAAACCACTTAGGAGCTTGTTCTTTTGCCATTGGAGAGTGCAAATGGTTTCTTCTCCATCTACTCTTGCAATTGGAAGTGGCACTGGGGGTGGGTATCTTTGGAGGCACATCTGTAGTTTGGTTTTAGGCTCAGCAGGGTATCATCTTATTAGCTATGTACAATAAAGCCATCATCTCAGTATAAGTTTCCATTGTAGGACCAGGGAAATAACAACAATACAATTGAGAAAAATTGGTCTGAATATCTTAGTAAATGTCTTATCTTTTAACTTGCAAGTTTCTAGAGAAGGCACACAGAGCCTTCACCTCTTTATTTTCCCCTGTGTACATGGTGACATGCTTTGCATGGTTGGTATTCAATAATTATTTTTCTCATTACTGTTACTATATCACTAGTGTTCTCGTCATTTTCACCAAACCACCTTTTAGAAGAATTCCCCCCAAAATAGAGCTTACATGTCTAGATCTCCTGAAGCTTCACTTTTTTTTTTTTTTAAACTATGACAGATACATTATTTTCTTCACTGGTAGAAAAATCACGTGGTATTCTCAAAACAATGCCGGTTTCTTACTGGCCTTGCTTTAAATAATTACTATCGTTTTCTTACTGAGATTTTTACACAAATTCTTTGCAACTAAGTAAAGCTTAGGAAGGACTAAGACCGGTGGAAATGATCAGGTACTGAAGTATATCCTGATGTAGAAAATTGTGATTTCATGTTCTGTTGTTAGATCCAATTATCTGAAGCATGTGGTATATACTTTATTAGTAATTTATTAACCTATATAACATTCTTCTGAAGGAAATAATAGCAACAACAATGGCTTACATTTACTGGATATTTATCACGTGCCAGACACTATATTAAATACCTTACATTGATTATCTCATTCAATTCTCATAACAGTTCTATAAGATAGGTGTTATTTTACCTATGAATAGATGAAGCTCAAAGATTCAAGTAACTTTCCCAAAGTTCACAGTGTCACAGTCAGAATTTGAACCCAGTTTTATTGAACTCCAAAGCCTGTACCCTATATAATAAAGAGGAAAATGAACATAATTCCTTATTCTGGCTCCTGAATATGAGTATTTATTTCTTAAAAGAGCAGGCTATTATTTGGCCATTTCCAGCCATTTTAATTGAAAGACTTATCATATGTGATTCTTACCAGTCCAGATGAAAATGAGCAATACAAAAGAATAGGAAGGATAGGATTAGCAAATACTCAGTGGAATACTGCAATATCCGGTCATCACTGCAGAGTAGCTGGGGATTCACACGAGCCTAGTTGACACACAAAGACCTTGGACAGGCTGTCTTTGTTAATAGAGTACTTCATTTCTTTACCTGACCCTGCCATCGTGCTCCCCTCTCAGCCCCCAATTAAGCTGCCATTGGCATAGGATTTATAACGTGTCATTGGTCCATTCAAGAGACAGTGACAGAGGTGTGGCTGAAAAGCTGGACAATAAAGAATGGAGACAATTTCCATTTCTGCTCCAATCAGGGTGGCAGCAAAACCATAGCTGACCCTTGGGACAGACCACGACGATTTGGCTAGTTGCATATTCCAGGTACCAAATGCCTAGTTTTTCAGAAGTTACGTTTCCTCTGAGGTACCAAGATGGTTCACCAAGATGCCCACGATGGGAACACCTCAAATCTTGGGAAATGATTGTGACGTTAGTCTTGCTGCGGTTTTCCAGGAGAGAATCTGTGTTTTGTTCTTCCTTTAGGTTTCTAAACAATAGAGTAAATTTTATAAATGAGGATTTTTAAGGAAAAGAATAATTTCTTGATGGAACCACATGTAAAAATATTGTGTGGAAATAAATCATGTGGATTAGGTAATTTTACAGTCCTTTCTAGGAATGTTAAATGTTATGAACTTTATTTTGTATAGGTTGGATTCTATTAATTTGTGTTTTAAATACATAGTGAGACTTTGGAATTCTTTTGTTAGAATTCGACTTACTGAAAAGAAGAAGAGTGCTATTCCTTTAGAGATGAATTTTATTCTAATTTCACAAATTTGGAAATAAAATTCTGACTTTCTAGTTAACAAGGGAAGAAGCCCCAGGCATCCAGATGTTAAATTATTGCTTTTCTTCGGTGCTAGTCATATTGTATGTTGTGAATATAATTTAAAAATGATAAAATGTGCACGTATTCATCTTAATTCTCTGGTTGGCCTTCTATTATTCAGGTAATATGGCGACACTTCTCTGTCCCAATTTACTCAACATTTAGAAAGAATTGATTAGTGGTTTAAGCTCTGAAAAAAGTCAGTCTGTTTCCTCGGTCTTCTGTGATTTGAGTGACCTAGAGGCTTTGCCAGATAGTTCTGGCCTAAAGATAAAACTGATGAAAGTCAGAGCTGGGGTTTTCCTACCTGCGTACTTATCAGTCTTCCCCTAAACCACAGCCTTTTGATAGCTCTAATAATTAATTTGGTCTTCTCTCTTCTCCCTTCCCTCCGCCTTCTCCTTGTCTGTTCACAGGTTATCTTGACGAATCAAATTACAACCCATCTGAGTGGAGCCCTAGCTTCTCAGGCAGACCTGGTGTCTCCAGCTGATGATTTGTCCCTGTCTGAAGGTAAGGGATCTGTCTTAGAGGGGCTGAAACTTGACACTGACATACAGCTCCGCCACCGCCTCTCTGCCTTCTGCTGAGAACTGAGACACACAGCTAACAGGCCCTGGCCAGTGAACCCAGCCGGAGCCTGGCGATATAGGCTTGGCCACCTTTCCTGGCATCTGATCCCTTATATTTGGAGAGTGTGTTTGCTCTGTCTCTATAAGTGAGCTTCCTTTCTCACCTGAGTGAATCATCTTCACAGGCGTCTATCACCTCCACCGAAGGCTCGTCACTCCTCTGTAGGTTCTTTTGGGTCCCTCAGTATGAGGGCTGGTGAACTGCTAAATGACTTTGTTTTTGAGACTGATGCTCAAATGTTGGCTTTACCCATGGTCCCACAGCAATTTAACATTTTGTTTGTGCTGGGTACTTTTGGACTGGCTAAAAGTGTACACCAGGATCATGTACTGGAGATGTGGCGTTCCCAATCAGCTTTACAGAAGGATTAAGAAAAACTAGCCACGTTGGTAAATCTGCAAAATTTTCTCCACCCTCCCATGCTAGCAAAGGTCAGACTGGCTCTGGTTTATGTAGCTAGGGGAATTACACCACTGAGCCAGTGGGTGGTTTCTAGTTTTACTGAAAGTTCTTACTTGACATTTCTGAGTTCTGGTACTTGTAGTCTGATTTCTTTCAGGGCAGAATGCTGTGGGCCTGGGTGGATGAGCATAGCTGTTCCAGGCCCCTCTGCACTTTCCATTTTCTGAGAGTTATTCGTGATGGAATATATGTGACCTCTAGGGCTAGCAAGGCTCCTAACTGCCCAGGTGGTTTTCCATGGATTGGCCTTGGTTTATGGTCTCAAAAATTGCAAGGAGCACATCCCTGCTTCTCAGCAGTGTTTTTCAGAGTGAACACGAATTACTTATTTATAACAACTGTAGAGTGCTCTGTGTACCCTATTTCCACACTCAGTGATGCATTGTCTTTCCCGCTGAAAAGCTGAATCGTCAATTTTCGTTCCCTCCAGACACTTCTTTCATCATCAAGTCTACTTGGTTGTCCTTTCCAAATATATCTGTCCCCTCTTTTTTGTAAGTTGTATTGTGATCAGCTGACTTATTAAAAACTCACACTTGGATTATGTTAATACATTCCAAAATGGCCTTCCCAACTCCAGCCTCTACCACGTGCATCTTACACTACCAAATTAAACTTCCGCATTTCTGGCTTCACTGTGTCACTGTGTCACTCTCCTACTCAGGAATCTTGAAATTGTTTTAGCCCATTTCCTGAGAATGGGCAAAAATCAACAAGCTGATTTTAAAATATTCAGGAATTTGTGGCTTGTTAGCTTGCAGTCAACCAGGGTGGAAGTATTTACACCATGGAAATCAGCAAATGCTGAAAATCAGGGTTTTTTTCTTTTCTCTTGTGTGGATCAGTTTCCCCAAAAATACGCTAGATTAAGTTGATGCTTCTTAACTCTTTGTCCTTTCTTTCCTCTTCACCCTCTGTGAAACTCCTCCAGCAAGTATGCTGACCTTCTGCCTGCTCTCCTGAGCCCTGGCTCCGTGCCTCTGCAGACAGCTCACCCTGTTAGAACAGCATTTCCCTTTTTCACTCCTACCTCTTCTTTTCTTCCCAAATCCCCTCACTCCTTCGAGGTTTACACCTCTTCACGTATGGACACCAAGGGGGGAAAATGGTGGTGGGGGGGTTGGTGGTGTGATGAACTGGGAGATTGGGGTTGACATATATACGCTAATATGTATAAAATGGATAACTAATAAGAACCTGCTGTATAAAAAATAAATAAAATAAAATTCAAAAAACAAAAGACCACCTCTTCCACAAAACCTCCTTGCCTGTTCCAGTCTGCCTTGGTCTCACTCTCTCTTCTTCCTCTGTGGCCCTTCTACCAGATCAGCAATAGACAGAAAAGATTAAAAAAAAAAAAAATTAACTTTTCATGGTTTCCCCACCAGATTAAGGCCACAGACTCTCTTGTATTCTTTTTGTATCCATGTTGTGCCTGAGTGACCAGCAAAGTTCTAGGCACATAGTAGGCAGTAAATAAATGCTGAACCAATACCATAGTAAATGCTTTGTAACAACAGTGAACCATGAGAATCACATAAAGACCTATGAACGTGATTAAAAATTATTATTATAAGTATTACACACATACACATTTATTCAGTTCCAAGGAGGAGACCAGATGAGAATATCTTGTTTCCTTATCTGAAAACCAATAAGTAAGAGTACTTTTCTTTGTCCTGGCTTCCTGGTTTATCTCAAGCAAAGAAGAGGAGCAAAACAGATATAAAGGAAATTGCTTTGTGGCTGCAGTGTAACCGCTTCAAAAAAATGGCAAAGTCCTGTTCATGGCCAAGGGAGAGCTACCAGCTCATCCGTAGACAACTTTTTCTTATTATGAAACCCAAGGGAGAATGGAAGCAGTTGAGTTTTCTAGATCTTTTCCTTCCATAGCTAAGCAGATAAAGAGTCTATAGAATTTTTTTTTCTGAAGCCTATAATGAAGTTCCTTACCAGTGAATGAAAAAAAAAAAAATTTCTTAGAACACTTATACCTATTCAAATATATTGCAGTGGTTGTTAATGTTGCTATGATTAAAATGTATAAATCTCTCTGTTGTTGTTGTAAGCATGCATTGTATCATCAGCTTTGCCCTTGTGTTATTAACTCTGTGATCTTGGGCAGCTCTTTTAATCACTTTGGGCCTCAGCTTTTTCTGTTAAAATGACAGATTGGTTGAGTATAAGATGGCTGAAGTCTTTTCTAGCTCTAACTCTGTAAGATTGTGATGTGGGTCTGAAGGTCAGGAGCGTTCACTCGGTGATGGGGTTTTAAAATTCTGATTTACAGGGTGGGAAGAGTGACCTTGTCGTCCTAGATTAAACATAATGGAAAGGATCCTCGGAAATCTTAGCACTGATACATCGGCATACCTCTAACAGCCCCCTCTCCCCACACTGCTGTCTCTCTCTCTCTCTCTCTCTGTGAACACTTCTGGGCTTGTCTGTCTGTCTCTTGCTCTCTCTACCTCTCTGCCACACAAACATGTACACGAGAAGTGTGTGCAAGCCGGTGAGAGTGAGAAACACACTGTGATGGGCTGAGCCCAAGGCTCACCCTGTCCTGTAATAGATTTCAGCTGCAAGAGCAGAGGGCATGGCTTAAACAGCGCTCCCTTGAAAACAGTTGCGGGGTGAGAACAAGCGACCGAGAGCAGCCAGTGAGAAAATGATCTGAGTTGACCCGAGAGAAGTGCCCAGCAGGGGCTGATGCGGGGAAATGAAGTTCCTTCTTCTCTGACTCAGAGCAGGGGATACGAGTGACCTGGCCCAACTGAGAGATCTCTTCCACACCAGCGGATCCTGTACTATTAATATCTGCCAGCTGCAGGCCCAGAGCATCCCCCTGCTGAGATCAAAAGAGTTCCTATCTTAGCTGGAACAAGGTCATCTGCACAGGGCTGTAAAAGCGAGCCCTGGCTGGCTGCGGGGACCTCGACGGGGGAGGAGAAGGCAGGAGATGGGGAGGTGTTCTCTCACGCTCCTTTAATCTCGGCTGACCAGCTGTTGCCCTCCCAGTGTTTGTAAAGTTGAGAGTTCTTTGTTTTTGTGTTGCTGGGGCTTTTTTTCCTTATTAAATTTGTGCCTGGGTTGTTGCTTGGATTATGTAGACCGACGTTCACTGCTAGGGTCCACGGTCTGATTCCCTTTGAGGATTCATTCCCCCAGTGAATTATTCAGCTCCCAGTTGGGAGAGCCAAAGAAGGGAGAAGTGGGCACCAGAGGACTCTCCCGACATTGCTCCTACCCGTAAGCTTTGTGTCCTGGGAAGGCATGAGAGGGCAAATGGAATTTTTCCTATTTAGTTAAAATAACTCCTCATATGTGCAAGTGTGCTTGTCAATTTTCAGCATGCCTTTCACAAGCATTCTTTTCTTCATGTGGGGGAATGGACCGGCTGAGACTTATGCAAATTGACCAAAGTTATATTGTGAACCCAAGGGCAGAAATCAGGATTTTTGACTTTATGATCTACATTGTTCTTGACCAGGCACCGTGAGTCAAACTATTTTCTTCTTCGGTGTTTTGCTCTGTTGACAGAAACTCAGGCATGTAGGTTATTATGAAGTTCAGTATCTGGTTACTTACTAGGTTATTGTGACTGTTCTGTGACCAAGGACATGTTT
Source organism: Balaenoptera borealis (assembly GCF_965194805.1). Classification (NCBI taxonomy): domain Eukaryota; kingdom Metazoa; phylum Chordata; class Mammalia; order Artiodactyla; family Balaenopteridae; genus Balaenoptera; species Balaenoptera borealis. The sequence goes on along the minus strand of NC_138866.1, from coordinate 33,307,555 downwards.
CTTAGATGCCCTTGACATTTCTTCCTCGTGGTCATCGAAGATGCCAAGGATGATGGGATCTCAGTCATAGAGAACACCTCTTTGCCTCTAGTGATCGGTAGAGAAAGGATCTAACAGTCCAGCTGGCCTAAGACACCAGGTCCTATTCTCAGGTCACCCGGGATTTGAGCAGAAAGGACTGGCTGAGCCCCCGTCCACCCAGGCACAGTTGGTAGGTGAGACTGACGTGCGGTGACAGTGGGCCCTGTGCAAGATCGAAGCTTCGTTCAACCTAGATCATTGGCTATCCTTCCTCAGATAATTTACTGGGATAGCAGGCACTTCAGTGTGGTGACGCGCCCATTTTAGGAGCCTAGGGTGGCACTTAATATCCTTTTATCTGTAGTAATAGTTTTTGGTAGATAATAGCCTTAAAAAACTAAAAATTAAAAGTGCCTGGATGGGTCAAGGAAAGAACACAAGAGGAAAAAGTAGTATTTGCTAGAACCAAGAATGGTTTCTAGTTTTAGTATCGGAAGCCTTTCTATTCCAGTAGAACTGATGGCTGATTTCATGTGTAAGAGAAGGTATTTTGGGATTCATATTCCCTAACAAACCATCCCTGCAAAAAGCTGGAGTCCATTTGATAGATTATATGCAAGTGCGTGGCTTGTGTCTCTTTTAAAATAAATTCAACAAGCAAGAAGAGCTCAGAATGGTTGGGACGAATCAGGGACTCATGGTTGTGAAAGAGGCAGACTTCAAAGCGTGGTATGAATTTTCAAGTTTTATTTCCACTCTTGCTTTCCAGCTGGATCTGCTCTGGATTTACTGCAGGATGTTTGAAAATGTGGCTCCCTGCTAATCTCAGACAGTTGCTATGATCAATGGTTTCTTTCATTTCCGATAAAAAACACTGGTGTTTCTGCTTAAATTGTGTGTACTTTCAGCTTTATTATTATAGTTGTAATTTATTGTCCAGCATTACCCAAATTTGTAATCCATTAACCACAAACTTTGGGGTAGTTTGGTCAAGTTAGCAGGACTCTGTCCACACTTTGGCTCCAAAGCCCTGCATAGCCCAACCTCAAACTAAATGTTCATTGGTTTGGGTAGGACCCTGTGCAAATGAGTGTGGGCGGAGCAGCTGTAAAAATCCACCTCTTGGGGGCATGGTGCAGGTTGGTTATAATTAGTGCTTTGAAAACATGAAATGTCACCATGTGACTTCAAGGTTAATATTAACAATGATGATCAACATTGTGAACATTAGCATTTCCATAGTATTTAAAAATGTCTTAATGTGATGAATCATTTAATCTACCTCAAGCAAGTGAAGCATGAAGGCGAGAAGGGAGTTGCCCAAAGGCCACACAGCAAGTGAGAGGTGGTGGTGCCGGGAACAGAAGCCAGATCCCCTCCCGTGAGATCCTAGATTTGCACACTGCTGCCTCTTAGGAGGGAGTTTGGGATAAAAATACTTGTGTCCTAGTGACCTTTCAGTTTTTGATTCCAAAGCCACAGACACGTATGAACACACACAACTTCACATGCTTCTATTCACAAGGGGATACACACCTACCCGTGCCCCACTCCCCCTAGTATTTAAGAATCCATGGCCCTTAGCTGGGTATATACCACTTCCCGCAACGGTTCAGATGCCATGAAAGGCCTAATTTATAGAAAAAGCGTAGAAGATTGAAATACCACCCAAACCCTGTAGCATTTAGCTAAAGAAAGCCTAAATGTTATGTGAGGTGCGGGCCACTAGAGTTGAGTGGGGAATGGGCACAGCCCACAAACATCTGAAAAGCTGTGGATCTCACAAGGGAGAGGAACTTGTTGAGGATTTTCAGCCCAGAGGCCAGCGGGCAATAGACCCATGACCAAGGGATCAAAAGGAGAAAGGAACAGTGAAGTCAAGCACCAGGAAGCATTTCTTGGTCAGGAGTTCTGTTTTGCTAGTGAGAGTTTGCCAGAGAGACACATTTGAAGCAGGAGGTGCATTAAGATCAAATGAGATGAGAGCCAGAAGTTTTCTTCGGGAAGCAGTCTTTGAGGCGGTTCGTGGGAGGGCAGGGTTAGCTGTTTTGAAAGTCTTCCCCTCACCCTCAGACCGCTTCACTATTTAGGATTTACTGGCTCATTTCCCAGATCTACACATGTTCCTGTTCACATCTCAGTGTCATGAAGGCAGAAGGGACGAGAACACCAAAGCCAGTTTTGCCAGTTGCTTCAACTACAGAGGTGGCAGGGCTGGAAGCCCAGAGAATGGGATGCCAAGAGGGGGTGTGAACCCGGAGGTCTTCAAATCCAAAGGATTCTCTGAGAAGAGATCCTTGTTTACATCATCGAAGAGAATTCTATACCAAAGATGAGAGGCGTCCAGGTCAGCAATCATAAAGTAAAGAATGGCTGGTTTCTAGGAGTGGCGCCAGGGGATAACTTAGTTTGTGTTGTTATGTGGCAGGAAAGACTTTCAGAATGCATTGGTGATGTTTACTAGGATTTGGGGAGGATTGTAACAAGGTCTGGCAAGGTGGTCTGGCCCAATGACAGTCCAGCTGAGCTCCGACCTAGGTTTGGATGTCTCTGAGGGCTTTGCTTTTCTTCCTTCTTCTGATAAGCCACTCGATAAAACTATATTAAACTGTATTTTATTCAGTCAGACTGACTTTTCCTATGCATTAGCTGCATTCCTGCATATTTCCAACTATTCCTGCATAGTTTTAGAGCTATGGTCCCTCCAAAAAAAAAACTTTTTGGCTAGATGAGGAGACCTTTAAGTGCCTTCCAGCCTGATGATTTCATGAGTTGTGGAGCCTCTACTATATGCATTATGTTAATGTTACCGGAAATCCAGAAATGAGCAAGATATGGTCCCTGCCCTCAAGATATTTACGGTGCAGTTTGAGAATCATTCTAAAGAAGAACAGTATTAGGTAGAATGTGTGCAGTGCTTTAGACAAGTATGGTATGGACCAAAGTCTCTGGGATTCAGGAAGAAGGGAACTTCTCTTTCAGCAAAGGGAGATCTGAAGGGTCCAGGGAGGAAGGTGTAAGAGATAGGCCTTGAGGGATAGATAGGATTTCAATAGGCAGAGGAAAGATCAGGAAATGCTGAGAACTAAGGCATTAAGTTCAAAATAGGCCTTGTTTACCCTTATCTCCTATCTTTATCCTCCTCTTCAAACCTGTTCCAGCTGTACAGCCCACTCCCTTGTTCCTTAGGCTCTGGGCTTTCTGCCTCTGGTCTTTCACACTTGCTCTTCCCACTGACTGGAGCGCTTGTCCAGAACTCCCCTTGACCTGTTGCCTCACTACCTTCAGTCTCACTCAAGTGTCATCTTCTCAGAGAGGTCTTCCGTCACCTCTCTATCTGAGATGAAACCACTACCTCCATCCCAGCCTTCTCTATCCCCTAAGCCTACTTGATTTTCTTCATTGCCCTTATCACTACCTGATCTTATAAGTTTATTTGTTTATGAGTTTATGGTCTGCCTCCTTTGCTTTCATATCATCTTCTCAAGGTCAGGGACTTTGTCTTGATCACCCCTGTATCCCCTAGTTCCTAGAGGGTACTCAGTAAATAACAGGATCTGTGTTGTAGGGAAATGTAGCATATGTTGGGAAGGCAGCAAAGGAGCCCCATTTGCCTGGGGTTTTAGGGTAAATATAGGAGGTCATGCACAATAAATTTGGAAGTAGATCGGGGCCAGACTTTGAATGCCAGACTGAATTAAGGTTTTGTGATAGAATGATCATAATATGTACTCTGAAGGCTGTCGAGATGAGATGTGTAAGATGGCTTAGGGATGGGGATATGGGAGGTAAGGAGACAATGAACTCATCAAATATTTAGGGAAATGGGATACCCATTATGCACCAGGAACTACACTTAGTGCTAAGGATACAGAGATGGAAGAAATGATGTTCTAGATAGAGGATACATCATTACTAAAGATATGGTGGCAAGGGCATGGTCATTTGAAGAACTACCAGTCGTTCCTTATGACTGGGAGTGTAGGGGGCATGTATGGGAATGCAGGGGGTGGGACTTGAGAAGTCAGCAGTGTGGATCATGGACATCTGGCGTGCCATGTTAGGGAGTCGATGATTTTTCCTGAAGCCTCTGTGAGAAGAATGTGAGGATGATCCATTGGTAACATGTCATTTCCTTGATCAACATGATTGATGAGACTTATTCGACTGGCTGAGAGCGTTTCTCCTTCCTCCCTTATAGTTCCATGTGCATCTCTTCCTAAGCCACATGCTCAAAGGTGAATGATCTCCCTAGATAGAGTAGGGCTGTTCTTCAGTCAAGGATATGTGGTGGTAGTGTTTCCCCAACAGAACCCTCATCCCAGTGGTTCTCAAACTTTAGCATGCATCAAAATCACCTGGAGGGGTTATCAATACACACCTTGCTAGGCTCCCGCTCCCAGAGTTTCAGTTAGTCTTGGGAGGGGCCAGAGGATTTGCAATTCTAACAAATTCTCAGGAGTTGTTAATACTGCTGTTCTGGGGACCACACTTTGAGAACCACTCTTTATTCATTGAGTCTCTTGTCCATGTTAGGCATAGGAATACCACCAAGATGAATGTGTCTCCATCTGAGCTCTCAAGGAGGTAATACCCTAAGAGAGGGGATAGGCATGTAGAAGGGATACCATCAGACTCAGGCAGCCACCTGCCTCCATTGGGTCACCAGTGGTGTTTTCTGCAGGCTCTGTCTCATGTCTGGGAGAAAGTATTTACTAGACTGTTTCAGGGCTGTTTTGGTAGCAAGAAACAGAAAGCCACTCAAGTTTGCTTAAAAAAGTCAGGCCTACTTATAACTGTAGCTAACATTTATGGACTGTATATCATGTGCCTGGCATTGTACATCCACTATCACATTTAATACTCACAACAACCCTCTAAGGCATATGGTAATCATTATCCCATTTTCTAGATGAAGGAACTGAGTCCTAGAAAGCAACACAATTACGGGCAGAGCCAGGATTCCAACCCAGAGAGTCTGGCTCCAGAACTTACATTTTCATCCACTGAGTTCTTTTGTAAGGATAAGTTGGCATTCTCATGGCTTTGTGCAAATAGGAAGTAAAGTACAGCCAGATTACATGGAAATTGGAAAGGTTTAAACTTAGGTCATTCTCTTCATTTTTCTCATATCTGCCTCAGCTTTCCATGGCACTGAATGTTGACCTTATAAGCTGATCGGCCCAATTTACCTTTTCACACTTGCTAATTCCGTGGCTGGGTTATCTTTTGGTCTAATCAGCCAATGCCAAGAAGTCGTATGATAAAAAACCTGGCCAGTACACCTATCCTTTCAGTAGGGTCCATGGATAAGGGGCATTTTCCCCTTATAAGATTCCTTTAGAAGGGTGTACCTATGGAGTGAGTGCCCCACTATAACATCTAGTTAAACAACTGTGTCCAACTGAGCAAGTATTTTTAATTAGTTTGCTAGTAAACACAGAGGTCTGTGTACCTTTGTCAGTCCCTCCAGTCACATCCATTCTCAAAATCTAGATCAAATTTTTGGTATTACCTCCCTATTGCTAGTACGTGCCTTCAAGCCAACATATTATTTTTCTTTAAGTACAAACAGATTATTTTTAAAAATTATTTATTTATTTATTTATGGCTGTGTTGGGTCTTCGTTTCCGTGCGAGGGCTTTCTCTAGTTGTGGCAAGCGGGGGCCACTCTTCATCGCGGTGTGTGGGCCTCTCACTATCGCGGCCTCTCTTGTTGCGGAGCACAGGCTCCAGACGCGCAGGCTTGTGGCTCACGGGCCTAGTTGCTCTGCGGCATGTGGGATCTTCCCAGACCAGGGCTCGAACCCGTGTCCCCTGCATTAGCAGGCAGATTCTCAACCACTGCGCCACCAGGAAAGCCCTGTTTTTCTTTTTAAACATTTGAAAACATTTTATTTCTAGTTCCAGTTCTGGCTCCTCTTTGATCTAATTTTTGTTATGCCCACAGTCAGCCCTAGAGTTTCTCTTCAGGGTGGAGAGAGGTCTCTTCTGTTTATTCAGAATTCACTTCCTACTCTAAACAATTATTATCTGGTGAGATATGAGGCCTAAGCTTACCTGTGTATAAGTCGCCTCCTCTAGAGGGTCATATGGCAGGCCCGTTAGCACAGACTATATGTCTGTCCTGTGGTCAGCCATCATTTACCTCTGCTTAAGAGAAGATAAGGCAGAGAAGCCAAGATGGCAGCTGGTAACTGAAGTGTGTGCAGGAAGAACTCTGTATCTATCAGTTACATCCTCTCCATAATTTACAATATGCTGGAGCAAAACTACTCCCTACCTTCAGGAGAGGGTCTGAGTTTTACGGATGAAATGCAAGTGTGTGTGTGTGTGTGTGTGTGTGTGTGTGTGTGTGTGAGGGCTTCTTATGTTTTAATAGAAGACATTGAGGCCTTTTTAGGTTCTGATGTTGATTTTTCTCAGCCATCCTTCTATCTAATAGGCCCATAACAGCAGCTAAGAGAAACTAAGTTTCCCAGGAGTATTACTTCCAGCTATAGAGGATGGATGACACCCCAGGGGGCCAGGCATTAAGGAGACAAACTTTGTTTTGTTTTTAAATATAGTATGCGGGGAGGGATAAATTAGGAATTTGTAGTGTAGTAGTACACACTACTACAGTGTGTACTACTACACACTGTATAGTAGTAGTGTAGTATATACACACTACTATATATAAAATATATAACCGGCAGGGACCTACTGTATAGCACAGGGAACTATACTTACTCAATATTTTGTAATAACCTATAAGGGAAAAGAATCTGAAAAAAATAGATGTATATGTATATATAACGGAATCACTTTGCTGTACACCCAAAACTAACACAACATTGTAAATCAACTATACTTCAATAAAAATAAATGAATAAATAAATATAATGTATAGATAAATGAGGCTGGAAAAGCACCAAAATAAATTGTTTCTGAGTTGAGTGACAAGGAGAACATTCCCCCAAGAGACCACTAGACCAGAGATAGAATAGATCATTGACATCTTTAAAGGTAGAGCTCAGGAAACCAACATTAGTGAATAAGTGACTGCCAGAGCCCCAGGTGGGAGCCAAAGCCCAGCCAGGCAGAACCGCCTTTCTCCTTCAGAGACCCAACTGGAACCAAGGGAAATAGCTTGCACTTTGACATGATAGTCCAAAATTAAGGTAAATCAGCAAGAAAATCTTGTCTTAGGGTCGTTACAATGCAAGCTCCCTGAGGAGAGGCATCTGTGTCTCTTTCGTTCACTGCTGGATCTCTAGAGCCAGGAATAGTGCCTGATAATAGTAGTTACTCTTTAAATATTTGATGAACGAATGAGGCACCTACAGCTACAAGAGAGACAATCAAAGAATGATTTAAAGCTTTAGACCTATACTCACCTAAAAGAAGCATGAAACTGCCATTGTGATCTTTCTCACCGATATATCACGTATGCTTTAAAATTCCTACCAAGTGCAGTCAGCCTTAACTATGTGCCTGCACTGACTGTATTGACGAATAACAGTAGGCAGTGCAGGGAAAGTGTCAGAGAGGAAAGAACAGGGGCTCAACAGCTCTGCTTTGGAAAGAGGAATCTCCCACATTCACACAAGAGTGGCGAGTGAAGTACTTTAGTCTGATTTACCATAAAGGTGTTTATTAGGACTCTCTACTGGGTCCTGTGCTAGACAGATGGCTAGGGATACAGGGACAGAAGCTAAGGCTCTGCTGTTTGGAAAGCTCACAGTCAGGTGGTTGGGGAATCATGGTGTGTGAGTATACAGAGTGTGCTATGATGCTCTAGGGTCGGGATTTTGCTGGGGAAGCACATAGGAGCCCTGGTTTGGGGCTGGGAGTGTTCTCAGAAGGCTTTTCAGTGAGGAGACACTTGAGTTGGATCTTGAAGGATCAGTAGCAGTTCCCAAAAGGAGGAAAAGGAGGGGAAGGTGCTCCGGGCCAAGGGAAAAGCCCATGTAATGGACAAGAGGCAGGATACCACAGGAGACCTGTGGGAGGTCTATTATGGCTGGCATGGAAGGGAGTGGTGAGAGGTTGTACGCCCCCTGAAATCTCCTTACAAATGGACATTAGAGAAGCAGTGTGTTTTAACAGTAGATAAAGCACTACACTTGGAATTAGGAGACCTGTGTTCAAGGGCCAGCCCTGCCGCAAACCCTCTGTGTTATGTTGAGCAAGTCACTTAACTTCTCAAACTTGAGAATTGGTCTAGTCTTTCAATCGTGCATTCATTCAAAATGGAACATGTATAATATGAAATGCTTGCTGGGGGTTCTGGGGTAACAAGGACAGTATCAGGCTTGGCCTCTGCCCTCTGGAACATAAAGGCTAATTCTCATTTTTGGCAGCCTTATCTGGTTGGAACCCTAGAATTCCTACATACTGTAATGAGCTAAACCTTACGTCTAAACTGGCTGTATGTGTTGTACTACAGTGGATAGAACAGGAAAAGATAAGAAAAATGAGGCCCACACGCATGAAACAGCTAAAGTCACACTACAGCCCAGCACCTAGAGAATTGCCAGGTTGAGGGAGACAGATTTTTTTATGTCAGAGGCAATCAAGGAAAGGCAAGATCATTGTGATCTTGTGGTGGCTTGGGCCACCATCTTAAGATATCAGGGCATAAAGACAGTGGACTCCCTGATCAATCTGTCCTGAATCACAGTGTGTGTAGGGCCCTCTATATCAGCCAACAGCCAACCTCCACCATGGGGTTAGACCCACTTGCGAAGTGGTAGGCTGTAAATCAGCCCCACACTTACTGAGAACTTACCAGGCTGGCCAGGGTAGCTTCATGTAGCTTAGCACCTGTGGTGGGTGGCTGTTTTTCTGGGGCAGCTGTTTAATGAGCACCAAATCAGATAAACTGCCCTTGGTTCCTATGTGCTCTCCAGACACAAACAATTGAGCACATCCTGCTGGAATGGTCCTGTTAGGGAACCTGGCTTTCCTGTGCTGATCATCTGGTTTTCCCACCCCTTGGGGCGAGATTTTGGAGAAGCTGTTGAAGCAACTTTGAGCAAGCTGTTAACCCTTTAAAGTTTAGCTCTCTATCACCAAATATATTCAGAAATGGTTTGCAGCCAAAGCCTTACTATCTATGGCAGTTTTAAATAATTATCAAAATCACTACTTAATTCATCTTGCCCTCTACTCAGGGTTGGCTTAGAGAAGTAGGAGGTTACAATTCATGGATCCTTTTCTGGTTTTGTAACCAAGCTACACTCTCAAGTTGAGTCAATCACCTTGCCCTTCTTAGTTTATTCATTTGTGACCCGGGGTAAAACTGCCCATGCCTCACCTGGTTGCGTTTCAAATTTTGTGAGAAATCTCTTTGCTTCATGAGAATGCACAGATCAGCTGAGACTAGCATGATTGATTCCAGACACGAATTAGAACAAGCCCAAGCTGAACAGCTCTCCCAGGAGAAGTCATTGGTTTGCATGACCCAGTATGGCCTTTGACCAACTGGCATCAGGAACCACGCTGGGCATGGAGGAACTCTAATCTTGATCTTTTGCCTGCCCTACTGATAAACATCCTTGCCATTAAATGTACCTGGAATTTGTGGAAAGTGTGTGTTCGGGAAATCTTTAAAAACACGTTAAGTCAGTAATGCTGTCTCTTTGGGAGGATGTACTTGCACGTCCTTAATGACCCGAATAAGATTCCAGTGGGAAGAGCCTGGCGGAGAAAGAGCGGGAGAGTGTGTGCTGATTTCTGGAGGACAGATGATGGTGTGCCGGGCTGTGGATTTCGCCATCAGGAAAGGAATCTAGAAATGCAAGGAGACTCATGAGAAAGGAGGTGACTTCTGTTGACAGGTCACCATTGTTCAGACTCAGTGGTGATGGGAAAGGAAATCCAGAAACCTACATGACAGCTTCTCTCGGACGGGACGAAAATATTGATTTTTTTTTTTTCTAGCTGGAATTTGCCAGGGTCAGTTCACGTCTGGGTTTTCAGCACTTAATACAGGGCCCTTTTGTCTTAGGAGGCGGCTGAACTGGTTTTTCCTGCAGGCAGGTGCACAGAGAGCATTTATTGTAGCCTGAAACGCAAACACCAAGCCCCCAGGCCCTGATCCCCACACTCTCCAGCGTGGCTCAAGGAAGTAAAGTGAACAATGTCTCTTGCAACAGGCAAGCACTGTAAATGCCACTCCTGAATGAAATATTTCTTAAAACGTTGTATCTGTAACTCGATCGTCTCTTAAAACTTAATTATATGTTAGGGAAAAGGAAGCCATTGGCTCCTCCAGCCGTCCAGGTTGAACGTGAGCGCACAATGGAGCATATCCGATTCACGGCCTGGCGTAGGTAATCAGATGACTATCTCCTGAATTGAATTTACCCTTTTGATACGGAGTCTTTCAGCTGCCTTGTTTCACATCTCCAATTCTGACAAAGCTGTGCGGCCTTTGAGTAATTTCCCTGAAATCTATATGCGGGAAGCCTGTGCTCTTTCGAACACTTTTTGGGATTTGTACCAATTAAATCTGTTTCTGGCACACTTTTAATGGCATACTTTCTCCTGAGTCAACAACCTCTCCAAAATCTGAGGTCATTTGTTTAATTTAAAAGCAAAGGTTATGAAACATCCATTTCAGGCTTCACCAGCCAAGCCCCTGCGGCTTTGAAAGGGGTGAGGAGACAGGGGAAAGTCTAATAAACTGGATTTCTTACACACAAAATAAGTTCATTACCGTGTTTCTGTGACATCGGTATCAAGCGAGGTTTTTCCACACCCTCCCCGCCCACCTTGCTGTCCTTTTGTCTTGAAACACTTCCTCTTCTTCTGGGGCTCTCATGCTTGAGATTGAAGTTCACCCTCATGCTGTTGTTCTTGCAAAACAAACATCTGGAGTGGATTTTTGTCAGCTGGAGTTGAGAGAGAACTGTAAATGATGCAGTGATTTTTTTTCATGCTTATTAAATTTATTTATAGCCAGTCTGAAGCCAGGAAACATGTTTTTAAATGGCTAGAGCCCTTGATAGGAGGTGCTCGAGGAACAGACAGTGGATGGTATTTTTCCCCCTACCATTTTCTAAATAACTCAAGGGTAGAATTACATAATTCGCCATTTGGGTGGTTTTTTTGTTTGTTTGTTTTTTGTTTTTTCCTGAAGAACCCTTCATCAGGACATTTCGTGCATCAGAATTCTTCCATTGTATTAGCCTATCCAATGTGCCATTCTTTCTGTCAGTGAGAGAAAAGAGAATGTAACTGCCAGGGTGTTTCTGAGTAATTACAATCATGGAGAGTGAGTTTCTGGTTATTTGAGACATGAACCAGGGGCACAGGTATTTTCTTTTGCCACAAGAACACAACTTGGATACTATTCCTACCTTTTCTGCTCACCACCGTCTAAAATTTTAAAAGCTGCCAAATCTTAAAGAATCTCATTCATTTTCTCATTATTTAAGATAATAAAAGGCTCCATGAGGGGCTTACTAAAATAATTTATGAAATACTTTGCTGTGCCCTTAGACCTTATTAAATCACAATGCCTCGGGGTTTATATAATTATTTAAGAAACAAAACCTTCTAGGCGAGGCAGAGTCAGATGATGATTTTTTGAGGTCCCTTCTAGTTCTGTGATTAGAGATTATTCTTTGATTTCTTTGATTTTCTTTCACTGTCATACAGGAAAAAAAAAAAAAAAAAGCTGTTTGGGAATAAGGTTTGCTACCCACAGGCATTTTCTTCTCCAGAGAAAAGACTGTTCTGCTTCCTGCCACCCAAGTAAAGCCATCCTCAGCCTGAACAATGGAGCTTAATGTTCTCCATCTTGCTAAGGGTTAGCCTCTGTTGTTAGGAAAGTGAATTGAAACCAAATGCACTTTCTATTGGAAAATCTGCCATTGATCTCAGCTCACAGACAATATTAAGAGGGGAGGCGCTTATAAGACGGAAAAAATCCTCGCCGTTATATCCTGACACCACTTATTTCACTGTGAGGCCTATGAACATATCTTTGAGGCAGCGTCACTCTATTTTATGATGTTCCTGTGCCCCTTGAAGATTGGTGTTCCGCATTTAGTTCTTAGAAACGTTAACAGGTTATTTAGTGAACTGTCTTGCTAATGGACTGGGAAAGCTATTCTTACAGCAAGACCCTTCATTCACTAAGAGGGCATAAGATAGCTCATGTTCTCCACCGAGAAAGGCAGCTCTGTTTCATCTGCCTAATGAGGAAGCTTGCGAGGCACAGCAGCCTCATCAAATGTGGTGTCTGCTGCCCACTTTCCAGTTATTGAAGTAGAAGCCAAGTCACTGGCACCGGTACTGGCAGTGAAATGAGCCCCAGAGAGGTCACCGCTCGTCACCAGCATCACGATTCAGGGCTCTGGAGCAGAAAATGGCAGGCCCAAGGGTAAAGAACATTTATTTTCCAATCGGGAGAAAGAAGAATCACAAAGAAGTAGAGAGAGGCAAAGGGCAGAAGATGAATACAGCTGGACATTAAGCAACAGTGTATCTTCCAAGATCATAAAGCCAAATAGTTCCTGCTAGATTTAACTTTTATTATGTTTGGAGATGAAAATCAGAGGGTGGATAAAGGTGCCTGGAGATTTGCTGCTCTAGGCCACTCCATGCTAGGGGCATGGAGTTCTCAGTTTGCTCTTGGAACATTACACAGTATTTTCCTAACAACAACAACAATATTAATAAAGATAGTAATCATTTTTATTAAATCCTGCTAAAGAAGCATCTTTCAATGCAGTATTGTTTGCTATAAAACATTCCAACTAATGGTAGGGTCAGGATCTCTGCTGGAGATGTGGTGAGGGACTGGACACAGAGCCGCTGGTATTGGACACTAACAGAGTTAGTTCCTCCAACCAAAAGAATGGATAATCATGGGAAATGGTTATTCTACCTATGATGCTTAGAGAATTTCAATAGAATGTCATAGTGTTGTATAAGGACTATTTTTAGACTTACCAGGATGATGTATGTCAATCACAGGGAAACATAATTTGATGAATATGGAAGATGTTTTGTAAGGTGTTATTTGACTTTGCTATATTTTATGTTAGTTTGGAGCCATTGTCACACATGGACATTCTTTCGTTTATATTCCTGTTTTCTATAATTCAAGACCATAAAAGTAAATTAGTTTTTTTTTTTAAATTCCTGCCTCCTAAATAAGAGCTGTCACTTTTTTTTTTTTAAGTTTAATATTTATTTATTTATTTATTTATTTATTTATTTATTTATTTATTTATTTATTTATTTATTTATTTATTTATGGCTAACACAGCCATACCCAACACGGGTCCTCGTTTCTGTGCAAGGGCCTTCCCCAGTTGCGGCAAGCGGGGGCCACTCTTCATTGCGGTGCGCGGGCCTCTCACTATCGCGGCCTCTCTTGTTGCGGAGCACAGGCTCCAGACGCGCAGGCTCAGTAGTTGTGGCTCACGGGCCCAGCCGCTCCGCGGCATGTGGGATCCTCCCAGACCAGGGCTCGAACCCGTGTCCCCTGCATTGGCAGGCAGATTCTCAACCACTGCGCCACCAGGGAAGCCCCAGTAAATTAGTTTTGAATCAGTAAAGTCTTATGAGGATGCCCACACGTCTCCTGCATAAAATTCTTCCTCCTCTGGCATCTTCCTTTGGGTAGAAGTAGGATCAGATACCCTGTTCACTTCAGGATGGAAAGGATCACATCAAAACTTTGTGGGCTATTTCCCCCTCAGGCACCCAAAGCTGATTTCCTTTTATCACCTGATGAATTTTTAAATATTCTACTTTTTTGTCCTCTGTGCCTGTGCTTTTTATGAAGCCACAAAGCCAGAAAACTGCATGACAGATGTGATTACAGCGTTACTGGGGGAGAACGCCATACTGATGTCAGGCCTGTTGTAGGCTTGGGTGCTTGAGGTAAGACCCGTCGGCTGCATGTGAGAGGGAAGAGGGCACTCTTTCGAAAAAGCAGGTCACCTTTCTCTCTAAGGAAAGCTAATTTGTCTGAAAACAAAAATAAACTCTGCAGAGTGGTGAGCAGCCTTGCTTATTTGAATCAGGTTCCACCCTATTCTCTGGTGTTTTCTCCCTTAACCCCATTGCGAGCCATTTCACTTCCTTTCTCAGAGGCTTTCCCAAGACACTGCAGTCAAGAGACGTTTTCGGCCACGTTGTCCTCCCAGCAGGGAGCCCCGTCTCTCTTCAGACAGTATATTGGAGATGAACCTCTTTAGAGAGTGGCCTTTCTTCCCTTGCGTCTTACCTCCTCATCTCCCACTTTTCCAACCCATACACCTCATCTTTGTATGGATGGAACTCAGTGTCCAGAAAGTTTCTGTGAGTGTGGAGGAAGGCAGAGTAGTGTTGGTGCCATGTCAACTCTGTTAATTGCAGCCCAACATGTAATCCAGTAAAACAGAAAAAAAATGGACTTTGATCCATATCAGGAAGGACGGCGCCGTTACAGTGGAGAAGGATATGAGGGTGATGAACGTCATCCTCGGGGTGGTGTTCAGCGTCAGAGGTCTTAATGGGGCCAGCGACTGACACTCACTGCTGGTATTTTACTTGCAGGAGTGATCGAGTGAAGGACTGTAATCATAATATGCTCACTACTTGCTATTGTTTTGTTTTAATATTCAACTATAGGAGTGTGTTAAAAGTTAAATGAACCCTGTGTGGCAGGGTTGCAATTTACTAGGGTAGTCAGAGAAGGCCTCACGGAGAAGGTGACATTAGAGCAGAGACCCGGAGGTGAAAGAAGGAACCATGGGGACATCTGGGGCAACAGCAACCCAGGTGGAGGGCACAGCATGTGCAAAGGCCTTGGGGTATCGCCATGCCTGGCGTGTTGGAGGAACAGCGAGGAGGCCTGTTCAAGAAAGAAGTCAGACAAAATCAATTTTAACAGACTACCCATAGGCAGCTTTTTCTGAAGAGGAAATAATTGCAAAATAAAAAAAATGAGACTTAATAAGTAGGCCATTTGGGAAGCAGGTAATGACTGTTTTAAAGGCTGGAGGTTCTAACATACATGTATGCCTTTTTTTCCCTCATCTCTTGCAAACAGATAATGGTTTACGTCAAGAGAAAATTCAGGAAAAAAGCCTTTTTTTACTTCCAGGAAATCTGGTCACTATGTCCTGCAGCCAGTGATAAATGACAATGCAACCAGCAGTGACCTAGGACATCCTGAATTCTTGCTCTTAGGAAGAGCTTGCATTCTCTTTTCAAAGGGTATCCTGTTCCTATTGCAATCCTTATGCTATCTCAGCTCAAGACCATCTTGTCCCCCCACTGTTACCATACTTAAAATAGCACCAGTGCTGTTTAGAAGACTCTACACATGGATGTTGATGTCATTTGGAGGGAGGGCAGGATGAAAAAAGAAGGTAACTGGATATTGGCCCCAAACATATTATAATGCAGCAAATCAACCCACCGAAACTCAGTTCTATTGTTTCAACTCCTGTTGTAGAAATCAAACAAATATTATTTTGTCCATTGGTGGGTGTTACTAAGTGCTGTTCGTCCACAAAAGCCCAGGTTCCTATAGAAGAGCAGCATCGTGGAGGAGAAATGTGGTGTTTAAAACAAAATGTGCTGGTGAAAGGTGTTGCACCCAAGGCTGAGTTATAAACAGCAGCTGTTTCTGATTATGAAGATTGATTCATTCCGTCTGCTTGGATGCTACCTAAATAAGTGGGAGGAGCAAAATACAGTTCCCTGGAGCCTGTCAGTTGCTTTGTATCCCTGTAAGTTTAAAGCAGAAGATAGAACCAATCCATCGTTCTGCTTCCCTGCTGTCTTCAGTTTAAAACATGTTGCAGACGAAGGTCCAGCGGGAGAAGACTCTCTTGCTCCATCTCTGCCCCATCCAGCTGTCAAGGCAAGGTTGGTAGGAAGGATGGGTCTCCACAGATTATGAGGTCCTTCAGTCTTCAACCTGTTGTCTGGTGGCCGAGGCAACAGTTACACCGCTCTCTTCCCTGAACCAAGGCAGCTGGACTTCTCAGGGAAAAAAAAAGCCCAACTCTATAAAAATGGTTCTCAAAGCCCAGTTAAACTAAAATGTCTTATTAGCAGTTCCTTTCCACCGTTTATGGATTTTGCCAGCATCATTATCAAGCTTTTACTGTTTCTGTTTTCCACTGTCTTGTTTTGTTTGAGTCACGTGATAATGTCATAGCCTTTCTATCTGAAGAATCCGCGGAAGATAAAATATTGCTAAAAGCAATTGGGATGGTACTGAAAGTGTTAGGGAAGAAATGGAGGGAGCAGCCATTGTTAACAAAATAGCCTGGTTATAAGTAGTAAGCTTGGAAGAGAAGAATTAAGGCCATTTGGGTTATATATACAAAACACCTTTGTTTTACCAACCACAGAAAAAGCCCTTGCTTGGGGTGTCTTGAGGAGTCAGAACCTGGGGCGGTTCCAAGATTTCCAGCACTGTGCGTCAACCACCAGATGGCTATAACTTTCAAAGTTTAGAGGAAAGGGAATGATACGAGTTTTGTGGTCTTTGCTGATTTCTTATTCCAAACACTAGTTCAGTTCCGATCAGCCGATTACAACTGTGATTGCTTATACCTGGTGAATTCTAATACTCTGTGTGGAAACTGCATTGCATGTGTATGGGGGCCTTCCCATCTGCCTCCTTTGTGAATCTCTTCTCCTTTCAGTGCCTCCAAACTTGGGCCCCAGAGAGGAGGACAGCAGCTGAATGTCATGCTCTTGGGCCCTGGCCCAGACATGCATCTTTCTGGAAGGATGACTGAATCCCGTTCTTAAGTCTAAAGTTCCTCTTGATTAGCAGCTCCTTTTGTTTGTTGTTTTTAAGGCATCTCTGTCTTTCATGGGTGGCTTACAGGGATGTGTTTGAGAGCCCCTTCCAGCTGGGAAGCTGCCCAACTCCCACCAGCTGAGTCGGGGATGGCTTCCCTTTAGTTCCGCTGCTGCCTGTGGCCTCCATGGACTGCACTTCAGCCCCGGCCACAGTGGCCCTTGTCTGCTGTGCAAACTTGGCTCTGTTCTCCGGGTTTTCATTCTCCAGCCATCTGGGCATTTTGAGCACCCCTCTTATCTTAGTACCTTGGCACTCAGGACCACATGCCATCCTATCATAGAGATGAAAACAAAGGCATCCTTCATTTTTGGCCTGCAGTTTCCCTAGAACCACCCTAGGCTGAGTGACAGTCAGCGAGATTGGGGCCAGGGATAGGTCTGGAGTGCTGTAAATGGTTTTGCTGATAGGAAGCATACGAAATGGTGGGACAATAGGTAGGATTGTTCGGTACTGGGATTCCTAGTGACTGGTCTTCTCCTTTTCCCCTTGGCTACTCTGAAATCAAGGAGCAAGAAGCCAGGAGCATGAAGACCCCTGTGGCCTCTGATTGCTGTAACCCTTCCAGGCCTGGCAGCCAAAGATTAGGGTCTAGCAAGTGCTGTATGCCGGCGGAGTGAATCTAGCTCCCGACTAAGAATTCTGTGTACATCACCAGCTTTTGAAATGCCTCCTTCCACCTCCTCAACTGCTGATTTGGGGAGGGTTTGATCAGAGTCCTGCACTCTTCAGAGAAGTGTCTGGAGAAATTAGTCCAAAAGCACTGACAGCAAATTCCCTGTAATCATTCTGCCTAGAGGAAAACAAACATTTGATCAAAGGACAGTTCCACCGCCCAGTTTACTCCTACTCTGCTGTGTCCCCTCTGTCGCTGCTCCCCAGCCCTCTGACCCCTGTGCACTCATTCAGATCCCTCATCCTGTGCACACCTCTTTCGGAGGGGGTCAGTGAGGCACTGGCCAGCCAAAGAAATTCAGCCAAACAGTGTTAAGTCACTTCCGTGTAGACCCAGGTAGTTGGGTGTGGCTGCAGCTTCTTGAAAGGCAGACCTGAAATGCTTGCTTCTTTTCAGAGACTCTCATTTCATATTTGGCTGCTGGTCATTTGGTTACTTCATTCATTCATATGTTGGAAGCCCAAAGCTTCCACACTGTCAATTTCACAGAGCAGTGTGATACTAACAAGACACGTCTTGCTTATGGAGCCAAAAAGGTGATGCAACCTCATTTCACACCAAAGCAGGTGGGTATGTTTATTTGTGTTTTAATAGTTGAGGCAGCAGAGACCCAGGGAGGGTCAGAAATTCATTCAAGATCATCCAGCGAGTCCAAGTTTTGACCCTCTGGTCCCTATGACAGGCAACAGTGGCGACTTTCCTGTAGAGCATGTGACCAGTGTAACTGGAATCATGGGTTCTAAATATGACTCCCTCTCCCCACCTACTAGAACCGTCATCCAGTTGCCAGAACCCAGTTGGTTTTCTATAGAACACCAGCTAATGGCACTTTGTGTGAGTTCCACCAGAAGAATTTTCAGTCTGTGTCTCATTTTAGGTGTTACATCTCAACCAAGAAGATAACTCTTCACATGTAAAATTAACTCCCTCTAGTTTTCACACTTTCTTTCCAAGAATCACGCACGGTCAGTCCCTAGTCCTCTGTCTGGCAAATTTAGAAGAAGTGATGCAGTATAGACTGATCGTTGCTCTCAATGCACATGAATGATGCACTGACCTTTTATGTATCTGTAAATGAGTGGAGAAGGAATGCATATTCTCTGACACAAGCTGGCTCTACCACATGGTTTGAAGTAAATGCCATTTTATTTTACATTAGGAAGGGAGACTTGGAGCAGCTTGGCAGCAGATCTGTGGCTGCGTAATTAAGCTAAGAACTATGGCTTTCTTCCACATAGGAGATTAAATACCAGTCTCTGGTCAGATCAAAGCAGGCCTCTTGGACAATCTGATCTTTGCAGAAGACCCCATGTTGGGCCAGCACAACAGTCTTTGCGTGTAATGCTCCCTATGTTTAAAAAAAGACCATTTTAGTGTGTTTAAATAATTAGGTCTGTCAGCATTTGTAGCTCTTTGGACCCAAAGTAAAACTTTAGTTTTATTCATGCTGAGTAAATATGGATTTTCTTCTACTAAAACAAGTAACTGTCTCTCAGAGTTTGAAGAAAAGTGAATGTTCATTTTCTGAATGAGAACAGAGGCGTTTCTCTTTGGGGAGCATTACAATAAATAACATCTTAGACTAATCTGGCATTTTCTTTAGGGCATTAACAAATAGAGTTTATGTAACCTCTTACTCATTTTCTTGATGTCTCATTGAGACAGTTTGGATACTGGTCCTATAGTCTCCATCTGTAAAATGGAAAGAACCAAAGTATTAAGTTCAACTTAGATGGATGACAAGAAAGAATGCAGACATCTGTGTGATCTGTCTTGCCAGGGTGCCGCCCAGAACTTTTAAATTTTGTTAAGAGCTGCATTGCACCTACCCACGGGGGTCCGAGCAGTGTATAATCTGGGCCAGGGTGCAACAGGCTTATGGCCAGGTGGAACTGGACAAATCAATGGAACTGGTTCCAGTTTACCAACCTGGCACTAATTATGTGCTGGTCAAGGAAGTGTTTTTCAGATCACGGGGAGCCACTAGTGAAAATCCATTGGTGCTTTGATGGTGGCCTTTGGAGATACTTCTATAATTTGAAACCATTCCCATGGCAGGCCCAGGGAGAGGTCTGACTTCAACCAACATGCAGCATTAGGCAGAAGAAACGGGGCCTTTCTCACTGAGTTGACCCGTGGGTGGGCCCTCTTCCACATGTTTCTAATTAGGGATGCAAGAGAGAGTAGATATTCCATGGTGACTCTCCCTTCCTTCTCGGCTGTGAGATAGAACAACAGCACCTTTGTGGTGACCTCTGCAGAGCTGTTGACATTTGGTGACCTGCCTGATCTCCCCTGCTAGCGTGGATGCACCTCCTGTCTAACAAGGAACAGCCACACTATCTGGTACTATGGTAGACCCTGGAGGTCAAAATGAAGAAGAAGATGTTTTCCTTGTGGAGTAGTCTAAGTTAATTTTTTTTTTACAGATTTACCGGGGTATAATTTACATACCATAAATTCACCCATCGTAAATATACAATTCAATGATTTTTAGTAAATTTAGAGAGTTATATTACCATCACCACAATCTAGTTTTAGAATTTTAGTTGGACTTATTTTGAAAATGCCAAATAATGATCATAATTGGAATGCAGGTCATGCTGAAGTGCAAAAATAAAGTTTTGAGGCTATCTTGGGCTAAGGAAGAGGGCCACCCAGGAAGACATTTGAGACAACTAAGTCTCAAGTTTCTCCAAGTACATGAAGCCTTGAGATTAGCATTTATATTTAGAAAGATTTTCCATATTTTTACTCATCAAATGGTATGACCTACTTGAAAGAACTGAGCAGCTGTTTGCTACAGAACCTACCTCGCATGTCGACGTCAATGAATGTTTGTTGATTATAAAGCGAAGGTGCAGAAGATGAGAATGTAGGTACCCTTCCCGCAAAGGGCTTATAGTCCACTTTGAACATCTCATCAAGTATTTATTTACTTGCCCTCCCATCTTCAGGTACGGTGTTAGGCACTGCAGACATATAGATGAGTGAAACAAGGTTTCTACCTTAACAGCTTGTCGTCCTGTGGCTTATATTTAAACAGATAATTTCAATATGACGTCATAAGTTCTGTGGTAGAGTTAAGTGCTGTGCAGTATCAGAAAGGTCATCAGCAAAGACTTCCTAGAGAAGATATTACTAAGAAATCAAAGACATAGTTAATAATTACATCAATCCTCCTAACATAGATTGAGTACCTGCCCTCTGCTCCATTTGGACAAGGCTCTGTGAGATCTGGTCCCTGTTTTCAGGGAGCATTATAACTGGTGTGGAAACAAGTCCATCGGTACTTCCAGTAAGATGGTAATGACTGCATATAAGTGAAAAGAACAGAACACACTAGGAATTTAGAGGCAAAAGAGAGGCCATTTCAGGGAAGCCTTCGTAGAAGAAGTAGCCCAAAGGCTACTTAAGAGGCTCAAAAAGCTCAACATCTGAATTTTAACCCATAAGTAGGATTTCAGCAGGCATGGTGAGAGTTGGGAAGCAGTCCAGAAGAAAAATGCAAGCAAAGGCTCAGGGGTAGGGAAGCTTAGGATGTATTCTGAGAACAGTGAGCAATCCAAGATGGATTGATACTCATGTCCTACAGTATGAACTATTTCTATATATCTGTGTCAGAAACAGGGAAATCAAGTGAATCAGAAGCTCTGCCTTCCCTTGACTGTATCAAGGAAGGCTTCCTAGAGAAGCGGTTCATTTCATTCTGGCCCTTATGTAGGCTCTCTGCCAAGGGTTTATGATGATTAGTTTTCTGCTTCAGTTTCTTCTTTCATGATTCATCACGTGGCCACCATCAAAGCACCAATGACTTCTCACTAGTGGTTCCCGTGATTTAAAAAGCACTTCTTTGACCAGTACATTCTGGTGCCGGGTTGGTGAGCCAGACCAAGTTTCATGTGTTTGTCCAGTCCCACCTGGCCACGCACCCTGGCCCAGAAGTTTCATGCAACACTTGCAAGAAGATTAAAAAAACAACTCCTGGAAACATTGGGTCCTAACTTTTGAAGGAGTCATTGCTGGACCTGAGTAGATTTAGGAAGTAGACTGGAAGTCTAAGAAGAAAAAAAATGAGGAAGAATGGTACCACTTGCTTAAAATTCCCAGGGCTCCACAGAGTAAACCTCTTTCTAAATTTGATTTGCTAAGGACCTTGAACCTGGGGTTGTTTGGGGATATTTTGCAAAGTAAGAAATCTTGTTGGCTTTCAATCAGGAAGGAAAGAACTCAGTTGGCTTTGATATAAACAAGGAAGAGGGAGTTTTGTATTTGTTTGTTTGCATGGATGGTCCACCTACTGTGTGGCCTTGTTCACGACATGGCCGACCTCTCTCTGGGGTCAGTGTGAATAGCCAGGCTGCAGCTGTAGCTAGAGACAATGGCCAGCACTGTTGGGCAGTGCCGTTTAGGCCCCAAAGATTAATTTCGTAGTATTTTGTGGCATTGAACCTGCCAAAGAAAATGCTGCTTCATTTGGGGAAATATAATTTCTGTATGTGTGGTTTTTTTTTCATGAAGAATAAAGAAGAGAGATTTTTGGAAGGACATAACTCATCCTATTGGCCTTGCTAGAAAAACCTAAAAAAGCAAGAGGTCAGTACTCTTGCAAGTGTCATGTCTTAAACGTCAGTCAGCCAATAATTATTCACATGCCATCACAAGGGAAGTCCCCTCCCATTGTTTGTTTGTTTGTTTGTTTCTCTAGACTGAGATGCTTTAAAAAAAAAAAATCTCTGGGGCTTCCCTGGTGGCGCAGTGGTTGAGGGTCTGCCTGCCAATGCAGGGGACACGGGTTCGGGCCCTGGTCTGGGGGGATCCCACGTGCCGTGGAGCGGCTGGGCCCGTGAGCCACAACTGCTGAGCCTGCGCATCTGGAGCCTGTGCTCCGCAGCAGGAGGGGCCGTGATGGTGGGAGGCCCGCGCACCGCGATGGGGAGTGGCCCCCGCTTGCCGCAACTGGGGAGAGACCTTGCACAGAGACGAGGACCCAACACAGCCATAAATAAATAAATTAAAAAAAAAAAAAATCTCTGGTTGGGGAAATGATATTTTTTAAAAAGTCTGTAAATTTAGTACTATATTTGCTGAGAAGTAACAGCCCTAGAAACTGTGGGGTTTTGGGGTTTTGGTGGTGGGGTTTTTTTTTTTTTTTCCTGTATTTTCCAATCTAGTACCAATTATGGATGGGAGGTAACTTTGCTTTGTCAGTCTGCAGGTTAGAAAGGGCAATTTCTTGGCTACTGTTTAGGGTTGCCAGATAAACTACAGGATGTCCAGTTAAATTCACATTTTAGCTAAACAACATAATTTTTTAGTGTAAGTACATCCCAAATACTGCACTGGGACATATTAACACCAAAAAAAAGTCTGTTGTTTATCAGAAATTTAAATTTAACTGGGCATCCCATATTTTAATTTGCTAGATCTGGCAACCCTATGTTACTTCCACAATAAAAATGTCACCCAAGGAGACTGGGAGCTTTCACGATTACCGAAAGTAGCTCTCAGTTTTGAACCCAAACAAAACAATATATGAGATAAAACTGAAAACAGAATCAGGTCAATCATACAAAGGTGAAGGGAGTCCTTCTTCATTTCTTTGTGTTTGTGTTGCTCTGTGGATCCATTTCTGTTGGGAGTGGCCCTCCTAGGTCTACTGTAGGTCAAAGTCATACTTGGTAGGCCACCTGGATGGCTTCTTTGTTCCAGCTTTAACTCAGATTATCAAATCAGAACTGGAGCTCCCTTTTAAATCCAAAGTGATTGACCTCCTTAGGGTAGCTCTGGACCCTCTTGAATTTTTGCTTCTACAAAATTCCTACCAGGCCTAGTGAAGTGGGGTCTGACTAGACATGTGAGAATAATGATGGCTATTATTTACTGAGCGCCTAATATGTGCCACTGCTTTACCTACATTACCAACATCTACCTACGTGAGTTCATATTGCCTCCTAACAACCAGCCCTATGAGATGGGTACTGTTGTCTCCATTTTACAACTGAGGTAATGAAGGCCCAAAGAGATGAAGTAACTTGCTGCAGGTCACAGAGCAGTTGAAAGGCAGAGCTGGGATTAGCATTCAGGTCAGTCTGACTCTAAAACCCCACTGCTTAACCACTGTGCTACCACACGTGGTACCCTTAGATCCCCATTCTTCCCTCCCCAGTCCCCAGTTTGACTTGATATTGGAATATGAGCCCTTTCTCTCCTTGTTCCTTACTAGCTGGAATTGGCCCTAAATCATCTTTGTCCATATGTGTCGTGCACCAGTGGAATAGACACAGACAGCTGGGCACTGGAAGATGTTAACTTTGGATGCTTCCTATTTTACATGAGAATGATTAAACCAATCGGGGAAAAAAAAGCCCAACGTTTTCAAATGTGTCATCATTTTAATATCTTTAAAGAGCCTGAAGAGACTGTCAAGCATGAGACTGTAAATAGCTAACAGCTCCAAGATGAGCTTACATAGGAATCACATGATTGTTCCAAAATGGCTATTTGTCTAACTCTGAAGAGCTGCTGTAGTGCTCAGCCAACTCTCCTGCCAAAGGCAGGGCCCTCTGTTCCCCACCCACTCCCTCCTCCCAGCTCTCCTCTTGGTAAAGAAGTAGCAAAAATATACCGCCAGATACCATTTTCTTCTTGAACCAACATGTGCTCCTCCTGGTTCACTCCTTATATGAAATGAGTTGTCAGCATTTTGAGCTCATCAAGTAAAAAGTTTTACTTGTTCCAGCTGGGAAAATCCATGAAGTTGGCCATTCTGTTCCTATCATCTGCTCTGGCCTGGTTGTTAAGTGTAAAATATCTCTGTGGGTGTGGTCTACCCAGTGGCATTTCTCAAACTGTGGGTTATGGACTCAAGGGTCTGGAAGAATTTCTTTCACAGGGTCATGCTCCAACACTGACTCTTTCTGGTGAAAAGCTACCCCAGCCTTCCTCCTCTGACTCTCAACCTGTCTCCCATCCTTCTGTTCCCCTGGAGTAGTGTAGTGGGCCTTTACTTTTCTCTTCCTCTGTACTCTCATCATCTGTCTCCTTTCCCCATCGTGCTACATTTCTCGGTGTTCCTGTTTCCTTTAACCACTAGCTCCTCATAGTTTTCAAAACTAAGGCCATCTAACCCTCAAAGGAAATTTAAAACAAAAAATGGGATGCTAGGAAAAACAGCAGAGGTGAGGGGCATAATGTTACAATCTTCTTCCTTAGCCCTCCACAGCTGAGAAAAAGAACCTTGTTCTATTCTCCATGGAGACTAAGGGCAGCCCCAGGCACTCCCTCCTCTATTCTCCCTCCTGACCTTCCTCTGTTCTTTTGTAACCCCTCTCCCCACTTCAGGTATAACTTAGTCAATTTCTACACTTGGTAAACTTGGAAACATTTTGTTTCCCTCCTTTTGGGTGATGGAATGCTGGTGCATGGGGGCTTTCAGAAACAATTCAGTAAGTGATAGCCTTAGAATATTGCAAAAGAAGTTCTGGGAAGATGTTATTGATTAGTTTCTGTCCATGGTATCTCATTTGCCTCTTTGAGGGGCTCAGCAGAAGCATTTGGTCCAACACCTGCTCTTCCGGTGGCACAGGTATAGGCCTTGAGCACATCTCCTAAATTCTGTATTTTTGTTTCCCCAACTGTAAAAAGGACAAAATAATTATTCTGACTTCACAGCATTGCTGTGAGTATTCAATGAATTACTATTTATAAATCCCTTAGAATAGGGCTTAGCACATAGTAAGCACTATATTAAATAAGGAAATATAACAAGGCAAAAAGTAATAAGAATGTCCTTCTTTTGATTCATGCCTGAATAAGTGTATTCAGCCTTTTTTTGACACCTTAGAGATCTAAAATAAACCCAAGGATGGCAACCTAACACACTCCATAATTTCACTCAAGGACTTTGACAATCTGGTCTTAATGTACCTCTTCTCACCTACATTTTGGCCAGACTGATTGACTATTTCCCATTCCAACTTCCCATTCAGTTCCCTTCCCCATCCCTTCCATATGTATCCAGTTGCCCTTGCTGCCTTTACCTCATGTTGGCTGTCAGCATGTATGGCCCAGTAGTTTGGGGTATCTATTTAAGTGCAAAGCCTTTCTTCTCCTCTGGATCACGAGCTGCTTCTGAAGGGTGAGGACTACATTTCTGATGGTTGTGTACCATTCTTCATGCCTTTTACATAAATGGTACTCTATAAATGTTTTGATCGGCTGATTTGAGCTTTTGCAGACTAGGAAACGGTTGGCCTAGAGCCAAGCGGCACCTAGATGAATCTTGCCTCTAGGCCTCATGGATATGTTCTGTTGAAAGGCCAGTGCCTCCCTGCTTTGTGTTAAGACGATGGGAGCCTCCAGTGTGGGCCAGGGCAGACAAAGCCACTGTGAGGTTGGGATGTTGGGGGCAGTGTGCTGGGATTCAAATGTGGGATGGACGAAAGGAGAAGTGCCTTCGAGCAGAGGGCTAGAGGCAGTGGCTTTGCACAATTACCAGGAACGCTTCACCTTGAAAAAGTTTGGGCAAAAAGGGACAGTTAAAACGTACTGTTTATAATGCAGTGGGCTGCCTCTGAAAATGTTCCAACTTTGCAGGCCTAGTGGGAAAAGGACTAAACACAGGGTCGGGAAAAATCACAGCACCACTGCTAAGAGGTGTATAGGTTGGAGCGAAACCGAGAAGTTGGCATAACCATGCGTGGCCGTCTCTAAAAAAATAAATCAGCGGGGTGCTATTACTCATATCCTGTGTGATTTTTGGTGGATGGATAAATAAAATTATACGAGGAAAACTGTTTTCTAAAAGTAAATTCTGCCACTCCAGCACAATGGTATGTATGTCCACCCTTTTATAAATATATTTACACTAACTCACGTGGCCACGTAGCTCTCACATGGTAGAAAGACAGTTGGCAAAGACAGTTGGAAGAATGAAAAAGTGCTATGTGTTTTTTCCCCATTTGTGGGCAGCGTTTGATGTTTGTAGATGTATGGTTTTAATAACCTTGACTAGTAGATACGGCAACTGTGAGAATTTCCAAAAGGAAAGCAAGAGTCCAGAGAGGAAAACATCTGCTGTTTCTAGGGGGCAGTCTTCCCAGCAGCCCTCAGACCAGAAGCTGTTTTTCCTCCAAGGAGAGCCCAAGGACAAGATAAATAGGCTTCCTGACCCAAAGACAGGAACACCCAGGGAGACCAGGGGATCTGGGAGTGGGAGCAGATGGGAGGGGTGGAGTGTCCAGGGTGAGGCTGGGCAGCCGAGGGCAGGGTCCCTTAGAGGCCCAGAGGCGTGAGCCTGCCTTCGTTTGTGTCTTCATTCTTCAGCAAACATTTACTGAGTTCTTATTATGCGCCAGATACTGGGCTGAGCCCCAACTTGTGACTTCATTGGGCATTGAGTCCGAGGCCTTGGCAGCTAAGGGTGACGTTCCTTAGAGAACTGGGAGGTCTGCCAGGGAAGAGGCACAGGACAAACAAGAAAGCACTGGAGAAACCATCAGAGGAAGTGATGCACAAAAGCTCTACACCGGAGAGCAGAGCAGGAGCAGACACATTCTTCCGAGACTTCAAGCTTGACTTCCAGCCGCGGAATTCAGATACTAAGAGAACTTGCAGAAGGAGTCCAGAGACCCTGCTCACCAGGGTAGGCCATTGTGAGTCTTCCAAAGCTACAAAGCCAGCCAGGTGTAGCAGGGGAAGCAGCTGAGAAAAGGAGCAAGTACAGACACCTCCAGTCACCAATGGCTGGAAGAGTTTACTAACCTCTTTCAGGACCATAAATAAAACCACACCCACAGCTGCACACACTGTACTTCATTTGATACGTGCAAAATAGTAAACTGTGTGTAGTTTACTTACAGTGCTGTTTTGATGGTTCTCAAATAGTCTCTTGTTTTATGTTCTAAAGTCCACTCAGATAGTGCTAGAATGGACCATCTGAGCCCAGGTAGCCTGAATAAAACAGCTGCTCCCAGTCTGCACGTCTGAGCAGGGATGACTCTTGTGAACCTTCCAGGCCTCAGCGTATAGACTCTTTGTTCGTCCCCCTGTTATCACGTGCATCACAAAGTTTTTATAGTAAATCACAAAGCAGTTTGGTTTTCCCAACAAATAGTCTGCCCCTTGAGGGTACGTCCCCTATCCTGTTCATCTCTTTGTCTCTAACACCTGGCACAGAGCCTGGCACACAGCGAGACCCAGAACCAGGACTGGTCCATTTTGGATGCTCTGATCTCAGACATTCCCAAGCTGACACTGGGATCAGTGTGCACATGCCTCATTCCGAACTTTCCTGCTTTCAAGTGGTATCTTCTAATGAGATTAAAAACCTCTTTATACTGTTTTCCTTTTATATCATGCAAATAATATATTTAAGATGTAATCTTCTGTGCTTCATGTTACAGATTAATGTTAAACAGACTTACTCCTTCTAGAGTGTGAATGTCTTTATTACCAGTTGCTTTACATTTTCATTCCTACCCATAATTTTTTCAGACTCTCTGAATTCCTGTTCAAGTTTCCTTTTCCCTGGAAGTTTATATCACCTCTCAGGCTGCTTTTGACCCACCCACTCAGTGCTTTACCTCCCTGGCTCTCATGCTCTGCCCCAGTTATTCCTTGCCTATGCCATATGGCCTTGTTAATGTCAATGAGACATTACCCATCCCTTTTCCTGGCACTTATGCCTCCAGAGAAAACTGTCGTATGCATCTCTGAGCCTCCCATAGCAGCTAACACAATGCCTCTCGCTCCAGTAGGTGCTCAACAGATGGGTGCTAGTAAAGTTCCATTAGTGAGACAAGGTAGTCAAGAGCAAGTATTCGCTTGTTAGTGAGGGTGCAGTAGCAGACCGGTTAAGAGTATAAGAATTTGATTGGGACTGCCTGGGTTCTAATCTTGGCCTCGTTGCTAACTACTTGTATGTCTTTGAGCAGTCTGCCAAACCTCCCTGGGTCTCAACATCTTCATCTTTAAAATGAGGACAGTAGTAGTACCTGCGTGATGAAGATGCAGTAAGGGCTACCTTAAGAGTTAAGGTAAGCACAGCACTTAGCACAGTGCCCGGCCCATGCTGAGAGCTATCACCATCATCAACCACCAGCACCACAGGTATTCATTATCAGACGCTGGGGTTTGAATAAAGAAAGTTAGTCTCTTGAGGTTATATTCCTGTGAAGTCTGGACTAGAATGCGCCTTCTTAGATCCCTCGGGGAGTACCCTGTGCCCTGCCTTTTTTCTACACAGGCAGCGTGTCTGCTTCAGGATCGTATGGGCCATCCTGACTAAGAGTATTTCTTTTTTTCTACCTGTAGTCTTTGACCTATATTTATCTGTTGGTGTTAGAGCAGGTATATTGCTTTCATCAGATTCTCCAAGGGGGAAGTCCATGACCCAAAATAGGTTAGATACCACTGCGGAAGACGTTGATGATGCCCTGATAAGGAGAGTGAGAGGGAACTTGTGCACACGGTGGAAATGTACACTCAAGACACACAAGTGTGGCTTCCCATGGCATTTGCCATCCTACTGTCCCTGAGAACGGAACACTCTAGTTCGTCTGGTATGTGTTTTTTTTTTTTTTTTTTAAAGAATTATTTATTTATTTTTGGCTGTGTTGGGTCTTCGTTTCTGTGCGAGGGCTTTCTCTAGTTGTGACAAGCGGGAGCCACTCTTCATCGCGGTGCGCGGGCCTCTCACTATCGCAGCCTCTCTTGTTGTGGAGCACAGGCTCCAGACGCGCAGGCTCAGTAGTTGTGGCTCACGGGCCTAGTCGCTCCGCGGCATGTGGGATCTTCCCAGACCAGGGCTCGAACCCGTGTCCCCTGCATTGGCAGGCAGACTCTCAACCACTGCGCCACCAGGGAAACCCTGGTATGTGTTTTAATGGGCTCCTACTGAGTGTCAGGTACTGTGCTAGGTCTGGGGCCCAGACACATAACTGGGACATGGTTCCTGCTGTTGAGGTGCTTGAGGTTCTAGCAATTTCCTTTCATCTTTTACTAAACACTAATTTAATAATTTTATGGCTCATGAATAAATAAGACTTGTCTCCCCAAGTGAACTCACTGTGTGCTTAGTACTGTTCTGAATGCTATTACAGTCAGTGCTGTTTGCCCCACTGCTACCCAGTGGAAAGGAAAGGTGACAGACAGGTCGAAGGACGAAGGACGAGGTAGGAACTTTGAGGGCAGTGGGGAGGAGGCAGCAGGGTCATGTCAGCATGCTGAAAGCTGAGCAGTCCTTGCTCCACACTCTGTTCTGTGCCAGGTCACCGGTAGAGGACTGAAGGCTTTTTTGGTCATAAACCTCCTTATGCCTTGGCTTGGCCTGCATTCAACTCTCATAAAAATACTAGTAAATGTTAGGACTAGAAATAAAACAAGGCACAGGTTGCCATTAGAACTTTTTCTACAACCAAATTACTTTTTCTTCAACTTGAATACATTACAGGTTGTTTCAGCCAGGATCCCATCAAGAGATGACTTTCATTAGAATCATTCAGGAGACTTGAATAATAAAAGGAGTACTTTCAGTGGAGTGGTCAGGGGCTTGTGCAAGTCTGCCAGGGCGAATAATAGTGGGGCTCCATTAGTACCCCTAGACCTGAGAGGACGAGGGGACAGGCTGGATTCTGGAAACAGGAGACAGAGAAGGCTGCCCCGGAGTGGGGGGGGGGGATCTGAAACCTTCAGGAGGTGAGGGCAACCCACAGCCCAAGGCCACTCTGCCCCCTCTAGTCTCCTGCTCGTATTCTCCAGTGGCCAAACCCAGGAAAGGGTCCCGTTGATGTGGTCCACACAGGTCAGGTGCCAAAGCAGAGAGCAAGGTGGAGAAGGATGGAGAGAAAATCTGGAGGGACACACAGGAAGACAGCCGGCAAACAGGTTTGCAAGTTTGATTTTAGAGGTAAGCGTGTGTATTTCAATTTTATCTGTTTTGGCCAGCTAGATTTTTAATAAGGTTATAAAATATTTCTGCCATATTTATTACACCATCAGTTTGATGATCTCAGTTAGTTTTCTCAGTGTCTTACTAGTTCAGCCTTTTTTTTTTATTTAAAGGGGAAGTTGTGTATAAGCCTGTTTTCCTCCAGAGCACACAGAGAATAAAAATGCTATTTTTCAGAGATTTTCCTTTTTACAAAGAGAGTCGTTCCATTTCCTCTCTCTTTTTCTCTCTACTGCTTTCTCCTTCTGTGCTTAGGCCAAGAGTATAGGACATTTGGAGACATCTAGCATGGTGCTTCCCAAACCTTTCTCAGACAAAAACTCCTTTGGGAATCCAACTAAATTTCCTGGTTTTCTTTTGCTTTCAATACCAATGCCCATATTACCCAATGCAGTTATTTTTATTACTTACAAATATTTTTATAATTAACTTAAGACTCAACAAGGCACCAAAGGTGAACAGACTGTAATTATTTCAAGTTCTAACTACTGTGAGTGGATAGTAATCTTCTAAGAAGGTATTATTAAAACACAGTATAAAATAGTCACAAATATCAAGGCATGATTGCAAAGGCATATCTATGACTATAAACTGGAATGGCAAAATAAACTGGAATTTAAAAGTTAATCACTGTGCCATAGTAAATATGATTGTGGCACATTTCAACACAGTATTAGAATAGGATCTTATCTTCTGATTATTCACTGATAGGCTTTCATTTTACTATGATATTCAGCAAGAAACCCCTTACATCACTTTCAAAAGGTAGGCAGTTTCCTAGAACAGCTATCCTGTCTCTGCAAAGAGCCCCATAGGCACTCACTTCCCTGTGGAGCCCTTTGTTTCTTCCTCCCTTCCCATATACCTCATACATCTTTATCCAGCCTTGTTTCTGTGGCCACCCTGAGTATTTTACTCAGCTGGCCTAAAGTCACTGCAAAATTTTGATCAGAACTTCACTGAACCAGGGATCAAAGAAATGCTAAAGGAATTCTCATTATAGGCTTTAAGTGTATGCTGCTTCTTAGATGCGTGGGAGCGATTTCTCTAATTCTGGGGTTTCCCTCCCTGAAATTACACAGAAAGGACTGTATCTTCTCAACCCTAACCCTTCACCACCACCCCAAACCATTCCAGCCCAGCAAGCATTTTCTCTGGTGCATTGCTAAGCGATGCTCCTGTTGTCCTTAAGTGTTTGAGGTCTTGGGCCAGTGGTCACGAAGGGACCAGACTGCCAGCCAGTGGACTCATTCTTCAAGTCTTTATCGATTCCATTCTATGTGTCACAGACCATGCCATTTGTGGCCTCCCTGAAAGCCATGGGGAGACACTGAAGGGCTATGAATAGAGGAGCATTGTGTTCTCCCCTGCCACGCTTCCCTTCCCCCTTCTTTTGGAAACAGCACCTCAGTTTTCCTTTGGGGAACTACCCCATCCTAATCTCCATCTATGTGGTTCGCATGAAGCTGATGCCACCCTCCAGCGCTAGAGGTTGGCTCTGAACTTGGATCAGACCAAGCAGAGTTTCGGTGATTGGTTTAGGAATAAATATGTGACCCAAGACATGAGAATCTACCACAAGAGTTTGGCTGGAACTACCAGAAAAGAGGAGTCCCTTCTGTCTGCTAGGGTCCCTCAACTGGTATTATGTAAGCCTGTAGCCACCATTTAGGGGGAGCCTGCCTAAGAATGCCAACGCACTGGAACACAGAGCTGGAAGATGGAGAGAGATAGCTTCCAATCATCATTTAAGCACTTGGGTCCAGCTCCTTTGGTAATGTGACCCACTAATAGGCCCTACCTGTTGTTTTGCCCATGATGACAATTTGAGTTGGCACTCTGTCATTTACAACCTGGGCTCCTGAATAAAACATCCACACATCTGAGAATTCAGCACTTTCTGGGACCCCAGCCCCAGGGTGGCCATAAGCTACTAAAAAGAGAATATGGTCAGCTTGAGCTTCAGGGCCCAGAGAACTACGCAGAGTGTTGTTACTTTTCCAGAGAACATGATGATACACGTATGAAATTCAGGAATTCCAGGAGTGGACTTGGGACTGGTAATAAGGTGTATCACCAGCTATGTGTGTCATCTGTGATTAAATATGTTTAAATCCTGTGAGGGCTGGGTTTTACCTTAGGACAAACACGTTCTAAGTGATTTGAGGACTTTTCACTTTTAAACAAGTTAATGCTAAAAGTATATTTTTTAATAACAGAGTTAAAGAGGTCAAAGTAAAGAATCAATCACATATATATATATACATGTACATACATACATGTGTATATATATATTTTTTTGTTTTTTGTTTTTAAGCATACTTTAAAATCTAACATGATGCTGGGCTGTATTAACAGGAGCATGGCATGAAAACTGAGTCACCATACTCAGTATTAACGAGACACTTAGTGGCAAAGCTGTCATTCAGTTACATGCCCAGCTTGGGCTTCTGCATTTTGAGAGGATGTGGAAAGCAAGTGAACTGATTAAAAGCATGGAAAATCAGATCTCTGAAGAACGATGAAAGTGGGCTATTTAACCTAAAGAAAGGAAGATTGAAGGGAGAGAATAAATGGTATTTAAGTCTAGAAAGAGTTCTTATAATGGAAAAGGTGGCCGATGTTTTCCTCCTCCACTGAATATATGAAGAGAAAATTGCCTTAGACATTGTATAAAGGAAGGATTTTTCAAGCAGATAGGATTCCTGTACTGGGTAAGAAGTTGGACTAGATGAACTTTAATATTCCTCTTCACTAAGATTCTGTGATTACTAGGTCGAGAATTTGCTTATCAAAAGAGTTGCCAGGGCTTCCCTGGTGGCGCAGTGGTTGAGAATCTGCCTGCCAATGCAGGGGACACGGGTTCGAGCCCTGGTCTGGGAAGATCCCACATGCCGCAGAGCAACTGGGCCCGTGCGCCACAACTACTGAGCCTGCGCGTCTGGAGCCTGTGCTCCGCAACAAGAGAGGCCGCGACAGTGAGAGGCCCGCGACTGCGATGAAGAGTGGCCCCCGCTCGCCACAACCAAAGAAAGCCCTCACACAGAAACGAAGACCCAACACAGCCAAAAATAAATAAATAAATAAATAAATAAATTTAATTTAAAAAAAAAAAAAAAAAAAAGAGTTGCCAAACTGCTTGGTGCATATCTTAAAAGGTAACATGAACAAAATTGGCTGGTTTAGTTTAAATTTAGGTCTGCCCAGGAGTTACTTCTAACGCTCATAACATGCCTGTGAAGAAGCAAATGTTGTGTATGGACAAACAGCACGACAGAAAAAAGAAACCTAGTGGTCAAGTAAGGATAAAGCCTAGGATTTCTGTTTTCTACTCCTTCACTTTCTCTGTTAGAAAGCAAATGATAATTTGTTTCTGCAGTAACTATAGAAATGAGACAAATCATGGGATAGCTTGGCACTGGTGCCAGTATTTTTGGAGGGGTAGAGTTAAGTGTATGGGTCCATGTTGAGTCAGGAGCATGTAATGTTGGCTCTGGTATGTCTCTGGCTTATTTCCTACTGTAACTTTACTAGCCTAATTTGAGATTCAGAGACTTCAAACCAAGACTCAGGAAAATGGATTTTACTTAGGGAAACAATTCTAGTTTTACACATGGAAAAGCTATTCTAAAGAACAATAGCTTTGGCATTACTACTGCTTTGCTGGATCTAGACTTATTTTAAAAGTTAAGGTTAGAAAAAAAGTAAAGGTCATATGTCGCTCCACTTTCTTCTGTACTTTTTTGGGCCACTACATTACGTTCTGCTATGTGGCGACTTAGGGTGCTTTGTACAAGTTCAAGCTCCCTCTGACTATACTTTTCACGCATCTACATATCTACTAATTAGGTCCATTGTCGGGTTCTGCAGTTCCCTTGGCCACATTGCTTAGAGGTTACAGTCTCTGCATATTACACAGCAGCAGTCATTTCCTCTTCACGAAGCCCACATGGTCGCTTACAAGTCATTTATATAGGAGGCTTTCCAATCTTTAAGTGAATCTCTTAACAAGCAGAGGTTGACTGACTTCACGGTCAGTAATTCTAAATAAATTCAGATGATAATGTCTAGATCTGTAGTTTTCAGGTTACAGGGAATAACTGGGAAGAGAGAAGAATAGCAAGTCTGCAAACCTGTTGTTGAAAGGATTGGGGGAAGAGTTTGTTGAAGCTGGTGATTTTGATAGAACAGGACCTCACAATCCCCCACCTATACTCATTTCCCGATTGAATTTTGTAGGAAGAATCAACTGAGAAACAAAACCAAACAAGCAAACAAACCAAACACCTCCTAACAACAACAGCAACAAAACCTAGCTTCCAAAAGGAGTTCACATTTTAGGTTGACTTTTTGAAAAACTGATTTAGAAACAAGAAGCTAGTTTCTAAGTTTATTTCCACACTTGCCCTCTGACCTCTGTCTTGTTGAAAGAGTCAGGGTATCAGATTCTCTCCCATCATCTCCTTTCAACAGAACTTACTGTATTACCCCCCCCCCACCCCCTCAAATATAAATGGCTAAAACAGCTGGCTCTTTCACTCTGGGTATACACACACAAACAAAGGAGACACACACACAGACACGTAGAATATACCTCTCTGCATACATAAACACACACTTTGGTCATTTATTTTTTTAACAGAATAAAGGTCATTAATCAAAATACAATTCATTTTAACAGTCAAGGCTTGACACGAGATCATTATTTCAGGAAAATCCAAAGAGACTAAGCTCCCTTTCATAACATTGTTTTCTTTCTAAACCTCTGTAGGGTGCATGGCTCTTCTCCACTGAGGAAGTTGGGGACAGCGCCGCAGAGCAGCCTGGTGCCCACATGTTCCAAGATCTAAGTTGTCTTGGGGAAGGAGCTTATGCCACATATTCAGTCACCTCACAGAGGAGGAGACTTTACATCTGTTGTATTTCTAACACTAGGCTGTCTCTAGTTAACCCCAGGGCAAAGAAAACAAAAATATTTCCTCCTGTTTCTCAGAAGGTGCAGAGAAATAAAGCTAAATGCCTTTTTAAAAATTCCATTTCAGTTTAGTTTAATCTGCTCTTTCCTTAAACGTTTTGTAAGCTGAGAAGAAGCATTTTCAGATTGTCTCATCTAGGTGAAACCTGTCTTTAGAAAGCGTAAGAGAGTCCAGGCCTTTTTCTTCTTCAGTCTATGAGAGATCATGAAAAGGCTGGTATAGATTTCTCCTTCTTACTGCCTAGGAAGTAGAGGTGTAGAGTAGCAGAATGAACAGACCAATGGCCAAGCAAATGAAAAAGATCCCAAGAGCCCTGTCTACAACCTACCCACTCAGATGAGTAACTAGTTAGCTGGTTCCTGAATGGCATGATCTCACTCTTTCTGCTGTTGGATACAGGCTCTGCTACAAAGCCTGACCCCAGATTGGGTGGCCCCTTTGCCCAATCAGGGCCGACCAGTGGCTCCCAAACTAGTCTGTAACTTATGACCCTCTAGCCTTAAGAAGTTAGGCTTATTCATATTCTGTAAATAAATAAGAAAATGACAACCCAATAGAAAAATGGGCAAAGGCTACAAACTGGCAGTTTTTAGAAGAAACCTGAGTGTTCAACTTTCCAAGTCATTAAGGAAACAAAAATTAATACAAAAATGAGATACCACTCTTACCCATCAGTTTGGCAACAAACAAACAGGCAAGCAAAAAACCCCACCAAAACCAAGAACCAAAAATCAAAAATAAAACAGAAAACTCCTAAATGTTGGTGAGCGTGTGTGGAAACAAGAATTCCCATTGCTAATGGGAGAGTAAATTGGAACAGTCACTTTGAAGAACAATCTGGCAGCATCAAGTTAGATGTAAAAAGGCACAAACACTGCAACCCAATGAATACAATTCTAAATTTGTGCCTTAGAGATACTCTGTGCTTCACTGATAAGATTATGTACCCCAAAAAGACTATATTTATTTTAAAAAGACTAGAAGGATGAATACCAAATTCTTGATAATGGTTGTCACCTGGAGAAGGAAAAGCGATTGTGGTACTTCAACGTGATATATTTTTAAAATTAATTAATTAATTAATTAATTAATTAATTAATGCAGCGCCGGGTCCTACTTGCAGCACGCAGGATCTTTTTCAGTTCCGGCATGCGGGCTTCTTACTTGCGGCATGCAGACTCTTAGTTGGCGGCATTCGAACTCTTAGTTGCAGCACGCAAGTGGGATCTAGTTCCCCGACCAGGGATCGAACCTGGGCCCCCTGCCTTGGGAGCACAGAGTCTTACCCACTGCACCACCTGGGAAGTCCCCAACATGATATATATATATTTTTTTTTAAAATTTATTTATTTATTTATTTATTTATTTTTGGCTGCGTTGGGTCTTCGTTTCTGTGCGAGGGCTTTCTCTAGTTGCGGCGAGCGGGGGCCACTCTTCATTGCGGTGCGCGGGCCTCTCACTGTTGCGGCCTCTCTTGTTGCGGAGCACAGGCTCCAGACGCACAGGCTCAGTAGTGGTGGCTCACGGGCCCAGTTGCTCCGCGGCATGTGGGATCC
Organism: Balaenoptera borealis; assembly: GCF_965194805.1. NCBI lineage: Eukaryota > Metazoa > Chordata > Mammalia > Artiodactyla > Balaenopteridae > Balaenoptera > Balaenoptera borealis. Next base: position 33,270,561 of record NC_138866.1, on the reverse strand, counting down.
TCCCAGACCAGGGCTCAAACCCGTGTCCCCTGCATTGGCAGGCAGACTCCCAACCACTGTGCCACCAGGGAAGCCCATGATATATTTTTAAACATACAAGACAACAAAGAAAAAAAAAAAAACTGAAGAAAATATAGAAAGTGTTTGTTGTATTTTTCTCTGTGTAATTTTCTGTATTTAAAATTTTTTCAAAGTTAAAAAAAAAGAAGAGAGCCATCCAGGCATTTGACTCGTCCAATCAGCATATTTTAGTCCTTCAGTGGTTTTCTGATGTGCATCTTTCCTGTCCTGAAGCACATCAGCTTTCCTTTATGATACCAACAGGTTTCACCACGACTGATTTTCCCGCCTAGAGATGCTTATAAGGCCTGCCAACATGGGGAGTTGTAGAAGAGGCCTAGAATCTTTTTCTTTTCATCATAACATTTTGTAGAGCTGGAAAATAGCCTCAGGGATCATTTCATATAATTCTTTTACTTAAATGAGGAAATTGAGGCCTTGAGAGTCTTGTTCAAAATCACCAGCTAATTAAAGGTAGAGTAAGGACAGAATCTGTGACTACTGGTTTTCTAGTAACAAAAGTTTGACATATGGGAATTAATGGAAGCTCTGCAGATCCTTTCTTCAGAGCCTTCACTGTGGACAAGCAGGTACCTACTGCGGGTTTGGTGTTACGGAAATGGCCATCGGGCCATCAATACTTGAAGAGACTAGAAGGAGAAAAGTGAAAACTCTGTGCGGTCACTACAGAATATGAAGCAGTAAAGCTTAGAGGTGAAGGGGTTTATCAGAAGTGGCAGTTGCCTGGGTCTCGCCTGGCTCTGTCACTTCCAGATATTTTACCTTGGCTGTAATTTAACCCTTCTGTGTCACTGTAAATGTGAGCGTATTAATAGAACCGATTTCAGGGGCCAAAATGAGGGTTAAAAGAGTTAAAAATATAATCTGTGAGGATGGTGTCTGATATATGTTTTCAACAAATGTTAGCTATTATTATTACATCATTTGTAGAACAAACTATTGAGGAAACTGGATATTTAATTATGGTTCTGCCATCTTTTGCCTTAAACCACACACCTAACTCTCAAAGCTGTCATTAGTATCTTCCTTTGTATTTGACTTGGATAAGTCTCAGTTTGGAGTTAAGAAAGCAGAATTCAAAAAGGTAAGATCATTTATTTGTCCAGAATAGTGTCATAAAGGAGTGGTAGTGATTATATTTTCTTTTCACTGCATTTCACTCAACACTTATCCCTCCCTTTTGGTACACATGGGGCTATAGCTTGGGGATACTAAGCAATGAAGTGACCACAGTAGAGGACTCATTCCTTGAGCGGTCTTATTGTCCAATGCCCAAGTTATCATGGTGCTCTCGAATCAATTACCAGCAGGTTCTTGAGGTTTTTCATGGAGGACGTAACACACACACACACACACACACACACACACACACACACACACACACACACACCTGCAATTCCTACAGTCATTTTGACAGAAGTGCCTTGAACTTTAATGGAAGATGATGCCGGAGTTCTACTCGCTGCCAAGTTTGTACCTATTATACGGAGGAGGTTTCTAAGTCCTAAATCAGATTCTCTTTCTCTGTATCAGTTTATTGAAACTCCTGTTGTTGTGTATGAATCCTTGTGTGCCTTTCAGACATCAATGCATTCCCTGGTGGAGAATTCATTCCCAGGGTTTGCAGGAGAGCTAACCATATTTTTATTTGTTACCAGTGCCTCTTAACCAAAGAATGTAGTTCTTAAAAGATGGATTTTTATAGAGAAGAATATTATAAACTTCTTTATAGTTGTTGAAAAAGAAATTTGACAAATATTACAATAATCTTTGTCATCTATCTCAGACAAGATCTAGTCTCTAAACCTGAGATAAATTCCTTTGTCAAAGTTATGAGGGTGATTTCATTTGTAGTTATACTTAGTAATTTATTCCATAATTTGGGTGTTAATCTTGCTGTCAGATGAACACAGTCAACTTTCGGACTCAGTTTCTCCCTGTGCAGGGGAGAATTTCTATACCAAATTCCCACTTACTTACCTCTTTTGCACACCCACATCTTATTTTCATTTGTGCCTTGCCTAGCCCATCACAACCTATAATTGTCTACCTAAATAATGTTTTCTTAAGATTGATGCTTCCAGATACCAAAATGATTTAGATTTAAAGCTGCAAGGGATAGTTTATTGTTATGTGAAGCAAACCTGAAGTACTTTGAATCCTTGGAAACTGAAACCCCTTTCATGACTGATGACTGAAGTTGCCCAGAGTTTGTTCAGTGTGGAAGTACGTGCTAAGATGAGTCATTTACAGCATGCAGCTTTGTGGAAGTGATGTGCACTCTTGCATCCTATGGTCATTCCTTCCCCTTTTGCCATTGTTGTCTGGGTCTGGAGTGTCCATTTTCTTTTGATGCCCAGCTTTCTGCTATGTACTGGTTGCCATTCCATGAACCATAGTTCTTAGGTTGAGGTTTTAAAAAATTTCCCGTGCCTGGCTTCTATCCCAGACCTGCTGAATCAGACCTGTTGGGAACAGAGCAGGGCTATTTGGGTTTTCAGAAACCTCTTTAGGGCATTCTGATGCTCAACCAGAGCTGCGAACCACTGTCTTTTGTTTATGAATAGTTGAAACCCACTCAAACAAAAAAAAGAGAAATCTACCACAAGAAAGCAGGAGAGTCTTGCAGAACCCAAGGGCATGAGATCTATCTGGGCTTCTTAAGAGACCTGAGCCTGGAACTGGAGCACTGACAAGGACCCAGGTAAACTAGTCCCTGCTCCCCAGCTGCATCCGTGTTTGCCCATCTCCCTTCAGAACCTTGTGGACTCAGAGCTCTGCTTATCTCTGTATATCTGCTTCCTCCTTTTTCTCTTTCTCACTGGCCTCTTTCACTGCTAAGTAAGCGCATGTCCCAACATGGTAGCCTCCTCAGTACCCAGTTACGTGTCCTCAGTTCAGCTGACCAGTCTAGGCTGACTGGCACCTCTCAATCTAAATTCCTACGAGAACATCGGATTGGCCTAGCACAGGTGATATGTCTGCTCTTACCAATCAGATAACATGGTTCAAACACGGCTGTCAAGGGTCCACTCCTGTGTGAGTTCAGACTGAAGGCTGTTCAGATATCTCAAAATATTTATCTACTTGCCATATTCTTATTCTCCATCATACCAAATAACTTTATTTTTGATTTCAGCTTTATTGCCAATATTTTCACATTTAAGGAAGTTGAGATGCAACAATTTCCACATATCGGGGTGATTTAACTTTGCAGATGTCACTGAGGCAAACCTTGAATGCGTTGTCCTCTGTTCCTAGTTCTCCCTTTTATAAATACGCATCAGTTTAAATGTTGAGAAAATTAGAGTCTTGGGAAATCTGCTTCTCCCAAGTAGTAAAAGTTGAATAGTGGTAGAGTAAGACAGCAATTGAATGGCACAGTCATTTTCTATAATATATATAATTTTCATCATCAAAATAAAGAATGCTTAAAGGCATTGAGGTAGTTTATTGCAGACAATGCTGAGGTGTGACCTTATAATTTTTACAGAAAAGGCTACTGCTTTTTCTTTGTCTACACAAGGGTTAAAAAAGAAGAAATGCTTTTAGAAGGAATAAAACATAGTGCCTGGCAAAGGATTAGTATTCAATAGTATTTTACCAGTAGTATTTACTTAGAAATATTTATTAGAAATAACTTCCTGGTAGTACTGAAACACTGGAATAAGCTACCAAGGAAAGTAGGTAAGGTTTTATTCTGTCCTCTTTTAATCATCTTACCACCATCTTACATATATGGGATAGTCACAGAGGCCCATGATGCTTGGCTCTCTATGAGAACAGAATTTGGTAGGGGAAGTAAAATACAAATGCAGTGGATAACACTCCTACCTTTGGTGTTCAGAGATCTCCACATGCTTTCACTTGTCCCATTTCATTTTTACAGGGTAAGAACAAGGAAATAGGGTTCACTGTCTCTGTTTTATTGCTGAGTTAAAAGAGGGTCAGCCATTTAATTAGAATTTAAAATTCTAATTTTGCTGATGTTTTCACCTTCAGGGAAGGTGTGAAGCAACGATTTCCACATACCTTGGTGACTTAATATTGCAGACCACTAAGATGAACTAAGCAGATAGAATGTTAAGATAGAGCGGAATATTAATGACTAAATTAGAACTGAAAATGAATTTGGTCTCTTTAAAGGGCAACAAGAACCAAGGTGACTGTATTTCAGTAGATGGTAATGCAAAAAAAATTCACAATGGATCAAATAAATCATCAACACTTGTATTAGTGAAGGCTGAGTTATAAGTATGATATAATAGGAAAACTAAAAACTGAAAGTGATAGTTGATAAATGTTACTGTATCAGAGTAGCTTCATCATTAGATGACCCTATGTCATTTGTAGAATAACTGGCAATTCCTGGAGCATATCTTACAGCATTAAAGCAGTAAGGGTCTTCATAAAGCTTTGCGGAAGTCTCAACTTTAACATCTTCGGTCAAGGGTACAATAAAAACAATCTATAAGTAATGTTTCCACGTAATTTGTAAGCTTATGATAAAAACTGTTATCCGGGGGTCTTGGCTGTAAGTAGCAGATCCAATGGAATCTATTGGGTAATTAATTGGGAAATCTAAGGGGTGGAGCTAACTGGGTTTCCAACGATGTCGTCATTGTTTCTACTGATATTTCCACCTCTCTGCTCTGCCTTTCTCCTGATGGTTTTATTCTCAGCAGGTTTTGTCACATGATGACAAAGCAGCTTCCCCGGTCCTTATCACTTAGGATCTCGAAAAGCATGAGGTCCTTTTTCTTTCTGCCTTTAAGTCAGCATTCCTCAAAAGAATCCAGTTGGCCCACTAGATCACTTGCCTACCCCCTAGGCAGGAAAGCAAGGGCCCTAAAGGTGGGGCTGGGCAGTTCTCTAAAGGAAAGAGAGGCTTCTGTTACCAGAAATGGGAGAAGGGGTGTTGAGTAGGCAGAAAGAACAGATGTCGACCCATACATTACACAATTGCCTGTCAGGCACTTTCACATCCTTGGCACAAAAAAAAAAAAAAAAAAGCCTTCACTAATGAAAAATAAATGATAGCTTGAAATGCTATAAGTAGTGAAAGGAAAAAATTTGAGGTGCTTTTTTTTTTTAATTTTTATTATTTTTTATTTTTTAAAATTTATTTATTTATTTATTTATGGCTGTGTTGGGTCTTCGTTTCTGTGCTAGGGCTTCCTCTAGTTGTGGCAAGCGGGGGCCACTCTTCATCGCGGTGCGCGGGCCTCTCACTATCGGGGCCTCTCGTTGCGGAGCACAGGCTCCAGACGCGCAGGCTCAGTAGTTGTGGCTCACGGGCCCAGTTGCTCCGCGGCATGTGGCATCTTTCCAGACCAGGGCTCGAACCCGTGTCCCCTGCATTGGCAGGCAGATTCTCAACCACTGCGCCACCAGGGAAGCCCTGAGGTGCTTTTAAATATTCTCTCCAGTGACCCAAGGTTACAACTAATTATTACTTCCTCTTTGCTTGTAAATATTTTGCTTAGCCCTCTGCTCTGTTACTTGGTTATCTTTCTTCTACAGATCTCTCTTCCTGAAATAGGGTGTGAACATTTGAAGAAAGAACTTTGTCTTTTATCTATTTATCTCCAGTGCCTAGTTCAGTGCCTGGGACACAGAAGCCACCTGATGTTTTTTAAATGGAATTGGATTCTATCGTATGTACTGCTTACATTAGGAAAATAATAATAATAAAAAAGTTTGCTAGACTAGGGCATTGGGGGAAAGTTGTTACTCTCCATGAAGGAGGGTTTTCCCTGAGCCACTCTTGGCCTCTCTCTTTTTCCTCATCACTCCTCCGCACGGAAAGTGGAATGGCTCAGCTGATAGGTGAGTCTGGGATAAGGAAGGAACGTCTCACATTCAGATATGGTCTTCCAGCAGCCACAGAGTCATGGGAGCCACTGCCTAATCCACTTTGGGGGAAGCCCACAGTTGCTATTCACCCAAGCCATGTCTTTCACCCCCTCTGTTTCTTTTGATGGGTTCAGAATTCAGGTGTGGAAAGAGTGTATAATTTAATGGTCCCCTCAAACCTCACAAAAGAGTTTAGAAAGATCCTGTGTTTGTCTTTAGATATGTGCAGAGAATGGATTAAAAAATAAATATCTTGGTATTTTATATATTATTTATATCCCATCTTTTTCCAAAACAAATGTAAGGTGGCTTCATCTTTGGCATGCTAATCTAATCCATGACATTCAAAAGCCACAAGGACAGAAAAAGGATTTTCCGAGACACCCTGAAGTGCAACTTCATTTATGCGGTTTCCTAGCCTAGATTATAATCAGGAAGGCCCTGATTCCTTTTGGTGTCGTTGTTTTTAAGCAAAAGAGATCCTATTTCTCATCCTCTATTCCTCCTTATGGTGAAAAGCTCTACCAGCTACCCCATCACCAAACCAAAAACCTGGAATCAACTCAGAGTTCTTTTCTTCTCTGTGCCCCTCCCCCCGGCTATCCACTCTATCATCAAGATTTTCTCCTTGATACCTTTCATATCTAGCCCTACATCCTGTGTCTAAGTTCACGCCTTGAATATTCTCTCTCCTGTACCCGCCCAGCATTTCCCTTTATAGTCCTTCATTCCCTTTTCCGACTGTGGCCAAAGTGTTCCTTCTAAGGCAACAGTGTGATTGTATTACTCTTATATTTGAAATCCCTCAGCATCTCTTTACTGTCTCTAGGATTTAGTTCAAACTCCTTAGCATACGTACAGGGACCTCAGGGATCTGGCAGCTGCAGAGTTCTCCAGCCATGGCTCTGAATGGTTTTTCTCTCGGCCTCATTTCTCCATTACCCCTCCTTCTCCAAAACACATACACTAGAGCCATTGTGAAGTACTCAGAGTACCTCTTCCAGGCTAGGCTCATTCACATTTGGGGTTGCTTTTGCTGCTCTCCTGCCTATAATTTACCCCTTCCAGTCTCCTCCTGCCCCCAAACCAGCTCAGCTTTCAAGGCTCAACCCAAGTGCCACTTCCTCTCTGAAGTCTTTTTGACATCTCACCCTCAGGAAAAATCAAGCACTCTCTTCCATGTGTCTCCTTCTGTGTCCTATAATCCTTAACTTTTTTTTTTTTTTTTTCATAAATTGTCTGCAACAGTCTGCCTCCAGTAAACTGAAAAGATCCTGGGGACTAAGTCCAAGTTGTGATCCTTTTGTTGTCTGACACTTTAGCAATGTCCCATAAATGTTTGTTAACTAAATGCATGTTTATATGCATGAAAGAAGAGCAGTTCAGGAATTTTTATTAGCAGTATTCCTTTACTTCCTGTAGCTTTGAGAATATGGAATTAGCTGCTCCCCCAAAATGGTTGGGGAGGGGGCCTGTATTGTAAAGATTTGGCTTTAAGAAGCAGCCTTGTGAAAGGCAGCAGGCTCTGCCTACAGTAATTTCAGCTACTGATGTTAGCAGCCTTTGTTCCTTGTAGGGTTCAAAGGGCTGTTGGCCACTTTTGGTCTTTATCTTACAAACACCCGCACACAGAAAGATTGCATGGAGATCCAAGCAGAAAATATCTATGTGGATTGAGAGAGGACTTTAAAGCTTTCAAGAGCCTCATCTTTCTGGAGTAGTTTAAATATGCATCTCCCCAGCGTAGGGATAGAATAAAGGAATTGGCTCAAAATTCCATCCAGCCTCTGAAAGCCAACAGGACAAGAGAGAAGCTGAGAAGCAAAGACTGTTGGTAAAGTCAGCAAGGATTTACTACGTGACCATTGCATGGCTCATGCTGTGGGAGGGAACAGACGAAAGTTAAGTAAAAAGAACATTCCTCAAAGAGTTTATAGTCCAAACTTATTAACGTCACTAAAACGAATATACCTTCTGTGATAGGTTCTGATGAGAAATGTAGACTACTTTTATTTTTTTAATTGTATAAAAATATAAAATACTTGGCAAAGCACAGACTGTTTTCTTATAGCTTATAATGGCTGAAAAGTGATGAGTCCAAAGTATGGTCATGTTCTAAATGAGAGGTTTTAAGCTGGTGCCCACTGGACCAGAGTCATAAAATATTCTCAAATTCAAGAATTTTTTAATAAAAATTAAGATTTCTTACTTGTGGTTTCTTGGGGGGAAACTGTACAAAGGCTTTCAACTTTGGATAAGTGGATTCTTGCACAAAGAATACTTAGCTCACTTGTGAGTTCCTAAGGCATAATGCATAGGTTGGTTAAAAAACAATCCCCCCTCCACAAAAAAAAAGCAATTGAAGGTGAATATTGCCTTTGTTTCATGGCTTAGATCTGGGATCAACAAACCTTTCCTGTAAAGGGCCAGATAAAAGTAAAGGCTTTTCATTGCACATCATGTGGTCTCTGTTACTGCTACTCAACTCTGCCACTGCAGTGTGGAAGCAGCCATAGATAGTACACGAAGAAATGGGCATGGCTGTGTTCCAATAAAACTTTATTCATGAACACTGACATCTGAATTTCATATAATTTCCATGTCGCAAAATATTGTTTTTCCTTTGTCTTTTTTCCCAACGATTTAAAAATGTAAAAATTATCCTTAGCTCATGAGCCATACAAAAAAAAGGAGGCAGACCTCATTTGGCCCATAGGCCAAATGGACATTGGATGATTATCATTAAACAATTTTGGTCTTAGGCTTTTTAGTCCTGACTAGTCCAAGAGGAACAAGCTAGGATGTTCTATTCTCTGTAGAATGCCAGGGAATTCTCCTTTCCTCACTTTTTCATATTCAGAAGGAGCTGGGTTGATGTCCCACTTGAACATGGAAGAGCCAAGTTGCTTACCTCGCATTTCCCAAAGCCTCAGCGGCTAGTCTGCATTTCAGACAGCCTAGGTGATGAGTGAGCCTTGTGTTTTCCATGGGGAACTCTATCCCTTAAGCATCTGTATCCCAGTCATACTTATGCATGGAAAAGGCTCAGTAAAATCTATTAATATCCTAGCTAGAAAGAAAACTATAAAATTACACATATATGCAAGCTTGTGTGTATTCTGCAGTTCAAAGTGTAGTCAGCAAAAAACGCATGCATGCTCTTGCACTGGGAGGAAATCGGTGTCTTTGAAATCAAATACCCTTCCATTGGCATATCCAGGCTTGAAACCCGGCTGCAGCTTTTAGCTTCCACCACATGTTTACATTGGAAATCTCTCTGTGCGCATATAGAGTTTGTTCTCTTATGAAATCATGTCTCTAGGGAAGGATAATTTAAAGCCATTTCCGTTTGTTATGTCTGAGCTGAACTAGACTATTAGGGCTTGTTAACGCTGGATAAACTTGAGCCCTATAACTGCCTTCATCTGCAGATTATAGAATCTGTCCAACAAATTGCATTCTGATGTTTTCAGATGAAGGCTAAGCAAGCAGGGGCCTTTTAATTTATATTCTATCACCATGGTTGTCTGAGGAATCACGGTTTTGACTTTCATGCCTACTTGGTATAGTATAGATGATATAAGCCTTGAATGGGCCGAATCCAAAAGTAATTGAGACACTAAACTACATCTGCATGCTGCTACAGCCGAGCAAGCAAGTCTGGCAGTCAGAAAACTGCTGGCTAAGCATCTTTCTCCAGAGTATCTCCCTTCCCCCCAGTCTTAGCATAAATCAATGTTAGGTCCACTGAAATATCGTGTGTGGTCTGCATTTAGAAATTTCATTTGAAAATTATATTGTGGCAACCATGAGACAGACGGATAAAGTAAAACAAGTTTTCTTTAGGCTCGTGTTAAGAAAATAGAATTAAGTGAAGATAGACGGTTTCCCTGATTTAGTGAAGGGGAGGTGATGGTTGCCCCAGGGATCTCACTCCCTCCATCTCCATTCATCAAGTCCACAGAACACACTTAACTGTCATGCTTCCATTTAAGCATTTGGCGTATTATCATTCTCTATTTTAGACAGCGGGATATTAGAAGGTAGGATTGCATCTGTTTGACTTTTTTTAAAAGAAAGTTTAGCAGAACTGCCAGTACAGCTTCAATAAAGTCTTAAATAGGATGGCACTGGGCAGCAGTGGGACCATGCAACATGGTGTCTCTGACTCTAGAAGAGGAATCCTTCCTTCATGGCTCCAACCTTATTAATAGTGTCTCTGCTGAATCCAGTTCTTTTCAGTAAACTTGTGGAAGGCGCTGTCCTAAGCCCAGAGGTCGGTGACAGGGGTGGTGATGGGATATAGAGACCAGTAAGACATGGACCCTCTCAAAAGGTGACTGTGTATATGAATCACCCTAATCAGGACCAGATTCCAAGAATGCCAGAAATGAAGGGCAGATACCGGATAGTAACATTTAAACGGGGCTTTTAGTGAGAAATCAGGTTTTAACCAGCAGGAGGGAGAATCTGCTAGACTAAGGGAACAGCATGAACAAAATTCCGAAAGTAGAAAAGTTCAGAACGTGTTCAAGGAGTGTGGGGCTGAGCCCTGCCCAGGCTTCCTTCCTTCTCTCTTTCCTTTATTCAGTAATTATTTAGTGAAGGCCTGTGGTAAACCAAACAGACGTGGCCCCTGTGCGCACAAAGCTTACAGTCTGGAGGAGGGGACAGCCACAGATCAAGGGGCCCAAAGTAAATGACAGGTTACAGCTGTGACCCTTACCTCCAAGGAGAGGGCTGTGTTGGCTAGGAGAGCATTGCAGGAGAATTCAACACACTTCTCAGGGTATCAAGTAGGCATCGATGGGAGGAGGGCATTGCATGAAGTTGGAGCGTACACAGCACATGCAAGAGACTGTGAGAGTGAGGACATGTGTGGCGTTAGATGCGGCCCCCGGAAAGTCAGGGAGCAGAGTGGGGCTCTTGCCTTTGTTCTAAGAGCAAAGGGAAGCTATTGACTTTCTTCGAGCAACGAGCAGGATGACGAGATGTGTTTTTTGGAAAGATCACTCTGACTGCAGTGCAGGGACTAAATTACGGGTTTAGAGAGGGGCCGGCGAGTTTTGCTGGGAGGCAGATCCAATTTGCCAGGGGCGATATGCTGGTTGTCTGCGCTGGGGTAATGGTGGTGAGATGAAGAGAAGGGAATGATTTTGAGGGCTGAAGATGAGCTTGGCCTTACAGACGTTGAGTTTGAGATGCCTGTAAGACCCTGAGAAGACACACCAGGAAGATACAGGAGTCTGGATCTCAGCAAAAAGGTCTGGGCTGGAGAGACACATTTGAGAGTCATCTCCTTGTAGATGATAATTGAACCATGAGTGCGGATAAATAAATGTAATTAAATGAATGAATGGTAGAATGAATTAATGAATGAGGTTGGGAGAGGGGAGAGCACAGAGTAAGAAGAGGGCCTGCACAAGTATGTGGTGCCGTATTTCTGTGACTGCGAAGTGTCACTTGTGAGGATGCCAAGGTGAGTTTTTGGTCCCATGGCCAGGTCTTGTGCCTCATATGGACACACTTGGAGACCTGACAGGAACCTGGGAAGTGACCAGGCACCCCCTTTCCCACAAGGAGGGGCCCCTCCTAACCCTTCCAGCTTACAAGTGGGTGGACTCTAAGAGTTCTGTGAAGAGAAGATGTTTGTCAAACACTGTTCCCCAGCGAAGCCCCTAGGTTCCTAGGCTGATGCCGTCAGTGACCCTCATGGACCAGGGTCCTTTCTATGAGACGTTATGTTCATGAGTACCTTGGGGTATCAGGACAGAGTTCCCTCACTGCTGCCCTGGGTACGCGTCTGGGGACTCTTCCCTACTCTCCTCCCATCCCACTTGCCAGGCACCGAGAGACAGGACTGTCCACCTTGTTATCAGGAGGGGTTTGGGCTTCAGAGAAGGAGCTCCAGGGGATTCTAGGACTCCTACAAGGGCAAGCTCCCTGAGGCTCTTCTAGGTCTGCACCTGAATCCATTCACCCCTTTGTCATCTTTTCCGAGAACCCCCAGTGTTGGCCTGCCTGTGTCCCTTGCTTTTACCACCAGCAGACAGGAAATCTAGTGGGGTCAGGGGGAGGGATATAATGGGGAAGGTGGGATGGCAGGCTTTTTCCCCATGTTTAGCCTGCAGAGTATAGTCGTAAAACGTTCCCTCTTCCTTCTAGTTCCTGAAGCAAGCACATAGCTCTTTGGAAGTTTCTGAGGGTTTTTATGACTAGCAATGTCACAAAGCAGGTTAAGAGCAAAACAGCCCCCTCTGGGCCTCTTCCCTCGCCTCTCCTTATTTTGTGTTGTTTTCCTCAGACGCCTAACCCAGTTTTTGAGGTCAGTCGTGGTTTACACCTGGTGGCTTGCCATAATTGCCAGTAGCACCTCCTTTCCCTTTAAAAAGTTTAGAAGGTAAATTATGGCCACCCTATTTAACCCCAAAGAGAAAGAAGGAGTGATGTCTTGATGCTGATGACAAAGGATTGAAATCACCTTTATCTGCATTTTAGTGAGCCAGCAGACCAACTTTCTTGGTATTTTTGTCCCAGCAGCTGGGCTGGGCCTCTAAGGATGCTGGTGTAGGGGATGGGGTAGTGGAGGGGAGGATGCGTGTGAGATGCTGGAACTGGGTCAGGGTGCTGCCGCAGAGACGTGCCTACCTTTTCTCCTGTCCCTTCCTCCCTCCACTACCAGGTCTACCCATGGGAGATTCAGACTGGCGCTTGAGCAAGACGAGAGCGAAGACCAGGGTTGAGAAAAGTGGGTTTCCAAGCAGCTATGGGGGTCAACAGCAGAGAGGATAAAAATTTGGAGGCAGAGGTGAAACCAGGTTAGAACAGAACATAGAGTGGGGTGTTCAGGGGGGCCGGCCTGGACCACTGTTGTCTGGTTGTTGCAGCAGGGGGAGGGGAGCACAGAATTGTCAACACTTCACTTAAAATTTTTCTGAAAAGTTGCCACTTTGGGGAAATGGTTCAGGAAGACCTTCCCTGTGTCCACATAGCTGTGCTTCTATTATGAGGCTTCTGGGCAGCTCAGGCCACCCAGCTGGAGTAACCACATGGGGTAACCCAAGCCTGTGGGTTTCTAAGGGATGCACTTAAATCACCTGTACTCAATATAAGAACCATCCGTGACATTAAACAAACAAACATGTGATCCTTTCTCATCACCACTTCCATGAAAGATTTAGAATTGTTGACTATAGTGGTAATGTTTTCTTGACAAAGAGACTACTTGTAAAGTAATAAGATTAGAAAAAGAGCCATAGTCACTACTATTTTTGGTGCTACATAGGTAACCTGCTTATTATAAGAAGTTCTGCATCTTCCAGTAATGTTTTAAAATAGAAAAATGAAGTTTGTTGCTCCTGGGCACTCAGAAAGCCTGAAAACCTTACGCTGTCTGGAAGGGAAGACGAAATCAGGTTAGTCTTCGGGAAGCTGTCGGCCAGCCTCTGGAATCACTCTTGATTCGAGGAAGAAAAGGAAAACTCAGTGGTGGATTCAGGACTGAATTTTGAATCCGGAACCTCGTATCAAGCTTTAAGGTCTAAAATGCCTTTGTGTAAGCCACGTGGTCTCAGTGTGACTCAGTTTCCTTTTCTGTAAGAGGAGAAGATGTCCCAGTGTTAGAGTAGTATCTCAGTACCTTTCAGCATTTAGGAAAAATTCCAGTGAAGGGAGTGAGCTCTCTGACTGTGGAGGGGACCGTGGTGTACAGTGAAGGGGACTGTGTCTTGTCACTGGAGGGGTGACCTTGCTCAGGAATAGTAGAGCTGGTGCTGCTGCTTTGGTGAGACCAGTGCAAATATGTTTTTACATACCATTTCTTACTTTGTCTATTTTTGGAGACACAACTTTTTTTTTTTTTTTTTTCTTTTTTTGATTTAACTCTTCGGATTGCATAAAGAAAACATTAAGACGAATCTTACTGAGTGGTAGTTTAGCTCCATTATCCTCCAAGTCAGTTGAACATTTATAAATAAAGAACAACCCTATTAATTAAAGTGGCTACATATAATATAATACTCCATTACATAGCTGTGCCATAACCCATTTATGTGTTTCCCAATTGTTGGTCATTTAGGTTTTTTCTGTAGTTTTTACTATCATAAAAAAACATTGTAATGAACGTCCTTTTTCACACAGATTTCCAAACTTGTCTAATCATCTCCTTAAGATACATTCCTGAAGTGATACTGATGGATCATATGCATGTTTCTATTTTTATATGAACTGCCACACTACCTGTGAGGAAGGTATTGATTTGCATGCCTGTACTGGGGGGGGGGGGTTGTAATTTTTTTCAGTCTTTGTGAATCTCACGTGAAAATATCTCGCTGTTGATTGCATTTGCTTTACCTCGATTGCTAGAGAGATTGAGCATCTTTTGTGTGTTTATTGCCTGTTTGTATTTTTCCTATGGTGACAGGCTTGTTTAGTCCAGTCTGCAAACTCTGGGAGGGTTATGCTCTGGTTGGTCCATGGAATGCAGGATGTGGGCTATAAATTATTCTTCAGTTAGATGGCACGATATGAAAGCCTATAGTAAAGAAATTTTTAAAAACCATTAGAAAGCTATTTTCAGAGTATTCTATTTTATGATGAACTACGCCATGGAGTAAGGTGGGACAGGGCTGTGCCCCTCTGCTGCAGGTCGGCAAGTAGTAACAGAATTCTTGGAAACCTCTCCAAATTCATACCACCCTGCAGAGGAGCCGCTGCAACAGCCGATTGTACCTCACCTGCTCGCCGATGCCATAGGCCTGCCTCTCCAAATTTTATGATGTATCTGCAATGAAGTTTTACTGCACCCTCCCCCCAACTCACGAAAAACCACGGTGGGAGGAGGGAAAAACAGAACCCACCAAGAGGAGCAGGCAGACCTGTCCGAGGGTGGGGAATTAGCTACTCCATGGGGCAGTGGGAGAGTAAACGACAAAAGGCATAAAGCACACCTCGCTTTAATCCCTTCCATCCGCCCAGCGCCCCCAGAAAGCTCATAAAGTCTCCCTTTCTGGGTGATTGGATTCCTTTAGCTCATGGGCAGGCAGGGTGTTTTTGTTGTTGGGAGAGAGGGCAGAGCGAGGGTGGGGGATTGGTTGGGGAAAAGGAGAATGGCCATCACTGGGGGAGAATGAAGAAACCAAGTCCCCTCTCGTCTTGCTTCAAGGCGGTGAGTGGTAAACACCAACTGCTGCTGCCTGAAAACACATGGGGGGGCCGGACAGCCAGGCCAGTCTGCTGCTGCAGGCAGGACCCAGCAACTCCTCGTGGACGATTACCTCCCTCAGAAGCCATGCATATCTGCGAGTTTTTTCTTCACCTTTCGAAGGCTCCTCTTGGCTAACTCAAAGAAATCATTTTGAATGCTGCTGGCAAAAATGTTGCTGAAAGTTGTGTGTGGTGGGTGGTGTGTTTTCTCTCTCTAAAAAGAGTAGTTATTCTTCTCTGCCAGTATTTAGAAGCTAGAACTGTCTGTTCTTTTTGTTCGAAGTAGAGACTTGGAGACCAGTCCTTTCTGAGATTAGAAGACGGAGGGGGAAAAAAAAAAAAAAATCCTCTGGTTTGCCTTTGGCCTGGGGACTTTTTTGCTTGTTTACTTTTGACCTTTCTCCGTGTTTGTCGGCTACAGGGGAACCCTGGTCAGCTGAGCTAGTCTCCTGGGTCTCGAACAACAAACCCTCAAACGGTCCAAAAGAAAAATTCTTTGGCACTTGAAAGAAGCTCCTAAAATTTTTCTAGGCTTGCTCGTTTTCGAAAGAGAAAACGGACTTACTCATTTTCCAACCTCCCTTCTAGGCCTTCTCTTATTCCTCCTCACTCCTTCTCCCCCAAAACACACTCCTAGGCTGAGCTGCCTTTTGGGCTTCTCCACCTCTGCAGGTGCCACTCCGTCTCCTGGAAGCTTTCTCCCCAACCTTGGCTGCTGAAGTCCTCCTGGACATCCACAGCTGCCCTAAATGCACGGAGCCTTCCTTCCATTGGCTGACGGCCTTGGAAGCAGGACCCACCCTCAGGTGTCTATCGCAGTGCCTGTGGTACTAGGGGCAGCAGTGTGTTCGTATTAGCAGCAGGAGTGGTGACAGTAATACTTGCTCTTTATTGGGCATGTGCCTTGTGCTAGGTACGTCTCACATGCATTGCCTCTAATCCTCCCAATAACCCTGCATCATAGGTGGCATCATCTTCATTTTACAGATGAGAAAATTGAGGCTTAGAAGTTAAGAAACTCAGCCAGGGTCACTTAGCTAACAAATAACTGAAACCAAGTTGGAATCCAGGTCTTAACTCATTTCCACTCTATTTCCAGGTCTCTTAATAGATGCTCAATAAATATCTATTGATTGAACACATGGCCATGAAATGGCTTCCCGGGCCTGGGGAGATCTTTCCAGGAATTTCAGGAAACACAGCTTTTACACTTGGCCCCTTACACTTGGTTCCCTTGACCTTTAGTCTCTCTTCTTCTACACCTAATATCATCTTGTCTCCTGTTTTACCCCTAAGAGTCATACCCTCTCTTCACATTTTAGCTCTGGGGGTGGGGGGGGGTGGGGATGGAGTGAAGGGGTAGCCTCCTGGTCCTTGTCTCGTGTATCTTTCCTTGAACTGGTCTTTGTTGCCCTGAAGTCTTCCTTGTCACCTAAAGGAAATTAGGCTAAATTAAATGAAGCTCAAAGTCAGTTGAAGATTGGTCATATTGTATGGTTCAAACTAATACAGTGCCTCTATCAGAAGCCTTAAGAAGATGCCTATAAACTTCCCTCATGGAATTGTTGTAAGAATTACATACATATAAGACCACTAGTGCCTGGTGCATGGTGAATTCTCAAAAAATGTAAAGGTTAGCTCTTGTCATTTTTATTATTCCTTGACTGGGGTACTAAAATTCCTAAAAGAGAGTGAGAAAAGGGAAATACATTAATTAATATTAATAATTATTATAGCGATTAATATTTGTTACTATGTGTCAAGCACTTTTTCAAGGATTTTTCATATATTAACTCATTTAATTCTCATAATCTGATGACGTAGGTGCTATCGCCAGCTCTTCTTACAGGTGAGGAGATGGAGACAAGAAAGAGATTAAGTTGGGGAGCTCAGGTTCAGGTTTCTGCTTCTAGAGTCTATACTCTTTCATAATCATCACTACTCTGATTATGAAAAAGTAAGCACCAGACCTAAAAGAAACATAATAGAAATGTGATCTGTTTAATTCCTTCTCATTCCTTTCTCGAATGTGTATTTTCAGGGGAGTGAGCGTATCTGTGAGAGGCACTGCCTCTGGTGTTTTTGCACAATCTCAGGCACTACCAGGAGGAGGGTGGGTAACCCAGAGTTGTATGTGTTCCTGGTAAACAGCTCAAAATGGGCAGAACCCCATGCACCAAACCCAGCCTCTGCAAACCAGTATTTCCCAGTTGCCAGTTTGGCGCGAAACCCCTCATTACCACAGTTGAGTCCGTTTTGTGAGGAAAGATTTTTTGGTACAAAATTATTTTTCATAGTCACTCGTGTTACTCTTGAGCCTGCAAAATACCATGTCTTCCTATTGCTAAAGGCCAAAACAAATTCTATGGATAAGGACAATTTTTGCAGCTCTTTTTCAGAAACTGGTCCTGTGCAGAGGGTAGAATTAACCTAGGTGATTAAACAGTAAAAAGCAATGTATACACCTAGACACTACATATTTCCATAGGAAATCACACATATATAAAAGGAATCTTATACATAAACCATACATTTATGTGTATACATACACGTGTGTGTGTGTGTGTGTGTGTGTGTGTGTGTGTGCGTTGATATATACTTTTTTCATTTTTTCTGCCTATCTGTGTTTTCTGAATTTTCCTCGGTGTAGAGACAGACCATGTTCAAGGGTGCAGGCTGGGACTCGGGAGGCGCCCTAGCTGCAGTGTGCTGGACTCTCCTCACCTGTGCCCGTTTCCGTCCTCCTGTCTCATTCTGCTCGTCACCCCGTGACCACCATCGCTCTGTGGTTCAAGTAGTGGGGTCAGGGGCAGAGGGCCGGGGCTGGTGTCATCTCCGAGCGTTTAAGAAGACGCTCTACCGCGGTGTTTCCACCAGCCTCGTAACCCACCAGGCAGAGCTGGAAACAGGCTGGTGATGCTGGTGGTGGTGGTGGGGTGTGTGTGTGTGTGTGTGTGTGTGTGTGTGTGTGTGTATGTTGAAGGTAGAGGCACCAACCTGGTAAGGCTCAGAGCCTGCCCTTCACTGTGTGCTTCTGTGTGCCCACGTATAAGATGGAAATCACAGAGGTGCCCAAAGAAGAGGTAAAATCGATGACGTTATAGCGTCTGCGAGAGGGCACTGTGCTGTGGAGAGGCCCACTTCGGGCCAGGCTGCCTGCCTGTTCTCATGCACGTGCTCGGAGTGGGGACAGCGAAGCAGTGGGCTTCCTTCTCAGGAACCGGCAGCGTGTGGCAGAGTGAATGTCTGTTCAGCATGTGCTTCGGCTCTGCCTCACCATCAGGCTCATCCTAACTCTTTCTCCGCCCCTGTTGTCTTCTTCCCTCTCAGGACTGCCCTTGTTGGTGCAATTCCCGGCTCCCAGCCCCCCCCCACTCATCCTTGCTCCCTTCTCCCCTCCCCTCCCTCTGCTACCACTCGCTGCCCACAGACCCCAGAAGAGCCCTCTCGTGACTCAAGACACCCATTAAACAAGAGTGAGACACTAACAATCGTCGGGCACTTTGTGGGGAAGGCCAATTAGGGGCCGGCTTGACCAGGGCGAGCAGCGGGGCATCCAGAAAGACGCTTTGCTTCTGGGGAATGGGAGCCTAATCCCGTTACTGGCTGGATGGAGACTCCTGGGGCCCACAAGCCTCATTCCTGCTGCGCCTGCAGGGCTGTCATTGGAGGATGGCTGGGCCTGGAGGGCTCCGCTCACAGGAGGCCACCCTCCCTCCCCCAGCCCCCTCGCTTCTCTTTTCTTTCGCAGTGACACACACTGCAGTGCCTCTGAGGTCATTTGTTTCCCACAGCCTTACAGGGCGCTGTGGCAACCAGGGGGACAATGATCTCTCACAGGAATGATGGGAGGCCTTGTTTTGCCTTAAATAAGCCCCTTCAAGGGAGCAGTAAAGTCTGTTGTGTGTGCGGTTTTGTTTTTTTTTTTTTTTTTTTCAGAAAATCCTCTTGCTCGGAGTTCCAGTGTGAAGAACGCAGGCAACTTCAATTGAAGACATAAAGAATCTTGTGTGTGTGTGTGTGTGTGTGTGTGTGTGTGTGTGTGTGTGTGTGTGTTAGGGTTTAATTTTATTTTTATTGCTGTTTTGAGACCAGGATCGTATTTTCCCTTCTGCCAGTTACCCTTTTCCCACTCCCGCTCCCTAGACCCCAGCGTTCTTTGGATAGTTTTAGGCAGGAATTGGCAGGTGTTGGGACAGAGATGCCCAGGGCTCCGTGCTGGCATCTGACTACCCTCGACTGTGGCGAGGCTGCTCTGGGGTGAACACCTCAGAGACTTAGTGCTCCGTACATTTCTGATCCTATTCCGGGCCCGCAGAAAGTGCCTGGGACTGGGTAGCTAAGGCTGCGATTCACAGCAGAGTGAAAGTAGGGCGGGAGGAAACAGTGCTTTGTGGCCCACCTCAGAACAGACCATCAGCTTTAATGCCAGAGCTTCAGGGGAGTATGTGGAAAGAAAAGGGCCTGTATGTGAAATCTGGGATAAAGAGAAGTCAGGTTCTGTGCCTGAGTTAGCTGTTCAGTGAGGAAAGATGCGAGGTTATTTCTCCCCACACCCTGATTTCACCCCACACCACTGGAAAACAAGGCTCTGTCCTATCTGTCTTATGCTCTCCAGTGTTTTAGGTCTTCAGACTGTTGAAGGTCGCTTACCCTTAGAGCTTACGTGTGCGTGTGCTATTATTTGTAAAGGCTTTTTATCTGGTGAATTATGTTGCATCATATAATCTAGATATTTCATCTGGAGAAACTGAGGTTAGGCAGGTTAAATTCTTTCCCAAAACCACATGATGAATTAATTTCAAAGCTTAAGATTAAAACCCAGATCCTTTCGTTTCCAGATCATTAATCAATGTGATCTACAAATTGTTTCTCCTTGTCCCCCCAACAAAAAAAAAAAAAAAAAAAAAGGCAATCGGGACATTCTCTCGTCTGAGCTGAATATTATCAGAAACCGTATGGCTGTTTAAATTATTATATTTTAAAACTATCTTTTCTTCCTTTACTTTGTATGTCATATTTCCAACTGTTTACAAAATTTTATCACCTCTTGGCCACATCAGACCCAAAAACTGTTGGCTTTATGACTGGGCCACTAGAAGAATATAATATTTTTTCCCTTACCTTTTCATTTCCTGACTTTTTTCCAGTGATAATTTTAATACATTTGTGAAATACTCAAGCAGGAAGGAGAGTTTTCCAGATGTTTCTGTTGATTGCTCTATTGCAAACACAGAACAATTCAAAGACTGGTATCACTTTTTAGTAAATTGAAGAAACATATTTTTTCGATAACTATTTATCCTTGAGGTTAATAAACATTCCTAAGATTAACTCTTAACAACCCTAGTGTCATTTTAATTGTTCACACATTCTAAAGTGGGAGTCCTGGAAGTTCTGATAAATGGATTGACATATTGCCTTATTTTGCTGGACCATCTGTTAAATGCTTATTCTCAACTGTTCATTAACTTCAAATAACAAACACACCACAGACAATTCCCTAAAGAGAGCCAAAGTCTCTCTCTTACTGTAATAGGACATTGGCCAGACCATCTTTTCTCTGGCCATGATGGAAGTGTTCCAGTCTTAGCTAAAGCTAGACCAACCCGTGCTTTAGTGTTCATTACAAAGGAAACAACAAAAATAAATAAATTAGAGTCACTAATATAAGAGCTGTAGCAGGCGATGAATGGCAAAAGAACACCCGATCTTGGGTCCTTAACAAGCTACCTTTGGAAATGTTTGACTCTAAGGACATGCAGATTGTTCCTGGTCTGCCTGGACTCATGCAGCCTTCCCTCCAGGCTCATCTCAACATCTCCCCAGAGGTTCCTTGCCTCCTGGCAAATCCCACTGCATCTTCTAGATGCACAGAAGATGAGTTTGATTAAGTCCAAAATGGTAACCCAAAATGTTGAGTAGCTAGAAACTGGCCCTGGTGGCTTCGGGAGCTGGTAAATAAATAACAGGCTTGTTGTCCCACACCCTAGTTTAATGCTCTCAAGAGATTCTTATGTTGCTCGCATTAGTGGGCATGTAAATGAAACCCCTGTTGGCCTTGGCAGATATTGGCCTCTTCTGTGACCTTGTTTGACTGAAACAAAAAGTCATTGGTGGAACAAAATTTCAGAGCTCTGAACTTGATTGAAAGAAAAGGGCAATTCTCTGAATTGGGTAATTGGATCACCCTCCCAAGTGCCCTAGGGCTTATATCAAACATATAAGAAGAGGATTAATAACTTCAGTGTATAAATGAGCTTCAGGCGGCTTTCAACTGTAACATTTCACTCTCAGGAGCTTTAGGACATAAGAACAGATTTTTTCCAGAGCATTTCAAAGTGCTGTTTATAAAAGGCAGGAAGGGACTGCAGACTGCTGTGGTATCTATGTTATTGTGTATGGTCCAGTCTCATGGGCAGGCAACCTGAAAGCCTCTACAAAATAGCCACTTAATAAAACTACTCATGAGATGTATTACTGGAACTAAGAGATGATGACGATAATATTATTTCAAATTGTGCTTGATATTCACTTCCTTGGTCATCATTTAATTATCTAGACTAAAGTACATGTATCCGTAGAATGGAAAGCTCACCATCTTCCTGTTTCTTCCAGTTGAGTCAGTGAATTCCAAGACTTACCACAGACCTATATGCTTTTGTGTGAGTTGTAAGGAGCCATTTGAGAAGCTGAAAACTTAAAAAAAAAATTAATTTGTTAATTTATTCATTAATTTGCTTACTCAATATTTATTGAATGCCTACTATATACCAGACTTGAGAATATAAAAAAGCATAAAGTACAGCAAGACCCATGAACAGATATTTGAAATACAGGTTCATAAGGATTGAAGGAACACAAGAGCAGGGAGCAATTACTTCTTAGGAATGGCGAGGTCCAGAGAGGGCTAAAGGTGACAAGAGGAGAGTCCAAGAGGTAGAAAAATGGAGAAGAGTATTCTAGGCAGAGGGTTCAACACTGGAAAAGGTTATGCATCAAGGCCAAGTTGATGAGTGATCTGGCCCAGATTAGAGATGTAGGCCCAAATTGTCATTCTCCTCTTGGAGAAGGATCAAGAGGGGTCTTGTTGGGTCCTGAGGAAGTTGGATTATTAGTGGTAGAGGCAAACTGTTGGAGCCACAACTTAGGTAGAAAGGGGGAAAGAAGTGAAAACTTCTGAAAAATATATTGTTTCGAAATATATCTTTAAGGGTATAGACATTCTGATACCTCTGGCACCCACATAGAAGAACTCATGGGGGAACAGTCTAGAATTGATTCTTACATTAATGGCTATAGATCTGTCTGGATGCCAGAAGAGTTTGCAGAATCCTGCTATTTATTTATTGCTAATTCAATTTAAAGGTGTTTTTTTTTTTTTTTTTTACCAAAGAAATACTACCAAATCAGGGTAGTGTTGCTTCTAAGAAATAAAACAGCAGAAAGCTAATCAGAAAAGGAACTAACTTTAGTCATAACCCAAGTATTTATTTTCATTTTTCTCCTATAATTTGAATAGAAACCTATGAGGCAAGTGTTTTATCTATATAATCACAAATGAGTGAACACCTTCAGAGAAGTTAAAGAAATCCTCAGAATCCCACAGCCAGCACTTGGCAAAGCCTATGTCTGCCTCTTATCGATACTCCCGCCCCCTTAGCTAAATCTTTGGGCTTATGTCCACCTACAGGAATAAAAGCAAAATACTTGAATTCTTTCATATTTGTTTTGGTTTTGTCACAGACTGTGTTTTTCCTTCTATAAAGTAGATTCATTTCATTCTTCTTTTTTCCCTACAATACCTGGGTGCTTCTAGCCAGAGGTGGCAAATAGGTTCCATCTTCCATTCAAAAGATCAGTAGTGGCTGATTGGACGGCTGCATTGTAACTGCTTAGTAGCAGCTCCCATGGGCTCTATAGTGGGGAGTGGTACATGGGCTGCATATATGTTATCAAGGCTGCTACATGAGCATCTATACATTATCCCTAAATTGGTGCATGAGATAAATCCTCTAAAGTCCTAATATAAGAAAGTCGTGCCTCCCTCCCAAAGTAGGGAACACTCGGCTTCTGCATAAAGAAATGAAGAAGAGCAGTGAATTTATAAGAAAGATTTGCAACCTAAGAATTGGAAGGGAAAGTCTGTAGAAAGCTAGATGAAATAGATGACAAACATCTGAAGTGTGGCGGCAAAATCAAGTTGGGATTTTCATCTTCAGAGTAGCTGCTGCTAGAATCTGTTAGTTGTTTTCTTTTCTTTTTTTAGGGTTATTGTATTTTTTTCTCTCTGTGCACAGTGAGGTGGCAACCACAGAAAGCGACAGCCTCCTGAGTCCCTTGGCTGTACAGTGAAGCCAGTACCCAGCTCTCCTCCCTGCAGCCCCACTGGCTTGTCCTAAAGAGGCCGGTGATTCATCCCTCTTGGGAGATGAGACATGGTTCCATATTGATATCACTCATTGGGCTCATTGCTTGAATCCCCAGATTGTTCATGTGTTTGTTGACTTTTCATCTAAAAGTAAAAGTCACTTAAGGCAAATAGCCTAGGGCCAATGGGTCTGGCTATTTGTAAAGTTTAGAAACCCATTTAGGAAACCACCATCAGGATTTTCTTGGCGTTGTATCAGATTTGGCATGTTGCACTTCAGCACACCAGCTCTTGCATAGATGGAGTCCATTGAATTGAGTTACGGAAAACCTTCCTAAGAAAATTAAAACACTCAGGAAGTAGTATTGGTGATCCACAAAGCATTGCCATGTCCACTAAGGTTCTCACCTGGTCATGCCATTGTTCCTTCTTGGGTAAAATGTGAAATTGGAGTTCTGCCCTTCTCAGGGGAAGAAGTGCTAGCTGCTTGGCTTTAGAATTTTAGTGCAGCTCAGTCAATGATTTTCCTATTCCATAAACTCCTCCTGTTCTTTAAATGGGTGCCACATCCTTCATTTTCCCTCCCGAGTCATTATACATTATTTCTGGCTTCTCGATTCCATTCCAGAGCCTATTGAATTTAAGTAATGGATGGAATAATCGTAATGACTAGCTCAGTACAAGCTGCAGAATTGGAGACTGCAACCTAGTCGTCCCTCTGGGTCACACAGAAGTCACTTAGGACAAAAAGTGCTGTGTACAACGTATATTTTTTTAAAATGATCTTTCTTCTACTTTGTGCTGCAAAAACAAACTTTGAGGGGATGGTTCTCCCACAGGATATGGAAATGGCCTTGGACCATGTCCAGGGTTAGTGACACAGCTGCTGTTTCCTGCAAGGGACAACCCACATCCAGAAAGGGAAAAAGACAAAGTTAAATATATAGCAGGAGGGTAATGACTGAACCTATTAACAAGAATGAAAGGATCTGCCTGTTACACAATCTGTTTGTAATAATATACAGCCATTGGCAGGACTTACAGTTTATGTTTAGAAGACATATTTAAAACTCTTTACCAGAGGTCAACCGATCCAATAATAACCATAGCATCAACAACATTGTCTACTTATGGCATCCAATAATTTTAAAGTTCCTTAGGGTATCTAGTTTTATATTTGCAACAACCTGGTAAAGCTGGTAAGCTGGATAGAGAGGTGAGCATGGGCTAGGGTATGTAAAGCAAGGTAAGGAGTTTGGATTTTATTCTAAGCATGATGTACAGTTACATTTTAGAAAGATCATTGGTCCTGCTCTGTGGAATATAGACTATAAGGGAGCCAGAGTAGAAGGTGGGGGACCGGTCAGGAAACATGTCACTAATTCAGGTGAAAAATTATATGGCTTGGACTGGGTGGTGGTGGTGAAGGGGTGGTTAGATTCAGGATAAATTTTGAAGAAACTGTTTACAAGACCTGCAAATAGATTGGAGGTAAAGTGTAAATAAAAAAAAAAAAATCAAGAATTGCATCTAGGTTTGGAGGCCTAGATAACTCAGAATGCTGTTATTTTTTTCCTGTGGAGTTCCATGATGTTATTTAGGCCAAAAAAATCTAGGAATGCTGGAGGAAAGAGAAGATTGGTGTGGACAGGAGTAGGGTAGGGATTTCTGTCCTGGAAAAGTTGAGTTTGAAATGTCTATTAAATATGCAAGTGGAGATGTCAAGTAGGCAGCTGAATATATGAGTCTGGAGCTCAGGGGAATCGGCTGAACTGGACGTGGGAAGAGGCCTAAGGACTGATCTCAGAGGTACAGCAACACGGGAAGTGAAGACAAGGAGAAATCCATAAACAAGACTGGGAGAGCAGGGATGGTAAGTTGGGGAGAATCCATGAGAGTGTGATTTTTCTGGAAACCAAGTGAAGCAAGTATTTCCAGAAGGAAGGGGCTAGACCCAGTGCTGCTGAGAGATCAAGTAAGACAGTGACTGAGAATTGACCCTTGGATTTGGCAGGATACAGTCAATGGTGAGCTTGGTAAGAGTGGTGTCAGCAGAGTGTTGGGGGTTTAAGCCTGACTGGAGTAGGTTAAAGAGAGAATCAGAGGTAAGGAAGTAAAAACAGCACGGACAACTTTTTAAAGGTGTTTTGCTATGAATAAAAACAAGGAAATGGAGTGGTAGCTGGAGAAGTCAAAGGTGTTTTTATTTTGTATTTTCGTATTGATGTACATGATTAGTAGAAAGGGAAAATGGGATAATGCTGGATAGAAAAAAGGATCACCACTAGTAAGTGCCAAGACCTGGAGGATGTAAGAAGGGATGGGATACAGGTCCACATGGATGGGCTGGACTTAGGTTGAAGCAGGACTATTTATCCACCGGAGCAGAGAAGAAGGACGACTACATGAGTATAAGTGCAAGCACGTAAGTAGATTTGGTGAGGATGAGGATGAGGTAGTTCTCTTCTTATGGCTTCACTTTTCTCTGTGAAATAACACATGAGATGGTCAACAGAAAGTGGAGAGAGGGAAGGGAATGTTGGAGACTGGAGAACACATGAAATAGATAATCTTTATACTTTACCACTACTGCCTTTGATTCCTTAATGATTTCATGAGAAAATGAATACCAGGTCTAGACTTGGTAATTTACTCAACAGAGAGCGAGCTCAGAAAAACAATATGACTCCCTAAGTGGCTGTCCGCTCTGTGAGCTAGGGAAGTGGGATTTATAAAGAAGGGGTAAAATGCTGGTGGTCAAGTGAACCGCCTCCGAGGACTCCCCTTCCCCTGTTTATATCCCTCCAATAGGGTGTGTGGAGCTGGGAGGCTATCAGAGCCTTTGCCTCCTTCCTAGTTGCCCCACTTGGCTGAAGTCGTGGGGCTCAAGGCATGTTACCCAGCTCTCCCAGGGGCAAGGCTGACCCAGTTCATTCTGTCCCTTACTGGGTTTCTTAGAGACACTTACCAAATGAACTAAGTGTATCATCATTCCACATTCACATTATGCCTCTTTCATATTTGTGAAAGAGCTCTTGACTCATATCTGCGTGTACTACAGACCCAACAGTGGGAGCTTAGGAAAGGAGAATAATGACTAGAGGACTTCCCAGATGGTATATATCTAGAATATTCCCTGACAGATAATTGAATTCTGCTCAAATGCTGTCAGTATGCTGGGGTTAAGTAAAATTATTATATTCTAAGATCCTTGCTTGGTATTCTGATAACTAGAAAATAAAAAAGCTGGGCTTGTAGATGATGAAGAAGTTCTGGGGCTCCTGAAAGAATGGCAACATGAGAGCCAAACAGAACTTTCTTCCCACTTTAAGTTGGTGATATTACCTTTTTATGGCACTTTTCATTGCTTCTCCCAGGAATCCTGCTGTGATGTACTACATTCTAATGGTTAATGATATATTCTTTTAATCTATATTTTTGTTGCTCCATGAATAAATGAAGTAAATGAAAAAAAGTACATACAAATAGTACTATAGTAATTAAATCAAACCGGTTCCTTTGAGACAGGCGTGTGTGTGTGTGTGTGTGTGTGTGTGTGTGTGTCTTCATTACTTGCTAATCACCCAATTATTTGCCACGGCTTATTGATTAACGTAGGCATGTTGCATTTATCATCTTATTTAATCCTCAAAACTGCTCTATCATTGCCACTTTACAGATAAGGACATGGAGGCCCAGAGAGGTTTAAATAGTCTGCTCAAGACCACATATCCAGTAAGTGAAAGAGTCAGTAATTAACTCTGCTGTCTCTGTTTCCAAAGCCAGAGATCTTTCCACTACACCTCATTGCTTATTAAATTGTCAATGATAATAATGGCTTGGTTATTTGCATTTGTGAAGCATCTTTTATTGAAACTCTAAACATTATTGTCTTCTTTGTGATTTGGATAAAGGAAGGAAAGAACCAACATTTATTGGACACCTTATATGTATCAGATGTAATTTTAGGCATGTTCACATACCAGACAGGTTATATTATCTTCATTTCAGATGAGGAAATGAAACTTAACAAATTAACTAAGTTACCCAGTGCCACAGCTCACAAAGGAGTTAAGAGTCAATCCTGGCACTTTCCTTCAGCAAACACTAAACTCTATTGGAGCAGGCAGCGAGTCTGTTTTTAGTCCCTGTTATATCCCTAGTGTCTAGTACAGGCTCTGACTCTAGCACATAGTAGATGCTCAAGAAAAGTTTATTGAATGAATAGTGATTGAACCTGCTGTAAGCTGCAGTTAGAATGAATCAAGCCTTGTCTTATACTTCTTGGGGTCTTCATGATATAATGAGAAGGTTCTGAAAATGAATCAGTGAATGCAGGTATGTTTCTGATTGCAGAGCTCTTGTTCTCCTCACAGTTGTGCGAGCTCAGTGATAAAATTGCTTTTCTATCATTGGGAAAACTGAGGCGCAGAAGTCACCCTGGCAAAGATTTTGCAAGTCAGTGGACAATTTGTGGCACAACTAAAATTTTGAGAGTCTCACTTTTGCAGCCCCAACGTCTTAATGACCCTGTGGTCCTGGTGGGGTTATAGCTTTTCATGAATCTGGTACTTAATCATTTAAAGAGATGGCAGTTTATCTTAAATACACCCCTTATTATGGATGTGACACACTTAGCACAGATGGTCTCAGAAGTTTTCCTGGCTTCCCCTACCCTCACAGTATCTAGTATGTTAATGTCAATATTAGCTTCACTGTTTTAGGTAACTTTGGTATGCTTCTCATTAGCTGGAACTGTGAAGAGCTCAGTTTTACCTACGCTGAGGGATCGCTAAATTCCTACTGGCATCTGAGTGCGCTGTCCCATGTCAAAAGTGAGGTCATGTTTCTCCTGGATTGTGCCTGTATCTGATGAGCCTGGGCTGGCGTGAATCCGAGACAATGAAATAATCACACCCATTAGCTCACCAGGGCCCTGTTAAGATGTGGCCTGGCTTTCCATCCATTTCTCCTGCTCGGAAAAACTGACACAATCATGGTGTGTAAAGGTTAGTAGAGATGTAACTGCTTCAACAACTGAAACTTAGCGCTATCCTATTTAGACCTGAGACCTGCCTCCCGCTTGATCTTGGGAAATGGCACTTCAGGAGCCAGGGTGCAAGGATCCTCTTTAATCTTCTTGTGTGCGGTGGTAAAGTTGAATTTTCCTAACACTCTCTTTCCCCCGTCCCAGCTTCTGTGGCTAGTGGGTCAGTCTGGAACAGTGGTTCCTAAACTCTTCACTATTTATTATATTTCTCTTTATGGACCCAGCATTTCGAAGGTTTGGGTCTAGTAAACAAACCATTACGGGTTAAATAATGATTCTGTTTTCTTGTTGATACCTAGTGTCATTATGCTGCATCTTCTTCTGGCTCAGATCTTCATGGTGCTTTCTTAGGGCCACCTTCGCAGACCCTGTGACCACTCAAGTTATACCTCACAGAGTGCCCTTGACCTCACCCACAGAGCTCTTTTCACAATTATAACTAACTAATTACTTTTGTAACTATTTGTTTGTTTACACTGTAGGCTCCACAAGCACAGGGCCCACACCCATCTTGTGCACAGCTGTTTTCTCAGTGCCTAAGTCTTTACTTGACACATAGTGGACATTCGAGAAGCATTTGCTAGGGGAATTAATAAATTATCTGATTTAATTCCAGTGAAAATAAATTTGTCCCTTATATTGGCTTGGGAAGCCTTATCCTGTGTAAAGTTGATAGGATTTTTGATGTGTTGATGATAGCTTGACTGAAAATCACCAAGCTTAGAATAAAGGTTAACTCTGGGTGGGAGAAAAGATGGTGCTATTGGAGAGGATTACACAAGAGGCTTTCAGAATGTTGATACGGTTCTATTTCTTAAGCTAGAGGACTCCTAGGGATTCAAGGGCCGCAGACTCACTCCTGAACTAGGGGGGCATGCCAAATAAGCCACCTGCTGTTTATTCCATGCATACCCAAGGCAGAGTTGTCAGGACCACCTAAGGATTTTGTAAAAAGTGAGTGTTTTTAAGTAGCCTTAATACTTTACAGCTCTTATGATTGTTCACCTAACTGCCTTGAAAACTACCTGTTTTTCCCTGCTCGTGTCTCTGTAGACAGGCAGAGCCACTGCAAACAAACCATTCTGTCTCTCCTTTTGTATCTACTACCTCTTGAACCCATCTCACTTTCCTAAACCACCCGCTGAAACAAAACCAAATTAAAAACTAAAAACAAACGATCAGCCAGCAATGGTCAATTGAGCACCTACTGTGTCCTTTGTATTATAAACTGTAATTAGAATGCCTCGCGTCTTGTCCTGAGCTTCCTGGGGTCTTGTGGTGGATATCATCATGTAAGAATGAGAGTTATTGGAGAATGGTCTGATGTCAGGGCAATTTTTTTTAGTCTTTCCTGATAATCTGATGCCCTCTCATGTGGGTCACAATGTTTGGAACGATCAGAGATATCTTGGAAAAGTCACAGCACCTGCCAACACAGCTGGGCAGGGACCCAAATGGGATGACTTGTGCGGCATTGCTCCCTGGATATTCAGAGACCACCTGATACCAGAAGCTTGTTAGGCCCAGCTCCAGGGGAGGGTCAAGGCAGCAGGCCCAATCCTCAGTCCTCTCATCAGATTGCAATGATCAAAAGTTACTTGATAAATCAGTAAGGCTGAAAATATTCTTGGCAGTTTAAACAGGCAGAGATAAGAACACACACAACGAGTTCATTATGCAAAGGCCGGAAGTGACCAAAATCATTGATTGGCTAATTATACATAACTCAAGGACCGTAATGATTCAGTCATTATGTGGGAATATTCATAAAGCACTTGAGTTCAATTCCAATAAGGAGGAGGAATGCTTCCAGGGAAATTGCAGGGTAAAGTCTGGGAATGCAGATGGTATAGGATGTTACTGGTCTGAAATGGAAAGGTTTAATGTATTACTGAGTTTTGCAAACAGATTGTTGGAAAACAGATTCTCTAAGTCTTTCCCAGCTTTCAGATGGGATGTAAAACGAGAAGCCTTAACCTTTACTTGTGGTTGTCTAAAAATCTACCCCATTTTTCCTAGGAAGGGAAGCAGTTGCCTTAACACCTTGGCCAGATTCCCAACATGTACAGGGTGGCCCATTTAAAACAGGCCCATGGATGCTTCAGAGTGAGGAAAGGGGTTCGTTGTAAAGCGCCATGTGTATGTGGGTGTTTAATGAATATGAGCTGATTAAATTGGCCACCCTGAATTATAACCTCATACCTTCCGCAGTTCCTCTCCGGTTTTTAGTTTGAGACCGTATTCTTCCTACATTTCTGCCCAAACTTGTTCGGCAGAAATGCTACTGCTGTTAAAACTGTTTGTGTTTTCTACCCAAAGTTTCTTTGTTTCAATGGGGAGCAAAAGAATCTCTCCTTGGAAATACCTCCAAGGTAATCAAAAGAGATAACCTACATGAAAGAATTGTAATTGTAATTTGGGCCTTACAAATTGCTGGCCCAGCTGCAATGACGTTCTGCATCAGTCACACCCACATCACCTCCCTTTCAAACCTTCTCTCCTCCATTTGCTTCCCCTCCTCTGGTCTAAGACAATACCAGTATCTGTCTGGAGCATATAGTGAGCTCTGCCACAAACAGAGGAGGGCTTGTATAAAGACGGAAAAGGCTTTGCTCTAGAAATCAGGTGACCTGGGCTTCTGGCTTGCTTTTGCTAATAGCCATCTGTGTGGCTTAGGGGAGTCACTGTGTCCTCACAGGCTCGAGTTCCTTCATCCATAAAAAGAAGGGGTGAGACAAAGATCAAGATTTCTCAAATTGGGGGCTGTGCAGACTTGGGGTCTGCATGTTCTGTAGGGTTTTTAATTTTTTGTTTTTATTTTAAGGATTTTTTTTTATTATTATAAAGACAATGCTTTGCAATTAAAAGACCTTTTCAAAAAGTAAATCTTAAGTTTCTTAAGTTGGTGATTCTGAAACTCAGACTAAGGTCTCCTAGAGGTTTTTAAATGTGTTTTGGGTGTCTCAAATGCTTTTTCTCCTTTCGAAGGAGGCCATATCTCATTCCACTTTGAGAAACACTGGACTATTTCCATATACTCATAAACTGGATATAGAGGTGGGACAAAATATTAGCTTTAACTTTCTGACCCTCATCCTACTCGACCTAATTACTTTTGGACCACCCCAATATGTTTGAGTCTTTTAGCATATGGGCTTCTTTGGTTTTCATAACTGAAATATTCCCTGTTTTCAATCACTATATATTAATTCATAAGAGCATGTTTCTCCCAATAGCTGTTTCCCTTTCCCTTTAAGACTCAGATGAGTCAATTTATTGGTAACTGACCTGGTTGAGACCACCTTCCTCTAGAAAGTCTTCTGTGTCGGTTGAAGTGAAGAGATGAGCCACTTATCCATGACCTCAAGACTGCACAATCACAGCTGTAATTTATATATGCCTTCCACTTTCACAGTATACAAAATGCCTTCTTTCATGTAGGTTATCTTTTTTGATTCTCAGTGCAATCTTGTTTTGTAAATGAACAAGTAGCGAGAGCCCCATTTTACAGATGAAGACACTGAGGCCCAGAGAGACCTCATATCTTTTGACTCAGTTTACTTGTTCTTCCCAGTGATGCTTCTTCATCCAATAATAGCAACAGATATATACTGGGTAGCTGTTATTTGCCATATTGTGCTATTTATTCCACTGTGGTTTGTTCCAGGAAATCCTAAGTGGAGCTTCTCATTCAAGGATAGACTAATATTGCCAGGCTTGTTCAGCCTGACATAATTCACATGACGTTATTTACTAAAAGACCTAGCTGGTCTTACCCAGCCCAGTTCCTGGTACTTAGAAATTACTCAATAAATATTTATTGGATGATGAGTGAAGAGATGAACAAACCTAAAAAAAATCATCCTTCTGATAAAAATTCATACATTGGAGATAATTTTTTCTGCACAGATTCTTTCCAACATTTTTTTTAAGTTCTCAGTCAATCAGATTTGCTCAAAGACTGCCAAGTGCTCTAAAGGGAGAAGAACAGGGAACTACTGAGAAAGGGGTACTGGTAGGCCAGCAGAGGAAATCCCCTTTCTGGCTTTATCTACCTTCCTGCCTGTGATCGGTTTCCTAGGCCTCAAAGTGGATATGGGAAATGGTGTCACTTTGCCTGGAGTTGACTGAAATAATCAACTCCCACCATATGGAGAGGAGAGAAATGATGGGGACATGTGAAGAGTACGTGGAAAGGCAGATCAATGTAACCAAGTTAGAAGGTGAGGATGGAGAGCAGAAGACAGTTTCTGTGGTCAGGAAATGTCTGAATGGAAAGGGGAGAGATGTTTTGTCTGCTCCTTCCATAGTGTGGTTTGGCTGCTTTCCCGTTACTTCCCAAGAGAACTGTTAGTGACCAGGGACATCACGTTTCAATCAAGGAAGCTCTCGCTGGGCTGGTAAGCTAGGCTCCCGCGGGTGTGGTGAAGTTATAGCAGGCTGAAGAGGGAGGCTCCTGGTCACACAGGGATCTACTCACCCTCTTCTGCTGTTGGCGGCTGCTGTGGTATCTATAAACATATAGTGTGCACTCACATACTCATAAACGCTAGTTATTGTCATATGATTGCATTGTCTGTGAAAGTGGATTGCCTGGAAAAAGTGATTCCACTTCAGTTTTTATATACTCATTGTTCCTGGAACCACTTCCTGAAATTCCAGTCTTTTATTTTGCTGTCATTTTCTTAAATTGCCTCTTTCTCAGAGCCCCAGGGTTCTGGAGATGTTCTTGTGCTAAAGCGTGCTTCTAAGTAGCTTCTGGGAACTGTGTGTAGTTGTCTGGCTCTGGCTGGCCAATAAGGAGGCTACTTTCCCTCCCAATTATTCCTCTCTGACAGGGGTTGTGGGTCATATTGAAAAGCTAAGGATGTGAGGGCACCAGAGTGAAATTGCAGAGCATAGTCACCCAACGAAACTGAAACACACGTGATTTACTGACCACACGCATGGTCTCGGAATGACATCTCACTTAAGGAGTAAAAGCCAAGGATTGTGGTTAGTGCCCCAGCAGGCCCCAGATGGTTAGAGTTAATATACACCTATGCTTTCTGCCAGGTAGTTTTCATCAGTTTCCTCAGGATGTCAGTGTGTGTGTGTATAATTAAGAGTATTTAATCACATTATAATTCCCCACAGAGAGATGGAGTGGGGTATGCAGTAGGGATCACTGGCTTTTACAGTCACGGCGAGAGTCATCAGTTAAAAAAGAAACCGAGAAAAGCCAAGTCTCTGGGCTATGTCTTTGCCATAACTCATCAGAAGCTGGGTTGGTGCCACCCCTCCAGTGTCACTTCAGTGAAAACATAATCCTGTATCTTTTGCTGATCTCAGGGTTCTCGGTGTTAGGTTAGAATACTTGGGTTGCAGGAGGAAAGCTGTGTTCTAATTCTCCCTCCGTTGAGGCCGTGTTTGTGGAAACCCATAAGAGGCAACCTTCAGTCTTGTAAAAATAAATGAGGTGAGCACTTCAATCATTTTAAGTTAGATCTGATCAACAGAGTGAGTTTAGCCAACATCCACTGATAGGCTTCTAAGTTAAAAGAACAGAACCTAAGCCATGAAATCATTTTTATGTTTACGTTAAATCCTTCACTTTTTCTAATTTTCCTAAATATTCTCTTTTCTTCATCCTGTCAATTGCCAAATTTAGCTGCTGGAAGTGATTTCTTATTTTGGATGAGGAAACCAAGTTCCATTGACAGTAAGTGACTTTTAGGATCACACAGCTACTTAGCTAGTCTTTCCACTTCACCAGATAGTCATCCCTGGGAAATATATTTTTACCTATTCCTTAGAAGAATTTTGCTAATGTGAGCTTCACTTAAAGCAATACTGTTTTATTTTCTAATTCCCTTAAGTTGATCATGGTGAATTTTCTGTTTAAATGCCATAGAGTAGAGTTTCCCTATAATTAGGTTCTAAAACCATTTCTTCATTCATTCACTAATGAATGAATAGCTACTGCAGATGACACTTTGTCAGGCACTCTGCTATGTCTAGTCCCACAAGGACTCAGAACTTAATACTCTTTGAATGCTACTCAGTATAGTTGATTTGCTCACCTATGTGAATGAAATTAAGATTTCAAGGTTGTATTCCCTTATCTGGCTTTAACTTGGGCCAGCCATCTCACTGATTGGACCAGCATAAATGTATCCTGGTTAGTCTAAAAACCACTTTAAAGACATATCCTACTGATGGTATTTTGATAGCTTCCTAGGATATGAAGGTGACATGGTTAAAACTTGAAAGGACTCTTGGGGACAAGTGGAAAAAATAAACCTCTTGTTAAATTACCAGCACAGTGTCACGTGGCTTTTTCTGGCTCAACTGGGCCTAGCCCTTTTGGTCTTTAGACTCAGATCACTGTACTTTCTGACACCAGATGGCCTTGTTTATATTCCTTAGATTCCTTTAGTTTACTCTGATTCTTCTTTCCAGATAAGAAACCAACTGGGAAAAAAAGCAGTTAATTCTTTTTTTTTTTTTTAAACATCTTTATTGGAGTATAATTGCTTTACAATGGTGTGTTAGTTTCTGCTTTATAACAAAGTGAATCAGTTATACATATACATATGTCCCCATATCTCTTCCCTCTTGCGTCTCCCTCCCTCCCTCCAACCCTCCCTATCCTACCCCTCTAGGTGGTCACAAAGCACGGAGCTGATCTCCCTGTGCTATGCGGCTGCTTCCCACTAGCTATCTATTTTACTTTTGGTAGTGTATATATGTCTGTGCCCCTCTCTCACTTTGTTCCAGCTTACCCTTCCCCCTCCCCGTGTCCTCAAGTCCATTCTCTAGTAGGTCTGTGTCTTTATTCCCATCTTGCCCCTAGGTTCTTCATGACCTTTTTTTTTTTTTTTTAGATTCCATATATATATGTGTTAGCATATGGTATTTGTTTTTCTCTTTCTGACTTACTTCACTCTGTATGACAGACTCTAGGTCCATCCACCTCACTACAAATAACTCAATTTCGTTTCTTTTAATGGCTGAGTAATATTCCATTGTATATATGTGCCACATCTTCTTTATCCATTTATCTGTTCATGGACACTTAGGTTGCTTCCATATCCTGGCTATTGTAAATAGAGCTGCAATGAACATTTTGGTACATGACTCTCTTTGAATTATGGTTTTCTCAGGGTGTATGCCCGGTAGTGGGATTGCTGGGTTGTATGGTAGTTCTATTTTTAGTTTTTTAAGGAACCTCCATACTGTTCTCCATAGTGGCTGTATCAATTTACATTCCCACCAACAGTGCAAGAGGGTTCCCTTTTCTCCACACCCTCTCCAGCATTTATTGTTTGTTAATTTTTTGATGATGGCCCTTCTGACCAGTGTGAGATATCTCATTGTAGTTTTTGCATTTCTCTAATGATTAATGATGTTGAGCATTCTTTCATGTGTTTGTTGGCAATCTGTATATCTTCTTTGGAGAAATGTCTATTTAGGTCTTCTGCCCATTTTTGGATTGGGTTGTTTGTTTTTTTGATATTGAGCTGCATGAGCTGCTTGTAAATTTTGGAGATTAATCCTTTGTCAGTTGCTTCATTTGCAAATATTTTCTCCCATTCTGAGGGTTGTCTTTTCGTCTTGTTTATGGTTTCCTTTGCTGTGCAAAAGCTTTTAAGTTTCATTAGGTCCCATTTGTTTATTTTTGTTTTTATTTCCATTTCTCTAGGAAGTGGGTCAAAAAGGATCTTGCTGTGATTTATGTCATAGAGTGTTCTGCCTATGTTTTCCTCTAAGAGTTTTAGAGTGTCTGGCCTTACATTTAGGTCTTTAATCCATTTTGAGTTTATTTTTGTGCATGGTGTTAGGGAGTGTTCTAATTTCATTCTTTTACATGTAGCTATCCAGTTTTCCCAGCACCACTTATTGAAGAGGCTGTCTTTTCTCCATTGTATATTCTTGCCTCCTTTATCAAAGATAAGGTGACCATATGTGCATGGGTTTATCTCTGGGCTTTCTATCCTGTTCCATTGATCTATATTTCTGTTTTTGTGCCAGCACCATACTGTCTTGATTACTATAGCTTTGTAGTATAGTCTGAAGTCAGGGAGCCTGATTCCTCCAGCTCAGTTTTTCCTTCTCAAGATTGCTTTGGCTATTCGGGGTCTTTTGTGTTTCCATACAAATTGTGAAATTTTTTGTTCTAGTTCTGTGAAAAATGCCAGTGGTAGTTTGATAGGGATTACATTGAATCTGTAGATTGCTTTGAGTAGTATAGTCATTTTCACAATGTTGATTTTTCCAATCCAAGAACATGGTATATCTCTCCATCTATTTGTATCATCTTTAATTTCTTTCATCAGTGTCTTATAATTTTCTGCATACAGGTCTTTCATCTCCTTAGGTAGGTTTATTCCTAGATATTTTATTCTTTTTGTTGCAGTGGTAAATGGGAGTGTTTTCTTAATTTCACTTTCATATTTTTCATCATTAGTGTATAGGAATGCAAGAGATTTCTGTGCATTAATTTTGTATCGTGCTACTTTACCAAATTCATTGTTTAGCTTTAGTAGTTTTCTGGTAGCATCTTTAGGATTCTCTATGTATAGTATCATGTCATCTGCAAACAGTGATAGCTTTACTTCTTTTCTGATTTGGATTCCTTCTATTTCAAAAAGCAGTTAATTCTTAATTTGCTCTTAAATGTCTACCCATTGGAAGCACTCAATGCCTCTTGTCATTTGGTGCTGGTTCTCCTTCAGTACTTCATTCTCTTTGGCTGCTTAAGAGTTGAATTCTTATTAAGCAAGATAAAAATATATATTACAAGCTGATTATTTAACTTTTCAAAGCATCAGCCATAAGTTTATACTGTCTCCCATTCAAGCTTTTTCAGAATTTTTAGCTCTACCATGTATACTAGTATACCAGTTATTCTCAACCAGGGGTAATGTTGCCACCCCAGGGGATGTTTTGCAATGTCTGAGGTCATTTTGTTTATAACAACTGGAGGGGGATGCTTCTGGAGGATGCCATTAAATATCCTACAGTGTACAAGACAGCCCCCACAAGCAAGACTTATCCAGCCCAAAATGCCAGCAGTGCTGAGGCTGAGAAACCCTATAGTGTACAATGCAGGAAATGTAACTGAACTAGATGCTGATCACTTACCAGTTTCACTTCTTCAGGATATCCTCCTCTTTTTACAAGGAGGTTGTATCTAGTTACTTCCCATGAAAGACAGCTGACCCTTAGGGTTGGAAAGTGTGTTCCACAATGAAGTACCACTTCCAAAAAGGTTGTATTTGGTTCCCTCAGAGTGTTACTTTCTGTACCCCGTGTTCAAGGTCTCCACCAGCATATTTTGCTGCCTCTAATTATCAGGCATATGATCAAGGGTCTAATATAAGTATTTCTCCAGAATTCCGTTGGTCTAAAGTTGACCCTGCTGGCTGACAAGCTGCAGAGACTTACAGCTGATCACTTTTACTGTGTCAGTCCCAAGGCCCTGTTCTAAGAAGACAGAGGTGAGCAGGTAGCCCCCAGGGGGTCACTGGGTGGGAAAGTTTGGGGATATGGGCAGGAGTGAGAAGCCTGCTTACAGGCCTCTTTCTCAATATCCCTATTTAGGTGCATGGTCTATTGAATAATTCAGTGACCACTGAAGTTTCTTCTCATGAGTCAGCTTTTTCATTTTGCAAAAGTGAAACCCATTTGCATCAATGAAGTTTAACTTAATTTTTCTTTTAAGTTTCTTATTACCTTATTGAATGAAATAAATAGGCAGAATAGGAGGAGGGGGTGACATTTACCAAAACGCATAAGTCAGGGATTTTTTTTAGACTTCTTTTTCATTCTGAAGATCTTCTGTTGTTTACATACTGGAATTTTATTATTAAAGAGATTATTGTAAAATGAACCAGTTTTCAAAGTAGGAGGCAGGATTTTCCAGTATGGCTCGGTCCGGGCTAGCCTCAGTGCCAGGTGAGTCTCTGAGCAGCGGACACAGTAATACCACCTGGAAACAATGACCATTGAAAAAGAAGCAGAAAAAAGCAAATCCCTAAAAGAGGTACAGAGTAGTAAATAACTTGTAAAGCAGTTGTTTGCCTCCCAAAGTGGCAAGGTCTGGTCTAAGCCTGCACGAACATTGTCGATCACATGTGATAAATGCCTGTGAAGGAAACTGTTCCGCAGACTGTAGTTCTGACTAAAGGAAACTTATTTCAGGTTCAGAATAAAAGTTCCCTTTTCTTGTTTTCATCCCCAAGTAATAAATTATGCCCCTTTATAAGCATTCTCATATGCAACTGTGTGCCTTTTAAGCAGTTGCTATGAGGAATTATATGTCAAGTATAAAATAACAAGAATTCAATAAAATTAACTTTGTTTTTCCTCTAGAACCAAAGGTCAATATCTCTCCAAAGTTGTCTGAAAGACCTCGTCCTCGCCACTACACCCCACCTGTGGTTGATGGTCATATTTAGAAGGCAGTGTTACAGCTTTTCTTTCATGCAGGGTGGTTTCTCTGTGACCGTGATCTGCCGAGATGGACCGAGAGGGCCGGGCAGAGTTAGATAGCATGAGGACAGAGGAGAAGCTAGTGGGAGTGCACT
The DNA here is from genome assembly GCF_965194805.1 of Balaenoptera borealis. Taxonomy (NCBI): domain Eukaryota; kingdom Metazoa; phylum Chordata; class Mammalia; order Artiodactyla; family Balaenopteridae; genus Balaenoptera; species Balaenoptera borealis. Next base: position 33,231,428 of record NC_138866.1, on the reverse strand, counting down.
GCAAGCAGAGATGGGAGAGTGAAGTTACTGCAATTGCCATCTGTCTCTGTTTTGCTCACTCATTAGCTCGGACACCACATTGTGTTAATCCTCACTTCCCCTGGCTATGAGCTTGCTCCAGGTCTCCTGGGAGTAGTGGGACTGCTCAGCCTGACTCTCCCATCAGCTGGGCCACCGCCTCCCGCAGTGGGCAACTTGCCAGGCCTGCACCCTTCACTGCTGCATCACCTCGAGGTGAAGCCTCCCCTCAGCCCGCAGAACAGGAATGGAAGCCTCTGGACTTGACTCATTCTTCCAAAAGACTCTTAGAGCCAGTGTGATAGATTTCGGCCTTTCATCCACTAGCATCCTCTTCCTTCCTAGCACCTCCTCAAGGCAACTGCAGTTTCGGGCTGACCACTACGTACCATCGGCCAAATGCTCTTCCATCCTTTCTTAAAATGCTGAAGGGCACAAGAGCCCATCCGGCAGCTAAGAACGAGTAAGGCCTAATTTGTCCCCGAGGACAATGTCCAGGAGGACATGTCTTACTTCTGGTCCTAGTCTAGCATTAAGAACATCCAGTGATGACTCGGCATTTTCTGCGAATAGTTGTTCAGGAGTGTCATCGTCTCTGACAGGCTGGTTGGGATACGCAAATCATCCCTATTCACTTATTTTGACCTCTCTGGCCCTTGGTTTTCTCATCTGTGAAAGGGTGTTTTCTGAGAAGGACTAAATATTTTGTGAAGTCTTTTCCAGCTCTAAAAATGAAAGTACGCTGTACTTGTTAGTAGTGAAATTTACTAATACTGCCAGACACTGGTCTAGGCATTTAACGTATATGAACTCACTTAATGGTACCTATGAGGTAGGTACTATTACTATCTCTGATTTACAGATGAGGAAACTGAGACACTGAGAGATTAAGTAGTTTGTCCAAAGGCAAACAGCTAATAAGTAGCAGAGCCAGAATTGAAACCCAGAGCTCGGCTCCAGAGTCTGTGCTTCTAGCCACTTACTGTGGTCACTTAAGGTGGTCCCTTAATCTGCTCTATTTCCTCAGCATTCTTCCCAGAATTTGCAGGTTCTTCAGATGTGCTCTTATCAACATTTAGGGCAGTGTACTCTGGAAGTTTTAGTTGCCCCTTTCTTTGCAAATAAAAACTTTGAGATAAAAGCAGGGACTTACATAAGGCCACACATAAGCTCTTGGCAGAAACCAGGAGCACTGCCTTCCTGCCGGGGGCTCCATCTGCTAAGTGTCTCTCCCACTCATCATGAGCAGAAAATTCGAATATTAGAGGTTAAGTATTCTCTGACCTGCTTAACCCTTTCAACCAGGGCAAATCAGGAACAGCTCCATAGACAGTTGGGTTAAGTTCCCAACTCAAATGATGAATGATCTATGCAGGATATAAAGCATTTACAAGCCTATGACTCACATGAATGTAGCAATAACATACCATTCCCCATTCCTCTCCTTGGCACTAAATAGCTCACACCTCTCGGGATGGCGGGAGTTACAGCTAATTCTGCAGGATTCCTCCCACATTCAGTCCCTGTGGGGCTCATCGAGGAATTTTAACAGCAGCAGATGACGGAGAGCTTGCTCTTTTTGGTCCTTTCTGACTCTCTGCCCTGATACTGCCAAGTACCCCTTCGGCCTTTACCATCTCCTCCAGTCTCCCTGAATTGCATGTGCCTTTAGCATTAGACATTTTGAAAGCCAGTCCAGAACTTCTCTTTAGGGGATTCTCTCTCTTCTCATCCCAGGAGGGCTTCGCATCAAGCAATGGGAAGGTGATTGTTTTAGCCTCTCATTTAGTCCTGCCTTTCCACCTTGCTGGCACTAATTGCCTGCAGTGATATCCCAGGAACATGGACCACATATTCTCTTAGGATGCCCAAAGAGTGGTTTGTGACATGGGAAAGCTGGAATCGAGCTGAAACTGTACACTGATATCATCTCTCCCGTTCAGGTCTGGACCTATAGCAGAATGAAAAACAGTACTGAGATACCAAAATTATTTATGGCATTTAAATCACAAAGCAATTTAGGCGATGGTAATCAGGGATGGTGGCTGCTTTTTCCTCAGTGAAGTTAAACTATTGACCCGTTCCCCTCAAACTCCAGTTCCATGTTTAACCAAAGACACAGAAATAAATGTGTGTTGGCAGGAAGACAAACCCTGAGATGAAGCAGGAGGGATGTTGGCTGATAGAAAGGCTGTTCTTTTCATTTCTTTTACATTGCAGCAGTCTCAGATGGATAGTATCCAGGTAACTTGTAGCGCCTGCACCTTATTAAACTCCTGTTTGATTCAGAATTTACAGTTAAAATGCACCTGGAGTACTTCAAGCTAGAACAAGACTTTGGTTCATTTGTTCTCAAAAGTGATGTACAAATTGATGGTGCAACCTACAGCAAGTAACAGAAAAAACTTTCAGAATAGAATTTTTGTTAACGCCTTTATTTCTTGATTTATAAATTCAACAATGCTGATTTAGTGTCAACTGTTTGACAGATGTTTTGCCTTTAAAGCAGGATGCACCCATGGGCGTGTTTTCTCTATATTTATGAGTTAAGCCTCTTTTTATTGCATGTGACAGAAACCATACTTGAAGTAGCATAAGCAGAAAGTGGAAATTCTCATAAGGATACTGGCATATCTATAGAAGCTAAGGACTAGGACATAGCTGACTTCAGGAACAGACGGGACCAGTGTTAACAAGTCAGTCTCTCTCTCTCTCTCTCTCTCTCTCTCTCTCTCAAGCACTCTTACACACACACACACACACACACACACACACACACACATACACACACACACACCCTGTTCATCTTTTCTAAAAGAACTTCCACCAAATGGATATCCCCCTAGACCTGCACTGTTGATACAATAGTCACTAGATACATATGGCTATTAAGCACCTGAAATGTACTATAAGTGTGAAATACACACTGGATTTCAGAGATTTAGTATCAGGGAAAATAATGTAAAATATCTTACTTTTCATATTGATTACATGTTGACATGATAATGTTTTGGATATGTTGTACTAAATGAAATATATTATTCACATTTATTTCACCTTTTTCTTTTTTTTTGATGTGGCTATTAGAAAATTTTAAATTACATTTGTGGGCTATGTCACATTTTTATTGGACAGTGCTTTTCTAAATGGTTTTACCAAAAATCTACAGCAACACAAATCTCCCCATTCCTGACTTGGCTTTACTTGAGGAACACTGAAGGGCAAGCAGAGACACAAATCATTAAATATATATCATCCTACTGCATCTTTTTCCTTTCCGTTTACCATTCATGGTAACTTCTACTTGAGCTGTAACAGTTTCTTCTTTTTGAAAGTGGATTTATACACTCACTCACTTCAAAAATATTTATTGAGTGTCTATTCTGTGCCAGGACTTGCATTAGGCACTGGGGATACAAAGTCCTGGCCTTCACAGAGCCTCTCTTCTAGCAAAGGTAGCCACTTTTGCTTGTTTTTATGAATGCACGCTCAGTGCAGGACGTGCACCTCCCGATGTGGCCGCATCTGGTCCAGGCTGATTCAACAAGCCTTATAGTGAGGCTGAGTCAAATGAAAACCTGGATTTCCAGAGTCACCATCAACACAGTGTTGTCAAGAGAGATGTGAAGGACACTGATATGCACAAATCAGGACCCTTCCACGAATATAATTTTGTGTTTCTCTTCCTGCTTTCACGGAGCCTGGTTCCAGAGCCCCTTTCTCAGATACGGGGCTGTGGAGATAATGTAGTCTCCTCCTTGTGGTCGCCACCACCCAAAGGAGACTGTTGTACGACTGAAAGCACAGTTTGACATATCTCTCCCCACCCAAAAGTAATAGTCGTTTCTCTAGACTTTTTGACAGTATGTGTGAGGAAGCCTCTAGATGCAGGTTTGGTTTGGTTTGGTTTTCATTTAAGTAACTTTAAAAATGCAGCATAACGCAAATAAAAAAGTGTACACATTGTAAGTGTACAACTCCGTGAACTTTTCCAGCAAACACACATGTGTAACCAGCACCAGATTAAAAAACAGAACATCAGTATACCCTAGAAGCTCCCCATTTCTATCACTACCCTGAACCCCCCACCAAAGGTAACCACTATCCAGATTTCTACAAACATAGATTAGTTTTGCCTGTATTTAAACTTCATATAAACAGAATCACATAGTAGGTTTTCTTTGGTAATGCTGTCTTTTGCTCAACATTATATTTATAAAATTTTTCCATGTTGCTGTATGAACCAATAGAAAATATAGATAACCAAAAAAAGAAAATAAAACTTATAATGCCCTTCCAGTAAGATGATGTAAAATATCAGTGTTTATAATTCTATCCACATTTCTACACACATAAGTACTTATGTAAATTTTTTTTCAAAAATTAGACCAGGGCTTCCCTGGTGGCGCAGTGGTTGAGAATCTGCCTGCCAACGCAGGGGACATGGGTTCGAGCCCTGGTCTGGGAAGATCCCACATGCCGCGGAGCCACTAGGCCCGTGAGCCACAGCTACTGAGCCTGCGCATCTGGAGCCTGTGCTCTGCAACAAGAGAGGCCGCGATAGTGAGAGGCCCGCGCACCGCGATGAAGAGTGGCCCCCGCTCGCCGCAACTAGAGAAAGCCCTCGCGCAGAAACGAAGACCCAACACAGCCAAAATAAATAAATAAATAAATAAATAGCGTTCCCTTTAAAAAAAAAAACCCTTCCAAATCCATTCTCAAAAAAAAAAAAAAAAAAAAATTAGACCATAGTGCACATACTACTTTGCAATTTGCTTTTTTGTTTAATATATCAGCTCTACCAAAGTATCCTAACTGTTGGTCTATCTTAAGGAGGCTGCATTCTGAATTGACCTGAAAGGTAATATAGAAAAGTGGAAACTTACGTTTAAAAAAAATCAGGAACACACATTGTTATCTGTATTAGTCATTTTGATAGATCTGGATTTGATCCATCCTGGTCAGGCTTCCAGAAGACTTCTGAATAAAGGTAGTAAGCAAATGGATGGTGAGTCACCAGGGAAATCCGATACTCAGGATGGAATTGGACCTCTTGTTTCTCAATGAATCTTCTAAATTTCTCTCTTCCATTTTAAATCCAGGTTTTCTGATAACATGTAACCCATTCGGAATCCAGATAATTCTGTGAGTGGTTTATTAGAGTCTCTGTTCAACTCCTAGCTTACTCTCTTACCTGAGACAAGTCTATAAAATGTTCCTTATTGCTCAAATGGAGAACCTCATTGACACACCTGTTTGGGATCATAAGAAATAATACTTACATATTGCTGAATGTTCTTGAATGAAAAATTCCTTGGAGTTGCTGACTATTCTTAAAATTTCCTCAACTAACATTGTGGAAACCCATCATTGTGGAGATAGTTGCTGAGCTGGGTCATAAACTAGACTGCAAATCTTGGGTAGTGGAAACATCTGAGCCTTGAAGTTCTAGTCAGTTATTTTAAAAGCTACCCATTGATTTCCTAGATGTTCACACTGAGAGCTTACCCTGTAGTAGTTTTGGTTTACATGATAAATCTCCCCACTTGGGTCTTCATCCTTTCTCATTTTGGATTGTATCTGTTGGCATATGCCAGTGGGTTTTCCTGAGTGAGGTCACCTGGAACACTAGTATTCTGACTTTAACTTTCTTCTGTAGGAGTGAAGAGAAATAAATATTCCTGTTGGCCAGTAAAGCCTGAATTCATGACCTGAGACTCCTCAGACACTGTAAGGGACCTATAGGGACCAGCACTAGATAAAACTTAAAAGGTAGAAAATACAGTGGGCTGGGGAAAATGCTGGAGCCAATCTATGCAGAGATACAATAGTAGTAGGGCATATTAGAGATGGAGGGGATGTTAGAGACCCTCTAATCCTACTCCATTTTTCAAATAGAGAAACTGAGCCCTAAGGAAGTCACAGAATGAGTTAGTCACAGAATCGAGTTGGAAGCCGTTCTATTAACTACCCAGATATCTGTACTGTTTAGGAGATACAGGGAAAGACAGTGTCAGAGGAGTGATTAGGGTGACCTCTAGGCTACATTAAACTAGTACAATCCTTGGTAGGATCTAAAGCCTTACTCTTCTCTGGGCCACTTGACGATAAACTAAGAATATTAATTCATTCTTCCCCTTTCCTCGCCTTGGGATTATAATGGTGAGAGAAATTTGGCATTTTATCTGATCAGCATTGGAAACTTGACCTTCTCCTGGAGAATTCAAAAGTTCAGTTCAGGAGATGTTCAGAAAATGCCTTCTTCCAGAATCAGGTGGTGGAGATAATTATTATTAAATTTATAAAGCTTTCTTTCTGTCTCTCTCTCTTCCCCCCCCCTTCCTTTTCCTTCCTTGCTTCCTTCCTTCCTTCCTTCCTTCCCTCCCTCCCTCCCTCCCTCCCTCCTTCCTTCCTTCCGGTATTCTTTTTTAAACTTGTTTCTGATGACCTCTTAATTCCTGCTTTTCAAGTTCAATTACATATCTGTTGTCACAGATACATCAGTTGTTGAGTCTTTAGTATGCAGACATGTTGAACTTGCCCTTCTGAAATTCTTCCGGGGTTAATTTGCGTTATGGTCTAGGAAATTAGAATATTTCCAACTCATCAGGGACCATCTTGGCCTTGAGCAGAAGTGGGGTCTGAATCCATTACCTAAGAGGACTTTGTAGGTTGTCACAGTTGGCGGCCTCAGGACTTCAGCTAATCCTGGAAATTCTTTAACTTCCCAGAAAGAAGGTTCCACAAGGTCAGGCTGAGGTCCTCAGAGAGAGCAGATGGAATAAAGCTTGCAACTAGTCGCTTTTGCAGCTGGACTTGAAGATAAATAAAATTATACCCATTTTTTTTTTGGATCGTCAAGCCTCTGACTTTCATTTGTTCTTTACTCTTTTTTTCCCTGTATGTGGAGGAAAAAAAAAAAAATGCACTGTAATCAGTGAAATAAAAGCAAGCAAACTTGTTGACTCAGTTCCCATGATGAATGCAAGGAAGGCCAGGCCAATAGAAACAACTGAGATATTACAGAAATGTGTTTCTTTCTGGCGACTACACAGTCAGTCCTTTATATCCAGTCATTGTAATCAGCCCATCACCCAAGACTCTTTCCAAGGTCATTATTCTGGTTGTGAGGGCTGTTTCTCCTGCAAACAAATGTTGATTTTACTAAATGTCCTCTCTCTCCAACTCTCTTTGTGGCAAACAAAGAGTATCAAAGCATCATTCAGGAAAAGAAAGTGTAAAAGATCAGAGAGATCAAATGCTTCTGATTTCCTAAGGGCTTAGGCATATCTGGCTCAAGCAACACAAATTATAAGCTATGAAGCCACCTGTAAAATCCTGTTTTAATTAACTTGAAGGCACACCAATGTTATTTCATTAAAATGAAATTCTGTTTAAATGGAAAACCACCACTACAGGGTACATTGGAGCATTGTTCACATGGCTTTTAGGGTTGGCAAGTGAACCCTGTATTTAGAAAGACCAAAGCAAATGCTCTTTCTTTAGAGCCTTCTTAAATTTTGAAGGACTTGTCATAGGTTCCTTGGAATGTAAGGAGTGTCCCTAGGTAAGGCCCCGGGCAGAGTTCAAAATGTTGTTTGCCGATTCTTCTTTTTATGACCTTTCCAGTCTTCTTTCTGTTCCCTGCCTCCCTCCATCTCTTTAGTCCTTGGCCTTGATGTCCCAGGACTACCTCTCTCACTTCCCATCTCACACAGACTGATTTGATCCCCACTGTCATTTGGGTGGACATTGGATGACACAGGGACTCGGCCAAGAGACAAGGATACTATTTCAGGCCGATAAGCAAACTGAAACTCAGATTGTCACAAGGGGCTGGTGAAAAATAGAAGCCCTCTTTTGAAACTCTCACTTCACGCATTATCTAAAGAGCTGGAAGGGACCTTAAGATCCTCTAATGGAAACCCCTCCTTTTCCTGAGGAGGACACTGAGACTCAGAGGTGAAGTGACCTGTCCCAACCAGTTAAGGCCACTCATGTGGGGCTTCTCCAGTGACTCCTGTCCTTTACCCTCCAGTCAGTGCCCCAGTTCTGTGGACCTGTCGATTACAGCACAGTCCACAGCTAGAAAATCCTGCCGGGTCAGCAGAACAGCTTTCCAGGCTGCCACAGGACATGTACACAGGTAGAGTCAGGAGGATGGCCGAGTTTTAGTTCTGCCTCTGCTTTGTTGGCTCAAACAAGTTGCTTCTTCCTTTGTCTGTTTACCCTATTGGTAAGGAGAAGATAATGAACCTTTCCACCTATCAGGCTCACTTGAGTGTTATAAAGAATAATGAGGTGATATTTGTAAAGTGCTTTGAGCAGCTGGGAAAGAGGAGGGGTGAGCTCAGTAGAAAGCATTATTAGCTGCAAGCACTTATCAATTGAGCTGTTTAACAATAGTGGAGAGTAAGAATACCCAGAAATGAATTCCAGTGACTAACCCTGCTTTGAATTTAGGAGGAGGATTAGTGGGGACCTAATAGGTATTCCACTTCTCCCATTTCTTTAGTGTACCGTCAAACTAGGAAAGGTAATTACATTCTTCTATGTCGGATTCAGCCTGGAGTTTCAATTGGGGTGTCAAAGTGTACTTGTCTCCTTTTCTCATACTGAGGCTGTGTTCTGTCGCAATTGTTAAAGCCTTGGGCATCTTCTATCCCCGGGGGTAATTTCACTTAGGAACTATACAAAGTAATTTCTATGCAGTGGCTGGGCTGCTGTTTATAAGGTTGATTAGTGGAGCTTCTAAATCTAAAAGCGCCTGGGGAGCAATTTGGATGAAGCAGGGAAATAAAAAGGCAAGGTCTTCATCATGGTTGATCTTTTTTTTACTACGCTGATCCATGGGAATTTTCTCAGTAACTCGGATGTACGCACAGCGCAAAATGTGGGGCTTGACGGCCGTTGCCGCCTCCTCTTTCCTGGGGAAACGGAGACCTAACCCAGGTAAAGATAAACATGCCAGGTCACTAAATGTATTTAGAGCCACCTTTTAACTTCTCTTACTTCCACTGAGGGTTAGATGAGAGATGTTTATGGGAGCCTGAGACCTGTAGGAATGTTTCCAAATGATGATTCTGGTCTGTTTCTCCAAACTCATGCCCCACTGTCTCAAGATCCTCAGGCCTGAGTTCAGTTCTCTCTCGTTTTCTGGGTCAGGGAAGAAGAGAGAGGCAAATCCAAACCAGAGAAATGTTCTGAGCTTGCGCAGCTCTCTGGGGAGCTAACTGGACAGAGAGCCAAGAAGAATGTGGCTCCCTCCTCATTGGACGGGAGCAGGGCTGAATTTTATCATCATCCTCTCGAGGATGTACGGAGAGTTCAAGAGGTCATTTGAAACAGTAATTTCCCTGATCAAAGTTACATTAAGGAAATGACACCGACGCATCTTTGTCCCCTGAAGTTTATGGGCCTCTTTGCAATTGCTGCTTCCGCAAACCCTTACCCTTCTTAACCAATTCTCCAGGCCTCCGTCTGCAGGGGCTGACTGTCGGGCTTTCCCCTCCCAGGATTCCAGGGGTGCCTATACCAGTGTCGCTCTGTGGTGACTTGTGAGTCTCCAGTTACATCCTCCAGCATCAAGGTGCCTGTCTCACACACACACGTGAACACACATGAACACATCCTGGGCGCCAGAGGCCCCTGTGCCCCTCCTGTCATCCCCTTGTGTCCAGCAAAGCCCCACTTTGAATTTGGCACCTCTTTAGAGGCAAACTCAGATCTCTGGACTCCTTCCTGAGTCTGCCACCAACTCCTGCTGTGTTTCCTCAGCAGATCACTTCTCTGCCCTGAGACTCCATGAAATAATATGAGATTTACTTGGCAGGATTCTCTACCTCTTTCATAGACCCAAATTTCTTGTTTATTGTAGTTTGAATGTTTCAATCCTCCATAAAGCATTTGGAATATTTTCTTCATTTCCCTCTCCCAAGGGATCTGTTTGGTCCCAGACATGCCTTTGCGGGGGAGGATACTGTGACATTGGGCCCCAGCCGCTGTCCTTTCCTTCACCTCTGCCAGGGCAAAGACCAGCACTGGGCTGACCTTTCCCGGCCGGGCCAAAAGAGAAGGCTATGGAAACCCACACGCCCCCACTGTCCTTCCCTCTGTGGCCACAGCTGCTTGCCCTCCCCGCCCCCCTGCCTGTTCTTTTTCTCAGTGATCCTCAGCGCCAGTGCCCCAGCGAGCCGCTGGGAACAGAGGTCTGTCCCCCTCACTGGCCTCGGCTCCCCACACTAGAACATTCAGGCATCAATGGGAAACAGCAAGATCTGTCAGCATCGCCTCTTTCTTCGGGGCTTTGAGGGCCACATTCTCCACGGCCATCTGTTCCCTTTCACCTCTCTGGACAATGTTGCTTTTTAAAGCCAGCGATTCCTCCTCCTTTATCTCCTCCTCTCCCGCCTCCCCTTCTTCTGCGTTCCCACCCTTGCCCCCCTGATCTCTCTCTTTGCCCAACCCTATGAAATGAGCCTCTCGTAAGAGAAAACTTGCCCTTCTTCCACACAAAGCTGTTTTACAACCACTGTGGGTTTTGGAGTTTTTATTTAAAAACTTTTTTTGAAGTGCGAGTTAGCTACTTTTAAACTTTGTGATTGTCTTGGGTGGGGGTGGTATTCTTTTGATAGGGGTGGGAGTGGGAGGATAGAAAAACTTTTCAGTCATGCAGAAAGAAAATACAGAATAATAATGAGTTTTAGGTTCCTGCTGGCAGGCACTTGCCTCTTTCAAGAAGGAACTTGATGATCAGTTGAAGGAAATTTTTATACCCTAGAGGTCTTTCCGCCATTTATTTTATTCTTATTTTGTTGTTGCTGTTGTGCTGTTTTTAATTTAGAGGTAGGGCTGCTGCGAAGCAGGTACAGTGATTCCCACAGTCCTGCACAGAGCTGTGTCCACTTACAGAGATGCTGGATCAGGCAGGAGGCCGTGATGCTGTTTAAGAGAAGCAGTAGGTCCTGAGGTTCCAGGACCTGTGAAGGGGTGTTTGTACCATTCTTGACCTGTGACTAAGCATGTGACCTTAGGCATGTCACTTTCCTTAAGAACAATGATTATAAAATCTTTTACTTAAAAAAACGCTTAATACCTGACTCTTCTATTTGTACCACGATGCTGTTTCATAAACAAGATGAGTCTATGGTAATGTCATGAAAATTTTATGGGCATCCTTGGCTATGGATGTTAGAATAATCCACTGCTGGGGTCAGACTCAACTGCTGACATGGGGAATCAGGTAGAACAAGGACTCCTAGCCCAGGCTGCCTGTCAGAATCATGGGCAAGGCTGGAACACAGGCTCTAGGGCCACTGTCAGGGTTTGAATCCTGTCTCCACCACTCACCAGCACATACAATTGTGTGCACAGTATCATCATCTGTAAAATGAGGGCAATAATAGTATCCAACTTCATACTGTTGAGATGGTCAAGAGATTTTTATCATGTAAAGCATCTGGAATCATGTCTGGCACATAGTAGGTACATGTAAACGATAATTGTAGTTGCTATCTCGCTTCACATCCCACAACTATATTACAGATGAGAAAAATGGGCTAACTGGCTTCCTGTGGGGCTGTTCTGACCATCTGACATTTACCTTCTGCTGCTTTATTTTCACTGTGGAGTTAACATTGATAAAAGAACTAATGCAATTATCAGTGGGATTGTAATGACGATTAACATAGCACTTCCACTTAGAAATGTCATAAAATATAGAAACATCCTAAGATATAAAAAAGACATATAATCATGTTCTTCTGGCAAAGAAGGTGAGCCAGATGTGGAGATTATAGTCACAGAAGGAAAGCCAGTCATGATTTTGGCAACTAAGGTTATTTTACTTACATATTTTCAGTTGAAAAGCTACAGAATCTGGAGATTTATTTTTCTTTGGAATCAATTTCTAGAAACCTGTCATATGACTAAGAGTTTCCCAACAATAGGGAGAGAACACTAATCAAATATGCTTTTCTAGGCAGGTACAGATGACTCTGAATAAGACGTTGACTATTATAGTTTAATGAGGAAAAGAAAATGAGTGGAATATCTAGAAAACAGGGTGAGGGCGCTTTATGAGTTTTCCCTCCCAGAGAGGGAAATGAATGGTCATTCTTGTAGTACTTTCTAAATGGCTGAAGTGACTAGTCAGACCTCTGGGTTCAAATCCTCGCTCTGCCACTTGCTGAGTAACCTTTCTCTGTAGCTCAACTTTCTTCCCTAGAAAATTGGTGTGATTATGGCATCTCCCTGATAGAGATAATGTATATAAGGTATTGAGCGTACTGCCCAGAAATTACTAATTATCCCCAAAATGTTACCTCGTAGTTCTTTACTGTAATGTCTTCTATCAGGTGACATCTGAGATGGGGGACAGATTACACCAAGTCAGTAGTCTTGGTCGCTTTGCTGAATCTGGTCATTTTCAGTAAACCCATAGTTCTGTCCTGTAGATAAATAGTGGCCTTCAAGGAAGAAGGAAATTGCTTTGCTTAAGAACTCTTGTTTTGAAGATGTGGACTGACTGCCTGCTGCCACCAAAACCAGTTCCTCCGATTAAAATAACCCTGTTAGCATCAGCACATTTGGTTCATCAGTTCCCTCTCCCGCCATGAGGCTGCTGCCCGAAAGACTTTGCCACCAGGGATTGGGACACTCTCTTGAAGGAACACTTGAGGAAGTTAAAGCAAGGTCAACCCCCATTGCCTAAGATCCCCCATACCCTGGCCATCTGCACATTGTTCGGACCTTACAACTTGTGATCTGGGACCACTATGAATTCCTGTCACAAATGGGATTTTCCCTTCCTCTATGGCCCCAATTTATTTTGAGCCTTATGTTGGCATGATGGTCATGGGGATAGCCCTCGTGCACGCACGCATGTGTGCCTGTGCGTGTGTGCACACCCCCCAAAAAGGGAGAAGTGCGGCTGCTTCTGTCCTAGCCTTGACTCAGGAAGCCCAGCTCCAGATGTCAGGGAAACACAGGCTGAACTGAAGGAACTCGGCAGCCAGGCTGAATTCACCAGTGTGGGAAATAAACCCAAAGAACCTTTGGGTTCTTGTCTAAAACTCAGGGTGCTGAGGATGCTGGGATTGCCTCACTAACTATTCAACAGTCTACGTCCCCCCGCCCCCTTCTCAGAGCCTTCAGGGGCAACAAACATGTGTGACGCCAGCATTCCATTCCCTTCCACCCATGAAAATACCCTGATTCCTATCATGATCACTCTACTTCCCAAAGGGGTGCTTAAGATGGGGCCGGAGGAAAGCATACCAGTAAATCTTCGCACTCTGGGCAAGGTGATAATTAAAAGCATTCTCCACGATGATGTGCTCTGGACGCCAAAAGGGAGACAGCTGGGACAGCAGGAAGTCTTAGAATGCCTGGGCTCGGGCCCCAGCTCTGCCCCTGACTAGGTGGGTTTCAGTAGTCAAGTAACTTCTTTGTCTATGATATGGGAATAATGATTACACCAATGTTGCAAGTTTGAGGGAAGCAGTATTTATTAATGCCCTTTAACTTGGATTCATCGGATGCTCTTATATACTCTGGAGTTTTCAAAGCACCTCAGGGAGTCTGTCTCCTGTCCCACTTCATTCTCTTTACTTTCTGTTCCTGTTCTCACTGAAGAAACAAAGGGAAGCTTGAACTGTGAAAGCTGAGCTATGCTTGGTGTCTAGAAGAAATGCTGGTCAAGGAGCCTGTCTGAGGACCTTACTGAGGGTCTCTGCCTGCCTGGGTCCCATCACTAGCCCTGTCCTGTTTCATGCCCCAGGCTGTCAGCTGCCCCTCCTCCACCTTCTGAATTAGGGTTTTGGGTGACCCCTTTGACAACCATTCTAACCAGATGAATTATGGCGTTTCTAAAGAGCATTTACATCTCTTCTCTACCCCCTTGGGAAATAGGCCAAAGGGCATTCCCCAGAATGATGTCTTCCATGATGAAAAGGATGCAGATCTACATCACAAGATGCTAGGTGGAGATTTTCTAATACAAATGCATCCATGACGTCCATTACCTGCAAAGAAGCCTACAGTTACAAGCAAAACAACAAATGCCTAACATGTGATTTTTTTTCAGACTTTAATATATACACACAGGTGATCTGGGAGAGCATTTTGAAAATGCAGACTTCTGGGCATCACTCCTCAGAGATCCTGACTCATTAGGTTTGGTATGGGGACAAGGATTCTGCATTTTTAAAACAGGTTTACCTGGTTTGGGTGATTCTGATGCATAAACACACATGGGAAACAATGCCCTAGTTCTTTCTCCAGCCAGTCCTGTGTCCTGATTCTATATCACTGGCCCAAGTCATCTCTTAGAGTTGGCCAACCTATATTTTCACACTAATTTGTTTTTCTTTCTTTCTTTTTTCTTTTCTTTTTTTTGTAGAAAAAGAGTTCAAACCTACAGAAAAGTTCCAAGGAAAGTACAATGAACTCCTACATACCCTTCCCCTAGATTGTTGACATTTTGCCACATTTGTTTGGTCCCTCTCATATTATTGTTGTTATTTTTTATAATATTAATTTATTATTGTTATCTTTGCTGAACCATTTGAGAGTAAGTTTAAACATCATGACCCTTCATTTCCAAATACTTCAGCACTTATCTCCTAAGAACAAGAACTTCTCTGACATAACCACAATATAATGATCTCACCCAGGAAATTAATGTTGATATAATACCATTATCTAATATACCAGCCATATTCAAACTTTGCCAGGTGTCCTAATAATGTCCTTCATGGCAATTTTTTTTTTTTTTTTCCTGATCCAAGATCCAGTCCAGGGTTAGACATTGTATTTAGTTGAAATGTCTTTCTGCATTTATGATTTTTTTTAAGCCACTGCTGTTTTCACAGAACTGTTTTTCAAGCACATATTTCCTGATAAACAACAGCATTTCTTTTCCCCTTCTGTCCTTATTACTTGCAAAGAGCCAGTGATCCAGTGTCAGCCTGAAGCAAAAGCAGACTTACCTGGTCCGGATTCTGCATCAGTCGAGGCCTTGGGAAAGGCGCCTGTCTCCTGGTCCTGGGTTTGCCTTGGAAGCTGATTTCCCAAAGGCAAACCCTGTGACTATTAGTGTGTCCCTCTGGTCTTTAGTCAAATGGGCTGTCACCTGGCTTATTCATTGTCCAGACTAATTCCTTGGCTATGTAAAGCTACCAAATATTACTTCACTGTAGTTTAAATTTCCCCAGGAAGAGTGACCGATAAAAGATATGCCACTTTTAAAACAAACAAAATAAATAAGGTAATAACAAATAAAAACAGTTTAAAGAATATATAAATGCCAATGTTAAAAAAAAATGCCACTTTTTACCGTTCCTAGCTTTCTCCAAAGGCAATGCACACATCTGAGGGTGATTTTTTTCCCAGCAGCCAGGACTATAAACAATCTGAAATCAGGATAAGTTGGCTGTATTCCTTCTGCTTCAGCCAGGAAAAAAAAGTCACCTGAAAAAAAAAAAATCAAATGGTCAAAAAATGAGATGATGACCAGATATAATACACAAGACTTACTAGAATCCAGCTCTGGTATTCTCAGATTCTACAATGAGAGTAGAAAAGCAAAGCTCATACCAAGATGGCTGATTGGCACGATTTTAGGAATTCACTGATTTACAGCAAGCAGGTAAGACACATTGTTGTGGAAGAAAACCCATTTCACATAAGCATCTTCCTGGCTTACGCTGAATGAAGCCTAAATTAAAAAGAAAATGCCTCAGCTTTTCTTAAATGTTTGGGTTTTTATTTTCTTTGTTTTATTTTGCCAGCATTTACTTAAGGATAGTATGTGTTTTCTCGAGTGAGTGAATTTATTTTTAATTAAAAAGTTCTTTTCAAAGGGTCAGGAGGCCTAGCTACAGGCCACTGTTGAGGATTTTCTTTTTTTCCTTAAATGGAGGGTAGCAGGAGGAAAGCCGTGTTATTGGAGAAAGGGTTCAGGGGCCTGGCCTCCTGGCAATGTTGGAAGCTGAGCTGGGTGGAGGGAGATTGCTCCTTTCTATTCAGACACCCTAGTTCTGTTCTACTCAAACCTATGTTTTCCTAGCTGTCTTTAAGGACCTTCACGATTGTCACTGCAAACATAGCCACGAAGTCCTATGCAGTAGCCCGCAGAGAACTTTTGGTTGGTAAATGAGATGGGTTCCAGAATGATCAGTTTTTTGTAAGGTGAGCGTCCTCACCCCGATTTCTGGACATTTCCTACAAGATTATCTCTGTAGGGTGACCATACATCTTGGTTTGCCCAGAACAGTCCCAATTTATCTTTGTTATCCCAATATACTTATTAAAATGTCCCTGCTTCATTTTCAAAAGCGTCCTGGTTGGAGGATAACCTACATGTCCACTCTGAGACTATGGGAAACTTAAAGTATTTTCTTCCCACACAAAACCCAGTGGAGTTGTTTGAGTTGTTTGTGCTGATGCACAACCAGTCTTTATCCTAGTGATTAGCTTAACTCTACTTCTACCTTCTGCTGTGGAGGACTACTCCGTCTCTAACTCTTGCATTGCAAAGGTTCTGATCACCCCACCTTTTCTTGCCTTCTTCACATTTCTCACCTTCCTCAGTAATGAGTTTTATTGAAACTTGGACCAGCCTGCGTGTGCTGTGCAAGGAGAGACTGGACAGCAATCACCTGTTTCACCTGTAGCCAAGAGACACTGGGACTGAAATCTTGTGCTTTCCCACAGTGAAGCAGCCTTGTTCTTTCCTCAGGCCGAAGGCCTTCCTCAGTGGACAGATACTGTTGAGGCAGTTATTGTGTGGTTTTATGCCTCAGATCCTTTATTTGTAAATCTAAAAGAAGACTAATAGCTTTAAAGTATTTTGAGAATCTCAAGGCTCAGAAGATTATAAATAACAAGAGAAATTTTTTTCTCATCTAAAATGGCAGCATAGATACTGTGGTTACTTACTTAATAGATAGCGTGTGGTCGCTGGGCCATTTGCAGCTGATGGGTTTTTTCCAGTACTCTATTTATAGAGCTAGGTCAGAAACATCACTTCCGCTGGAACTTGACCTACAGACCATTGTCAATTTTAAAGACCCAAGGAAGTAGAGTACGTTGCTCAATACAGCTGTTTCACAGGTTCAGTTAGTGAAGCACAGGCCCCCAAGGAAATTAATTTTGCTGGTGGATAGATGTCTGAGCCTGTCTCAGTCACTTTTATATGATACCTTTGCCCTGTGGCCTCATGGATCTTGTAGGTCATCTTGAATCCTTATTCTCGAATGCCCTCTTCTTGGCAGTCTTCCTCCCTTTTGATTGTCAGTCTCTTCAATGTGGGTCGCTGAAATTCTGGCTTTCCACATCAAATAGAAAAAGAGCTGATGATCCACCGGCAGAAGTAACTAAGACTACCTTGAGAAACTTGGGAGAAAGCAGACCTAAATATTTCCCTACTTCATCTTTCTATTGGGGCTAAACAAGATTCTCAGTCACTTCCTCAGTTCAAATGAATGACCCAACAACAACCAAAAAAACAGTATGCTGAAGATCAGCAACTGCCATGGGCCTGGTTTTAAACAGGAGAAACTGAATTTAATGAATGATAATCCCTTTCTAATCCCTACTCTTTCACTCAGACTCCCATCTTTAAGCTTTCTTCTTATGAAGTTTTGTTTGCTGGGACTTGGCCACTGGCCAACACATGTTTACCCATGAAAAGGTTTTAGGAGGTAGGATTGGCTAAGAAAATCCCTAATTTGGAGAGAAATCTGCTCTTAGGAAAAGGACCCCGCGTCTGCACTCTCTTCAGGCTTAAATGAGTGCTGGGTAAGGGCACAGACATTCAAAGACAGCACGTGGAGTAGAGCATTCTCAAACTTCCTGGAAAAAGTGAGGTCCAGAATGAGGAACTAACTTCTTATCATTAAAATACCATAGATTCAAAGTTTTTAGAAAAGGCGGGAACTTTTGAGAGAATTTTGAACAACCCCTTCTGGTCATGATGAGGAAACTGAGGCTCAGAGAACTGAAGTAACCGGTCGTTACTAAGGCCTGCCCTGATGTTCTCTGTTACATCACTCTCTTCTCCCACCTGGTCTCATTAAAAGCCCACAGCTAAGTCAGAAATAGAGCTCCAGGGTCCTGTCTTCCATCCAGCAGCCGGCCATATGCTATCATGTATTGTATAGAACACGCTTCAGGATGTGAGGATGAGAGATCAGAAGGAGAATGTCAACTCCAATGGTAACATACCGTCCCTTTCCCTGAACTTATTTCAGTACTGAAATCATTTGTAAGTATTTTAATTCTTTTTCGTTTTTTAAAATTTCCTCTTTCTAGTCTCAATAAGTTGTCTTTCATCTAAAGGGGAAGGAGGGACCGAATGTCCAGAATATCCCTTAAGCCCTCTTAAGCCATGAACTTCTCCTTCCCCTCTGTTCCTGTTCTGGGAATCACTGCTTTGTTTACACTTTTTTTTTTTTTTTTTAACATGGAAAAGTCTAGTCTTTTAAAGTTGACCCTTTTGCTGCAGGGCACACTTTTATGTTATGTACTGGAGATTCAATTTGACCTCCCAGAAATGCTTATTAGCACAGGAGTCATAAATTGAAATGTTTTCAGAGAAGGAGCTTCCTCACTGAAAGCTCCCCAACAGCCCCCTTCTGAATACTGACACTGGTTGGTACCAGAGGCCCATTACCTTTTTGGAAATCAAGGCAACATAGCAACCTGATTATCCTCCTCCAGTCTGATTGCACAAGAACTACGCCCTGTGTACAGAGCAGAGAGAGAGCTTCTTGCCTTGTAAGAAATTTGTCTTCATAACCCACTCCCACTCCAAAGGAGTGGGGAATTGGATCTAAAGATAGTAGTCATGAAAGATATTCCAGAATCCAAATCCTGTTGTTTTAACCACTTCATTCCTGAGCTTTACTAGCCTGCCTCATTACTAGAAGAATAAAAAAATGTAGAAGGTGATGATTAAACTTTTTTTCTCCCTAGAATTTCATCTTCAGTGTTTGATCATCATTGTTCCTGTCATTCATACATATCAAGTATCTTCATCTAAGGGTCACCAAGAACCTTTGGTTGCCTGGAGGCAAGAATTATTATTCATGTTTTACAGATGGGTAAGCAATTACAGAAAGAGAACGTGCTTTGACTTACCTAAAAGGGTCTCTGAGAGAGTAGAGTATGAATATTCCCCCTGTCTTTTTTAGAGAGACCTGACTTCAGTGTAAATAAATTAGATTTTCTCTCTGTGGCTTAAGCAGATACTTCTACAAGCTCAATCCTGTGACAGTGAAAAATCCCCAATGTTGAAAATATTTTCAAAACCCAGTTCACTTACTTGATTTTTTAAATTTGTATTGGAATCAACCAAATTCCAGTACAATGAAGTCATACTGCCTTGGCAGATCTAAATATCACAGTCATCAAAAAGGAGAGAGGGAGAGAATGCCCCAATTTTTATTCCTTCTGCTTAAAATGAGCATAGAAAAGATTCACTTATCTATTTCTTGACCAATTAGGTCATTGGGCAGGAAATCACCTTTCCTGAAAAGCCAGTAAGCAGATTCCTTCTACCTTAAATTTCCCATAAACAGCATTAATAATCATTTATGCCAGCCTCACATAGGAATGCTTAAAAGTCAAAAGACATTAGGGACCACTGAGTTTTCTAGTTGAAAATAAAGTTACAAATTTATAGTAACTGACAGCTTCCCCACATCCTTTCTCAAGCCACTCCACCACCTATAACCACCCTTCAATTGTTTTTCCATATTCAAAGCCCTATTAAGTGAAAATATTTTTCAATCCTGCCCAGATTTTTTTAAGCCTCCAACCAGAGAGGGTCAGTTTCAGGCCATCTGATTTACATGAATCCAGTGGCTGGGCCAGTTGAGCGAGGTTAAATAACTTGCCAAGCCAGAGCATGCATCGTCTTTCTGGAAACCCCTTGCCCTGGGTTATCACTGTATATCAGAACAAAGGAAGCCAAGTGTAGAGCCTGAGTGACACACAGAGTTCAGATGAGTTGATAAGATGCTCACAACATACTTCCATCAGTGTCTTCCCAGAGATGGGCCTCTGGGCTCTTCAGGCCCTTCCCAGCTGCCCACCCCTCCCCACTCCCACCCTGGGTTGGCAGAGTAGCCAGCTATTTGACATGAGCCTGGAGAAGGCTAATTGGAGTAGTGGTTAAGACCCAGTCATACACATGCTACTATATATAAAATAGATAACCAACAAGGACCTGTATAGCATAGGGAACACTACTCAATATTTTGTAATAACCTATAAGGGAAAAGAATCTGAAAAAGAATACACACACACACACACATATAACTGAATCACTTGATCACTTGCTATACACCTGAAACTAACACAACATTGTAAACCAACTATACTTCAAAAAAAAAAAAGACTCAGCCTGGTTTCGAATCCTCGCTCTATCATTAACCAACCACGTGACCTTGGGAGAATTACTTAATCTCCTATAGCCTTGGTCTGTCAATAGGGATGATGATATCACCTACCTCATAGGGTGGTTGTGAGGATCAAAAAAGATGTACCTAAGATATGAAGCTCAAATAAGATGTAAGCCCTCCTTATTTAAAGGGCTTACCTAGTGCCTAGCTTATAGCACTTTAAAAATATTGTTTTTCCTTATCATTTAACTTTCAAGGCCCTGCTGTTATTGCTCTGGTGGTGGCTTAACGTTTGTAAGCACTCCTGAAGATGTATCTCCTCAAGCTTGCCCACTTAAGGTTTCCATTGAAAACTTTTCCCTGGTTATTTTCACTCATGGCCCGTGGTTAAGAACCCCAGCTTACCTGTCTGACAAGCAGCCAAGCATGTGGGTACTTTTTTTTAATACTGTTTTCATTGGTTTAGGCACGTGGAATTCTTTAAATAGCCACTACTGGTCAGTTGTGGCTCTGACCCTTATAAACATCTTCTAGGCCTGGGAAGTGCACCTACAGTCATATCACCACCAATTTTTTTTGAGCGCTTAACTAATTAGCAACTCCTAATTATTCACGTGTAGCTCTTTCTTGGCAAACTTTCAAACTCAGGCTCACTTCATGCTATCACTTAGTGGACATCGAAGCAACAAGTTTCTAGAGTTTGCTTGAAAAATGTAAATCTATTAATTTTGGCTTAAGCAAGGTAGAATTAAGAATGTAAATCTGCTGCTAAAACAAATATACACCATGGTTCAAAGTTTAGTAAGAATAACTTATTGACTCTTTAACCACTATTTATGAAGCATCCTCTGGGTCTCAGACCTCGTGATTCAGGCATACTACCATAAATCAGACATGGATTTGGCCCTCTTAAAATATACATTAGGGATGGTCAGAAAAGCATGCAAATAACATACCACAGGATAAAAAATGGCAGTAATGTGAGAGAGTAACCTAAGCATTATGGGCGTTTGGAGGAGGAAGGCATTATTTCTGTGACGATCAGGGAGGTGGCGTGTCAGAAGTGGTATTGAAGACAATGCATGGGCATAGAGGCATTCAGGTGTGGAGGCGGCACGAGGAAGGAGTGATTAAATTGGAGCAGAGTCTTTATGAAGTGGGATGGAGGGAAGAGGTGTGGAGAGGCAGGTCGGGCACAGCTGCAAGAATGCCAGTCTTAGGAATTTAGAACTCTTTAAAGGCACTTGGGAGCCGCCAAAAGTTTTTTTTTTTTTTTAATTAATTAATTTATTTATTATTTATTTATCTATTCATGGCTCTGTTGGGTCCTCGTTTCTGTGCGAGGGCTTCCTCTAGCCGCAGCAAGCGGGGGCCACTCTTCATCGCGGTGCGCGGGCCTCTCACTATCGCGGCCTCTCTTGTTGCGGAGCACAGGCTCCAGACGCGCAGGCTCAGCAACTGTGGCTCATGGGCCCAGCCGCTCCGCCGCATGCGGAATCTTCCCAGACCAGGGCTCGAACCCGTGTCTGCTGCACTGGCAGGCAGACTCTCAACCACTGCGCCACCAGGGAAGCCCCCCGCCAAAAGTTTTTGAGCATGCTGATCATAAGTGGCAGGGCAGCACGCTTAGGTGTGTGCTTGGGGAGATTAATCGGGCAGTAGAATAGAGGATGCTTCCGTAGGGAGAAACTGACAGGAGCATGGAGAGAGCGAGAAAGTGACAGCAGCCATCCCCAGGGGAAAGCTAATGTGGGTCTGATCTAGGTTGGGGTGGGATGAATGGATGTAAGTGAGACTTTACAGTGAAATCAATCCGTCTTCACAGTTTCTTGGAATTGAGAAGCACAGGAGAGGGAGAAATTTTTAAATGGAACTGAGGTTTCAAGCCAGATTAACTGGAAGGCCAAAGAAGGAGGAGTAAGTTTATACAGGAAGGGATGAGCTCAATTTGAAGATACTGAATTTATGGTGCCCAAATTCATTATGTCAGGCAGGAAGATCTCGTGGTTGAAAATGGGGGACAGGTGCTGAGGTTAAGTGGAAGGTTGAGACAAAGGCTTAGAAATCATCCACCTGGGGGTGTCATCCTTGTCAACAGTGAGGACATGCCATGTGGAGCAGACATTGCGAGCTTGGTGAGAATGAGTCATATGTGGCTCATCAGCATGTTTATTTACGTGTTTTTAAAATTTTTTAAAATAAGCCAACATTTTCCAATCAGAAGATTGTACTTAAAGTGTTGATTTTAAAAATTAAAAGATCAAAAGATGTGACTAACCGTGAACTCATATCGCCATGTGACAACAACAGCTGGAGCTGAACAGGGGCTGTCCCCTTGAGATCATGGGTGAATTGTCTAATCCACCACAGTCTCCACTACTCCCCGTCATCTCCTAACACTTAATATTTCGACAAAAAGTGGATTAATGATTGCCTAGGGCTGCAGGGCAGGAAAGAGGGGCTGGAGGCTTATGGCTAAGGGATATGGAGTTTCTTGGGGGGTGATGAAATGTTCCAGAGTTGATTGTAGTGATGGTTGATCAACTCTGAATATAGTAAAAACCATTGAACTGTACACTTTAAATGGCTGGATTGTACAACATGTGAATTATCTCGACAAAGCTGTTTGGTAAAAATGCAAGAAAAAGGAACATCAGTGGCCACTGCCCTTGCAGTGTTGGTTTTCTTAAAGCAGAAAATACTTTTCTGTTATATGTCTCTATCAAAAAGGGGGAAATGAAAGACAGACTGAGAGGGTCATGTATTTCAAGAAAAATGGAAGAGAGTACATCTGTTTGGGGTAGTGAAGACTTTCTACGTGTTAAGATGCAGACACCTGGCCTCTTTATTAATGTACATTACCTTCCCAGCCACTGAAGGCAGGTGGGTGTTAGGGAAAAAACTGGCCATGGCCAGCTCCTTGAGGTCCACCCACAACTAAGGGGAGAGGGAGAAGAAAAGCGGAGAAGGAAAAGGAATACTCAACATGGTTGATACAAGGAGAAGCAGAAGAAGCCAGTACATTGGATGCTGGAAGAGGGGGAAGCTTTATCAGGTCAAGGAGGATGGGGACAGAGAAGTCAGGAGGTTACGGGACCATCCATTGAGAGAAATGGGGCCAGAGAGAGATGCAGATGCAGATGACAAAGCATTCAGAACACCTAGTTCAGAAGTTAGTATTTTATCCGCAGGCACAAGGACTGTGGAAGGATTTTAGGGGAGCAGTGTGATCAGATCAGCACAGTCTAGATGATATGTTTCCAAATTAATTCGTGTGTGTTTTGAATTGTGTGCATGATGAGCCAAGGTCACCCTAAATTTTATTCTTTCCTTCGCTAAATTCTCCCTAACTCTGAAATCCCCAGGCTTGTTGAGGCCCTGGATGTTGATGCCATCCAGTTCGTTCCCACACCTGCCTGAACCAGAGAAAACATATGGTTGTTTTTCGCTATCCCGTGGGTTCTCACCATCGGCACTATTTTGTCTGGGGCTAGATAATTCTTTGTTGTGTGGACTGGCCTGTGCGTCATAGGATGTTTAGCAGCATTCCTGGCCTCTACCCTCTAGACGCCATAGCACTCTCACCTAGACATGACCCACAGAATCACCTCCAGCCTAGAACCACTGAACTCCATTCATCTGTTGCTCTATTTGATCCCAGGAGCTTAAGACCATGCAGAGTTGGGAGGCCACCCTGAAAGATGCTGCTGACCCAGAAAAGAAGAATTCCTATTCCACACAGAGGGGTGAATATCAGATGATGCCCTGAGCAGGCAACAAATGAGGAACTCAAGACCTCATTTTGTTTTAGCTGATTCAGTGGACTTCAGCCTTTTGGTACTTGGTCTCCTCATTGGAAAGAGATGGCATCTTGAGGATACAAGGCAAACTACAAATCCCACTATGCCCCCTTAGGCTAAGGCTCATCTCATGGCCCAGGGCCAAAGTGAGCACAGGAGTTTGGAGGAGACCTCAGGATGTGCTACGTATGATAGTGGGGGCTGGCTTCTAAGTGGTGGGACTTGCGAGCCTGCCTCTAAGGCAGAAGAACAGGAGGAGTGCAGGAATGGGTTCCTCCTGGTGGTGTCAAGAGAGATCAGTGAAGCTCTGGAGATGTCAGAGAGCAGCTGAAGTACAACTTGGTGTAGACTAGAAACTCAGATAACGTTTACTTCAGATCCTCCCCCTTATAAGAGAGTCTTAGAAAGTAAAAGAATGTTTCTCTTGGGATAAGAATGTCTAATACAGATTAGATATGAAATGGTGAGATCTTCCAGATTCCTCTTCTGGGTGCGTGTACGTTCCGCGGTTGGAAAGGCATAGGAATTTTATATACATATGCCACCATTTCCATATTGATAAGGAAAATTGAATTAAGACTCTTATCAAGCTGAAAAAGTCTTAACAACTCTATTAAACTAAGACTATTTCATAACTGGCTCTTATTCTATGTAGTAGGGTTATGCTTTTCTGCCATGGATGTTGAGTGGCTTGATTTATTATTAGCAATGGCTCCAAGCTTCCTTGCAATGCAACCTCTTATTGATATATAACTCTGTTATCTCTGAGCCCAGTGGTGGTTACTTTCATTGAGGCTGAAGGAAACCCATGCTGGCTTTTCTTTTTAGTCTCATATTCCTTAACCCCTCTCTTCCTTCTCTCCTTCATCAACTTTTGTGGTAACGACTTGGGCTCCCGCGTGCTCTCTGAGCAATGAGCAATGACTAGACTTTTGTTTATGTGAAACACCATGACAAGATAGGGTGTCCATAATCATGGTTTTGCCCTGTTTCGTTTCAGGCACTTCTGGATCCAGCTGTGTGACAGCTGCACTAGGAAACACCTGGAGTCACAGTGTGAACACCCGGCTGATTCTCCAGTATCTTGGTTCAGGGAGAAGACAGGTGAGTGCTTTGACAATGTTCTCTGACTGTCAAGGTCAGGGAACAAGATGTACCAGCAATCTGAGTGTTCATCTTCTGAAAGCATTGGCCACGCTGTCTGTCCTGGGCCAACACTGTCAGAGGGTGGGTAAGGAAACCAGCCTCCCTGCCTACCTCAATAGCAGTTCTAATAAAGTGGGGAGACAAGTCACCCACAGGGAAAAAAATACAAAAACAGAGAGTTAGCTTGCCCCCGGATGTTTGCCAATAGCTTGTAAGTGACCAAGGTCCACACCCCTAGGGATCTCAAAGGGTGAATGAATGATCATTTCTCTTAGCTGGTATTTGTTGAGGGCTAGATAATTTGTGTACAAATTAAATAATGATGGTGCCTTCTCTTGAGGTTAGTATGTTTTGAAATAATTAGGCCACACAGACCCTGCTAAGTGGATAAACTCTTCCCAGATCCTGGGTACTTTTGCATTAACTTATAAACCAGTAGATTAAAGTACTGAATGATGCCAGAGATTATCAAAAGGATATGACTCTTAGAGCTGTCTCTTTATGTTGTCTATCCTAGACTCAAGTGAGAATTCCCCCTTCCATCCGGAAAGGTTACTTTCTACATCTTTCTTGATCTCCCCTCCCACTCCAAAGAAAGGAACACCACAGTCTCACTCCTTTGGTAAAATGTTTCATAATTAGGAAGTTTATTTTTCCTGATGTCTAACCTCAACTTTATCCTGCTGTGTGGACCAGGTTCCATCATGACCTCTCCTGCAAGTGGGAGGAAGAAGAAGACAGGGTAGTTATTCTGATTTGTTAGATGGGGCAGAATTCAGAACCCAGACTTGCCCATCTTGCTAAATATATAACAAATCCAAGTTATTAATTAAAGAGGCATGAAATATCATGCTGGTGGTCCTTTCTGGGGAAGGTGGTAGGAAGGGAGTTGTTAACATTTACCTGCATTAGGTAAACTGGCTCTTTCTCAAGGAATCAGGAATCATCAAAAACTTTGCTTGTTGCAGACATAACTTTCTGAGTGCCCTTGGTTACAGATGAGAGGATTCTTCTTAGTTTGCTTGGGACTGTGTAAATAACATTCCAGCTTGATGATTGAGTCAGCCATGTTCTGAGAAGATAGAGCTGCTTGTTTTCACTTAGGGGAACATTCTTGAGTTTTCAGGCCCTGGCGTGCTCATTACCTCAGTGATACCTTTTCCCTGATGATCTGAGTGTCCTGGGTTCTAAATCCATCACTTCTCTTTCAGTGGAACACATTCAAAAATGTTCCTGTAGAACCTAATGACCTTTGGTTTGTACCTTAAGTTATAAAGCATGTTAAATAAATCCTGTTTGCAGCTATCAGGGGTATCATTAAGGATTGTCAAGCACTACTACCTAAACTCTAATTTGAGGAAGCAAAATTCCTTGTGAATTCATTCATTTTCATAGATCCTTAACCCTACGCCTTGAAAACTTGTAGTTTATCTCTGTTTTTGATTTTAGACGGTACACACTGATTTGATGATTCAGTTTATTATCTATGGTACCATGGATTCCAGGTTCCCAGATCCTAGTTCTCCTAATTCTAGTTAGCATTTATTAGTAAATAAAGAAGTTAGCATTTATTAGTAAATAAAAAGAGCCACATTTTTCTTTTCCTTTTGCTTTAGTAAAT
This sequence comes from Balaenoptera borealis, assembly GCF_965194805.1. Taxonomy (NCBI): domain Eukaryota; kingdom Metazoa; phylum Chordata; class Mammalia; order Artiodactyla; family Balaenopteridae; genus Balaenoptera; species Balaenoptera borealis. Next base: position 33,204,435 of record NC_138866.1, on the reverse strand, counting down.
TAACCAGTCATTTCCATTTTGTCAGTGTCAACAAGAAGTAGCTGGTAGGACACAAGCTATTATTTTGTGTACCTTTGGTGACTGGAGGATTTTGGTGGCTCTTGGTTCTTGGCTCATAAGGTCGAATGCGGACCACTAGACACAAGAAGAACAGGGAGCAAAGCATGGATAGGTCCGTGACAGTCTATCAACTCATATCCTATTGGCTGGGTCAGCAGTGTTATCTTAATCTACGAAGGACAACTTGTTACTATCATTACTAATCAGTCAAGAGCAGAGTTAAATGTCTATGAATCATGTTTTCAAACAATAATTAGAAATTAAAGTAAAACATGACCAGTGTTAAAATGGCCACCCCAGGCAAAAGAACATACATTTAATTAATCTATAGAAATGGACATGCCTTTTGGGACCAGTTGTTAAATTCGTGGCTCAACAACTAGGATAAATGTTGATATATAACAGCGGTCCCCAACCTTTTTGGCACCAGGGACCAGTTTCTTGGAACACAGTCTTTCCACGGACTGGGGGTGAGGTGGAGGACGCGTCGGGTAGTAATGCAAGCGATGGGGAGCGATGGGCAGCGGCAGATGAAGCTTTGCTCGCTTGCCCGCCACTCACCTCCTGCTGTGCGGCCCGGTTCCTAACAGGCTGCGGACCAGTACCAGTCCGCGTCCCAGGGGTTTGGGACCCCTGATATAGAAAACACATCTCTAGCTGATGACCTTATCTCGACTTAGCAGAGGGTGTACCTAATGATTCAGTGAGCCCTTCCTGTGGTCTTACTTCATGATCAAGTAGAGAAGCCATATGAAGATAAATCTTTTCTGGGATATGTGCAGTGAACAAGACTTTAAAGCTGCCCTTTAAGGGAATTGCACCAAATATTTCCTTTTAACACAATTTAGTAGGAGAGTTTGCCTAGATCATTCTAGGGTGGGCAGACCCATGGAACACCAGCCACTTGGGGAAGGTACCAGGATAGCTTTTTCTTTTTTCATGCACAGGCAGAGGCTACTACACCAAAAGATCAAGGTTATGGAATGAGGATTATGTTTTATCCCCTTTCTATGACACTGAGCCCTACAACAGGGTTTTTGCATGTGAGGCTTAGTCTGAGACCACAGGGCTGGAAGGGGGTCAGGTCAAGCCGAGCAGATCTTCGAGCCGATTAACCCGAGAGCTGAATTGTATAGTCCAAGGTAAGGAGTCCTCCCTGGGTGATTATTTTCTTTACACCCTGGAAACTTTGTAAAATTATATAACCAAGAAAGAAATCTCCTTATCAGGGCACTAGCCAAGTTAATTCTCTTGTTTATTCTGCTTCGGGGTTACAAAAAAACCCTCTTAAGAAGCTGGGAAACATTTTCTTTTGGACTAATTTAGCTTTTTTTCCATTTGACTTTTATTTACTCTTTCCCTCCTCTGCTTCAATCCTGCCCCACCCTTTCTGCAACATTTTTATTCTTACCAAAGACCTATCCTTAGAGTAGAATTGAAATGGCCTCTACTAGGTGTTCTGGGTTGTTTTGTTTTGTTTTCAGTGTTTTCGTTTTGGTTTTGTTTTTAATGATCAAAAGTATGTTTTGGTCCACCACGTGCATGGTGTGGGGGTGCGCAGAAGTAGAAGGCACAGTTCCTGCCTTCAGGGTCCTTCTGGTCTGGTACCGGAGATGAACCAAAATGCAGTGTGTGAGTTAAAGAACAAACTCATACTGAGATTCTGTCACAGGCAGTGTTTGATCTAATAAGTGTTTAAAACAGTAACTGCGTTGAAGCCAGAGGAAGGTAAACTCATCAGAGGCACATTCATCTTTTCAGGAGAAGGTGGGACTTGAGCATCACTTATTTATTTATTTATTTATTTATTTATTTTTTAAATTTGTATTTATTTATTTATTTATTTTTGGCTGTGTTGGGTCTTCGTTTCTGTGCGAGGGCTTTCTCTAGTTGCAGCGAGCGGGGGCCACTCTTCATCGCGGTGCGCGGGCCTGTCACTATCGCGGCCTCTCTTGTTGCGGAACACAGGCTCCAGACGCGCAGGCTCAGCAATTGTGGCTCACGGGCCTAGTTGCTCCGCGGCATGTGGGATCTTCCCAGACCAGGGCTCGAACCCATGTCCCCTGCATTGGCAGGCAGATTCTCAACCACTGCACCACCAGGGAAGCCCTATTTTTTTTTTTTAATAATTTTTTTTTGGCTGCGTTGAGTCTTCGTTGCTGTGCACGGGTTTTCTCTAGTTGCGACGAGCGGGGGCTGCTCTTTGTTGCACCGTGCGGGCTTCTCATTGCCGTGGCTTCTCTTGTTGCGGAGCACGGGTTCTAGGCATGTAGGCTTCAGTAGTTGTGGCTCGTGGGCTCTAGAGCGCAGGCTCAGTAGTTGTGGCTCGTGGGCTGAGTTGCTCTGCAGCATGTGGGATCTTCCCGGACCAGGGCTCGAACCCGTGTCCCCTGCATTGGCAGGCGGATTCTCAACCACTGCGCCACCAGGGAAGCCCTGAATATCACTTTAAATCATAGTTTCTCAAGCCTGGCTGCACTTCCCACTCACCACAGGGGCATTTACAAAATACCAACACCAGAGCCGCACCCCAACCAAGTAAATCCTAATCTCTGCTGGTGGGGCCAGGCGTCAGTGTTCATTTTATTTATAAAGCTCCCCTCAGTGATTCTACAGTGCAGCCAAGGTTGAAAACCTCTTGCCTTAAATAGATCAAACTAGGTGAGTGAGAAAGGACAGGGAAGATGTGGGGGTGAAGGTGAACGGCAGAAGAAGAGAAACAGGAGGGCAGGTCGCATGTTCAGAGGACACAGGCTGGGGTTTGCCTCCTAACAAGAGCAGAGGGTTTGTGTATGCATTCATTTGACAAACCTTTATTTAATCAGCTCTTCTCTGCCATTTACTATGTAAGATGCTAGAGATTCAAAGTATAAGTTGATGTCCTGTAGTTGTTCACTGTGTACCTGGGGAAATAGACAAACATGTGAAGAGTACATGCATCAAGCGTACCAGTGAGCGTAGAGGAGGGGACGGGCGCTACAGCAAAGGAAGGTTCTGTGGGGATGAATGAGGCAGCAGCACGCAGAGTGGATTGGCTGAGGACTCCCTTGGGCGGCTCTCACAGTAACCAGGTGCCTTGTAACGAGGGACTGGAAAAGTTAGAATGAGGGTGGTTATACTTGAAAGAATGATGAAAAAAACTTGATGAAATATTCATACTATTTCTCATCAGATCCTCATGAAGTCTGTTTGTACAAACCACATATGGGATTATATAAATTTTTAAGTGCCCTGGAAAGAGTAAAGAAGTAAATTAATCCCAACTAAGCTTCACACCCCCTTGATGAAATAAATATTATGACTCTCTTATTTCAACAAATTGGAAAGAGGTGACTTTTTCATATAGGAGGTTTATTTAAATGGACTTTATAATAATATTTTCATCTTCTACTTAGAAGGTACCCTGGAATTACAGAACACTGGAGGCAAGAGCCTAAAGTACCCAGTAAATTGTTGACAAGACCAATGCTGTTACTCAAACTCTTGATTCTTACTTGAATTCTCAGGCTTTTCTCGAAGTCCCAGGTTGTTTTGCATCTTGGAAGTATATAGCGTTTCCTTTCTGGTGATGTAATTCTGTGCTCAGTGTCCATTTTGTGTATTAAAAGACTCAAATACCATCACTGTGACTATTGTGATGGTGTTTGAGTCTGTAATACTGCAGCCCTAATCAGCCCCTCTTCCTTCAGTCTTGCCCACTGTTGAATGTAGTACCTGTCTCTAGTCTTGCACTTGTGAAACCTGAATTGTGAGCCCCTTGAAGGCTGTGACTGAATCTTAGCTGTGTACCCTCAGAGGCAAGGCAAATGCTTGACACTTACACGTCCAATGCATGTCTTTTGAAAACGAAAAAGAAAGCAGAAACGAACTCCTTGCAGCCATACCGTGAACCCAGTCTTGAGGAAGAAGGGCATACTGCTTATTTAGAATCACATTTCCCCATAGGATTTGAGTTTTGCAGTGTCAGAGTTCCTTTAAAGTATTAGTAAGTGTCATTTTAAAAGGTTAGCATCAAACCTTGTAATTCAAGCAGATACTTCTATAGAAATACTATAAGAATATTGAATATAGGAATATCTTTCGGCAGAACCAGCCTGCTGGGAGCTGTGGGAGGGTAGGAACCAGGCTTCCCTTGAAATCCTAGTTGGAATTCCTTTGTGTAAGCAAGCCAGAGGCCTAAACACAGACCCAGGCAGAGCGAGGGAGGGGTTCTGCAGCTGCTTTCAGGGAACACAGCCTGGGGACTTTGGCCGAGGGGAAGGATAAGAAATCTTTGCTGCTATCTTCCACAGGTCTTAAGTTCTCCTCTCTGTGGTTGAAAGGCTTAATGAAGGACTGAATAACTAAAGAAAAGATGATAAATCTTTTCTCCCAGATAAGCTGAAGGGCAGATTTGGGACAGGAATGTCAAACATATATCCATATTCACCGAAACAAAAACAGACCTTGGAGATGATGTTTTTACCTGATGTAAGCCATAGTCTTACGCACCCCTCTACCTTTGTGAAATGGTTCCAGGGCATTCATCATGTTTGTTCCCTTGTTTTCTGCCTCAGCTCATCTGCTTGTCTTAGGCAAAGAGACTTGTTTTTTCATGGTGACTTGATCCAGCCAGAGGAGAAGTTTGGCTGTGCTGCCAGGGTGGGAGAAATTTCTTTTTAAGCATAAATATCTGCAGAAATAGCAAAGGGAACAGAGAATCCCAGCCAAGTACATTGCCTTGGGTATATATGTTCCCTCCCTTTTCAGAGCTGCTCAAGTGTGAAATCTAACCTGCTGCCTACACTCTTCTGTCAGAAGTGCTCTAACAGGTATTGAGAGACTGGGAGAAATGTATAAAAGGGGAGCCCAAAAGGGAGACTTTTAAAGAGATTCTTTTTTCAGGTCACCAGGTAAGTGTATTAAAATCTAAGGAAATTCCAGCTGAAAGTATGCAGTAACAGCAAATGAATACAGTGAACTAAGACTCACAGAGCAGAAAGACAGGCTCTGACGGAGAAAGGGTAGCTCACATACCTGAGTGCACACTTCCTGTTTCTATCTCCACGTTCGAAATAAAAATATCAATATCTTTCCCACCACTTACAAAAAAAAAAAAAAAAACCCCAAACTCCATGGGGCTCCCTTTGAAAAAAGTGTGCTCCAAAAATCACTACTTCTGAATGGGGTCAAGTAGAGAAAACTTTCCCTTGAAGAGGTTCCATTGGAAATTGACAGTTAAAAATGCACGGGTACAACTGCCCCCATGCTTGTGATGGGGGTGCCCCTTTCAGATGTTTTGGCTGTGATAGACCACATACCTCTACTGAGAGAGAGGGAGCCCATGTTCCCAGGAGATTTTGAGCCACGTGAGGTCAATAAAAAATAAAAATCAAACCAAAACAAGGGTTGGGGAACCACCATAGAGTTTTAAATGTCTTTTTTTTTTTTAATGAATTAGAGTTGCAAAATTAATTGTTACCACCATTTCAAAAAGGAAAAGGTAATTTAACATCAAAAAGTAGAAAGGATGTGTCTGTGAATAAAGAATACTGCTGTAAATTGAATACATTTGTTTTTATGGAAGACTTAGTACATGTCGTCATTTCTCTCTTTGAGGATCACAGTCTCTGACCGCCAGGGGCTGGATGAGTGGTCCAGTCACTGAGTGTTTAGGTGACTTCCCCTGTGATGAGCCACTCATTTCACAGGTATTTTGTCACCTCCGTCATTCTCCTCCAGCTCTGACTAGTTTTATTTTTACACACTGTCTGGTACCAAATCTCCTTATTCAGTGACCCTCTCAGTTCTAACTTGCTAAGTAAACCAGGGCAAATAGGTGAACGAGAGATTTCTAGAGAAATCTCAGCTGTTGTAGTAAGTAGAAGAGACGCAGGGCTTTGGAGCCAAACTGAAGACCTCGTTGTCAGGCTAGGGACAAAGGAAACATAGGAACAACATAGGAAACAGCTACAAGATCTCTTGGACAAGGCAGTGACCTGGAAATCAAGGATGCTGACATTTATTTGGCTCATTTGAAAATGAAGGTTGGACAGGATATTGTATTTTAGCCTTGGTTGGTTAGCTATGAGTGAGAAGGAAACGAGACAACATCTTTGGTTAGGAAAAGCAAAGGGGAGAGAAAGATTCAATATCTATATAAACTACAAACTGATTTACAAATGAACCAGCACTTTCACTAGAACGAAAGCATTTAGAATATGACAGTGTCCCACCTGAGATGCCCTCTAGGGATCATCTGAGCCAGTGATTGTCAACTACAGTGAATTTAAGAATCCCAGGTGTTTGTTAACAATGAAGATTCCCAGGCCCCGCCCCCAGTGACCACTCAGGGAGGGTAAGCACTTCCGGTGGTTCTCACAGGGGTGGTCCTCAGACCCACACTCTTTTCTGGTCCCTTCACAGGGGGGTGAGCAATTAGGGGTGACTTATTCAGGGTCACACAACTACTACGCAGTAGAAATGGAACTGGAATTAAATTCTCCCAACTTCTAATCTGTTGCTATTTTCACTTTGCTGACTTTTAGTAGGAAAACTCTGGGCAAAAAGTCCCCAACCCAGTCAAATTACTAGGTTTGCAGGCAATGTGATATTTATATTCCCTCTGACTTTCAGTGGTTCATAAAAAGGTTCTACAGAACTCTGCAGAAAAATATTTTTGAAAGGCACCATCCCACCCCACATTGCAATGAATTACCAGATATAAGTCAGCATTTTAAATTCTTGGGCCCAGACATGTGAATAAGTGACTTTTTCCAAGTTGAACTTCACCATGAGCATGGACTTCCCAGTGGAATGACTTACAGACAATCCTGCAAACAAGTCTGGCTTCTCTGCCCCTCTCCTGCAACTGTCATTTGTGCTCACCCTTAGAATCTTGACCTTCCTGTTGCCTATCTTTGTAGGCTAAAGGTGTGCAATGGTTTGAGAGAACTGGAGTTCTCTGGTCTTTCGTGTGTCTGGTCTTCTTAGCATGGGAGAAGCTTTGTAGTTATATTCTTTAGTCTTTGCATCTTTAGTTTGAAAAGTCAGAGTGGGACAGAGAGAGGAAAGGAGGCAGGAGGTAGCCCCTGGGGGGACCCATTTTCTACCATCTTGGAGTCCCACTGTTTGGTATTGAAGAGCATCCTTTCTCCATTCTAGTGCTCCCGACAACACTAACTTAAAGCCTCTTTAATTTCCAGGAACGGAAGGGAGTTATTAGCCTTGACTGAGTACCTACCTTTGTGGGTGTCATATTTGATAACTCCACGTGCATTTTTCCATTAACCCCCGCGACAGCCCTTTAGCATAGATCTCATCATCTACCTTTTTATCAACAGAAAAACCGGGCTAAGAGGATAAATAATGTGTGTCCGGTAGTAGTATTGAGATTTGAAACCAAATTTGTGTAACTCCGGAGCTTAAGTGTTTTTGGTTTTGTTTTTGGCTATACCATGTTCTCTGAGAGGTAGGGATTTATTTTTAATTTAGGAATAAAGTGAGATGCTAGAAAACGAAGCCTTAACTTAGTGATGATTCTTTTGGCTTACAACGAATAGTCCTTATTATCTTTCTCTCTGATTTTTCCGTGAGGATGGCTGGATCTCGAATGTCATTTAGCTTGCCTCCAAAGCTTACTGAGTTACATATTAGAACAGCACTTCTCACTCTGGGGCAGGGACATTAGGAAGGAGATGATGGGCTGCTTCTTGCTGTTTACTCACGCTCTTGCCGTTATTTGGCTTGTGACTCCTGGCATGTGACTGATTCAGAATGCTGCCTGCCCTGTCTGTGTATATGATTTGAAAAGCACAGCTTGTCACATATGTGGCCTAAGCAGGTCCAACTTGGAGGATTTGTTGTCTGGTTGCTATGGATGGGGGAGTATGCCGGCCTGGGGTGGTGCACAGCCTGGGCCTGTGGCCTCTGCTTCTCTCCCAGGGCTCAGCTGTGGCTGTGAGGGTCGCAGCATGGTACAGTACTGGTTTGCATTTCAGCCTAATTGGAACAGTGCACGGGGTGGAGTGGGGTTCAGGCCCTTCCAAAATCTTAATGGCTTATGAAATTAGGTGTAGGGGCATGGGAAGCAAAGGATTTACATGATGGAGGTGTGAGGGAAAATGAATCAAATATGTCCTTAGCATTTGGTTTGAATATATGTAAGTCCAATTGTGTTACCATAACATTTTATGGTATGCTAAACATTATCTGATGCATGATTGGTTGTCAGCTGCAATATAACTCATTGAGCTTTCCCGATGTCGGCTGATCTAGGTAATTTGGGATTTTCAGTTACCATACAGTGGACATGCTGATTCCTTCCTTCCCTCAACCTTCCTCTTAGCCTGTTGCTCCTCTCTCCACACCCACCCACCAGTCACCTTCCCTGGATTTTTCAATCAGTCAATGGCTCCTGGCAACTGCCTTAGAGTTCAAACGCCTGAAGCAGAGATTTTTCCACAGAGGGTCTCTTTCTGAAAATTTCACTTCTTGGCTTGGCAGTGCTTAAGAGCTCTGGCATCTAGGACAAAGAACATGTGTGCTTGAGTCTTGGACCCTTGTTTTATTGTTACCAAAGGGACTATAATTTTGAGAACACCTTTGGAGAGCCAAGCTACAGTGGCCCTGCCCACTGCCTACTTGCTGAGTCCTCGACTCAGACTTGGCAATGAGAGGCTGAGCAGGGATTATGATCCATGACTCGAAGTAACAGAATTCTCTGAGTGTCAGGCTTCCAGAAAGAGGCACATCAATAAAAACCTCTAAAAGTTAGAATTGAGGCATCTGGTGTATCTGGAAGGGGTTGAGCACGAATCACCCGAAGTCTCCACAGCCCCGGCTTTCTGGTTGCTTTGCTCGGTCTACTCGACCATTTATTGAGAGTTTCCTTTGTGCCAGTTACTGTGCTAAATGCTTGGTGGGCATTTTCTTGTTCAAGCCTCATAACTACCCTGGGAGAGATGTGTTACTAGGTATACTTTTTAAAGACGAGCATATTGAGGTTTACAGAGCTTTTAAAAACTGCTCTGAATCACTTAGCTTCTAAGGGGGTCCCCCCACACATATACACTCTTTTCCCTACATGCCTCTGTCCTTAACCATTATCCTGTCCTGAGCCCCATGTTAATGTCAGATTATTCGCACACACTGCTTGGAATTAATTGCTGAACATTTCTCCATTCAGCCACTGGGGTGTGGCCACCTTCAATGGTTGTACCAGGTAGAATGCTCCCTTCAAAGAGTGAAATGAGTCATTGTCTTAAGAGAGCTTTGTCTACCTCTGTTAAATAATCATTAGTTATTTCCTATGACAATGTGGCTCTGGGTGGCAACAGAACACCCTTGAGGAAGAATGAGCTCCACGGGACATGGTCCTCTGAATCTCGCCTTCCATTCAGGGGGCATCCTGGCCCTTGCTCTCTCAACTTCCGAGTTCTGGCCTTTCCAGCCAGGGTCTTTTCCACGTTCCGATTTGGCTCCAGTGTTCCGCCATGTATCGTCAAAGCACAAAGAGATAGTCTCTGTGGATTCTTGCCCACAGTGGGGACAGATCTGTGCCTACCTGTTCATGGTCTCCTCCAGTGAGAACCTGCAGGCTAGGAGGTACAGTGGTGGGCAGACATCCCTTCCCTCATGGATGATGCAGAATGACATATAAGCCATACCTGCCTCTTTACGCTTTCCTTGCAAAGTCACTTTCCCCACAGAGTAGTCAGTGCCATGGTTTACCTTTTAAATCCTTCCTGAGTTGTCAGTTCTTCTCTGGAAGTTTTATCCCAGCACCCTGAGGAAGATTCAGTCACTGTCTAGTGAAATGGGAATGCTCTGGCAGTTCTGTGTTCTCTTACAGGTGCCTCCTTAAAATACAAGTTCAATAGATCCAATGTGGCCTCACCCCTTTGACAGCTGTGCTCATACCACGCTGTTCTCTCTTGTTTGTAACTATTTAGACAGTATTCTCTCCAGACACAGAGTCCTGTACTGGCCATGCACTGGAATGTTAGGCTCTTCTTCTTTTTTTTTTTTTAACATCTTTATTGGAGTAAAATTACCCCACAATGCTGTGCCAGTCTCCGCTGCACAACAAAGTGAATCAGCCACATGTATACATATATCCCCATATCCCCTCCCTCTTGCGTCTCCCTCCCACCCTCCCTATCCCACCCCTCTAGGTGGTCACAAAGCACCAAGCTGATCTCCCTGTGCTGTGCAGCTGCTTCCCACTAGCTATCTGTTTTACATTTGGTAGTGTATGTATGTCAATGCCACTCTCTCACTTCGTCCCAGCTTACCCTTCCCCCTCCCCGTGTCCTCAGATCCGTTCTCTACGTCTGCATCTTTATTCTTGTCCTGCCCCTAGGTTCATCAGAACCTTTTTTTTCTTTTTTTTAGAATGGAATGTTAGGCTCTTCTTAGTGCCTGACCTCCATTTTCTACTTGGGGCTCCATTCTGGAACTAACCTTACCTTTTTTTACCCTTCTTTCCTCCTTTTCCCATTAGACCTTGCTCTGAGATCCCTGTGACGGCCTCTGCTAAAAGCGTGTCAGCATTTGATCCTTTTGCCTGCAAAAGGCTAGTCCTGCCCAAGAGCCAGACTCTAACCTATTAAACAGCAGACATCTCTACCAAAGGCTTCATTCGTCTCTAGGACCCCTGTGCATAGGGGGTCTCATTACATGTTGTGGTTGTCCAAAGGCCAGGTATTTTCAAAGAAAACCCACTGAGACAAGTTGACTGAGCGCCGGCCATAGCATCTGTGAAGTCTTGGTCACTTTTTTCCTCTCCTAAAAATCTAATATTTTTCCTCAGTTAAGAAATGGTATACATTACAGCTTAAAATCTTTAGCAATAAATCTTCTAGCGCCTGTAATTGTAATAATAGTCCTTTGTGTGTGCTCTAACCATAGACGTGAATCCTCTTATAACTCTTCTATTTTTATCTAGACTAGACCATTAAGCGTTTGACACTCCCTTTTCCTTCCATCCTTCTCTCCCTCCTCCTTCCTTTACTACCTTCAGATCTTTGCTGGGTAGATATGTGTGCCAAATGCTGGGAATATGAAGTCAAATAAAGCCCGATTTCCTGCCCTGAAGATCCATGCAGCAGAGGGAAAACACCTAGTAGAGGGTGACAGACATAAATACATACGAGAATATGTATGTCAGCGGAAGACAGAGTGGGCATCAGTATTGGAATGGTCAGAATCCTCAGCAGGGAAGGTGTAGTCAGAGAAGGATTCAGAGGAAGGTATAATGTTTAAGATATCGATAAGACTTGAAAGGCGTATCAGTACTTGCCAGGTGGATGGGGAAGGAGGCTGAGGAAGCTGTATGAACAAAGGCCCCGAGGTGAGAACTGCAAATGGTCCTTCTTTATTGCTACTGGGGAGGGTATGTGGGTGTCTCTGCAATGGGTGGGGGTGGGGGAAATGAGGCCTGTGTACAAAGATAAAGCAAGGAAAGGTAGGGCAAATCGGACTCGATCCCAAAGGCTCTCAGAAGCCCCACTGAGAGTCTTCCAGCAGGGCCGTGACATCAGATTTGTACTTTACAAGGCCCTCTTGGGCAGGAGTTTGCCATACAGTTTTGGAGGGGCTTGAAATAAGATGCAAAGAAATGAGGGCCTGAATGGAAACAGCGGCCATTGAGATGGAGAAGAAGGAAAAGAGACGAGATGGTAAGGAGGCGGGATCAACAGCATTTAAGCACAGAGATTGGATCTGGAAGGAGGGGTTGTTTCTGATGTAAGTAAGTGAGTAGATGAGGTTATCGCTCATTGACTGGGCTAGTCCAGGAGGATGAGCAGGCCTGGGGGTGGGGAGACAAGAGCTGGCCTTGCTCGGCACACACACCATTCCCTGCTTATGTGACAGTGTGGCAATTTCCACTCTTCCACCAGACCTCAGTGACTGCCATCAGGAATTAGCTTGGAGATCAGAAGGGATATCTTGTACAGAATCTTGAGTCCAAAGGTTCTCTCCCCCGCACTGACCTCCCACCATTGCCTCCAGCCCACCATTCCCTTCTTCCCCACCCTCAAGTGCTGTTTCCTTCTTTTAGAACCCTGGCTTCTGTAAAGAGATGGTGGTCATCAGAATGTATGGGAAATGAAATTTGAAAGCATGTGCTGGGGAATGTGAGGGCAAATGATTTGCAGTCAAGCCCCTGAGTTCAGGGAGGAGAGGGCCTGTGGATAGCTGTAGCTCCCCCTCCAGTGAATTCTGGCAATCTTCAAGTCCAGGGGTGTGGAATCAGTAACGAAATTTGGAGATTTACCAGTTTAGGCTTCAAGGTTTTGTTTTTTTAAAGATTCCCATCTGCAAATTGGGAATCAGGAATCCCTGCCTTAGTGGGTCACGCCAATCGGTTGGTTCTTTGCTCTCGGTCCACTCCCTGCCTTTCCCCGGCTCTACTTGGTACCACAGAGAACTGACAGTGCGATCTGCCTTTCCCAGGCTCCCTTTCCATTGATTCTGTTTAGTCTGGGGCCCTGGACGGAGGAGGTAGGGCAGAGGTATGGGGGAAGCCATGTCTTTCTGCCTCCCTCTCTTTGCTTCCAGTGCTATCGCAGGCAATGACACCAATTCCTTCTCCGTGATCCCTTTGTGGACCCAGCTCCACAAAGAGCTGGAGTTGGGCAGCTCCATCCTCTGGGCCCTAGTAACAGCACCTCTTCCTTGTTCCTCCAGCCCTAGGGATGGTGGTGGCTTCTTATTGTTGCTAGTCTCTAGGTTGCCTCACTGTCCCCTATTTTCTTTTCAGCTCTTCCAACACATTTGTAACTAGTTCCCAACATTAAATTCTCTCTCTTAAACCACCTGGGGTGAGTCCCATTTTTCTGAGGGACCTTGATTGACATGGTCTACATGAGCTCTCTGGTTGGCACATGGTTAGTAAAAGACCCCAGACATTCTCCATTGGTTCTGTTCCCCAAAGGACTCCTTTGTCTACCATGATTCTCCAGCCCTGAGAGGTGGGTTCCTGGACTGGTCTGTCTTGGAGGGCAAACATTTTGTGCAGTGCTTCCTGAATGGCAAGAGAAAAGGAGCTCTCTTGGCCCAGTCTCCTTCCTGTGGGATTTTCCAAAACTTTGCAGATGTGTCTAAGCTCAGGAAACATTTTAGTGGCTGGAAATAATGCCTCCTGGGGGTTGGTGGTTTGAACCAACAGAAGCTCCTCTGAAAGAGGTGTGCTGAAATGTTTCAGGGCCTGTATACATGTATCCAGACCCTGCCCCTCCCTTGTTTAAAAGCATGGCAGGCTCCTTCCTTTAATGGGTTCACGTCATGGAAGAGGAGTTGGCATTGTCTGAATGCACTGATGTCACAGAGCAGAGGAGCAGCTCCGAAGGTCGGAATTCTCTCCAGGAGGGACAGGATAGTTAAGTGGTTAGCTATGTATTTGGATTCTAATTCAGATTCCACCTCTGATTCTATAAGGAGAATTCTATAATCCCCTTCTAAGGCCAGTAATAATGGCTATGAGATTGATCTAAATCATAATAAATCTCTTCTAAGGCCACTGTTACCAACTTAATGAATTGGAGCGCTCTGAGATTCTCATGAGGATGGGCACCATCCATCTGCAGGATATATCACTGATTTTCTGCAAACAGGCCATGGCTTTCACTGTGCTGTGTTGCCTGCATTTCTTAGCAACTTTCAGAAGGGACTCTGTTGGGGGATTATTGTTGTCTTAAAGCATTCATCAAAGAGAAGTAGAAGTGGAAGATCTATACCTGTGTACCTTCTCAGATCCTTCAATGTTGGACCAAGAAGTAGAGAGTAATCATTTCTAGTCTGTGGCGGCGAGCCCCCAGAAATAGCTAAGAGGCTCTTATGTGCTCTGTCACTACAGGGAATAGCTGAAACGCCATCCTTTCGAATGACTCTGAATCCAACCCCATACTGATTCATCTGAGCTGTGTCCAGGAAGTTCCCAAATTCTTTAACACAGTAACCAATAACTAGGATACTTGTGTGGTTAATTTGATGATGCACAGAACTTTATAGACCTTGGGGTCAGGTATATGTTTTATATTAGAAGAGCAGGATTTTAATGAAGAGGAAGCAGGTGGTGTGCACTAATGTGAATAGAGCTTCTGGTGTCTCTGAAATGTCCAGCGTTGTATGGTATTGTTACTTCTTCCTTCTAACCAAGTTTCTTCTTTTAGCCTACCAGGGAGCTGATGGAACGAATAATAGCCCCAGAAATAATATGGGAGAACTTTTCCATTTGAACGCATCAAAAAGCTAGGATGATTTTTTGTTCTCTCAGTGATTAAAATTAATTCATGGATCCTAGCCTATAACACACATACATAAGCCCACTGTCTTCACCTCTAGGTACCTAGAAAAAAGACTCTCCATTATGTAAAAAGATAATGATATTTTAGAATGAAGTTCTCTCTTTGTCTCTAATTAGATATGTGATCTTGGGCGAATGACTCTGAGTCATAGGTTCCTCTTCTGTAAAATAGATCTAGAAGATGAAGCAATGCCATGCTATACCTCATTTACTATTTTGAACAATGAGAATATTCTTCATTATTTATGGTAGGGCTTGCCACATTGTTTGTTTGTGCTAAACCATGGGATACAACCCTAGCACTCTGCTCAGTTATTTATTTGGCTGATGACTTCCTCTTGTAATGTTTCTTGACCAGTGGTCAGAGGAATACCTCTTGGAATCCACCAGCAGAGCTTGTTAAAATTCAGATTCCTGGGCCCTCCCAGACTAAATCAGCAGCACTGGGGGGTGGCCTAGATATCTGCATTTTTATACATTGCTCAGGTGATTCTTAGGTACACTGGGATCTAAGATCTACTGCCAACTGACAGCACATGGTGTCCATATGACTGACTTCAACTCTCTTTATCCTTTGCATCCAGTATGCAGGGTCTTAGCTTGGGGCCTACCACTGACTGGATGATTTGGTCACACCTTTTCATCTGTCTAGGACCGTTTTCTTATTTATAAAATGTCGGGGCTGGAGTATTAATCTCTAAGGAATCCTTGGGTTCTAACAGTCCATGGCAGTAGTTCTTTTTTTTTTTTTTTTAATTTATTTATTTATTTTTGGCTGTGTTGGGTCTTCGTTGCTGTGTGCGGGCTTTCTCTAGTTGCAGTGAGCGGGGGCTACTCTTCGTTGAGTTGCGCAGGCTTCTCATTGCGGTGGCTTCTCTTGTTGTGGAGCACGGGCTCTAGGTGTGTGGGCTTCAGTAGTTGTGGCTCGCCGGCTCTAGAGCGCAGGCTCAGTAGCTGTAGCGTGCACAGGCTTAGTTGCTCTGTGGCATGCGGGATCTTCCCCCCGCCCAGGGCTAGAACCCATGTCCCCTGCATTGGTAGGCAGATTCCCAACCACTGCGCCACCAGGGAAGCCCCATGGCAGTAGTTCTTTAGTGACTTGTGAGAGTTCCTGAACCAACCTTAACAAATCCTATTTCTTGAGTCCCTACTATGTGCTGGACATTGTGCAACTTTTACATGTGCTTCGTTTTTTTTCTTTACAGTAACCTATGATATTGGCACTATCAATATTCACACTTGACACTTAAGGAACGGAGGCTTGGAAAAGTGAAGTAGCTTGTCCAAGTCTACTTAGCTAAGAAGTGGAGCCACAGTGGAGTGGGATTGAACCGGGGTCATAAACACGTGAATAGCTGCCGGGGTTGCTGTGCCCCCATGGCTTCGAGAGGCCTGGGGCTTGTCCAGTGTGCTGCTCGTTCACCCTGTGTTCCACTCTCCCAGCTAAGGAGCCTGGTTTTGGTTTCCTTAGATGTTTACTTGGCCTCTTGCTTAAGCATTCGCCTCTCCTACTCAATAACAGTGAAAGGACCTAAAAAAAAAAAAAAAAATCCCAGGGCTGGAAACATTTTGTTTCCTACAAAAAGAATATTTTGCAGCCAGCTCTGTGGTCGAAAGTATTTTTCCTGTGGTCTAGGGATGGGTTGGATCCCATCTCTTTTTGGCCAGTGTCTGAGAACTTAGCCTGTGGCTTCCCATCAAGTCAGCACACAGTACACTGTGTTTTTTAAATGAGTGTCTAGTGATGTTGAGTGTGTGCACAAGTGGACGGATTGGTCTGTCTCGGTGTATAAGAATGTGTCCATGTACCTCTGGCCTTTCCAGTGCAGAGAGAACCTAGGAGTGGTTTTCCACATGCTGCACACATCAACATAGCTTTTAAGGTTTCATCACTCACACGACAACCAAACAAATTCAGATGCTGACAAAATGAGAAGAGAGTGATATGTGAGCCTTACGTGGATTTGCAAGTAATCAGAAAGCCAAGGGAATCTGAGATTTTGACCTGTCACATTTCTTTCCATTTCAAATGTTCAAAACCAAGACATGGGGTTGGTTTTATTAGGTGGCAGTGTGGTCTGATGGTGATGGCAGAAAATGGGAATTCTGAGATCCGGCTGCAGCCTGGCCACTTGCAGAGTTCAAGACACTGACCTTTGCCCAGCCTTGCATAAGTCACTTCTTCTCAAGGACTGCATTCTTCTGTCTGAAAACATAAATTTAAAAAAACCCCAAAAAACACACAAAAAAAACGCTGTATGCTTCAAATAATCAAAGCTCTTCTATGGGAGATGAATTTTGAGCACTCCAACAGAATTTGAAGATAAGAAGTATTACTAGTGCCAGGTACATTTTCTTTACTCATAATTTAGATGCTTTCAGTAAGACTTTGCAGTGTGTGGTAGTGCCTAGAACTTTCTAGCCTTACTTCCTTTGTTCATGCTGGAAGGCCCTTCACTTGAAGAAATCCTACTTGTCCTTTATGGCATGGCCTGGATGATGCCATTTCTTTACATTCTTCTCACCCACCATGGAAAAGTGGCTCTTTGGGTTCCCACTGCACGTGGGTTTTAGGTGGCGCTTCCCTGCCACATTAGGTGTTCAGCTAAATTAGAAGGCAGGGCTGGCTCACTCCTAAAGGTCCCAGCACAGTGCAGAGAAGATGCCGAACGTGTATTTGTTGACTTAAATGAAATAGACTTCTCCAAGGATGACAAGCTACTATTCGTAACTTCAGCATTCTCTTGTGTAAGTCCTCTATATAGCTTTCCATTTGGGGACTTTTTTTTTTTAAATTTTCTTGGCCGTGCCACGCAGCATGTGGGATCCTAGTTCCCCGACCAGGGATCGAACCCGCGCCCCTAGCATTGGAAGCGTGGAGTCTTAACCACTGGACCGCCAGGGAAGTCCCTGGGGACATTTTTAGAACTCATCACATCATGGCATCCAGGGAGAAAAGTTGTAGCCACTGGATATGGGGGCACCATTCGAGGAAATGAGCAAATCCCAGTGATGGAAGGAGTTATGAATCCTTTTGTTTTTACATATTAGGGGGAAAGATGTTAGGGAAGACTTGAAGGGCTATTGGAATAGAAACTAAGCCATCATGAGTGCTTCATCTTAGAGGGGCAGGGATTGAGACAGAAGTAGACCCCATGCCAAGATCCAAAATTGGTGGCATTGGCTGCAAGGCTGCCCTTACCCTGGGATGCAGAAACTGGCCCATCCAAGTCAGTCCGTGGGAAAGGATGGCCGCAAAGAGATCAGGGTTCACCAGTGGGGAAAAGCTGGCGTTTGCTCCATTTCCTCACACAAGGCAGTGGAGCTATTCTCACGGTAGGGTTTGGGGTGGGGTTGGGGTAGTGGTAGTGATTTTAGTAAACCAGTTTTCCGATGACAAGGATGTTTCTGTTTTTACCCCTTAACAATGAGACAACAACCCAAATAACAGATCCCTCAGCACGTTGAAATGCCAAGGCTAAATGAACTGGTGGAGCTTTGTGGCTTTGGCTCTTGGCTTACAGGCGTATCCGTGCATTAGGGCCATGGCTTGGCAGTAGACAAAGCGGCTATGTGGGTCCGTAGGGAGCTCTCTGGCTCTGTGGCTTTCTTTGATATGCAACTGAACTTTGGCAAATTTTTCCTCTCAAGTCTCTGTTTATGAGGTTCGGGGGTAGACAGAGACCCTCATTACGGAGCCCAAAGCCAACAGCAAACTAGAACTACAGGATGTCTTCCCACATTCACACTCTGCTTTCAAGGCTAAAGGGCTGGCCCACAAGGCTTACAACCAAGGGACGAGTTAGGGGAAGAGACCACTGAATTCTCTTCCCAGCTTCACACAGCTCTAAACCTGTAAGCTTGGCCAGATCTCTTAAACTTTCTTTCTTCCAAAATGAGATCTCTTAGTTGTCAAAGGACCAGTAAGATCACCAATTTATTGGTTTCCAATGTAGTTGTGCTTAACAACAACAGCTAACATTTATTAAGTGCTTAACCGCTTACCATGGTACATGTAATTATCCATTAAGTCATCACATCTTTGTAAGGTATGTGCTATTATCCCCATCCTACAGATGAAGGAATTAAGGCACAAAGAGGTTAAATCATTGCTAGTTGTTGCTGTTCTTAATTATTATCCACTAAGTTAAGGTACAACTCTGCAGCTATATCTTAAAATTGAACAGCTTTCCTGAATCCCTATCTGCTCAGTTTTTATCACTGGGCCAGAGATAATAAAATTATTGGAATTAGTATAGTTCACATTCTTAATTGCTGACTCACCTGAAATTGCAAGTAGGCATTGGCCATTTTCAAGTTATATCATTCTTATATTGAGAAACTTAGAATTAGGACGTTTCCAAAGTCCTGAGCAGGTATATAGAAAGTGATTAATTTGGTGAACAAGTGGGATTACCCAGTCTACCGAACTTGAACAGTAAAGGGAAAACAAATGTGGTGTTGGGCTGAGAAGAGTTTAAAAAATTGGAGGTGGGGTTTCTGTTCAAGTGCCAAGATCAAGCCAGTGGACTCCAGAGGGGCTGAAAAATGAGGCTCTATGCCACAGTTTGCATCTAGGTTATTGATGTGCACCTTCTTTCCTACTCATTTCTATAGGAAAGAGCCTTTGTGGGGTAGCCTTTATGCTTTCTATAGCTACCCCAGGGAATGCCGAGGATAAACATTAACAGCTGCCATTTTTGTAACAGGCACATGATAAGAGCTATACAAACATTATCTTTATAATATACTGTGAGGTGGGTTTTTACAGTAACACTATGAAATGGGCATTATTACCCTGATTTTACAGTTGGAGAAATAGGCTCAGAGAGGTTTAAAAACCTCTCTGAAGTGAAAACAACTAGTAAATGGTAGAAAAGGCAGTCAAACTCAGATCTACCTCTAAAGTGACTGAGCCTTGATTTTTCTCATAAGGAACCACCTCTCTTCAATTTTCAGCCTGTGTTGTACCTACTGGCTAGAGGTCTGACCAATGGAGGGATCCTCTACCCTTTCTGTAGAGATGGTTTGCAGCAGTCAGCTTAGAGTCAACCCAGGACTTTGCTGGAACAATCAGAATTGCTAAATTGGTAGAATGTAAGCCTGGCCCTCTTGGTGGCCATCTTTGCCACTGTCCAGAGGGAACCCACTTGAGAATGACAATGAAGTCAACCCAGAGGGAAACAAAACCAAGAGATTTCATGGGGGGAGAAGGGGAAGTTCTGAGGTCATCGTTTGAGGCCCTGGATCCAACTGTGCCTGAGGTCACTTACCCTGAACATTCCAGTTATGTGAGCCAATAGGTTTCCTTTTTTGTTTAGTCTCAGTTGCATTTGTGTGACTTGCAACAGAAAGGGTACTGAATATTACATGCATTAGATGCTCATAGTTATGTACCAATGTGAGACCAGAAATTTCTAAAAATGAGAATCATTATTATTAAATTGGTGTTTATATCCTCGCATTAGGTAGAGAGGAGTTCTGATTATTCAGGCCCCCCTTCCTCGTTTCTTGATGATTCCATTCCTGGGTGTCTCCTCTTCC
Organism: Balaenoptera borealis; assembly: GCF_965194805.1. Taxonomy (NCBI): domain Eukaryota; kingdom Metazoa; phylum Chordata; class Mammalia; order Artiodactyla; family Balaenopteridae; genus Balaenoptera; species Balaenoptera borealis. The sequence continues at coordinate 33,184,541 of NC_138866.1, read as the reverse complement.
TTTTACATTTGCTCTTCCTCTCCTTGGTTTCCTTTTGGCCTTCCTTATTCACATCCACTACTGTAGAGAGAAAAAAAAGCATGAAACGTACATTCAGCTTTTCTGATTTATAAGGCTCTTTGAAATAGTTCAGATAAAGAGTAAGTGAAAAATAATGACTTAAAAGCAATGAAAAATCATATGGAGGTTTTAGTCAGCCATAGCTTCATTGCCACGTATTGAGCTTTATGGAAGTACTTGATGTCATTTCTTCCACGACAAAAATACAGGATTTTCTGGTTTAGTCCCACTTAATCATTAATGATGGGCTGTAAAATATTCTTTCTAGTTCAAAAGTGGCATCAAATAAGTAACTGAGATGAAATTAGAAATAATTTTGGAAATGTGGTCATTTAGCAAGCTGGCATTTACTGAACATCTACTGTGTATTGGACTAGGCTCTGGAAAAAGCAAAGACGAATAAAACATAATGTTCAAAATCTAGCTGGATCGGCAAGCCTAGGAACCACTGACCATAATGTAGTGTGATGGGCAGGAGGATAGTGAAAACATTGTACAACTGGTCCTGAATAGGAAGGGACCAGGCAGGATGGAAGCCAGACCATGGGGGAAGGGGCTTCTGGAGCACCCCCTCCACTGTGTCAGGCAGTAACTCCTTAGTACTGGATCATGTAGGCGGGTCCTGGGGCTGGTGAAATACTGGAGCCCTTGGGGCCTTAGGAACAGCAGCTATTTGCCAAATGGCATGGCAGTATTTCAGTATTTTAACAACTGGAATGGCCTGAGTAAAAGCCTGGGAGTCATTCTGTAATCAAGGCCTCTTAAAGTAGAGGGGAGGGAGGAACAACGATCCTCCTGAGGCAGAGAGAGGCGGTGAGGGTAGCTTTACGGAGGAGGTGACTTTTGAGCTGGGCTCTAATGAAATTCATTCAGGGAGAGAGAACAGCCCAAGGTAAGGCATGCCTGACATCTTTAATCAGCAGAGTCAAATTTGGGAGTGATCAGGAGGAGAGGGGGTAAGAGGTGAGACTGGCGCAGTGAGTTGGCCCAGGTTGAGAAGGACCTGCCAAAGAGTTTGAAAAGTAGATAGTAGAGAGCCAAGAATGGTTTTTAAGAAATTAAAAACATGATAGTTCAATGGTGAGGACTTCTGGTTTATGTGCAAGGGGTCTTGCTTTTCTGATGGAAAGAGAAAACTCACTTTAAAATCAGATAGATATATGATCCATATGCTCTACAAGGACCCCTCTTTTATAGATTGATCTGATTAATCTGGGAAAGCTAGAAGTACAGGGATTTATGCCACAAAAGCCTTGGACTGATGTTCACCCTGAGACAAGGAACTAGGAAGTGAGTGTTTTTCTGCATGTGTCATCTTCTGGACTCCCGAGGCTTTCTGGGTTACTTCAAAGCTGCCCATTTAGCTTCTTATGGGCAGGGACCTCATCATATTCATCTTTGTTTTCCCTAATGTCCAGCTCAGTACCTAGGACATAGGAGGTACTCAGTAAATATTTGTTGAATTAGTGTAACATTAAATAAGTCATTTGGTTCTAAGCAACCATTGCTTACACTTATTTTAAATATGGTTTTATATAATTGCAAAGTGTCTGCCCTTTTTAGGTCCTGTATTTTCATTCTGGCATGATCTACTTGCAGTGGCATTCAGCTAGAGTCTATGCCTGCTCAACAGGAAATTTCTGGCAACAACAAATTGTATATCCTGGCTAGATTGCTGACTAAGTGTAGCAGAACACTCACTCTTTAACTTGACTTTCCCTACCTGTATGAGGGAGAATATGTTTTTGCTTATTTATTCTGAAACGGAAAACATAAAAGTAATGCATGCTTGTTGTGGAAAAAAAAAGCAAGAAATATAGAATAATACAGAGTAGGAGGGAAAATCTTTCAGAGGTATATAATCTTCTAGGCTTTTTCTATGATATATTAAAATATGTTGTGCTCACAATATCATCCATACGTCATGGATAATTTTCCATGTAAATATAGGTACTAATCTTTTTTCATAGCAGCATGGTGTTCCATGATAGGGATATACAGAAATGTAGGCAACAGGATGATGACATTAACATGAATGAAATGTTGCATTCCTTAAACTCAAAAAAAATTTAAGCATTTTTGGTTTCAATTATTGAAAACAAACAACTTTGATCTAAGCTAGAGAAGTAGCAATCAATAGTTTCACTTCAGAAACAGCTGGCAGTCTGTTAGTATTTGTAGCCCTGCTCTGCTTCATCATTAACCTTGTCTAACCCCTTCTATCTAGAAACCCCAAAGAGCATAGTAAACATTACACAAATACTCCATAAAAGTTGTTCTTTACTGATCTGGACTGAAATGGATCTTTAAATATAGTTGTTGTTTTTTAACGTCTTTTAATAGGGCTCGCCTTAATTGGTCCTCTCTCTTGATCCTGATTTTAAAAGGGGAAGATGGCTCAGAAAACTGCTCCAGGTCACCGAATAAAGCCAAGCTCAGAACAATAGGATTCCTTTAGACCCATCCCCCATGCTGTCCCCCAAATCACACTCCCCCGTCACATGACTTCTGCGAGATGGAGATTCTGCAGCTGTGCGGAAGAGGACTGAGGTCTCTCTGCTCTTGTGTTTCTGGACCTGGCTTTTGTTTTTGTGTTTTGTTTGCATTCTCTTTTTTCTTGCCTTTCTTCTTCTTTGGTGTCTCAGTTTTTATGGAGTCCTGGCTGGCTCCCCTAGGGATGAATCTGCCTGCCTGTGCATACATGAATCCGCAGTGTCATTAGGATAGTTACCTCTAATCATTCTTCCTCGTTGCTATTAGAAGAACTCTGTCTGAGCGCTAAGAAAACTTCAATATGTGGGCTCTTGTCTTTCCCATGAAAGCTTTTGTCCCATAGTAATGAGGCACAGCTCTCATTTACTTCTAAAACATGATTAACTCCTTGGGAAGGAGATGAAAAAAATAGAGAGTTGTTATTTAAGATGGGTACCCTGGGGTAACAAAGGAGAGGCTTTTCACATTGTTGTACCTCCTAATTGGGCCAAGCCAAGGTTGCTGGGTGCCATTCCAGAAGGCAGTTCCCTGCCTGGTGGGGGACAGGAGCAGAGGGGTGACAGATTGAAGCTGACATTGGAAAGGCCTGGGACCAGAAAGGGTTTAGGACTTTTTAAGGCCAGATCTTCTGGACTTGCCTCCTATACCACCTCCAAAGGGCCCCGGGCGAGAGAAGGGAGCTTAGACCCCACACTCTGCTCTGTAGTCCCTGACATCAAGAGTTCCCTCACTCAGAATCTCTGGGAAGGGGCTGGCTTGCTTTATTCCTCGCAACTCTATATTGCTTGAATTGTTTATAGTGAACATGTGTTATTTATATAATCAGAGAAACATAAAGCTATATTCAGATTGTGGGCAGGGGAAAAGAGAGTTGTTTGGTGTAACTCACAAATAATTCCATAGTGCAGTCAACATTAAAGATAAAAAGTGTTTGTGGGATTAGGATACTTTAAAAGGCACCTAAAAATTCTGAGCAGAGCTGATCCTTAGCATGATGACAAACAACGAAGACTAACGCCCACACCTCCTTCCTTTAGAGGCTCAGTGCCAGGACTTGCTGGATCCTACAAAGGGCCCTGTCCACATTTCCCAGCCCAGAGAACATCTGTATTGGACAGTTTTCTACCCCTTTGATGGTCAATATTCATCTGTATTCTCAGCTTCAGTGTCCTGCATTTTAGGAGATTATCTACTGACTTATTCTGGAGAAGTTTCTCTGCCTGATGGAACATGTATGTGTTTTACAGGGAGACCACATGAAGACACAGATTTTGTCCGAATATATGATCCTAATGAGAATTTCAGACTAAACTGACAGCTCCCGGTTATGCCCTAACAACACCAGAGAGAGTTACTATATGAAGTTCCAGCTTCCTTCCATCTTAATGAGCTTGTTGCAAAGACTAGTTCAAACTAGATTGAGTTGAAGCCCTAAGGGAAAGGATAGGGAAGGTACTCTATTGTCTCTCTGTTACACCCTTAAAGTCATCTGAAATCCTGTCTTGTGTTTCCTTCTTGTCCTTTGCCCTTTTTTTCACCAGAGGAAGGCTTTAGGGAAATAGTAAGAATGCTGTGGTAACAGAGGGAATTAATTTGACCATGCTCTGAAGAAAGAGTGTGTTGATTCCCACTAGCAATAGTTTCTCCACCCATCAGAGCAGGGCCAGGGATGTGGACCATTACACAAACCAGTCCCACTTGACCAGCTGTTTTTGGAGATGTCAAGCCCAGAGTTCAGGCTCTTTACATAGAAACATGTTGCCTTCCTCGAATCAATTCCTGTGAGACTAAAGAAAATCCCGTGTGGCCCAAGCATGATGTAACAGGGATGTGCTTCAGAATTCAAGACACACCCTCTGAGTTCCTGGCATCTTTTTTACCATAATAATCACACAGCCGCAGCCTTCCTTCTGTGACCCTTGCGAGCCAGGGTTGCCTTGGCTGTATTTCCTAGCAGTCCTAGACAAGAAGGTCCAGCTCTGCCTCCTATGGGTCTGTGGACAGTGCTGGGAAGTCAGGCCTGTCTCACTGGATGCTCAGAGAACTTAGTTTTTACATCTGGACAGAGATCCTGTGCATCATGCTTTTGTGGTCTACCTGATTTATGGTAGAGAAAGGGAACAGGTTTTTGTCAGTTGAAATTGCCTGTAACAGTATTTAGTTGCTTTAGTTGGAGCCAGATTGAAATTTCCAAATTTCTAAATTCAGACAGTGCAACCAGCACATACTTGTTCAAAGTTACTTAAAAGTTAAAATCAATAATACTTACACTAACTTTTGATTCTTAAAAAAACATGAAAAATAAATGTGGTATTTGATGGCCATGAGCTTACTAGTAATTCAACCATTTCTTCTTTCTTTAGCAGCACCCCATGGTAATACTAACAAATGGTAACACTAACAATTTCAGTAATGGTTAGAAATCTCATTTTAAACCTAAATTTACAGTGCTGTGGGCTGTGTATAAAACTATACATTAGCCTTACACACACAGACACTCTCACATGGGCAGCAAGCAAAAGCAAATAGATCATGGGACTAACTCTCTAGCCTTCAAGACAGAGAAAATCAGTAACTTTCCTGTATTTTTTACCTGCTCCCTTACCACAGTGGAAAGAAATTTACGTTTCTTAGGTTCTTATGATGTGCCATATTTTTCATTAATTTCATTCATCTCATTAATTTTCACAATAAGCCTATGAAGCTGGTATTATCGTGCTCATTTTAGAGATGAGGAAAGTGAGGCATAGAGAGGTTAGAGTGCCCAAAATCATACAGCCAAGATTTGAAGCCATGACTGACTAAATTCAAAGCATCTTACATTTTGTAATAATGATGATCATACTTGGCCCCAAGCCACCTTTTTTCAGTCCGCTGGAAGAATGATTTGAGGTTAGTTAAAAATTATATTGAGCACCATTGAGAGGAGCTTTTTGGTGTATAGTACTTTTATGTATGGTATGTGCACGCGTGTGTGTGTGTGTGTGTGTGTGTGTGTGTGTGTGTGTGTGTGTATGTAACTGACCCTCAAAGCTGGTATTATGATAATACCACCAAATCACTACCTGATTGGAGATAGAAGAACTAAAGCTCACAAAGAGTGCCTCCTCTTTAATGTGGAGGTTCGACCACTCATATTTATCTCCACCCTTTCTCATGATCTATCTGAAATTATTTCAGTTTAATAATAATAAAAAATGGTAACCCAAAAGGGCAAAGAGATTAGATCTCTTTGAGACATGAACAGGTTTCAACAAGATATTGGAAGACAGGAAGAGATAGAAGATTGACAAGATATAACAGAGGAAACTGCAAACCAAGGCATTTTCAGTGTAGCGTAACAGTAGAACACTTACAAGATTTCCTGAGACTTGGAAGCACCAGGTATCAAAGAAGGCAGAGAAGATGAAAACAGGAGATTGGTTGAAAATTTTACATGAAATATAGGAAATAGTTGGACCACCTTTCTCACCCTGGACAGCCAGGTGACCAATCTCCAACCCAGGTTGAAGGCCAAAATTTATCTTTGGAGAAAATAAATTAGAGAAGTTTCAGACTTGGGACTTCAAACAAAGCAGAGGACAAGGGGAGGCATTGGCTAAAACAAGGGATTACACCTGCCAAATGGTGAATCTGAAGCCCCTTTCTCTGCCCTGCTTCTAGAGTGTAGGAACTAGACAAGAGATTGGACAACTCTTTTCTGTAAATACCAGTCCACCTCTGAGAAGGTATCTCCATGTATTGAAATTCATCAGTGTCCAGTGAATCCCACCAATTTACAAATGTTGTCCATGTACACAGTATTTCTAATTATATTTTTAGAATAAATTATATTTTCTATTATATAATTTAAACATGACTGAACAACCAAGGATCACCAGACTTTAGAACGTGCCTCCCACATCAAAGAGAAAACAAAACAAACAAGAACCATGAGGCGTTAGAGATAATGCAAGATTTAGGGGGAAAAGACCCTTAAACTATAATTAATATCCTCAGAGAGTTAAAGATGATATGAAAACAAGAATAGGTTGTATTGAATTAGAAATAGTCATAAGACAAGAAAGAGCTCCTGAAAATCAAAAATATGGTAGCTGACTTAAGTTCAATTAAAGGAGTGGATGGTAATACCAAGTGATAGTATTTGAATTATGTGTAAGTGTTAAGTTGATTAAAAACAAAACAAAATAATTAATTTTCTAGAACTGTGAAAATATTTAAAACAGAAAAGGAATTGCAGGGTTGAATAGGGGAAGATAATAAAGATGGGTATTGAATCAGAATGTTAAAAATTTGTCTTGGGAGACGGAACATATAGAATGGTGGAGTAAGGCAACCTGCAGCTCCTCAAAATCAACAAAAACATTGACTAAAACTGTCAAAATCAACTTTTTCCCAACTCTGGAAATTAATTAAAGGCTTGGAAAGTCTGGCGAATTTTAATTCAAGAAAACCAGGTGAATCTCTGTAAGAACAGCAAGATTTGTGGCATTAAACTTTCACTAATTCCATTGTCCTTTCCCCAGACCTGCAGTAAGCTTGAAAGCCAACCATCTCGCAACTACATTAGCTTTGTACTGTAACTTGGAAAGGTTTGGAGCTCCCCAAAAGCCCTGTCCAAGAGAACTGTCACTATTTGACCTGACTCAGAACTTGGTTTGTGTGAATAGCCCTGCCTACAGGATGTTCGCTGAAAATAATCGGTAGCAATTGTTTACCTTCATGGCTGCCTAAGGTCCTATTACCAGTTAGAGCTAACAAGAGGCGGACCAAAAAAATTTTAAAGGAAAAATTGGGGGATAAGATGTCCACAAGGAGCTTTGTAAAGGTCCTACATATACCAGGGACTCTAGAAGGCTACACACATGTCCAGAGCTTTGCTCATGCCCAAGAAAGACCTGAGAAGACCTTAAGCTGTCACTTGAGGCTTGAGGCTTGTAAACAGGAAGTGAACGTTAAGACAAAGTTTTAAATTGCCTGAATGCATGCCCCAACACACACACACAGACCATTGGCAAAAGCTGGGAGACTTACTGATTCAAGGCATTTAGGGAAATCTGTTTATTCAAATACAGTTCAATCATTAATCACTAAGTGACTTCATGTGTAAGGCATCTTCAATAAAATTATAGGCTGACTCCTGATCAGAAACTGTGGAGGCCAGAGGCAATGGAAAGATGTAATCAAATTGCTGAAAGGAAGACTGTCAACCAAGAATTGTATATCCAACAAAACTATCCTTCAAAAATGAAGAAGAAATTAAGACACTCTCAGAAATACAAAATCTGAGAATTTGTCACTAGTACACCTACCCTACAAGAAATACTAAAAGGAGTTCTTCAAGGTGAAATGAAAAGACTCTGAGGGTAACTTGAATCCACCTGAAAAAGTAAAGAGCACTGGTAAAGGTAAATATATAGGTAAATATAGAAGCATGAATGTGAGATTTTTTTTGTAATTCTTTTTTTCTCTAATATGATATGAAAGACAACTGCATAAAGCAATAAATATAAAACTATGTTGGTGGACTTCTAATGTATAAAGATGCAATTTGCATAACAGTGGTAGTACAAAGGAGGAGAAGAGAATGGACCTACACTGGAGCAAAGTTTTTTTTTGTAAACAATTTAAATTAAGGTAGTATCAGACTGAACTAGATTAGTTTTAAGTTAAAATGTTAATAGCAATCCCCAGGGCAACCTATAAGAAAGTGGATAGTAAAAGAAACAAAAGAATTAAAATGGTAAACTAGAAAAATATCTAACACAGAGAAGTCAGTAATAGAAAAATAGAGGAACATAAACCACAAGATAACACAGAAAAACACATAGCAAAATGGCAGACATATATCCTATATTATCAATAATCACATTAAAAGTAAATGGACTCAGGACTTCCCTGGTGGTACAGTGGTTAAGAATCCACCTGCCAATGTAGGGGACGCAGGTTCGATCCCTGGTCTGGGAAGATCCCACATGCCGCAGGGCAACTAAGCGTGCGCGCCACAACTACTGAAGCCTGCGAGCCTTAGTGCCCGCGTACCACAACTACTGAGCCCGCGTGCTGCAAATACTGAAGCCTGGGTGCCTAGAGCCTGTGCTCTGCAACAAGAGAAGCCACCGCGATGAGAAGCCCACACACCGCAATGAAGAGTAGCCCCCGCTCGCAGCAACTAGAGAAAGCCCACGTGCAGCAATGAAGACCCAATGCAGCCAAAAATTTTAAAAATTGAAAAAAAAAAATGTAAATGGACTCAACACTTCAATCAAACCCCACCCCCATGATCCAACTGTATAAAGTCAAAGACATAAATCAATTGAAAGTAAAAGAATGGAAATTATATACCATGCAAACTGTGATATTGTGATTTATAAGAAGTATATATATTTGGTCATTCAGATGACCAAAATATATTTCTCATATATATTTAGTCTTCATCCATAGTTCCTGACTCACATGTTCCAAAACCCTTGGAATTTTCTGAGCAATAAGAGCAATGGGAGCATCTTTTGTTACAATATTTAGTCTCTTGTCCTTAGTTTCTGAAAATGCTTCAGAACCATAATAGTGAAATGGTTGTCTTGTTATTTATAATAAGCCCTTTCCACCACAACTGGGTTTATGTTAATGAAGATGACTTTTGTGAAGCCCCTAAGGATAGGCGCTGGTTTCCAGGAGAACCAACCATGAAAAGAGGCTCGGAAATTTCAGTCCCACCCTCTGATTTCTGGGGAGGGCAGAGGGGCTAGAAGTTGAATCAGTCAGCAATGGACAATGAGTTAATCAATTATGCCTATGTAATTAAGCCTTCATAAAAACCCAAAAAGAGAGGGGTTCAGAGAGCTTCCACGTTGGGGAACAAGAACACTTCCACATACCACCATGCTGGGCCCCAAGCTCCACTGGGACAGAAGCTATTTTGTTTGGGACCTCACCCTATATGTCTCTTCATCTGGTTGTTGATTTGTATCCTCTAATATCCTTTATAATAAATTGGTAGTCTAGTGAGTAAGTGGACTTTCCTGAGTTTTGTGAGCCATTCTAGAAAATTAATTGAACACAAGGAGAGGGTCATGGGAACCTCCAGTTAGTATCCATTCAGTCAGAAGCACAGGTATAAACCTGGGCTTGCAACTGGCATCTGAAGTGGAGGGCCGTCTGAAGTCTTGTGGGACTGAGCCCTTTACCTGTGAAATATGATTCTATCTCTGGGTAGATAATGTCAGAAGCAGGGTTCAATTCTCAGACACCCTGCTGGTGTCTGAGAACTGCTTGTTGGTGTGAGAAGGTCTCCACAAGCATACACCTTGGAATTGGGTCTAGGAACCATTTTACAAATAGTAACCAAAAAAGGGCTAGAATGGCTATACTAATATCGGACAAAATAGACTTTAAGACAAAAATTATTACTGGAAACAAAAAAGGACATTTTATAATGATAAAAGGGCGAATCCATTGGAAAGACATAACAATGTTAACCATATATGCACCTAACTGAGCCCCAGAATATATGAAGCAAAAACTGACAGAATTGAAGGGAGAAATCGACAATTCAACAACAATAGTTGGAGACTTCAGTATCCACTTTCAATAATGGATAGAACAACTATGCAGAAGATCAACAAGGAAATAGAAGACCTGAACAATACTATAAACCAACTAGACCTAATAGGCATCTACAGAACACTCTACCAAGCAATAGCAGATATACATTCTTCTCAAGTGTTTGTGGAACAGTTTCATGGATAAACCATATATTAGGCCACCAAACAAGCCTCAGTTAATTTAAAAGGACAAAACCATGCACACTAATCACACTGAAATAGAATTAATAGTCAATAACAAAGGGAAATTTGGGGAATTCTCAAATGTGTACAAAGTAAACATATACTCACACAGCCACTCCTAAATAAGCAACAAGTTAAAGAATAAATAACAAGGGGAATTAGAAAATACTTTGAGAAAATGAAAACAAAAATACAACATACCAAAACTTATTAGATGCAGCTAAAGCGGTGCTTGGAGGGAAATATATAACTTAAATACCTATCTTAAGAATTTTATTGTATGTAAATTCACCTCAATAAAGCTGATATTTAATATAGAAAGAACTAATGATCCATATTCTTTGACTATATAAATTTGCATACTACCATATAGGTGTAGTCACTAAATTCTCTCTGATTTTAGCATAATTGGGGAAAAATCACTAACTCTTTCAAACTACATATAAAGTTCACTGGGAAAAAAAAAACCTAACATGGTTTTTAAAATATATGAACAAATATTAAGCTTATAGTTAATTATATGAATGCTGAAGTATCTAGGGGAAAGTGCACTGATGTTTACAATTTACTTTAAAATGCAACAACAACAAACAAATAAGATGGGTTGGTGGATGAATAGATAAGTGATAAAAACAAGTATAACAAAATGTTAGTGGTAGAATCTACTTGATAGGTTTATGGGTATTCACTATAAAATTCTTTTAATTTTGCTGCATGTTTGAAATTTTTCAAAATAAATGATGAGAAAATTATAAACTCAAAATACCACTCTGACCCTGAACTATTGCCATCCCATAATTTATAAGTTAATAGCCTATTGATCTGAAGAAATTAATGTTTTCCTTAAGGAACAAGCTCTTTTAATTTATAAACTTTGGGAACCTAATGTATTATGTAAACATTTTTAAACAATCTCTTCACCCGGAGAGATGTTATGAAAGAGCATAATGATACTCTGGGGGGGAATAAGATCTTGTAGCCTCAGGGCCAAACTTTCTAGGAGAATCTTCCCAGGGTCTAGAATTATATTTCATAAGGGATTCAAATCAGCTTCAGATTTCTGCCCCCAGTTTCTGTAGGAAAAGTTGTGAAATAGGCCACATGTAGGTAAATTAATAAGTTCGTGCCTGCTCAAACACAGTTCATTTTTCCACCCTGTCATTTTCCAGCACTGTATTACTTCTACAGATTTTGCTCCCCTATTTTGAGAAAGCAGTTTAGACACCGTTAAACTCATTCTCTACTCTCCCCTAATAATCTTGCAAAGCTGTTGGTACTGAGGCTTCAGTGTTCCATGGAGAGTGATTTTCCAAGTGACGGAGCCGATTCTAATCAGTATACAATCCAGATATGGACTGGGACCTGGACCTCTGCCACCTTTCCCTCCAGCTCTCTTAACACAATGACTAGGGAATTCCTTTGAGGATCACTGAGTACACTTCAAGCCCCCCTGATCCTGTGGCCTCCTTCCAGCCACAGAGATCTTCCTGTCTGGAGCATTTCCGGCCTTTCTGTCCCTTGGCTTGGAGAGTTCAGCTCAACCTGGAGAAGGGACAGAAGACTTGAGGTTATCAAAAGCCTGTTGAATTATCTGATGCAAGGCTGGCTGGCTTGTTTGCCTCCCTGGCTCTCTTCCTGGGCTTCAAAGCAGCTGAGAAAACAACCTTTTTCTAAGTCTTGGACAAGGAGGAAAATCCCTGGCATGAAGGATTTCTGTCGCAGACATTTGGCACAGCTAGAGGAAAGGTTTGGTTAGCTTAGCAATGGGTTTTATTAGCCCAGGCATCCAGTTGAAATGAGATAATAGGGTCCCTGTTGAAGGACATTTTAGAGTCAGTGGGTTTGCTCCCTTTGCTTCTCAGCAGGACCCTTGCATACAGATGAAAGTATTAGGCATGTTCAACAAGGGCATCGCTGGTGAGTTCATCAACGGCCACATAATCTTGCTGATCATGGGGGAGACTGAGATAGGGTTAAAAAATTAGCAAGCTAGGAAACTGTGGATGGATGCAAAGTCCTATTTCTGAGCTATCCAACTCAACTGCTTCTCACTCCAGTTTTCTTGGCTGAACACATTACATTGTCTTTGGGCCCTGCGTTTTGTAAATAGAAAGAAAGGGACAGAAAGAACACCAGGCCTACCACCTGCCCCTACAGGAAGAAACTCTGCTTACACTTTCCTTCTGCCAGCTCATTTTACTCTGCCCTTTGCCCCCAACCAATATGAGATTTGGGGTAATGGGTGGGAAGGGGAAGGAAATAAAAGAGAGGAAGGATTCATTAGCAGTGTTAAAGGAAGCCTGCCTGGCACAGGATATGGAGAAGAGAAAGTGGAAGAACCAGTGCCAGCTTACCCTCAGCGCACGGCTGCCTATTCATGTCTGCTTCCCTGGGCCACAAAGGCAAAATTCACTTTTTCCTCAAGTCAGGGCTCTTTTGCAGAAACTCATATACCCTGCCAGGACCAGAACTCTATAAAAACAGCCTCCAGGATAGCCTGTAGCCAAGGTTCCTGACATCTTTGTGCCGTCTTCTCCACACTGGCCTTCCTGACCACCTGTGGAGGTGAAGGCCTAGGCCGGGTTGCTCCAGAGGAGGGTCGCACCTGTACTTTAAAAGGACACAGGCACTATCCCTAGAAGGTGTCACCATCCTGGAGGAGGCCTGAGGTTCCTAAGCCCAGCACTTTCTGTTCTATGGCTCCTTTTCCACTTTCTGAGCCTCTTGGAAGTGGGATCACGCCAGGAAAAACATGTGATGCTATAGCAAGCTGAAACCGAAGACTTGACTTTGGTCCTGCCCAAGCTGAGAATTTTGGCAGTGATTGACTGGGCGGCCTGCTCTTTTCTATGGCATCTTCTAAGTCCCCCAACTTTGGGAATGGGGTGCCAGTTAAGTCCTCAAAATGGGTATGAGTCAGAGCTTCTGAGGGTCACCATTTTTTTTGTTTGTATTTCATAATTGAGCTTCTGTTATGCATACAGCACCATACTGGAGGTTGGTAGCACCAGGAGGAGCAGCAATGATGATGATGGTCTCTGCCTTCAAATACACGGTAGTAAATTCAAGTAACATTAACTATAAAATGCTGGAGAGAACAGTAAGGACTATTAGGGAGGTACAGATAGTGCGGTGGGTTCAAGAGCCATTACCCCAGGCTGGAGAAATTGGCATATGCTTTCTGGAAGCGGTAGCATTTTTATGGGGTTCAAAGAGTAGGTAGGATTTGGACATTCAGACATGAAGGGCAGAGGAAGCTTGTGAACAGCTGAATCAACCTGCATGGATGTCCTGTCTGGTTCCCTTCTTTGTCTTGAATCGTGCCATATCCATGCTGCAGAAGAAATGCCCTTATTTGGTGTCATGTATTCTGCCTCTTTGATGTCTTATCCCATGGAAGTGGATTGATCTGTGCTTGACAAATCGGGGGCTACCATCGTGCTGGTTAAAAGTACAGACTATAGAACTAGTTGGCTTGGGCTGGAATCCTTCGGCACTTAATGAGCTGCCTTAATGTCTTCAGCACTTAATGAGCTGCCTACCTCAAAGGGTTGTTCTGAGGAATAACGTCTGTTGGTTGTTATTTCCATCATCATCATTACTGTGGGAACCTTGGAAGGCCCCCCCACCCACCCCAATCCTGTAGGACTTTCCACCATTTTAGATCAATTCCTCTTTTCTGAGAGTCTCATATTAAAATGCAAGCACCAGAAAGGGTAACAGTGGAAGGTTTAAACCAGCTATGCTTTAGAGCTGAAGAGAATCAGCTGACAACTTATTTGCTCAGAGCAAAATAGGTACCCGAGTGGAGGGATGTAAAAGAAGGGGAAGAGGGTCTGTAAGGGGAGGCCAGTGAGCTGCAAGAGCCAACTTCTCCCCCCTTGTTTTATTTAGAGTACCTAGGCCTCTGGATTTTCGCTTGTACGCTGGGAGAAACCTTCACACATACAGCATGGGGATAAAGTGAGGAACAGTGAAGAAAATGCCCATCAGTCATTTTAGGAGCCCACACATGCAAAACACTGAACTGGGCCCTATGAAATGGAAGGGTATGGAATCAGAGGAAATGCCCCTGATCTGTGCAATCCCATCAAGAATTCAGAACATACATCTAGGAAATAAATTGAGGTAGAAACAGATGACAGTCTTTTTTGTTGTTGTTGTTCGTCTTAGTGGTGGAAGTTTAATTAATGGTCTACGCTATGATTGTGTGTCTGTTTTCTTCTTCTTTTTTAAATTTTTGTGTATTTTTGGTACAACTTTTAAAGTTTACTTTCCATTTACAGTTATTATAAAATATTGGCTATACTTCCCACCATATATTGGCTATATTTTCCTATTATACAGTACATTATTGAGCCTATCTTACACCCAATAGTTTATACCTCCCCTCCCCCCACCCCTCTGAGCCCCCCGCCCCATGGTAACCACTAGTTTGTTCTCTATATCTGTGTGTCTCAGATTGCAGTCTTTTAAAAAGTGCAAATTCATACAGCGCAAATTGAATCCTCCTGACCCATAGTAGGTACTCAGTAAATGTTTGCTGATGGACGGACTGAATGAGTGAATGAGTGCCCAAGAATGAAGGGCTCACAGTAGAAGGTCAAAGTGAAAAACAGCCCAAAGGCCTAAAGGCTTCCTTGTATTATCTTCTGCCACCAGAATGTCAGCTCCATGAGAGCAAGGACCTCGTCTGTCTTGCCCCCTGCTATGTCCCCTGCACCTAGAACAGTGCCTAGCACAAGGAAGATTGCCCAGTAAATGTTTATGGGTTGAACAAGTACATGCGTAGATGGGTGGATGGTACAAATAATGGAAATTACTTCCAGACGGTAGTGGGATTTGGGACCCAACACCTAGTACATATTAGGTATACCTTAAATGTTCCTTGAATAATTTAAAAATATTGATGAACATGTTCCTTGCAAGGATAGGTGAAGAGAGGAGAAAGTGTATCCATTAGGGCATAGCTACAGTCGAGCTTGTCTGATACGAAGGAAACATTCAAGAAAAAACCATATGGCTATTTGCAGGAAGTGGGATTATGGCTCACAATACCACACACCTGTCTTGTGGAGTTCCAGGGTTTTCGGAGCCGCATGGGTCTGTACTCATTCTTACCCAACTACGTATTTCCGTGAACCCTCAGAGGGTTCCAAAGCCAGCTACACACGCTGCACACATGGCTGAGTATGATAAAAACTTTTTCACTGAGGCCCCGGGATTTTATTCAGCAGCCAGGCCCTCCCTGCAGGGCTTAGGTATTGAAGAAGACAGAAGGACACCTGACAACAGCACAAGTCAGGCAGTGATCAGAACACCCCAGCTTTATAGGTTGACAGCATCTAAAACAGAACAGCCTAAGGTATCTGCTAGGGAGGGTTGTTTGCTTTATAAGAGGGTAATTTATTGTTTGAAAGGCACAAGGGCATGGGGTACTCATTCAAGTCTAAAAAAGGGAAGAGTCAATCTGTATTCCCAAAGATAGGTGGCAAGCATCACTTTTTTTTCTGAAATCTCTTGGGCTAAAAAGCTAATTTACACTTCCCCTCTATACTATGTTACACTATAGAATCTCCAGGTCAGAAAACTCATATTAAAAGCAATATGCACCTTCACTCCAGGCCTCTTACCAGCATGTTTGCATTGAAGTGTTTGTGGTCATGGGTTGCTTTGGACGTCTAACCACCTTGATGGTTCTCCCCCAGTTGTTCTCTTGTTTGTTATTTCCCTGTGGGAATTTGGGCTCCAATCCAAACACATTGCACCCAGCATGGTTTGCTGAATGAGAAGAGCAGGACCTTGTTCTAGATACTTCCCTTGTTCTAGATACTATGTCTCCATTGATATAACCTGAGATCACACTAGATTTTTGCAAACCACATCTCACAGCCAACTGGTATTGAACTGTAGTAAACCAACACCTAATTCATTTTCTGAATGTTAAATCTCATCTTCCCCCTTCTGTAACCAATAGTTGGTCCTCTATTCTTAAGGCCAAGGCCTTACATATATTTCAATAAAATTGTGTCCTAAAAGATTTGCAGGATTTGTCCCAACACTGTAACCAAATTGAGATTTGTTTTCATATAATGATTGTCTAATCTAATATAGTAACTCCTCTCCTAAATTTTTTTGTCTTCTGTTACCATATTCAGCATCCCATCAATTGGTTTAGTCACATGATGCACAAGTCCAAATGTCATGTTTTCAAGGAGGTCCTCTCTTACTACCCTATTTTAAATTGACCCCCTCTTTTGATTCAGTACACTTCCTATACTCTTTCTCTGCTATTTTTCCTCCATAGCACATATAATCATCTAATATGCCATATATTCCACTACTTATTCATTTTGTATATTATCTTTTGCCTCCTTTAGAATGTAAGCTCTATTAAGGTAGCAATTATCGCCAGTTCTATTCCCTGCTGGATCCCAAATGTGTTGTATAGATTGAATATAACAGTTGAATACATCAGTATCCTCATTCAGATCAGTAAAAATGTTTAATATGATAGGACTAAGGATAGAATCAAGTACATTCTACTAGAGGTTGTTACCCCTCACCAGATTGCTATTGATCTTTTGGTCACTTTCAAATCCACTTAATGGTGTTAGCATCCAGCCCAACTTGTTTTCACTTTATCTAGGAGGCTACTGAGAATTTGTTACATTTTTTGCTGAAAATCAGTTCATGCTGGTGGTAGCCCTCTGATCTATCAATCTGGAAGTTCTTTGCCAAAAACGGAAGTGGAATTCATCTGACGTAACTGATCACTTCCTCTTTCTAACTGCATGCAATCATCCTTTTGAGAACCCATTTTAAACCCTGCTTGGGAGGGACAGGGCGTTAATCAATGACCTGTCCAAACCCCTTGATTTCCTGGAAGGGAGGTACTTCCAGGTGTGAGGTCCCTTCGTGTGAGGTCCTTCAGGCTGGGGCTCTGGTCACGTTCACAGAGTGGGCATGAGCTCCCTGGGGGAGGAAGTTGTCAGATGATGGAGGTAGCGCCACTGAGCTGAAAGGCTTAGGCTCAAATGTCATTTAGTGGTTGCATTGGACTATTATATCCTTTTGTCTGAGTCTCAGATTCTGTGGTCTATAAAATAAATTTTCAAAAATTTAGTATGATACTTTATTGAATACTGTTTATTTATACCGTTTTGGTTTCATGTCCAATTTTTTCATGCAGGCAGTAAAGATCTGAGGTTTGGGATATGTTTATTTCTATTGCTCTTTGAGCTAAAGGATTTATATTTCTCTTCTCCATTTCCTTTTTTCCCATTCTTCCTGACACACCTGTGGTTTAGGCTCTTGTCATCTCGTGCCTGAATTATTACAGTAGCTTCCTAACTAACTCCAGGATTCCCATCTCTTTCTTCTCCATCTTCGATTCTTCAATCAGGCTAATTTCCTGAACCTGGCTATTCAAAATGTGGTCTATGGACCACACCATCAGCATCTCCTAGGATCTTGCTAGAAAGACAGACTCTCAAGCCACACTCAAAACCTACTGAATCAGAATCTGCATGTCAACAGGACCTGCAGGTGATTCAAACCAACATTAAAGCTTGAGAAGCACTGTCCTCTCTTCCACCATGTGATTCCCCTACCAAGGGGCATCCATAAACTCACATTGAACCATCCCTAAACTATCTCTGTGAGAAAAGTTCCACCTTAATTTTCAGGTGAGAGGTTTTTGATGTGAAGATGTAAATGCCCACCTATACCATCTACTCATTGGTTCTGAGAATGATGAGCAAATTTACCTAGGTAACTTTAGAGCAGTTATAAAAGTTGAGATTCACCTTGAGTTGAATCCTTCTGGTAAAAGCAAAGTATATTGGTTTTTGGTGAGTAAAAGTTAAGTGGTACTTGGGAAACATGTGGTGAGTCGGTTGGAAACGTTCAAACTAAGGTTCTTAGTTTGACACAAGCATTTTATATACTTAATTTAATCCTCAAAATAATCTCATTTAGGTGGGTGTTGTTATCCCCATTTTACCTATAAGGTAACTGAGACTCAAAAAGGTGAGGTTGTCCAGAGCCTCAGTACTGGGTAGAATTCAGGCTACACCATAGTAACAGACATCCGAAATACGGTGGTTCAGACAAGTGGCTCTGTACTGAGCTGGACAGGTGACCCCAGGTGGTAGGCTTTGCTGATTCATCAGGTCACCCAGCTTCCTTCTCCCATATTGCTTCATCATCCCCCAGGATGTGGCTGAAGCTGGTTCCTGCCCTTGGGAAGAGGGAAAGGGAAAGTGAAGAGCCCATAATTTTCTTATAATCCAGAAGTTCTACCTGTCACTTGTACTCACATTCTGTTAGTCAAAACTTAGCCACATAGCCACACCTAGTTGCAAAAGAGGCAGAAAAATGTTGAAACCTGGCGAGTTGTTAACTAACTGGAAAAGGGTGGCGACTGGGGGAGATCACAGGCGCTGCCACAGGCACTGAGCTGATTAATGGAAGAGCATAGATTCAAACTCCATGACTTCAACCTGTGGTCTTTCTACCATTCTTTTCAACCATTTCTCATAGTTGACAGTCAGTAAATGTTTGTTGAATTGAGATAGATTGAGATAGTACATGTAAGCCTTTTGATTATTTGAAATTATTTCTTCCTTCTCCCCTGCCTCCCTGATTACCTAAGTGGCTCTGTGCCAACCTATCACTATTTTTTGATGATGTTAATTTGTAAAACGGAAAGTGGATATTCATCTTCCTTCAGGAGAAATGTTATAATACAATAATCTGCCAGTTCTTAGAGGTTCTGTGGAATCATATGAAGTGTGATAAGGGGTGTTAATGATAGTAATTTTTTTAACGACCAAATGACCATCCCCTTTAAAGTGGGTGTTCTTAGGAGAATGCCATTGCTCAAAATATTTTTGATATTTTATGTTGGCTGATATAGCAGTAAAGTCTCACCGCAATAATACTTCGTGACAACATCATCAAAATCACAGAGTCATGCATACAGTCATAAGCATTTAACCAACGTGTATGTGGGTCTCCTGGGGGTCAGCTATTTAGACTGGGCCTGGCTGGCTAGCTCTGGGTCAGGTGTCTCTCATTCTCCTTATGAGATAACAGATTACCTTGAACATATTTCTCTCTGGCAGTAGCAGAAGCATAAAAGAACAAGTGGAGTTACGTGAGGCTTCTTGAGGCCTAGGCTAAGAATTGACACAATCTGTTATTCAAAGCAAGTCATGTGGCCAACAAACCCACAGTCCAGGGCCATGGGAAATACTCTACACCTCATGTAAGAGGGAATGTAGTCACATGGCTAAGGGTGTGAATACAGACTTGGTGAAGATTTGGGGCCAACAAAGCAACCTATCATGGCTCTGCCTTTACCAAGTCATTTTCAATATTTGCAGTGATGTTAAATCTTTATCTTTTAGGGGTAGATTTTATTTTATTTTTTTAGTAAAATAGCTAAATTTATGAATGAAATTAGACAATCAGGCTAAATTTATCTTTGGGCAGAAAGGTGGCTATTTAGACATGCGATATCATAATGAAACTTATGTCTAGAACTGGTTCAAGAATATGGCATTCAGTGGTAGAACAGTTGGAATTGATGTACAGCCTTCCAAGGTGATCAGTTGACTGAAGGAATAATACTCATTTGTTTCTGAAATAATTTCACAATAAATAAACCTCACAGTTTACAGTCACATGTTCCCACTTTGTTTCAAAGTGGGAATAGGAATGAATAGAGGCTCATCTCTATTTCCTTTGACTAATCCTGAGCAAATATGCTTTCTGTGCAGATTCTCATTGCCAAGTCCCCTCTGGCGACCTTCACCACATTTGTCTACACCATCGAGAAGGAAGGCCTGGTTCTTCAAGGTAAGATTCTCGGATTAAGCCATTTCTTTAGTCTGATTATGCTCAGTGCTGCCCATTGCGGGGTGATAATTACTGCTGTGCTCCTGATAGAAGCTCCTTTGGGATGGAATCAAAGGCCAAGATGAATTGACCAGTGACGTTTATCCTGATAGGATAAGAGAGACTGGCAATTGTGGCAAGACTTTGACAGAGGTTACGGAGAACTATAGAATTTCCTAACAGACAACCCAAGAATGAGGGACAGATCGAGTAGGCTAGGAACTGCAACCACCCCAGTCCTCTTCGCAGGTTCCGTGGGGTGAGGGACCAGGAGGTAGGTCTCTGACACCAGCGTGGAGGGCCCAGCCCTGCCTCAGAGCCTTCTCACTTAGCGGGTGGAGGAACGTCATGGCTTCACGAGCGCTACTTCCTCGGCCTCCTTCCGGTTACTCCATTTCCTCCCACTGTGCTCAAGTCCCGACTGGGGACCAGGCCTTGCAGACCTGCACTTTGTGACACGGGCCTGAGTTCTGGCTCGTGGTAGAGCCCCCCAAGGCCACAACCCAGAACTAATTCAACAAACAGGGGGAAAAGTGGATTGAGGGGCATCATTCCCAGATGCTGGGTCCTCGGGTGGTTAGGAAAAGCATCCAATGGCAGATCTGCAGAAAACAGTGAACAGGAGGGGGTAAATTCAAACCCCACTGAACTTAGCCCACAGGGTCAGATGTCCCAGACAGCTTTGTAGATTAAGAAGGGTCCCCACAGAAGTGCTCAGGATACACGTCTGTCCCCCGCTGTCAGGCAGGAGGCCCTGCCCCAGGAGATGCGTAGGTGCCCATCTAGCCGGAACCACAGAGGAGCATATTGCCATTGCTTTCCACGGGAGGAATATCTGCCCTTTAGGATTTTGTAAGCTGAGTGTTTTTCCCAAGTTTATGAAACAGGGTAAGTCCTTACAATATCCCCACGGAGACACATTGCATTGCAAAGATCTAGCAGGACTTTTGTGGGGCAGGCTAGACGGTTCATGCTTCTGACTGAGGAACAGGCTGCAGCCTTCCTTTTCCTCTCCTTCTAAAACGTCCACTTCTTAATGGACCCAGAAAGCAGCGTGTTTGTTTGGTGCAGCTGAGCTCCACAGCAGGGACTCGGGTCCAGGGAAATTTGGAGTAAGAACTACTGACCTTTGACTCTTAGCCTTTGACTTATGCTATCTAAGTTCCTTGGTAAATATTTTTTTTACAATTGCAAATATTGTTTTCTGACAAAGAAGCAGAGATTTTAAGACCAGATTAAGCAAAGCAAACAGCAGGCCCCTTTGTTACAGACTCTCTAAGGGTGTATAAGTAATAAGCAATCAGAAAGCTGGACTTGTGTTTACCCAGTGCACAGTGTGCCCTTTGGCTCTTCATTTTTAGAGCGTTTCTTAAAAGATTAGAAGTCTAGTAAATAGCAATTTTAGATGAAGATTTCAAGAAGTTCTATGGAAGATTACAAGATAATTTCAGGAAGAAAAGGGCCAGTTCTGCCCAGATGGCTTGTAGGAGAGCCTTGATATGGTTGGTGCCTGTATCTTGATCACTCGGCATTTTGGTAAATAACATTTGAAAGCATGGTCTTATTTGGATAACTTTTGGATAATATTTGTGGGAACAAGATACATAGAATTGCCTCTCTGACTCTCATTGCTAAGATCATGATTTTGACAGGAAGGAGGAAATTGTTTAGGGAAAGTATTTAGAAACTGGAAGTACAATGAATTGGTAGGCATTGAGAAACTACAAAGAAAGACTATTAGAAATAGTTGGAAAATGGGAGAAAGTGGATTACTAAAGGAGGCTGACCTGGAGCTGGGTGTCCAGGAAAGAGAAACATTCAGGAAAGTGTCTGATGATGCAAGAATCCCAACCAGTAAATAAAAATGTCTGGGAGATTTCAGAGCCTCACCTATTTGCTTTTGAAACTACACCTTCCTCTCTGAGGTGTTTTGGAGGTGGCAGAACCCTCTGCCCCTGTCAGCAATGCCACTTAATGCAAACCTCTGGGCATTCCCTCCCCTCTGGCTATGTGCTCCCAAGGCTTTGGGGAAACGAAAAGGAGCTCTGATCCTCAGAAAAATGGGGATCCCTCCTGTATTAGAGAGACCACCTTGGATTTCCATTCCAGCTCTGGTAGGTTCTTGAGAAAATCTCTAGCATCCTAGTTTTGTTGGCTTGAAAAAGACAATGTTGACCTTGATTCAGTGCTTTGCAAACTGTTTTGCAACCCACTGGTGGGTCATGAAATAAAATTAAGGAATCATAACCAGCATTAAAAAAAAAAAAAAGAAATAGAGAATGGAAAATAACATATTATAACACACATATTGTACTGTTTCATGAAATATTTCTTGTGTGATTGTGTGTGTGTACATGCATTATGAGTTTATGTACAGAGGTTGCAGTGCAAAATGTTTTTCTTACTTGGATTGCAGTCATCGGCCTGGGTGATCTCTAAAGGCCTTCCCACTTCACCTTTATCTGATTCTCCAAGGAGATGGTGTACTTATTATTCACTTAGCTCAGGAGAGTTCTACCCTTGAGATCTCCACAAACCAGAACATAAAAGCTTATTTTTGCCCCCAGTCTTACCAGATGACTGAGCTAAAAAAACACCTGCACCATTCCCCAGGTTTAAAGCAAAGAAACCTTTGATCCCTGGGTGATAACCTTGGAAAGGTACCAGATATCAAGGCCAAGAAACTTTTCTTGTGTGAGGGGTTGCTCTGGCACAACAGTCCTGAGGTGGCATGGAGGTTGGTACCTACAGCTCCGGGAGGGGGTATGCAAGCCATGTCTGAGGGGCATAGAGACAGAGAGGGGAAGGGCTGGAAGAGGGAGGGCAGCTCCTGTGGTACCAACTGAACAGGAAACTGCCAGCCCAGCCACTGTGGCTCAACATTCCGTCTTTGTAATGGAGCTAGCCTGAAGTGGCAGTAAAGAATAATCCAAACGGGCTACCCTGGTTTTTTGGGTGGGGAGCAGGGCTGTTAGTGAATGTGGGAATGATCGCTGGGAGCCTTTCATCCCCTTAGCAAGCCCCAAGATTCCTACCAGCCTGCTAACCAGGAGGTTTTATACTACCTGAAGAGCTCTTGAGTGCAGAAGCAGAGGGAGGGAATAAAAGGTGAGGCCAACATTCGATTTACCGGCTCCACAGGCCATTCCCCTCCCCGGTTCTCAAGGATTAGGATGCTGAGAACAGCCGACAACTGGGGGCCTTACAGCCTTCCCGCCCCTTTGTTCACTGGGATGGGAGGGACAATAAAACGGCAGGCTGGAGAGACTGAGGGGCTTGGTATAGAGATTTCTCAGGCTGCTTTTTAAACACTTGAAGGAGCCGGTCCATGCTATTGTTGTAGTAAAATAGAAAGCGGAACTATTCTCCTTTTGCAAGAAAAAAAAAGAAAAGAAAAGAAAAAGAAAGAAAACCCACCCTCCAGCATCTTCAGGAGGCCGCCTGGCTCAGGCTATTACCATGGTAATACCGTGCTGTTTGCATCTTCTTTGTCTGTCCTCGCACTGGTCCGGGATCCTGGCCTCTTCTGGTTGGGCCCAAGACTCTGGAAATACTTGGGCCCCAGACCCTGGAAACATTTGGGCCCCAAAGGAGAGGGATCTCACAGCCCCCAACTTGCTGATGGTTCAGACTCTGAGAGGGGCCAGGTCCCAGCAGAGGGAAAGTTCAGCTATTTTGTGCAACTGAAGTGGGAAAGGTGGAGGGGGTCGGGGAAGATCCCTTTAATCCATTTTTCCTTTTGTTCCCAGAGTTCACCATGAAATCCCACTGTTCACTGAGTGGGAAAGCTTAGAGGCTTGACCAGCCCAGAGAGAGGCTAAGGGGTGCCGGGACCTAGTGGAGAGGAAAAAGCGGGACTTGGCTTCGGGAATCGGCTTGCATGGAGTGGGTCCACAGAACCGCATGGCTGCAGAAGGGAAAGGGGCGTTTACAGTGAACTCCAACTTGACCCACATCTGTTCTGGTCGTGTCCTTTGCTTCCCCAGCAAGCCCCAAATGTTGTGCCACCCAGAGCACAGCTGGGGTCCCTGGACCTCTTTGTCAAGGCCGGGAATAAAGATTCTGTACTTGAAAGCAGCCAGGCCCAGGCCGTTGCTGATGCTACAGGAAGCAAAGGGAAAACCCAGGGCCTGGGTCTCCCGGAGCCATCCTGGCTTTCATGGGGCTCCAGGCAATAAAGGCCTGCCGACTTGGCAAAGAAGGAGATGCTCTAGGAAGGGTTGGCCAGGGAAAAGGCAGAGGTGAGCTCAGGGGGGCTCCTCCTTGTTCACTTTTCCCTTGCCCTACACTTACCTTTTCCTTAGGAATCTAGGAAGCGTTTGAAAAACGTAAACCAAGTTGTTTTGAACAGGATAGAGGACAACGGCTTAGTTTCTCAACAGGACAGAATTATGTGCTTTTATATTGTTTAAAAAAATAAAGATCAGGTAAGACAGGTTGAATCTGGATTCTGGTGCTATTCTTATTAGCTTAGGTTTGAATGAGCAGCATAAACCTTGGAATGGGGCTAGGGAAGCTCAGGGGAGCCCAGAGCGCCCAGAGATGGGTCCAGAGAAGTCTAGAAACAAAGCTAGTTTTCTGTTTTTCCAACCAGTCCCTATACTATAACCCAGTATTGGGACTCGGAATAAACCAGAAAACAAAGAAACAATGATTTTTTTAAGAGCTGGAAAGCTATGTGCCTCATCTTTCTTGTAAAATCAAGAGTGGTTATTTGACCACCTTTCGAAGCATGTTGGAAAGGCATTAATCTCCTCTGTTTGTTCCTTTGTCACAAAGTGGAGTTACATTCTTCCACCCCATTTTCTTAGTCACTGAGCCAACTGGATGATTCATTGAAAAATTCTTTTTCCCCAAATACCACGATCTGATTTCATCAGATTTCAGTTAAAACCAGTAACCCATCTAAATGTTTCTGCCCAGTGGACTCAAAGTGACCCAGGAGAATCTCAGTCTGTTTCCATCCAGGTATGGAGGTGTCTGCTTGGTAAATATCACCCCCACACCTGGCACAGCCTGGCATGCTTTGGGGAGCCTGGCAGAGAGCCCTGGGATTCAGTGGAGCAGAGTGAACTCGCTCGCACAGGTCACGGAGGAGAGGGCAGAGCAGGCCTGTCGTCTTGCCCTGAGCTGCTTCTGCCCGCCCCTCCACGAGGTGCTTCCCAGGCCGGAGAAGCAGGGCTCCCATCTGCAGAGTCTCTCCTTCTCTTTCAACATTCACTTCACATCCCCTCCCTCCATGACATCGTCCCGCACTGACCCTTTCCTTGGTCCTTTCTTTTCCTCTCACTGTTAGCCTCAAAGGACAGATTTTGTTTTCAATGTGGAAAACATATTTTAAATACTGAACATTACAGAAAATAATAAAGCAAACCCATGACTCTAACATCCAGAATTAACAGATGTTAATATTTTGTCTTTGTTTTTCAGATTTTTTTTAATCGAAGTATAGTTGATTTACAGTGTTGTTTCAGGTGTACAGCAGAGTGATTCAGTTATACATATATATTCTTTTTCAGATTCTTTTCCATTATAGGTTATTATAAGATATTGAGTATAGTTCCCTATACAATACAGTAGGTCCTTGTTGATTATCTATTTTATATATAGCAGTGTGTATATGTTAATCCCAAACTCCTAATTTCAGATATTTTTAATTACAGGGATAAAACCTTACAAAATTCAAAACTCCTTTGCTCCTATCCCAAGTCCATTCCTTCTCTCCCCTACACTCCTCCACAGAAGTAAAAGCTCCCCAGGGTTTGATGTATATCCTTCTCCCCATTCTGAAAAACTTTTCTACATATATGTGAATCCAAACATCAGATTTGTTTTGAGTGCATCCTAAATTTTCATAAATGGTTTATTATACCATCATTCCACAGCTTGCTTTTTTCATTTAGCATTGTTTTTGCAACATATCTGTGTTGATACACATAGATCATGTTCTTTCATTTTAACTGAGGTATCCATATCCATTGTATGAATGTACCACATGTTATCCATTCCCCTATTGACAAAAATTTTGATTATTTGTTAACTTAATGAATCCTGTTGCCCATGTTTCTTGGTATGCAGGTGTGAGGGTTTCTCTAGGTATATATCAAAAAGTAGAATGGCTAGTCAGGGAATGCACATTTTTATCTTTACTATATACTTTCAAATTGTTCTCCAAAGAGGTTTACCAATTTACACTTCTTCTGGAGATAGTGTACCAATTCCTATAATTATAAATTCACCGTCATGTTTCCATGGGCAATCTTCTTGTGTTTCTTTATGGCTGCCTCTTTTATCTCTGCCATTGGGGTGTAAGTTTCCATAGCTTTTAGAGGGGTCTTCTGTACAGTGCATGTGCTTTATGCATATACTTACATGATTAACTGACAGAAATTATTCTACTCCTCCTAAAGTTAACTATATACACCTCCCAGAAAGGGACCTTTTCGTTCCATTCATCACCTTCATTTTCAGGTGAGGGAACTGAGTTCCAGAAAGGTGAAGTGATGTTCACTGCCTCAAAATTGGGTTTGTAGGCATTCCCAAGTACTCAGCCTGGGCTCCTAAGATTTTTATAAAATCGGAAATGAATTTGGGCCCCCTTGTCTTCCATCATGGCAGCCCCTGTGACAACTTATCTCTCAGGCTTCATGAGCCTCTGTTGGGATACTCTAGGCCCATCCTGAATCTTGAATCCCGAAATTCTAAGCTAAGATGGAACAGTCACATTGATACAGTGATCCCTCAAGAAATTTCCTAAGTATACTTGGGTTATAAATTTGGCTGGGTGGAACCACAACCTAGATTAACAGTGGTGTACAAGGTAGAGGTTGACTGCTTTCTCACATAGCACTGTGGAGGAATGCAGTCCAGAGCTGGTATGGCAGCTTGGCCCCACATGTTGGTCCAGGGGCCCCAGCTCTTAGCTTGTTGCTCCATCATACCTAGGATGTTGCCCTTGTTGTCATGGTCCAAAATAGCTCAGTATCATGTCCTGCATCCAGGTAGCAGGAGTTGTGTGGGGTAGAGATTTGGTGGGAGGAAAGGGCAACCCCCTTCCTTTAAGGATATTAACCAGAAGTTACACACATTATTTCTGCCGATCTACCAATATATGGAAAGAAAGACTGGAAAATGTAGTTGTTAATCTCGGTGGCCATGTGCCCACCTAAATTTCGGGAGTTCTATTATCATGAGAGAGAAGAGGAGATGAATATTTAGTGACACATTTCTTTCAGAAGAACCCAGTTGCAGAGATTAGGCCCCAGCATACAACAGTACAGACCCTAGGGCTGGACTTGTTGCATAATGTTGAAATGCAACATAAATATTGCAGTTTCTCAGAGTTATCTGGAAAGCAGGGTTCCAGCCTAGTACTCAATTTGGCTCAAATAAAACTCTTTTCTGTTCTTAAAAAAAAGAAAAAATATTATATATTTAAAATGCTATCAGGACCTTCTTTGGCAGAGTCTAGAGCAGAGGAGTAGAGTATCACAGTCAGTAATGCCACCAAAGATCAGCACCCAGAAATCTTGTTCCGCCTCCCAAGACAGAATCTCTGTCAAGCAAAAACTTAGTACATGTTTTGCTATTGTGCACTATTCAAGAAAGATGCTTGAACAAGAGCTACTAGTGCTTATAGCACAAGGCAGGGTATAAATTTGGTTCCAAAGTCATAGACTAAACACATTTTTTTTCCAAAATGTTTTCTCCTGTCTCCACTTAAAAAAACAAAAAAACAAAAAAAACAAACCAAAAAAAAAGCCATGGAACAAAATGTCAGTTGGAATAAGGTTATAGAGAAAAACTTTATTCCAAGGCCTGGACTGTAGTTAGACTAGATCCACACTCCTATTTTAGAACTGGGAAGCCATTTAGCTATCTTTAACAATTAACAGTTAACAATTTGCATTTGTGAAAATGCCCAGGTAATAATATCAAAAGATGTTAAATCAATTCAGGTTGTTGATTTTCTTTGAAAACCTCTTCCAAAAGGACTTGGAGTTCTTTCTGGAATATGACTTGAGCTCCATTTCAGTGAGTTCAGTTAAGCAGGTATTTCTCAAACATCTATCGTTTGTAAACCATGGTGCTCTGACGAGATAGGCTGGAAAAAAAAAAATGGTCCCTTTTTTTTAGTAGCTCACAATCTAGTTAGCTCAAAAACAAAATGTGCAATCAAAAGCAAACTGCCACACCTATTATCAAGGTTCAAACAATGGGATTTGAAAGGATAGAGGAAATAGACTCATTCCATCTAGGATGACTGAGGAAGGTTCCTGAGAGGACATGGTACTTGAACTGGATGTCAGCTCCTGAATACTGACGAAAACGGCATTCCATTGTCTCTTGACAGAAGCCAGTTTCTTTTGCTGTTTGAGGATAGATTTGGGCACGCTGGGGAATGCTGATTAGTGCCATGTGACTAATGTTGAATCATGCTGACTAATGTGTTCTAAATGGATTGATTCAACAATAAAGGGAACATTGAGAGTCAAGAGTTCAGATCCTGAAGTTTATCATGTGATGAAGTGTAAATCACTTAGCCTCGGTACTTCATTTTTTTTGTCAATTAAAATGTGCTCATGATGAGAAGCCAACAAATCACCTTGACTAAAAAGTGCTTTACAAATCTCAAGGATAACAGAAATGCTTAACAACAATTCCCAGGACAGGCTTATGCAACCTTGGGTCATTCAGAGTCCATACAGAATCAGAAGATCCATCACATGCTTCTCCCTAGCCATGTGAAACTTCAGTTTCCTCACACATGCCATGAGAACTGACAAATAGTGCACGGCACTCACAAAAACTGACAAATAGAGGAGCTTTTGAAAAATCTTCCTATCTACCTACTGGGGCGTCTGTGTTTTTCGACAACAAATGTCGCCACAGAACTAAAAGCTTGCATTGCACACACAGCTCTTTCTCTCTTTTGACATCTCCCCAGCTAGACTGCTTGAGAACCTGGCCTTCCGTGTCCAGATGTTTACTGAATTCTGAAGGCCCCCCCAAAGGGCCCAAGTTCTTTTGTTGCTCTCCAAATCACTTCCCACAGAGACTGACCAATGTCTTGAAGGGGCCCTTCAATAGGGAGGATAAATGGAGGCAGATGAAGACATGACCCCCTGAGGCTCACCCACGTCCCCGCTAACAAAGGGTCTGAGGCACAACCTTGTAAGGAGCATTTTGGTCAGGAGCATCCCCTCGAGAGGCCAAGTCTCCCCCACAGGGCTGCTTTCAATGGCTCCCATCGTAGTGGAAGCCCCGAGCATTTGTTAAGGGCTGCGGTGTGCTAGGTGTAGCACAAAACATCTAAATCATGGCCCCCCGGTCTTTGTGAGGGCTTCCTGGCTACAGATGGCAGCTGGCTTTCTCAGGGGAAACCTGGGGAGTAGTAGAGGAAGCTGAAGAGGGGCTCCCGCTTCTCTGGATGACCTCTTCCCACCCAGCCGGGAAAGGCTCCCCTTTTGTCTGTAGCTATCGGTAGTCAAGCCAGGGCTGTGGGGCCTTAACCCACACCTGTGCTGAGTTTCTGGGTGTCTCAGGTTTGCAAAGCCATTGGCTCCCTGGGTAATAGACAGGTATGTGTGTAAGAGGACTGCTGGAAGGAGAGGTTTATTTAGACTGCTAGTGAGAAGTTAGTGCATTTCATGACAGCAACGGTTTTTCAAACATTCTTTCTCTCCCTCTCTCTCTCTTTTTTTTTTTTTCCTTTAGACCAACAGAGGCCATAGGGACACTATGACCTTTGTCTAGAGCTGATGGGGGCGTGATTTGTGAAATGAAACAGGACCGGGCTGCTTGGAAGAAGGAAACGGAAGCCAACATAATGGGGATTAATTAGTTGATTGCTGTTGAGATGGTAACAGATTTGCACACACCCCCCCCCCCTCCTTACCATTGAGCCAGCCATCTCAGACCTAGCAGGGAAGGTGAAGATGAAGAGGCCTTTGTTCGGGTCTCTAGATGCTTGGGGCTGTAGGCTTTGCTGCCTTGGGATGGCAACAGCCATAATAATAATAATTTGCACTTATATAGCACCTTTCAACCAGGCACCTCAAAGCGGTTTAACCACATTAATTAATTAAAGCC
This sequence comes from Balaenoptera borealis, assembly GCF_965194805.1. NCBI lineage: Eukaryota > Metazoa > Chordata > Mammalia > Artiodactyla > Balaenopteridae > Balaenoptera > Balaenoptera borealis. The sequence continues at coordinate 33,154,206 of NC_138866.1, read as the reverse complement.
CACAATCCCCCTGGGGAGAGGAGCAGGATGACTAACAGGGTTTGTAATTACAGGAGGGAACATTTCCGAATGAAGTATTGTCCACTAAATAAAAAGAGTAGGTGTAAAGGAATTGGGGTCTCCAAAGAGTAACTGATTCAGAAATGAAATCATGGAAAGATGGGGGAGGCTGGGGGCGGGCATGGGCATGAGGGTCTGCTCTTTTGTCAGAGGGAGGTCGATGGGCTCAGAATTCACTGACAGGTTCGGATCCAACTGAGAAGCGGGACATGTATGGTATTAGTGGCATTTGGAAGGTCATTAGTGGTACACCTATTGTGGTGTAAATTCAAGTTTCACTGGTACATTGTGTAGAGCCCTGCAGAACAAAGAGTGAGATTCCTGCAGTATTTAATAAAGGATGAAATGATTTCTTTAGATCCAAAGCTCAAGGCTGGGCCAGTCAATTAGCAAATAAATCAATTGGTGACCCATAGGATAATTCAGTCGTTTCTAGCAGAGCACCCAGCCTACCCCCTCCTTCTTCCATGACGTTTCCAACCAAAGCTTCAAGGCTGTGGGCTTCAGCCCCTTCAAAGCCAGGCATCAGATCTTCCCAGCCTTTGGCACTGGGACCTCTTTTACCCAAATTGTTGGTGACACTCAAGCTGCCCTCTGTAGAATCACTTTGTATCTGCTCCCCTTCAGAGGTTTTTAAATGCCTTGGATGCTAGGATCAAGTCTTGTCCTATCTCATGTCTGCTTTCAATGCCCAACAGAGTGCTGTGCACAAAGTAAGTACCCAATCGGTGAAGAATTGTTGGACGACAAAATCCTTTAACAACTCAGTATTTGTTGACTACATACGAAATGCTAAGGCAAAGCTCAAAAAACAGGCTATGTGTATTACAAGGAATGGAAAAGACTCGTGTACTCCTAACTATAATATAAAGCAGAATAAAATAAAGTTAACATTATAGATGTACGCCCAAGCCACAGGCTACAAGGGCCAAAGGAGGAACATTTTATCCAGCTGGAGTGAATCAAGGAAGGTATTCCTGGAGAGCAAACAATGCGCTGGGCATTGGAGGGCGAGAAAGATTTTGATGGACCTGGAAGAGGTGGAGGATACAGTTTCCAGACTGTGGTCATTTGTCTCGCTCTGAGTGAGGTGCCTTTGGAGAGCTTGTGGTCTTCAATAGAACATTTGTGAAAATCAAGCTGAGTTTTTGCAGCTGATTCAATGTACATTTCCTGTGAATTCTTGACTATGAATTGGCTATTTTCAAACAGCCAGGGACTATTACAAAAGTTGAGAAAGATATTTTGTTCTCCGTAACTATTAGTTCAGTCTCTCTGCACTTTCACTGTCCACCAAGAAAGAAAAGCTAAGCAGTTCACACATTAAACTGGGCACTCAGGAGTGTCTGAGAAAGGTACGAGGAAAACATATCTCGATCCCAGATGTCAAAGATTAAATGGCTTCCTACTTGAGGCCTTTTTTTTTTTGACCCCAGGAAACAGTAAGACAGTGCTCTACCCCCAGTGATTGACAGACAGATCAATCCCTGTGCTCTCCTACTCCAAGGCATTTCACCACAAACCATGCTGCCAGGACAGGACCTAAGCACTGTCTTTGCATTGTGCCAATACTCAGTGCTGCTGTGTGTCTCACACACACTGTATGTGCATCTGCTTATCTGATCCTCCCCACAGGTTCACAAGGTAGGACTTCACATCATTCCTTCTTTGCAGATGAGGAAGGAGGCAAGAAAAGTTCAGTCTCTTGGTAGAAAGTGATGGAATGTGGATTTGAACCCAGGTAGTCTTGCTTCTTCCTCTCCCCACTCACCCCTGTAGTATTTCTGTTCGTATCTATTACAACCTTTCTTAGTCATCCTCACTAAAGTACTCAGCACAATACTGTACACGTAATAGAAATTCAGTGAATATTTTCCAAATAAAAGAATCATCAGAGCAATACTGGTGGTTGGATCTTCCAACGGGAGAAGTGACTGAAGAGAATATGGTAGAGATTCCATCACTGTCTCCTTCTCTTTTCACCATTATTAAAAATGAGGAGACATGCATAGGAAAGGTGCCCCCAGGGAATATTCACACGGAAGAAGACACAGGTGGCATTCACGAGCTGAAAATCTGCCAAACTGGTACCACCCATGGAACGCTAGTGAGGCATCTTGAGTTGTTAATGACTTTTATTGAACTTGGATGCGATGAAGTAATTTCTTGGTGTGTGTGTACATATACATATATAACGCAAAGTCCAACTTTTGTCTCCCTACTTGTACTAGCATCCTAGTTACTGTGTTGATGTGCTGCAGTCCTGGTCAAGATTCAGAAGCATGTGGTCCCTGTCAGCCCATGGAGTGAACACTTCTGGGTTAACCCAGAATTGCCTAACTCTATGCCTAGTGACTTTTAGTTGTATGTTGTGAGCAAAGTTACTGCTCAGAGACGGGATTGTAGAAGTTTGTCCTGCAAAACCAGGATTGCCAAATGAGAATTCTGGAGTTGGGTGATGAGGATTAGGTAATGGAGGAGAGGGGAATGAAGGCAAGAGGAAGTGCAAAATATCAGATTCTGTCCTAAAAATCGTGGTCTTAGAACCACTTGGGAGGGTCATTTTTTCCCCAAGCTTTGGTTTTAATATCATCACCATCACTTTTGTCCTACAGCTATGAAAGGACCTTCTTTATTCCACTACAGAATTCACCAGAGGCTACTTTTACTCAAATGAAGGGAGCAGTCCATCACACTTCTCAGATGAATATCCTAAGTGCGAGAGAAAGCACATTGCCTACTTCTCTGAATTTCAATGAGGGTGAGGTTCAGATGCAGCACAGGTGCTCCAGAACTCCAAACAGAACTGGGAGGAGAGATGACCAATAAATAGCGGGCATAAGTCAGGACAGACTTGGTTTTGCTGCTTAAACAAACAAGCCATGAAATCTCAGTGACTTAAAACCAGGCCTGTGCATGTCTGAGAGACCCTCCTGGGAGGCTGTCCTCCATGTGATGATTCAATAGTTCGTTTCAGTATCAACATGCACTTCACACTTGCCATTAGGAGGGGAAGAATGAGAAGGGGGTGGAGCATTGGCAATTAAGGGCCTCCTCTAAGAAACGACACACATCACCTCTCTCATGACCAAGCAGTCATGTCGTCCTTGGAGTTGGGAACCTCGTCTGTATTTGGAATGGAAGGAGAACTGGAGATTGGCAAACACTTGTAATGTCTGCTGCATACTGTAGACCCAGGGAGCTGGCAAATGTCTCCTTCTTTCACATCCACACCTTGTGCCTTTCCCTTGGATTACTGGGCATCTATCAAAGACTTACAGGGTAGTGTTGAGAGTTGAAGACCAAATAGTTTTGCAGCCCATTTTAGTCCACAGGTGACCTTTTTGAAAAAGAGGAGTAGCCAGGGAAAACCAATTAACTCTGGGTGCTTTTCCCTTGAAGCTATCTGATACTAATCACTCTCGGAAAAGATAATGGGTTAAAGGGAGCCATGGCCCGATTTCAATAATACGTCTAAGATAGAACAGCTCACTTTGAGTTGCCCAGGACCATCATGCTTTGTGTGAAATGGCTTCTGGAAACATGCCCTTCTGCTTCCATTCCCTCCCTTGTTACCGGACATGATTCAAATTCCCTCTAATCCCTGCGACTTTTCCAGAAAGCAGATTTCCCAGCATCAGAAAGAGAAGAAAAAGAAAAACTTTCCCTTATTATTCTTCCAATAATGAATTCCTGCTCTGAGTGGGCTGCTTCCATGTGTTTTCAGTCAAGTGCTGATGGCAGCCTTGCTGGGGGACATTTCCAAGAGGCTGTGGACATAATGGATGAGGTCTCGTATTGACAAGAGCTGCTCTCAGTTTTCCTTCCAGTTTAGCCCTCCTGAGCCCTGAAATCCGAGATGAGAAATGATTCACGAGATCTCACTGGTGAACCAACATGGCTGCCACACCTCTCTGCTCCTTTTAACTTGGTAAAAACTCATGGTTTTAAAGCTTCCCTCAGAGAGATTTGTAGACCTGAATCTTAGCAACTTAGAAAGGACTTACCTTTCTTAGACCAAACCAGTTCTTTGTAGACGCCAAGATCTCCTTTCTTTAGGACTGAAACATAGTCTTTACCTGCCTTGACATCAGAATAACAAAGGGAAAAATTAGGTCACACCATTTCCTGCCTAAAACCTAATCTCAAGTACACAAGATGCTTCCAAATAAACAGTGGTGGTAGGTCATGTTGGCTAAGGGAACCAGCCTACTCATTTTCCCCAAAGAAAATGTCTTCAAATAATAATTCAATTTTAACTTACCTACACAGAACTTGTTCAAACTGTTAGTTATAGTTGGGTCTTTCCATTGAGAAAAATCTCAGTTACCTTAGGTAAAAGGGGACAGGTGTTGTTAAGGATACGGGTGGTCTGGAATTGGAGAGCCTTGAGGAGCAAAGGCAACCCTAGGGATTCATTACCTTAGAGACTCTGCTTCTCTCTGCATATCTGTCCAAGGCAACTCTCTCTCCCAGCAGACATGCCCTACATACTATAGTTCTGCTTATTCAAAACTTGAGCTGGCATGTGGCTTGTCCTGGTCTCTTGAGCTCCTCTCTCTCCACCTCAGCCTTTCAACTCCAAGCCCATTGGCTTTTTTCCTTGGTATTTCCTAGTTAGAATTCCTAAGAGAGAATATGATTGGCATAGGCTCATCTTATTGTTTTGTCTCAGTTAACATCATTGGTCACTAGCCAGCCAGTCTGCTGTGGGCTGAAGGAGGAGCCGAAAGCATGGCTGCCTAAGCAGCAGCAGATGTGGGCAAGGCAGCTTGCATTAGAGGGACCCGTGAGAGGGTGAGATGATGAACTGTAGTGTGCTCTTTGTACCCTTAACTGGATTGCTACACAGATACTCATTCACTCTCTTGCTTCTACCTCCCCTTCTCATCACTGTAGACCTGATCTCCCCTGTCGCAGCCTGGTCCCCCATTATTGCTCATCCCTCAACCCCTGACTCCACTATCCTACTTCTCGTCCTGTTAAAGTACGCCATCACAGGGACTTCCCTGGTGGTGCAGTTGGCTGGGGCTCCATGCTTCCAATGCAGGGGGCGGGGGTTCAATCTCTGGTTGGGGAGCTGGATCCCACATGCATGCCCTGGCTGGGAGTTTGCGTGTCACAACTAAGGAGCTGGTGAGCCACAACTAAGGCCTGTGAGCTGCAACTAAGGAGCCTGCTGGCTGCAGCTGAGGAGCACACGTGCTGCAGCTGGGGAGCCTGCGAGCCACAGCTAAGGAGCACGCCTGCTGCAACTGAGACGCGGCGCAACCAAATTAATTAATTAATTTTAAAAAAAAAGTACCCACTCATGGAGGTGTATGACTAGTGAGTGGGAAGGAAGAGGTCTTAACATGTATTTGAGAATAGAAGGAAGACTGGGGAAGGTGTGATATGGAAGGAGGAATGGAAATAAAACCCTTTCATAGCTAAAGAAAATCTCATTCCCACCAGGACCAAGTCCCTTTGCTCTTTCTCCCAATCTTTGCAGCAATTTCCCTCTCCCCAAAACCAGACATCAGCAGAAGCAAGGGAAAGTTCCGCTGAGGAACCCTGACCTAGCAGAGAGGGAACGTATTCTGGCTCCACTAATCCCCCAGACCTTTTTCTGACCCCTGTGGGGATTCCTAGTCCCCATCTCAGACCCTTGCCTTTCCCCAGCCCCCATCCTCAGGCCTCAGGGAGCCCTGGTCCCAGACCCTTGAATAATAAGTGCCAAACAATTTACTTTCAAACTAAGGTTTAGAACACAAGTGAAGGACTCTGTTTAGATAAGGTCTTTGCCAGTAGTGTCCTCCCAAGATGCACAAAGCTCTTCATTGGCAGTTTTCACAAATCTTCGTGATGGTTTTGGAGGACTGGTCACGTGTGGTGTTGCCCTATTTCAACGGAGTCAGAGAAATTGTGCTTTGTCTGAATTCACACAACAACCAGAGAACTAGGAGGAGTATTGAATTGTGATACTGAGCTTTGCCTTTTATTCATCAAAGACCATTGCCTGTATACCTCATCAGATGGTGGTAAAAACCCGACCCAATCCATCTACATTCAAATTTCAGTATTTCCATATTCCTCTCAGTGGACATGAGGCTAGAAATTCATTAAAAGGAAATCTAAACAACCCTGTATTTTCCTGCTCTTTCCTGAGCTCTGAGTGTGTCACTGTTGATTAAATCATTGGTCAAACCTTGTCCTATGACTGACACTTTTATCTACTGACTAAAATTACAGAGTTTCCCTAGGAACCTAAGATGGCAGAGAAGGTGGTTCCAATGGTGCTTCTAAACCTGCTGCTGTGGGATTCTAGAGCCAGTTCCTCTGGATCACTTCCAGATCTCTGCTCATTTCATTTACGGTCTGGGGTTGAAGCCTATTGCCATTGGCTGTCCCCTGGGATCTGAGAACCAATCTGGGGTTTGTCCAACCTCTCTCTCCAACACACCCATCCCCCTTCCACAGCCATTACCACTCTAATAGCTTGAAAGTTGATGCAAAGATGGAGCAGAAGCCAGTCTGGCTTTCTCCCAGTTCTCTAGGCCCCTCTGGGGTTAATCAGCAACCACCTATCTTTGTGTTAATAACATAAGCCTCTCTAGAACACCTGGAGGAAACCCATAGGAAGGCTTAAGATGAAGCCAATTCTGCAGTAATTATTCTGACAATCAGTCTGTTTAACCTGAACTCAGACTCTCCAGACAAAAACAGCTTGCTAAATTCAAGCACCTAACTGGATGGACCAGTAACTCTTAATGTTCCTTGAGCCAACTTGAGTTTTGCTAATACTTTTCATGCCCACATCTCAGCTCCAAAGGCTCCTTATGCTGTGAATGTCAGGCAACATCTCCCACATTTCAGGTTTACAAAATGTCCTGAGTACATCCCACTGGTAGAATTCTTTAGTGGCGTCTTCCCACCCCTTTCCCTACCCTCCCAGCCTGTCTGTTGGTGGGGTTCACACCCCTGGAGAAATAATAGGCCTTCTTAACTGGGATTGCTGGCCACTTCTCTTAGTAACTAATCCAGATGCCCTTAGGTGTTAGGTGATTACCTGTGCCAAGGAAACGGGCCAGGGGCTGGGGAGGTGGAAGGGGTGGGCAGGGGCCACATGGAAAACAATCCCCTGCTCTATTCATCTGCTAAAGCTACCATAACAGAATACCATAGAAGAGCTTAAACAACAGAAATTTATTTTCTCCCAGTTCTGGAAGATAGAAGTCCAAGATCAAGGTGCCGGCAGCTTTGGTTTCTCCTGAGACCTCTGTCCTTGGTTTGCAGATGGATGCCTTCTCGCTGTGTCTTCACATGGCCTTTCCTTTGTGTGCACTCCTAGTGTCTCTTCCTCTTCTTGTAAGGACACCAGTCTTATTGGATGAGGGTCCTGCTCTTCTGACCTCCTTTAACCTTAATTACTTCCTTTTAAAGGCCCTATCTCCATATATTATCATAGTGGGGATAAGGGCTTCAACATATGAATTTAGGGGTGGGGATACAATTCAGTCCATAACACCTGCCATAATGCTGTTTCCCTCAACAGATCATCTTCCCTCCTCTGATGCTACCCTTCTAATACTGAGTGTGAGAAAAGTAGATATTGGTCAAGAAATGGCAGGTGTGACTCTGTGCTGTCAGTTTGAGAATGGCCAAGCTAGGTTGGGGCACCTGAGACAGAGTAAAAAGACAGATGGATGGATAGATCCATGAAGGGATGGTTGGATGGATAGACGGATGGATGAATAAATGACTTAGGTAGTGTGTTGATAGCACCAGGGCACATATTAACTTATACTTCTTTGGAGTTGTAGTTTTTTACAGGGAGGGGTTGCAAACGCAAATGCTCACGCTAAACAGGTAACAGAGTTGCGAAAAGAGGCCAGGTGCAATAATTGGGAGTAGTTGGGACTGTGACAACGTGGAAAGAGTATGCCCTGTCCTAAGGGGCAGCTCATACCCAGCTCCAGCCCATTGTTACTATGTGGGATGCCAGCCTAATGTTGCCAGAACTTCTGATTTTTCAAGGGAAGCCAGAAATCTGGATTTTCAGATGAAATTTTTCTTTAAATAAATCTTTAAATTATGGAAACTAATTCAACAATTATAAAATACTGTGGAGGCCAAATAAGCACATTTACAGTCTGAATGAACCCTGGAGGCTGCCAGATTTCCACTCTTGGAATACTAGAAAGGCATCTGTAATGTCATCACATGAGGTTGTAGGTGTTTAAGAACTCAGGGTCATGAGTACATTGCCAGGTTCATATTCCAGCCCACTACTTACTAGTTTTGTAATCTTGGGAAAGTTATACATGTAACTCAGAGTTGTTATAAGGACGAAATTAGTTAATACACGTCGATGCCTAGAAGAATGCCTGCTGCCTAGTAAGAAAGTAATAAGTGAGCCAGTATTATTAGGCAGTATCACGAAACCTCTTGGTTGCCTCATCTGTAAAATGGGGACAACATTTGCCTTACCTATACCCTGGGGACAACATTTGCCTTACCTATACCCCAAAGGGAAGGAATATGTATGAAAGGGCTTACAAAAGTGTGCACATTGCTAAGAAATACACCACGCATTACCTTTGTTACTATACCTATAAATGAGGCTCAGCCTTGCCCAATGCAGGCATGGGAATCCCTAGAAGAAGGAAGACAGTGGCGACTAGAACTGGTCCTCTTTTCTTCCAAGGGTCACTTGGCCGTATTGCTGTTCTTAGAATTTGGTGAGTTTTTCTTATTTTCTTATGAAATTTTTAAACATTCAGAAGAGTTGAGGAAACAGTATCATGAACACCCAAGTACCCTTATCTAGATTTAATAATTGTTAACATTCATCTTGGTGAGTATTCTTGGCAGAGACGTGGGAATGGAATGTGGCAGAGAGGCAGTAAGGAAATAGGGCAAGTAAGACCCAGTCAGATGTAGGTGGTTCCCTTTTAGATAGGGCCCCAAAGAAGGGGGTTTTGTGCAGGGTAGCTTGTTATAGATGATACATTAGCACCAACGTAAGGAAAGTGGCATTATAAGCCGAAACACAGAAATTATTTTATTATTTATAAGGTTTGCATTTACTGTTATTTTAAGGTTTTATTGTTGTTATTTTTAAGGTTTTATACATGAACATATTCATGTATTGCTCGTGTAATTGAAAATTAAGAATGTCTAAAGAGACTTTCAACGTGGAAATGTCTCTGTCATAAAGAATTCAGGAAATGAAACTGTGGATCTGTGAGAAGCCCAGTAAAATCACGGTAATAAAAAGAAACGTTGGTCACTAAAAATGAAAGATTTGAGGAGCAGAAACACTCAGAGTCAAAGAAAGTATATGCCAATTATAAAGGGCTCTTTTCTGTTGAAGCATCTAAAGGGGTGTCTAAGACATATTGCCCCATTTCTCAGCGCTAGCTCTTACTGCATGTAAATGCAAAGGCTTCTACCCTGGAAAGGATGCTTTACAACGTGAAAGCAACTGAACTTTGCTTTAAAATTCTATTATTCAGACCCTTCATTAATTTAAGCTGACATTCCTCCTCAGTTGAGGCAAATCATCAAAGCTTTACTGTATTGAGAACCTTGAATGCAGCAACAAAGAGCGCGGGGTTTGGAGGGAAACGTGGAGGGGGGAGGTGCTGAGAGCTCAGAGGCCCAAAGAACGGAGGGGAGGGGAGGAAGAGGGAGGGGAGGACTGGAGTCCTGAGAGGCAGAGGGGCGAGGAGAAGAGTTAGAGGAACCCAGATAGACTATGGAGGCGGTTGGTAGACTGAAAGGGAGAGGGACCGGAGGGCCCTTGGCTGCAAAGCTGCCCCGTGAGCCTCTGTTAATCGACATGGTAGAAGCAAAATCAGCCTGCCCCTCTGCCCTCACAAATATTTCTCCAGAGTCAGGATAAGAAGGGAGATAGGGAATAGGGGAAGGGAAAACATTTCCCTGTTCTTCCTTCATTCAGTTGCCTCTTGAATCTCCTGCCTGTGGTGCCCTGCTCAGCAGCACAGGGCCTGGCGGGAAGTCGGCCCTCTGGGCCTGGACCCCCTAGCACGCCCCGACCCCACCCCCCATCATCGGTCCCATCTGGCCCAGTGACACCTTCACCCCAGGCCGCCAGCAGGTCCGCCTCTTCCTTTCTGGTGTGATTTACTGCAGGATGTACGAAGTGGGAGGTACTAGGTGGAATATGTTGGGTGCATTGTTGAGGCATCAGGCAAGAAAGGATCTTTGAAACGTGAGGACATCACCCACAGGCTTTTATTGTGCATCTACGATTTCTAAGAGAATAAAGTAAGATTTGTAAGGTAAACTTGAAAGCCTATGGGAAAACTGGGTTTTTTCAATGTGTAACTTAAGTAAAATACTAATTTTGAAAAGCAAGATACAGTAGTCCCCCCTTATCCGTGGTTTCACGTTCTATGGTTTCAGCTACCCACGGTCAACCATGGCCAGAAAATATTAAAAGGAAAATTCCAGAAATAAACAGTTCATAAGTTTTTAATTGCACGCCGCTCTGAGTAGCGTAATGAAAACTTGCACTGTCCAGCTCCATCCGGCCTTGGACGTGAATCATCCCTTTGTCCAGCGTATCTATGCTGTATACACTACCTGCCCATTAGTCTCTTAGTAACCTTCGGGGTTATCAGATTGACTGTATCACCGTGCTTGTGTTCATGTGACCCTTATTTTACTTAATAATGGCCCCAAAGTGGAAGAGTAGTGATGCTGGCAATTTGGATGTGCCAAAGAGGAGCCGTAAATTGCTTCCTTCGAGCGAAAAGGTGAAAGCTCTCAACTTAATAAGGAAAGAAAAAGTATGCTATATGTAGAGTTCAGTACTATCCATGGTTCAGGCACTGGGGGTCTTGAAACACATCCCCCGCAGATTAGGGAGGACTACTGTAGTCCCAGATGGTCTTTTCCCCGCATCAAAAGAGTCGTCAAGGATACAAGAGAGCCACGTGGACACCATGGAGCAGACAGATCCTGGTACCCAGCAATCCACCGAGACCAACTCAGAGGAGGCTATAGGACTTCAATTTCCAGACTGCCACCTTCCAGCTCTGTGACCTCAGCGAACCCCTGTGACCTCCCTGAGTCACAATTTCCCAGTGTGTAAAATGGGAACAGAAATAATCTGTCCAATCTTCAGCCCAAGGGGACCCATGAGGGTGACCATGTTGTTGAACGGATGGTTTTCCAACCTTCACTGCAGTCTGAACCTGGGTTACTACATTGACCTGTTCTCCAGCTTTAACACAAATCAGATCGTGCTATTCCTCTGCTCAAAACTCTGAAGTGACTCCCTTTTCACTCAGACTGAAAGCAAAGTCCCTCCCCTGTCCTTAAAGGCCCACGTGCTGTCCCATCTCGTGGTCCCCCCCCCCGCCCCCCACCTTGCTCACCTGCTGCAGCCACCTGGGTCTCCGTGCTCTTCCTCCCCTCAGGGCCTTTGCACCTCAGAACGCTTTGTTGGAATGCTTCTTCCCCAGACAGTCCCGTAGCTGAAGCCCACACCTCCTTCCCCAGATATTGGCATGACTCCCCCACTGCTGAGTTTTTGCTAAAATGTCATCTTCTCCATGAGACCTACCCAGTTTAAATTGCAGCCCGCTCTCCTTACCCCCATCCTGCTCTCCTTTGACTTTCCCAAAGCACTCATCACCAAGCAACATAATAAATAACTCCTTATGTTTACCATTCGTTGTGTGTGTCTTCCTTGCTACAATATAAGCCCTGGAGGGCAGGCATCTTTGATTTTTCACTGATGTGTCCTAAGCACCTTGAGCAGTGTCAGGCACATTAAGGACCCTCAATAAATAGGTGGATCTTTCTTAGAGGTCCAGAATATAAAACAGACCAAGAAGGGCTGCTCCAGTTGAAGGGAATATGACCTCAAAATCTCCTCCACCATCCCTGCAGGCTCTCCATGGAATAACTCTTGCTCTGACGAGGAGGTTTGAAAACTACTGACATTCCCTCCTATGTAAAACCAGCGTTGAAGATACAAAGCGCCATGTAATGTCAAGTCCAAAGGCCTGGCACAGTGGTTGGTACAAGCAGGTGCCGGGTTGGTAGAGGTTATAAAGGGATTGGGGGGCAGCGGGGAGACAAGGATCCCAGGACTGGATCTTGGCTGTCATTCAGGTCTAAGCTTAACCTTCACCACTCAGCCAAGCCTTACCTGTCTATCCTTCCTTTGTTTCACACGGCATAACTGTGTGACTGGAAGACAAATTTTTAAGGACGTTTGTTGAGTACCTACCGTGTGCTGGGCAGTGTCTGCGCTCAGCTCGCTGCGTAAGTGATCTCACAAAACTGTCAGCCCTCTCACCACTGTCACTATGGTACCTCATACCAGGCCTGGCACATATAAGGTGCTCAATAAATGCTCACTTATTTCCCTAACAACCCTCTGGGGCAGGTACTATTAACCCCATTTTCCAAGTGAGGGACCGAGGTTCAGGTTTAGGTAGCTTGCTTCAGGTCATACAACTAGTGAGTGGCAGAGCAAGGGTTTCAGTTCTCCTTAGATAAGCTCCAGTCACACTGTTTCTGAGAGAGAATTCGGGTTAGACCATCCCTCCAGGCTCCCCTCAAGCAGATCTGTCTCGTGGCCACACCAGGAGATGAGGGGAGAGGTATTTCTTTCCTTCTTGGCTTTCTCTTCTCCATCTGGGTTCATGTCCTCCCTTTGTACAGTTGGCTCACCTGGAGGGGTCTCCTGCCACCTGTTGATTAATGGGCCTGCCTTTCCCACCCTCCCTGGCTGGGTAACCTCAGAGCTAGCAGTGGTTCATCTTGAATCATAAGTCAGGTTCTGAAAGACATTGCAAGCTTGTGCTCAGAATCTCCCTAGAATTCAAATTCTTTTTGAGGGTCATTTGCTTACGAGTAGAGTGATGGATTTCATGTCTCTCCCTTTAAGAAAAATCTGGATGGTATCTGCTGGTTTCCCCCTGCCCCCTTCAAAAACACAGCCCTAGTTAGTCCATCTGATGCAGCTAGAATTCCCCCAAGGACCCCACACTCAGTTTCCACTCTGGCAACACTAAGGTAAAGCTCCAATCATGTCATCTCTTTACATAAACAGAAATTATTTGTAACTAGCATGTTCACTGTGCTTTCCACATCCCCATTCTTAGCTGGGTTTTTCTTTCTTAGCCATGCCAGCTCTTAGAAAAAGGCTAGAGTAGTTCTTCAGTTGTGTGGGACTGTCCTGTGTCCTGGAGGACATTTGTCCTTCCTGCCTCATCCACAAAATGCCAGGTGCATCCCCCAGTAACTGTCAGAACCAGGAGTGCCTGTAGGCAATACTCTAAGCACCCCTCATTGAAACCACCAGTGATGGTACTTCTGAAAGATGGTGCACTGGAGGCAGATACTAGGTTCTGCCATTGGTGAGGGGGTCGGTCTACCCCCAGGGGCACCTCCTTTCTCCCAGTGTAAGTTGCTTCCTACCCTTGGACTTGATGAACATTTATTTTAATCTCTGACTTCTCCCATATAAAAATGTAGACAGTGGGAAGGGGAGGAGGAAGTACTGAAATTTTCCCTGGGCCCATATCCTCTTCTTTGAAATGATTTTGGACTCTTTTTCAAGTTAATGATTGAGAGAGTTTACTAGATGTAAGTTACCAAGCCCAGCAATCAGAGTCTGGGATAAAAGAGAGAAACAGGGACAGAAACAAATGGATTCACCAGGACCCAAACGCTGGGCTGCACCCAGTGGGGCTTCCCCACTTGCAGCCCACATCAGTCCTGACTTGCCGTGGAGCCCTGAGTTCCACTCCTCTCCTGCCCAACAGGGCATGGCGAGTTCTCTCTAATTTCTAAAATATCAACATTCTCTGTAAGGTGAATGGCCAGAGTCAGGATCTTCCAGTAGGGCAGGGATTCTATATAACTCCCTAGACCCTGAAAGAGAGTAACTATCAAGAACCATCCAGAGAGGCTGTCAGATGAATCAGTGTGTCTGTTCCTCTTGTCCTGCTTCTTGTTTCTCCTGGGCACGATTTACCACACATGCCAGTGCCCCGGCTCACAGGCCATCTATTCCAGCCCTGCATCCCGCCCGCCCATCTTGCTGGGGCCGTGCTCTGTGCAGCTCTCAGCACATCCTGTTTGTTCAGTCTCCTTTGTCTCCCACTGGAGCAATAGGGAGAGAGGATTCCTCTGAGTCCGTTTGCTTTGGGCTTTGAAATCAGATCCTGGCACACCTGATTACACTCAATAGCTGGAAATGGTAAGGATGTCCGATGGGCAGAGGGCTCTTGTTTTAAGCTGTGCACACCAGGAAGGCAGGGGCTGGGTCTCCTCCTTGGGTCTGCGGTTGGAAGGGGCAGGATGCTCTGACAGGAAAAGCAAACAGTGTAACTGAAGGGAAATTCACTTGAAAAAGAACGCAGAGCACGACCATCAAGCAGCATGTAAACTGTCCCTGAGGACACAAAATGGAGCTTGGACTCATTCCTCCCGCCTCCTGCATCCCTAGTTGGGAAACATTCAGTTCCAGTAACCATCTGCCCAACAGCCGGGAGGGTCAAACCTCCCTGTCCTTCTTTTTTCTGTACAAGTGTTGCCACTGAGACCTTGGCAAAGGGAATAAAAACATAGCAACTTACATGCCACACAGTGGGAAGCTCAGCAGGCATTGGAACATTAAAGGGCAGCTCCAGTGCTTCCAAGAGCGCCTCAGCCTCCATGCACTGCAAGCTTTCCCACAGAGATGCTACCCCAGTGCACTGGTCCAGTGGCTTGAAAAGTCATTAGGAAAATTTCACACATACAAAAAAGGCATAAGAAGCAAGCTTGACCCACACCCAGCTTAAGAAATGAAAGATTACGGATGCAGTTAGAGCCTCCAACGCCCTCTCTGAACCCATCCTCTTCCCCACCTCTCCAGAGGTAACCGCTCAGCCATGCTGGGCATATCCCTATACTTTGTACATCCCGGTGATGTGTGCGGCCATCTTTGGGGTAATCGCTTAAACTTTTTGAGACTCACTGTCTTCACCTGTATAAAGGGGCTATTGAGAGGATTAAAGGGAATATTTTATGATAAATATTTGGCTGTTGTTCTTACAATAAGGAAAAAGTCAGCAGAAAGAATTAGGTCAAATGCAAGGCTCTTCCCAGCCTGGCCCTGACCTGCCTGGACAGCCTCCCCTCGACCTGCCTGGACAGCCTCCCCTCCTCTCTGCAGCCCTCCCCAGCCTTCCAAATGCCATGCTCCCCAGATAAGGCACCAGTTTTCACGGCTTTGGGCCAATGCGGCTGCTGTGCTTACCTGCCTGAAATGCTCGTCCCCTGTTTCAGTCTTCTTCAACTCTGGGCTTAGATGTCACCAACTCTGGGAGGCCTTTCCCATCACCTCAGGCAGTGACTCCCGGTGCTCCCATGGCCCTCTGTCTTTGAGCACTTGTAATGTGCGCATGACATTCCCAATATGCCCACCCCACTTTCTCACTGAGCTGCAAATGCAGCAAGGCCAGGGGCGTCTCCTCTGGCCGCTCCAGCCAGTGGCCAACCCATTGCCTGCTGGCGCAGGGCAGGCCCATGCTGAGTGAGTGAGTGAGTGAGTGGGGGCATGAATGAATGACAGTTCAGTCATCAGACTTACAACTTTCTGCCCCAGTTAACATGGAGAAGTCCCCAGTTCTCCTTATAGGCATTTTTCTCCTCTAAGTCCCAAATCGCCTCTGTCCTCGAAGCACAAAACTAAAAGGTCTCTTTGTATTTCTCAAAGTTGGAGCAAATATAATAGGAGCATGAACTTTCTACCTTCATAATTTCAACAAACAAGAGCTTTAAAGAGAGTCCTGGACGGGCTTTATGCAGGCCTTAAACGTGTTTTTCTCGCTGTCTTGCCACTTGTGTTCTTTTTCTTCTTTGCAGCCTATAGAAATTCTTAAAGACAGAGAAATACACAAGCCCATTCGTCTTGCTTAGAAAATCCATTTTACCACAACAAAACCCAAATATTGGGAAACAAGAGCCTGGCTATTAAGGTGTTCTCACCCGCACCCATTGTTCTCTGCCAGAACATTTGGTTGCTACTGTGTAGATTCAGCTTTAGTCATGGAATTTTAGAGGATGTGTCTGAGAAGTGGGATCAAGGGCAAGCCTGATGGTAATCTGCACCATAAGCCGATTGGGTGCCCTGGCACTGAAAATGGGCACACAGGTCTGCCCAGGAAGGAAACGTGAATTGAGCATGAGAGCAGGGGTTGGGGTGTGTGCCTGGAACACAAAGGTCAGCCTTGAGTTTTTTTTACTCTCTTTTTTCCCACATTTTAAATTTTTATCAAGGTGAAATTAACATAATATAACCATTTTAAAGTGAACAATTAAGTGGCAATTAGAACATTCACAATGTTGTGTGCAAGCACCACCTCTTTCTAGTTCCAAAACCGTTTCATCACCCTGAAAGGAAACCCCATACCCATTAGGCAGTGCTCCCCAATCACCCTTCTTCTCAGATCCTAGAAGACCCCAGTCTGTGTTCTGTCTCTCTGGATATACCTATTCCAGATATTTTATATAAATAGAATCATATAGTACATGACCTTTTGTGGCTGGCTTCTTTCACTAGCATGTTTTTTAGGTTCATCCACATTGTAGCATGTATCAGTACTTCATTTCTTTTTATGGCCGTGTAATATTCCATTGTATGGATATACCACCTTTTGTTTATCCATTCATCCACTGATGGACATTTGGGCTGTTTCTACCTTTTGGCTATTGTGAATAGTGGTGGTATGAATTTGTGTGTACATGTATTTATGTGAATGCCTGTTTTCAATTCTTTGGGGTATATACGTAGAAGTAGAATTGCTGGATCATATAGTAATTCTATGTCTAACTTTTTGAGGAACTGCCACACTGTTTTCCACAGTGGCTGAACCGTTTTACATTCCCACCAGCAATGGAAGAGCACAGGTCAGATTTCATTCTTCTGGGAGTCACATTCTAAAGTGGTACGAGGCCCTTCCAGGTCTAAAGGGCCATTTTCGATGTACACAGAACTCACAGTCTATATGTGAAGATATAAATTCTGTACAAACCTGTGGACAGGGAAAGCGGAGAAAGTGGAGCCCTTGGTAGACAAGTTGAAGGATGGTTCGGAAAGTAATGGACTTTACCTGGCTCCTTGCCGCGCTATCCTTAGCTAAACAAGGAACACACTGAAGAATTTCATTGTCTACCATGGCTTCTTTTCACTTCTTTCCAGTTTGTCTTCACTCCTACTTTATTCTCAAGACCGTAGGGTCGCAGTGACTTTTCCACCCTTGACCAGATGCCAGTAAACATGTGGGACTCTGTTAGCTTGTGATCCAGCGTTTTAGAGCTCCCACATTTGTGAATGCTGAATGCTACACATGCCACTCGTCAACATCTGCAAGCCAGAAATAGGGGGAATACCTTGAAAGAGAGAGCTGCAAAAGCAGAGTTATTAATAGTAGCTGTTGAGAAGAAAGGAAGGCCATCAACAGAGCCCTGCTGAATTAGACTCTTCAGAGGGAAAGGGCACAGAACTGGTTTCTTTCTGGAAACCACCTAGAAGGAACCAAGGCCTGTGTTAAATCTACATATCAGTATTATTTGATTGGAAGAATAAAAAGTACTCTAGAGTTATAATCTTCTCTCACAGTCTGGCAGCTGAGATCTCAGCCATCTCAGCCATCTAGGGGGGGAAGGCCTTCCTGAGAAGGCTGGGGAACACCTGGGACGGCACCCTTTCTATTAGGCACAGATCTTCATGGCTGAAGAAGGGTCTGAAAGAGGAAATGGAGAAGAGGGGTCGGGGAGTAGGGCCAGAGGAGGCCTCTGAGAAAAGAGAGGAACGGAGTCTCCTAGGTGTTCTCTGTGAGCGCGGGGCCTTGGCAGGATGGCAAGGAGAAGAGAAGCGGAAGGGCCTGAGCACTGGGAGAATTAGTGCTTCCTGAGACTTGGCAGGAAGGAGACTCATCACACCATTTGGAAGTAGGTCTTCGCAGCTCACTCATAAGCCTCAGAGGCGCAATGCGCTTGGAACAGGAGACCCCAGGACTCAGGTCTGAATTGAGCTCTGCCACTGGACGCCGTGAGGGAGTTGGTCTCAGTTTTTCACAGGGCAGGTGGAACTTGTCCTCACTACCTGCCAGTAAATAAAGAATGAATGGCCAGATTATCTTTCAAAGATGGACCACACTCCCTTTTTGGGGTCAGATGGGGAACTGGTGATGTCAGCCTGGAGAGGAGTGAGCCTCCTCCCCAGCCACAGGTGAGATCTCTTAACTTTTTAGTCATAATCCAACAGGACATTTTGCAGGGTTAGTGGGTGTGGTGGGCTAAATGGTGCCCCCGCCCCAAAAGATATGTCCACATCCTAATCCCTGGAACCCGTGAATGTGACCTTTGGGAAAAGGGTCTTTGCAGATGTAATTAAGTTAAAGATCTTGAGATGAGATCATCCCAGATTACCTAGGTGGGCTCTAAATCTGATGAGAAGTGTCTTTATAAGAGACACACAGAGAGAGACATGAAGAAGAGAAAGCCATGTGAACATGGAGGCAGAGACTGGAGTGATGCTGCCATAAGCCAAGGAACACCTGGAGCCACCAGAAGCTGGCAGAGGCAAGGACATATCCTCCCCTGAGGGGAGCACACCCCTGCCGACCCCTTGATTTTGGACTTCTGGCCTCCAGAACTGTGAAAGAATGAATTTCTGTTGTTTTTTTAAGAAATTTTTAAAATTTTATTTATTTATTTATTTATTTATTTTTGGCTGTGTTGGGTCTTTGTTGCTGCGTGCAGGCTTTCTCTAGTTGCGGTGAGCGGGGGCTACTCTTTGTTGCGGTGCGCGGGCTTCTCATTGCGGTGGCTTCTCTTGTTGCAGAGCACAGGCTCTAGGCACACGGGCTTCAGTAGTTGTGGCACTCAGGCTCAGTAGTTGTGGCTCACAAGCTTAGTTGCTTCGCAGCATCTGGGATCTTCCCGGACCAGGGCTCGAACCCATGTCCCCTGCATTGGCAGGCGGGTTCCCAACCACTGCACCACCAGGGAAGTCCTAAATTTCTGTTGTTTAAGCCACCAGGCTTGTGATCATTTGGTGTGGCAGCCCTGGGAATCTAATACAGTGGAGATGCCCAGAGAGAGGTAGGGACTGGAGAGCGGGAGAGTCTAGAGGTCTGGAAAACCAAGTTCAGTCCTGGATTTGCTGTTGGTGTCTGCGGTGGACTTCATTAACTGTGTGCTGTGGGTCTGTTTCCTCTTGTTTTCCTCACATACTTGCTCCTTATGACTGAGTGTGGGGCTCGTGGCTCACTCAAGGAGGCTACTCAGGATTCAAGAAGATCAGATCAGACACTCCCACCTGTTTGAAATGGTGGTAGTAGTAATGACCACACTCCTTCTAGAGAGTCTAACATATACTAGATATGTTTACATACATTGTCTTGTTTGATCCTCAAAATAATTCTACAAGGTTAGTATTCACATCCCCATCTTACAGATGAAGAAACTGAGGTTCTGAGAGGTCATATAGCCTGTTCAAGGTCATTCAGCAAATGAGCCCAGGTCTGCCTATGCTCGATCCGCAGCATTACAATAAGGCTCAAGCCCCACAAAGACATTGGGTCCAGAGTCCCACAGCATCCCACAGCACCCAGCTGGATGATGAAAGGGGATTTGTTTATTTTCTGAATATTAGCAGCACTGGCATTACAGTTGGGTGATGGATGACTGAGATTAAGTTTGCTGAGAGAACCTGGTTAGACCCTGTTAACAGCAGAGTGATGGCAAAATATCCACATTCGGGGGAGATACGGCCACAACTGAGACCGATCTTGGTCCTCTGGGCCCCAAGGCCCCAAGCCTTTCTCCTCTCTCACCTTGTTAGAGGAAGAGATGAAACCCCTAACCGAGTGGCCTGTGCCGAGTGAGAAACTGCACAGTCCACACACAGGGGACACATCTGCTTAGCTCCTTCCCCAGCCAGGACCAAGAAGAGAGGAAACCAGCTGAGAGATGGGCTCTAGAAAGGCCTGTCCTGAGCAGCCCGGCACATCTGGGGCCCCCTCTTGCCTGGCGGGACTCGGGCAGGCTCCATGCATCAGGAGTCCCTGTGCCTTTCACAGCGTCCGCATCAGAGTTTTAGGAGATCTAGGCTGATCCCCCTCTGGCTGTGGCTTAGGCCGGGCCGTGGCTAACACGGCAGCTGCTTCCCTGTCCTTCCAGCACTCTTTGTTGGAGGGAGAGCTGGAGCACGGAGACAACCCAAGGACCTGCCAGATTTCCTCCTGTGCAGACCTCTGTGCGAGATAAAGTCAGGCAAGGCTGAGCCACAGGGCAGCAGCATAATAAATTCCTTCTGGCCTCCTCCCGGCCTCATTGTTCTATTGCAGGAGTTGTTTTGAGTACGATCAAAAGGAAGGAAGAGCCCTGTGCTATCAGGCTGGGGAAGAAGGATGCTCTCCTGACCGCTCCTGTTGCCCTTGGCCACCCTCACGTTAAATATGAGGAAACCGAAGGGCAGTGTGCAGCCTAACCCCATCCGCGTGGTGAGACGCATGGCCGTCTCTGAGGCAGCACCCCCGTCGGAACCCACTGACGGCCGCCGTGGTCGTCCAGCCCTGGTCCTTTCAACCCGGTCAGAGCGCTGGGAGGTCCGAGTCCAGGGTCAGCGGTGGCGTGGGGTGGGAGCCGGAAGAGGGCCCTGGAGTGGCCGCATTAGCTGTTGTTTACCCCTTGGGCTGAGAACTGAGGCTGTAAGGCCATAACCCTTGGAAATAATAGGCCAGAAAAGGAACTTCCCGAGTTTGGCTGGCCTAGTGCCTATGGCTCAAGAGAGTGAATAGCTCAAGCTCTCGGGAAACATAGTCAGCTTCAGGATTTGTGGCCTTTCCTCTGCTCTGCCCAGGTTCATGGGGCGGTGCGCGCCGTCAGGCCCCATGGCTGGATTCCTGTGGGGAACTGGAGCAGAAAGCATCGCCTTCCTTCAGCCCCTGACTACAGAGGCAGGGAGGGCGGAGCTGAGGGTTCCTGCTCACAGACTCGAAGGCTCAGGGAGTCCTTTGCCCCTCAGACACCTGCCCTGCCCTGATGCCCAGAGCCTGATTCACCAGGTGCCTGCTGCAGCGGCCCGGTCACCTTTGTCTGGGCTGGAGGCCACGTCTGAGCCATCAGAAGAGCCTCAGTGGGAGAGGGTATCATTGTGCTTCCTCAACCAGAAAGGTGGTTTGAGTTCGGCCAGAGCAGCCCAAGCAAACAAGCAGAAGCCTGTCAATGGAAAGATGGGGGCTGCTGGGAGATCACACGACAACAAAATGAGAACCATTATCAGTCTCGTCCCAGCCCGAAGGAGGGAGAGCCTTTGAAGCCACAGACAGGCTGAACAGAACTTTCCACCTGAGAGACGCTGGAGATGGGAGGTCAGGCTGCACGCAGCCCCACAAAACCTGATCAAAGCCTGCTGCAGAAGGGGGGGTGGGGCACAGCTGCAGCCCCTGCTCCCTCCACGGGGCCGCCCAGGGCCTTCTGAAGACAACCCGGCTGCCTTTGCAGGGGCCTGTGGGAAAACCCAGCACGGATGCACTGTGCAGCCAAACCCCCTGAGCACTGCCGGGAGAAGGGAAAGTACACCCCTCAGTGGTCCTGAAAAGAAGAGGAAGGGAATCAAAGCACACAGAAAATGCAGAGACCACCCACCTGATGAGCTCCTACCTTTCGGAAACAAATAACTGCTGGCTTCCCAGGCATACTTCTAAAAGAACAAACAGACTGAACACGCCACCTCAAAGCTCTGTGCATTGGGGGATTTGTGGGAAGCCTGGCCCCTTGTAAGCGTCAGAAGCTTAATTTAAAGCGTATTGACCTCTGCGGTGCCTATTCGAGGGTTTCCTTGCATCTGCTCTCCTCCCTGGCAACGGAGAAACAGCAAAAAGCCTCCTTCAGGGAGGCACAGGGCCCTATGTGGACACCTTTACCGCGCTTCTCTCAGGCTGGACGGTGGTGTCTGCCAGGGATCATTCTCGGGGCATCTTCTAGGCTGGATCCGGGCTGAGGGCACCTGTGTTGGTCCTGCCTCGACCGGTCCCTCTGGGACAGCCTAGCCCACCCTGCCTGGCCTCGCATCTCCTCCCTCCTGACTGGAGCTCGCCTTTGGAGGACTAGTGCTTCAAGGAGCCCACAGTTTGGTCTTTTCTGAAGGGTGTGCAACAGAGCAAAGTCATCTCCACTGGGTTCTCTTTCTCAAAAGACTGGGAAGGTTCTGTTCTCCTCCCTCTTGGGGATGGGTTTGGAGAGAGGGTGGAGGGGAGTAGTACTGTGGAGTCCTTGGAGGTATTTGGGGGAAGGAGGGAATGTATGGAGGAAGTAGGTTGCCCAGGAGAGCTGGGGGAAACTGAGGTGAGAAAGTTCCAGAACCTCTGGTTTAACCAGCTGACCTTTCTTTCTAAAATGGATGAACAAGGGCTAGACAGAGGGCCTCAGGGAGGCGAAACAGGATGGAGGACAGCGGCATCTCCTCTCCCCACGTCTCCAGAGGCTGGATCCTGAAGAGGGGAATTACTGATCACCCACCCACTACTCACTAGGAGATCTATACCTTTTTATGACTTCGCCTGTGAGATGGATGGGATTTTCTCCATTTTACAAGTAGCAAAACAGAGATTCCAGGAGGTGACCGAGGCTCTCCTAGGACGTACGTGGAACCGTGGAGTGAGAACTCACCCCCTGTGGCCTGGCTCCAAAGTTCATAACCTTCCCCGCTGTTTCTGGTCCTGCCCTGCCTCTCAAGGCTAGGTATGTGTTCGTGAATGCTCCATAAATATTTGTTAAACTGAGCTGAACTGACTAGCTGAACACACACAGACCTCTTTCACCCTGACCAAGAGGAATCCTTAGAGGGTCCGGGTTATGGGAAACAAATTCTCCGAGGCACCAAATAAAACCCTGCTCTGAGGTGCAAGAAGGCCTTTTCGGAAATTAATACCTAATAAACTTGACACTGACCCCCCAAAAGGAAAAACAGAAGGGAGATGGACCAGTAAAAAGCAGAGTAGGTAGATAATAAAACCTCACAGTGCCATCTTTCTTCCAGGAAGCACAAAGCCCTCACAGGCTCTCATTACATCTTCATCCTCACGGCCCTGCCTAGAGGTGGTGGACGCCTGTGGACGGTAGCCCACACGTTAAGCATGGACAGACTTGAGTACCAAAAGCCTTAGCAGTCCTCCCCAAGGCAAAACGGAGCACAGAGACGAACTGGGAGCACAGACACTTTCCCCAAACCTGTGTGAGGTGCTACCTCTAGCTATGTTTCCTGACTCAGCAAGTAAAGCCAGGTCCTTCTTTGAGAGGTTTGGGGGGCAGGGGTCAGATGGGCTAGGAATGAGGGGGCACAGCTGAGGAATTAGGCCTCACTTTGGCCCGCGCACAGTATACATCCTCCTTTGTTCGTGCACAGGCACGTTCTTTAATTTAGGCTGTGCTCACTTGTGTACATCGCCGGTGCTCACACTCATGGGGCACAGAAGCCCGGGCCGGGCCCCTCACTTTGGGTAGGGCCACAGCAGACAATAAAACCCTCTGATGATGAAGGCAGGAAAATGGCATCCGGGGTGACACTCATCCAGGAAGGCCTGGTGGACGTGGGATGTTGAGGCTCAGACAGCTGGAGAGCGGAAAAGGGACTTAATTGCAAAAGAGTCATTCTTTTTTGCTGGTTCATGTCCAACCATGTCATTTCTTGGCTTTAATAACATCATCATCATAATAATTGCACATGGCTTTTTAATGGCTCTGCATGACCAGCTAGCATAGGCACAAATTCCCTCTCTGGGCCCCAGAGCCCTGTCACAGCGTGACTCCATCTGGGACCCCAGGCTTATTTCTTGCTCCTCTCCTAATTTCTGTACAGGGATTCCCAATTTGTGAGCTGCAGACCTGTGGGGGCCATGGAGTTTCAGCAAGGGGTCCCTAACTCTGTACGCTACACCAAATACGGGCTGCAGCCTGAATCAACCGTATGCAAGATTCAGGCTCATTTGAAAGGGTTGTCAAATTTCTAGCCGTTCTTTGTCATTGTGTGTTTTCTTGGGTACCCAAGTTCAACAACTATTATGAGAAGGAGCCCGCATTGTGATAGTGGTTTTCAAACTGGGATCCGAGGAACCCCTCAGAGAGTCCCTGAAGTATAGCTGGGGGAAGGATCAGGATGGAGCCAGATCAGATGTGACCACATACACACACACACACACACACACACACACACACACAACTAACTCATCCCCTTCCCTTGCAACCAGAGCAACTCTACTTTTTTCACTTTTGCACAGTCAGTGCAAAGACAGCGTCCCCTGTGCATACGTAGTGCAACATTTACTGCAGTCAGGGCCGGGGGTGGAGAAATCCAGCTCTTGTGCCCCAAAGTTCCCAGAGGGGTAGTGGTCACTTAGGGCTCATTTTCATCTCCTTTAGTTTCTACCCAAATTAGTCTTTGCTCATGTGGCTGGTGCCTTCTACCCAGGCCCTCCAGAGGACACGGTTTGCCCTCAGGCAGCCTGGGGCTAGAATAATGGGAGATGACAAAGCAGGACCCTGAGGTGGTGTTAGGTAGTTAGTCAGACATGAGCATGTCCTGCCCCATCCTGGATGGGGTCATCTTTCCCTCCCCTACCTGGACACTGGTGATCAGAACACGCCCAGAGATCCTCCCTCTTGTGGTCAAGGACCACCGCTGGGTTTCCAGCCATATCAGGACCAAGCAAGATAAAACCACCAGCACAGATTAGCACAGGCATACCAAGACCTAAAGGGTGACTCAGAGTAACCCGGGGTTCATTATGCCGTATAGGTAATAAATCAGCATGGCAGTTTTTGCCTCCCCCCCTGACAATGGGACTTGTGGAAATTCCTCAGCTGAGCCTCTGTCCTCCCAGCCTGGTTTCAGACAGGGCAGCAAATAAAGAAATTCTCTAAACAATCCAGAACACTGCTTATTGGCATGTGAAACTCAGGCAGGAAATCGAAAGGGATGCCTTTGTCCCTGCTTTTTGCTCTACCGTCACATGTGCTTTAAAAAAGCCACCTTCCCAGCACTCAGGCTCAGTAAATGCTACAAAACGGATGGCAAACCTCTCTGTTACAAGAAGGTCCCATTAGAGGCAAAATGAGAAGCAATGGCAAGCTGACCCAGGCCTGTCAAGGCTATGACTGAGCCAGTTGGAATGTGGCTGTGTGTGTGTGTGTGTGTGTGTGTGTGTGTGTGTGTGTGTGTGTGTGTGTGTGTGTACATAGGAATATAAACATCCTTGGCTCTGAGCTCCTGGGGGTATGTGCTGGGGGTATGCTGACTGGGCAAAAAGTTTCATGTGTGTCTGAGAGGGTGACAGGGAGCTCCCACACACCTAGCTGCTCAAGTTTCTAGTTGTGGGAGAACCAAGGGGAAGTTTTGAGAATGCGAGGGTATCTGTGTGTGAGCGTGTGTCTCCGTTCATGCGTGCTGGGGGAAACTGAGGGGAAATTTTGCGTTTGGGTGTGTGCGCACGAATGGTGGGTGTGCACGCATTCAAGTGTGCCGAGGGGAAGCGGAGAGAAAGTTTTGAGAGTCTGTGAAAATCCTCGGTTAGAAGAAAACCTGGCAACTCCCCATACCACAGGTTGGTACACATTCAATGCTTGTGAAGCTAATTTCCTGTACTAGTTACCAGCCCTTGTTTATACAGGACACAAAAGATGATTTAGAGCAAAAGCTCCAGGTGTCAGAGGTGAGTCAAGGGCCAGTGTATTTCGAGAGGACGGGGAAGCAGAGTGGTGGAGGTGGGCTAAGTCACTGCCCTGTGCCTTCTGAAGGAGCAGTGAAATCAATTTTCAATTTTAATCCACAGTTCCCACCCTTATATGCTTGAAAGGGAGAGAAGATTGAACTCATCTTAAAATTAATTCTGTCCTTCATCGCTCTGAAGCCATTTTAGCACCCAATCTGCTCAGCCAATAGCAGCCGGGCGTTCTTGTGTGTTACGTGTTTTTAAGCTCGGCTGGCTTGCTTCGCTCTGAGATTTAGTCTGGGAGCCCAGCCCCAGAAAGTGTTTATGAGATTTTTCATCCCGCTGTATTCTGACTCACCTTTGTTTGGTGGCACAGAGGGTAGCGCTTGACTTAAGCACTCTGTTCTTTGCAGGGGGCCCCAGATCACGGAGGGTCCTTGGGCCGGCATCACAGCCAAGCTGAGGAGTGTGGACCATCACCCTGTGGTGTGCTATGGGCAGGCATTTCTGAATGCCTCTATGTAGGGAGACACTGCACTCCACAAACTCCTCGGCATGTGACCTTCTCAGAGTCTCTCTTGCCAGGGTGTTCGTTCATCCATGTGACACCCAGCTCATAACAAACTCTCAGTGACTGCTAATTAACCATGGTGCGTTCCTTTCTGTTTAAGGGCCATGAAGCCATTACCAGAGACAACAGAGCCAATATCGCTCATCAACCCAGCTCAGGACCTTGCTAGATCAGGTGTCCTGAAGACCTGCATGAGTTCCTGATGTGCCCATGTGTCAGTCATGAGCCTCTGCTCTTCCTGTAGTCTAGACTCAGGGAAGCAGGAGCAAAAATCTCCTGGCTGTTGGGTTCCATGGAGCAGAGAGCCCAATCCTATCAAGAGACCAAGTCTAGGCAAAACAGAGCTTTGAGGGTTATATCCACAACCCTTGGTGCTGGTGGAAGTGAAAAGTACCAACCAGGGAATGTGCTAGGGGGCTCACTGCGGGATAGAAACCGGAGGAGCTGTGCCTTATCCTCTTCCAGGCCAAGGTCTGAGCCCTGCTTAAGGCTATTTCTGAGCACAGAGTCCCTATGATGGTGGGACCCAAAGATGCTGATGGGAGCATTTCCCAGGTTTTGCCCTGGTCCAGCACAGGACTGCAGTTGTTTGTGATGGTAGGAGTTTGCTTTATACTTCATCCCTGCTCAGCTGGTGCCCTTCTGTCATCCTCAGGCAGTTCACAATCTCTAGTGAACTGGGAGACCTCTGAACAATAGCAGGACCCTAAGGATTGGGACCCATGACTCCTCAGTGAATTCTACACTCCTTTGAGGCACTACCTAAAGTTCAGGGAGAAGCTTGCCAAGGAAGAGGGACCTGGGGACAGCAGTGGAGATGGAGACGTGAGGTGCAGACCGTTATCCTTTGCAGGAACTCTCAGCTCCTGTTTGCTGGGGGTGGGGGGGTGGTCTTTACATAGAGTTGACATTCTGTGCAAGCTAGTGTGGCACTCTGTTGAGCTGTGATTCTGTTCAAGGCCCAACATAACCACCTCCCAGAAGAGGAGGAGAAGGGGGAGGGGGAGGGGTGTTCCAGGCCACTGCCACTGCAGCCTGGGGAGACATCCTTCCTTGGCTGGAAGTGTGTTCATTTGCGAAATGGGAGTATAGGGTTGTCAGGGCAAGTACTTGAACCCATAACGGAGTGGCAAGATAGTTGGCCAAGTTCTCTGTTGCCATTGGTTAATTGAGCATAAAGACACTTCCCTAAAGAGTGATGTTTGGGGGGCTTCCCTGGTGGCGCAGTGGTTAAGAATACGCCTGCCAACGCAGGGGACACGGGTTCGAGCCCTGGTCTGGGAAGATCCCACATGCCGCGGAGCAACTAAGCCCGTGTGCCACGTCTACTGAGCCTGTGCTCTAGAGCCAGCAATGAGGACCCAACACAGCCAAAAATAAATAAATTAATTAATTAATAAAATTATTTTTAAAAAAAGAGTGATGTTTGGAAGGAGCCTAGAGCTTGGTATGATGTGGCCGTTGAGTGGATCCTAAATCTGTCCTCTTTTGTCATGTGAGTGGAATGGTTGCCCAGTAGTTCTCTAGGTGAGGGGTCAGCAAACCTTTACTATGAGGGACACATAGTAAATATCTTCGGCTTTACAGGTCCTAGCATCTCTGCTACAATTACTAAAGAAGCCATAGAAAATATGTAAACAAGTGGGCATGGCTGTCTTCCAATAAAACTTTATTTACACAATCAGACTGTGGACCCAATCTGGCCCGTGGGCTGTAGTTTGCTGACCCCTGCTTTAGCTCATGCTAGGTGCCCAGCAAAACCTTGGGAAATTAATTTGTTGAAGATAGGTGAGTAGGGACCTCTCTGTCCATCCAGATCTTTGATTTTAACTGTTTTCACAGGCCCAGGTTCTGTGTTCCTGCCATGGGGTCACAGTGGCAAGACCCTCACCTCCTCTTCACTCCCCTCCCCCAGCTTTGACAGATCACAGGCTCATTCAAACCCACCCGCTTAATGGAGAGCAGAGTTTGTGAGCCTTCCAGGATCTGTTCCCCTCCCCCCTCCCCACCCAGGGCCTTTCCTTTCCATCCCCTTTGCGGGACACACAATTTGTAATCTCCTTAAAGCCCAAGAAGCGAGGTCTCTGATTCATGTAGATTAAAATCAGCTGCAACCTATTAATGGCCCAGAGCCCAAGACAGATTTTAGGAAACAAAAACACTGGACCAAATTAGACTGAACTGGCCTCTGTCTCCAGGGGAAGGAGGTGGGGTAGGAGGCTAGGGGTGAGGGGAGTGGCCATGTGGTTTTAATTAATTTGGATTCTCTTCCTGAAGCTAATTCACCCAACACAAAGCATGTGTAGCACCATGGAAGCCAGCAGCCTTGGAACTGGGCTCTCCCTGGTGCAGCCCCGGGTCCTGTTGGGGGACCGGGGCTGGTTGTGTGTCTGTAATTAACAGGTTTCAAAGTGGTTATTTTGGAAAAGAGAATTTCAGTGGCGCGTTAAAATCCTTTCATCAGCCATCAGCCAGCATCCCGAGGCCTTCAGCAAGGCCCTGGCCACTTATGGCTTCAGAGAGCTTTGAATTCCCAGGGTCTTGTTTGAGAATGTGGAGGCTTTTGCCTCGGGTTTTATTAGGCTGATGGTTACCATGATTTTCATTATGTTTATTGGTTACTGGGATCATAAAACTGTTTCTCTCTTCCTAGAGTAAAAAGGAAAAGAAAAAGAAGAGCCCCTGCCTTTCTAGAAGTTGCATAACGTACAAGCTGTGCCTCCCTCATGGGAAAGAGCTGGCTCTGCCTCTGGGCCGGTGTGGGGTGGTGCCGGGTAGGGGTGGCGGGGATCACGAGGCTGGAAGAGGCAGGGCCCCCGGCCAGCACCCCATCCTGACCTCGCATCTGAGGAAACTGAGGCCTAGAGAGATGCCTCCTGCTGGACTCCTGCTCTCAGACTCTCGGTCCAGCGTTCTTTTTCCTCTTGGTACATCAAGGCTGTGAACAGAGTTGCAAAGGTAGAGAAGGAGTCTGAATTCCTTAGGGCTGGCTGGTGCTTTGGGACAGTTCTGAGAGTGGAAGGAAATGGTGAAATTCACATGTGGCTTAAAATAAAGCACTGCAGTGGACAGGGGACTGATTCGGGCCAGTGGGGTGCGTTCTGAGTATGCCCCTCCAGGAGGGGGCTCTCGGGCACTGGACCGCTGCACTGAGGCCCTGAGAGGAGGAGAGGAGAGTCACCAGAGCCTTCACTTGGTACCCACAGCCCTGAGCTTCGGAAAGGAGGGAAATAGGTACCAAATCCCACAAGCCACAGAGATGATTTCTTACTTCTCTGAGTATAAAACCTCTGAAACCTGGTCAAGCTCCCAGAATCACCATATGGGGCAACAGGAACTTTGGTTAAGCCTGCGTTATCTGATAAATGGAACCCCAGCCTGGCTTTACTTCCTATTTTGATGATGGCTACCTTCCAGAACGTTCTTTCGTGGAGGACATGAAAAATATTCTGGGAGAATTGCTATTAAATAACCTCTGGTGATTAAAAACAATGGGTGGTCTCCAGAGCAGTAGGCCTGGCTTTCAGTAGGACACAAATAGTAAGACCTAGTCCACAAGAAAGCTATGAAGACGTGTTCAGAGAATTAGAGAGTGTCAGAGCTGGGAGGGAAATTCGAGTCCAGCCAGCCCAGAACTTCGTTTTACAAAGAGGGAAACTGAGGCCTGAAGCCAGAGTAGGGGGTCCAGCCCATGGTTTCTGTCTGTCAGGGTTTGCTCAACTCTACCATTCCTTACCAGGCCACAGTTCCCCTTTGCCTAGACATTTTTGTTCATTCATTCAATGTTTATTGATTACCTCCTATGTGTCAGACACTTCTAGGTGCTGGTAATTTTGTTTCTTTGAATTTTCTGAGATGGAATAAAAGAGGTCCATTTCTGTGGAATACATTAAAGAAGAAAAGGAAAATCTCCCCCCCGCCCCCAAGTTCAGGTTTTAGGAGAACTTTGTGAGACTGGGCATCCTTGGGAAACACCTGCCGTTCTGGGTGTGCCTCTTAGATGGCCTGATGACGTTACGTTCACGTAAGGACGGACTTAACCAGGATGCCTTCACTTGCAGTCACCACTTGGGTGACCGGCCCAAAGGATTCTGGGAGTGACAATTGTCAGGGATTCTCTGGATCCAAGTTTGAGCCAGTGCTGTTGGGAACCCAGGCCAGTTGAAGGAGTACAGATTGTAGGGGTCCCTCAGTCTGTTCACCATCATTCTCCTACAGTTCGCTTGTCAGTCCTTTGCTCTTGTTTACCTCTGTGTGAATAATTCCTCGACTATAAATCAGAGAACTTCGCACTGAGTTCTGGATTATCTGTGATCTTTAACTTTCCCAAGGTAAAAGAAATTAAACCAACAAATCTCTTTGTTTCTCATGGTGTAGCATCCAAATCATGGACACGCTGATCTGTGTAGAGCGAGCCAAGCCTGAGGCTACCCATCCCTCCCCACCCCCTCACACTCGCCTTGAGCAGTCATGTATGCATTCATTCATTGACTCATTGGTTCATTCGACAAATATTCAGTGAGCAACTATGTGCCAGACTCCATTCTAGACGCTGGAGATATAGAGTGAAAAAAGACAATGTCACTCCTTACTCTGTTTACATTTTAGTGGGAGCAACAGACAATAAGCAAACCAACTATATATATATATATATACACACACACACACACACACACATATACATCAACTAGTGATAAGTGCCTTGAAAAAAGTAAAGCACGATAAAGAGAGATATGGGTGAGGGGGACACTTTTACACACAGTGGAGTCAGGAAGACCTCTCTGAAGAACTGACATTTGGGCAAGGGTTGAATGAAGAGCATTCTAAGTAGAAGGAACAATAAATGCAAAGGCCTGGGACAGGAACCAGTCTGATGTATTGGGAACAGCAAGGAAGTCAAGATTGGAGCAGAGTGAGCAATGGGGACAACAAGGGTGCATAAGGTTGGAGAAGTAAGCAGAGTCCAGGTCAGGGAAGGAAGACTTCACTTGCGTTCTGAGCATCCTGGAGCATATTTGCAGCAGGAGAGTGATGGGGCAGAGATGCACATCAGAGAGCCATAGAGAAGCTGACAAAGCAATGATGGCTCAGCTCAGGTTAAACGTTTGCACTCAGACCCCTGGCAGGTGGTAGCTGTACCTCATGGGCGGTACCTGAAGTGGAAACCTTTGAGGGCTACATGTTTTGACAGGGGGAGGCTGGGCCTGGGAGCTCACTACCTCTCTACCAAATAGTCTTAAGCCCCAAAAAAGGAAATGCTGCTGTTTAAATAGTAGGGTTGGGACCCGTGAGTCATAGAACCCTCAGTCAACCAGGTTACCACTGGTAGGCTCTGGGAAATTGCTGATACCGGGTCTCAAGAGCCCCCAGCTGGGGAGTTGGGCTGCCTGTTGAGACCTCTGGATGCCTTCAGAGGAAGCAGGCTCAAACACAGACCTGGCCTTTAGGGGATCTGGCTTTATTTCTGGCTCACTGTATACTGTCTGGTCGGTTTCATTCCCAAGCCCTTCACTTTGCAAAATGTGGGCCACTTTACTGGGAGCAGAGGGAAGAAGGAAAAGGCATGGACTTTGGGTTCAGTCAGCCCTGGGATGCAACCCTTGCCTCACTGCTTAACAAGCTTTTGGAAATGCTACTGAACCTCCTACAACGGCACTGTCCAATAGCGTAGCCACCAGCCACATGTGGCTATTTAAATTTAAATCAATTAAAATGAAATAAAATTTAAAATTCAGTTCCTTAGTCCCACTCTGCACACTTCAAGTGCTCAGTAGCCACATGGAGCGGGTGACTATCATGGTACTGGGCAGTGCAGACATAGAACATTTCTGTCATGGCAGGAAGTCCTATTGGACAGTTTCACTTCTTTGAAAAGGAAGTAACCCATGAGAAACGAACATGTTAACACGCACAAAGCACAGGGTACTTCTCCTGTCTTATAGGTACCCAGCAAATGACAGTCACCATGATTTACTGTATGGATCCCTGTCCAGGCTCGGCTGCTGACCAGCTGTGGGGCCACTCAACCTCTCTGAGCCTCAGTTTTCTGATCTTTAAAATGGGAATAATAAGTAATGCTGGGTGAATTTCTCACAGCCTAACATAATCCTTATTTTTCTTAGTTCTCCCTGGACCTCTGAGAACATCCTCGCCAACCCTCAGCTGACTTATCTAGACCCGAGTTTGGAATCTCCAGTCCTGCCGTGCTTAGCAGGAAGCATGACTTAGATCATGGCTCAGTAATGGATGCTGGAGAGTTTAGCCACCTTGAAGGGTTTGAGCACGGTTAGTGGTATGAAGTTCTAATGAAACAAGTGGGCAAGTCTGCTCAAGAAGTGTAATCATTGTGACTCAAGTCAGATATTCCCCTGCTCTGGTGTTCTGCAAGCAGTCATGTCTTGGGTCCCCCAGCCCTGGGCCCCTGCTTCCTTTGCCTGAATGTTCCTTCTCTGGGTGCAGCCCTCAGGGAGAGGCTCTCAAGCAGCCCTTCTGGTATCTTGGCCTCCAATCAGTCTTCCTCTTTCTACTTCGGGGCTTTGTTGTTGTTTAACGTTTATTAACTGCAGGCATTTGGTGGGTGGAAGTGGATTTGCCTGGGGCTGGAAGGAAGTTATTTGCCAGGCCAGGAGAAGGTGCAGTTTAAGAGTTGAAGCTGGAATCCCCTTCACCTGCTTAATACATTTCAGGGGAGATTTGTTTTCAACTCCCAAATTACCTGCTAGGATTTTGAGACCTGAGATCCTATCTCCCCTGGCTGTTTTCTTTCATTTCCGATCAGAAAGACAAAGAAAAAAAAGAGTGAGAGGCTCAAGAACAACATTCTCCCACTCTTTTAAATTAAATTGCACACAGTGAGTGATTTTCTTTACTGTCTTCTGTAAGGCAGGCAGGAGACCGGCCTGTACAGGCAGTCAGAAACCTCTGCTCTTAGGGACCCGGGGCATCAGGCGCAGCTGGGCTTTTACAGAAAACTCAGGGAAGAACGTAGACTTAATGTGTCCAGTGGAACTTTGTAAATCTCCTCCCTGCAAGCTGTTCCACCTGCAACTTTCTCTTCTCAAGTGATAGCAACCCTCAGGCTATTTAAGTCCCCAAACCTAAATGGAGTCATACTTGATCCCCGACTTTCTCTCACACCCCACTTCCAAGGTGCTGGGGCATCCTATTGTCTCTACTTGCAAAACCTATCCAGAATCCACCCAATTGTCACCATCTCCTCTGCCGGCATCCTGGTCCAAGCCACCACCATCTCTTCCCTGGTCAACTGTGATAACCTCCTACCAGGCTCCCTCTTTCCACTTCCCACTAACTAGTCCCCCTACTTCTACTTGCCCTACCAGCGTACTCTCAACATACTCTGCCTCAAACCCCCAAATGGCTCACAATGACTCCCATCTCATCCAGAGTAAAAAGCCCAAGTCCTTCCAGTGGCCATCGGGGCCCTGAAGGATCTCGCCCCTGTTGATGCTGACCTTT
This sequence comes from Balaenoptera borealis, assembly GCF_965194805.1. Taxonomy (NCBI): domain Eukaryota; kingdom Metazoa; phylum Chordata; class Mammalia; order Artiodactyla; family Balaenopteridae; genus Balaenoptera; species Balaenoptera borealis. The sequence continues at coordinate 33,120,366 of NC_138866.1, read as the reverse complement.
CCGCCCTCCCCTCTCCCCCTCCCTGATTCATCTCCAATCACCCTGGCCTCCTTGCTTCCTTCAAACACACCAGATATGTGTCCACATTGGGGCCTTTGCTGCAGCTGTTCCCTCACCTCTTCAAGTCTTCACTAAAATGTCACCTTCTCATTGAGGCTCCCCCCAATCACCTAGCTCATCTCAAGCTCTCCCCATCGCCCCTTGCACTCCCGCTCCCCTTGACCTGACTCTGCCTTTTCCCCCTCAACACTTAGCACTTTCTAACATACAACAGTCGCCCCTCCAGGAGCCCTCACAGATACCGAAATCTACATATTTGCAGGTTTCTCTTCCGCAGAGGGCCGACTGTACATCATTTTGGTGTTGGTTGTATTTATTGTTTTGCTATCTCCTCACTTCTAGAATTGTGGTCTCCACGAGGGCAGGGACCCTGGCCTGTGCAGCTCACTGCTGTCTCTCCAGTGCCTCTAGGCACTTGGCCCAGAGCTGCTCTTCTTCTCCCACCTGACCCCCTCTTGGAGACACGAGCCGTTCAGGGAACCTGATCAGAGAAGGACTAGAGCTGACGTGAGCCTCAAGCGTTGCCAGGCAACAATCCAACAGGCCAAGGCTACAGGGAGGGTTAAACTCATAAGGGAGCCCCCGATAAGTTCAAGTTCAGAAGAAACGGAGCTAGAAGGAACTGTCCCCAAGCTCATGGAGCATTAAGTGAGCAAGAAGTTGCCTAAATGATGGTATGACTATGAGTAAGGAGACAAAGAAGAAGGAGAAGGAGAAGGAGAGGGAAGGGAAGGAGAAGGAGGAGAACGAGAAGAAGAATCAGTAAAGACTCTTTACCCTTTTAAGATGTGGATCAATTCCTTGAGGCTCTCAGCTCTCATGTTTTGGTCTTTGGGACTCCTTCATACTCTTAAAACTTGTTGAGGACCCCCAAAAGCCTCTGTTTACGTGGCTGTATCTGTTGATAAATCCCGGGGTAGTCAGCCTCCAGGATAGCCCCCAGTGATCCTTACCTCCCAGTATTCATGGCCCTGTGTGTTGATTCAGGGCTGGTCTATGTGCAGACAGAAAATGGCAGAAGTGAGGATGTGTGATTTCAGAGGTTAGGCCTTAAAAGGGACTACAGGTTTCTACTTGGTCTCTTCCACTGTTCACTCTAGAGAAAGCCGGTCACCATATTCTGAGTTCACTGGGAGAGACCTACGCGAAGAGGAACTGAGGCCCTTCTCAGGAGCCAGCACAGCTGGCCAGGCTTGTGAGCAGCCACCTTGGAAGCAGATGTTCCAGCCCTAGTCAAGCCTTAAGGCTACAACCTCCTGAGAGACCCTGAGCCAGAACAGCCCAGGCAAGCCACTCCTGAACTCCTCATCCACAGCAACTCTGAGGGGTAACAAGTGATGATTGTGTGTGGTTTTTTTTAAATTTATTTTATTGAAGTATAGTTGATTTACAATGTTGTATTTAATTTCTGCTGTACAGCAAAGTGATTCACTTATACACATATACACATTCTTTTTCATAGTCTTTTCCATTACGGTTTATCACAGGATGTTGAACATAGTTCCCTGTGCTATACAGTAGGACCTTGCTGTTTATCCATTCTATATATATATATGCTATATATAGCATTGTATCTGCTAATCCCAAACTCCCAATCCATCCCTCTCCCACCCCTCCTTCCTCTTGGGAACCATCTTCATCTGTTCTCTATGTCTGTGGGTCTGTTTCTGTTTTGTAGATAAGTTCATTTGTATCATATTTTAGATTCCACACGTAAGTGATATCATGTGGCATTTGTCTTTCTCTGTCTGACTTATTTCACTTAGTATGATAATTTCTAGGTCCATCCATGTTGATGCAAATGGCAATATTTCATTCTTTTTTATGGCTGAGTAGTATTCCAGCATATATAGGTACCACATCTTCTTTATCCGTTTAGTGACTATTGTTTTAAGCCACTAGGTTTGGGAGTATTTTGCTATGCAGTGATAGATATTTAAATCATTTACCATATTAAAAATTAAAACAGAAAACTATTTAATAATTATTTGTTCATCCATTTAATATATGTTTATATGAACAAATTCACATTTATTAATTCATAAAAATTGATAACTTTGTTAATTTGTTTAAAAGTTTAAAATAACACAGTCTTACTGTAAAAACAACTGTGTTTTCCAAAACAAAAGAGAACAAACTTTAATGAGAAGAATGACAGTGTTTTACATTTTTGCAAATCTCTTTAATGTCTGGCTTAATAGAAGACAGCTGGATTCTCATATCTACTTCTGCATTCAATCAGCTGTGATAACGTTGTTTTGGTTGAAGTTTATGAAGGAAACCCAGCGTCATATGGATACATAGCTGGAAAAGGGAGGAATATTTTTTAATAGCCTTTTTAGATAATTGTGTATATTCTTCTTTACACTATACCAGAACTCGATAAATGGTCGTTTATTAAAGGTTAGTTGCAATGTGGAATCTGAAACTGTCTCAATGAACTCTTTGTACTTAGTTAGATTAAAATCTGTTTGGTCTGTGCTGCACTGAATGGATCTTTTGCCCATGCATGATTTTGTAATACCATGCATGGTCATTTGGAAAATATTGCTTCACTCAGTTATGCGGATCTGAATTTGATCTATTTCATGATGAAAACTAAAAATTCACATTTGTTAATATCACCACTGATCTCGTCAGAAACGTCTCTAAGTATTGAGAAGGTGTTAAGCTCACTGTGACAGATACAAGTTTTCAGAAATTCTAATTTTTGCCTGAAAGCTTTTATTTTGACAACAGGCACTGTCAATTATCTCTCTTGAAGTGACAGGTTCAGCTTGTTCATTTTGGAGAAAATGTCTCCAATAACGAAGTCTGAATAACCATGGTAATTTGGTCCTTTCGAGTAAACATGGTGTTTCATGAAAGTGGCTAGTTCAGCTCACAACTTAGACACTCTCACAAATGCTTTTTCTCCAAACAACCATTGTACCTCAGGATGCACCAGAAGTGCGTTATGCTTGCTGTCCAATTTGCCACACACAATAGTCAAAAGACGTGGACTTTGGGCAAGATTTCATATAATTAATAATTTTTACTGCTTCATCTTGGACATGCTTAAGTGAAACTGGTTTCCTCTTTTTTTTTTTTTTCTGTCCTGAGACTTTGCGGCAGTGAAGAATATGACAATTTTACCCAAATGTCAACACAGTGAAGCAGGCAAATAACATCTTGGAATTATGGAAATAGTTTTGACCTTGCAGATACCTTCTTAGGGTCTCAGGGACCCCAGGGGTCCATAGAACTCACTTTGAGACCCATTGCTTTAGGGAAATGGGTGCCATTCCATCACTTCCAGCGTTTGTAGGTGAATGTGCTACATGCTAATACATGCATGTACCAGGTGTTTGTGTCAGGTTGTAATGGCCACCATTTGTTGCATAAGCTAGAAACCTTGGCTTGTTAGATACCGGCTTATTCTTGTGGATGGACTAGATGAGACAGGTTCTTTATACAAGGGAGGTTAGGGTATTTTTATGCTTCTGTTTGCCCCACTTATGAAAGGTATGTGGATGGGGGAGGAAGCTAGGTTCTGAGAAATTCCTCGGATGATCAGGGTGGTATAATTAAGGTAAACAAGGAAGCTAACGTCTGCACCCCTTCCTTTATAACACTTTTCTTCTCTCCCTTTCATCCAATGAGCAGTGAAAGCTCAGTGGACTGCAGAAGGCATCCTTTTCAGAGTAGTGGGGTCCTTCAAGCTCCAAGCCTGAAGTGGATAGAGGGCTCACTCACTCTGTCAGTACCGCGGCGATCAGGATGAGAGAAGCAGCAGGCCCGAGACGCTGCATTTGTTCAAAAGGTCACGGCATCCATGAGGATGTTTATCATCGTGGAAGAGCTGTTGGCCTTGCCTCTCCCGAAGTCCTCAGCATTCCTACAAAGTGGACTTAGAGCAAGACAGGGAGGGATGGGGTTATTTTTCAGTCTGTTTCAGTTCAGCTTTTTGCTGCAGACGTGCAGAGTAGGTTTGAACCCGCACCTGACTGGGCTCAGCTCTTTGGTGAGTGATTGTGTAGCTGTTCTGTCTGTGATCGCAGGCCCTGTCTGCGGGCGAGAAACAACGAGCAGTTGTGTCCGGAGCCCTGGGAATTGGAGACCTTTCCACATCTGTTCGCCTAGTCGGGGGCGGGAGGAAATCACCAAAACCTTCCAACACGGGGCCAGAGCCAGGGCGACAGAGGGGAAGCCTTAAGCCTCTGGCGACCCCGGGTCATATGACCACCTCATGGTCCTCCCCCAGCCCCTTTCATCCCCTCAGGTCCCCAACACTCAGCCTTTTCATCATCCCCCAGGTCAGCAGATCAGGTTTATGTGAGTCGACCAGAAAGCTTATCAAACGAAGGCAGAAGCAGGTGTTTGAGAAGCTCCTCCCCCGCTGAAAGCTGGGTTGAACAAGGTTTCAGTGTGGCTGAGGCCAGCATCCCACACTAATTGCGATTTCTTTCCTGGAGCTCTTTCCCTCTCCCTTTCCTCTCTTTCTGCTTTGGAACCCCTAGAGGTCTCTGGGAACCAGTCACTAAAACAAACCATTCAAAGAGCTAGGGATTTAGGGAAAAACAAAACTAAACTAAGAGATATGACATCGTGGGCTGAACAGTGACCTTTCTATGCCAGAGCCCAGGAACCACCGTTCAGAGGCATCCAGAGGCTTCCATCCAGCGGCCTGCTGGAAGCAGTTCCTGTGAGCTTGTAAGGATTGATTGCACATACCTTTTCCCATCTTCAAAATCAGGATGTCATGTTGGTAGCTTGAATTGACCATGATGGGGATATTTACATCACAGAAATCAACAGGCTACAATCCAGACTTTCTCCCCTCCAAGACTAGTTGTTAAACATTCACCAGCACATTTACCAGCCTTCACTGTAGAGATTGCTATTCAAGGTATGATTCTCAGAGCAATTATATCTGAATTTCCTAGGGAGAAAAGAAGGTAGGGGTGGGGGTATTGTTATTTAAAATGCAGATTTCCTGGCCAACCTGAACTAACTGAATCAGATTCTCTGGAAGGGGAGCCTGGGGAAATGCATTTTTAGCGAGGTTATTAATAAATTCGATAAAGTTTGAGACTTCAGGCTTAGGGAGTGGGAAAGAAGAGTGGGTGTACATCTGGCTTTTGGCATCTGGAAGGAACAGCTGGCTTCAGTCCCAGTTGGCCTGCACATGGACAGCTGTTTTCCCTCGAGATATAAACTTCATGACAGGAAAAGGAGGTGGGAACTCTGGGGTCCCATCTACCCACTGACAACATGACTGGTTCTGCCTTGGATCTCAGGATGTCTCCACATTCTAACCTTGAGACTTGGACCCAAGACAACATGAGCAAATGCCCAGACATATGCATTAACATGAAGAAAGTCACACAATTCATACCATCGATAGGGTCAGTGGATGCCCTACCTACGCAGAGGAGCCCAGGCAGGGCCCACAGTCAGTTTCCGTATTAGATTGCCTAGGACAGTGTTTTTCTTCCAGATTTGTACAGGTGTTAGCAAGAGCTTTCCAGATATGACTTATAAAGCAAGGACCTTGTTTACTTTAGCCCACTGGGCCTAGAAGAGAAGGTCCTTTAAAGAAGAACGAAAAAGAGAAGAAAAGAGAAATCTTTCTTTCCTCAGATGTGAAACAGAAACTTTGTAGAGGGCCCAACTCTGCTTTTGACCTGTTTTGCATCTACCTGAGGGAATAGTTCAGATTAATTTTCTCTGAGAACTTGACTGCATTTCCTAACAGTTCTTGGAGGTAGGTATTGATGAGAAAGCAGAGACCAGACCAGGTCACATGAAAACAGAGCTGGTAAAGTGGAAGGGCTGAAGTTTGGACCCCAATTCTGATGACCAAAAAAACCAACGCATTTTCCTCCCAAGCCCAATGCAGTATTTTTTCTGCATGTGGTTGGAGCCGAGAGGTGTCCTTAATAGGCAACTGGGACGGTGACATTGGACATCTGAGCTCAAATTATTGTGATTTTCTAAACCATCAGAGTTCCTTATATCCTGATGCAAATTCAGAAACATAATCCAAAGCCACATGTAAGACTTTCAAGGTTATAAACTATTAAATTACAGACTATTAGATTATTGGCTATTAGATTATCCACTGGAATGGAAAATTGAGAGTCGACCATGTTGATGAGTATAATTTAGGCACTCCCCATATCAGGCATTTAGGTTCGAAGCAGTTTATCAAGTTCATGATCAGGGCCTACATGTTTGTTCTAACTGTTCAGGGCTTTTATTAAATATGAAACTTCATCAAGTGGGAGGGAGAAGTGGCCAAATAGCCTACTTCAGGAAAACAAGATGTGATGTCAAGTATTTTTTGCTGGATTTTATGGCCTTCTTGTGCCTAAAAACCCTCTGCCTGACCCAAGCCCTCATCTCCACTTTGAAATCACTCATCCCTTCAGCAAATATTTAGTGAGGACTTACTATGTGTCAGGCACTGGGCTGGGTGTAGGGAAGAACAGGTGGAAGATAGAACGTATCTCATGCTCATGAAGTTTACAGTCTATTGAGAGACAGATACTATACAAAAAAGTATGAAAATAAAGATATGATTATACCTTGTCCAGTAGGCAACGGAATACCCAAATCAGGAGAGCACTTGGCTGGGGAGTTGGCAACACAGAAGCAGAGTGGAGCCCTCATCAGAGGGCCCAGATGAGATAATTTAGGAATGGTGTGTAAAAGGAGAGGCGAGGTCTGAGGCCTGCACCCTGGGCTGCCCGTATGGAGCTCTCTTAGGCAGAGGAGAAGGCAGGAGTCCTGGAAGCCATTTGAAAAGAGCGGTCAGTTGCATTTAGGAGTGGTTGGCACACAAATACAGAAGTCAGAAAAGCAATTCAGGGCCCCCTGGACATGTGACTCCCACCTCCTCTTTTCCCATGAGCCAGGCAGGCTGTCTGTGGGCCAGTGAGTGGATTAAACTGGAACTCCCAGAATCTGAACAACTAGCCTTGTCCTGGGCAGTGCTTCATGACTCTATCATTTTCTCTTTCTTCCTCAGTCCCAAGCTCCTTGGCCCCTTGGAGATGCTAAGTGTGTAGATGTTAGGATGAAAGCGAGTGAACCAGTTCACAGGGATGTGTGAATGCTGTTCAACCAGCTAGTTCTCAGTGAGATATATCGTTGAACAAAGGCACAACTAAATCTCAAATCTGTGCACTTTCAGGAAACCTCGTATGTTTCAGGCAATGCCCTTGGGCAGGAAGGCATTTGGGGAGGGGGTATCACTCTGCTCCCCTCCAGCTTCCTTCCATTGTTCCTGCAGCAGTTTCGCTTCTTCCTCCATTCCTGAATCCCTAGAGTCTTGAAAAGCTCCATCATTTGCAGAGTGGATCCTTTGGCACCATGGCCATGCCCCTGACGATTACGTTAGCTAATAACAGCTAGCATTAACTGAGCACTCACCATGGTGTAGGTACTATCTCCAGGACTTTACACAAGGTGGACCTTGTTTAGATGTCACAGCAACCCTCTGAGGTTGGGCCACTGTCCTCATTCTATAGGGAAGGCGTGGAGGATTTGCCATGTGAGTCAGCTGCCTGTGGACACAGAGACAGCAGGCTGAGATTTGAAATAGGGTCTTGCTTCCCAGACCACACTCAGGGAGGTGAATCTGAGACCCCGTGTTTGGGCTTGCTGTCCTAAGTGTACAAAAGTGAACCGCAGTCGGGTTCTCTGAGGCGGCTCGTACTATGCCTGGCTCAGTTTGGCCCTGTTCTGAGGTTTTACAGGAGGACAGCCCAGGCCAAGCCCATAATTTCTGATTACAAACAAAACGGGAGTTCTGTGAGGTGTCAGCTTCTGTCTCTTAAGAGAGAGGACCAAAAAACGTCTCCTGAATTTTCTAGAATGAGGTCGAGGACACAGTCTTTTCAGGCCAAACCTCTTGGGTAGAGCTTGCAGTGACTGCAGAAGAATATGGAAACTCCCTTCGGCATTTCTGAGGTGTTCAGATTCTTCTCTCTCTGGAACAAAGCCTTTGGAAGGTTCCATCATCCTCCCTCTCCTGGCTCAGAGGCCAAGCTACACTTTATAAAACAACCCAGGAGCATCTGATCTGAAGCATGTACCGGCTCGTGTGGGCAAGACAGTAATTACCTCCAATTCCAGTTAGGAAAGCTGAAACCTGCCTTTTTCATGCCTCAAACAATTATGGAAGCGCCTTTTGAAGCTCTGGATAGAATAGAAAAGCAAAACAAACCAGAGCCAATTAGAGCCTGGGATTTGAGGATGGCTTAGTTTTGTGCAGCAGGACTCAGGAGGAACTGTGGGAGAGGGTCAGGGGTCACCCCAAACCTCCAGATGCCAACCGACTTTGCCTGTGCCAAAAGGACCATTATTTTGTATTTAAAATCAAGGCTCTTCTCCCTGGCTCGGAAACAATTTGCAGGAACGGCCTCTTCATCAGCTGTGAAGACTCCCTGATTAGATAAGGCCTGGAATGCATTTGATGTTGAGCAAAACAGTTCTCTGACAGCTTTCCTTATGTGCCATTAAAATGTTTTTCCCTCAGCTCAAACTTAGTGAGAGAAACTGAATCCCCGGGGACTCTTTTGTTTTGGGGTGCATATTTGAGGAATTTATGTGGCCGTTGTGCCATTTGAGGTTTAAATTCTCCAGCCCTGAAGCTCTTCTGGACTTGGTGGTGGAATCTGGCCATCTGGAGGTAGGCTGGGTAACTACCGCAAAGCAGACTACCAGGCATGAGGTCAGAGGTCAGAGGTCAGCAAGCGGTCCTGGGGTAGTGTGGGAAGCATGAGGACTCATGCTTCTTTGTAGAACCCAAGGACCATTCTGTGGTGTTCAACACTGGGCCACAAAGTGCAGAGATGGAAGTGAAGATGGGGCATAGAGGTTTGAAGCTGGATTAGAATGGTCTTGGCCAAGATCTGTTCCTGAGAAAGATTGTCCAGGTGGCCTTTTGAATTAGTAGGATTGGGCCGACCATGAGGGCCACATGACACTGTCCTAGGAGGCTCTCCTTTTGAGTTTGGATTCGGGTAAACTGTGGGCACCAGAGAGCCCCAAGAGAACCTCCTCTGCTGTATTTGTGCCCCTATCCCAAGCTGAGAAGAGCAGCTTTCTCTTGGCCTTGGCATAGCTACTCAGCTCTCCATCTGCCTGTCATCCATCCACTTGAAATGGGCCTTGAGGCTTCCCTTTGACTATAAGAAACAGCCCTTATGGGAACAGTATTCCTGTAGAGCAATACAAAAAGGAATTTTGCTTAGGAATGTGTCTGCTGCACTCAAGATTGTGTGAATATCAGTGTTCTGGAGATATCAAAACGGCTGGCTCTCTGACTATAAGAGAAGAGGTTCACGTCTTATTAGGTCTTTTGATAATCATAACAGCCAAGATGTATCACAGCTTTACCAAGTACCATGCACTGTTTAAGGGCTTTGTGTGGTCACTCATCTACTCCTTACTCCAGCCCTGTAAGGTAGGTGCTATTATTATCCTGATGGTGCACATGAGGAAACTGAGACAAGGAGAGGTCAAGTAACCTGCCCAAGATCACACAGGGAATTAGCACTGCTCATAATGGACCAACAGAGAAAGCTACTGCCATGATCCTGGAATGGCTTCGAAGCACTGAAAAATTAAATAATAATAATAATATTAAGATGCTTAAAATTTAAAAATCCAACCTTTTCAGCCTGGGCAGACTAAAAGTGTATGCCTGGGGTAAACCCTGAGCAGGTAACTCGGTAGATGTTGGAATTAGAGGCCTCACTCATGTACACTCCTGAAGGAGCTGTGTCAAGACCAAGAAATATAAGCACATTGCAAGTACTACACTCACTACCCTAGAAGGGAGACGGGCGAAACACGCCCACAGGCTCAAGCTGCTTTTGAAAAAAGTGCACCTAACAGATCCAAAGCACATGATTAAGAAATGTTCTGGATACATCTAAGTTCTGACAGGGAGTAGAAATATTGACCCTCTGGAGTTTGAGTTGTTTGAGTCTTCTCAAGAAGATGGGTGCTTCTGTAGCTCTTTAAGCATCATTTATGTGATTTCCCAACCTTTTCTCTGAAGTAGACCCCCGGTGAGTCTTCTCCAGCTTGCAGCAGAGACTGCCAACTGCTTAGCAGGCTCTCAGTTGGGCTGTGAATGCCCATGATCGGGGTTCTCAGCTTTTCCATTTGGGGCCTATGGTAGGCAGAATAATGGCCTCACAAAGATGTCTCGGTCCTAATCCCTGGAACCTGTGAATATGTTATATTATATGGCAAGGGAGAATTAAGGAAGCAGTTGAAATTAAGGTTGCTAGTCAGTTGACTTTAAAATAGTAGCATCCTGGGTTATACAGGTGGGCCCAATGTAATCACAGGGTACTTAAATGGGGAAGAGGGAAGGGGAAGAATCAGAGTGATGTGATATGAGAAAGATTTTGACGGGCCGTTGCTGGCTTTGAAGGTGGAAGGGGGCCACAAGCCAAGAAATGTGGCAGCCTTTTAAAGCTGGAAAAGGAAGAAAATGAATTTTCCCCTAGAAGCTCTAGAAAGGAACACTGCCCTTCCAACATCTTGATTTTAACACAGCGAGAGCTGTGTCATGCTTTTGACCTCCTGAACTGTAAGATAATAAATTTGTATTGCTTTAAGCCACTACATTCGTGGTAATTTGTTACAGCAGCCGTAGAAAACTAATCCAGGGCCTGGTAGACAGCTACAACGTGAAAGACAACAAACTCCTCCAGGGTCCATGAACTGGCGGTGGAAAACGCTGATGGCCACCTTAGCATTTTCCCGATGACTGTCTGGAAACTCTCACCGCGCCCCTGGCCAATTACAATCTACATGTGCGCACTCCAGCCATCAGAGTTTTCCCTGGATGGGGCCTCTTCTCAACTAGGGATGTTCCATTTCTGGGCAGTGTTGCCAGGGCTTTTCCCCAGTGTGGTCCATAAACCCTGTGGTGCTACGGTGAGCTGCGCTTCACGTGCATCCAAAATTCCAAACACTTCTGGCCAGCTCAAGGTTTGGGGGATTTTTTTCTCCCCTTCCAAATAGCCAGCCACAACTTCTCTGAGATGTAGAATATGGAATTAACATGACAGAACCTTCATATGCTAAGTGTGGGTGGACAACCTGAGCCACCCTTGGATTTGAGAAGCTATATGTTGCAAAATTTGTGATTTTCTCCAATCTTCCACTATTCCTCTCACATGAACATCCAACTCAAACTTGTGAGCTGGGTTAAGAAACTAGAATACCTGGGATTCTGGCTCAGCCTCTTACTAGCTCTGTGGCATTAGGCGACTTATTTAAATTCATTGTGCTTCATGTCTTATCTGTAAAATGAGGGAAATACATGAGTTAATATAGGTAAAGTGCTTAGATTACTGCCTGTCACATGTTCAGTGCTATTTAAGAGTTATTTGCTGTTATTATTACTGTTTGTGCTCTGGTTGTTATTGTTATTAAATGGGTCCCAAACATCAGGGGCAAGTCATTTGGCACGTCGGGAAAACCAGCTTCTTCAGGGTTTGCCATGTATTCTACTTCCGGCAATTGAGATGAATTACCACCGCACAGAGTGTGGAAGCTCAGGTGTGTAACATCCTATTTGAAAACTTTTCTTCTCACAAACATCTCCTTCAGGAAGCAGGCTCTGGTATGCCAGGGTCAGATGAGTAATTGTTAGGAAAGACAAAGCCCTGTGCTTAGAGTTATGCAAATGTAGTGGAGAGAGGGCATCTCAGTTGCTGACTCACACCCGCTGGCAACCCAGCCTGATTCAACCAGGTTGCTCAGAGCTCACCACTCAGAGGCTCTCAGCTCACCGTGTGGACAACCAGGAGCCCCGACATTTAGGCCTCTTGATTCTTCAACATTTAGCTCATCAGTCCCCAATAGTGGTGATGGAGAAGGGAGAAGATTGGCCAGTTTTCAGCCAGAAAGCAACCCCTGTCCACAGGACACTGCTTGCATTGGCCAGAGACCACTCACAATTAACTGCCCCTTCTGGATGTGGCAACAAGCCTGTCCTGGTGACCATGTGACCTGGGTCTGTGCAGAGGTAGCAGGCTCTTAGTGGCTACTTAGGGGCTGCTGTAGGATGCTTCAGCCTGTGACTCACCCAAGAGAGAAGTTCCTGGGCAGATAAGGGCTCAAGAGAGAAGAAAGTTACATCTGCACAAAGCTTCAATTATAAAGCACAGTAATAACAATGACAGGCAAAAATGCTCCATGCTCTTTGGTATCATGCAGACTGAAAACAGAACCAGGATTCCTGACTTTCTCTTACCTTGATCCCCATAAAAGATGTTTGAATTACAATATTTTAGCAGTGCTAAACCCATCAGAACAGCTGTCTGAGCTAACCTGGGAACCTAGACAAGTTAGATTCTTGACCTCCAGCATACAGGAGAAGGGGAGAAAAGAAGAAAGAGAGGAGGGAAAGAACAACCTCCTTCTGCTTTCTGTTCTGGCCAATTGGAGCCCAAGAGCCAGCTGAGCTGATGTCAGACCCAGGCACCCCAACTCCCAGGAGTCCCAGGCGAGCACCAGGAGCCAGGGAGATGCCTGTGTCTCAGAGAAGCAGCGCCTGGTAAGAGAAAAATACTACGCTGCACAGTCAGACACACCCAAACGTGTGTTCTTGCTCCTCCTCTTACTGGGTGTTGTTTAGACAAGTTACATAACCTCTCTGCAAACACGAGAAACTGCCTTGTACCTGTTGGTATTAGAAGGACTGTAAATACCAAGAGCACATTGGGCGTTCAGCAGGCTAGCAGCAGATATTTTTATTATTAAATATGACAACCACTTGGGCCAAAGACCACCTAATTTATAGTCATCTAACTGGAAGAAAACTACAAGTCATCAGCTAATTTATGTTCACGTAGAAAAACGTCTAGAAGGAAACTCATGGAAGTTTTAATAAAGATTGTTTCTAGGCAATGGGATTATGAAGAGATACTTTTGTTTTCTTTATACTCTTTTATATTTTCCAAATTTCGATAACAAATATGTATTTTTTTATTATCTGAACTTTTCAAAACATTACTGTTTAAAAAGTCATCAATCCCAGCTTCCTGGCGCCAGTCATACAATATTTGCACTAAGCCATCCAAATCCAGAGTTGTTCAACCTATTGCTAAAGCCATAGGGATAGACTCGTGTAGAGAATTCCTTCTTCTGCACCATGCACCCTGAATGGAGCTCAACCCCCAAAAGGTCTTTAGCCCATCATAACCTTGCTAAACTATTTAAGAGAAAAACTTTAGCTATTGAGAACTATGTCACCCATCACATTTCCTCTCTTTTGCCTTCAGCTGCCAAGAAGCCTTGAACAAATTTAATGCTCAATTACAGTAATGATTAACTCAGGTTTTATAATTATGTTCCCTTCCCCCTCTATGGTTCAAACTTCTCTTTTTCTTATTCATCTAACTTATTGTACACATGTCTGTTATTGTAAACTATCTCAAGAATACTTTGAAAGTTGGATATAAATCATAAAGTACAAACAAAATTAATGAAATTTTACCAGATCTGTTGTAAGAACCTATGATCAGCCTGCTAAAATTCATATTACTAAGCATCTTGATGGGTAAGTACCAGGAGGGGGGCATGAAGAGTACTAAAGAGAAAGTCTCTGAGTCCAGGTCCCATATTTAGTGGGAAGAAAATTCTGACTACAAATATGGATTTGTTTGAAACTAAATATTTACCTTTTAAAATGATTGTTTGATAATCATACTAATATGTACTGTGAGCATCTACTGGGTGCCAAACATTGTTTCAAACTTTATCCCATGAATCTTATGAGGTAGGTATTATCATTTCTAATTGATGAATGAGAAAACAGGCTCAAGCAAGTTAGAAAACTTTCCCCCAATCTCCCAGCTATTAAGTGGTGGGTCTGTGGTTAACACCCTGGTCTGTCCAACTCTAAATAATTCAGCAAATGCTTCAGCAAATGAAGCTTCAGCAAATGAAGCTAATTTTCTTTTTCTACGTGAATTAATGTTGAAATGGTAAACAAGGCTGAAGCTGTATTTGGCTGAATTTCAAATCCAGAAGCAGTACAAGAAGCTTCTGTGGAGTAAAAGGGACTAAATTGCTCCAAGCATGGTAGATGACTGGATTTAGGCTCATGGCTTAAAATTAAGCACTGAAGTAGAACTTTTTCATTAGGGAAAGGAGGTTGAAAAAAAAGATGCATGTGACACTACCTAGGACTGCTTCCATGAAACTGTAAGCCTTTGGATGAAGGAGGAAGTAGTCACAGCTCAGCGGCCAGAAACCAGGATGCTTCCACTACTCAGGGAGAGATCACTAATACCAATGGCTAGGCACATCTCAAGCCATCACTTGGTTCTGAACCAGAGACCTCTATAAAACCTCTAGGGTAGAAAAGATCAGGAGAAAGAAAGTAAAAGGACAGCCCACTCAAACTGGCATCCAAGCAAAGATATTCAACACCAGGAAAAACAGTCAACAAAATTAACATTTGTTAGATGAATTTTGTCCAAAAGAAATTAATAGAACAATCTGACAAAGACTTTAAATTAAGTGTGATTAAATATTCAAAGAAGAATAACATCTATTTTTAAAAGAAAATTGTGAAACAAAGCAGGCATAAATGAAACAAGAACAGGTAAATATAAAAAGAACCAAGTGGAAAGGTAAAATCTTTAGATAGAATAAACTCTAGACAGGACATGGATGAAGAGGGGATTAGCAAATGGGAAGGTAGTATTTAAGAAATCACCCAAAATGCAGCCTAGAGTCAGAGTTAAGGCCATGGAAGATAGATTGAGAAGCTCCAATTTATGTCTAGTAAGAGTTCTGGAAGAAACTTGAGGGGATTGTGAAGAATCAACATTTGAAAAGATATTAACTGAAAAAATGCACTTTGAATACTGAGCACGATAAATAAAAATAAATCAACATCTATATATTTTGTAGCAAAACTATAGAATCTCAGGATTAAAAAAAAAAAAAAAAAGACAATATTGAAAGTTACCAGAAGAAAGAGAGGTTACTTGTAAAGGAACAACAATTGCATTGATAATAGACATCTCAGTAGCAACAAAAGATTGCAGAAGACAGTGGGATGGTATCTTCAAAGATCTAAGAGAAAAAAAATTGTTAATCTAGAGTTTTATACCTAGCCAAACTGGCACTTTAAAGTGAGTTAAAAATAAAGGAATTTTTAGAAGTAAAATAAAATAAATGAAGTTTGTCAGCCTTGGATCTTCACTAAAAGTACCATTAAAGGATGTATTATAACATGAAGAAAACTGAATCCTGAGTAGGATATACAAATCAAGAATTTATAGTGGGCACAGAAGTAAATTGATTAAAATACACTTCAACAGATTATAAAGATAACTAAACCTGGAGTTTAAAGTAAAGGTTAAAACAAAATATTAATCAAGATAATATGATGGGAGAGGGAGTGTTCATTAGATAGTTTAAATGTGCTAAGACTTTTGCCTGTTCAGAGGAGGATAAGATACGGAAAATCTTTATGCTTTCAAACATTTGCAATTAAATGTAGATGGTAAAACTTTAAGGTGGAACTGAATAGAACTTCAATCTATAGCTTCCAAACCAACAAAGAGGAAAATATGGAATACAGAACACCTTATCAATATAAGAGAAGGCAAGAAAGGAGAAAAAAAATGAAGAAACAAAGAAGGAAGATAAACAGAATAAATAAAATGGAAGAAATAAATCAAATATAATAATAACCACAATAAGTGTAAGTGGATTAAATGTACCTACTAAAAACTAGAGATTATCAGATAAGAATTTTTAAAGTATCCAGCTATGGGCTGTTTTCAAAAAACACACCTAGGTCAAACCACACAGAAACTTAGAAATAAATAGATGGCAAATGATATACCAGGAAATACTAACCAAAAGAAAGGTGGGGTCAGAGTACCAATAACAGACAGATAGAATATAGGGCAATATATATTAAAGGAGATAAAGAGAAACTCATAATGATAAAAGGAACTCTACATCAAGAAGACATAATAATCATGAACCTGAATGCCTCTAAAAACATAACCTCAAAACCTTGAAATATATAAAATAAAAACTGAGAGAATTACAAATATACAATCATTGTAGGAGATTTAAATTCATTTTTACCAAGACACTTATTAAGAACTTAAAAGATATAACTACAAACTGACCCTTTACTCAAAATTCAACAATAAAGGATACATATTCTTTTTTAAGAAAACATTGAACATTTACATAAACTGACATAATAGGCCACAAAAGGGGTCTCAACAAATTTTTAAGAATTGCTAAGAATTAAATAAGAAAAAGTCAATAAAAATAGTTTAAAATATGTTTGGAAACCAGGCTCCTAAGTAACTCATATGTTAAAATAGAAACAATGAAGTCATATATCAAAGCTTGAGGACAAAGCTAAAGCAGTACTTAAGAGAGAAATTTATAATCTTAAAAATCATTAACAAAAAAATAGAGTGAATATAAGGGAGTTAAGTATTTAAATCTAGAAGCAAGGAAACCAACAGATTAAGTCCAAAAGAAGCAGAGAACAAAATAATACAGTTCAGAAATTAATGGAAAAGAAACAGAGAAGCAAACAAAAAAATGGAATCAACAAATCCAGAAGTTGATTATTTGAAATTACTAGTTAAACAGATAAAACTTGATAAGACTGCTCAAGAAACTAAGACAAAAACATAGTAAATGATATTAAGGATTAAAAAGGCACCATGACTCATAACTACAGATACAGTTGTGATGAAAAAAATTAGAATAAAGTAGGATGAGCAACTTTATGAACAACTCTATAAACAACTTAATGCCAATGGATGAAATCAATAATTTTTAGAAAAATAAATTTTCAAAATTCAATCAATGATAATTAATTGGAAAATTCAAATCAGTCAGAAACCCATGAAGGAACTGAATCACTATTGAAAATCTTCCACTCAAATGACATTGGACCTAGGTGGTTTTGCAGGAATGCTTTACCAATCAAGCAAGGAACAGCTAACTTCTATATAATACAAACTATCATAGAGTGTAGAAAAAGAGGAGAAATTACCCAATTTATGAGGCTAGTATGAATTTGATATGAAGTCTAAGGCTATACAATTGTAGATTAGTCTGTTACAAATATAGATGAAAAATTCCTAAATAAAATATTACCAGAGATGATGATGGTGTGTGTGTGTGTGTGTATTTTAAAAATCTTCTGTTGAAATTTATCTTAAAAATTGAAGGATTACCCAACATCAGAAGCTGCTACTATAATACGCCACTGTAATAAATTAAAATAGAACAGGTTTATGATTCTTTACAGATGCAAGGAAGTCATTAGATAGAATCCAAAGCTCCTTTGCTATAAAAACTCAGTAAACTAAGAATAGGAGGGAACTTCCTTAACTTGATAAAGAATATATAACAAATACCTTTATAAACAAAACACTCAGTGGTAAAACCTAAAGTGTATTCTTATTAAAATCAGAAAAAAGGGCTTCCCTGGTGGCGCAGTGGTTAAGAATCCGCCTGCCAATGCAGGGCACACGGGTTCGAGCCCTGGTCCCGGAAGATTCCACATGCCGCGGAGCAGCTGGGCCCGTGAGCCACAATTACTGAGCCTGCGCGTCTGGAGGCTGTGCTCCGCGACAAGAGAGGCCGTGATAGTGAGAGGCCTGCGCACCGCGATGAAGAGTGGCCCCCACTTGCCACAACTGGAGAAAGCCCTCGCACAGAAACGAAGACCCAACACAGCCATAAATAAATAAATTAATTAATTAATTAATTAATTTTAAAAAATCAGAAAAAAAAAGATCATGATACCTACTATCACCCCTATTATTCAATACCATTCTGGAAATTGTACCAGTGCAATGGGAAAAGAAAGAGAAATAAGATATAAGAATTGGAAAGGGAAGAGACAAAGCTATTTTCCTTAAAGATAATAAGATTGTTTACACAGAAAATCCATAGTATAAGAAAGTTATTTTAAATAATAAGAGAGTTCACCAGGTTTGCTGAATACAACATCAATATAGAAATTGCCAGAGGCCAGTGGGGAGAGAGGGATGAATCGGCAGAGCACAGGGGATTTTTAGGGCAGTGAAACTGTTCCGTATGATACTGTAATGATGGATACATGTCATTTGTCTAAACTCAAACCATTATGCATTTATACAACACCAAAGGGAACCCTAGTGCAAACAATGGGCTTTGAGGGATAAATGATGTATCGATGTGGGTTCATCAATTGTAACAAATGTACCACTCTGGCGGGAGATGTTGATGATGCCAGAGACTATGCATATATGGAGGCAGGGGAATATCTATGTACCTTCTGATCAATTTTGCTGTGAATCTAAAACTTCTCCAAAAATAAAGTCTAAAAAGTCAGCAGCATTTCATATACACTAGGAAAAACTAATTAGAATGGAGACAGAGAATAGGATGGTAGCTGGAGTAGAATGTTGTATCGGAAGGGAAGATTTTTAAAGACAAGAGATACCTGGGCACTTTGTTGCTGATGCTGATAGAATGACTTAGTAGAGTGGAAGAAACTGATAATGCAGATAAGGGAGGGGGATGACCTCAGGAACAAAGTCCTTGAGACATAAAGAGAAGATGGCCTCCAAAACCCAAGTAGAGGGTTTTGGCTTTAATAGGAAGAGGAACACTTCTGTTGTAATGAGAGGGAAGACAAATACTACACCATACTTTTGCAGATGTCACTATGGGGAGATGAGAGAGTTTCTGTCTGAGTATTTCTATTTCTCAATGAGACAAGAGTTGAGACCTTCAGCTGAAAGTAGGTGATCACTGGAGATTTGAGAGGGAGAAGAGATATGAAGAGTGATCTTGGAAAAATTAGAAGGAACTTACTAGGGAAGCAATGTAGGATTTCTGGGCAATATTGAGTACTCATCTGAGAACTGCAGTAGTCATGGATTTAAAGTGTGATCAGTCAACTCAGTATATTATTCTCTCCATTAGTTGGGTTTAATCAGCTTGGGGTTGTGCTAGACAAGTTTGGCTTGAGGAGAGAGGGGCAAAGGAGTAGAGGATATTTGTAGTATTTGTAGGCAATGTTTACAATAATGGGCCATAAAATTGATAATGGGTAAAGAGACAAAGACATGAGAGAAGGTGATAAATAGAACAAAACAGAGCAAAACAAAACAAAACAAATAATAAATGAGCAGGTGAGCTTAATTGATTGGAGGAGAAATACTAGAAAAAGTTAACTGGAAAGATTAAACTGGTGGTTAGATCACATGACAAATGAAATCTACTCTTGAAAGGTTGTGATGACAAGTCTAGGCTATGGCCGTTTTAAAGTAGCTGAGGAAGGTGGAAGAACAGATCACTGGACGTGAGGGGGCCAAGGAACTCAGGATGTTAAAGTCGTGAAGAATGGTGACAGAAATAGGGGTGAAAGGGAGGAGAATGCATTGGGTGTTCCAGTGTCCAATAAATGAGTGATGGGGAGGTTGTTGATGACAGCAACAAAATGCGAGAAGAGTTACAGAGTCTGAAGAATAGCTGTGGTTTGTATAGGATGAGGAGGAGAAAGGGTACGAGAGTAGCAGTGGGAATCAAGGAAATCAGCTTCTCTATCTTCAGGCTCTGGGATATGTGTACAGTGAGAGAAAAAGCATAACCCCCTTTTGAGTGCAATGGGAAAAATCACATCCTCAGGGCCAAACAGGTTTCAGTTAAGGCACCAAATGAACAGAATGTTTAAAGCAGAGGATAAGGAGTTAAAGGAGTTCTGGAAAATTTGGTGGAATAGGTGGATATTGGGTCAGATAATAATAATTGGGTCAGATATTAATAATAGCACCAACATCATTAATTCTCTCTGCCCTCACTCCCACTCACACTAGCATGTAAACTTCATGAGGGTAGGGATCTTTGTCTATTTTGTTTACTGATGTATCCCAAGGACCAGAACAGCACCTGGAACATCATAGATGCTCAATAAATATTTGTTGAATAAATAATGGTAGCTAATATTTGCTGAGTGCTAATGTGTCAGAGTATGCTGAGCATTTACATGTCTTGTTATTATTACCCTGTTTTACAGATCAGGGCATTGAGGCACAGAGAGGTTAAATAACTTGCCTAACTAAGGTCATAGGGTTAGCAAGTGGTAAAGCTGAAGTTCAAACACACTCTAGCTGTAGTTTGGCCCTAGAGCCCCTGTCTTCTTAACCTCTAAATTACTCCACCTCCTGTGGTTGGTGGACATCCAGAAAAATATCAAGATAAGGGCCCTGATGTCATATACTCTTGTCCATCTCTCACAGTGACCCAAGCACTTTCTGCTATCAGTTCCTGGTCCTTTTCATTTCCTTCCTCCATATCTTCACCTACCCACCCCCATCCCCCCACTTATCTCCCATCTTCATTATTCTTCCTTCCACCTGGCAAACCTTCGGCCTTTTCCACTAACTTTGTTCAAGGGCAGTCAGGTGCATCGGAACCTAGTTTCTAAGCATGTGATATTGACACATCAATCTTTCAGCGGGCCTTAGGCTCACCAGGCTGACTCACTGTCATACTGATTCCAACTACATACTCATTCTGGGAGTGCCCTTTGAAGTGCTGAGAGTCTGGTGGCCATTTTATGAACAACTTATACTATGAAGTGAAAAACTAAATGAACATTCCAGCATTTCAGGAGAACCAAGAAAGAAACTGAATATGTGTAACTGGGTAAAAGAAACCTGGGATAGTGCCACTGTTTTTGTGTTAAGCCTCTATATTGTTTTTGTGTGAAGGTCAAGGTATATGGAAAGTCTCCATAAACACCGGATAAATTGGACTGAAAGTCAGTACCCATGGTGCATTGGGTATGATAATAAATGGACACGATAACTTGTGTCCATTAAGTTTCTTTGGCTGCATGCAACAGGAACACCTCTGGCTAACATAAGCCAAAGGGAGTTTAAGAGAAGGATGTAGGGGGCCCACGGGCTTGAGGGAAGACTGGAGACCCAGTCCCCAAAACGGACAACAAGCAATCAAGCGCTGGAATCTAGGAAGTAAGAACCACAACAAGGGTCACAAAAGTCTGGTTAGGATACTCCGCTCAGACGGGATGACATTCCTAACATTCCCATTCTCTTTGTCGCTCTGCTCAAAACTCATATTCCAGTGAGGAAGAATCTGATTGGCCTAACTTGGATCACAAATCTCATGATAATCAGCTCTATCCACAGACTGTATCCTACAGGGAAGAGATTATCCCCCCAAAAGAAAACGGTGTCGTTAGGCAGGGGAAATGGTGCTAGGCATTCTAACACAACCAACTCCCACAATTCCCAACTCCTCCATGGGTATTTAAGAAGATAAAGAACCTTATCTCCTCTCTAGCTATGCTTTCAGAGTCAGTCCTGGCTTGGTCTAAATAGAAAGATATCTTTGAGTATCAGGCCAAGTATGCTTTGGCATGATTATCAATATCAAACAATATTTCTTTGGAAGGAACTCTTAAATTTACTGTCACATCAATGCTTCCTCGTATACCAAGTTACCCTTTGTACAATTTTGTCTCCCTCTGTGGTTTAAAGTTATTTTTCCCTAAGTCTTTAAAAATAAAATTCCTGACTTGTTATTGATTTAGATGTTTATGGAAATTTTTAATATTTCCTTCCTCTTTTAAATAGTCTTTTCCCTTTGCCACTTTTCCCACTGGTTTTCTTTCATTAAAAATGAGGACCCAACATTTCTAGAATAACTATCACAGGAAGAGCACATGTGCCCCTAAAAAGAGATCCTGCTTTAATGATGATTAAAAGTGGTTGCTATGTTTTGGGTAAAGAGCCATGAATCACTGAAATCCACAGAGTTTTTGGTTCAGTTTTATTTATTTCTGCAATAGCCTTTAAGATCAGTGTGATAAGAGGCTCATCCCAAAAAATTGTTGGAAAAGAGGGAGGACCCTCAATGAAAAGTACTGTCATTTCAATTCTTATTGACTTAGCCCATATCTTGGGGTAATATAGATTTTTTAATAACATTTTGAGTGAGATCTTCATATATCTGTTCCCTTTGATAAAAGTTGTCTGTGACAGTTATTATTTTCTTATCCTTTTTATTTCTCTATTTAGTTACTATTTTTAAAGTATTTTCACTGCATAATCTCATTTTATTTCTCAAATGAGTTGGTTAGAAAAGGTATTTTGTCCCCATTTGATTAACGTAGAAACTGATTCATCAAAAGATTGTGACCTACCCACAGTCACATAGCTAGTTAGTCATAAAACCAGGCCAAGAATCAAGATATCTTCACTTCTGGGCATTTGATTATTTAAGTCAGGGATCTCAAATTGATGCCAGTACTGCATTTAGATCTGATAAGGGAGGCTCCTGCCTTGAACCCCACGTTTGAAAGGGCCTCACTCTGGCCCTTGTCTAACCCCATGGACCAAAGAGATGTGACCACCCTGAGCCCATGCTCCTCCTTCTAGACCACACTCTGGGTCTCCAAGCCTATTTGGGTCTGTCCTCCCAAGGGCAAACTGCACCCTTGATGTGGGTACCACTAAGCTAGAGGGACTGTCAAGGAGTGGCCATTTGAGATACAGGGGTAGAGCCAGAACTTGGACTTGTGGGCTGGAGTGTCCATGCGGGTGTATGAGGCCCCTGGTAATGCAGGACAGAGCCAGGGGTAGGAAGATAAGGGCTGGGGACTGGGAGCCAGCTCTCACTCTGCTGCCCCATTTCTGTAAGGAGTGCCAAGGTATCCCCAAACTCTGAATTCACACCTGGCTTCCAGGTCATTAGGAAGGCATGTTTTTTCACTGTAAGCAGACAGAACATATTTTAACAGTTAGTGAGCTTGATTTATACCTTTTCAATATTTAGACATGTGATACGTGGACCTCCATTTGTACTTTTGGCCCAGGCCCTGCAAATGTGAGGGGTGGTCTTGCAGTATGCTAACATATTTTGTTTGGCTAGCACGCTGGGTTTTTTTTTTTTTTAACATATTGAATTAGTTTCCAACATTAGCAATTGGGAGATTTCATATAAGAATAGAGATTTCTGGTTTTTCTTTTTAACAAAACACAGAAAATCATGTCATTCAGGGCCTGCCTACCCGTATGGCAGAAAGGGGCTGAGGCTGCATGTCAACTGCCTGCTCTGGATGGGGCGGGTGTCTTCTCATTGGCCATAGTTCCCACCAGTCTCCCTTCACTCATTTTGGTGACCTCTCTGGCCCCTGGGGGCATTTGAATTTGTCACCCCTGATTCAAATCCTTTATTAGATATGTCCTTTCGAGATAAAGCCGCCATACTAACACATTTTATACATTTGGGGCCTCTTCTCTCCAACTTCCCTCAAAGAAAATTGTTTTTTGTTTTGCATTAGCTAACTGTAATTCCCTAAATTTCAATATGGATAAATCCTATAATTTTAGCATCCTATTCCCTAACTTCTGAATCTTGGGGAATCATTAAAACAACAGCTAGGAATTTCAAGAGAGCAGTCTGTCTCTCGGCAGGGATCCCGCACTTTCACCAGGCTCTTCGAACTGGAAACCAAACAAAATGGATTTTCTCACTTTGACCCCAGTGAGGGAGATTTTTGATAACTGAAAAAGAGCTTTTGTTCAGGTGTGTGTCAGGATAAATCAGCTCACCCCGCTGCATGGCCCCTTACTTCTAACCAGACTCATCTTCCCTTTCTGCCCCAGGGGAGCCCCCTGCCCTTCCTCCCCCTGTGCGTGGGGGCCACAGCCCTCAGTGCCTTTGGGTCTCCAGCGCTCTACCCCTTCCTCCACCCCGCCTCTCAGTCTGGAAAACAGCTTTGCAAGTTAACCTTCAGGGGCCTTCACTGGCTTTCCAGCGGGGTCCTCAGCCCCACAGGCTGCCAACATAGGCTCTTAACACTCCATAATGGGAGAGAAAAATCTGCTTGTTCGGTTGCAACCGTCAAGCAAAGGACGTGCTGAGCTCAGATAGAAATAGCAGCAGGGTCAGGGCAGGGCAAGGCCCCAGCATTTCATTAGCTCAGCCCGCTAAGGGTGATTAAATGCACACAGTGGCCCATGAATGGGGCCATGGAGGGCAACCACACAGCACAGCACAGAAAAATCATTCTTTGGCCGCTGTCAGCCGGCTGAATGGGACTTAATTATCGGGATAATGAGAACTGATTTTCATTGTTTTAATTTTGGGGAAGGGGTGAGAAAGGAGGAACTTTCTTCCCTCATCTGGGTGAAAGCATGCTAACTATGTCCTCCAACCAGGCCCCACATCATCTAGGCTACTGTTAGCTAAGCCTCCTGAGTTTGCTGTTTTTTATGGATGCGATAAGAAAGGATGTTAGGCTTGTCTTCTATGTTGGTATTTCCTTTAGGCCCTGTAAGCTTGGCAGGATGTGTCCTCGTAAGAGCATGTCTGTGCTGGCATCTGACCCCAGCAGCTGTACCGAAGTCACACGGACAGAATCCACTCGACAGATCTGTCTGTTCTCTGTCCCTTCAGAGTGCTCCCAGGTCATGAGTGAATCCCGTCTTGTTCCTTTTTTGTTGTTTTGTTTTTAATACAAGATCTAGAGAATTCAAACTATCTGCTGAGGTCAAACATAGGAGAAGAATTCTGAGTTCCTTGTGTTCATTTTGAGGCTCTAGTTTCAAGCAGTCCACTGCATACCAGTGTGGGTCATCAGAACTCTTTAAAAGTCAGAAATCCTTGACAGTTGAGATAAGCTCTGACCCCACGAACCACGGAGGTCATTAATCCATCTCCCTCTTATTCAGTTTAATTCACCTGCCACTCTCCCAAGATCTTGCTCTTCGCAGAGAAGTGAGAGGGTTATTTATTCTCCAGCTTGATCACTCTTTTCTCTAAATGACACACACTATTAGCTGGATGGTCAGACAATAAGTATTTGTAAACTTGGGTTTAGCGTGGTTCTAGGTGCTATTGAAACACATGATACATTCCCCCAGCGAAAGTCAGCTGGGGAGACCCAAAACGATTACAGAAGCACACAAGGAGGCCCTAATTGGATGTGAAACTCTGGCTAACCAGGAGGAAGAGGAAAGAGTGAGTTTAGGAGCAGTGAGGGAAGCTTTATGAAGCTGATGGAGGCTTGTGAGGGCTCCAAGTTAAGTAGTATTTCAACCAAGAGCAAAGGGTGGAATTGGATGGGGTGTTTGAGAGAAGGAAACAGACATTGTTGGAATGAAGAATCCACATGAGGCATAAGATTTAAGATTTTGTAGAGTAGGGCCAGATGATGTAGTTGTGAAAACCAGAGCATGCTTTTTTTCCTTCCTAACTCCATCTTTGGCCATAAAAAGTGGGTTGTTGTTGCTTTTGTTTTGTTTTTATTTTCATTTTCCCCTCCAAGTGCTTTGAAGAGAAAGGCAGAAAGGAAAGGGGCATGCTCTCCTGCATGGAGCACAGAGAAGGAAACTCTCTTTGATGTTTCAGGGTTTTTAGGTTTAGACCTCAAGACCAGTGCTGGTTCCTGCTCAGGGACTGCCTGACCTGTATTTCCCCTGGAATTCCTTATCCTGCCGAATTTAATTTAGCCGCTTCTTTTCCTAAAGACTTGACAGGATATAGGTTAAGTTCTTCAAATCTGGCAACTTTTTCCTTTGTCGCAAGGAACAGGTTGTTAAGGGGAACTGGCTGTAATAGGTAAAGGGCCCACCTGGCCCTTCTCCAAGGAGAAATGCCATAGTCCTTCCCGGAAGCCACATCCTACCTACTACATCCAGAGTCTTGATAGGATGTGCCTGCCCCTCAGAATCAATTAATCATGCCTGTGGGAATAGCCTCTCTGACGGAAACAGTGGCTGTGTCCCTCATGATTAAAGAATCTTTGCCTTGGAAACCCATATAGGTCAGAGAGGAAAGTTGAGTCTGGATGACATGAAGTATTCTTAGGGTATGTTTTCTCATCCCTGAAACCTGCTCTGTGCTTCCATGTCATCCAAATAACTTTGTTCCCTGCGAAGCTATATCGTCAGTGTAATCCTTTGTGGCCTTGCTTGGGCTTAACCCTGTTCATTTCTGAAAGAACAGAGAGCTGGCAGAGTGGATTTTGTACTAACAGCTCTTAATATTTACACCTTTTGTTTCAAGATCTCCAAGCACTTAAAAATGGCCAGAAGTGGCCACTCTGCAATGCCTTTCCCTCTCCAGTCTTGTCTTCCACATGGCAGGCTATGCCATCTTTCTCCAAAACAAACCTAATCCCGTCTCTTCCTTTATTGGGACCTCGATTGTTTCTCTATTCTCTATAAAAACAGTCTCCAAACTTTTTGGATTGAACCCTCTAAGAGTAAACAATTTTTGAGTATGTACTCCCAAGACATGTAGTTTTATTTTTACCTTATATATATGTATTATTTTACTAATACGTTGTGTACTTTATAAAACATACACAAAGTTAAATTTTTTTAAAGGCTGAAATAAAGATGAAGTGAGCAATAGCTTAAAATATCCTGCTAACTGTGATGGTTTCTTCATACTATCATTAGCTAATATCACAAAACACAGTAAATACGTCAGGCAAAGTTCATCATAAATGATGGTGGATGTAAATCCATGTGTCTGATAGTTCTCTTGGAATTTCCTAATTGTTCTGTCTTGACTTCTTGTTGCATCTGAAAGTTTGGTCATTGTTTTTAGCTAGAATATGGCGGAAGAGAACTTGTTCTAAGAAAAGTATCCGTCTACTATTCTTGTTTTTTTACCTATACTTATACTACTAATATTATCTTTGATCTGTTGTTTCTATGCAAGAATATTTTTAGTCCCTTGTCCATTTTGTTAGGTTAAACTAGATAATATCCATAATCCAATGACCCAAGAACATGTAAACTGCAGTGGCTCATATTTTGTTAAAAGCCAGCAGAAGAGGAAGGACTGAGGTCACCACCATTGACCCCTCTGCACTGTGCAATTCCTAACCTTGCCAAAGAATGCTTCATCTCATGAACCACCCATGACATGTGGCCATATGCCACGGATGGAGTGACCACCCCAGTCAGTGTGTATATTAAATATTATAAAGCCAATTACTTATTTCTTAGATGAAAATAAAGTTTAAATCCTAATAATTTCTTCCTGAATCCTGACGAATCATCTTGTGTAAACTCTGGGGTGTACATTCCATTTGGAGACCAAAAGTCTACAGGATTAATTTTAAACATATTAGCACTGACTTAAAGGGCCCTTCTCTGTCCAACTTCAGCCCATCTCTCAAACTCATCTCTCATTGTTCCCTGTCATGTACCACTGAGACTTCCCATTGCTTCTTAAACATGAAATATCCTTTAATAACTCCACTCCTTTGTACTTGCTGTTCCAACCAACCAGAATGCCCTTCTCCTGTTCTCTACTTCGCTAATTCCTATTCAACTTTGAGAACCCAAGTTAAATCTTTGAAAGACCTGATTCCCTTAGACCAGAGGTCAGCAAACTTTTTCTGTAAAAGGCCAGAAAAGTTTTGCAGGCCCTACTGCTTCTGTCACAACTGCTCAATTCTGCCATTGTAGTGCAAAAGTAGCCGTAGACGATACAGACAAACCAATGAGCATGGCTGTGTTCCAACAAAACTTTCTTTACAAAAATAGGCGGTGGACTGAATTTGGCCCTAGGGCCATAGTTTGCTAACCCCTTCCCTAGAGAGATTCTACTGTTCCCCTTCTAGATTTTTCTCCATGATTGTCTGTTTAAAAGCTCATCTTCCCCAACATACAGAATTCCTTGAAGTAAAAATCTTTTATTCCTCTTCTCTAGAGGCTAGAAGTCTGGGGTCTAGAAGCCATTCAGTAAAGGCATATCATTCATCTTTAATTTTTATTGAAAAGTAGTTGATTTACAATGTTGTGTTAGTTTCAAATGTATAGCAAAGTGATTCAGTTATAGATAGATCTATAGATATATATATAGATAGACATATCCTTTTTAAAAATTCTCTTCCATTATAGGTTATTACAAGATATTGAGTATAGTTCCCTGTGCTATACAGTAGGCCTTGTTGGTTATCTATTTTATTTTATTTTTTTTATTGGAGTATAATTGCTCTACAATGTTGTATTAGTTCCTGCTGTACAATGAAGTGAGTCAGCTATATGTATACATATATCGCCTCCCTCTTGGACCTACTTCCCACCCCCCCCCCACCATCCCATGCACCTAGGTCGTCACAGAACACCGAGCCAAGCTCCCTGTGCTATACAGCAGGTTCCCACTACTATCTATTTTACACATGATAGTGTATTTATGTCAAACCTAATCTCCCAATTTGTCCCACCCTCCCCTTTCCCCCTGTGTCCACATGTCCATTTTCTACGTCTGCGTCTCTATTCCTGCCCTGCAAATAGGTTCATCTGTACCATTTTTCTAGATTCCACATATATGCGTTAATATACGATATTTGTTTTTCTCTTTCTGACTTACTTCACTCTGTATGACAGAAACTACATCCAACCACGTCTCTACAAGTGACCCAATTTCGTTCCTTTTTATGGCTGAGTAATTTTCCACTGTATATATGTGCCACATCTTCTTTATCCATTCATCTGTCGTTGGACATTTAGGTTGTTTTCATGTCCTGGCTATTGTAAATAGTGCTGCAATGAATATTGGGGTACGTGTGTCATTTTGAATTATGGTTTTCTCAGGGTGTATGCCCAGTAGTGGGATTGCTGGGTCATATAGTAGTTCTATTTTTAGTTTTTTAAGGAACCTCCATAGTGTTCTCCTTAGTGACTGTATCTATTTACATTCCCACCAACAGTGCAAAAGAGTTCCCTTTTCTACACACCCTCTCCAGCATTTATTGTTTGTAGATTTCTTGATGATGGCCATTCTGACTGGTGTGAGATGATACCTCATTGTAGTTTTGATTTGCATTTCTCTAATAATTAGTGATGTTGAACATCTTTTCATATGCCTCTTGGCCATCTGTGTGTCTTCTTTGTGAAATGTCTATTTAGGTCTTCCGCCCATTTTTTAATTGGGTTGTTTGTTCTTTTGGTATTGAGCTCCATGTGCTGTTTGTATATTTTGGAGATTAATCCTTTGTCTGTTGCTTCGTTTGCAAATATTTTCTCCCTTTCTGAGGGTTGCCATTTCGTCTTGTTTATGGTTTCCTTTGCTGTGCAAAAGCTTTGAACTTTCATTGGGTCCCATTTGTTTATTTTTGTTTTTATTTTCATTACTCTAGGAGGTGGGTCAATAAAGATCTTGCTGTGGTTTATGTCAAAGAGTGTTCTTCCTATGTTTTCCTCTAAGAGTTTTATAATGTCTGGTCTTACATTTAGGTCTTTAATCCCTTTTGAGTATATTTTTGTGTATGGTGTTAGGGAGTGTTCTAATTTCATTCTTTTGCATGTAGCTGTCCAGTTTTCCCAGCACCACTTATTGAAGAGGCTGTCTTTTCTCCATTGTATGTTCTTGCCTCCTTTGTCATAAATTAGGTGACCATATGTGTGTGGGTTTACCTCTGGGCTTTCTATCCTGTACCATGGATCTATATTTCTGTTTTTGTGCCAGTACCATACTGTCTTGATTACTGTAGTTTTGTGGTATAGTTTGAAGTCAGGGAGCCTGATTCCTCCAGCTCCATTTTTCTTTCTCAAGATTGCTTTGGCTATTCAGGGTCTATTGTGTTTCCATACAAACTGTAAAATTTTTTGTTCTAATTCTGTGAAGAATGCCACTGATAGTTTGCTAGGGATTGCATTGAACCTGTAGATTGCTTTGAGTACTATAGTCGTTTTCACAATATTGATTCTTCCAATCCAGGAACATGGTATATTTCTCCATCTGTTTATGTCATCTTTGATTTCTTTCACCAGTATTTTATAGTTCTCTGAGTACAAGTCTTTTGCCTCCTTAGGTAGGTTTATTCCTAGGTATTTTATTCTTTTTGTTGCAATGGTAAATGGGATTGTTTCCTTAATTTCTCTTTCTGATCTTTCATTGTTGCTGTATAGGAATGCAAGAGATTTCTGTGCATTAATTTTGTATTCCACAACCTTACCAAATTCACTGATTAGTTCTAGTAGTTTTCTGGTGGCATCTTTAGGATTTTCTATGTATAGTATCATGTCATCTGCAAACAGTGACAGTTTTACTTCTTCTTTTCCAATTTGGATTCCTTTTATTTCTTTTTCTTCTCTGATTGCCATGGCTAGGACTTCCAAAACTAGGTTGAATAAGAGTGGTGAGAGTGGACATCCTTGTCTTGTTCCTGATCTTTTTTTTTTTTTTAATTTAGTTATTTATTTTTGGCCGTTTTGGGTCTTTGTTTCTGTGCGAGGGCTTTCTCTAGTTGTGGTGAGCGGGGGCCACTCTTCATCGTGGTGCACGGGCCTCTCACTGTCGCGGCCTCTCTTGTTGCGGAGCACAGGCTCCAGATGCGCAGGCTCAGTAGTTGTGGCTCACGGGCCCAGTTACTCTGCAGCATGTGGGATCTTCCGAGCCCAGGGCTCGAACCCGTGTCCCCTGCATTGGCAGGCAGATTCTCAACCACTGCACCACCAGGGAAGCCCTTGTTCCTGATCTCAATGGAAATGCTTTCAGTTTTTCACCATTGAGAATGATGTTTGCTGTGGGTTTGTCATATATGGCCTTTATAATGTTGAAGTAGGTTCCCTCTATGCCCATTTTCTGGAGAGTTTTTATCATAAAATGGTGTTGAATTTTATCAAAAGCTTTTTCTGCATCTATTGAGATGATCGTATGGTTTTTATTCCTTAATTTGTTAATATGGTATATCACATTGATTGATTTGCATATATTGAAGAATTCTTGCGTACCTGGGATAAATCCCACTTGATCATGTTGTATGATACTTTTAATGTGTTGTTGGATTCTGTTTGCTAGCATTTTGTTGAAGATTTTTGCATTGGTATTCATCAGTTTTATTGGTCTGTAATTTTCTTTTTTTTGTGATATCTTTATCTGGTTTTGGTATCAGGGTGATGGTGGCCTCATAGAATGAATTTGGGTGTGTTCCTCCCTCTGCAACTTTTTGGAAGAGTTTGAGAAGGATAGGTGTTAGCTCTTCTCTAAATGTTTGATAGAATTTGCCTGTGAAGCCATCAGTTATCTATTTTATATATAGTAGTATGTATATTTTAATCCCAAACTCCTAATTTATCTCCCCCCTTTTCCCCTTGGGTAACCATAAGTTTGCTTTCTATGTCTGTGAATCTATTTCTGTTTTGTAAATAAATTCATTTCTATCATTTTTTTTTAGATTTCACATATAAGCAATCTCATATAACAATTTGTCTTTCTCTGTCTGGCTTACTTCACTTAGTATGATAATCTCTAGGTCCATCCATGTTGCTGTAAATGGCATTATTTCATTCTTTTTTATGGCTGAGTAATATTCCATTTTATATATATATATATATGTATATATATATATATATGTATATATATATATATATATATACCACATCTTCTTTGTCCATTCATCTGTCAATGGACATTTAGGCTGCTTCCATGTCTTGGCTATCGTAAAAAGCGCTGCTATGAACATTGGGGTGCATGTATCTTTTTGGATTATGGTTTTCTCCAGATATATACCCAGGAGTGGGACTGCAGGATCATATGGTAGCTCTATGTGTAGTTTTTTAAGGAATATCCATACTGTTCTCCATAATGGCTGTACCAATAGTAAAAGCATATTATTGATTATCAAGCACTACCATGATGTTCTTGATAGAAAAATGGAGAAAAATTCTTCCATTGGGTACAAGATTGAATGGCTTGCTTCTAAGACTTACCCAAATATAAGATATATAAAAATCCTAATTAATGAGATTAAAAGATTTGGCTTCAGTAGGAACTAGGCTTTCTAACAGGTCAGTGTCCTGCTCATCTGAGCACCCACATTCATATCCCTATCACATTGTTTTCACTCACAACTTCAGTAGAACCTGGAGAAGCACTTCATTTCCAATCACACAGGCACTGCTAAGGCCAAAACCTCCCTATATTTATATGTTGCTTTGTGGTTTGCAAAACATGTAGCACAATTCCCATTTTGTAGATGAGGCAACTGAGGCATGTTAAGGGAGTTGACCAGTGAATGATATAGCTTGGACTTTGACCCTGGTCTTCTGATTCCCAACCTAAGCTCTTTCATTATACTAGGCAGCCTCTCAGGTGGTTAGAACAAAATGACACAGTGCAAAACTAATTCAAAGAATAAGTTAATCCCAGTTGAAATTCCAAAGAGACTTGGGACAATGTACGTGAGAATTTCAATGGTATTTTGTGGAGTTGGCCCAGTGGAAGTATAGACACCCTGCCAACTTTGCACAAGATACATAAATCTCAAAATCAATTTAAACTTCATTTATATTGGAAACACAAAAATTTAAACTAGAACTTGGCTTGAATGAAGAGATTCACACCAAGCCTGCATCCCTGCTACTCTTGTAAAATGTTTCATGAACCCCAGTGTTGAAGACCTCACTGTTTTGTTTGACTATGAAGGCCGTCTACACATACTTGCTGCCAGTGGAAGGTTAATACTGACTCAGAAGCAAGAGGTCCACTGACTGAATCACCACGACTTACTCCAGTCCTTTGCTCTGTGTTCCTTGGAAACCTCTTGCCTCAGTTTGGGTTTGACCCAACCCACTTAGAAGGAGAGAGCAATTTTACAGCCCTGCATGGAGTGACTCCAAGCCAATCGTATCTATTTCCAAATGATCTGACGCAGCAAGCAGATCATATTTCCTTTGGAGGCTTGGCTGAGGACAGTTGAGTTGGCCACATTGAACCAGAGTGAATAAAATAAGGCTGTCAAGAAAAAATCTGAAATGGTCCCTAAGGACGTAAGACTAACGAAATACTCAGGTCAGGGGTGGGGTGCTTTCTGGGGAGATTGAAAAAGAAAGGAGGATGAGGTGACCATGTGTGAAATTCAAATGAATCAACAGTGATTTG
Organism: Balaenoptera borealis; assembly: GCF_965194805.1. Classification (NCBI taxonomy): domain Eukaryota; kingdom Metazoa; phylum Chordata; class Mammalia; order Artiodactyla; family Balaenopteridae; genus Balaenoptera; species Balaenoptera borealis. The sequence goes on along the minus strand of NC_138866.1, from coordinate 33,087,360 downwards.
AGAAAGCCAGGCAGATTGGCACATGCCCAATACCTTTCTGAGAGCCGGCACCAAGCCTAAAAAAAGTCAGAAAATCTACCTCTTCTTTTTATTCTTACTTTTAATCAGATTTTTTCATTGTAATTTTTATGCTTGGTTCCCCGTCCACTTTCCCCCCGTCCTGCCAAAGGAGCCAGGGACTCTGAGGTATTTGCCGAAGACCAACAGACCCCTGTGTTCAATTATTCTGGTCTTAGGGAGTAACGATTAGGGAGTTCCAAGAATGGGATGTGGGAACAGCAGAGAAGGTAGGTTTCATTTAAGGTCCTTGGAAAGAAACAAGTACCCTAGTTGCTAGGATGGAAATGGAGCTGGTTCTTCACACATCCTGTGAAGGGATGAACTGAGCCCTAGAACCAACTCACAACCCAGGGGAGTTTCTGTTCATATGAATACAGGCAACTCTTTGAGCACCAATCTCCGTGGGCATATATCTGCTTCATTGTTCTCTGCTTTGGTTGTGCAAAAATATTTTCAAAGGCAAAGACATAGTGACAAAGTTAGGCTCTTTGAAGCTGTTCCTTGAGCAGGAGGAGGTGTGTGCCTCTGGCCGTCCACTTGGCAATGGATGTCTTCACACTGCTTCTTTCCATCCAAATATTTTGGCCACTAGAGTTGTTTCAGCAGGTAACGGTCTACAAAGGACAACAATCACTTCCCTTTGCTTCATGCTCTTCCCAGTCAATTCAGCTGGCATGTTGCAGGCACCCACTGTGTGCCAGGCATTTTTTCAGAATGGAACAAGACCTCCCTCAATGCCTTAGCAGTCTAGCAGGAGAGACAGTCAAATATTACAAGTACCTGGGGCAGAAACAGTGGAAACACCATGGAGACTCAGGGGAAGGAGCCGCTGCAAAGAAGCTTCACCAAAGAGCAGACGTGAGAAAGGGGAGAGGGCCTGACTGTAAAGGGAACCCTATCCATCATTCATTCATCCACACATTGATTCCCCAAGCATTTATTACCCACTTGCTATTTGCCAGAAACAAGGAGCTTGGGATTCAAAGATGAATGGGATATGGAGCATAGGGTGGAATGGTTTGGGGAGGGAGGAGGTGGTGGGAGAGGAGCTGAAAAAAGATTGGGCCGCATTGGCAAGGGCCTCGGATGCCAAGCTGAGGAGCTGAACTTTGTTCTGTAGGTATTGAGGAGCCTTTGAAGGCCTTCATGTGGGTGGTGGCACACATACCCACCCACCCCCCTTTTTTCCTACCTCAGCCCCTGATTTATCCCTCTCGGAGCACTCACTACAACTTAAAAGTATTTTATTCCTTCATGTGTTCTGTGCTTTTTCCCAGCTGGCTCCCCAACTGGGATGTGAGCCCCATGAGGACAGAGACCCTACTGGTCACATTTACAGTTGTGTGCCCAGTTCCGGGCACAAAGTGGGCCCTCAGCAAATATTTGCTGAATCTGATCTACGTTTAGAGAATTGTCTCCTGTTTGTAAAGTGGAGGGAGATCCAAGGCTGGGAGATCCCGTAGGAGGGACTGTAGTAGCAGAGAGGCTAAGAGCCTACCAGTGGCACAAATGGAAGGGAGAGAGATTTAAAGGACTCATCAGAGTTAACACTGACAGACCTTGATGTGGGAGAGGGAGGGGTCAGAGGTGACTCTAAGGTTTCCATTGGGATGTCTGAGTGGCCGGTGATATCATTGACTGAGAGAGAAAGGATCGGGGAGGGACTCATGTAGGGGCTTGTGGTGGGAAGCAGGAGAGCGTAGATAATGAAATCAGTTTTGGACATGTGTGATTTGAGACAACTGTAGAATGTCCTACTGGAGATGTTCAGCAGACAGTTGGAAATATATGCGGGCAATTCAGGAGGTGGCTGGGGCTGAGGTCACAGGTTTTCAGTGATAAATGAAGCCAGCAGAGAGTAAGGGCACTCAAAGAGAGCAGAGTTCGAAAAGAAGGCAGAAGCCCAAACCTGGAAGAAACATAATGAAGGGAGGCTGGGAAGGAGGAGGCCGTGGAGGAGACAGAAGGCAAGGTCTAAGAGTTAGGAGGAGAAGGGAGGAGGGGCTTCTGGCCACTTGAGAAATATGGGTCCACCTAGGACAGAGCCAAGGGAATGGGAGCTGCCCTCTTGGGTGACTAACTCTGCCCATTTCTTCCCACGTTAATGGTGAAGTGGGAGCTCTTAGCAATTCTGGGCCACTGAGAAGACTAGAAACACATCCGTGTAGTTTATCAGTATTTTCTCATTCTGACAGACCCCGAGGGCAGGGCCAGATTTAGACATGTACTGCATGGTGTGCCTATTTGAGGATGCCCTCTGCTTGGACATATTTTTGAGTGGGCAGCTACGACTCCAGCACCAGCACATCCTGCCTCTTAACACCTCCCACCAAGAATGGCTCATGGGGACTAGACCATTGCTTAACGGATGGCCCTACTTTGGGGTCCGGTTCAGGGTCTAGCAGGGTGATTGCAGACAGCAGCTGGTTCCACTTCTCTCGGGGAGACGTTTTCCTCTGGGAGCTGCTTCACACATTAGCGCTGATCTCAACCTCCCCTCGGTGTCGACCTTCTTTTCTCAGCATCCTCTGCCACAGCCCACCCTGTTTCTATAGACCCTCATTCTGCCTGCCTTCCTTCCAGCCACCATGTACTGGCTTCCACTTCCTGCCTGCCAGTACAAGCCAGTGATCTCCACACTTACTCTAGTCACTGAAAATGTTGTGGAAAAGGAAAGAAAACCTAAAGAGAAGCCCAGGACACAAAGCGGACCAGAGTGGGGATGCCGGGCTCTAGGGAGGAGCGAGGGGTCCAGGAGTCCCGCTCACTCCGAGTCCTAGAGCACCAGGGAGTCTTCTGTGAGCCTCGGGATGGGAGAGTCCGCACTGGTCTCCAAGCCTGTGCGCCTCGATTCCTTAGCTCATCCCTTCCCCTGGTCCTCCTGGCTCTGAAGTTCTCTGAGGAAGCGTCTGCAGGTCATGAGTCTCCACTCTCTACCTGGGCGTTTTCCCTCCCAGGGAGAGAACAGGCCAGGCTGGGACAGAGTGTTGGAACACCCTGACTTAGAACACGCTCATATCATTCCCTTCTTGGTCTCTCCCAGAGCTCCATCGCCAAGGCTTTCGGGGATTTTTTATGAATAGAGTCATTTAGTCTGTGTGGTTGACCAGCGCTTCCCTGGAAAAGGCTGCTTGGGGGAAGGGGACTCACAGACATGGGTGTCCCACTGTAAGAGTCCAAAACAAGACTCCAGTGGAGGAGCCCCCCCCCAACACACACACACACACACACACACACACACACATACACACACACAGCTTAAAGGATCCTGTCTTACAGGCCTCAACTGTTTCCTCTTAGGGAGGGAAGCAGAAGGACGAGAGGGAGAAGCTTTGTAAAGTTAACATCATATTCTGTCTATCTATTAACTATCTGCCTATCTATCTATCTACCTATCTATCCATCTGTATCTATATCTATCTATCTCTAACTCTACCTCTCTCCCTCTCTCTGTCTCTCTCTTTGTTAATTGCTCCATCTCTCTCTTTTTCTAGCAGACTGACATTGCTGGGGCTTCCTTGTCCCTCTACCACCTCCCTTTAGGGCTGGGTGAATCCTGTCCGTCACGCTGCCTGGGACCTCACCGCTCACCCCCTATGGCTCACTCACCCTGGTGCCCAGCCCAGCCCAGCCCTGCTGCATACTTCCACTCAGCTCGTGCGTCACGGCTATTCATCTTGTTTAGTGCTCAGCTTGGCTGCAGATGCTGTAAAATGGTAATTTTAGACTGGCTGATTGGAAAGGGTTGTGGGGTGGCATGGGGAGGGGCAGGGAGGAGAGTTTGGTTTACTCTATTGGAGCTGGTTCCTAGCTGGCCCTGCCACTCTCTGTGTGCCCTTCTTCTCCAAGCTATGGCCCCATCGGGCCTCCCTCTCCTTGTGTTCAGTACTGACTTCTCTGAGCCTGGGAAGGAAGGAGAGGAAACGAGGGGATGAGTCTGGGTTCTGAGCCTAGCCTGTAGAATTGCAGGTTAGCGCGGGCGGGCCAAAAGTGCAGCCAGTGAACAGCGATGCATGGGCGGGGCAGTTTCTGAGCCTGCCATGACAATGCCAAGGGTGAGCGGCCCCAGGATTAGCCCCCCACTCAGGGCCATGTTCGGGGGCACACTGGAGATGAAGTGGGGGCCGCTGGAGGCCTCTGACCCCTCCTGGGCTCCCTCCCTTTTCTGCTCTTTCCCTCCTGACCTCCCCCTGTGGGGGGCTGTCACTCCCAAGGGCCTTAGGCTAGGCTCCCAGGGTTGTCAGCGAATCCCTCCTCCCACCCCTTTAGTGCTTAAAGGCGTAATTTGCATTTGATTACAGGACCCCTGAACAGTCCCTCGGAGGATTCAAATCCCCAGGGAAAGACTGGGAGGGTGACACTTCAGGGTGGGAGCTGAGAGAGCTTTGAGCCCAGGGCCGTGTCAGGTCCTTCAAAAGCCATCAGATATGCTTCCAGCCATCTGTCCCACCTCCTCAGCAAGACAATGCTAATTCCCAGGCCCTGAGTCTGACTTGGAACAGTCCCAGTTTTTGAGCCGCTGTCTACAAGTCACAGAATGTTCAGCCCAGGAACCAACTCAGATTTCTTTGAGCCTAACTCCCCATTTGACCGAGGAGAAGTGACCTGAGCCAAATCACAGGGCCCGGTACCCACATGCTCGTTAGCCTATGTCTGCTGCTTCGTCCGTGCCCCGGATACATTTTTACAGAAGGTTCTAGAAGAAGGGAAGAAGGGTCTGATAGGTATTTCATTGTTACTGAGGGAACCACAATCCTACCGCAGTCCCTGCTGATAGGTACTGAGCTGTCCCTTGGTCACCCCTGGGGAGAGGAAACCTGTCGTCAGCGAGAAGGCAGCCTGTGAGAATGCTGGTCAGCTCTGACTGCTGTCTAGTAACACTGCCACTGCAAGCTGTCCCGCATCTGTTTCACAGGGTGGGGTGGGACCTAGGAGAAGAGTTAGGCGGGGGTCTCTGAAGGGGGACATAGGCTGTCCTGCTTCGGGAAGAGAACAAGTGGGACTCACATGTCTTCTGAGGGTGCACCACGAAGAGACCCTCTCAGCTCTGTTCAGTGGGCCCCGCTCCCTTCCTGTGTATACACTACAGACAGACACCCCCTTCTAGCCTGCAGGGGGTCCGACCACCACATACTTGCATTTGTTTTCTTTGCCTCCTGGAAATATGGACACAACGGCACTTTACTCACTTCAGAGCAAGGGGTCCTTTCCTGGAAGACTGTTAAGGGGCGTGATCCCCACCGACAGTTGTACCGCAGTTATGGGGCCAGGGTGGTAAGTTATTATTCATGGAATCTTTCATGCTAAAGATGCACTGCCATGAAACGACACTGGTTTGGACTAATTCGGGTTACGGTCTAGAGAGCCTCAGGCATCACACATCCCCAGCCAAATGGTCTTATTACTCTCCATCCTGTCGAATAAATCAGAATCACAGCTAACAAAAATCTTCCCTAGGAGAGGTGTGGCCTGCTCTACTTTGAAAAGTAGATGGACCTCGTGTATAAACAGCATTTTGCCTGTTGGACTGTAAATGGTGTTGGAGTGCTTGGAAACAGTTTGTTCTTTTAGTGGATTACCAGTTTCCCCCTGAAAAAATTGTTTCACAGAATTTGCTAAGCACACTCTTCCTTTGTATGCAGTATGGGATTTTACATCAACCATCCCTGATGGGTCAAAACTCTGGAAGCTTTGCTACAACCCAGCCATCAACCCTAGCAGTGATCTGTGTTCTAGAGAGGTGGCGACAAAGAGAGGCTAAGCACAGGCTTTCTGGAGAGATTTGAAAATAACAGTACATTAGCAAAAGAAAGAGTTGCTTCCAGATTTTCAAAAATAGTTAAGGAGAAACCATTTGCAACCACAAGATCTGGTCAGTAGAGAACACGGACATGCTAGTGGAGGGTATTGGAAGGAGAGCCGGGGGAGCATGGAGGTGGGAGGAGACAAGAGTTTAACATTGTTTTCCTTCTATAAAATTCCCATCATCCCCCAGGCAGTCAGTTTTTACAGCATCCCTCAACACCTCCCAAATTTCCTCCGTCCAGAGTCCTGGTAAAGAAAGCACCCTTCACAGGGCTCCCACCCATTACCCATTCCCGGGCCCCACACGGGGCCTCCCCGTAAGTCTGCTGCCTCGTCTCCACTTCTGCTCCATCCCTTGCTCACCGACCCCTGATGGCTGCTCCTATGTGTCACTTCCTTGCTTCCACTATCCCGCCAACAAGTGAGATACTCCACCATGCTCTGGCCCGGCAGTCAGCACCCCATGCCCTGGCTCCAGGACACCCTTCCCGTCTCGTGCCTTGTCCCTCATGTGTATGAGGCCGAAGAAACATATTTACCACCCATGGAGTACTCAGAGCGGGTCTAGCATGTGGTAAGCACTCAGCTGTTACTGTGATTTTATAAGGTCTCCTTTGCTTGGGCTGCACCTCCCCTTCTCCCTCCGTCTGGATGGACTTTACCCACCCCCCACCCCCTTCACGAGAAATGCCCTCCTCTGGTCTCCTGTAACTGTCTGATGTGGATCACATTCTTATATCTGACTGGCTCACAATATTTACGTCCAGGGTTTCTCTCTCTTTCCAGAATGAAAACACCTCTGGGTCAAGGACTTTCTCTCACACCTATTTATAAGTCCTCAGCACTTAGCACAGTGTGCTGTACACAGTAGGTGCTTATGTTAGACTGTGACATCCTTAATAATAATGATCACACTACTTTATTAAGCATTCCCCATGTGCAAGGTGTTGGGGACCTCTGCTAGGATTAATCTTCATAGCAGACCAATGAGTGTTCCCATTAGTTCTGTTTTATGGAGTAGGAAAGTGAGGTTCAGACGATGTTTACTTGCCTGAAGTCGTAGGTAGTGAATGATAGGGCTGCAATTTGAACCCAGGTTTGTCCACTCTTGAACTTGAACTTGAACTCATAAGGGCTCTGTTATACTCTTATGAAGACAGAGACTGTGTCTTTCCCTAAGACAGGGTTGCAAATTGGCAACCCGAGGGCCAAATCTGGCCCACAGATGTGTTTTGTTTGGCCCGTGCAGTGTTTTTTAAAAATCAGGAAATTTTACATCATCATCTACATCTCTGGCTTTGTCGGAATATCTGGGCGATCCAGTAACCCTGAATCTCAGCATGGTGATGCTGGGCTGCCGCCAAGAAGCAACTGTCCCTTCCTTTCTCTCCATCCCTCCCAGACATGGTCTGCATCAACTGTCCAGTTCCGTTCTTCTCCCCCAGAGTGTTGGCACTGGGAGTAGGTCAGTTCTTGGTAACACAGGACTGTCTACGTATTGTAGACTGTTCGGCAACCCTGGTCCTCACCCAGTAAGTCAGTAGCGCCCTTCCTTCAATCATTTTGGCACTCAAAAAAACACCCCCCAGACGATTCCAAAGCCTCTGGTAAGGGTGCCACACCATCCCATGTTGAGAACCCCTGGTAGACAACCCCTTGCACCACCAGGGCTGGCACACAGTAGGGCCTCACGTAAATAGATGAAGGAGACTTAGAATGAAAGAGCCATAACCAAATGTTTCCACATGTTAAAAGTTCCCATGAAAACAGAGGCGAAAAATGAAGTAATCAAAGTATTTTAAAAAATAAATTATCTGGAGCAAATTTAGTGCATTCCCCTAAACACCTGTCCCACAGTGGAAAAAAAAAAAATTAGTAATAACACGTTCCCGTTGAGTCCTTTCCATTCTGCACGCCTCGGTTCCCGCTGTAATGTTAATTGGTTATGGTTTTCTTTGCTTCTAGTCGGTACATGTAACAAGAGTTACTGTGCAGCTGTCAACCAGACACCACCCAGGAAAGGCTGCATTTAAAGGGCAAGAAGCAGAATTGAATCACAGGCAGCTCTTCTTCAGAGAAACGTTAATAATATTTTTGCCTTCTGTTCCAATTATAAAAATACTGTTGCTTACAGTAGAAATTTCAGAATAAAGTACTAAAAGCAAAAAAAAATCACTCATAATCTCATCACCTGAAGATAATCAGTTTATATTTTTGTGTATTTCCTTCCAGTCTTTTTTTCTCCTATGCACATATTTGTGTTTATTGTTACTAAAAAAAAAAAAAAATTTTTTTTTTTTGGCTCTTTGAAAAATTGGGATCTTACTGCTTATAAAGTTTTTCTTGCCATCTCATGGCTGTACCCATAATCAGTTTAAACAATTCCCTGTTGCTGGGCAGAGAGCTGCTTCCCAGTTTTTGCTGTTATAAGCAGCACAACAATCAACTTCCTCATTCATAAATCCTTTTGGTTCACTCTGATTGCTTTTATAGAAAGTGTGATGTGCTCACCAGCACAGGAAGACATTATCCCCTCCACTGGGAGATGGTGTTGGCCCTGGATCTAGAAAAGAAGGGTAAAGAGTAGACTGAGGTGTGGAAAGGAATGTTCAGGCAGGGAGGAGCCCACATTGTTGAACTTGCACCTCTTAGTGTGGCCAAAGCCAGGCCATCTGCCGGCAACGAGTGGAGTCGACGTGGGGTTGGGGACTTGGGTTTGGAGCTGTCATTGCAGGAAGCAAACAAGGGCTTAACCAAAGGATGAAAACTGTTTGGCAGCATTGAGAGCCCAGTTGAGGTCACGCCATGGGATTTAGTAATACAGGCCATTGGCACAGACACGCAACTCCAGTGAGGCTGGGAGACAGAAGCTAAGATGGGGTGTGGGTAAGGGTGGGGATCGTAGGATTATCTCAGGTCTGGGAAATGGACTGACAGATCAGCCAGAGAGCCTCGTGAAGTCTTTTCCCACCCCAAATGATATGTAAAAATAGTCTTTACAACTTAGCAAACAGAACTAAGAAATTATAATTGCCTGTTAAAATGGCTTTACAGACCCAACGTGAGCTGAACAGAGCCCCTGAGTTGCTTTATGGTATAATAATAACAACAGTGAAGAATTTCTACAGAACACCTCAGTTTACAAAGTGCTTTATACAATATATTAGCACAGTCTCTTGGGGTGAACGTTATTAAGTATACGCCCATTTTACAGAAGGCTCAGAGAGTGTGATTTGTGTAAACAGACAGGTAGCAGCAGTGGAGCTGGGCTCCAGACCAACATGAAGGACAGAGTTGTGATAAATCATCCATTCTTCTGCCCTTGCGAGATGACTTTTGTTGGAAAACAAATGTATCCTAAGCCTATGACTTTGACCTCCTTAGCAAGATGAGTTAACCAGGTGAGCTACCAGGAAAAGCTGGTTGTCTCCATGTTTAGAGAGTGGACTTAGTATTCTACCTGCCAAACTGGCCTCCTCCCTGTGCCTTGAACAGACCAGGCATGTCCCTGCCACAGGATCGTACCTTCTCCTCTGCAGGTAGATCCTACACCTGTAATCTTCTCCCCCAGATGTCGCCGAGGCTCACTCCCCGGCCGCTTCAAGTCTTGCTTAGATATCACCTTCTCAGTGGTGCCTTCCCCGACCACCTTGTTTTAAATTGTGCCTCTCCCACCACCAACCCCCAGCGCTGGCACTTCCTGTCTCCTCCCCAGCTTTATTTTTCTCCATAGCATCGATCACCTTCTAGTATCTTGTACATGCTATTCATCTTCTTGTTTATTGTTTGTTTTCTCAACTAGAATGTAAATGTGATGAGGACAGGATTTTTGTCTGGTTTTTTTCCCTGATGTTTCCTCAAGTCTAGACCATGCCTGGAACATAGTAGGTGCTCAAAAAGGAATGGTTGAATGAGTAGCAGTAAAGGTATTAGAATAAATAAAGACTTCTTAAGAGCACTAGCATGGTGTCTAGTTCACAAGAGGGAGTCAGTATGTGTGAGGTCCCTTCTCTCCTTCCCTCCTCCTCTGCTAAATGATAACACATTAAGCCTTGACATCCACTCCACGAAGCGGACATTGCCGGGGGAAAACACCCACAGTGGCCCTCAAGAGAAGTGGGTGAGTCACACCCTAAACCAGTCAGCGTCTCCTGGTCCATCTAATGGCGGCTGAGAAGTGTGGTCACAGAGGACGTTTTCAGTGCGGGGGAAACGGGAGACAGGCATGGGGGACCCAGGTGGAGTGAGGTCCCCTCTCCTCTGCCTGCTGGAATTCCTGGGACGTCTGCTCATCGACCTGTGTAAGGGAGGCAAAAGTTTTCCTGGACCCTCTCAGGGTCCCTGGCTGGGTTTGAAAATTAAACTGCCAAAGACAGGAGAGAAGCATACACACTTATTTAATGTCAGTTTTGTGTGACACGAGGGCCTTCATAAGGAAAGGAAGACCCAAGGAAACAGATTTGATATTTTTATGCTGGGTCTGATGAAGAGTGGACAGTCGTGGAGGAATATGATAGCTTAAGGAACACGAGGTCAGAGGAGCAAACTGGGGAAACTCAGCAAGGCCTGTTTGTTAGGATTCTTCTCGGTGTTCCTTTGTCTTCGGAGACAAGATATATCTCTGGGTATGGGAGGGCACCACTCACATGAGGGTTTTATGGGCTGTTTCAGGGGAGAAGGGTCAGGGGAACAGTCAGAGCAACCTTCCTGCTTCCACCGTTTTCTCAGACTCCTTCAGCTTAAAATATTTCATATGCTAAGTTGCCATATTTGGGGGTAGAGTGTCCAGAACCCCGTCACCTGCCGTGGGGTTGCAGAGGGGCCCTTCTCTTCCGCGGGGGCTCTGCTGAGTTACTCATTTACCCACTCACCCCTTCACCCCGACTTCATTTATTCAGTACATATGTACTGAATGTCCACATGTGTCCGGAGTCTTCCGGGGCCTAGAGAAGCGGTGCTGAAGGGTGCAGACAAAGGCTCGTGGCTCCCGCTCAGGTACCGGGGACAGACCTCAAAGCCCCAGCTTTGGGCCTGACTTTCCTACCCTCCTTTTGAGGTCTCCTCCCTCCCGGGGCCTTGCTCAGGCCGCACGGGGAGCCAGTGGCCTCCCAGCCCCGCTCCTGTCCTCACCCTCCCAGCAGAGCAGCCAGCTCCCTCCCGCCTTGTTCCTAAAAGTCAGGGCCAGATGGAAGGCGGTGGCCCCAGGAGAGCCAGAGAACTGGTCGCGGGGAGAAAAGCAGGCCCAGCCGGAGAAGATGCCTGTAATTCCCGAAGGAGAGGCCCACCTGCCCCAATGGCGGGGGGGCCAGCTGAGGGGGACGCCTGGGGTGTGGGCGGGGCGTCTGAGAGGGGAGGTGGCCAGAAAGAGCAAGAGGGACAGGAGGCGGTGAGGGCTGATTCTAGTGGGGAAACTGGAGGAGAAACCGCCCCAGGAGGCTTGAGGGAAGCTTTGCTCTGAAGGGCATGTCAGAATCCCCCGCATGGCCGCTGGAAAGCCCGCGATGGAGCCCACATCAGGCCTGACAGGCCTTTCTCTGAATTCGAGTCCGAGGGGAGACAACCTTCTTGGGAGGGACAGCCCGTTTATGCAGGTTTGGGGCCCAATTTCAGTCTGTCCCCCTCCACAGCCCACCATCCTCAGCCGGGCTCTCAAGACACCCCCCCACCCCCACCCCCTGGCAGAAAGCCTGTGCTCACCTCTGCAGCCCTGTTTCCTGCCCCTGCCTGGCGTTCTCCATGCACCCCGGCCTTCTCACCGTCCCCCGAGGAGCCATGTGCCTCCCTGCCTCCCTCACCCCCGTTCCAGGCTGTCCTCAGGAGCTCCGGCATCTTCTTCTCCTTCTTCCCATGTTCCCAGACCCTACCTAGTCTTCATGCCTCCGCCAGAGCCGTCTTCAGCTCTTCCAAGAAGCCTTTGCTGGCCACCGGCAAGCATCTTCTGTCCCTCCCTGCACACACCCAACCTCTCCTTGGACGTTTCCATAAACCCCCTTGTATGGGGTCATTATCTTGAAGTTCATGACTGAGCTGTCACACCGTCTAGATTGTAAACTCTTTAAAGACAAGGACTAGGGATTAAAATTCCTTGTGTCCTGCACAGACTTACTACCATGCCATGGACGTGGAACCCCTTAGATCGTTGTTGTTTGAATCCACTTCCCAGGGCCAGCCCAGAGAGAGGCTGACCATGGAAGGGGCTGATGGCGGAGGCAGTCAGCATCCCAAATGTGCCTGCTGCCTTTGGGTCTGGTCCCTAGAAACAGTCCAGTGGCCTTGAAGAATTCATATTGTTGTCAGAGGGGCTGCCCTTCAAAGGGTCCTGATAGCTCTTGTTATATGCAAAGTGGAAAAGGTAAGGGGACTGTTCTCGGCATTTCCTGCCTCTCAATTGAGTGAGGACAGACAGATGATTTACTGGGCATTTCCTAGCCTTTCCTTCACCATAGGAAACCAGTCTGAAAAAAAAAAAAAAAAGGTGCAAATTTTAAAAAGATGTGTGCCTGTTTTGAAGGGGTTGGGGAGAATTCCTGTGTACCATTAAAGTGAAAAGAGAAAACTCTCTAACAGCCCGAACTCTGATCTAGAGGCACATAAATTTCTACCACCCTTTGAGAGCTCAAAGCTCTCAAAAAAGCTATCCTGGTGCCGGGAGGTTGCGGGACAGGGAGAGAAAGGTTGTGAGGTGTCGTCCTCTCTCATCTCCCCACTTCCAGGTGACCAAAGCTTGGGCTTAGGGTGGTGACCAGGTGCCCTTAGCCATCAGCCATCACCACGGAGAAGTTGGGGGCGTGAGGCCTTCATAACCTGTCAGATGTTGGTTTCAGTTGGAAACAGTTAAGTATCTCCACCCTACCCCTTCCCCTGAGAGAGAGAGTGCCAGAGAAAGGGGCCAAGAATGGCGGGGCTCAGCAGATGTAAAAGCCTGATGAACACAGAGGCTTTGCCTCCCTTCCACTGCGCAGCGGGAGTCCTGTTAGTTTCCTAGGTCGGCCCTAGCAAAGTCCCACACACTGGTACTTAACTGGGTGGCTTAAAACAACAGAAATGTATTCTCTCACAGTTCTGGAGACCAGAAGTCTGAAATTAAGGGGCCTGCAAGGCCATGCTCCCCTGAAGGCTCTCGGGAAGGATCCTTCCCTGCTGCTTCCTAGTTTCAGGTGTTGCTGGCAGTCCTTGTAGTTCCATCACTCCAGTGTCTGTCTCCATCTCCATGTGGCCATCTTCCCTGTGTGCCTGTGTCTTCTTCCTGTGTATGTCTGTCTCTGTGTCTCTACTCTCCTTATAAGGACACCAGTCATGTTGGAATAAGGGTCCACCCTACTCTAGTATGAGCTCATCTTAACTTACATCTTAGTTACAACTGCAAAGATCCTATTTACAAATAAGGTCATAGTCACAGGTTAAGTAAGACTTCAGTATATCTTTTGGGGGACACAAGTCAACCCTCAATAAGAGTCAAATGTTTACTGTCTGTGGTTTCCTTGGGAAGCCTTAGGTAACAAACAGTGACTCTGTGTGTGTGTGTGTGTGTGTGTGTGTGTGTGTGTGTGTGTGTGTGTTTGTCTGTATATGTGATTTGTCTTTATATATAGTGTTTTATGTACACACAAAAATACCTATACATATATGTGTGTGCGTGTGTATATGTGTGTGTGTGTATATATATATATATATATATACGTACAAATACCCATATATATAGGTATTTACCTATATATACCTATAATGTAATAGGTATTTGTAATATGTGTATGAACACCCTTGATTTGTATTTACACTGTCATATATATGACACTATATCAATATATATGACACTCTGTGTAAGACATTATATAAATACAAATGCCAGGTATTCGTGACTTGTATATGTGCTGTATGACACAATGTAAATAAATAAATATATGACACTATATAAATACAAATCATAGGAGCAATTCTGAGTAATGCCCTAATTTTATTAACCTAAAGAAGAAGACCGCAGAGCTGCTCTAAGGCCGTGTCCTGTGCTTTTCCCACTGAAGAAATGGTGGGAAAGGTCTGTGTTTGCCCAGGCTGGATTGTGAAGAGGACTCAAGCATGCAGGGTGGACGGAAGTGCCGTCTGTCTGCCCGGGTGGCCCCAGTGCTACAAGGCAGCTGCTCCGCTGGCCGCGCTGTGTTCTCCCCTGCTAATCTGCGTGCTCCCCAGACCCAGAGATGTGAAGTGGCTCATCCAAGTCCACAGAGGCACAGACAGTTCCAGAAGCAGAAGTCGGCCTCCATGCACCCAAAGTCTCCCCATATTCATGTCACCTCCTTCTCTATCTCCTCCTTGTCCCACTTTTCCAAATGACGGTCAAATTTTCACTTGAGTTTCTTCTACTGAGCATGCCCAGATATTATAGGTGGTCACCAAAATAGCACTATTTTCCCTTCAAATGAGCTGAGAAATTATTTTCATGGAGGTCCTACCTCATGCCAAGTTTAAAGTACTTTGTGTTCAGTTGTTTTGGAGTTGTTGGTGAGTTGAGGTAAACCTTTTCCAATTTTATAAAGGATTTTTTTTTTTTTTCATTTTCTCAAACTCCAAACTGACTGACCAAAAGCTTAATCTCATTTTCTGGACACGGTGGCCTGCCCGGGATTATCTTTCATTAATAAGTTGGGGACTCAGGGTCTCTCAGGGGCTGCCTCTCTCCTAAGCCTTTGAAAGTGACCTTCAGCAGCCCTGGAAGGCTCTCACCCTCACACCCTCTCCTCTGCCCCAGGTGGCCTACCTGCTCTCCATCCTGTTCTCTCTACTTCACAGGCTGCCTGACTTCCCTTCTGAAAGCCCTAGGGCCTGATTTGCCCTCCATCCTGCTTGCTGGGATCATCCCGCAGGAAATGGCCAGATTCAGGAATGCCTTTTAAAATGGGGCTCTGGAGCCATTCTGCTTGGAACCTTTGCTGGGGAATTTTTTGCCAGGGCCGTCGCCTCTCCAGGACTTTCAGCTGGACGGGCAGAGCTACCACGTTGCCTCCTATACCTCCCTCCGCTGCTCCTCACTCCCTCTCACCCTCCCCTCCCCATTCAAGCACACCCGTGCCTCTACCCAGGCAAACTCCGAGCTCTTTGCACGGTGCCCGCTCCACAGCCTCTGAAGGACAAGGGGCAGAGCTCAGCGTGACACTGCTTGGTTTCACGTCTGGCTGGTGTTCAACACATCCTAATTCATAAAAAGCCTAAATGGTGGGACTCAAACTTTAGGGAGCATCGGAATCCCTTGGGGAGCTTGTTAAAAATGCAGATTTCCAGCCCCACCGCTGAGACTCTTACTGAGGTTTCTGGCAGAGCCTGGGACTCTGCATTCTTCAGACACCCTAGCGGATTCGGGTGCCGGTTGTCCAACGGCCACCCTTGGAGAAATGTGGCTTAACCCTTGGTCAGGCTGGCTGACTTGGGACCGCTACTGTGCCAAGCACCGCCCAGGGCACTTAGAGGAGGTGACAAGGTGGAAGAGCGGAAGTGTGAGGGCACACGCTGAGGCACAAATATAAACCAGGTGGGCACGGGCTGGGGCCTGGGGAGCTCCAAGCGTGACTGCTCAGGGACCAGCACAGCAGGGCCCTGCGTGGAAACACTATGGGTCCAATGACTCGAGAGACCTTGCATTTCTGCTGCCAGTGCGGGTGCTGGTGTGGGACAGGCCATCACGCCAGATGAAGGAACTGCTCCTAAATGCCATATTGTGAGAAGGGAGCTCCTGCAGCTTCTCCCCAGAGTCAGCCCAGCATGGAGAATAGAAACACTGGCTTTGGACTCACCCTGTCTGGGTGATGGTCACTTGTCCGGTCTCTGGATGAACTTGAGCAGCCTACGTACTGTCTCTGTGCCTTGGTTTCCTCCTCTGGAAAAGGAGGACAACAGTACTCACTTCCGAGGGTTATTGAGAGGATTAAATGAGATAGTATGTACAACGTACTGAGCCGTGCTGGGAGCAGCGAGGGCTCCACGGACACGGACTATGGCCTTTGTTCTTACAGCTGCCCCCCTGCCTCACAGCACATCTCCGAAGCTGCCTTTTGCAGGATAAGACCACATGAATGATCTGGATAGCTCACGAATGTCTTTGTCCCCCTGTTCCCAGAAAGCCTTCGGTTTTCCCTTTCTCTCCCTCTGAAAGCCCTTGACGCCCTGCAAGTGCCAGTTTGGAATAAGCAACGCTTACTAAGGCATCCCCCTTCCTCTCCAAGTGACCCCACCTCGCGGGACATGTGTGCCCTCCCAGTGATATTGAAGGAAGCACTCAACAGATGGGGGCCAGAACTTTGCAACCGAAAACTCCGGGTTTGAATACCCAACCTCTGCCTGACGAAGGCTGTGTGATCTACAAGGTGAGACAGGGAGTTCAAGGTTAGAATCAAAGGCTTGCTCCCGAGCAGATGCAGAAAGGAAATGCACAAACACAGAGGCCCAGACAGCACCCAGTTAATCCTTCTGTGCCTAATTCTGGTGCTGGTCTCAGCCTCAGAGGACGCTTTGCCTCAGTTTCCCCCTGCACACGTGTTGCACCGCATGGTAAACTAACTCCTTTTGCAGTATTGGGAGCGCTGTTAGTATTGGCTCTTTGTCCTAATGATCAGCTGTGAGCATCTAAGAATCGCTACAGCTTTATAAATAAATCTCAATTTGTCAGGATAACCAGGTAACCACAAACCAGCCATCCCCCCGCCCTGCACCCTCATCAGTAGCGCATGTCTAAAAGGTATCCTGCCTGGGACAGCAATGCTGTTTTGTGCCCATCTGGTATGTGGCACAGATAGTTCAAGGTGAGTGTCCCTGGGCCAGAAAAGTGAAAAAGGACAAAGCAACGTGTCTGCTAGAGACACTCAAAATCCTCTGAGCATTTTCAAGATGGAGACCGTTGCCACCACATCCAGACACCAGCTGTGTGTCGCTGCCGAGGAAGACCCTCCTCTGTGCTCCGTGCAAGGCCCTGGGTCCTGCAGGGTTCACAGCCGGGCCCCGTGGGCCGACCCCCCTCACCCCCAGTGGCTCCCTGGCTGGTGGGAAGGCGAGGCTGGGAGGAAAGCCAGAGTGTGCTTGGTTGACTGTGTTGAGTTCAGAGAGGGCTTCCCATTTGACTTGGCGAAGGAGAAGAGTTCTTTATTTCCCCCAGCCTCGGGGCCCGCCAGCCCCATGGCTGAGGGAGCAGGCTTCCCTCCCTTCCCTGACTTCCACACTGTGACTTGCAGAGTTCAGTGAAAAGCCCCATCCAGGACGGGCTGGGGTGGGTCTGCGTCGCGCCTGTGTGATCCCCAGAGCACGCTCGTTCTCCCCTCCAGCTCAGCCAGGCGGGCCTTTCCGGAGAACCTCCCGACCTGGCTTTTTTTCTTTCTTTCTTTTTTCCCCCCTAAGACCAGAGCCCAGTTATTTACCCAAAGAAAACAGGGAAGTGACAAGGTAACAGAGTACACATGTTGTGAAAACACGCAGGCTGAGGCTGAAGAAAAGAAAACATTCTTCCATAAGTAGCTGCCTTGTTAATTCATTTTTTCCCCCCAGATTAGAACCAGCCATTTCTTGTGCTCCTTCAAGCACCTTCTGTGGTTTCCTGACAGCTGCCTGCAAGGGGTGAGATTTGGCTTGAAAAATGGGCCATCGGTCATGCTTCAGGGGCAGGGCAGAAACCAAAATTCCCAGATTGCTCAAATTCACTGCTCCCTTTCTAGCGGGGAATGAAAGAGGGAGAGGTGGTGGGGAGAGGATTGTATAAACTCTGAGGCGTCACCTGATTTTCCATAAGACACGACAGCTCGGTAATGAACAGTCCTTGGGACCGGCTTTCTTACCTCCTCTGTAGCTTGTTTCCGATCCCTGGCAAGCCTGTGCTTTGCAGCCTTGAGGAACAGCCACAGGCTGATTCTCGGCAATTAAAAATAATATTGGCCCTGATAGAGGACTCTTGGGTGCCCCCCCCCAACACACACACACACACATACACACCCTTTTCATTCTGTGCCAAAGATCACTTTCCCAAACCTGTTCGGAACAGCTGGCTGTGTCCAAGGAGCGAGCTCCAGCCCTGCACACCCTGAGTGGACCAGGGAGTGGCCAGGGTTATTAATAGCATTTGCTCTGCCTGGCGTTTGGGGCAGAAAAGAGGGCACCTTTTGGGGCCGTAATCAGTTTGGAGCCTGATTTTTCCTCTCTGGATCCTTCAAACCTCAGGGCCGACAGAGAATGGCTGAGACAGTCTGCAGACGGCCTCACCCGGCCAGTATCCCTCAGTACAAATCTTCATGCTTCTCATTTTTTCCCTCCTCAGTGCTCCCGGTCTCCTTTTCGGCCTGTGGGTGTTGGCCCACGGCTTAGCCTGGCTGCTTTCGGGAGAGGTCACACCGCAGAGGCCTGGACGGCCCCTGTTAGCATTACTGTGGCGCTTTCTGTTAACGGGAGGCCTCTGGAGCTGGGCGATCCATCCCAGCATGGGGCAGGCCTGTGTGAGAGAGTATGACCTGTTGCCCTTTCCCAGAGAAGGAGGCTGGCGCAGGCCTGAGGTTGAGCTGGGGTCGGAGGAGCCCCCTCACCTCTTACTTACGGCCATAGAGTCCGTCAGCTCCCCGCCACCAGCACCCAGCAGCCTTAACCTCAAGATGGGTGGAAATCCTACCGTCTCCCCACATGGCTTGCCATGACCACAAGGCACCTTCCCAAGAGCCCAGGAGAGGGCTAGACTTCAGGCCTGGAATGGCCTTGCTTCTCAGGTTGCCTTCAAGCTGAAGTGGTAAACCTTGAGATGGAGATGGATTATGGGCCTGGGGATAAGGTTTGGCCTTCAGGTGAACCTCTCCCGTTGAGAATGCTGGTGGGTGGAAGGTACTTCCCATCAGAGCCCGTGGCCTAGTTGGTGGAGGGAGTCTCAGAGCACCAGTATTTGGGGCCGAGGCTGGGAAAGGCCAGCCGTTCCCTCTAGCGAGCCTCCTTAACACGGGTCGCCAGGGTCCCACTGGGGCAACATAGCCTCTCCCCACACTGGGCCAGGCTCCAGGCTCTAGCCTTAGGTGAAAGACTGTTTCCGACGATTGTTTTCAGATATTCTACATCCAGTGCGTGAAAACACAATAGTGACAGGAAAAATCCAGCACACACACGCACACACACACACACACACAAAACACAAAGGTGGTCCCATACCTCACTATGAGAAGGTCAGAGGACCCTTTTCTCATTTCAGTCCTTGATGTGACTCCAAGGGAAGCAGCGCCTTTGAACTCGGCAGCGTCCACCGCAGGCCCAGCTGCGAGGGTGCGGACGGGGAGCCAGACAGGACGAGCTGCCTTATCAGGGGCCAATCTCAGGCCCTCCTGTGAGGACCAGGCTTCCTCTAGCCCTAGGTGATTTAGAGCCATTTGTTCAATCATCCGAGGAGGCCAAGGAGGGCCCGGGGGCAGCGGGGATCTGCCTCTAAGCCGGAGCCAGGCCCTTCTGTTCTGAGTTTCTACACAGCCCCTTGAGAGCAAACCTCACTGTGTTCTAATCCTGGGCAAGTCTCTCCCTTGACTTTCGCACTTCTCCATTTTGGGCATCTTTAAAATGCCTCCCAGCAGTAGGAATGACTGCTAAGCCCTTGGGGGATGAAGAGCTGGCAGGAAATGAACTCTGTCAACATTCAGTTTTAAGAACCAGCCTTTGGGCTCCTACGATTGTTGCTGAAGGTTTTTCTCTGGGTTCTAGTGAGGCTGATCTCAGACTCCTCCTCATACCTTTCAGATCTCCGCTTTCCTTTACCAGAATCTGAGATTGTGAGTGTGGGAGGGCTCTGACTGGCCACGGTGTCCAACATCCCTGTTCTAACAGATGACCATCCTGGGGTTTGAATTCTCCCAGGATGGGATGTACACTACTTTGACGTCTGAGCCACTGTTTGAAAGTTTTTATCCTCGGGAAGTTTTTTCTCATATTGGGATGGAATCTGCCACTCTGTGACTTGGATCCATTGACCCAGTTTTATAGTAATTCTTGAGAGCTGGGTGGCAGTATAGCCAGGTCTCCATCCCAGGCAGAGCAGGTACACAAAGAAGACTGACCCCCACCCCCTCCACCCCTGCTTTTCTCTACATCTCATGCCTGATCATTAATATTTTGATTACATATTAGGCAGACTGACTCGTGCTTTCCCCCTAATGTATTTTCATGATGGGCTTATCATCTTCATGTCAATATTATTTTTTAAGATCTTGCTGAAAAGGTGCTATTTTCGGAGAATGCTCAGAGGAAGCAACTGCTCCCGTGCGTGTATCACTCCATCCCGTTATCCTGATGGAGCTGGGAGAGTATCTGGACCTCTTCTCTCCAGAGGTGTTTCACCTCTCCCATCCTTTTCTGGTACCACTGTGGCCACAAGCCACTCTTGCTGAGGGAGGTGCATCTGTTTGCATCCCTTGGGCATGTTGGGGTGGAAAACGTGAGGACTACTTTTCCAGAACAAGGTAAGCTTGCTCCCTTCTCATGGTACCAACCCCTCACATTTCCCTGGTTTTTGTCACCCGTCTCTCCTGGCTTCTCCTGCTTAAGCAGTTCTAGGACCTACCCTTCTCTACAGCTGATGAGAAGCTAACTTTACATAGCTTCTTCCTAGAATGTTAGCTCTGGGAGGGCAGGAAGTTTGTCTGTTTTCTTTGCTGCTTTGTCCTCAGAGTCTATAACTATTTGTTGAATGACTGACTGGTTCCCAAGGTGCAACTTGTAAAGAAAACCACATCTTCATCTCTCAAACTCTGTACTAAAAATCCAGAGAATAAACAAGAAGGTGAATTTGGTCCATTGTTCACAGAACTGTCTTATTTATCATCCTTGTTAGACACTAGGAAAGCAACATCAAGGCCATATTTCAAACAGCAAGAAAGTGGCACAGCCAGGCCAGCCCTTCAAGCTTGAGCACTCCCTGTCTCACATGTTATGTGAGACACTTCACTCATAATGTGATCTTGATCCATTTCTAGAAAATTCCTCCTCAAGGAGCACTGTAGGATCTTCCCCACTGCCTTCAGATCAACCGCCCGATCTTCCATAGCTCTGCTCACAGATAGTCATGAGATCACAGCATACACCTACTGAGCTGGGAGAAACTCCTGCTAACTTGATGACTGGGAGAATGTTCTAGTCTCTCTTAATACTCATCAAACTCTGCTTCTACAGCTATAATTTTCAGTACATCACTTCTCAGCTCTAAAACCTATAAGGCCCTCTTGCGTTCTCCAAAATCAAGTCCCAACTTCTCTGCTTGGCTTTCAAGATTCTTCAGCATCTGTCTACCCACCTAGTCTACCCAACCTAAGTTCTCATTACTCTCTAATGCACACTCCCTTCCACCATCTATGGTCAGGCCATGTTGTTTGTTGTCTTCCACATGTGTTTTTCTGGCTCTTTTTTCAATATGCTTGAAAATGGGCTCATACTTTTTAAAAAAATTTTTTTAATTAAATGGACATTGTTTTTTAATGACAGTTTTAGATTCACAGCAAAATTGAGCAGAAAGTACAGAGATTTCCTATTTACCCCTGTCTCCATACATGCACAGTCTCCTCCACTATCAGCATCCCCCACCAGAGTGGGTGCATTTGGTATAATCGATGAACCTACATTGACACATCATTATCACCCGAAGTCTATGGTTTACATTAGGGTTCACTCTTCGTGTTGTAACATTTTATGGGTTTTGACAAATGTATAATGATATGTATATAGTTAGACATAGTTTAACTATAACCATTATAGTTTCATACAGAACAGTTTCGCTGCCCTAAAAATCCTCTGTGCTCTGCATACCTTCTTCTTATAATCCTATTTTCTTCGTCGTGAATAATGCAAGTTCTACTTTCTTCACAAAGCCCTTCCCCATGGCTGTAGTCCACACAGACCTCTCCTTTCCCAGGACTCCTGCCACACCCACAGGTAGGGCCACCCTTGACTATGCCCTTATTGCATCCTTCCATGTTAGCTCTGTCTCTCTAACTAGACTGTAAGCTCCTAATACTTGGATTCCCCCATTGTACCTGGCCTATGGTAAGAGTTCCATAAGCAGGGCCACCATATTGTACAGCTCTGGGGGCCCCATTCACATTACATTCCATGTGAACGGGGTCCCTAGAGTTATGTAGTGCCATAGCCCTGTTCACAAGTCCTTGGTGATTGAATAAAACCCAATCTAGGACCTGAAAAAGAAACAATTATCCTAGTCATGATCCAATTGTTCAGGTAATTATTAAATAGCTAACCACCAACAATAATGATTGATGGAGGGTGATCGTACCCTCAAAGGAATTATAGTCTCATGACAGAAAAGCAAGTAAACAGACCACCATAATACAATGTGAATAGCGCTAAGATAGGACTGTGTATAAATAATATAGCACTAACTATGTAGCTTGAAGAATCAGCAGGAATTTGTCAGGTAGGTGAGTGGGTGGAGGGCACTCCAGCAGGAAGATAGAAAAATGAAAGCAGATGGCATATTTAGAGACTTGCAAGTGGTACAGTTTATTTCCCAATGACAAAATCGGAAGCACAATGTTTAAATGATTGCCTGTGCTCCCCAAGTAAACTTATACCAGGTCACTGGCACAATGGGACAGTGTACTGACTCAGTAACTGCTTCTGGAATCAGGAATGAAGAATAGAGGCCTAACCTGCTTAGCCATCTCTTGCTCTTCTGAGGACGGGGTGGGATAAGCCCCAGAGCCCCAGTGTATTTTTTTCATTTACACTGTCCCGTGTTGCTTTGTGCAAAATAGGGTGTACCATCCAAGCAGTGGAGTTGGGTCTTCTAGAGCCCTCACTGGATAGCCTCAGGAATGGGCTGCAGTTCTCTACAGGCTTTCTTTGAAAGCTTGCACTGTTTTGGCCTACGTCATGAATTTCTTCTTTCTCTTCCTCCTTTTCTTCTTCCTCTGCCTTCTCTTCCTCCTCTTTCTCATCTTCTGATTTTTGGGGGATATTATATGTCTGGTAAACACCAACGTGGGCAAACATAGAGCAGTTTCTGCCCCTTACGTGGCTTCCTTTCCCCAGCCCTGTGCTAGGAGGTCAGTCATTGGCTGCCATGTTGGAGCTTGGACAGGACTGGGCTTCCACAGCGCATGGCCCGGTCCCAGAGTATGAAAAGGGTGTTGGCGCCTGGCTGGATGAAAGGACTGCGGCCCAGTGTTGTGATTATGGGCACCTCTAATTTCCCCCTTTCTCTGTTTCCGCTGTTTCGTCATCAACAGGAGTCGGTTTGAGGCTTCTAGAGCTTGTCTTTGTTTCACCTGGGAAAGTCCCCACAGGGAGAGCTAAGATCTCCCCGGAGGAATGGCTGGAGGCCTGACCTCTGTCACCCGAATTGTTTGGACGAAGAAGGCCCCAGAGGGGTTAGGAGGGTGATCAGTTGGGAACTTAAGGAGTAAAGACCTCTCTCTCCCTCTCCTGCCTCCGCTTATTGTGCTCAGAGGGGCAGCGGGGTCAGCGGCAGCAAACTGAAGGGCCAACCAGCCTCGCCTTGAAAGGGGCTCGTTTTGTGTTTCAGTAATGAGCGCTCTCTTTCTCCCCTTGGATGCACTCAGATTTCACGAGTTACAGGGAACCTGTCAACTGCTGTTTTCATTGTATGGGACTCACAGGGAACTTGGATATAGGGCAAGCTCGTTTCAAAGAAAGCAGGGGGAAGAAAGTCCTGAATAGATGCAATGTGCTGTCATATGCAGATCACAGCCCCAGTTGCTAGGGGACACCTCTGCCCGCCCAGAGGGCAAGATGCTGAAGTCCTGTATTGACGTGGCTGCCTCCTTGGAGATGGGAACGCCACTGCTGAAAGGGGCCAGCCAGCAGCCCGCACTGCCACGGGCTCCCGGGTTTGCCACAGAGCCCAGCTGAACAGCAGCTTGGATCCCAGCAGCCTCTGCCCCCCGCTGGCTGTGCAGTCACGAGTCTGTCACCCAGGAGCTGAGGGAGTAGGCCAAGTAACCCTGGAAGAGAGGCAAGTAGAAAGGGGCTCTCTTTAAAGGGCCACCAGGCCTCTGCTCACAGAAGGGCCACGGGGCCCAGGGGGCATACCTGGGGCCTGATATTAAAGACAGGTTTTCACCTTCTTTGTTTGCCAACACTGGCAATAACATTCCTTTCCTGATGGGTTTGTTTTGTAGCTGACAGACATTGTTTTCTTTCCCCTGTTTACCTAGAGTGACCCAGAGTAACAGGACTGGCCGAGCCCACAAGAGGGAAGAGCAAGCCCGCCCTGGTGGCCCCGGGCTCCCCACACCCATGTCCCTCTGCCCTGCAGCGCCCTGCCCTGCACCCACCTGTGGGGACAGAGAGTAGCCAAGGAGCAGTCCTGCCTGGAGCAGAGCCCAGGGCAGGACCTACAGGGGAGCCCCACATCAGAGGAGGGCCCAGAATAAAGACTCTCTCCAAGGGGTCCTTCAACTGGAGGTCCTTCGAGTGAAGGCATCTGGCAGAGTTCATGGTAGGACCTGAAAGAAACCAGAGGAGGGTACTGAGAGAAATGTTTCTAACAACTGTTTACCGAACACCCTACTCCATTTAAAAGGGCAAAAGCATGGCCCTGTCATCAGGGAGTCTGAGTCTGGGGCCTGTGGCTAAGCCAGGAGGTGGAGCCAGTGCCCTTGGCAACGCGTTGTGACCTCCTTCTGACCCTCTTGTTTTCACTCCTGTGCCCACTTTTACCACAGCTTAGCTTCTCCCTATGAGGGTTGCCAAGATAAATAACTTAAGTCCAGAACCCTGCCCTCAAAGAGGCTTTATATCTAGTGAGAGGGTAACTTTTGCAGACGTGGAGCTGTCATGCAAGGTGCTTTGTAAGGCTGAAAGCTCTGTGCAAATGTAAGACAAAATGACCCTTCCAGGAGGAAGCTCGAACATTGGTAGAGGTGAAAGGCAGGTACGGTTCAAGAGCAGTAAGCTTCCCTGACTGGCTAGAGCACAGGACAGGGGACCTCGTGAACTAAGGCTAGAGCAACAGGCTGAGGGCCACGCACGCTGCAGCACTGGGCTTGGCCGTGTGGAATAGAGAGAGGTTAGTGTGTTCGTTTTCCATTGCTGCTATAACACATTGCCACAAATTTAGTGGCTTCAACAATACAAATTCTTTATCTTACAATGCTGGAGCTCAGATGTCTGACATGGGTCTCACTGGGCTAAGATCAGGGTATTGTCAGGGTGGTGTTCCTCTCTGGAGGTTCCAGGGGCAACTCCGTTTCCTTGCCTTTTCCAGCTTCTAGAGGCTGCCCACATTCCTTGGCTCCTGGCTGCTTCCTCCATCTGCAAAGCCAGCAATGGAAGGTTGAGTCTTTCTCACATCTCATCGATCTGACCTCCTCTTCTGCCTCCCTCTTCCATTTTTAAGGACACTCATTACATTGGGCCCACCTGGATAATCCAGGACAATAATCTTATTTTAAGGCCAGCCAATTAATTACCTTAAGTCCCCTTTGCCTTGGAAGGTAACATATTCATAGGTTCCAAGAATTAGGACACGGACATCCCCAGGGGGCCTTTATTCTGCCATCGGTTAGTCGGCTGGTTGTTCATTGGTCAGTTACCGGTTGTTTGGTTGGTTGGTTGGTTGTTAGTTGGCTGTTTTTTGAGACTCTCCTTCCAACCTTCCAGCCTCCACCCTCACCCAAGAGCTGGATAATCATATTTATTAGAGGAAAGGAAAAACAAGAGTGAGCAGTCTCTAAGGGGAAGAAGGGGGGCAGACACGGGAAGCAAACATCAATTTCATCTCATTGCCTGGCAGAATGACTCTATAAAGCACAATCCCAAGAACGAGACAGCATACCATTCTGGAGGAGTTTGTTAGCCCACACACCCCCTCAGACCCCGATGCATAGCTGGGTCATGTTCCATACAAAAATTTGACCTCAAGTCCTTGGTTTCTGTCCTGTGTCCTCTGGCTTAGAAGCAGAGATGTTTGTAACCCATTTAAAAATATCTGGTCAACCTTTTGAGATAGTATTTCTAATCCAAATACGCTAGTGGGTTTCGCTAAGTGTCTAGTGGTCCCCTGGAGCCTCTCAATCCTGCAGTGGTTTTCAGTCTGTCTTCCATGCATCAGCCCCAGCCCTGCCTCATGAACCCTGCCCAGCTGCCTCCAGGACTTCACAGTTTGCAAGCTGGACTGTGTCAGCAACTGCTCTGCTTCCTACCTTGTTGGAAGCTGAAGCTTACTCCTGAGCTGTCCTTGCAGCTGGGTAGTTCCTCAGTTGGACGTCTTGAAGAGCCCCTTCGTTATGGTCTACCAGGAACCCAACTCCTTATTTCCCAGTTTCCTTGCCTGGAGCTCGTGATCCCAGTTAGACACCCAGATAACTCCTGGGATGCCCTCCACTGCCCACTTGCAGACTGTTACGTGGCCCCTGGAGCTGGGCTGTCCACTCATCCTTGACTCACTGTTTGTCCTGACCTCCCAGTGAGTCCTGGTTTCGATGACTGACCTTCCAGTTCGTGACTTCAACCTTGATACCCCTTTGCCCCTGAAGACCTTGACTTCCCATCTCCAAAATGCCTGTGTTCCACTAACAGCAGCCGCAGCGTAATAATGGCTGATGTTGGAGCGCTTACTGCATGCCAGGCACTGTGCATGTGTTACCTCATTTAATCTTCACAGCAACCCTAGAAAGAGCCCTGTGAAGAATGGGTACTAGTCCATTTCACAGGTGAGGAGACAGAAGCACAGAGAGATTAAATATCAATAGCTTACCCAAAGTGATATAGGTCATATGAGATGGAGTCAGGATTCAAACCCAGGGCGTGGAGAGCCGTCATCCCACACCTGGATTACTGCTATAGTCACCCTCTTTCCACTTTACTCTGCTTACCGTCCACTCCCAACGACCAGGGTGATCCATGTACATGAGATCATGTCCCCCCCTCGTCTCAGAACCTTCCAGTGGCTCCCATCTTACTCAGGAAAAGCCAGAGGCTCAGAGAGGCCTACAGGCCCACATGATCTAGCCCTCCTCCTTCTCTGCCCACACCTCCTGCCCTCTCCCCATCCCTCTCTCTTCCTCTCCAGCCACACTGGACTCCTTGCTATTCC
Source organism: Balaenoptera borealis (assembly GCF_965194805.1). Classification (NCBI taxonomy): domain Eukaryota; kingdom Metazoa; phylum Chordata; class Mammalia; order Artiodactyla; family Balaenopteridae; genus Balaenoptera; species Balaenoptera borealis. The sequence goes on along the minus strand of NC_138866.1, from coordinate 33,060,434 downwards.
TCAAGGAAGCCAGGCTCCTGCCTGCCTCAGGGCCCTTGTACTTGCTAGTCCTTTTCCCTGGTTGCTCTCCCCAGTCCCCATATCTTGGCTCATTCCATTCTCAAGGGAACAGTCTACATAAGGAATAGAAACACCCTATCTTTGCTGGCACCCCTCTCCAAAGACTACCTATCCCCCTTACCTGGCTTATTTTTCTCCATGAAATTGTCACCAAATAACACATGAGATATGTATCTGTTGTTTATTTTCTGTCTCTCCCACTGGGAGTAAAGCTCCAGCATGTACTTGTGGAATGAACGGGTGAAGCCCCAGGACTCCCCTGAAGACCCTGATGTTCAAGGGGGCTCCAGCCACTATCCAGATTCCAGGTCCCAACCTCTGCCCATTCCTGGGCCACCAGGTGGAAGGCCTTCCGTTCAGCCCACAGATGAAGATTTAGCTTCATTCCGGGGCTCAGTTCCCGCCACGAAACCTGGCGAACAAGAACATGCGGCATGTATTTTTGGGCTAGGATCAATTTTCCATTCTCAATGACTGCTGGGGTTTTCTGTTTGCGGGAGGGGTGGGTAGGCGGGGCAGGGTACTCACTCATGTGTTGAAGGGAATCCAGGGCTCTTTCCCCTACCCTCGCCCTGACTCCAACAAGCCAGGGATGACCAGCAGCTACATCTTCACCAATACCACCTCTGGCCACGTGTGTCTAGCTCTCAGCCCTCAGAACCTTGTCCCACCTACTGAACATTATTTAAAATAATAAAATTGAAAAATCATTGTTGATCTCTTCCCAAAGACAGCCCCTGTCCTCCCACCTGGTACCTGAGCAGCCTGTGTAGGTGGCACCCAGAGGGCTGCCTGAGTGAGGCCACGGCACTGGGGCCTCCGGGTTGAATCCAGCAGGCCCGCCCTAATGAGAGCCGGGTCAGTGGGTACCAGGCTGGGAAACAGGAATGTGTTACTGAAACGGCCCTGTGGTTTGAGAGTCCCGCAGGAACAGGTTCTGAGCCTGTGTCCCCCATCACTGTTCTCCAACAGAGAGTAGTTTATTTTTATTTATTTTTTTTATGGCTAGTAGCATAGCAGCACCTGTGGTAACCTCATTAGTCCTCTCCAGAGCTCCTTGGAGAGAGGTGAAAGTCTGCCAATTGAGCCAGGGGTTTTTTGTCTCAGGCTGCTGGGTGTGGGGGGATTGGGGAAACAGGCCAACGGGTAAAAGAGACAGGGGTGGGTGAGTGACGTCTTCTCATCCAAATCCGCTGTGAGATTCGAGGGAAGAAAAATGTGTCTTTGTTTTTCTGATTGCCTTAATAAGTCTTTAACTAAAAAGACCTTCACTTTCAAAAAGTTTCTCAAGAATGACTAGTTCTCTAATGGGAAGCCATGGATATGGGCCTAGACAAGAAGCGATGGCATTTACTGGGCGTCTGCTTGGAGACAGGCATTGAGGCAAGGTGTCTCGATGCCTTTCCTTACTGGGAGCTGCTCGGCCAAGGGTATTCGGTCAGAACTACTGAGTCAGCAACCCTATGAGGATGTGGTTTTTATCTCCAATTGGAAAATGAAGGAATTGAGTCTGAGGAGTTGCATGACTTGCCCAAGTTCATGTAGCTTCTGAATAGTGGGGCCAGAATCCAAACTTAGGTCTGTCTGACTCCAAAGCTTATATAACAAGCCTCTGCTCCTGGCTCCCTGGAGTTCACCAGATTCCAGGCTGAGAACCTATAAAAGTTTGGGGTCCAGCTGATTCGCAGTGAAATGAGCTCAGTGGGTGCTTCTTGGGGTCTTGGGCCCCGTTTGGTAAGTTGAAATTGACGGTTGAATCCCCATCCTCAGCCTGGTAGATTCCAGAACACAGATTCTGTCCCTTTCACTATAACCTCCCTCCCCACTTCCCCCCACACACCCTTGGTGAGCTGGGACTGTCCCAAAGAGGAAGGTTCAGCAACTGCCAGGGCCATTCTAGAAACTTCTAGAAACCAGCAGCCACCCCTGCGCCCGGGCTGTTTGCCCAACAGGCAGCCAGTTTCATCCTTTGTGGATCTCCAGGCTTTGGAGAATGAGATGTTAAGACGTTTGCAGGAAGGTTTAGGATGCATAAGCGTAAAATCCTCGTCTTAAGGCAAGTCTCTTGGCATCCTTCCCATGGCACCTGGTGATGAGGAATGAGTCTTATTTTAGGGATAGAGACACTAAAGCAACGGGCATGACTAGCCCTGAGGGACACAGGGAAACACTCTCAGGGAACAATCCAGGCCTTGGTATTGGAGCTTAGAGCTTTGAGGGCAGGAGACATACTTGCCTCTTAACAAGTAGATCAGTAGTACTCCTCTGAACTCTATTGTTGGATTGGCTGCATTGGAGGCAAGATCTGGTTTGGACTTTGATTTGGCACAAGGGCACGATGTAAGGTCAGCAAGGGGTCAGCGATGGGTCTGAGCTGGATGATCTCTGCCTCTTGATTCGGAATCCATGCTCTTTTCTGAGCTCACCACTTGCCTCAGTACAGCAGATCCCAGCATGCAGACATTTCAAGAGCAAGAGAAAATGTTTAATTTTTTCTTATTTAGAAACCAGCCTGGATGAAAGAGGAATAAACAGGGCCATTCTGCTTGTGATTTGCTGAGAGTCCCTGGAAAGCAAGCTTAAGAAGCCAGAGCCTATGTCAGAGCAGGAGAGACCAATGCCCTCTCCAAGATGTGTACAAACAGAAGGGGCTTAAAAGCTGGCAGGGAGTTATGGGGAGAGAAGCAGAATTTCCAGTTTGGTTCCAAGTCTTTTCAGGCCTTGACCTTTAACCTAAAAGCCAGAGAACCAAACTGATCTCCATGATGCCTGTAACTCCAGAGGAGACCCACGGGACCAGCAGAGAGGGGGGCAATGCTAGCTTAGCACGTCCAGGGTCACGGGAACCCAAGGAACTGGCCTCCCCTCTGCAGGATAACTAAAGCAAATCCCCTGGTCCCTCCTCATCCCAAGATCTTATCATGACCTTGTCTGTGATTTTAATCATTTTTGAAGATGAAGGCCTGGCCTCAGAAAGGAATAACCAAGAATGAATCCTCTCGCCTTTAGTCTAAATGTTTCCACGGTGAAATGTAAAGTTATTATTCTTGTGATATTACTCATTGTTCCTCTGATTTTTACTTAAAAAGAATAAAAAATTTGAATCCCAGGCTGGTCATTGCCATTAGGTTCTAAATCCCAGGCCACGAGCCAGGGTTCCTACCTCCCACTCTTCACACCTTCCTGACACCTCAGCCCAGATCCCACTCTGCAGCTTCCGCCTACCTGGACCTAATCTTAGCCCTTCTGCCCATCAGCCACTCCTTCCCTGCTCGAGGCTTAGATTTCCTCTCAAAATGAAACAGGGGAGGCTCGTCCTGGGGTGCGCCTCTAAAAAGAGTGTTGGGCAGCCCCTCTCTGGTCCCCTGCGGCTGAGATCAGCCTCTTCACTAACAGAGGGACCAGGTCAGCCCATGTGCCTGCATATCCGGCTCTGTGCTTTGGAGAGTCTCCTTGCCTTCCTCCCTTTCTTTTTAATTTACTTATTTGTCTGTGCTGGGTCTTAGTTGCGGCATGTGGGATCTAGTTCCCTGACCAGGGATCAAACCCAGGCCCCCTGCATTGGGAGCATGGAGTCTTAACCACTGGACTACCAGGGAAGTCCCCTTCCTCCCTTTCTTATCTCACTTGAAGACAAAAATGTGTCCTTGCCAAGAGTCAGGTTCTCCCAAGGTGCATTTCTTTCAGTAAGGGAGCTGCTCCCCACTTCATAAAAATAAATCTCCTCCTTGTTTTACCTTCAGTATAGCCATTTCTAGAAACCGGACTCTTGTCTTAGAGGGACTGTGTGTTGTCCTTGCTTTTTCTTAAATCTATCCTCCAGTCGTTATCTGGATAGGCCTGGATATAGACAGAGTATCCTAAGATCATGAATGATCATTACAATCCTAACAGTTACCTTTATTGATTGTCATTTGCAGGCTCAGTGCTAACTAACTCCTTGGTGATAGTACGGCTCAGTAACTTGCCCAAGGTGAGCCTGGGTGAGCCTGACTGCAGATTCCACTCCCTGAGCCACCACATTGAAAGGTTCCTCTCTGCCTTTTCTCATCTGCCTGGACCCCTGCCTACAGCACCCACCCACCCAAGCATAGCCAGCTTCTTGGGATCTACTTCATTAGACATTGCTCGGCCTATACCTCTGGTTCACAAGGCCCCACAGCCTGTCGCCAGCACACGATCATCTCCACCCAAAATCTCCTACCTGTGTAGCCTGGCTTTTATGCCCTCACAGGCTCTCCCACTGTGTACACCTTAAATCTCATTGGGACACCAAGATCTGCCCATCTCCCTGAACACCTCCTCCAGGTCCAATAGAACAGGTGTGCAATCCATTTGGAGCCATCACTCACTCCCAAGCCTGTTCCTGATTTAGAAAATCTGTACCCAAAAAAGAACCAGCCTTTGCTGTGGGTGACCTGACTTGCCACCGAATTCTGAGTGTGGCTCTTCAGTACCGCAGAAAAGGACTTCAGGGCTTCACCCTCGGACCTCTTTTCTTCTCTGTCTTCATTCACTCCCTAAAAGAGGTCATGTTGTCTCCTAGCTTTGTACGGCAGCCATCTGCTGACAGCTCCCGAATTGAATCTCTGGCCTGGACCTCTCCCCTAGATTCCAGAATTGCATAGCTAACTGCCTACTTGACATCTCCACTGGGATATAACTGTTGGGCATGTTCAGATTAAAATATCCAGAATCAAACTCCGGCTTCTCATCATCCCCACAACACGCTCCGCCTTCAGTCTCCTCATATCTATAAAAGGTAACTCCATCCTTCCAATTTTCCAGGCCAAATGTTTTAGAGTCCTCCTTGCCTCCTCTGGGAATTTCACACCCCACATCTAAGGCATCAGCAAATCCTGTTGGCAATTCCTTCAAAATAAACCCAGGATCCAACCATCTCTGACCACCTCGATTGCTGCTTTACTGGTCAAAGCTGCCATCATCTCTTGCCTAGATTATGGCCAAAGCTTTGTGCTGGTCTCTGCTTCCAGCCTCCCGTGCCTCCCTTCAAACTGTTCTCATCACTGCAGCCAGAGTGATTGTTTTGAAACATAAACCGATCATGTCACATCTCTGCTCAAAGCGTTCCGGGGGCTCCCAGCCTCACTGAGAGTGAAGACCAGTGTGCTTCCAGTGGCCTGCAAGGACACTTGGTAGGGCCTTACTCCCCCCCACCCCCGCCCCTGCCGGGCTCCTCTAGCTTTTGCTCTCTGCCCTGGCATGCTAGCCTCTGTGCTTTTCCTCCAACACGATGGGCATGATCCCACCTCAGGACCCTTCTCCTTGCTGGTCCCTCTGCCTGGAATGCTTTATCCCCTAAATCTTCACTAGTTCCTCACTTAAGGTTTCCAAAATATCACCTTATCAGAAAAGGCTTCTGTCATCTCCCTGTAGAAAAGAGCAAACTCGTCACCCCCAAACACTCTGTCCCCCTCCCTGCTGTATTTTTCTCTATAGCACTATAGTCACCAGATAGATGGTGTTTGTTTATTAATCGTCTCCCCCTCAACACACACACACACACACACACACACACACACACACACACACACAAGAATAAGGGCAGGGACTTTGTCTATTTTCTCCAAACCTACATCCCCAACACTTCAAATAGTGCCTTCCACGTAGTGGGTGCTCCATAAGTGTTTAATAAATGAATGAATGACATGTCCTCGGGGGTAGGTTCAAAGCTGAGGGAATGTTGGGTGTGTCTTCTGCTTTGTGGGATTTCAAGCTGGCCCAGTGGGTCATTTCCATCAGGCAAACTCCTAAAAAGCACACTGACATTCCTGATGCGGTGGTGTGTGTCTGTGTGTCGCTGACACGTTGTCAGACACATTGCTGCCCACGCAGCAAAATGTGGCCACAGCTGTTGGAACTCTTTGCTAATGGAAGCGAAAGCAAAGAAAGCAAAAATGAATAATGTTCCCCCCATAGAGAGTGTGCCATGGCAGCCTTCATAGGGGTTTCAGAACCCACCAGTCCCCCTCACACATGACCTACTACACAATTAGTTAAAAACAAACAGAGCATCACATCTGAGCCCCAGGTTTTGAATGTCTTTTGATAACAGCTCTCCTTGAAAAATATATCAATTTGTAGGGAAAGGTCCTTGATAATGAACTTCCAAGGCCAAGATGGAAGGAGTAGGTCACAGGACCAAAATCCAGAAGGCAGTTCAGGGAATGTGGCCTGGATTTAGACATTGTACCCAGCACGTGTACCTTCCAACACATGGCAGATCAAAGGGTGATGAAAGAAAGGAGGAGAGGAGAGTGCACTGGAGGAATGGCTAATAGATTTGTGTGTCACCCTACCCAAGACCTAGCTCTGGGAAGTATTGGGATCTTCAGTGATCTGGGTTGCAGGCTTAGCTTCTATCCAACGAGACCATCCCCAATTTCCCTTTATACACCTGGCCTCGCTCGCCTCAAAAATTCAAGGATCTGAAGGCAAGTCACTTCAGAGCCTCTCGTACAAGGAAGCAGCCCCTAGTCTTCTGCTTCAAGATCTTTCTCCAGCTGCTTCCAAACTGCCAAGCTCCCCCTATGCCTCACTCTGGCTACCACCCATGGAGATATGGTCCCCCTGCCAGAGTGGGCCGGAAGAGGGGCCTCTTAACTTGGCACTTGAGCTTCTCAGACAATGAACCAAGGCAACTCAGACATTTCTTTTATTCCGGGAGCACAAGGACATAAGCAGGTCCACTAGATCAAAGGCACGGCACTGGCCTGGGCTTCTCTTTGACTGAGTCCTGGAGCCAGGCTGAGGGCTTGTGTTTCAGGGTAGCATTGCCAGATTTCGCAAATGAAAATAGAAAACACCCATTGAAATTTGAATTTCAGATAAACAGTGAATGATTTTTTTAGTTGAAAAGTATGTTCCATAAAATATTGGGGATATACTTATGCTGAAAAATCATACTTTGTCTTCTGAAATCCCAGTTGTATTTGGCATTCTTTATTTTATCTGGTAACCCTATCTGCACTGTTCCTAAACACACCAGCCATGCCCCGATCAGCCTGGATTGGGCTGGGCCTGCTGCATAGGATGCAACCCCTGACCCCAATTCCTGTTCCCCACAGGCACCCCTTTCAAGGGGGGCTGGCTGGCCTCTGTCAGAGCAGCCAGGAAAGGAAATGCACGTTGTACACATGAAACTTATATAATGTTATAAATCAATGTTATCTCAATTTATAAATGAATGAATACATGAAAAAAATGAAAGAAGAAGAAAACGCAAAGAAGAAACTGCTCATGGCATCGTGCTCCCCACACTCAAGGGCACAGGGATCTGTGAAGGACCTTGTTAAGATAATCTCCCCAGTAGGAGGAGGCGGCCTGGGAGGGGGTGGCGACAGGAAGCGGAAGCGGGAGAGAGGGAAAGGACCCAGCAGGACCAGCATGGAGCTTTGAAGGGGGCTTCTGAAAGGTACCACCCTGGGAGGCACTGATTTCCAGCAGAGCAGCTGCCTGCCCTGCCCTCCCTGAGGCCTCTGCTGGCTCCCACTATCCCAGGACAAACAGGGCCTGAGCTCCAGGACCCTCTCATTTCCCCCTTTTGACTCATCCCCTCTCCATTCTCAGCCCCCTCAGTGTTCTGGAAGGTGGTAAATATGGACACTGTGTGGACAGTTCTGAACATGGTGGAGGCCCCGTCGCTCTGCCCCACATCCTCACGTCCCACTCAAAGACCAGCTGTGGTCTGCCTTGGATGTAGTGTTCAGCACACGTTGGTTTCCCAGGCTCAAATCCCCATCCCTGCCACGACCTAGCTGTGTGACCTTGGAATACTTAGCGCTCTGCCCGTCTGTTTCCATCTGCAAATGGGGACTGTCTTCAGGATAAAATGAGTTAATATGCAGGAAGCACAGTGACCAGCACGGAGAAGACACTGTTACATCCGGGGTTTGTTTTCCATCCCTGCTGCTCCTGAAGGGCCCCCTCAATCATCCCTGCTGATTCTGTTCTTGGTTCTCGCCCTCTCGAGCCCCCTGCCACCATTGCCACGCACCTCCCGCTGTCTTCTCTCGTGGTATCCATGATGCTCCCCCTGCCACGCTGCTTCTCCCCTGTTGGCATCTCTGCATCCTTCTTACCGTCCTTTGCCTCCCTCGGTCCCTTCTAACCCCAGGTTCTTTCTAGGCGTGGCTGTGTTCTCATCTCTTGATCCCCTTCCCTTGGAGATCTCCGGCAACAGATGGGAATGCTAAGAGGGTCTAGCCTTGGATGCACACAGACTAGTTCTACAAGGGACACCACTGCTGTGTTTCCATGGTTATCTCTGGAGATGGGCGTCTTGGCCTCAGAAAGGTGAGGGAGCTTTTGTGTTTCACTTTCTACCCTTCTGGAAGATAGTTAATCCTTTCCGTGAGCATTAATTATTTTTCTAATAGTAATTGCAATGACAATGTGGTTTTTTTTAGAGGAGAAGAGATGGATGTCTTTTGACCTGGCTCCCAGGACCTTCTTTATCGAGTAGCCTGTTTTTAGGATGGGGTGGGGGAAGGCCATTCAGGGTACAACAGACGATCTGAGCAAAGGCACAGAGTAGGAGACTCAGAAGGGACTAAGAGGCTTTGGTGCCTATAAACAGATTTCAGGCCCCACTAACGGAGGCAGAGCACATGGGGGACAGGCATTAGGGCAAGCCAAGGAGGTCATCCAGGCTCTCAGAATCACCCAGGGACCCACTCGGCCGCCCTGTAGGGGAGGTCCTGCATGCCCACACAGGATCCCTAGCTAAACGGGTGGTCAAGGCCAGAGGGACACACCTGGGAGAGTGGGGGGCTCTTGGTGGGCTGAGACTCTGTGTCACTGTGCCTCCTGAGACTGGCTGCAGGTAAGCGGGTGATTCACCAAGGCCTGGTGTCCATTGGGTTTCCCCATCAGGCTTGCCTAGGGCACCTGCACACCTGCCAGGAGGGGATGAGCTCTTCTGAGGCCAGATGACCTTTAATAGCCTCGTAAGTTGGAGGATAGGCTATAAAATGGGTTAGGAGATGTAGACCCACCCCCTAACATTTGGAGATCCAGGCAAGAGTACAACAGAGGCCAGCTCCCACATCAAGCTAACAAACTATTAAATAGAATACATTCTCTTCTCTTTACCTTGACAAATACACTTTCATGACATCCTTAAGGCCAAGTTTGAATTTAGAATTCGTGGACTCCTTGGAGTTCCCCACTGTAATGTGGTGGCCTAAGCAGAGGCGGCCCTGGGCTGGCTTCATTCCCCGGCCCCATCTGGCACGAGGAAGGGCCCTGCGCACAAGTATGTGGACATTCAGCCCACATGTCCAAGCTCCAGATCCATACATGCCCCCCAAACCCACGCCGTGGTCACCCCTGAGGCCCACAGGTATGCACACCACGGCACGATCCACCCTTGTTGGCAGGACAGACTTAGGTTAGAGGTCCACGCTGGCCTTGGGATTAAGCTCAGGGAATTGGGCAGGAAACTCCAGGGTCCGTGTCCTGAAGCAAGGACTGGCCACGGGGCCTGTGTGGGCTTTTGGGGATGTGTCCCTTTAGCACACGGACACCTGGCTCATGGCTGGTGGACTGTGGCTGCAGGAGAGCAAGCAGACCCCTAACTTGTGGGACTTAGCAAGAGACACTCTTGTCCCTGGACGGGGGCCAGTTCCCACGAGGGGTGAGGGTAGCCACTGAGGAGGAGCCCCAGATGTTTCCTAGAAGAGTACTCAGTGTGCCCAGGCGCCTCCCTGTCCTGGGCTGGGCATCTGCCCAAGACCTCGTGCCTTGGGGTCATTCGGGTGTCACCGTCTCATGCCCCCGACACAGTGGGGAGCTTGTTTCCCTCCTCTTACACTCCCTAACTCTAATCCCCACCAGCCTGTGCCACTTGGCTGGCCTCCTTGGCAGAAAGGTGACCAAAGGACATCTCTCTGAAGAGTCAGATCCCGCAGACAGAACCCAAAGCCTCCTTGGGGCCGTATGAGCCAATGACTGAGGGTCCTGACCTCCAGTGACGGACCCTAGTGTCCTCTCGCCTCCCACTGCTGGGGTGTTGGTGGAGTCACTCAAAGCAGGTTCACTGATGAGAGAAGCAGGGGCTGTCACACCGCTTAGAGCAAGCCTCCTTTCTCCTCTCCTGCACTCACGCTGCTGCCCCACTGCCTGGACCAGCCGTCTCCATGAAGCCTTACCTTCTGATGTTTCTCAGCATCTACCTCGACCCCAGCCAGCTCACCTTCGTCCCCTGGCTCCTCCCCTTCTCCTAACATCTGCTCATCTACCCCCGGCTCATCAGCTCTCTCCAGTCCAAATCCCTTTCATTCTTCAAGGTACACTTTAAATTTCACCTCCATGAAAGGTTCCCAGTACTTCCATTAATCCTTCTCCTGGTTTATCACCTGCATTGTTTACCACCTGGACCCCCTATTTGGCCCATGAATTATATTCATGTAGTACTTTATACCATGTGGCATTAGTATTCGTTCCTTGTTCCACAGAAATCACAGGATTAGAAGAGATCTTAAAGACCACCTCATCCAACCCTCGTGTTTTGAAGATGAGGAAACCAAGAGAGAAAGGTTTCATAACTTACCCAGGCTGAAGCTGCTAAAATTACACTAAAATTACATTCAACTCTTAACCCAACGCAGGACTTCCCCACAACCACCTGCTGCCCCTCTACGTGGAATTTTGTGTCGCCCACAGGATGGGGCTGTCGTGAGGGGCAGTCATGTGATACACTCATCAGCTGGGCAAATGGTGCCTCCCCTTTACCGGCAGGACAGAACCCAGAACTGCAGCCCACCTCTGTAGACCCCATGTTTGTCAAGTTCCTTGCTATCCGTTTTTTTGTTTTTTGGGGTTTTTTTAAATAAATTTATTTATTTAATTTATTTTTGACTGTGTTGGGTCTTCGTTTCTGTGCGAGGGCTTTCTCCAGTTGTGGCAAGCGGGGGCCACTCTTCATCGCGGTGCGCGGGCCTCTCACTATCGCGGCCTCTCTCGTTGCGGAGCACAGGCTCCAGACGCGCAGGCTCAGCAGTTGTGGCTCACGGGCCCAGTTGCTCCGCGGCATGTGGGATCTTCCCAGACCAGGGCTCGAACCCGTGTCCCCTGCATTGGCAGGCAGATTCTCAACCACTGCGCCACCAGGGAAGCCCGCTATCTGTTTTAATAACCACCCAGCAAAAAAAAAAAAAAAAGGGATTACCAGAGGTCACCCAGATTTTCTCAGACCCGCTCTGATTTCCTGCTGTATCCCCTTTAATTCAAAAAGAATAAGCCCAATTCCTACTCCACTGTGGCAGAGGGCCAGCTCCTCCTGCTGCCAGTCTCCATAATCCCTCGCATTTTCAATTTGGAAGCCGGGAGAGCATCTTAGCAAGCCTCCCCTCTGACTTTCCCAGGCAGGAGGCTGGCGGGCCCCAGGGGGAAGGGGGCTGAGTACGCAGCTAACGAGGCACCGGGTGGAGGGGCCCAGCTTTAACACAGGGTGGGATCAAGGGAAAAACAGACTGGGGGCAGAAGAGCAGGGAGTGCTAGGGACAGGGTGACCTGCCCAAAATAAGGCTCCTAAACTCCAAGTCAACTCCCCCATTCAAACCCAGCCAGAATAGGGCAGAGCAAACACATTTCTTTTCTCCCTCCAGCTCTGGTTGCCCTGCGCACTACAAGGAAGAAAAATAGAATAATGAGCCACGTCGTTGGAGAGTGTCACCCGAGCAGCTCCGGAAGGACGTGGGCAGACGCCTGGCTGGGTGGCTGACTTTCTCTGTTTCTGGTAGAGATTTTATAAATATTCGGGGAGTTTGATCTGAGGCTGGTGGTGGGGAGGCGAGGGGAGCTGCAGAAGGGGGAGATAACTCAGCCCACGGGGGTTCTGGGACCTCTGCGAGGCCTGCTTTTCATTAGCGTCTCCAAGACAACGGCTCATCTGCTGCAGATCCCCTCACTCCCTGCAAAGCATCCTCAGTGCATTACGCCTTTCCTTTAATAGTGAATCTGCTGCACTCAGCCTTCCTCCAAACCCCCTCCCCTCAGCCTGCACCTCCAAGCCTGCAAAAGAGAAGTTAATTATGGGGGAGACTGTAGTCCAACTCTCTCAGGCTGGTGTGGAGAGACAGAGCCACGATCGTCCTGTTCCCAGGGCGGCGATGGGCCCCGGGGCCAGTTGGAGGCTGGTGGTAACGAGTTTGGGGTAACCAGGCTACAGCAGCACCCCAGTTCCTGTTCCTCTTCCGTTTTGCACACCCAGCCTTGACTCTTGTCTTCTCCCTGTCTGACTCGACCTTTCCCCTCCACATATACACATTTATTCTTGACCAAGGCAAGCAGTTGCAGACTTCCCAAGGAACGACCTCGCCAGTCATTGTGCCGATGAGTTCCAGATGCCCATGGGAGCACGAGCCCACGTGTGTCTCTGGTTTTCACCAAGGTGTCCAGTGGGTTCTAAAAGGGTGGTGTCAGGGAGGCTGGCCAGAGAAGAACGGGAGAACCGTGTTTGCAAGGCAGTGTGAGAGTGGGCGAGTCCACCCGAAGAGGTGAAGGTTTCACCTTGGAGAGGAGAGAGCCGGGCTGGGTGATCGGCACAGCTGGGGAGGGAATGTGCCCCCAGAGCCTGTAACCCCAGCATCACAGACACTTCTCAGCGTTTACTCCATGGAACTTGGCTTATCTACTTAAAAATCATCTCCCTCTAGCCTGTGGGTTCTGTAGGGCCACAGCCAGGGAACCCTGGTCTCTGCCAAGCGCCAGTGTCAGCATAACACCCATGTGCAGGCGGCCCTCGGTTAATGTCTGTTGAAAGGAGAGCTGTCAGCGGACACACTGCAGGGACTGGGTTTTCTGGGTTGTCTTTCTAGCCTGTCTTTGTGCTCCTGGGCAGACCTGAGCCCCAGTCTTTCCCAGCCCCTCCTTTCCATGGAATGCAGGTCACCCCAGCCCTCCTGAAAGATCTGTACTCAGAGCCATCCCTGGAGGCTGCAACTAAAAAGCCAGAGAAGGCCCTCCCCGGCTACAGATGGAGCAGAACCAGGAACCCAAGGCATGTGGCTCAGACAAAAGCCGCTCCTGCCTTCTCGCTTGTGTTCTTTTTCCCACCGAGATTGGCCCTGGAGGAGCAAACCCCAAGTTCCTCTGCTGCTCTGAGCAGGAAATTCCTGTCAGCTCGTGGGAGACCAACCGGGGGAGATTTCATCACATAGATTCCCCCTGAGATACAGAATCGTATCAAAGTCTTATCTCGGCCCTGGGGGGCCACTGGTCTCCACCACCATCCACTCTGTGCCTCTCTCAAGCAGACCCTGTAAGTCTTTCTCATCCAAGGCTGACGTTAGGTTTTTTAGCAGTCAGCCCAGGAGCAGGGAGGAGTGAAATGATTAAAAACAATTAAGCGTAGCTGACTGGCTTGCATAGGTGGTTTTCCAGTTCACTCTGGCGGCAAAGTTGTAATAAAGAGGCAGAGACGTGCCCACCCCAATGGCACAGATAAGCGTGGGTTAAGGAAGGCAGTGGGATGGAGATCCTCGTTCCTCAAAGTGTGGTCCGGGGGCCTGCAGCCGGGCCATCACCCAGAGCTGGTTACAGAGGCAGAATCTTAGGCCTCTGCTGAATCAGGGAATACGTTTTAACAAGATGGCCAGGGGATCGGAGGCACATTTGAGTCTGAGACACACTGGCACATAGGAAAGAGCATAGGGGTGCTTTCATCTCTGACCTCGTGGATTCTAATTGCAGCTCTGTCACTCAGTAACTGTGTGACCTTAGGTAAGTGAAGCCCTCTCTCTGAGCTTCAGTTTCCTCCCTTTAAAGCAGAAGTGGTGTTGTCTATCATAAAGGGTTGACGTGACCAGGGGCCTGGCACCAGTAGGCTCCAATCCTAGTAAATGTTAGCAGCATAAAATTGCTTGCTCAGAGAACAGTAATATCCTTGGCTTCCGCAAGCCAGCTACCCAGAAGATGGGGTTTCAGCCAGCCGTCTTGCTATTATTTCACTTTTGCGTTTTCTGGGGGAGGGGAGAGAGGGACTTATAGAACTCTGATCATGAACCCTGAAGCCAAGGGTCATAGTGTTTCATCTCCAGTTTCCCCATAAGTGAAATTAGGATGGTGAGTGCCCTTGTGGTAGGGTGGATGCTGTGGGTGAAGGAGCTGGAGGATGTGGACAGGCAGGGCCAGGCTGAGAGGCGGGGCTTCTAGGAAGAGGAGACACAGCCTCTGACTTTGGTAACGGAGCCTTATAAACAGCGCTTTGACCATTTCCCACAGGCAGGTAATAGAGTGTCTGGATTTCATTTCTTTTACCATCTCTGCGTTTCCTTGCGAGACGATAGGATTCTGTTGTGGTTGAGGGGGTAGAGGGTACTAACCTACTCCCCTGTGTCCTGTGTTGGTGATTCTGTAGCTATAGTTCCCTCCACTTTCCCGGGCTAATATAATGGGGCCTGCTGGGACCTTGAGGTCTCCCTGAATGCCGGGCTCATTTTGCAGAGCTGCTTCCCCAACGGTGCTGAAGTTGTTTTTCAAATTAGTTCTGGGGAGAAAAGAGAAGGACAGCCCCTGGGTGTTCCCTGGAATGTGCCGGCTGATGACCTAGGTGAGTCACTGAACCTTGCTAAGCCTCAGTTTCCTCCTGGGATGATAATATTAAGCCTGAAGAAACTCTCTGACGATGCCAGACAAGTCTCTACCCATTCTGGGGATGATGGGATTGCTGGCGGATTAAATGAGGTGATACTGATAAGGAACATGGTCCAGAGAGGGACATGGTCAATACATGTTAGCTGCTATTCTTGTGGTTGTTGGAAGAGGTGGGCCTTGGACAGTTGGCCTCAGCCAAAAAATCACAAATAAGAGAGTGGCCTCCATTTGCAAACAGCAAGCCCATCCTCCCGGCTCCCACGCAGGTCAGCAACTGACCCTCCCCTCCCCCACCTTCAGATTTCTTTCTTTCACCACAGAAGTTGAGATTTGTGGCTCACCAGACGACCCCAGTGAATTTAAAGCTTGAAATGAATACATGCTCAAAACTGCTGGCACGGCCCTGCCCCCATGACTGCCGCAGACCCCTCCCAACCTGGGCCTCTCCGGCCTCTCAAGGGCCAGAGCTGAGCCCTTGAGAAGGTATCTCGTCTGTGCGCGTGCTGGTCCCAGGGGCCCTGCACGGGGCGGACGAGGCTCGTCCTGATCCAGCACAGACTCTCCTCTTCCTGGGTTTGTTAGAAGCCTGACCAGGCCCCGAGTCTTATGACTTCCACAGATGTTTCTGCTTAAGCAGCCCTGGCATCTTTATGGCCTGTTTTTTCCATCCTTGCTTCTCTTCCTCTGTCCCAGCAGCCCTGAATGCAATTTGGACTTCATTTACTTTCTCACGGTTACAGGGATAGAAAAGACTATTTTTTTTTTCATTTTTTCCCTTTTTCCTTGGTCCTTCAAGTGACACACACGCACGCACGCGCACGCCCACGCACGCGCTCCATATGCAGGCGGAGCCGCGCTCATGGTGCGTCTTTGTCCACGTTGCACTGGCATTTATTTTCGCTTCAGACTGAGCCCCAATTCAGAGCCTCCCTCCCTGCCTCCAGCCGCACCTCACATTCACGCCCTGCTTGTCCCCGCATGGTCATCCCGGCGCAGCTGATTAGTGTGTCCTCCCCGAGGCTGCTTCTGAAGTTTCGTGCTAGCCTCGGGCTCTGGCCCGTCCTTCCAGCAAGACATGGACGGCCTCGTGTCTGTCAGGTTCCATGAGTCTGGGAAGGTTTTGCCGCCTGATGGGGGGAGGGCTGAGACGACAGTGACCCCGTATCTCGTCACGCCGCCCAGGCAGCCGGTCTGCCCAGGGGCCAAGGTGACAGCTGTTAAAAGATGGAGCCAGTTTTCCATGGGTAGGTGACAAGCTTGCAACCGGTCTGGCCACTCCTCACATCAATACTTGTAATTCCACCCGGCTTGCTGCCATGGCGGGGTGTTCCCGCTCACCTGCCCTGCAGGGCTTGGGGTCACCTGTCTCAGAATCTGGTTCCCAGAGCAAAGAAAGACTTCAAGTCTTCCACTGAAGGCCACTTGAAGGCCTCTGGAGCTCAGAGCCCTTAATTGCCTCCCAAGACTGAGGAGTGGAGCTGGATTCCTCCTCCAGGCTCCCACCGCGGGTATAGACAGATCTACCTGGAGTGCCGTATGTTGACACCACCTGCTGCCTTACCTGGGTTGCCCATTGTCTAAGAGGTCCAAACCCGCCTTAATTCCTCCATGTCCCTGCAGCCTTTCTACCTGAGTGTCTGATGATAGACACTCAGGGGCTGTTTAGAGCTGAGCTAACCGTCAACAACTGCAGACTCTGGTGAACCATCTTTTGCTGAGCGTGGTGGAGGGGGAGTCATCAGGATGTCCCATCTTCGGCGCCCTCACCATGAGGGGCCTTGCCAGAGGGATGGTGGTGGGCGGCTGAGCTCAGCCCCATAAGTCCTCAGTGACTGTCCCACCCTAGAAGGGCCGGGCAGCCACCGTCCCCTCCTCTCCCCACTGTGATTGCGTTACCACGTACATCGCACCCGTCATCCTTCTCTTCTCTCCGTCCTATTGAAGCAAGTTAAAACCCTGGTTCTTGTTTGTTTGTGTTTTGGAGGCTTAGTCATGACACCCTTTCCACAGTGGATTAAGGGAGGCTGCTCCAAGAAGTCAGACACAGTGGAATGAGCTTGGGCTCCAATAACAGGGTGACACATGCGAGAACTGTGGGAAATGGAGGCTGGAGGAAGCCTGGGAAGCAGGGGCAAGGGATGGATGGTCCCCCAGACCGCTTCCGCTGAGCTGGGCGTGCTGAATGGCCACCATGAGCTACTAGCAGACTCTTGAGGATGCCCCCTTCCGTTTGCTTCACTTGTCACACATTCACCGATAAAGAGGAAGAGGGGAGCTGTTTCCTTGGCTTTTCCATTCGTAAGTCCCTCCAGAATTCCCCTCCAATGTGGACACTTCTCCAGAAACAACTATATGGTAATATCATAACCAGAGATCTTGCTGGTGGTTAAAATCAATTCAACATCAACAGCCTTGTTGGTCTGGCTGTCCTTCCCTGAGCGTTTGCCCCTCGGTGTGTATGTGAGGGGTGGGGAGGTGAGTGGGGGATATGGGAGCTGCTTGTTTCATTTCTGCTGCTCCCCAGGGTCCCCACAACAAGTATCTGGAATAGCATCTCTACCCTCGTTGCTAAGGAGCGCTGGGTTCCTGCTACCATGTGAGGCTCTGGCTCTGCCCAGGGAGATCTTTAGGGATCCCAAACCGCCACTGGGCTTGTAATCCTGAGCCCCGGGGAAGTGGAGCTGATTGGCCAGCCAGATGCCCAACAGAGAGCCCTTCTGTCACCTCCCTTTTCTCCTGTCACTAGTGGATCCCACTGGAGGAATGGAACCTGGGAAACTAGAGCTGTGTAGAGCCAGGCACAGATGCAGACGACAGGTGACTTTCAGATGGTCAAATGGAAGCCCACCCTCCCTGTTCTCTGAAGGTCTCCTTCCCTGAGGGACCTGACCAAGCCCTTCTTTCCAGATGGCTGTGATGTCGTGTCCCCTCCGTACCAGGAGTGAGGAAATGGATGCTTTCCAGGACTTCAAGAACTAAACCCCTTCCCTGCCTCAGGAAGCTCTGCTTTCATGGGCTGATAGGGGAACAGCAAAAACCCCAGGCCTTAATTTCACCATAAATGTGAAGGCAGCGGTGCAGTTGGGGGTGGGGGGGGAGGGCGGGGGGAGGCGTTCAAGGGAAGGGAGAGAGGAGCAAGCAGGTCTTTCTGGAATATCAAAGGGAGGTCTCTGTCACAAGGAGAGGACTGAGTGACCCCAAATCCTGTAAACATATGCATCCCAGTTTTCAAATAATCACCATAGTAATACTAATAATTTTTGGCTATCATTCAGGGAGATCTTTCTCTAAATACATGCTAAGTGCCAGGCACTTAGCATATATTTATGCCATTTAATCCTGTGAGGTACCTATGGGGTACAAGTATTATTATGTAATTTTTCAAATGGGAAAACAAACATTGAAAAGTCAGGTCAATTGTCAACGGTCACGGATCTGAGAAGCGGCCGGATGATAATCCTGACTTCTGACCCAGAGCCCAAAGTCTTCACTAGGATGCTCGTCCACCCAAGTACAGTAGTGACAATATCTACACTGATAATAATAATTGCCTACATTTACAGTGTACTCGCCATGTGCCAGATACTGTTCCAAGTGCTTTATATAGATTCACTTAATTCATTGCCACAAAATTCTGTTTGCTATTATCTCACTGTACAGATGGGGAAACTGAGGCACAGAGCATTTTGACATTGATTTGCTTCTGCAAATGTAAATTGAACACCTCTTGTGTGTTAGGCACCGCACCAGAGTTGAATAAGACATTGATCTTATCCTCTGGGTATCAGCAAGGTCCATGGCCGTGACCAGCAGATTGGGCTCGGGGTGGAATTCCAGAACTTGAAATGGGGGATGGTAAAAATAGGGCATCCTAAGGTATCCTAGAGAGCTGAGCATACCTGGAGGTCTCCAAAGCAGGGACCCAAGCACAGGAGCAAGACAGAATCCCGCTGTCAGACTGAGGTCCAAGGTCAGATCTGGACCAGCAGCAGGACAGATAGAACCAGAGCCATTTTATTCTGCCTGCGGTGGGGTCTTAAAGAGCAGGACTCCAGAGCCAAGCTGCCATGTTCAAGTCCTCACTCTTCTACTCTTCAGCTGCGTGACCTTGGGCAAGTTAATGAGCCTCTCTGGGCCTCACTATTCTCATCTGGAAAATGGGGGTAATAACAGTGCCCACCTCACAGAGTTGTTGTGAGAACTCAATGAACTAATACATGAGACGCCCTTAGAACAGGGCCTGGCCCGTGGTTGGCTCTCAAGCTCTCATCAGCCTGTGATCACTTTGGATCCTTGAGGCTGAGGCAGGCTGAGGCTCCAGATAGGGGCCAAGTTGTCCCAGCGGCAGAGAGAACAAAACTGTAGAAGGAACCAATTAGAAACTGTTCCTGTAGGCTTCAAAGAGAGGGAGAGATGAAATCTGATGGGACAGAGAGGGAATTCACATCCTTAGTGTAACAGGTTGGCAAACAGGCATTGGGCTCTTCCTTCTCAATCACCAGAGGCCAAGATGCAGGCGCCTAGCAGCTGGGCTGGATGGAAGTGGGGCATTTCTCTGGGCTGGCATTTATAGTGTCACCACTGTTATCCAATTATGGGCACGAAGAGAGATTCCCGCTGCCTTTGCACAGTTTCTCAATCACCCAGGACAGGACTATTGATATATTCCCAGCATCCTCTCTATAAACTTCCCCAACCTCAGTCTCTGCCTTGGAAGAAAGACGGGGCTAACCGGGGAAGGTGGTGGAAGGCAGCCATGTCCTGTTTCAGTGAATCTTTCCTAGAAGCCCTGCCTGCTTTCCTAGAAGAGGAGACAGCTGAGCTCATCAGCCAGGGCTGGAACGGCCCAGAAAGAATCCTTTCCAACCCCCAGAAGACCCCTCAGCAGCTTGGGAAAAGAAAGGCTCACTGGGGTGCTTTATTTATGGACGTGGGACTGTCAGACTGGGCAGGGGCGTCTGGCGACACAGTAGAGCAGCTGAGAACGAAAGACGGCCTTTTGGAGGTGGGACAAACATGTTGCCTAAGGGGAATCTTGTGATTGGCCCAGCTCCCCAGCCCCACTCTCTTTAGAGAGCTGACTCCAGGACTTTTCATATGCATCAGAGACTACAATCTCCTCTCCCAGAAACCCCATTAAACTGAGAGTGAGTTAGTGTTCTTCCCCACCTACTTTTAATTTCTCTTACTTCTTTGCACGGTTTAACCATCATATGCATTCCCATGACATTCCCGTTGAACTCATTCTCTTCCATGAAGTCTTCCTCTACTGGCCTCTTCCGGAAGCCTCGGGGCCTCAGCGGATAGCAAGAGGGTCTTAGACTTTGCCTTGAAATGAGAATTTCTTCCTTCTTGACCTTATCATCCAAAGGCTGCTGAAGATGCGTGGGGCCACTAGGATGAGAAGGGGGCGATGGCATGGGAGATGACCACTGATCTGCCCCACCGAGGCCCAGCTTCCCAGTCCTGAAGCACCTGCCCTTCCACCTCGGAGCACATTTCCCTTCTGGCTTCCTCTGGGCTAAAGTGCCAGCGATATGGAAACTGGAGGTGTCTAAGGCACACCCCCACCCCCACATGGCAGCTTGGGTTTCTTGAAGTTGAGCTGAACTGGGAACCAATGACCTAGATTTTGCCCCAGATTCTCGACTGGGAGTTTGCTCAGTGCTCTCCTCTGGCCAAGCCAAGCACAGTGTAAACTACTTGGCATGAGGGGAGCCCTGGGCCTTTGTGCTATTCCCCTCACAATTATCTACTCTAATGGAGCAGAACAGCGACACTGAAAATATGAAACATGGAAGATGATTCCAAATGATGGATGATGCAGACCAGAAGGCATGCTCCCCGTTGCCTTTACTGCTTTACCCTTGCTAATTACAGGCTTCCACAGCTATTAGAGTAACCTTGCCTCTCCTGTCGAAAAGATGACCAAGTCAAAGGGGAACCAGTTAAGGGACCCCGTTTTGTCTGAAAGAACGCATCTGTGAGGAAGTAAGTTGAGCACAGCTATCTTTTTGCATTGGTAGGTGTTTCTGTGGGATTGAGAGAACTTTCAGGGCTGCTCAAGCTTGAGTAGATTGTTTGTCTTTGTGTTCTGAGCAAGGGTTGGAAAGTCAACTGTGATAGAGTTTATCTGGCCCACAAATGACCGATAGCTTCTGAGAAAGGACTAAGTGACTTATGACCAGGACAATGAAGCAGCCTGAGTTAGTCTCCCCAGTATGTACGAATTGTTACCTACAATAGCAAAAAAAAAAAAAAAAAAAAAATAGCCACAACCTAAATGTTCACCCACAGGGTATTAGTTGAATGAACATCTGTATGATGGAAGACTAGGCAGTCATTAGAATTACGGGCTAGAAGAAGGCTTAATCTCACGGGAAAGTGTTCACAACATATCATTAAAGGGAAAAGCGGATTATAAGGCAATATGCATAGAATGTAGCAGTTTTGCAAGAAAAAATATATTTTTTACATTTTTTAACTGGAAGAATACGTATAAAAACGTTAATAGTGCTGTTTCTGGGTATTAAGATTTGGCCCGACTTTTATTTTCTTTCTTGGATTTGTCTCTATCCTTCAGATTTTCCCCCATGAATACATATTATTCCAAAATCAGGAAAAAAATTATATTTAAAAAAAATGATTATCTGAGGAATCAACAGATGTGTTTCCTGTTTCTTATCCCATGTCTATTCTCCATTTTATTTTGAAGATTCAAATCCCTCAGCCCTTCCCACAACAGATACTGATGGAGCAGGAGGCCGAGTGCTTGGTGCTAAACAACAGCACCAAGGTGAGTTAGTCACTGACAGTAACAGCTTTGGAAAGATTTCATTTCCACCTGACACTGGGAATTAATTGTATACAAATCATTTTTTTTTTCTAATCGGGGCCGAGCTTCTCCAAGGGATCTTTAATATGTATAAAGGGGCTCACAGAGGACAATTATAACCCTCAACAGCTGCTCCGTGGGTTTTCAAACATAAGCATGATTCATCCCTTCCCCAGGGCCTTTTTACAGCATCCTGTCCCTTGGAGTTTTGAAAACCTGCTGTCCCAGTGAGATGGGAAGGAGCAGGGAGAGCCACGGCCCTGCTTCTTTTATGGAAGGATGATGAGGGGAATCGGAGAGAACAAAACTGAGGGGCTAAGACAGTCCTGCTTGCTGTGTCTAGTTCCTAGGACAGGGTCTCTCGTGGAGGAGGGACGGCCCAGAGAGCGGACGCAGGGGGTAAGAAATGAGTTCATAGGAGAGAACAGTGGGACCGAGGGAAAGTCCGAACAGAGACAGACATTAGTGCACACCGTTTCTGCCACAGGTTTTAGAGACCCCACCTAGCTTTTAGCTGCTCCTCATCACCACCTCCGACCTAAGCAAAATGGCCTAGACTATCTCCCTCCTCACCACAGGAACCGGCACTACAAGTACTCCTGCTGTCCTGAAGGCACCATTCCTGTGGACGGCAGATCTTACAGTAACGGGGGCACTGCTGCCCTCCCCGGCCGCTATTCCCGCCGCCGACTCCGCCACCCCGGGGGGGTGCCACATTACCCGACTGGGGCAGAGTCAGATGGTGGCTTTTCTCAGTCAGCCTGTCCTTGGAAATTTCATTCCCCTATTGTATTGGAAAATTCCTCTTGTGCCTGTCATTGCACACATCAGGAGACCAAGGTTTCCATTTTCTCAGAAGTAATTAACCAGCTACTGTCATTGAGACCGAGGTTGTTCCTGGAATTTTTTATTCATTCTTTGAAAACTATAATCCAACCCCAAGAGACGAAGTCTGAGGCAGGGGCCTGAGTTCTCCCAAAGCAGAGAAATAAGCTGAGGCTAGGCCCGGCTGTGTCCACACCCTCTCAGCCCCACCACTGAAATCATTTCATGTCATCTGCTCTTGATTGCCTGGGGACACCTAGAGATGGCAGAATAGATAGAGACCGCTGAAGGAAGGGCCAGCTGAGGAGCACTTTCCCTGTAGAATAAGGCTTCCACCACCTTGGCCCTTGATAAGAATCCTCAAATATATATATAAATAAATAAAAGGAGATAGACCTAGATCGACCCTGATGGAAGGAAGTCTATCCTATCCTTGCCAGATCACAAAATAGGGAGATGTTCACTTTTCAGATGACTCACACAGAAATATGAAGTACTGTGTTTTAGGGGGCACAAACCCAACAGATTAAACAGAGGATCTTCACTGTTTCGGTTCCTGGGATTTGCTAAAGCAAGGAAGTCAGCTTGAAAAAATAGATGAGGATCCCCTTTGCCCTAGAGTGCCGTAGCAGGCTCATTCTGATTTTAAATCTAAATTCTCCAGTGCCAGTAGCTTCTGGGGAAGAGAGATCTACTTGTGCACAAAACAGTGCTATTGGTAGGAAATCCTGAGACCCTACTATCTTATTATCAAAGCTGATGAAGGTGAAGCTTTCAGTTGAGCTCACTGTCAGACCATGCAAAACAGACTGACTCAAACCTCTTCATTCATTCCTGTGTCTGTTTAACAAACATCTATTGAACACCTTGTATGTACATGAACCAAATATTGTACACTACTTAACGGTCCCCTCTAGGAGCTCACAGCCCGGGAGGAGGGCATTCAGGGAAACTGAGAAACTACAATAGATTATGGTTAGAGCCTAAAACAACGTAAGAAGAAGCCCCAGAGCACAAAGACAAGGGCTGCTCATTCTACCCACGGCTTCTGAGGCCCTTCACAGTAAAAGAGACTTGTAAGTTGGCGTTGACAATGAGCAGGAGTTTTCCAGGCAGTTGAAGTGATGTTTTCATTGCAGACATGCGTGTGTTTCACTATGCATCTGAGCTCCAGGGAATCAGGATGCAGTGACTGTGACAGTGGATGACAGCCTTCTGGAGAACATATACACCTCCATCCATCAGGAGCCATGGCCACTCTTCGGCAGTGAGCCCGCCCAGGGGGCTGGTGACCCAAAGCAAGCCTTCATGTTTAGTGCAGCCAGAAGACATCTCAGACCAGAGTCCTGAAGCCAGCAGCCTATTCATCCAGGGACGGTTCCTTCTCAGGAAAATGAGGGTCCAGCTCTACTTAAGCATGTAGGCAAATATGCCTGGACAAAGATTAGAAAGGGCTTGCCCAAGGGTGGGTCCAAACTTGCCATGGGTCTCAGTCCTTTGGTTCTGCTCCTCCCTCCCTCTGCCTGTAACCTTCTCACCCAAGCATCTGATGAACATTCACTCAGGGCTCAAGACTCGGTTCAAATGCCACCTCCTCTAAGAAGATTTTCTCAACATTCCCAGATCGAATGGTCATCTCCTTTATTACCATACCCCACCCTTGGCACCTCAGCCTTTTTACCTGTATCAGAAGTCACCGCATTCTTCTATTTACACATCTGTCTCCCTGAGGGCACCATCTCTGTAACCCCAGTGCCTACCTGAGTGCCTAGTGAACTTTTATTGAATGAACGTAGGCTGCACTTGTGTACTGAGCATGCCCTGGAGTCTTTTAATAGAGCAGAAGAGGGCTTCCCTGGTGGCACAGTGGTTGGGAATCTGCCTGCTAATGCAGGGGACGCGGGTTCGGGCCCTGGTCTGGGAGGATCCCGCGTGCCGCGGAGCGGCTGGGCCCGTGAGCCACAGTTGCTGAGCCTGTGCGTCTGGAGCCTGTGCTCCGCGGCGGTAGAGGCCGCGATAGTGAGAGGCCTGCGCACCGCGATGAAGAGTGGCCCCCGCTTGCCGCAGCTGGAGAAAGCCCCCGCACGAAGCGAAGACCCAACACAGCCAAAAATAAATAAATAAATAAAATTAAAAAAAAAAAATAGAGCAGAAGATACTCTATTGCAAAGTCCTTCCTGATAAAAATCATTGAGTGTCTAACACATATAAAAATATCACATATAATGAAACTAAAGTGTGACGGGAAGTAAGTACAGAATTTAGTTTGTGGTGGATCTTGGAGTGTAAACCCCAGCCAGGATCGTGCTGAGACCAGAATTCCTCGGAGCCCCTGGGCCACCCCAAATCAGACAAAATTCTAAACAAGACAGAGCCCCACTGAACAGTTCCACAGTGCTGGGCTCCAGAGTGTTCTGGAAGGTTCTCCTGGGCTGTGCCTCCAGAAGGTCAGGGCGGGGAGAAGCCCCACAGGCCCAGTGCAGTGTCAGTTTCCCCCTTTGCTGTCAGCAGGCATGGAAGAGCCTTGAGGAAAATGGAGTATTATTATTTGTTTGTTTTTACAGTGACTCATCTGTCGTAACTGGGTTAAAGTCCACTTAGAGAAAAGGAGAACAAAAGACCTCCTGTTAGTGCTGGAAGTTTGCCTCTTAAGATATCACTGAGAGGAACTTGGAAGAAAAAAACCCCAGCAGGGCAGAGGAAGCTGCAGGCCTTGAGGAACACAGCGGCACTTTGGAAAGGCAAACACGGCGGCTTTCATCTCCAGCGTGCTATCTGAGCTGGCCGCTCCCTCTGTCGCCCTGTGACCCGCTGTAGCGCTGACCCTCGGATGCCGGCCAGTGCCTTATTCCCACACTCTGTGAACGCAGGGAGGCTGCCAGGAGCTGTGGCAGTGCGGGCAAATCTCCATATCCAACCAAAACGCCAGGCTGAGCATGATGATGGTGATGGGACTAATACCTAGGACTTACTAGCTGCCAGACTGTTCTAACATTATATATCATAATTCATTTCATAATTTCCCCAGCTGCAGCAGAAAGGAGATGCCACGAGGCAGAAATGTGGCTCTGCCCCCTTTGGGAAGCCCACTGGCCTCAGTGTTGCTAGAAGAACCATGGGGCTTGTAGGCTCCCAAAGGCAGTGGGACCAGCTTTCCAAAGGGCATCTTCCAGGGTGCAAACTCAGGCCATCTGACTCCAAGACCCAAGGACTCACCCTTTACTCTCTTCAAATGAAAAAAAAAAAAAGTCCGAGAAAGACACGACTTCACAGTTCTCTTCCCACAACCTGCCTCAGCCCACGCTTACCCCCGATGTTCAACCTGCACCCATGACCTTTATCAGTCAGCTCCATGGAAATGTTATTCTCACCCTTGGCCACCCAGACCATGGGGTGAGTCTGCACCATGATTGCCCATTCTGCTATTGGCCCACTTCACCCTTATTGTAAGAAGCTGGAATTTCTCTGTTCCGTGGCTGTGAAAGAGGGATGGGGACAAGAAAAAGAAGACTAAAAGTCCCAGGTCCTTCCTCCATTCAGAAGCCCTTCACATCACCTTCTTCCTTCCCAGGGGTCTGCTGGTCCTCCAGAGATGAGGCCTTGGCTGTGGGTCCCAGGCCTCTGTCTTGCAGGCTGGCTGGGCCTTCTGGGTCTCCCAATTCAAATAGTCAACACTGATCATTCCATTTCCTGAACAAGACATGTTTTTGGTAATTTCTGATCAATCACCGAGGATTCTTCAACGGAAACCTCAAAATGAAAGTGTTATTATGCTAATCTAGCCTCTCTTTCCTCATGAATATTCATGTTCCATGGCATGCAGCAGAAACCACCTACATGCTGTAGTAGGCACCATAGTTAAGCTGATCCTGTGCAGGGCTGGTCCTCCAGTTTTCTGTGACTTTGAGGGAATTATTCCCACTAACGAGCAAGGCCTCCACAAACAATGGGTTAAGGTGAAGACTCAAAAGAAGCCGATCGAATGCTCTTTGGGATACTTCTCACTTTGGCTAGTCTCCCCGGGATCAGGCCCCTGGTGGAATCACAGGAGATTGAGGGCTTAATAAAACCCTGGCTTTGGGCCAACAAGCTGGTGGCCCCTTGAATTTCCCAGGTCCACCCAAGTGGCATAAACACTGGACTGGGAATGTGAACCACTTAGCTGGTCCCACAAGAGCCAGTCCTCAGTAGGTAAGAGCCTGAGAATCGCTAGCTCCCAGCGCTCGTGGGGCATAGGCAGGCCCAATCCCGGAAGTACAGCATGACTTTAAGGTAATGGTCCCCACGTCTGCACTCTCTGGGGCTGCAGCTGGGGGGCTTTGCAGACCACTTCCACCATTGTGATCTCTAGGATTCTCTTCCTTTCTTGGCCCAATAAAACCGAAACTCACCACCGGAAGTGACCAAATCACCCTCTCAGTGGGCTGTCCTTGATTATTCTTTTCATTTAGAGATCATTTTGCTTTTGAGCAAATGGTTGGATCTTGCACAGCCCAAAGCATAAGGATTGGGGGTATTGCCCTACTTCAGGGCACTAGAGAATTTCTTGTGTGAGGGAACCCACAAAAAACAAGTGGAACAACTGCATGCTTTCTTGAGTTTGGCAATTTTGTTTTTTCCTAGATTCAGCATTTGCTCGGGACCCTTAAGGACTCAACAGAGAAAGCTGCCTAGATGCCCATGTGGTCCAGGACTGAGCAAACAAAAGATCCATTCCTGAGCCCCACAGCCGGCTGGCCCTTAGAATCCCTCTGGGATTATCCTGCAGTCACCCCCTGAAGCATCAGACTCTGTAGTTGGTCTCATAGCCAAGTTTCACCAGCAACTTGGGGGGCCTGGCAAGATGTGGGTGATTTAAGAATGGCCTAACAGCGGAAGGGGTGGAGCCAGATACAGCACCTCCCACCCCGACTAGCTTTGTGACCCTGGTTGGCAGCATTTTTCTCATCTTGGCCACAGTGTCTGTGGCCTATAAATATAATGATGATAACTACCACCAATTTTCCCCTAAAGGAGGCTGAGAGAGTGAATTAATTAATGTTTATTGAGCACTTGGAGTTCTTTGGAGAAAGGCCTTTATAAATATAAGGAATGATTAAAGGATATCAGTTTGCCAACTCTCAGAGGAAGTACTTAACGGGATCAGGGGTGAATATCTTGATGACTGAGTTTCATTCTTTCTTCAAATATGCACCAGGCTCCCATCACTCAACTTTGCTATCCACTCTTCTTGTTATCCTGGTGTTTTTCATTTCCATATCATAGTAGGGTCCAACAGATGTTATCCACCAATCCTGCCTACCCACTGCCTCCTTCCCGTACACCAGCCTCTGTCCCCTCCACTGAGGTTACCAAGGCTACCAAATTGTCAAGCCCAATGGCTTTTTCTCATTCTTTATTTTCCTTGCCCTTTCTGGAGCATGATACTGGTCACTACCCCCTCCTCACCCTTGAAAATCTTATTCTGCGGTATCCTCAAACCCAACCAGTCTAAACTGAAGTCATCATCGTCCCCAAGCCAATTCCTACCCTAATTGCCCTATTTCTCTTCACCATTCCCGTGGGGCCCAGCCTCCAGATCTCCCTCTCCAATGCCACCCCTCAGTGCAGGCCCTCATTGTCCCAACCTGCTTGGTCCTTGCAAAAACCTGTCCCTGGCCGGTGGAACCTCCAGACTCTAGGCAGGTGTGACGTGTATGTCCCTGAACTGGTCTCTACACCATCTTGGCCTCTGGCTATTCTGTTCCCAAACCCACCTAAGTCTCCTGCCGCCTTCCTGTTTTCTGCTCCATGCACGACGGGACATGCTTGTCCACCTTCCTGCCTGGTTCCCAGACTCAGCTTGCACTCTTGCTCCCAAAAAGCTGTCTGAACCAACTGAAAGTCTAGCAACAGAGGTCCCTTTCTAGGATACCATGAAAGACATCCCCCCAACAGACACAGACACATAGATACTTGCATAGATAGCCACACACAGAGGCACACAAACATACAAAGAGATGCAGGTACACACACAGGCCCACACAGACCTTCAGGCAAAATACACAGACACATACACACTTGTATAGACATACACAAACACATAGATACTCAGTTATAGACACAGACATACACATATGGACATGCACAGAGGCACACACACAGACACACACACCCAGTAGGCATGCACATAATGACACACACAAAGGCACAAATGTGTATACACACATATCCATTTTTGCTGCATTCCCAGCATCCTGACAGACTGAACTGGTCCCCCTATTGCTGACTTTCTCCATTCCCATCTGTATTAGTCAGGCTCTCCAGAGAAACAGAACAAATAGGATATATAATATCCTATTATATGGTTATATATACCTATTTCTCTCTCTTTCTCTCTCTCTATATACATGGAATTGGGTCATACAAGTATGGGGGCTGGCAAGTCTGAAATCTGCAGGGCAGGCCAGCAGGCAGGAGACACAGGGAAGAGTTGATGCTGCAGCGTGAGTCAGAAGGCAGTCTGGAGGCAGAATTCCCTCTTCCTCAGGGAACCTCAGTCTTTTGTCTTAATGCCTTCAACTGATTGGACGAGGCCCACCCACATCATGGGTGGTCATCTGCTCTGTTCAAAGCCTACTGATTGAAAAGTTAATCTCACCTAAAAATTACCTTCACAGAAACATGTAAACTGCTGTTTCACCAAATATCTGGGTACCATGGCCTAGCCAAGTTGACACACACAATTAACCATCACACCACCCACCTGGTAAGCCAGCGCACATATAGATCTCTTAAACATCACTCTCATCACAATGGTCCCCTGCTCTAAAACCTAAACACCTTCACCCCTGACTCATAGCAGATACAAGGTAAATACTTGTTGAGTAAATGAATAATGAATAGCCTTGGTGCTGGGCACCGCTCAGCTCAAGGCAGCAAACCATTGTGAGAGCTCTATAGTGCACTTTGCCAGGAGCTGAGGATCCAAATAGCAAAAGCCACTCTACGTGTCACTTGTCTTCTCCTCCACCTTCTCAAGGCCAGGCCCGTGCAGCAGATGTCTCTAATCCCCACAGTACTTTAGACAAAGCAGGCCCTCAATTACTTGTGGATTAATTAATTTGATTCCTTTTTAGTGATCTCTATATCAAATTTACCTGCGATTTTAGGGCCTCGTTATGAAATTATGAATTGCCGTACCAGTCTGTTTCCACTTTTATTTTTAAGGTGCAGATGTTAAGAGGTATTTTCATACTCAGGAAGGGGATATATACCCCAGAACATTGACCGTGGTCTCTAGGGGTGGAATTGTGAGTGGCTTCTATTTGATTTTTTATTCTTTTCTGTGTCTTCCAACGTGTCCTCCGTGACCATGTGTTACTTTTATAACCGTAAGAAACAGGACCTGTTTTTTCTTTCATCTTTTCCTTTACGAGTATGAGGAGATTGGGGTCCTGCTCTCGGTACTTTCTGGGGGCCCTCAGCATATCTACTTAGCCTTTGAAAAGAAAGCGTTCTGGGACGTCCTTGTAAAAATCCATGAGGTCATAAAAGGTAAAGTGAACTGCAAACGGTTGTTCTGTTTTGATTATGTTCAAGTGTCAGGTAACATGGAACTTTTAATAAAAGCCTTCGGGGAGTTAAAGATTACGGCTGCTGTGAAACTGTCGTCGGGACAGAACAGGGAACCCAGGTACCCACGTCTCGCCTCGGGCCTCTCCTCCAGGCCTGCCGGTCGCCTATCAGCCTGTTGTCAGGCCGAGTCTTGCCAGGGGAGCACCACCCAACCGTGGGGGAAGCGACTGTTCCTTGAACTTTGCTTCAGGCCCCGCCTGCTGGGGTCTCGGGAGGGAAGCGTTCACCTCTAGCCCAAATGAACTGGAGCTTCAAAAAAATATCCACAGCCTCAGGCCCTGAACTTTGTATTTCTTAGACTGCCAGAATCCCTGGCTGCGAGGGACTCCCAAAGATGGGAAGGGGAAACCGGAGAGCCCGAGGAACGCAGACTCCTTGTGGCTGGAGAGTCTGAGAGCGGCCTTGGACGTGGGACCAGGTGTACGGGGAGCAGCTAGGCTAGTGTGCGAAGGCGGGTGACCCAGACCGGGAGGCCAGGGCCGCTCCGAGGCTGCCATTCCAAGAAACTCCCCCTGCACCAGGCCAAGTGTGTGAAATCCCCCTCATTCTGGACAGGAGCCTGCACAAATTGCTGGAGTTTCCAGTGTGATATTTGATAAGTGCAAATGGGCTGAAAATGTTCTTGAGATTTTTCAGTTTTGTACAATTAGTGGTGGCCGCCGAGGCCCGTCTCACCGCCTACAGCATCCCGCCAGTGAAGGCAGTTTGTCCTGGACCACTTCGACCCTGCAGTAAGGCCTGCAGAGGAAAGCAGAGCCCAGTTCCACATCCTAACAGGCGCACACCCCCTGCAGCCCTTCCTGGGCCCTGTCCAGGCAGAGAGACAGCAGTGGCCCCCAAAATGCCCCAGGGGCAGCACGATGGCCCCCAGACAGGCTGCCCTCTTTGCTCCCTTTTAGTCACCAAATGTCAGAGCTGGAGGGAATCTTAGGACCCAACCTCCTCACTCGGGTTCAAGCTCCCTGACGGCAGGGCAGGGCCGGCTCTGGGCTCTGTACCTTTGGGTTCCCAGAGCCCAGCACACAGTAGGGCTCCATTAATAAGTAGTGAGTGAGTGAGTGAATGACGGGATTGGCTCCTTTGTTCTCATTTTACCTTCACAGAGTGACACTTTGGACAGGTCGCATCTTACTCTGTCCCCTCAGCTTGTCGGTGGAATGCACCCGCTGCCGTGTGTCCCCTTCCCTCCTCACGGAATCCGTGGCATGGAGCTGGCCACACCGGGCAGCTCCCCACGTGCCCCCAGGCTGGCTGGGGCAGAGGCCTCGTCCCTGTCACAAGTGTCTCAGGAGCAGCGTCCATAGCAAGGATTTACTACCATCAGGCTCTGCGCTCGTTTCCTAGGGCTGCTGTAACAGTATCACAAACTTGGTAAAGCTTGGCTTAAAACAGCAGCCATTTATTTTCGCACAGTTCTGGAAGCTAGAAGTCTGAAAACAAGGTATCGCAAGGTTGTCTCCTTCTGGAGGATCTGTTCCAGGCCCCTCTCCCAGCTTCTGACGGTTGCCCACAGTCGCTAGCATTTCTTGGTCTATAGCTGCATCCTCACCCCAATCTCTGCCTCCATCTTCACATGGCATTTTCCCTGTGTGTCTCTTTCCTCTTGTTACAAGGACAGCAGTCATGTTGTATGAGGGGCTCAGCCTACTCCAGTACGGCCTCATCTTAACTAATTACATCCACAATGACTCTATTTCCAAATAAGTTCATGTTCTGAGATTCCAGGAATGATGTGAATTTTAGGGGGACACTATCCAACCCAGAACAGCCTTCCTACCCCCTCGGCAAAGTTCTGTCTTGTTCTTCACCTCCCCATGACCCCACAACCTCACTGCCCTTTCCTTTAGCTAGGGGTGTGGGCTTCTGGAACTCAGTCTCACCTAGTCTAAGCAGCAGTTGGGAGGTAGAGGGGAGGAAGGTGCCTGGCACTGTTTCCCCTCCTTGGACATGGGCCCTCTGCGTCTCCTGTACTCCCAAGTCTGAACTGTAAGGCAGTGCACTCAGCTCACACTGCATATTAGAAACACCCAGGAAGCTCTTCAGGCTCATGGGGCACTAAACACACACCCAGGATTCTGGCTCACTGTGTCGAGCTGGGACCTGGCCTCGGTATTTTTCAAAAGCTCACCAGGTGATTCTAATGTGAAGCCTTGGACGCGAACAACTCTCTCCTTAGCAAAGGGAATGCAGCCCCCTCCCCGCATTCACCAGCAGTATGGGTTTCTGCAGCTCACTGCCTGGCGGGGCCCCGAATACCCATTAGAAAACTCTCCCACCCCGTTCCCAGGCAGCGGGAGAGTGCAAATATGTACATACTTTGCGGGGGGATGGGGGGGAACCAAAACAGACAGCAGAGACAAAATTTCCTTGACATTTCCTGTTTTAAAGTTTGAATTTTGCATCCTCTTCTAGAATATAGCTATCTTGTTTTACAATTTTTTTGTAAATTGATTTATTTTTCCCCTCCAGAAATATCCAAGTGTAGAAATGAGGCTCCAGAAAGATGTGCCATGTTTATACTCCTTGACACATTATTAGTTTCCCTTGAGTTTCCTGACTTTGAAAAGCCCGGCCACAGAGTTAGAGGGAACAGCAGCCGATCTGTTTAAACTTTGGAAGGAATTGCATCTTACAGAGGAAAGCCTGTGCCCCAGAGAGATTACGGCACTCACCCAAGATCACACAGTTTGTTATTAACTGAATGGGAACTATACCTCAGGACCCACCTTTTCCACTGCACTCACCTATGTCAACTGTTGACTTGCTCTGTCACCTTGGATAGATCTCTTTTCCTCTCTGTGTCAGTTTTCCTGCCCATAAAATGCTGATGCTATCTGTCCTACCTCAGATGAGAGGGTGTGTGTGGAAGCACTTTAAAATTATATGTAAATGGACTTCCCTGGTGGCGCAGTGGTTAAGAATCGCCTGCCAATGCAGGGGACATGGGTTCAATCCCTGGTCCGGGAAGATCCCACATGCCACGGAGCAACTAAGCCTGTGGGCCACAACTACTGAGCCTGTGTGCCACAACTACTGAAGCCCGCGCACCTAGAGCCTGTGCTTCGCAACAAGAGAAACCACCGCAATGAGAAGCCTGCGCACCGCAATGAAGAGTAGCCCCCGCTCGCCGCAACTAGAGAAAGCCCGCACGCAGCAAGGAAGACCCAACGCAGCCAAAAATTAATTAATTAATTTTAAAAAAAATTCTACATAAAGGCAAGGTGCTGTAATTGTGGTAATTATAGCCTAACACTTCTAGACGAGGCATGGAGGCTCCAGCAAGAGAGACCCCTCCAGGGTCATGCCGAGCAGGCCACTGCCCGAGGGAAGGAAGACCAGTGTGGTGCCACCTGGCCCTCTGAGCCAGCTGAGAGGTCCAGGCAAACTCCCCGATGTTCCCGTCCCAGGACAAGCTGAGGCCTGGGAGCTCACGCCCACGCTTCACTTGGCTCTCAACGGGTCCAAGCTTCTATCTGCCCAGCCCCGGGCCTCGGTAACAGGCTAAGAAAGCATTTCCCCTAAATGACCTTCCTGCCCAATCCTGAGAGTGTCTCTTCAAAATGGTAAGGCATGGAAAAACGACTAGCAAACAAGAGCAGTGCCTGCATCTTCTCTCTCCTTTAACGAGGCCGCAGAGACCTTTCCCCACAGCCCGTCGCTTCCAGAGGAAGTGGGCGAACCGCCACTCCAGACCCCTCCCTCGCTGTCCCAGGCCTGAGCGAGGCTCTGCAGCCCACGTCTGCCCTTTTCTGTTTATACTGAGAGATGAGCTTCTGCTGAGCTTAAGTGCAGTTCTGGCCCTTTTGTTTGTTTTTAAGTCAAGTTACAACTTTGCTCCTGGATTTATTGCAAATTCCATTTATCTTCTGCCCAGGGTCTCTGCAGAAATCCTTTTGAGCTTTCCTCCCCTCCTGTGGACACATAACCAGGGGGCGCAGGGAAGGGACAAGGAACACGAGGACAACGGACAGACGGACACAGGGGAGGACACCCCGGGAAGGGCCAGAGGCTGTCCCTTGTGGCTCTGGGGAGAAAGAGCGAGGCTGGCGACACAGGATTGGCCATAGGTCACCCAAAGAGGCTAGGCCAAAGGAAGGCCAGCCCCCAACCTCCCGCCCCCTTCCTGCAAAGAGCTCCACAGGGAGGAAGAGCTGGGCTGAAAGGCAAAGAAATCCCAGGGCTTAGTGGAGGGAATAAAGAAAGGTTGGTTCTGATTTGGAGGGAAGGAGCCCATGGCGGTTTCTGCCAGGGGTGGTATGAGCTCGGTGGTCCCAAGGGCCTGGAAAGGATCACATGGGCTGTCTGACAAGGGCTGAGGGTCTGAGGGTTGGCCATGGGCATGTGCCCATGGAGGCCACACAGGCCCGAGGAGGCCGACTGGGAGGTCCCAGGGCCCGGCTAGGCACCAGCACAGCATCTGGAGTTCCTTTCCCTCCTCTTCCCTCCCCAGACACCACTGGTTCCCCGAACTGCTGATGAAGAGCAAACATCCACAAGCTGAAGCTCACCAGGGAGAGAAAGAGAATCCAACTGAGCAGAACAACCTGCAAGCCGGCGTCCGGCCATGCTGCCGGCTGGTCCTCCCAAGGCAGGAAGTGCCGACAGCCTGTCCTAGCAGAGCTCCTTGGCTGGGGGTGTGCAGGGGACATTCACCGGCTGCACAATGGGCCTCACAGTTTGGCGGGGGGCGTGGCGGTGGGTGCAGATCCCAGGGGCTGGGAAAGCGGGACCTGCTGGAACCTCAGCGCCTAAGGGCCTAACCTGAGAACGGGTTTTAATCTGCCCTGGCCCAGGAGACTGGCTGCAGGTGGCTGGGTGACCGCAGAGTGCCCTTGAGCAGGCCCCGGGGCTGTGGGTCAGCCGCTGAAGGACTCCCCCTCACGCCCTCCCCTCCGTGTCACAGTGCAAACACGTGAAACTCAGGCCTCAGCGTCCCAGCCCAAGACCTCATCGAGGAGCCTCAGGAATAGGGGGAATGAGAACAGGGCGGGCTCCTCTGACTCTAGGAACCATCCCGGCCTCCAAACAGGTGCTATTGCAAATGAGGAGAAGGGCTTTCCCCAGCAATTTCGCAGGCCAGGCCCTGGGCTCCACCCCGGCCGGTGCTGTTGGGCCCTGGCTCTTCCTCATCACTTGTCACTCTACCACGAGACCAGCCTCCCCCTCCTCTGTGCTGTGGCCGCTCCTCATCTCTCCGGCCTCCATTCTTCTCCATCTCGGCCACATACCTGCCTGGTCCCCTTCTTTTCCCCTAACCACCCACCTCGGAGAACTTCTCTGCTGATGGCTCTTAGACCACAGCCTCCCGCCTTCACATCTTCCTTTCTCCTGTTCTCCCCTCTAACCCTGCCTCTTGTGCCCCGCACCCCACCCCATGTCCCTTTAGGAGCTTGCCCTCCCACCAGGCTCTCATCTGCACCCTCAGGCCCAGCAGCCCAGTCGCTGCAGCTTCCAGGCCCTGAGGCGGGGTACAGCTGCCACCCTGGCTACACAGCTTACCTGAGTCCTGCTCTGCTCTCAGGCCAGCAAGTCAGCCAGACCGCTGTCCCTGAGCTTTCACTGTCCTCAGACCACCCCCCCACCAGGCCCCACGTCTACCTTCTGCCTATAGAATTTCTCACTGCCCACCTGACCAAGAAGGTCCAGGCCTTTCCACGGGGAATCCCTCAGTCTCCTTTCCCCCACCTCACAGCTCCTTCACCTCACCCTTCCCTCAGTCTGAGTGCAGCTGACATCCCCGCCTCCTTTGCACAACTAACTTACTTTCCTGGTCCAAGATGGCACCATGGGCTCCCACCTCTTCCAGACCATGTCTCTCCTGCCCTCATTTCTGGGTCAGAAGCTGCATGTTAACAGGATTCCTTGTGATCCGAATGTACTTTCACGTGTGAGAAGCATGGCCACACCTTCCTTATCCTAAAATGACTTCCTTTGGCCCTGCTGCCTCTCAGTTTACCATCTTTTTGTTCTCGTTCCCTTTATTACAAACGTCTTTATAGGGTCCTTTACACCTTCTGCTTCTACTTCCTCTCCTCAGGACTTGGCAACTGGCTGCTCCAGGGCCATTTCACAGGCCTTCCTCACAACAGGGGCCCAGGAGCCACCTCGCGGCCTCCTCCTCACATGGCCGGGCCCTCCTCCTACCACTGGGACTTACTCCTCAGCCTCCTGGTTACTTCCTGCCAGGCTCCCGTTTTCCTCTCCATCCCGGTGCTCTTTACCTGCTGTCTATCTCATCCCCGCCCATATCTTCAACCACTGCTTCCATGAACCCCAGATCTCTAGCTACCCAAATTTCCACATTTCTGCCTGCCTGCCGGCCATCTCTACACAGACTCCCTGTAGGCATATCAGAGTCTTTCTGCACAAAACTAAATTGGTCATCTCCTCTCTAAACCCATCTCTCTTCTTGAGATTGCCTGTCTCTGTTTATGAATCTCCACTCTCCCCATTGCCCAAGCTCAAAACCCTCAAAATTGTCCTCGTCTTCTTCTTCTCCCTCTCCTTGCACTTCTGATTGGCCTCCTGAAGCCTGCAGAATCTTCTTTTGCACTATTTTTTATATCCCTCCCCACCCCAATGTGGCTATGTAAATTCAAGCCATTATCAAGTCTCCCTTGGACATTTGGGCTCCCCTCTCGTGGTCCACCTGCCCTTGAACACAGAGCTGACCATAGTGGTCCATCTCCCTTATCAGAAACCCATGTGGACCCCACCCTGCTCATGGCTCCCCGGGGCCTTGCAGGGGAGAGACCCGGCCTGCCTTCCAGCCCAATCCTCACTGCTGCCACTATCACTTAGCGGATAGTGACCGAGGACCTACTGTGTGATGTGCGCCTGTGCTCTAGTCATAGCTGCCTACTTTCTAGTCCCAGAACTTACCACCCTGCCCTCACCCAGTTTGCTGGTTCTTCTTTTTTTTAATGTCCTTTTTAAAAAAAATTTTATTGGGGTATAGTTGATTTACAAGGTTCTTCTTTTTGTTCACTTGTTTTCCTGCCAGAGACGCCTCCTCTCCTTTGCTCCCATATCCACCTGTCAGCACCTAATCCAACCATACTCATGGCCTAGCTCACAGCCCACCTCATCCAAGAAGCCTATAAGATTCCAGAGTAGACTCAATCTCTCCCCTTCCCCATTCTCCTTTACAGAAGTGTTTGTTTCCTATTACAACCACATCCAAACACATGTGTGTGTGTCTCATCTCCCTGGTTGTGTGGTCCTACAGGCCAGAGAATAGTTCTTCTTCAACTTTGTAGCCTACACATACTTAATAAGAGTTTGTTGCATTTGAATCGGGTCCTATTCCCTCATTTCACAGATGATAAAATTGTGGCCAGAGGGGCCCCAGGTTTTAGATGCTAGTTGGCAGCAGAATCAAATCCCAGCCTTAATCTCCTGGTTCCTGGTGCAGTGCTCAGGAAATTAGGAATCCCAGGCTCAGCTGCCCAATGTCTGATTACACACGCCCTCTACAGGGGCACCCAACTGTCCTCAGCTCTTCTCTTCCTCCTCTAAACTGGACAGACTAGGAGCAGAACAGAGAGACCTCAGATGTGTAGCCAAGGAGCAGCCAGAGGTCATCCAGCCTTATTTTTCCGACACCCACAGGTCTACACTGAATATCCAACAGTGAGTATAATCCTGTTTCCTTAACCTCCAGGGAAATTGCTTTCTCATCTTTTTCAGTAAAGGACATCATCGTCTTACAATGTCTCCAGTGAAAAATCTCTCTTTCATCTCCTCTAAATCTTTCTCCTACCCCTCCAACCCTTGACACCCATGATCAATCTCCCTTCCTGTGGCCAGGTCTTCTGCAGAGGTGGGAAGAGCTTCTCCTGCCCTCCTAACAGCATCGTCTGCACTACAGGAGGACTTCTGAAGCTGTAGGCTCCTAGGAGGAAATGCACCATCCAAAAATAAACAAATTAGTGTGCTTTGTAAAAGTCAAGTAGGGTACCACCTATCTGTGTAGCTGTCCGCTCTGGTTAGTCACACTGAAGTTCTCAAATGGGGGCTTTGGGGAAAGCTAAGCTTTCTCACTTGGCGAAGGATTACATGGCTTTGTGCCTGGGCATCCCCACCCAGAACTCACTCAGCGCTCCACCACCAGATCTGGCCTGGACATCACAGTGTCTGTGAGATTCACCTTCATTTTCACGTCTCCTTGCTTTCAGTCTATCTGTGGCCTTACCTCAAATCCAGTGAAAGGTTCTCTCTTTCAGTAATAAGGAATTTGGTTCATTCATCTTCACAAAAGCTGGTGGAAGGATCATTCATGAGACTCATATCTTTGCAGTGAATTTCAAAGACCTGGCTGAGTAAATACCATTGTCATGCCAACCTGCCGGGGCATAGATTGCATCAACCACTGCTAGTCACAGCAAAGGACATTTTGAAAGTCCTCCACATTACATTCTATGTAACTTGAAACAGAAAAATATTCATTTCTCTGAAGGAGCTTATGTCCTCTTTCAAGGTAAGTGGGAGCAGGCTGACCCAGGAACGGGCACTCACAGTTGAATGCTTTCACTTGCATGGGAAGTGCAGCTGTCTTGATGGGGCCCAGGAGACAGACCAATGAGGGGAGAATTCCTGTGTTTGGGACTGGGTTTGAAAAGGCTCCTGTTTGTAACAGCCGACTTACAGAAGAGCAGAAAGAATTTCCAGCTGTTGTCGTGGTGAGAGAGCCCTCCTGATTCTGACTGGGGCTGTTTTTGTGCTCTGGTCTCTCCTATCACATTTCCTGGGCTGGTTACCCCATCAAACTCCCAATCCTATGGGCCAGCTCTGGAACCAGATGCCACTTTGCCAGCAAGAAATATAAGTTGTAAAAGGACAGATATTGTATGAGTCTACTTATATAAGGTACCTAGAAGAGTCAAATTCATAGAGACAGAAAGTAGAATGGTGGTTTCCAGGGGCTCGTGGGGGAGGAATAGGGTGTTTGTGTTTAATGGGTATGGAGTTTCAGTTTGGAAGATGAAAAAGTCCTGGAGATGCATGGTGAACAATGTGAGTATACTTAATGTCACAGAATTTTTTACTTAAAACTGGAAAAACGGTACATTTTATGTTATGCATTTTTTACCACAGTAAAATAAGAACAAACGAAATACAAGTGGGGACTCAGCTCTGGTCATAGCACTGCTGAGAGAAGGCAGCCAACTTCTCAATTCCCACCTCTAAAGAGGGGTGGTGTGTCTGTGTGTGTGTTTGTGCACATGTGCACTCACAGGTACATGCATTTGTGGGAGGTATGGCCCTGCAGGAGTGAAAATGGAAGTACAAGCAGCGTAGTCAAGGAGGCGAGCATTCTGGACCAAGCAAGTTAACCTCTGGGCTTCCGCATGACTACTTTGGAGATCATTCTTCATAATGCAGACCAATGGAAGATTCTCAGTGGAAGCTGTTGTTTAAATGCCAAAAAGCCTGCATAATATTCTTGGAGGGCTTGGATGACCTGTTTTCAAAAATGAATTTCAGTTGTTCTAAGAAAGGCTAGATTTTTGGGGTGAGAGAAATTGGGACTAGAGTTCAGGGCCTGCCCCTGTGTGGCCAGTCATAATGCTTAATTTAAATTTAAATGCCTAAGATCAAAAGAGCGGCAAATATGAAAATGCTTTTTGTGAACAGTAGAGTACCTCATCATCATCTTTTATCTTTTTAATCAAGCCTGGCTGTGGGAACAAATTAGCAATGGATTTTAAAGAACTCATACTGCAGGAAAGTTTGCATAGACCCTAAAATACAAGTTCACCTGCACTGTCTGTTATAGGATTCTTCTGGCTTTGGGGGCAGCCCAGTAGCATCCACAGCTGAGAATAAAATCAAAGGTCCTAGAAGCTAGACTTTTTGAGAAAATAGATTCTGTAGCCTTTGAGGGGAGGGGTCAAGCTAAATCAGATATTCCTGAGAAGAGCGGCACATAAAGTCTTTATCAGTATCAACACTGATATATTTCTATCAGATTCCTTATTTTTTTTTAATTCACATACCATAAAATCCACCATTTTAAAGTATATAATTCAGTAGTTTTTAGTATATTCACAAGGTTTTATAATGATCACTAATATTATTCAGAATATTTTCATCAACCCAGAAAAAAATCCCATATCCATTAGCAGTCACTCCCCATTCCTCCCTCCTTCCAACCCCTGGCAACCACTAATCTACTGTTGGTCACTATGGATTTTCCTATTCTTTACATTTCATATAAATGGAATTAGGACTTCCCTGGCGGTCCAGTGCTTAAGACTCTGTGCTCCCAGTGCAGGGGGTACATGTTCGATCCCTGGTTGGGGAAGATCTCCCATGCCTTGTGGCATGGTCAAGAAAATAAATAAATAAATAAATAAATAAAATGGAATTATACAATATATGACCTTTGGTGTCTTGCTTCTTTCACTTAACATAATGTTTTCAAGGTTCATCCAAGTTGTAGCATGTATGAGAATTTCGTTCCTTTTTATGGCTGAATAATATTCCATTGTATGGATATACCACATTTTGTTTATCCATTCATCAGTCAATGCACATTTGAGCTGTTTCTACTTTTCGGCTAATATGAATAGTGCTGCTATGAACATTCATGTATGAGTGTGGGTGGAGATGTATTTTCAGGTCTCTTGGGACCACAACTAGCAGTGGAATTGCTGGGTCATATGGTAACTCTATGTTTAACTTTTAGTGGAACTGTCAAATTGTTTTCCAAAGCAGCTGTACCATTTTACATTCTCACCAGTAATGTGTGAGGGTTCCAATATCTTCACATTCTTATAACACTTGTTATTGTCTGTCTTTTTTATTATAGCCATACTAGGAGGTGCAAAATGGTATCTCACTGTGATTTTGATTTGCATTTTCCTGATGACTAAAAATATTGTATATCTTTTCACGTACTTATTGGCCATTTGTATATCTTCTCTGGAGAAATGTCTATTCAAATCCTTTACCTATTTTTAAAATGTGGGATGTTTATCTTTCTATTGTTGCATTGTAAGAGTTCTTTGTATATTTTGGATACAAGTTCTTTATCATACATGTGCTTTGCAAATATTTTTCCCATTCCATGAGTTGTCTTTTCACTTGATAGCATCCTTTGATGCA
This sequence comes from Balaenoptera borealis, assembly GCF_965194805.1. Lineage (NCBI taxonomy): Eukaryota > Metazoa > Chordata > Mammalia > Artiodactyla > Balaenopteridae > Balaenoptera > Balaenoptera borealis. Next base: position 33,019,369 of record NC_138866.1, on the reverse strand, counting down.
CAAATGTTTTTTTTTTATTTGTTTGTTTGTTTTGTTTTGTTTATTTATTTTTGGTTTTATTTATTTATGGCTGTGTTGGATCTTTGTCGCTGCATGTGGGCTTTCTCTAGTTGCGGCGAGTGGGGGCCACTCTTCGTTGCGGTATACAGGCTTCTCACTGAGGTGGCTTCTCTTGTTGTGGAGCACAGGCTCTAGGCGTGGGCTTCAGTAGTTGTGGCTCGCAGGCTCTAGAGCACAGGCTCAGTAGTTGTGGTGCACGGGCCTAGCTGCTCCGCGGCATGTGGGATCCTCCCGGACCAGGGCTCGAACCTGTGTCTCCTGCATTGGCAGGCGGATTCCCAACCACTGCGCCACCAGGGAAGCTCACAAATGTTTTTAATTGTGAGGAAGTCCAATTTATTTTTTCCTTTTGTTGCTTGTGTTTTTGGTGTCACAGCTAAGAAACCATTGCCTAATCGAAGGTCACGAAGATTTATACCTATATTTTTCTATAAGATTTATATTTTTTAGCTCTTATGCTTAGGCTTTTGATCCATTTTGAGTTAATTTTTGTATGTAGTGTGAAGTATGGGTCCAACTTCTTTCTTTTGCATATGCATATGTATTTGTCTCAGTACTATTTGTTGAAAAGACTATTCTATCCTTATTGAATTTTCTTGGTAAGTATGTCAAAAATGGATCTGTCTTCTTTTCTAATATAAGCATTTAAAACATTAAAATTTCATCTGAATTCTAAATGAAAGAAGCCAGACACAGAAGGCCACATAGTGTAAGATTTCATTTATATGAAATGTCCAGAATAGGCAAATCCAGAAAAATAGAATGCAGGCTAATGATTTCCAAGTGGTAGAAGGAGGAGAATTTGGGGACTGACTGCTAATAGGTATGGGGTTTCTTTTTGGGGTGATAGGAATGTTCTGGAATTAGATAGTGGTGATACAACATAATGAATATGGTAAAATATAGTAAAAAGAAAATCACTGAATTAGACACTTTAAATGGTGAATTTTATGTTATCTGAATTAGATCTCAATTTTTTAAATGTTAAGCTGTTTGCATAGGTAAGGAAAGAAGTTGACAATTATAACCTGATTGCAGGTGCAATATAACAGTAGTTTTTGAGGGACCGTAAGAAGATAATCTAGATTGTGGTGACAGTTGCATGATTCTGTAAATTTACTTACAGTCATTGAATTGTACACTTAAAACAGGGAGCTTTTATAATATGTAAATTATACCTCAATAAATATGTTTTAAATAAGATTTTTAAAAATTCCATTGAAACTGCTTTAGTTGCATTACATAAACTTTGATACATTATGCCTTCATTTTCATTCAATAAAAAATAATTTTCAATTATTTTTGCATTGTCTTCTTTGACCCATGGGTTACTTAAAATATAATGTTTAACTTCCAAATATTTGAGTATTTTCCAAACATCTTTCTGTTTTTTATTTCTAATTTAATTGTTTTGTGAAGATTTCAAATTTTAACAATTTGTTTAGTCTTTTTTTTTTTTTTTTATGGCCCCAGTTGTATTCTATCTTGCTGAATGTCCCATGGGAACTTGAAATATGTATTCTGCTTTTGTTAGGTGGAGTGTTCTACAAATGTCAGTTAGGTCAAGTTGGTTGACAGTATTGTTCAGGTTTTCTATTTTTTCTGCCTATTTGTTCTATCAGTTCCTGAGAGAGAAATGATGAAATACCAAACTATAATCGTGGATTTTTCTATTTCTTCCTTCAATTTGGTCAGTTTCTGTTTCACATATTAATGAAGCTCTATTAGTGGATGCACACATGTTTAGGACTGTTATGTCTTCTTTAAAAACTTTTCTTTTTATCATTGTGAAATTGTCCCTCTTGATAAAGAGGTAATATTCCTTGTCCTCAAATCTTTTTTTTGTTATTAATATAGTTATCCAGCTTTCTTATAATTGTTGTATGGTATATCTTTCGTCATTCTTTTTCTTTGAAACTATTTATGTTTTTACATTTAAAAAGGGTTTCATTTAACATGCTTTTTTTTTTAAATCCAATTGGTGATCTCTGCCTTTTAATTGGGGTATTTGGACAATTTGCATTTAGTTACAAGTACATATAATGTACTTACATCATGTTTGGTTTAGGTATGCCATCTTACTATTTGTGTTCTATTTGTCCCATCTGTTCTTTGTTCTCTTTTTCACCTTCCCCTGCCTTCTTTTGGGTTGACAGTTCTTTTTTATGATTTAATTGTGTCTACAACATTGGCTTATTAGCTATACTCTCATGCTCTTTATGCTATTGTTTTATAAATTTTACTTCTACATATGTTATGAACTCCACAGTACATTTATTTTGTCTAGTTTTCTAGTTGTTGATGGTGGGAGAGTAAATCTGGACCCTGTTGCTTTATCATGGCTAGAAGCAGAAATTGTAAGAACTGATTTTGATAAAGAAATAATAGTGAGAGAGGGTAGGCCCCAAAACTAGACACTGATGACTTGGCTGGGGGTCCCAGGGTATAGAAAGGGACCAGGAAAACTCTAGCGTCTGACAGCCATGTAGGAACAGGTATGACAATAAACAAGGAAGAGAAAAATGTGCAGGCTACTAAGAACAGACCTTACCTGTTTTCTTAGGTGACTGGATAGCTTCTATGTGCTCCTTCAGATCCAGCCTCCACCCTTCACCCTACCCTGTACCACAGCTGATTAACCTGTCCATATAGCATCCCTGGGGCTCCTTGACCTCTGGTCTCTAGTCATGCTCAGGCAAAGGGAGGTAACAGCAGGAAGTTGGAAGGCAAGAAGATTATTTATTCCCCTAGTTCCTTCCCTGCCAATCACCGTGGATTAGTTTTGTGTCTCCACCAAAGGTCGCAAGTCCTGTCAGGCAGCCTTCTTCTTACAGGTACTCACTCTGGGTTCTAGTAACTATTTCTTCTTCTTGACCCTTCAGACTTAGGGATGGTAATGCCTCCTCAAAGTTACTAAACCAAAAGTATCACACCATCCTTTGTCAGTTCCCTAAACCCTGCCCATACCTTGCTAAATAATCCCTTCATTAAATTCCCTGTCTTTTCCCCACCAGGACCCTGACTGATACTACAGAGTTGTTGATGCTTCCCCTAAATGTGAGCAATCTACTGTCCACTAATTGTATGACCTTAGGCAGATCACTTTACTGACTCCATCCATTTGCCCTAATTCAGGAGGCTGCACCACAGCAGCAGCCCTGGGGCAAATAGCGACCCCTCCCTATCCCTTACCTTTTTTTCTGACCCCTATTCCCGCACTGCAATTCCTGGCTTAGCTGCTCTGCTTCGTATGGTCATCCAAGTCCCTCCCTCCAGCTCTTAGCAACAGATACAACCTGGAGAGGGCTAAGACAGCAGGCCCCATGAAGACCACTTACATGGACGTGACCATTAATGGTCACGTCCATGTAAGTGGGGATCATAGTCAAGGTCAAGTTCATACAAGCTACACAGATTTTAGCCCAGACCAGTAGGGCTAAACAAATAGGAGGCTCTTTTCCCTCCTGACGCATACTTCCTGGAAAAGACTTATTTTTAGTTTTTAACTAGAAAGACAGATGAATAGCATGAGTAAAGAAAAATGTTGAAAGGTCAAGGTTTTAAATAATAAAGAGGGAAAAGTCATGAGTTTTAAAGGTTAGTGTATTATAAAGGGAGTCAGTGCATAAAGCAATAAAGGTCAATAAAGCAAGTTAGACAGAACGGGGCACTGCAGCCTCCTGCAGGCTGAAGCAGATTTAGAAATGGACACCAAAGGTATGGTGGAAGGAATCCACGAACAAGAGGAGCCAGAGTTGGTGGCAGTCTACTGTGAAAGACCTTCAGCTCCAGTGAAGACCCTATAAGTGAACACACGACCTCTCGGGCAGGCATCCCACCAGCTTCCTGTCCTGGGAGAGTGAAGATGAAGTGGCCTTCCCCACTTCTGTGAAAACCCACTAAACCCACTTGCCTTCCTGGGGAGGTTATTTCTGCATAGTGCACCTTTTGTGTCTTCCTCTTGATCAAAGGAACACTTAAGCCCCCTTTGAGGCATCTAACATGACAAGCCTGTTCACTCTTCAGGGCTGACATTTTTCCTAGAGTTTCACTTGACCCTTGCCCCAAATATAATGCACCTTTTCTCTGCCCACGTTGGGACTCAGTGCCAAAGCCTCCGGGGCCACTGCTCCTGGGTCAGTCCCTCTCTCTCCCTCTTCCCTCTAAGGCTGATTTCAGGTAAGGTTTACACTCCTTTGGGAATGAGACCTCCTCATCCTTACTCTTACATAGCCTTTTTAGAGAAAAGGCCAATGTTTTCCTGTTATTTGTGGACATTAACGGCAGCACAGACTTACCTGAGAATACACCCAGGCAGGTTGTTGGACTGGATCTATCCAGGAGCTCTGGGATTCCCGAGTGAGTCCGTAGGGCCCTGACGTAGCAGGACCCTTAGAATGGCACCCCTTCCATACAGCCTCTGCTTGACGCCCCTTCTCACCCGCCCCCATCACATAGCTGTTGTAATCTGATTCACAGTGTCCCTCTGTAAGGATAAGGACCTTCCATGAAAGAAGCCTTGCTCACCCCTGTACCAGCCGCCCACACTATTGGTTCACGGCTTGGAGGGTGTAACCCTTTGACCCCCTAACCCTTGACCCTGATCCTAATGAACTATTCCCACTGGGCCTTCCCTGGGAATAAGCCTATACTTAACATTTTTTACTGAAGGGAGAGAAGAGACAATCCACTCAATGATTTGCCATTGTTAGAGTAATTAATACTCCAAATCCCCGAGTAGGAGTGACTGAAAGGCTTAAGGCTCTTTAACTCTGCCTATTCTCAAACTAATCTGGAGTTTATTTTCCCCGCCTCCTCTAATCATGTTTCAGGCCCTCACCTGTCTGTCCACAGCCTCATTCACTTGGTCTGGGGAGAGATTTGGGAGGGAAAGTAGACACAATGCCTTGCCGCTGACTAGTGGCAGTTCTGGAATTTCTGTAAAGGAGGACCTAGATGTGGAATCTGGGTGATACAGAGTCTAGGGAGGTTTGCTTCAGGCTGTTTGTATAGTAAACACTATTTTTCACTTAGACTTCTTGTTTGTTTAGGACAGAGACTGGATGGAGGAGAGAAGGCCTTCTCAAACCACCCCTTGGCACCAACATTGTGGTTGACAGTCCCTGCTGAAACTGGCTTCACCCACTGTTGGATTCTCTCACTGCTGACTCTATTTCTCCCCCTTTTAATTCACTCAATTCCTGGCAAATCCTATCCCACTGGTCTTTGTCCTATTCATCCATCCATCCATCCACCCACCCATCCAAGATGGCAGCTCCTTCCCGATGGGAAGTGAAGCCCCCTTGCTAGAGAGAAACCCTGTTTTTTTCATCCAGGCCTCTGGGGCCACCCCACTTTGGCTTCACACCCCAAGTGGTGCCCAAGGCTGCTGTCGGTGTCACCATACTTCTCCACATCACCTTTCTCCTCTTCTCATTCCCTCCCCAGCCCTTCTCTTCTACCCTCAAGTTCCTTTTCTGTTTTCTCTCCTTTTTTCCTCTCCTTTTTTTTCTCCACTCCCTGTGCTTTAGGCCTACCCAAGGCAGCCCCATAGATATTGTGTAGCCATTAAAGTTAAAGAGGGGCCACTGAGCCCCATCCTAGAAGAGCTGATAGCTCCCGCTCACAGGTCCCCCTCCCCCAGACACCTCTGGTTTGCCTGGGGCAGAACTAAGCTGACCTCCACACTGGCTACCAGGGTCTGGATTTTAAGGCTTCTCTGGGGCGCCCAGGGTATCCAGCCTCTGTGCGGGGGCCCCTGGGCTGGTTATAGCCCATCTACAGGAGAAAAAAATAAGCTCCCAACATGGAGAAAACTGCCTTTCTTCCTGTTGCTATTGACAACAGAACAACAGAGGGTTAGGATTTAGTGGCCCGACAAGAATAAAAGAGTGCTGTTCGAAACCAGGGCCCAGATAATCTGCTTCCAGTGGTGACCTGGGTTCTGTGCACAGTGGCAATGAGTGTAACCAGACCCAGAGCTCTGAGGTGCAGGAGGCAGGCCCACAGCCACGGCACCGCCCCCTCTCCCCTCTCTCCTCCTGCCTCTGTGGGGTCAGTGTGGGTTTGGAGTAGCTGATGTCAGCATCAGGCCACTGATGAGGGCTCCTCTTCTGAGCTGAAATCTCAGTTCATAGCTTTGTTTCCTAAAAAGGGAGCAGGACCAGAGCCTGGGCACCCACAATGGCTCTGCAAGCATGCCTCTTACCTGGCCTGCACCCCACGCTCCAATTACCCCTTTACTGTCCTGGTTTCCAGAGCCCCATCTGTCCTAGAATTGCTGGCTATGAGGACCTTAACCATCATCTGGTCCCAACCCTCTCAGGAGCAGAGCAATCCCTGCTTGGGGTTCGACCCCCCACAGGAGATGAATTTCCTAAACACAGGAGTATCACAGGAGAGGGAGCCATTCTGACTTCCGGTCCACTCGGTGGAGAGCGAATGGATTCAATCAACACACAATACTTGGGACCACGCTTAGCCAGGATTGGTGCAGATGCATCTGATGAATGTAGACATGGTCCCTTCCCCTCCTGAAGCTGTCTAGTGGGGAGAACAGAAATGTATCGAGCAACCTAAGTACAATACTGTACATAGGGGTGGTTAGGAAAGGCCTTCCCAAGGAAATGGCATTTAAACAGAAGGCAGGAAAGTATTTTTCTCATTCGCCTCTTTACCCCGAGCCTAGCACAGAGCTGGCACATGGTAGATACTCAGTAAATGTTTATGGAATGAATGAACAAGGAAATGAACAAATGTCTCCACGTTTCTTGAGAGCCCTTGGCTCTGCACAGGATTTGGGGCTGGGTCTACTAATGTATCCATTTACAGAACAATCTAAGTGAACTTGAAGTCATGAGTCCTCATGAGGTCTACTCATGTTATGGACGTGCTGCATGCTGTCATTCCGCTTTAGAGGTGAGTATGCTGGGTCACAGCTGGGGAAGATGATACTCCTGAGATTCCACAGGAAGTCTTCCGGACTCACCCCCCCCCGCAGATCACACCATGGAGAACTCCGTAAACGGACTCATCAAAGCAGGGAAGGCCAGCCCCTTGACAGGTGATTGGATTTAGATCTGAAAGCAGAGATGGGTTAAAACTCCCTGTGTCCAGATGTCCTAACCACAGACCAAAGCTCAAGAGGAGGCGAGGGAAGACTAGCTCCACGGGCCTACCCTCTCTTTCTCAGAAGAGGGTGAAGCGTTCTTGGAAATTCCCATAAGGCATCCAAATGAGCCAATCCAGGGCTGGTTGTTGTCAGGTTTCCCAGCAGGATTATGGGCAGACTGGCCAGCTGTTCCATCCCCCAGGTCTGTCTTAACTTCAAAGACTAAGTTGTCTGTCCCAGGAAAAGTGGGCCCTACTCTGAAATGCCCTGAAACTCTCCCAGACCTCAAAACATGCCCACATTAAGGTGTTGCTCTTGGGCCTCCAGGAACCTAACATACAGCAGTAAGCATCCTCTTCCCCCTCCCTCTGCAGCAAACATCTCTCCAAGAAAAGAAACTGAAGCTAGTGACATTGAGTGGAGGCAGGACCACCATGTCCAGTTGTACAGGCTGTTCACTGTACAAGAGGGTGGGTGGGGGCTGAAATACAGGCCTCACTCTTCTTGCCAAGCTGTGCCCCCTGGCCTGGTTACATCCACACAGAGGAAGGGGTGGCTTTTTCTAATTTGCTCATAAGTGCCATGCGGGCGAGCAGTGACCCTGGGTGGAGAGCACAAAGAATTACATCTGGGGAAGGAAATAAGCCAATCCTTCCCTTGTCACCACCTAGTCTAACCAGGTGTTCCTCAAGTGATTAGATATGTTAATAGGGCAGCCTTCTTAGAAGGTGATAGAATATGATGGATAAGCCAGTAAGTCCAGTAAGGCTTTGTGTTTTATTTCTCTATGTCCCGAGTTCAGATGACGGTGAAAACGAACTATTGAGATGTACTAAAGGAGGATCGAATGTCTTCTTTCTGTTAAACTACTTTAAGGAGAGTAAAGATTTACAGTTAAGTATAACCCTTCTGTGTTGGAAACACCAGCGTTTTGGAATCTTTCCCAGACATTGGGCTCTAGCTTCACGTACCTTAAGCCTGTTGGTCAGGAAGTAGGCCCCCGTAAGACGAGGTAAAGTGGGCATTTTCTCAGGAAAATGACCCTCCCCATGGAGGGCCAGGCTTCTCACCAGAGAACGCACTCCACACTGAGAATGATTCGCTGGCAGTGCTGTCTGAACAGTGGCCTAACACGATGTGCCACTTGGGAAAGGAACTGCGATTCCAGCAAATGCTTGATGGACGCTGAAGACAGGGCCGCGGTCCCCCTTCCTCGCTGCTTTACACTGCAGGGATGTATGTCAAAGGTAACTTATAACCCTGGTCAGGGGCAGCTGCCCCCTCTCAGAAATGTCTTCCCTGCATGGTCTCCTTTGGGGTCTGCCCATCTGCCCAGTCTTCCTAGAGGTCAAAAAATGATCTATGGGCTGGGGACCCTGAGAGGAAAGATGAGGAAGGAGCAGGGCCTGCAAATCACAGCTCTCCTAGACCTTCTGACACGTTCACAGGCCGGAGCTTGAAGTGGGGTCAAGGGATGGAACTAAATTGCTTCCTGAGGCTCTGGGGACCCCCAAAGCTCAGTTTCCTGCCCTCACAGTCCCAAGTACTCAATGGCTCCTGGGCCACGCAATTCCCTGTGAGTGGCCCCTGGGGGGATTAGTGGGGATAAACCTATCCCAGGTTTCAGGAAGAGGAGCCTAGGCTCCCAAGGCCATGTGAAACTCACAGTATGCAGGAGTGGTCCTTGGTGGCGGGCACACGTGAGAGCGTCTTGGCCAGGAAAGTCAGGCTAATATTGTATGGGTCCTGTGTGATCCTCTCAGGAAGCAGATGACTGGAACAGCCAGGACCCTGGGCAATTTCTTTCCCAGGTGAGACTCCCTTCTCTAACCCCATCATCCCTTTTGATTCTTCTAAGCAAAAGCCACTCGTGCTACCTCAGTCAGGATGTTGCAGATTATTGCACATCCAGAGCCTTCCTGTGCCTCGTGGGAAGCACATATGACAGGAGCCAACAATTCATGAGCACCTACAGGTGCCAGGCATGGAGCAGAGTGCTTGCTTTGCCAGCAGGATCTCATCGAATCCCCAGACAACCCAGAGAGTTGTTGAGGAACTCGAAGTTCAGAAAGGTTAAGCAACTTGCCCAAGATCACACAGCGAATAAGTGGTGAAGTCAGGACTCAAACTCAGATGGTGTGGCTTTAGTGCCCATACACATTACCACCTCGAAGCACCAGAACTTCCAGGTCTTTAATGAAGTTGGAAGGCTGAGATACAACGAGGAGGGAAGACCACAGCTCCCCTGACTCTCTTTGCCAGCCAAGCACTGACCAAGTAGGTGACAAGCGTATCTGAGATACAATGCTCCCAGAAGCTGTTTAACCTGGGCACAGGGACTTTGCCTTACTCCCTATGACATCCCCAGTGCCTGGAGCTGGGCGGGGCGGGGCCCACAGGAGAATGTTTATTGAAGGGATGAAGGAACTCCTAGCTGCTCTTGCTCTTTCTCCTCCCTCTCTCCCAAGCTCTGAGCTTGCATTGGGCTCAGCAGGGCCCCTGAGCAGGCACCAAGTTCTACACAAGCAGCCCTGCATCTCCACCACTGACCCTGGCATGGCTTAAACACACAAGTCCATAGGTGGGCATGGGGAGTCCTGGAGGCTCACAGCCTTGTGGGGTTTTCTCCCATCCACACAGTTGTAACCTCCCTTTGGTTTCCAGAGCTATCATGTGTGTCCTCTCCCTGGCTCCAAAGCCTCCAGAGGTGCAAATTTAAGCAGGAGATTTTCAGCTACACTCTTGACCTTGATCTCTTCCCCTTGAGTGACCACAGTGTTAGTGGGGTTCAGACTCCCCTATGGTGTGGCTGGTTCCCAGGTGGGCCCAGGCAGCCATGATATAAGACATCAGCTATCAAATGTCAGAGATCAGAAGCCAAGCCACTTAAGCACCTTGCGATGCTGTTATTCTCCAAGTTTATCCACTAGAACAGCTTGACAAATCTGTCAGTGCTAGGGAGGGTAAGAATCAAATAAGAACCTACCCTCAGGATGTCCACCATGGCACTGAGGAGACAAATGTACATGGAACAATTAGCAGCAGTGCAAGGTTTGTGTGCTGTGTGCCAAGCATAGCTCAGAAAGGAAGGGTGGCATTGGGGGCACACAGGGGGACAGAAAAGACTGAGATGAGAGCCCCTTGAAATGACTGAGTTATCATGAGTTCCTCTCTTCTTTCTTTCCTTCCCATCCAGCACTTCATTCCCATTCGGGTACCTATTGCTACGTAAGAGACCGCCCTCAAACTCAGCAGCTTAAAACAATTTATTACTATCTCTCACACCTCTGCCGTCTGGGCTCAGCTGGCGGATTCTCACTCAGGATCTCTTGCAGTTAGAGTCAAATGGTGGCTCCTGCTAGAGTCATCTGAAGGCTCTACTGAGCAGGACAGCCAAGTGGCGGTCACTCATTCACAAAGCTGGCAGAGACGTGAATGTTGGTGGAGAGCTCAGCTAGGGTTCTTGACAAGAGCCTTTCTGTGTGGCCTGGACTTCTTACAGGATAGTGGCTGGTTTCTAGAGCAAGTGTCCCAGGAGTGAAGTTTCTAAGAGAAGCAGACAGATATCGCAAGGCTTCTCATGACCAAGACTTAACAGTTCCATAATGTCACTCCCACCAAATTCTGTTGATCAAGCAAGTGTCTATGGCCAGCCCAACTTCAAGAGGTGAGAAGCAGCACACAAACACCAAGAGGGAAATGATTGAGGGCTGCCATTTTGGAAACTTGTCTACCACAACGTCCTTTACATAAAGATAAAATTCCCTTATTGAGCTGGAAGAGGGAGAGGAAATGAGCTCCGGGCTAAGGAAGCCAAGAGGAAAGAGACTTTCTCCCTGTGTCTAGAAGAAGGTACTTGGCCAAGTCCCTCCCCACACTGTTCTCTTACCTCACATCCCAAGGTACATTCTTAGACTATGTCCTAGGCCCAGAATGGAAAAAAAAATCACTTACATCATCCTAACTAACGAGCCTTCATCTGAGAATGAGTTTGCTACGTGACTGTTGCCACAAAATTGTTTATCTGCCCTTGCTGCAGCATGGCCTTTACAGGACACAATCTGGTGCCAGTGACATCCCAGTAGTGGTTCCCTGGAGAACCAGAGGTCAAGGATGGTGAGGGAGCTTGTTGCCAAGATGATCTCACATAGAAATCTCTTTGCTTTCTTGTGACCACCTGGTAACTGAGATATGAAGGAAAGAGAAACAGCCATTAGTTCCTCAGATGTGTGTCCACAGGCAGAGCAGAGTGGGCTACGGCACAGAGTCCTAGCATACAAGTTATGAGACGTCCCATTGATTCCTTCCATTCCCCCTGACTTGCTTTGACGGGGCGTCCATCTAACCTCCCTTGTTTGGAAGGTTGCGGGATCACCTGGTGGTCTGAGACTGCCCTTCCCATCCACCTGGATAATTCAAGCATAATAACTCACAATTCTAAGCCTGCAGTTAGCTTCCGCCAGCCTCTGCCTGTCACTCCTCCATGACGTGGGGTGACGGGGGGCGGGGTGAGGGGGCATCATTGCCAGTATAAAGCGGATGGGGTACTTTGCACATCCCATCCCCCACCAAGTCACTCCTAGTCTATTCTACTTGGGAGACCTCTTCAATAATCCTCCCCTCAAACAACGAAATGTTTAATAACTACTATCTTTCTTTCTCTCTCTTCTCTCTCTCTCTCTTAGAAACTCCAGTGCATAGATTGGATGAATTACATTTCTTGGTTCGTGACCCAGTCTTATCTTTGTACCACGCACACTCCACTTCTATTTAGTTATTTTAAAAAAATAAACATCGTCCAGCCCACAACCCCAAACAAAAGCCAGGGTCTTGACAATAACCAACATATCTTTCAAATCCCAAGTGACAGTAAACAGGAAAATGAGACAGCCAGTCACCCAGCATACACAAGACAGAAGAAACTAGGCCTTTAAAAAGGTTTCGCTAGCGCCCGAAGAAGGCGTCTTTTCGAAATGCCTCGATTTTTACATGGCCCAAGCGTCCCGTGAAATCCTGTTCATTTAAAATCTGGGTTCCCAATTGGTATATTTTATTTTAATGATCTGTGCTTCCTATAGAAACATGGAAAATGACTATTTCTTTTTTCAATTAAACGTGTAACGGCCGGCAGATGAAAGCCAGCTTCTCTCTCCGCCTGCCCCGGGGAGCGGCCCGGGAAGGGGTTAACTAAGGCCCCGCGGACCGGGGTGGAAAACTCTCGGTAACCCGAGCGCGGCCCGGCCCGCCGCGCGCATGCGCCGGGGCAGCACTCCGCGCGCCCGCCCGCGGCTCCCCGCTCCCGGCCGCCTGGTGCACAAAGGCCTGCTTTGTTCCCTCGGCTCTGTTTTAAATATCTGACGGCTATTCGCCCCACCCCTGCGCCAGATCCCCGGCCTGGCTGCAGGCGCGGCACAAGGGCGCATTGTGGGGCTGAGCGAGGGGCGAAGGGGGCTGGGGGCCGCCGCCCCTTTGGGGACGCTCCTGTTTCGCCAAGTTGACTCAGCCATTTGGGTCACCCGGGCTGAGTCGTGGGGGTGGGTGCAGAGTAAGGGGGCGGGGGTAGCTCATCGTCTTTTTTTTTTTTTCCCCCCCAATCCCAGACGTAAAGATTGGGACCTGGGGACCCTGGGAACGAGCAGAATCGTTTCCAAAGCGGGCCCGGGAGGAGGTGCTGAGGTTTCAGCCGAGCAGCAGGGTGGGGGCTGGCCAGCCCGAGCCCCAGGGCTGCCAGGAGGGCCGCGAACCCTCGAAGCCAGACGCTGGGTTTCTTATCTCTCCATCGCTGTACATATTTAGAAAGTGCCGATCACTCAGACGCTTTGAAAAGCGTGGCATTCCAGCGCAAACCCACCCGAACAGGCGGTGGGGCGGATCCCTTCTTCCTCCAAGTTCGCGGCCCAGGAGGAGCTCCCGGAAGGGCATCACCCTGGACTGTCTGCACCCACAGCTTTCAGGCCCTCGAGGTGCTCCGCTCCGTTTTAGGAATACTGTATTCCCCACCCCCCCCCGGGGAAATCATACCCTCCCTGGTGTGGCCTCTCCCTCCCAAGGGTAGGTAATGAAGGTTGGGATGGGGTTCAAACAAAAGCAGGCTTTCAGCTCGCTGGAGAGCTCGCCCTGCCCTACCCCCGCCCCTCCCTTGTCTTGCTGGCATTCCCTGCGGACTCCCAGGTAGTTTTTCTTCCCAAATCAGGTGTTTGTTTACCTGCTGAGAAGGAGGAGGGGAGGTTTGCAAAATGACTATCACAAAACCCACCTCTCTTTCCCATTTTCTTCTTTAAAGGTAGGGAAAACACTGCCTTTCAGACCAGGTCTTGGAAACTTAAAGCAAAACGCAAAATGTGGGCCTTAGCAATTCTGAAAAGCGTGCTTGGTCTTAAGTTTAATCAAAAGGAGGTTTTTGTATCCCAGCTTGTCACCAGAGCCCCCCGTACCCCTCAGAGTCTTGAAGGGAAATTGTGACCCTTGCGTCCAGGGCAGGTGAAGTAGGAGGAACTGGCTCGGAGGATCTGATTCAGAAGCAAAGGGCTTTGTAATTTTGACGTGGCTGTTCTAGGCCTGACTGGGGGCCCCCAAATCCTCCTTCATGGTTTGTTAGGAATCTCGGGGAGGGACTCACATTGCCTTGGTCACATTTCTCAGCTGCGAAGACCATAAATATTTCCTGAGATATATTTTTTAGAATCATGCTTTATAATTTTCACATTTCACATGTTGTCTCATTTCACCAGTACCCTTGAGGGTTAGAGCCAAGAGCTCATACAAACCAACCCTCTTATTTTGCAAATGAGGGAAATTGTTCAGAGCCACTCAGAAAGACAAGGCAGAGGCAGGCCTGGAGGCCAAGGCTCCTACGCCCAGGATGCAGACTAAAAGACCAGGTTTTCACCTATTGCTTCCACACAAAATCCTTTCCCAGTAAAGTATTCTGATTCAAGAGTAAGAAGCTTTGAGGAAAGATTCTTGATATTCAGGTAGCTTTGAGGAGAGACTAGGAGTCGCTTCTCAGTATATCCCCCAGAACTGCTGAGTTTGCAAGGACTACACTAGCTACAAGCCTAGAGATGTAAGTCATGCTCTGCTGCCAGGGTTGCTAAGTGGCAGAGAAATCCTGGGTGTCTGTTTCCAGGAACTCTTCAGTCTGCTGAGGAATTTCTTCAAGCAACACTGAGTGTCCTTTCACCACTCTGTTGGCCGGTAAGCCCCCTATCTCTGGAGGTGATAGCCTCCCCCCATTCCCCCTCTCCCCCCGCCAGCAGACCAGCCTGCCGTGAGTTGTACCTAGAACTTGACTCCTGCCTGTGATAAATGTACAGAATCTCTCCAGCTGCAAAATAGGATGGAGGTCCCTATAGCCCCCCTCCCCTCACGCACCTGCAGCCTCAGAGATGTTGGAAGTTTCACTGGAGGATGTCTGTGACGCCATACGAACTGCTCGGAGAAAAGCCATCACCAGCCTCATTGCGTGGCAGTGCCTGCCCAATTGGGCAGGAGGTGGCAGGACTTATACCCCACTGAGCTTCAGAGGGTGGGATCATTTTAGATGACCCTGAGCTTGTACCTCTGACTTTGGTACAGCCTCTTTTTTATCCTGCATTGGCCTCTACCACCCCCACCCCCCCCATCCCACCCCCTCCCCCTTGAGCCAAATGCTGGTTTCAAGCTTTCCCAGGTTGGTGGATGAACTAACGTTTCAAGCCATCACATGGAAACTCAGCTTGGCAGCCAACTATTCAATTTCAGCAGTGTTACCTTTTGACCATTCAGCAGTGTTTGTGCAAGTGTTTGAATATTTTATTGCATTTTGACCTTATTATTTTATAAGACTGAGTGGAAAATGGAAAAATGAAGTGCCGATGCTAGTGATAAGAAGGGCAGGTCTCATAAACCTAATATAATTGAGACAAAGATGGAAATCATTAGGCAGGCCGAATATGGGGAATATTTAACCTCAATCAACTGCTCGCTGGATGTGAGCCAGTCGACTGTGTGTTCAATCAGGAAGGAAAAGAATAAAACTAGAGAGTATATGTGAAATTCTGAACATACACTGTCAAAGAGTCTATCTAAAGGTCGGATGTGATCAGGGATTTACCATATTTCTTGAATTCTAAAGCTGCAGATTTTCAGAGCTGGGGGGAGGGAGATTCTGTGAGACTAGAAATCCAGAAAATATTAACTTAATATTATATTAATATTAATTAAACTGACAATATTTAACTTCCTGGGAACAGAACCTTCCCTTAGAACGTGCAAGTCGGCTGCTTGCCTCTTGCGTGTCAGACCAGTGGATTTTCAGGAAAGCATTGGGTATGAAAGGAGAGGGTGACCTATAGACGTGGTCACCATGGGGGTCACCCCAACGCCAAAGTTGGGAACAAGGCCTTGAATTGATGTGCCAGAAGGGACGGAACTCAACAGAGGCCCTCATGCTAGGAGATTTTCGCAGCCCGCATGTGCCCGGCTGTCAGAAGATCATGAGAGTCAAAAGCAAAGAATGTGAGGCTGGCCTCTTCTTTGGGCACGGGCTCCTTTCACAGCCATTGTCCCAGCTGTCCCCGGGGTGAGGGCGGGGGCACGCTCCCCCTCTCAGCAGTTGCCCAGCCCATGCCCTCTGTGTGGATTAGCCGTCCTTCCTCTTGGGCTGCCTGCTGACTCCCGGCTCTTCCTTGAAGACTCAGCTCACGCTTCTGCCCTCCCACTGCACACTCTGTGTCCACCCTCCACTGTTGCCCTTTCCACACCGTCACTGGCTAGCCTGGGAGACCTCTGAGGGCAAGGAGACCCTCACAGCTTCGGCATCTAGGCTCAGCGGCCCTCAGGAAGTGTCTGCTAAGTGAGGGAGGAACTGAAGGGCCCGTAGACCCTCGGGAAGGCCAGACCGTTCATGGGTGATTGCAGGGGTGACCTCGCACATCCATTTGAACTCCTCACACTCTTAAAAAAAAAAAAAGCAAAACAACCTTTCTTCCTCCTCCAGACGGCAAACCATTTGTCTCTAAATTCCTCTCCCTTTGCCCCAAGTTGCCCTCATCTGTGGGCCTTCTTGCCCACACTGGTGTCTTCAGTCTCAGCCCTGTAACGCTTCCCCTCACCACCCCCCCTCCATGGTTCTTTACGAATACTTTTATTAAGTAAATCCACTCACTTTTCCTCCAACCATAGGATTCTTGCTGAATTCTTACCACTTTCCTCAGGCAAAAACAACCCAGAAATGCTGTCTGATCCAAAGCATTTCCCAGCGAGGGCGGCCAAGTGAGTGCAGGCACCTCTCGGCTGTCTGAGACTGTGATGTGATGTCTGAACAGCCTCTTTAGAAACAGCCTTTTCCAGGGATGCCATCCAGATGGGGACGCACCATGTCAACCCCTCATGGTTGTTGGGGTCCTGGGGAGAGATGGGGGAGCACCCAATCAGGGAACTTAGCTGACTGGGCCTCGGTTGGCCTCACTGGGTCGGCCATGAATGAAAAGGGGGTCTGAGCTCCGGTTTGCACCTCTCCACCCACTGACTCTTTCTTGGCCTAACACACCTCGCCCGGCTGCCCTTGGCTGTGATGGTGGGAAGCAACTGTGTGAAAAGCCTGAGCAGCAGTGGGGGCAGCTCAGAGAAGCCCACCACTGGCCCACCTCCCACCCCACGCAGCATGGTGCCCAGCGGGCCGCCTTGGCCAGCTGGCTAAGCTGCTCTCAGCACTGGTCAGTCCCACTGACTCTTCAAGTCCTCTGGAGTGCGAGCTCTCTGGGGTGGAGCCCAGAGTCCACTTGATAGAAAGCTGATTCTCTTCCTGTGGGGCAAACAGCTCTGATCAAGACAAGTCAGTCAGGGGGCGACTTGGCAGAGCTACAGTGCCAGGGCTCGGATGCATCCTTTCTGTGTGATTTCCCAAAGTCAGGCAGGAAAGCATGCCTGCCCCCCTCCACCCAGCGCCTGGCTCCCCGCACCAGCATTTGCATCCTCCCAACGCTATATAAAAGGAGCCAGTCGCCGGCCCCCAGCGAGGACAAGGCTGTGATTCAGCCAGGCTCCTGTGACATCCCAGCCTTGAGAGTGCAGCTGGGGCAGTTTATGAACAGCGCTGGGTCCCAGGGGGAAGTCGGCCCTGTCCTCTAGCCCACAAGCGTCTATTGTTCACTTTCTTGTTTTTCTCCAAATGTTGAGATGTGCTCAGAGCACAGAAAAGCCCCAAACCAAGGCCATCAGCCAGGGCCAGCTTGATGCTGGAACTCTGTGGGCCTCCTCTCCCCCTGACAGTTGTTCCCACCTCTCCCTAAGATGTGACCCTGCTGCGGCTGGGGCAGAGGAGGTGGCCTCTTCTCAGCCAGGGCTCTTTGGACCACAGTGGGCTTGGGCTGTTGCCCCGAGCAAGGTGTGAGGCCACAGCCCAGGCTCACTTGGTTGGCAGCCAGGCACAACTGCCCGCGTTACCTCGGGCGGGCCACGACGTGGACGGGAGAGTCTCTTCCAATTGCTTGTCGCTGACCACAGCAGTGTGACAACGACACTCGTGTGCTGGGTCTTGTCTGCATCAACGACTTGGGCTCCAAAGGTCAGCCTCTTGGGTTTGCCTCCTGGCTGCAGCTCTTACTAGCTGTGCAATCTTGGGCAAGTGACCTAGCCTCTCGGAGCCTCAGTTTCCTCCTTGGTAAAATGACACCTCCCTCATAGAGCTATTGTGGCTTTAACGTGCCAGTCAAGGGAGACACCGGCACGGCCCTCCGTAAATACTGGTTATGCTTTGCGTTATTCTTATTCTTGTCTGTGACCACTATCACACCATCCTGAAGCCACCCCCTCTGCTTCAAGCACCCACTTTTGTCCCTACACTGAATGCCTTTGACAATCTCCAGTTGGGGGTCAGAGAACAGCTGTGCGAGACCGGAGTGCCAGAGGAATGAAGGATGAGGTGCCTCGTGACGTAGGGGAGGACAGAACGTGCTCAAAAGCCAGTCGCCTCTGCCTCCGCCTCCCCTCAGCCCCAGATCCCTTTCTCGGGGCTCATATTACCTGCCCTCCCCACCACAGACGGTTCTCAGCCCTGCCGCGTGGCCTGAGTTCCAGCAGGCCCACCAAAAGCCCCACCCCTGCCAGAAAAGCCCCTCTGTCCTGTGTGCCCACCTTGGCGGCCACCAACAGCCAGTTGGGGTGGGGTCGGGCGGGGGGGCGGGTGTGCACAGGGGTGCAGTCTCTGGAAATTTTGCCAAATCAAGAGAGTGTGGGGATCCAGATCCCAAACTCCAGACTCCACAGGCCTGGGGTGCTAAGTGCAGTTTAGAGATTGGGGGTCCATTTACAGCAGCCCGAAGGGCTTTGTTGTGAAGGGGAGTGGACAAGAGTCGGGGAAGGGGGGAGCCCGGGGAAGGCAAGAGAGGGTTCTGAGTGCGACTTCTCCCTGCCTGGGGTCAGTTAGTTCCCATCCCCACTGCGGGCTTCCGGGCTTCTGCCTCCTCAAAACAGAACCAAGATGATCCCCCCCCTTTGGATTCATTAATCCTTTCAAGAATAAGGCCCTGGGAGCCTTCTGACAGGGCCATATGGTTTCCTTATCTTCCTTATCTCCCAGCACTCACCTTGCATTCGGAATGTTTATCCCAAGATAAAGATCAGATTCCACTTAGGATGATTGAATGGGGGCCTCCTCCGGGTATTTCCCCCACAATTTCAAATGAATGGACGGTCCAATCCAATAATAAATGAGGCAGACCAGGCTCTGATAATGGATAGGGCACCCCCCACACTCTCAGTCCCCCTCCATATAACCCCAGCCTCCTCTCCCCCCCTTCCACCTGGGCAGCTCCACTTTTACCTGCTTTGTATAGTGGAGTTCTGCATAAGATTTTCATTGGACAAAGTGTAACTGCCTTAAATGATGCTTTAAAACCAGAGATCTGATACTTGACCAGGGCTTTTCAATAGAAATGTCAGGCAAGCCACAAATGCAAGCCCACGTGCCGTTTGATACTTTCTAATAGCCACATGAAAAAGGTAAAAATGAACAGGTAAAATTAATTTTGAGTACATTTCATTTATAATTATGATTAATCATATAATAGTTATTTACTATACTTAATATAATAATACATTCTATTGAGCCCCCAAGTATCATTTCAACATGTAATCAATATACTAATGATTTGTGAGGTATTTCACATTCATTTTTTTGTACTTAGTCTTCAAAATTTGGTGTGTGTTTTACGGTTTACAGCATGTGTCGATTCAGACTAGCTACATTCCAAGTGTGTTCTGTAGGCCCTGTGGCTAGTGGCTATTGTGTTGGTCTGGGAGGCTGTAGATAGATGACACTAAGAAAGCCAGGGCCAGGACAGACTGTTACGGGCAGCATGACCGTCACCCTTGAGCTGGCTGCCAGCGAGAGGCTCTGGGGGAAGGTGGGCAATCCACAAGTTTGTTCCCAGTTCAAAACCAAGACCCAGACTCCATCTTCCTACCCCACTAGCCTTTCCCCTCCCGGGAAGGAAAACACACACATTCAAAACAATTTTTTTAAGTGGTAGCAATTTTTTTTTTTTTTTGGTCTGCACTGGGTCTTCGTTGCTGCACGTGGGCTTTCTCTAGTTGCGGCGAGCTGGGGGCTACTCCTCGTTGCGGCGCACGGTCTTCTCATTGCGGTGGCTTCTCTTGTTGCGGAGCACAGGCTCCAGGCACGCAGGCTTCAGTAGTTGTGGCTCGCGGGCTCTAGAGCCCAGGCTCAGCAGCTGTGGCGCACGAGCTCAGTTGTTCCGCAGCATATGGGATACTCCCGGACTAGGGCTCGAACCCGTGTCCCCTGCGTTGGCAGGCAGATTCCCAACCACTATGCCACCTGGTAAGGCCCTAAGTGGTAGCAATTTTTATTGCTGCGTATTTAATGTTAGTCATTTCAGCTGCTGATAAACTTGTTCACTGAAGCCTCTATCACTAAGATACTTTTCCTCTGCGCTGTTTTCAAGGTGAAGATGGTGTTGATTGGCACCAAACATCCATGCCAATGGATGGATGAGCTCCACTGTACTTTGTCAGAAGAGGGGGGAGTCCTGGCTGGAGTAGACAGCCAGATTGGGGTCACCAACGCCAGTAGATGCACCCTGATTCTAAGAAGGAGGAGACACAATTCAGACATTGACAGGACACTCGGGCAGAGCTGCTACTAGTCATTCAGACACCATATTTAAATGACCAGTTGTGTTCTGAGCAGGGAACCAGAGAGGACCGGGTCTGTGTTTGGTGATTCCTGTGCACATGCGTGGTTCCTTCTGCCCATGGTGAGTCTCTAATGAGTTAATAATGTGGCAGGTCTCCCGCGGCAGCTGAGTTATACCCAGTGCCTCCCCTGCTCTTAAAATCAAGGTAAACATGATGCAAAGAGAAGGATGGGAGGGGAGGCCTCTGGCAAAGCAGGAGGATGTTAAAGCCGTGAGCCTCACATGGAGAAAAGGTGGGGAGAAGGTTCCAGACCTCGTGGGGAGGCCTTCCCGACCACCCCGTGTAAGAGTTGCTCTCTGGCCCCCTCTCTCTGCTTCATTTTTCTTCATAGTCCTTCTAATTCTCAACATGCTATTACATTTTTCTTTGTTGACCGTCCTCATGTTGGTCCTTGCTGCACTCCAGTGCCTAGGAGAATGCCTGTCACTCTCAGTAAACATTTGTTGACTGAATGAATAGTGCTGGGAGGTGGTGCAGGCCCCCAAGGAGCTGTGGTCTCAGGCATAGCAAGAGGAGGAGAGCGAGCCCTTTGGAAAGGCAGAGAGGGGTGGGGTGGGTGCAGGGAGGGGTGTGAAGACGCAGAGAGAGATGGTGGTCTGTGTGTGTGATTCCCCTAGTAATGGGAGACAGAGAAGAATTTGAGAAAGTGGAGGAATGTGATTGCAGCACAAAGGCAGTGAGATTATTTTGTCAGCAACATTTGGATCCCATTGGTGATGAGAGACATATGGGCCCGGCAAGGAGACAATTGTGGTAGTCAAGACAGGATGTGAATAAGACATAAAGAAGTGTTTCATCAGTGGGGATGGAAAAGAACCAGGGCTGCGGTAGCCAAGTCAAGGACTAGGAAGGGTCGGCCGCAACGTTCCCATGGGCTGCCTCTTATCCACCCGCAGTGTGCTACACGCACGCACAGGCGCTCACACACACGTGCACACCTGCACACACGCCCACACGCACGCCAGCACCCACTAGGCTGCCCGGGAGGACCATTCATTCAGAGGCCTCCATCACACATTCTAGCACAACTGCAAACCCCGCTTTCTGCTTCAATCTTTGGTCTTTGTCTTCTGTTTGCTTTTTCCCATCCCCGTGAAGGCAGCTTTGTGGGGAAAGAGAATGGCAGGACCCAGAAACTCTGGAGGAGGCAGTATCTTCTTCACAAGGTTTGCTTCTGCCTAGTTTGGGAGGGAAGAGGCATGGAAGAAATTCGCAAAGTCCGCAAGACGGAAAGGAAAGCCCCAGCGAAGGAAAGCCTGGAAGAAGAGAGAAATCTTCCTCTGAATCAAGCCAGGGAGGGCAACTGTTCGCTGACATTCTAACACACGGTCACACATGTGAGGGCCACGTGAAGGGGCTGTCATTGAGACTGGGGACCCAGGGGAGGCAAACGAGCTTGTTCGGAGTGGGTGGGGACATGCTTGGGGATCCAGCTGAAACAGGACTTTATTTTTAAAGAGCCTTAGATTGATGTCTCTGCTAGCCTAAATATAACCGAGCAGCCAACTTCTTCCCAGCTCGGCCAGGGCTCCAAGCAAGCTCCAAGGCCCTGTATTTAAAAAGAAAAAAAGGGGGAAGGGGGAGAGAGAGGAATCCACAGATGCAGAAGGTCACGCAGTCAGCCCTCTGGGTGTGCTGGGAGGAGGAAGATGGATGAGCTGGCCGTGAATACTCTGCAATCCCCGGCCTCACCCTCCAGCAGCAGAGATGGAGGGTTGTTGGGGGAAGGGGTAGGGAAGCAAGCTTCCACCTTGTACCTGGGCTCTGCCTGGCCTGGTGGGCACCGTGGAGACCCAGGCTTGTGCTCCGGGAGCCCACAGTCCAGCGGGAGGGAGGGCGGCAGGGCTGAGCAGGCACACAGCGTTGCAGCACGAGGATGGTCCCCACTCGAGAGGCAAGCGGAGGGCTGTGGGCGTCCTTCCACGTGGCTGGAGGACCCGAGAAGCCCATCTTGGAGAAGAAAGGATTTTAGGTAGGAGGATTTTGACAAAGATGGAGAGAGAGCAAGAAGAAGCAGAGACAAGAGTGGACAGTATACATTTGGGCGGCCCTGAGCGTTTGCATTTGACAAGAGTACAAGAACGGGAGAGAGAGAGAGAGAGAGAGAGTAAGTGGCAGGGAGGGGCTTGGAGCCTCCATGCCTCTCCCAGAGGCTTGTCCTTGAGTCTGTAGACAAAGGGGAGCCATTGAAGACTTGGGGGGAAGGCAGCGACACTACCCAGATAGACTGAAGGAAGGTCACTTTGACAATGAGGTGTAGCGTGGAGCAGATCGGGGGAGCCTCTGGGGTGGGGAGAGCCCAGGGACACAAACATCAGTGAGGGCTCTGAGTTTGTTGAGGCACGCTAGCTGCTGCAGCAGACTCCTGAACCTCAGACACACCATAGATGTTTATTTCTTGTTCACATAAAGCTAACTTGGCACGGGGCTGAAGGGTGAGACTCTGCTGCTACAGTGATTCAAGGATCCTAGCTGAGGAAGGCTCTGTCCCCTTCAGCATGTGGCCCTGGCGGTCACCCTGCAATTGACATCCACCTGGCACAGGGTTTATTGATATGAACCAGGAATTCCTCTGGCCAGACCTCAGCCACACGGCCCCAGCCACATGCAGGGGCCCCGATGGGTAGTCGCCGGCTGGCCATGCTTTTCGGAACATGATAGTCTGGAGGTCATCTCGGCCACAAGGACAAGGAAGGGGGACTCAGATCTGAAGGAGCATGTCCGCAACAGAAATGAAAACGGGGGAAGAGGGCCGAGTGTCCACATTTAGGAGTTAGGAGGAGGAGAAGCCAGGGAAGGAAGCAAAGGGAGGCAGCTTGAGGGGAAAGAGAGAGAATGGGTCAGTTCCGCAGAGACTTCAAGGAAGGGGGACTGAGGAAGAGGCCCTTGGATTTGACTCCTGCGAGGCCTGGGGGAGGGGTAGGCCGAGCCAGATTTCAAGGCTCAGGGAAGCAGCTGGCAATGGTTCCCTAGGACTAGCCACGACCACATCCCTGAACTAGGTGTGCGCGACCCCTGGTAGGACATTCACATCACTACTGATTTGCTGTGGAGCTGCAGCAGGAACACGGGCTTTGGAGTCAGAAGATCTGGGTTTGCAGCCAGGCATAGTCACCTTCACTTGAGCAAACCACTTAACCTCTCTAAGCCTCAGTTTCCTCACTATTATTTACTTTCCAAGCCTGTGGGAAGGGTTAGAAGTAATCTGCTGTGTAAAGCACTTCGCTTGGCGCCAGTGTTTGGCAATTCGTGCAGCAAACGTTTCTTGTGCGCATACTGGGAGCCAGGCAACCTGATTAGGTGTTGGGTATTTAAAGGACCCAGACAGAATTCCTACTCAAGAGGCCTATACTCTGGTAGGACCGACGGCCACAGAAGCAGATCCTTAAAATACAGCATGATAAATGCTACATTGGCGGTATTTCTAGACGGGGAGACCCAGCCCTGCCTTGCTGAAGGAGGTGACCGGCTGACCCTTAGTGGAGAAGTGCTTTCGGAGGGTGATCGTGCCCTGGGCACCGCTCCGTCCTAATTCACGCAACAAACACTTACCTGTTCATCTCAGTTCACACAATGAGTGCCTACTGGATGCTCAGACATGAAGGTTGCCCCTAAGGTCTCGGGGACAGGGGAGGGTTCTGCAGGGCCGTGGGGTCTGCTCTTCTTCTGGTGCCAGGATGAGCCCTAGGACCCTTACCGTAGGGCCTGTTCCTGGTCACCCAGCTACAGGAACGACCTCTTTCCGCCTCTTCTCTGCCCCCTAGGGACCCCGGAGTCCTTCCCTGTGACACCATCTAGGGACCCCGGAATCCTTCCCTGTGACACCATCTAGGGACCCTGGAGTCCTTCCCTGTGACACCATCTAGGGACCCCGGAGTCCTTCCCTGTGACACCATCTAGGGACCCCGGAGTCCTTCCCTGTGACACCATCTAGGGACCCCGGAGTCCTTCCCTGTGACACCATCTAGGGACCCCGGAGTCCTTCCCTGTGACACCATCTAGGGACCCTGGAGTCCTTCCCTGTGACACCATCTAGGGACCATCTGCAGCAGATCTTCTGTGAGTCCAGGACTCCTTCCTGCGGCCCCGAGTGGAAACAGGGCCCAGGTTTCCACTGCTGCTTTTTGAAGCCCACAAACCACCCTGAGGGTTGTCCTCCTCCACGAATCTTTGCCTCCAGAGCAGGGCTGTGTTAGAAGGGGCATCACCTTTCCATCCATTTCCCATCTCACCTCGGAGTGTCATTTGTTCAGACCCTCCTAGATATGTCATGTGTTACTCTCCTGTGCTTATTGTTCTATGTATTAATACTTGAGACCACAACTTTGGCCTCACTTGTTTTAAAATTTTTTATTGTGGTAAAATACACAGAGAAATTACCACCTGAGCCATTTTTTTAAATTAATTAATTTATTTATTTATTTTGGCTGTGTTGGGTCTTCGTTTCTGTGCGAGGGCTTTCTCTAGTTGCGGCGAGTGGGGGCCACTCTTCATCGCGGTGCGCGGGCCTCTCACTATCGCGGCCTCCCTTGTTGCGGAGCACAGGCTCCAGACGCGCAGGCTCAGTAATTGTGGCTCACGGGCCTAGTTGCTCCGCGGCATGTGGGATCTTCCCGGAGCAGGGCTCGAACCCGCGTCCCCTGCATTGGCAGGCAGATTCTCAACCACTGCGCCAGCAGGGAAGCCCACCTGAGCCATTTTTAAGTGTACAGTTCAGTGGTATTAAATACATTCACGTTGTTGTGCACCCATCCTCACCTTCCATCTCCAGAACTCTTCATCTTGCAAAACTGAAACTCTGTACCCATTAAACAGTAACTCCCCACTGCCCCTCCCCCGAGCCCCTGGCAACCACCACTGTACTTTCTGTCTCTCTGACTCTGACTAAGTGTCTTATATAGGTGGCATCATGTAGTATTTGTCTCTTAGTGACTGGCTTATTTCACTTAGCAAAATGTCCTCAAGTTTCATTCATGTGGTAGCATATGTCAGAATTTCTTTCCTTTTTAAGGCCAAATAATATTCCATTGCAGGTACATACCACATTTTGCTTATCCATTCATCCGTCAATAGACACTTTGTTTTATTCCACATTTTAGCTATTATGAATAATGCTGCTCTAAGCATGGGTGTACAAATAATCTCGTTGAGACCTTTGCTTTCAATTCTTTGGGGTATATACCCAGAAGTGGAATTGCTGGATCATATGTTTGTTCTATTTTTAATTTTTTGAGGAACTGCCGTACTGTTTTCCACCTTGGCTAGACTGTTTTACGTTCCCACCAACAGTGCACCAGGCTTCCCATTTTTTCCCCACAGCCTCCCTAACACTTGCTATTTTCTGTTTTGTTTTGTTTTGTGTTTTGATAGTAGCCATCCTAATGGGTGTGAAGCGCCTGCTTGTTTTTTAAGTTTACCTTCTACTGTTAAGTATTGTCATTAAAAACTTCAGACAGAGACCCCTCTCCCATTCTCCTACTGTTGGAAATTTAGGATTCCTTTTCTTTCGATATTTTTGCTATCATAAATAAAATTGTAACAAAAATTTGTGCATAAATCTTTGCAGCATTTTGAATTATTTCCATAAACAAGGATTGACAGATAAAATACAGGATGCCTGGTTAAATTTGAATTTCAGATAAACAATGAATGATTTTTTAGTATAAGTTGCCCAAACTATTGCCAGGGACAAACTTATTCATAAAATGTATTTGTTGTATACCTGAAATTCACATTTAATGGGCATTCTATATTTTTATTTGCTAAATCTAGCCACTTTACCATAGGTAGTTTCTCAGGAGCAGAATTAATGTATCAAAGTTGATGAACATTTTCAAGGTTCTGGATGCATATGGCCAAAGGTCTTTTCAGTAAAGTGATGCCAGTTCTTTCTCTCCAAACAGTGAATAAGAATGCCTGTTTCCCCACAAAACTGGCATCTTTGAGTTATTTCATTTAAAAATTAGCAAAGCTTTGCTTCTTTGATAGGAATAAAATGATCATTCACAAAGCTTTGATTATCAGTGAAGCTGGCCCTTCCTTTCCCAAGGCTGGTCTTTTGCACTTCCTTTTGTATAAACTATGTGTTCCTGCCTTTGCTCATTTATCTTTTTGTTTTTCTTGTCAAACTATATGAACTCTTAAAGGATAACAACCTTGTGTCTCTCACATTTCATTGTAAATACTTCTCCCAGCTTGTTGTTTGCCTTTTAATTATGCTTCCATAATTTTCAAAGTAAGGCATTTAAACATTTTATGTGGTCAAACCTCTAGTTTTTCTATGATTCTTCCAGTTGCTTTGAGTCTAGAGCCCCTTCTTGTTTAGAGATTAGGTATATCTTTTTGCTTATATTTTCCTCTAGAAGTTTGTGTAGGTTATTTTACCTGTTTTTTGTTTGTTTGTTTACATTTAACTCTTTAAACCATTTGGAGTTTATTTGGAAATGATGTGCATTGAGTTTCTAAATTAATTTTTCTCTCAAATCTCTAATTTGTTTCAGCTATATTCACTGAATAAAATCCTTCCCTTCTCAATGATTTGTGGTACCTCTTAATCGTATACATAAAGAAAAATCCATTTTTCTTAAAAGTGACCTTATTCATGTCATTTAATCATTCATGTATTCAAAAAATATTTATTGAGCACCTTCTGCAGGTCAGGTAAATATTTAAGATTTCTTCCAGCATTAAAATTCTAAATATACAAGAACTTCTGTCTATTTATTCTCAGATCATTGGAGGAAATGGACATAATTTGCTTCACTTGTTGGTTTTTATTTGTGTCTAACAATAATCTGTTTTACTGAAACTTAATGTTATTCATTCCCTTTCCAGGACTTTTACCTCCTACTGCTGTATCATGTCTTATTGCATTGGAAGAAACTTCAAATGACTGTTATATAATAAAACTGTATAGTTTTATATAGCTCTTATTTTATCTCCACTTTTAATGATAATATATCTAATGTTGTGCCATTAAGAATAGCCTTGGGGACAGACTTCCCTGGTGGTCCAGCGGTTAAGATTCCACGCTCCCAAGGCAGGGGGCCTAGGTTCAATCCCTGGTCAGGTAACTAGGTCCTGCATGCCACAATGAAGATCCCACATGCCAGAACTAAGACCCAGCACAGCCAAGTTAATTAATTAGTTAATTAATTAATAAAAATAAATAAAAAATATAGTTTTACATTTGAAGTACAAGTACTGCTGGTTTATGGAATTGCATAAGGCAGAATTAGGGTGAATACAGACAATCTCCACCACATTATATTACATGGTACTTTTGTGAGCAGCAACTCTGAACTTGAACTATGTGTTAAAATCTTGATTGCACATGCCTACTAATAAAAAAACTTGAGGACCCTCCAAATATATATATATATATATATATATATATATATATATATATATATATATAATATATATGTGGTGTTTTACAATGTATATATTATAGCAAATAAGCATATACTATATGCACATATGGGCATATTTACCATAATACATACACTGTAAAACACAACAAATTAAAATTTTAAGCATAAACATTCTAATCTTTTTCCCTTACCCCAATAAATCAGCTTGCACATACCCTACTTCTGAGAGCAGTCATATAAAAGATGAGTATTAGTGGGATGTTTGGGGGCTTCATTCAACCATGGCGAATACAGAGTTCTGTGGACCATCTGCACACTCATCCCTATCAGTCACCAAGGATAACAAATAATGCATTTAAATTTGAATATGCACAACTCAAAATGCCCCCTGAAGCTTGAAGAATTTTTTAAGCCAGTGGGATTAAGCTCAATAATTGCAAAAGCACACACACACACACACACACACACACACACACACACACGGGAAAAACAAGTTACTCAACTCTGCCTGAACTTGTGCAAGTTATGTAGCCACTTTGGGACTCAGTTTCCTCATTACTAAAATGACAGGGTTAGGCTAGATAACTGCCAAGCCCCTTCTCGCATTGACATTTTGTAACAGTGATGACCCTGGGGTGGGTATCGGGTTAGGGGAGAAGCAGGTCTGCATGTCAGTCAGCGGGACAGCTCTGTTATTAGGAAATCAAGCAGAGTGCAGTTCTAGGGGGGATGACCAGGGGCGCAGTGTGCACTAAAATCAGTCTTGGCCATCACCAGGGGCAACCCTGGCAGCAATCAAAGCAATGGGATATGAAGAATTTGGAAATCTTTAGGAGGGATCAGAGAAAGACATCATAAGGAGTAAAGCCTTGGAAAATGGGTCCTCTGAGGAAAAGTTAAACACATGGAATTCCTTGGGTTAAAGAAGGGCATATTAAGATGGATCTAGCCTCGAGCTCCTGGCTTTTGAGCGAACGTTTTAAAGAGATTGCAGCAGTCTTAGACAAAGCACTTTCTGTTGCAAAGACGAGACCTACTCTAGCTAGATCATAGAAATCCACAGTCAGAAACCCAAGTGTCACCAGGACTCACGGGAACAGAAAGCTGTGAGGAGCTGGGCCAGCCCTCCCTTAGTGACTTTATGTTCCGCACATTCTCCAAACCTCTGCTCTCCACTTCTTACTCACGCTTGCCACTTCACTGCAGAAAGGTCAGCTCATAGCCAAGCATCACGGCCCCCACTTCACAGCCACATTTTCAACATCAGTGTCCAATTGGCCCAATCTGTCTACTTCCAATCCTAGATTCCCCTGAAAGGGTTTATTTATCCTAGCTCATGTTTTTGAGCCAGGCCATCCCAATCACTGGTCATCATTGGTGGGTCACCAATAAGTGGGTGCCCACCCCTGGTCAAATCATGTGAGATGGGGAGATGGGTCGTGTGCTTTGGAGCAGGCTGTTTAGGGCACATTTCCTCAGATCAGCATGTGGGCAGACCAGCCATGAGCAACGTCTTCAGCAAAGGGACCAACTGTCTTAATCTGACACTGACATGAGAATAAAATAAGTCTGACCCTGAGCTCGTACACAGGAGAAGGTTGTAATAGCACCTCTTAGGACCCTCTTTGAAATAATGTGAGACTTCTCCTGCCTCGAGGCAGCCTGACAGAGCTCTGCCTTTGAGGCGGTGGCCTGGCCTGCAGGGCCTCTGAGAGTCCCCTCTGGCCTGTTGGCCTGGGAGAATAGAAAGTCACTTCCCCTGGTGGAGCCTAATTTCTCTGTCTGAACTTTGCTGATGGGAGATCAGCTATTTGAGGACTTTACAAAGCACCAAATCTGGTTAACCACAGAAAGAGTTTCACTGCTTAACCAGAAGATACCAGAAGCAACCCAAGGACTTTTAGGCCCTCCCAGGTTGGCCTGGCCTGTTTGCATCCATTTTGGATATCCAGTTTCTACCTAGAATCAACGTACAACCCAATTCCTTTAAGCCACTGTCCTTCCATTTTTTTTTTTTTTTAATATTTATTTATTTATTTATTTATGGCTGTGCTGGGTCTTCGTTTCTGTGCGAGGGCTTTCTCTAGTTGCGGCGAGCGGGGGCCACTCTTCATCGCGGTGCGCGGGCCTCTCACTATCGCAGCCCCTCTTGTTGCGGAGCACAGGCTCCAGACGCGCAGGCTCAGTAATTGTGGCTCACGGGCCCAGTTGGTCCGCGGCATGTGGGATCTTCCCAGACCAGGGCTCGAACCCGTGTCCCCTGCACTGGCAGACAGATTCTCAACCACTGCGCCACCAGGGAAGCCCTGTCCTTCCATTTTTTGATGCTACATGTAGCTCTTCTGCTCAGCATCCTGCCTGGAAATCCCCATCATCTTCCAGCAAGTAGAAAATGAGACATTCATGAACAAGTGGGCAGGGTCATTCATTGTTCGTGGTCTTTTTCCTGTGCTGGGTCTAATCACACTACCAGCCTCACATATAGGCCGGCAAAAAAATCCATTGACCTCAAATGCAAGGGCCATGAGAACATAGGGTTCAAATGAGAGTAAGGCTTCATCTACCCAAAACACAGCTACCCAGACACCTCACTATCTAAAATCAGACCAGAACCTGGAGACGAGCCAACTGACGTCCAAATGGCCAAAATTGTCTGCATAGGCTCATACTGGTTTAGCATCTAATTCAAAGCAACTGTCCTCAGAGAACTAGGTGAGCTATTACCCTCTAAGAAAGACTGGATGAATCCTATAGGAATAGAAAAGGCTAAATTCCTCACGCATATTCTGTTTACTTTCTGTTTACACAGAATTTTAATAAGTTTGCATATCTGGTTTCTCAACCCAGAACAAGCTAAAAAAAGTTAGGTCATGAAGTAAAGTGGCATGCTCCCTGATAAAAAGTAGACCCAGGAACACCCAAAGCACAGCAATCGGAAGCGACTCGGGATAGAGACAAATGGCCACACATATGTCAAAGATTTGGGGCCCACTGGAATAACAGCACGGTGACTAAAGTTTATCAAAATTATTCTAAGCATAACAACAACGTTAAATTAAAATCAGCATATTCCATCTTAAAACCTGGGAGGCATGTGAGTGTTTTTTTTGTTTTTTAGAAAGATTTCCATCCAAAATGATTACATTTTAAATGTAATGTTTCAAAGGGCAAACCTTTAGCTAGCTGGAAAGCTCCACTAACCAGAATAATACGTTGCTTTCTGGATAACTGAAGTTTTATTATAGCTCCATTTGAACCCTCTAGACTTTTTCCTAAAGGGCAGTGGGGCATTTAGTCAGCAGGGGAAATGCTGTTGCCTTGACTTATGTGCTATTGGGAATAAAGCAACAGGGGCTTAAGGAGGTTTTACTGTATTTGGTTTGCAGGCTTCGTTTGGCACCATCTCTTTAAAAGGCTGCCTGCCTTTGAACTAATCCTCTATTTATAATCCAGCTGGAGAAAGGCCTCGGCAATATATACAAATTCCTAGGATTTACAGAGTGCTGCTCACGTAGCTCTGAGCCCCCATGCAGAGCCCCTGCCTCGGCCCTCACTCTCCAGAAAGCCTCCTGTCTCCTCGCCAACACATCTCGGTGCCATGGCCCATGGGCATGCCCAGGAATGCACCCGCCTTCTTGATGGAGAGCACAGGGCTTGTCCGGGGACAAGGGCATGAGCTGGATTAGGCTCGGTAAACACCATCGCTCACTCTTGACGGCCTGCACTGTTCAGACGCCCTTTCCTAAGGGCCTGGGGCTGAGGCTTCGTGCACTGCTCTCCCCTATCAAGCCGTTCTTCTCTTATAACTCATTCACTCCCCACAACGACACCAACTTCACATTTTCCTTTTCCCCCCTCGCACAAATTATTGCAGGTCATGGCAGTCTAAATATAGCCCCCGGTCTCTTTTCCAGATGCTGAGGTCTTGACATTTTCCTGATGTCTCTCCAGCTGCCTCTCTGCTCTTGCTTTCCTTTCTCCTTCTTTCTCGCCTTTTTTTTCCTCCCTGATACTCCTACCCTCTGCCTCCCAGGCTCCTCTTGTCTTTCCTGCTTCCCCAGTTCAAAGGATAGTTCTAGAAGCAAGGTCTGGAACCTGGCCAGCCTTCTCCCCGGATCTCCAACAGTGCTAACAGTGGAGTGGGGATATAATCAAAGGAAGAGGCAGGAAACACAGAGTCCTCTAGGACCCTCAGTAATGAACTCCCAAGAGTCCTTGCCATCCCTTCACTTACTTGCTCTGTCCAGGGGCCATTTCACCTCCATCCTTCCCCACACCCCTCTGGGCTTCTTCTTGGGTCCTGAGCTCCAAAGAGTGGCTGGTCACTTCCTCCACTTAGGAAACCTCCTGTGTTACTGAAGAATAGCCGCTAGGACTCACTTCAGCCATCGCTTCCTTGAGGTTAAACAATATAAATTCCTTTGCTTTTCATCACCAGGCCTAGGCATCCAGAGCTTTAATCATTTTCATAGATTCTGTCTGTACAGACTCCAAGTTAGCCGTATCCCGCCAGTAAGATATGAAGCTGGGCCTTGAGTCCTCTGCCCTAATACAGGTTGACCCCTGCTGTGCATGTGTATTGGAGGAATTCACCCGATACTTCTCAATCACAGGCCTCTGTCTGATGAAAAAAGAGGTGCTACAGTGGAGATGTGTGTTCATGCCGAGCTGGACATCTACTCCAATGGTATAATATAGGTTCTTTTCCGCAGTGAAAGCAAATTTTAATACAAGTATGTATTTTATTCCATCCTTTTCAACATACTCACTCGCTATTGGTCAGCTTTCTTAAATTCTAACTATCAGGCTCAAAGTGACCCACATGCTATAGAGATGGGGATTATATAATACTATTAGTCAGTCTGTTCATTTATTTGTTAGATACCTCTTTAAGCCAAGCACTGCAGGTAAAAAGATAGAGATAAGAATTCACCTCGAGAGACACACATTCTAGTACAGAGTGGCTCAACCTCGGCACTATTAATATTGGGGGCTGGATAATTCTTTGCTGTGGGCCTGTCCTGTGCATTGTAGGGCGTTTAACAGCATCTCTGGCCTCTACCCTGTAGATGCCAGTGACAATCCTCCCCAAAGTTGTGACAATCAAATACGTCTCCAGACATGGCCAAATGTCCCCTGAAGGCAAAATCACCCCCGGGGGATGGACAAATGTGAAATCGATGGTTACAGTTCAAAGAAGCCTTACAATAGATGCATAAATAGAGGACTGTACGTGGAGTAAGAGGGCATTTTTAGCTGCGTTCTAAAGGATGGATACAAGTTTTCTGGGTAGAGACAACGTTAGGGGGAGGAGATTCCAGGTGGAGGGAATGGCACTTGCGAAGGCATAGGGGCATCAGAGAACAGTTCAACGTGCCTGGTGTGGCAAGTGCCTGGGGAAGAACAGGTAATGAGGATGAATTGGGGCTGGCCCCAGTTTATAAAGGGCCTTGTGTGGCTAAGATGCTTGCACGTGATCCTAGGGATGAGGGAAAACAAGATTTTTAAGCTGGGGAGCGTCATGAACAGATGCATTTTTGGCATGATGGGATGGTGAGGGGGAGAAGCTATGGTGGTAGTTCAGGGAGAGATGATGTGAGCTTGAATTAAGGCAGTGGTGCTTTGGAAGTGAAGGAAGAGGCAGGATTTGGGAGCTCTTTCTGAGACAGAACATGCAGGTCTCAGACACAGCAGATGGGGGGGACAGAGAGAGAGAATAGAGTTGGACGTGACCCCGGTGTTTCAGAGTGGATGGAATCCTTCTCTGTCAGTCTTAGAATCGAGGCCTTTTTCTATCCTGGAAACACTCTGGAGTTTGCACAGTGCCCGCCTCCCAGGGAAAGACGAAGCCTTGGAAATACGTTTACATTGGGGAGTGTTTACATTAATCCTTCTTCCTCGCCTACCTTTTGACCAGGCTCGTGGGAGGTATCTGGTGGAAAGAACCCAAACTTTAGGAATTGGGTTTAAGGGACCGAGCTTCTTTCTTTGTCACCAGCAGCACCTGGCAGTCAGATGACTCTGAGCCTCAGTTTGTCCATCTGCGATGGAAGGAGAACCCGCCGCCCCTCCCCCTGCCGCACCAGGATGTGGTAAGTCTGAATAGGGCAGTTTCTGTGGGTGCTTCGGACCCCCATAGGTACTTGGCACTTAATGCCTGCAGTTGGCCAGGATCGTGAGTGGTTGTAATCAGGCCTGATGGAAAGGCCCCTGACTCCACCGCGGCCTTGAGCAGCTGCCAGCTCCGTGACCAGCCTGCTTTGAGATTTGCCTGCAAATTCTTTTTTTCAGGGTGTCTGGTTCCTGCAAACAGTCTTCCCCAAACCTTCTCGGGCTCCAAGAAGCCCCTTTGGCTATGCATCCCACTGTCCTTCGTGGTCCCCCAGCTCAGTGAGAAGCTGAGACAATCCCACTCCATTTGGCTTCATGCAAACCCTCCCGTCCACCTCCCCTCACTGCCTTCCCAGTTAAATTAGAGGGAAAGGAAAGAGCAGCCTGGGATAGAAGGAGCTTAGAGAGAGGCTAGCCCAGCTAGCCAGTCATGACGGGCTCCCGCCTGCTATGGAGCACCTCTCCTGGCAGCTACTCTGCCAGGTGGGTGGATGGTACCAGGAGGGAAATGGTGGGGGTGAGTATGTGGTATGTGTGTGCATATGCGTGTGTGTGAATGTGTGTGTGTGTGTGTGTGTGTGTGTGTGTGTGTGAGCTCACTGCCCCTCGCTCCCAGGAGCCCCAGCACTGATGGTGATCTCTCTCAATGCACGAACAAGGGGCTGCATTGTTAGCCTGCCTGTCTCTTGGTTTCTGATTCACCCCGGGCCACTGCAGCCTGAGCAGGTTCGCAGCTGCTCAGGGATATACTTTCCAGCACATTTAGGACTTGGAACAGCCCCAGGTTTCAGGAACACATGGTGAGGGGGGGAGGGAGGGGGCTCGAATGGACTCGGAAGGGGGGAAGTGAGCTACTTCTTTCTTTCTTCAAGACGAAGCTCCATTTTCATCATCTGATAGCAGGAACAGCATCTGAGGACGGCGGATGAATTGCAAACCTGTGCAGGTCGGGGGAGAGGGCAGGCGAGTGGGGGGAGATGGGCAGATTGATTTCATCCTGGCTGAGGTCTTCTCGTGCAGCCCCGGCCCCTCCGACACGCAGCTCCTGCTCCACTTACAGTCTCCGCCCAGCCCTGGCCTGCCTGCCGGGAGCCTGTGAGGCTCTAGCCCGCACCGGAAGTCAGCCCCCGGGAACCGAGCCTCTGACTTCCAACCAACCACCAAGGCCAAGGGACAGGAGAGGAGCCGGAGGCTGGCCCTCAGATCTGGGGTCCTGGGGGAGCACCAATGTCAGTGGGCCTGGTTGTACAAATGAGTGGTGTCTCTCCTCTCCGTCCTGGTGTCTTGTTAAGGAGGGAATAGAGACGCTGCTGAATAGTGGTGGTACTTTCCCAGCTCCAATATCAGCTCTTTTTCTCCCAGGCAGTTAACTGTCTCACAGCAGACAGGATCCAGGTGACACTGCTGTCCCTGCATTCAGCCACATTCAACCCCAACCATTCATCCATCCGTCTAGTGTCTGTTCAGGGTCTTCTTAGTGCCAGGCACGGTCCAGGCACTGGCTCTTAGCAAGGAACAGAGAAAGGTCCTTGCCTTTGGGGAGCCCCGGTTAATGGAGAACCCAAAGGAAGAGGTCCACGCATCTAGCACAGAGCGAAGGGGCTCGGTCAGGGCGAGTCCAGATCTGAGACCCTCAGTTCCTCTGAGAGACCTGGAGACCTGTTCAACAGGCTTCAGGCAACCTCCTTCTCTGCCACCATCTAGCTGGGTGACCCGGGGCCAGTTTCTCCGTGCCCATCAGTCATCTCAATCCACCAAAGGAGATGGTCATTGGGGGTCCCACCTGCCTCCCAGGATGGCAGCAAGACTCAGGTAAGACTGTGCACACGACTCTTTGGCAAAGCGTACAGCTTTGTCTAATTCTCATATTCTTCGGCTCCCCCTTTTCCCAGTAGGGTAACTGAGGGTGACTGTCCGTCCCACACGAGCCAGTGTGAGAATAGGGAGGCCCATGTGTGACGCTGGAGCTTGCCGCCCCCCTTGCCCCCCACCCCCGCCGGCCCCGACCTCTCTGGGCAGAGCTGCACAGCGCTGGCCTCTGTGCGGGGCTCAGAGCAGATCCCGGGCTCCCAGACAGAGCCCCTTTCTCCGCGCTCCTGCACAAAGCTCACTCACAGAGCCTATTCAGAGGGCTGAGGGATTGAAAGGGCGACCTTTGAGCCTGCCTCAGTGGACGAGGGAGTTAGGCCGCACAGCCCTGCTACCCTGAGGGATCGGCGGGGCCCTGATTCTGCACAGACACAGCAAGGAAGGTGCAGAGGGGCCCGAGGACAGGGCTGAGTGCCCGGCCCCTGACCCCTCTGCTCTGCAGGGCTCCCATTCGTTCCCAGAGCCAGTGAATAATTACCACCCACCCATCTGGGACTGATGAGGTGGGCAGGGAGGGGGCATAGGGCATAGGCGTTTGGAGACTAGCTGAGTTTGTAGCTGAATAAAATGGTTCAGACGGCACGACTAAAAAGGATAGTGAGTCAGCACAGCACAGTCACAGCTCTGCCTAATAGAAATTTCTGTGAAGATGGAAGCTTCCATATGTACCCTCTCCGCCTGACAGCTGCTAGCCGTACATGGCTATTGAGCACTGAAATGTAGCTGGTGTGACTGAGAAACTGAGCTTTTTGTTTAATTGAATTAATCGAGTCGCCGGGCTAGGGACATCCCCATTGGTCAGCGCTGGTCTAGTGGAGAGGGGTCACTGAGGCTCTGAAGCCACCCAGACCAGGTTCACATCCTGACTGTAACTCACTGCTGTGTGACTGAGGCGTGCTGCTGGACTTCTCTGACTCAGTTTCCCCATTATTCAATATATGGTTGAATAATGATACTAAGTGAGCCTGGTGGGGACCAGGCTTCTGAGTAGCCTGGCACCGAGCCCAGGGGGCCAGCTCATAGGCACAGAGATGAGCTGGTAGCTGCCTCGGCCAGGACACGTCCTCCCCCAGCACGGGTCAGTCCGGGGGCTTCAGCATCTGAGTTTGGGAGGAGGAAGCAGATCCAGCCTTCTCCCTCCGAGGTCTGTACTTCACGGAGTGAGGCCTGTGCACAGGAGAAGGTCACGTCTCCATGGGGCATGAAAGGTTTGACAGGGCAGGTCTGGGAGCCTCGGGACAGGTTGCCAGCCCCGACCTTGTGCTCTGTGTCCACCTGCTTGGTCCTCCATGAACAAACGTCCCTGGACTCAGTTGGCGAGCCTGCTGTACCCGGGCTGGACCGTGATGAGGCTAGGAGGAAGTTCCCCTCCCTGGTCCTCTGCTGCCAGCTGCTTTCCTCCTAAGCCATTCACCTGTGCCAACTTTTCTTTTTCCTAGACTCGCGTCAAACCCTACCTGTCCCACGTGCATCCTGGTAAGACTCTGCTCATTATTTTCCCAAGTGGCAATTGCCTTACCCTGGTCCCAGATACTGATGTCTTCCTAAGATCTGACCCTGGACTTTCCAAGGAGCCCATGGCCACTGCAGGACTCCAGGAGAAGGAGTGTCAAGCAATGTGGAAAAGGAGGGAGGTTCTGGGCCAGGTGGGCAGCTGAGATGGGGTGCAAAGGGCTCCCCAAGCCACTCTCTGAGGGCAGCCTCATCCTCTGCCTTTTCCTGTGGGAGCCTCTGAGCCAGCATCCTGGAGACCTCGGGACACTCAGCCCCAGCCAGCACTGACAGACCTGTCCTCGTGGTGCATGGCACAGGGGTTCATTTAGATGACAAGGACCCCTGACCTCCTTCCACTAGTGACGATGACCAGGCAGGAGAGCTGGCAAGTGCCAGGGAGCCAAAAGACACAAAGAGAAATGGCCCTTATGGTGCTAAGAATGGTGAAGCTTGGTTTGCCCATCACCCCTTCATCTCAGGTGTGTCAAGAGTATCTGCTCACCCCTACTTCACAATCCCAATCCCTCTACAAAGAAGAGAGGGAAAGAACTCAACTCCATCTACGGAGGGGAAGACAGAGGTCCTGAAAGTCACCTAGCGACTCAGCATCGGCTTTCTCCTTCCCTCCCACCCACCTCCCATAGGGTCATCATCTCTACCACCACCACCTCCCTCATCACCATTTACTAGGTATTTATGAAGTGCCCAGTTTTGTGTGGAGCATGCTTTGTTATATTGTTCCATCCTGTGTGAAGTAGGTATCATTATCCCCATTTCACAGATGGAGAAACTGAGGATCAGAGAAATTACCAACTTATCCAGAATCACACATCTCCTTTGAGGCGGGAGAGAAGATGTGAAGCCCAGGCTGTCACTCCCTGCAAAACTGCACGAGCCGTCAAGAGAGAGAAGCGTAAGGGAGGAAAGCTGGTGGGGTGGTCTCTCCTCCATAATGTGTCACGGAGCCCAGAACAAAGTCTGCTGCCGGTGGACGTGGCCGTGCTGCCTGGAGCGAGTGCGCGCAGAGAGCGGAGAGCCGGCAGGAAAAACGCTGCAGAACCAGCTGCAGAAGCAGAAGCCTGCGGAACTTCTTTCCAGGGCCTTTTCCTCCAGGCCAGCCTGTTCCACTGGAAAAACAACCTCCCCTGCCTGGGGACTTGGGGCCGGCTGGGCCACCTTCTGGTCTGTCTTCATTCAGATCCCGTTTCTCCCCTCCCTGGGAGGTGGGGGAGGGAGTCACACTGGGGAGGGCGAGGGTGAGGCTGAAGTCTTCATCTGTCCCCCTTTAAGCCAAGCAAAGAAAAATAGCCCTTTGCCAAGATCTTTCATCTCAGTCATTTACTCTCGCAGATGTTTTCTGCAATATAAACAAGAAGCAAAGAATGTTGGGGAGGAGAGGAGGGCGGGAGGAGAAGGAAGAGTGAATCGACAGCTTTGAAATCTGGGCCTGCGGAGGGCAGGAAGCAGGCCCTCGGCAGGGTCCCTACTGCCCTCAGAGAGTGGGCAACCTCGGGTCACTGCACCGGGCCAAGCGGAGGGTCACTTCCCAGGGTGTCTTTGAAAGGAGGCTCTAGAGAAGTGGCCCCTGGAGTGGGTGGTCTCCTCACACAAGCCTCCCCGCTGCCTGGTACCTGACACATGCAAAGCAGCTTCTGGGGCCTCTGGGCTCAACCTGGAGCCGGGCCCTGCTGGGACACACACCTGCCCACCTAGTGCTGCCCGCGCACTGGGCGAGGCCTGGGGGCAGGGATGCTCAGCCTGCTTCCAGCGGTTCTGTCAGCAAGAGCGACGGGAGGCAGGGGGACCCGCCAAGAGAACTGGGATTTGGTTGCACCAAGAGAGGAAGGAATCTTGGGCTGGATTGGGTTGGAGGAGCACGTCGTACAGAGGATCAGGAAATAAACCCAGGAAGTCAGATGTCTCTAAACTCAAAATGCCATAGGATTCCTATTGATGTCAGTAGCTCTTAAACGAAACTCAGATGCCTAAGGGGGCTGGCAGGAACCCAGAGGAGTGAAGCTGGGTGGACTGCCATGACCCGGAGAAGGTCCGTCTAAAGAGGGCCAGCCACAACTCAGTGACAGCCGAACATTTAAGAGAGCCCAGAAATTCAGAGTAAAATCTCCGAGGTTGTTTTTATTCCTAATATTTGCGGTAGTTTAAAACAAAACAACAACAACAAAACTCACTGTCGGCCTCATGAGACATGCCTATGGGCAGTTTTAGTTTGTGAATCACGAGTCTGAGACATTTGCAGCATGTTGGCTGAATAAGTGAATGAATGAACGCTTTCTGTTTACTCCTCCTTCTCTTGACTTAAAGAGATTTGTGAGAGGCAGGTTGAAAAAAAATCAAGCAGCAAGCTTTTATTGGGTGCCTACTGTCTCCCCAAGATAGAGCTAAACATTGTGATGGATTCAGAAAATCAGATGACCTGGTCCCAGCCCTCGAGGGTTTGCTCTGGGGTTGGGGAGACACAGTGACGCAGGAAAGGAGACCCACCCTGACAGTACTTGCTTGTGTGGTACAGAATGTTCAGGGGATGGGGAGAAACCAGGCACCGCCTCCCAGACCTCAGCAAATGGGTGGCATACCCGCTCATTCAGGCTGATGGTGAATTCTAAAACTGGAAGGCTTCTCGCCCCACCCAGGACATTGAGAACCCTACAGAATCAGGACCCAGAAGCACAGAAACAGGAGGCCCTGCCTGCTAAGAAAAAGTGGCCG
The DNA here is from genome assembly GCF_965194805.1 of Balaenoptera borealis. NCBI lineage: Eukaryota > Metazoa > Chordata > Mammalia > Artiodactyla > Balaenopteridae > Balaenoptera > Balaenoptera borealis. Next base: position 32,979,421 of record NC_138866.1, on the reverse strand, counting down.
CCCTACTAGTGCCACCCACCTCCCCACCCCTACTGCCACCAAATTATGGGTAGGGTCTTCAAGGAAAAGTTATGGGCGGGGTGTGGAGAGGGGATGAGCCGAGCACAGGCCATGGAGGAAAGGCTGCCACTTAGGAAGGAGTGATAGGCAGGCCTGGTTCTCAGCAACCTTTGGGAAGGAAAGAGGACAGATTTCACATAAGGGCCCACGAGGTTTCTGGGCACCCATGGTTTCCTGCCAACGTCCGCAGCTTTGAGCTCCTTGCAAGGAAGAGAAGGAAAAGGGAACCAACTCTGGGTTGACCCCGGGCTCCACCCATATTAGCCCCTGTATGCCTCACAACGCGCTGCAGGGCAGAAGACAGGGCAGAGGCTCCCTGAGGACAGGAACAGCGTGTGACCTCTGCTCACCTGCACGGGGCCCACACCCGAGAGCTCAGTGAATTGTCTGAAGTCTGCAAGCCAAACATGGCCAAGAGGAGACTCCAACCCAGGTCGGCCTGACCCCAAAGCCCAGGCTCTCTCCATTCCATTGGGGAAACCTGCATTCCCCAAGGTTCTCAAACAGTTACTGGGTGTGCTCCGTCATCAGTGATCACGGCTGATGGATTGTTGGTGGGAAGGAAGTACAGTTTGCAAACATTACTCATGCAGCTGGGCGTTTGGATTCACCAGAGATCCTTTGAAACAATACAGGCCTCCTTTTCACTCGGTGCCTCAGTGTCCTCTGCATCAACCCTTGGCTGGAACATCTCTAGGGAGAGAGCCCCACGAGCTCACGCCCCACTCTGACCGCCAGCAGGCTGAGCTCCGATCTGCCTCTCTTTAGGCTTCAGCCGCTGGGCACGGTGCTTGCTTTCTGCACAACACAGACAAGGCACCTTGAAGACCTCTCTCTTGTTGGCTCTCTTATCTGCCGCTCCTTTTCTTTCACACGTTCCTCACGAGATACTCTCTCAGACACCCTCCCCCATCCCCAGGCCTCTCCCCAAATGCAGTACCATTTCTTTGTGCTTCTCCTTTCAAAGTGACGCTCCCTCTGGCCTTCCAGATGGGACGGACCAGTAAAGGGTCCAGTAAGAGAAATTCCTCCCTGTCCTCAATGCTCTTCTTCAGTTAATGTCACCTTAAATCACACCAGTTTTCTTGGTAAGCATGCAGGTTGACTCATCTCAAGCTTACCATCAACGTAAACCCACAAGTCTTTCACATCCTCCCATCGGAGATTTTGTAGCTCCATTTGTTTTGGCCCCAAAGTTCCAGATGTACCTTTAACCCTATTATTTTTCATCATATTATATTTAGCCAGAATTCATCCAATTTCCCTGTCAGGATTTGGGGAGATTTTAATTCTTTAATCCAAAGTATGAACTACTTCTAGCCACAAGTGGGTAAGCCTGATCTCTGATGGTTCTTCCTAGTCTCTGATGGAACTATTGAAATGTAAGGGCTATGGGAGAGCTTTGGGACACTGGTGGGACCGTCTGTCCAGGCTGACATTCATCTATCTGTGTTTTAGGGCCAGTCACTCAGCACATCCCCAGCCGCTCTATTTATGCTGTCTTCCAGGCCTCATTGTCCTCAAGAGTGCCATAGGTACCTGCTCTGCTGCCTACTGCAATGCCATAAACTTCCAGCTTAGGAATCCCATGCCCTCCCTAAAAGGGCAACTGGTAGACCATCTCTTTTCTTGGTGACTCCATACTGATTCCTAATGGCCAGCATTTTCTTTCTCAAGTCTTTAGAAGACATTCCTTTACCTGTAGATGAAAGAGATTAGCCCTGAATCCCAAAGAAGAAGCTGCCCTCAGACAGCCAGGCTTGTTAGCTCATTGTTCTGGGCATGTCCATCTCTCCTCCAGATCCCCTCTCCGTCCTTCTCCCCCCGCTCTGTGCCCCAGGAGGCTGACTTTGAGGACGGCATCACTGGGTGCCCTTGCCCTCTGGCTTCAGTTGGGTTCAGCAAATGAGAGGCACCAAGAGAGAGGAGGGTGGGGCAACGTCAGGGGTATGTAGCCCCCTGGTTTCTCTCTACCAGCCCCTACTTGGCTGTGTCCCTCTACTGTCCCTCTACCCAAGACCACAGCTCCTGTTGGGCAGCTCCGTCCTAAGGCACTTTCCCTCATGCCTCTCTCCCTCTGTCCACACAGGCCCTCACTCCTGCCAGCCCTGGAAGGCTTCACCATGTCTTGTTAGTTTCCTTTAACCTTACTCAACCTGTAAGTCCTCCCATTTCTAAATTCTCCTCAATTAACCATTTGGAGTGTGCCATCTCTCTCCTGCCAGGATGCTGATGGATGCACTCCTATTCTGAATCATGTTGCCTAAAGACTTAGGACAACAGTGTTCAGGTATGTGGGGGGTTGTGTAGGTGTCGGTGAGAACAGCATAGTGGTTAAGTGCACAGAATTTGTTGTCTAACCAAATGGGGTTGAATTCTGTCTCCACCATTTTCTCATTTTGTGGCTATTTAACTTCGTGAGCCTCTGCTTGCTCTTCTGTAAAATGGGAGCAGTAATCCCTCCTCACAATTTCATTGCAAGGACTTGATGAGATTATATTTGTAAAACACTGAGTTTAGCACCAAATTATAGTGCATCACTCTATTAATGAGAGCTATCCTAGATTATATTAAGAGAAAATCCATCAGCACCCATAGAGGGTGTTGCTTTGGCACTAGGATGAGCTAGCAGTTTGCCACGAGGTTTTACTAGTTATGGCTACAGGGGAATTTGGACCTCAGGTAATCTGCCCACACACTACAGGAGAAAGAAAACATAAACATTTTTGTTGTTGTTATTTTAGTAGCTGGAGAAGCTGTCAGTTCTATTACTTATTTTCAAGAGAAGGTTTAGCAAAGAATACTCTAGGAGGCTGTTTTTTACATTCTATCTGAACCCCTTTCCTATCCCTTTTTTGGCATGATCTTAAAGTCCCCCAACCACAAAGCACAATTTCTACATGTTTAAGCTCCAGAAATGTGGTGTCCTTTCGCTTGCCCTTGCAGGGTTTCCTCCCACCCCATCCTCCCCCCAATGATGTTCTTACCAAAATAAGGCTCAGAAGAGAATCTCTTAACTCTGTCCAAAAGCTAAGCCCAAGAGAGGTCAAAGGTTCTCTGGTCAGTCACATTTCACCCAACTATTTTTAGCTGGCGTAGGGCGAAACAAGTTTCCCCAAAGATCTGGGCCCTGTGAAAGTTGGAAATTCTGCCAAGATGGAGGAATACAGCTCTCCCTGTTGGAAGAGAGAGAACAATTCCTTCCTTCATCGCCCCAGGGTATCCATTTGCTACTAACAGATCTTCCACCTGCTCTGTCTTGCTTGCATTTGATCACATTGGATTGGTCTGCTTACTTGCTGTTCCAACCCCAGCCTTTACCACTGAGCCTTTCCCATGGAGCTGTCAATGTGTCAACTCATCCTGTGGACCATCTCGTACCACGTTATCCTCCAGCCCCTGTGTTGGAAGCTTGCCGGGTTTCTGGAGTCTCAACCTGGACACACTTCTTTTTCCAGCCAGTGCACCTCACTCCTTGTTTCTCTCTTCTGAGAGCCCCAAGCTCGGCCATGCCCCTCTGTCTTTTCAGCCCCTTACTCCCACATGGCTACATCAAGGGCAAGCATCTTCCTGCCCAGAGATATCTGCCCTTCCACATACTCCTACGTGACCTTCCACTCTCTGACCTCTGTTGCTGGAATCCCTTGAGTTAGAACACCAGAGATGTTTCCATGACTTTTAAGGCTTATATTGGCAAGGCATAAGGAGAAGGGAGTGAGGGACCAAGCTCAGAGTTTCTGCCTGACCCCAGATTGCTGCTGAGGGCAATGCCATGGGAAGGTGACCTCCCCACAGGCCCGGGTGCTATCCCAGTGGGATGACACCATTGGAGACTCAGTGTCAACTCTTCTGTTCCTCCACTCTTCAGGCAGGATACTGGGCAGATGGAAACTGAGTTTCAAGTTAAAGGATGTGGATAGAGCTCCATTCAGTGATTTATGGTCTAGGCCAGGGTTTTCAAAACTGTATAAAGAACTATTCCTGGCCAAGTTCCTTATTAGTCATATGTGTGAAATGGAAACATCACTTTGTCAGAAATATACTCCCCCCTACCTCCTCCCCAGCTATGTCTATAATCAAGTTCTGGAAATAGAGCTGGGTGTTGGGAAAGGGACTTAAGGGAAGGACACTTTACTAATAGAACTTGCATCACCCTGGCAGCGGCAGTTGCACCAAGCACTAATGGAAAGAGATCCTGGGGCAGTCAAAAAAAGGATAAAGCAACTTCATGCTGGCCTTGCCCCCAGAGGTGCTTTTCCATAAATAAATAGATTATGAATGTTTAAGCTTTCTCATTTGTCATTTTTAACTATTCAGCATTCATCTACTCTTCTGGTACCCAAGCCCCCTTTTCTTCTTGGGGAACCCCACCCTGTCCTCTGTTCTCGGTCCATGAGATTCCAGGGCAGCTCAAGAGGAAGCACATGACCCAGGCCTAAGCCAATCAGTGGAACCCGTTCTCCTGGGCATAGTGATTAGTTTAGGAACTGCCATCTGATCAAACAGATTCAATAAGATACCTTGAGGTTTTCCCTAGGATTTCTGGGAAAGAGACTCACTCTTTTCCCTTGAACCTCAAATCTGAGAGGTGTAGGGCCTGGAACTGCGGTTATTTTTCTGTCATGTGAAAACTGAGTCTGAAGCCAACATAGCAGAGAGCAGAGCTGAGAGATGGAAAGTAATCAAGTCCTGACAATATATTCTTTTGGTCCTGAATCCAGTTGTGTCTGATGCTAGCCCTCAGGATCTTTTGGTTGCAGGGACCATTAGATTTCCTTTTCCTAAAGCAGTTTGAGGCAGATTTTCTGGCCCTAGTTGACAGTTATTGTTTAAAAGGACATATATGATTTAAATGGAACTAAAAGAAAGGAGGCAGAGCCAGCACTAGGCCTGTAATTTGCAAGCACAATCTGTGGCTCAGGTGCACAGACAGAGGCTTATCACACGCTTTAATGTGAGGAGAACACACAAGGATGTACTCAGACAGGAAGAGGAAGAGCCCCAGACAGGAAGTTCCCCCAGCAAACACCACCTCTTCAGAATTGAAATCACTAAAACACCATACCATTTCTATTGAGTTTAGTCTGTGTTACACCCCACTTTGTGTATTTAACGCAATAGTAAATACTGCTACTTTAGTAAAACTCCCCCATTTATATCGTTACAACTTGTAATTCCCTATAATTTACTCCTTTTCCTTATGAATTAATAAAAATGTCTATTAATCTGTGAAATGACTTCTAATTTAATCTGACTTCTCCCTCATTGTACTAATCGGAGTTCTTTAGAGAAACAGAACCAATGGGAGGTAGAGATAGAGATAGAAGACAAGAGAGAGAGAGTTTTTTCTTAACTGGCAGCAGGCAGCCTGGATTCAGGTAAGAGTTGATGTTACAGTCTTGAGTCCAAAGGTTGGACACTCAGGCAGAATTTCTATGTTGCAATTTGGAGACAGAATTCCTTCTTCTTCTTCAGGAAACCTTAGCCTTTGCTCTTAAGGCCTTCAACTGACTGGATGAGGCCCACCCACATTATGGAAGGTCATCTGCTTTACTTAAAATCAATTGATTGTAAATGTTAATCACATCCAAAAAATACCTTCACAGAAATATCTAGACTAGTGTTTGACCAGATAGCTGGGCACCACAGCCTAGCCAAGTTGACACATCAAATTAACCATCACACCCAGATTGAGCCAATATTTCCGGCTCATCCACATATCAGTGAGGGTTCAACTCTGGATTCTCAGGCCAATACCAAGGTGGACTCTACAAATAACTTCCTCCTGTCAAAGTTCTATTAGTTCCCAGCATAGAAAATCCATAATGATCACTCAGTTCAGTCTGGACTGAATGCTTTACTACTTCTGTTGCTGTTAAAGTATGTAAATTAGCTCTTATTTATTAAATCTCCCTTGGTTTACTTTTCACTGTTTGCAGAATTCCCTTCCTAACACCATCCCAGAAAAGCACTTGAGCCCTGCCCCATGGCCCCCCAGTGGCTGAGGATGTGACCACTGTGTCCTAGTTGAAGGCAACCCAGCCTTGGGGTGTTGGCATGAGGCACCTCCAGCAGGAGAAAGCATTTGCCTCATGAGTTCTGCCTGTAGGAGAGCCTCAAGTGAAGCAGACATGAAGAAGACATTTCACCTGGCCTGGGTCTGCTAGGGAAACTGACCTGTGGTTCCCCATAAGCACAAGTTACTACAAATCCCTGTGCTTTCAACCAAAGGGCCTCACCCTGCCTTCTGAAGGTCTAGGATACATCTACTTACACTATAAGCCACGTACTTATTTTTATTCTCTCCAGTTACCTGCTCTAGGTTCCATCTTGGCATCCAGACCTGCGTTATGCTCCAGGATGTCTCCTTGAAGCAGCTACATTACTACGCCAGGAGGGAACGGTGGTGGGCGATCAGCAGGCCCTGTCGGTCCACAGTATTGCTCTGCCTACAGCCTCGTAAGAGGTTTTTCTGAGGATGTTCTTTAGGCTTTGGTGCTATGGCTGATGATACCAGGTCAAAGCCTCCAATGATGCCTGCTTATCCCAAATCTTACATTTCCCAGACTCCCTTGCAGTTAGGTCGAAGCCATGTGACTGATTCTGGCCAAAGAGACGTGGACAGAAGTGATATCAGCCACTTTAAAGGCCCTTAAAAGCATCCCAGCAACCCTCCTGTTCTGTCTTCCCTGACTACAACAACCTTGATGTCACAAGTTTCAGATGGCGTAACAACTGAGATGTGAGGGTGTGTTTGTTACTGCAACACAGCCTTGCCCATGCTGACTAATGCAGAGCACAAGAAGGAGTGTTCCTCTGACCCATGGCCCTCCTCAGCTCAGGGAGCCATCTCACAGATGGGGGCTGTTCCCCACCATCTCTCCCAACCTCTGATGGAACAACCTTGGGCATCTGCTGCGCTGATGGTAGCAGGTCAGGAGCAGCATCCTTGTGTCTACAGCTGCCCAGGATCTACTCTGTGCCCAAATCCCTACAGAAAGTCTCAAACTGGTGAAATAATTGAACCACAGTAGGTTCTCCTGAAAAGGCTTTCACAGCTTTGAGCTCGGTTAGAAGGAAAGAAAGAGAGGACTTCAGGCCCTAAACCGTGTGGAATCCTTTCCATTTTAGTTGGAGATATCCTTGCTGGCGTTTAAAAACAGTCTTATCTGTTGAGAATTCATGCAACTTAAAGTTCCTACATTACAGAAAGCCTACCAGTCCTGCCACGCCGTGTGACCCATGCATGTGGGTGGGGCTGCTTGGTATTTTCATACTGTTGGAAACAGTGGCCTTGTTGATCTCAGAGAGTCCCAGATGAAGCTGATTTCGCTATTTTTAATCTCTCCAGAAATAAGCAAAGAAGAGAGGCCTCATCGCAAACAGACTGAACTTTACATAGGAAATACGTAGGTCCCCCGAGGCACCTAGAAAGTGTCTGAAACCCTAACAGCCTCCCTTCCTCCCCGACTCCACGACTCCCCTCTCCAGAGCATGTAGGCCCTGCACCCAGGGAGGCCTGGTAGAGGCAGGAGGGGTTGGAATCAGAACTTCAGCTCTGGCCTTGGACTGCCCAAACCAGCCCAGCCAGCCCTTTAGGGGGGTGGGGGGGGGCGTGGTTTGCCTGAGAAACAGGAAGATATTTTGCCCACAACTTGAACCATGGCTTTGGGAAGGCTCTTTGTTCTCTCATCCCCATTATTTCGGGTTTTCTGGTCCTCCTCTACTCTGCGCTTGTCAAACTCCAGGCATGGGGAGGATTTCAAACAGCACCATCAAGCCTCACATACACACACACACACACACACACACACACACACACTGCAATCCCATTTGCCAGACAGCCCTGGGATTTGTGGCCAAGTATGGCCCAGTAAGAGCATCTAACAGGTCACATGGCCCCCAGCCTTCCCCACAAACTCCAGTGCTAAAGCCCCAGCCAGAACCCTGGGCCTTGCTGGCAGCTCTGCCGCTGTGTCACTGTGGGAGGCGGGATGAGGCCCTGTAGCCTGCTGTGCCTCAGTTTCCCTGCCTGTCAGTTTGGACAACCATGACCACAGCTAATTCTGAATTGTCTGCCTGCTGGTGGGACCAAGCACTGGAGGGGGCTCAGATTTATGGCACGGAAGTCCCAGAATGAGTCAAAGAAGAGAGAGACCAAAATAGATCGGGAGCCGAGGGCCCAGAAAGGCAGCCAGAGAAGATTAGACACGCTGCAGAGAGAACCATCCCTATGACTTTATTGAGGGCTCTTGCTCATAAACAGCCAGTGTGTTATTTTAACTTCCACAGACCAGGCGGATCCTTGCCCAGGATGGGAAGTTTGGAATTGGAGCCATCCGTGGGTCCTGCTGCTGCTGAGGTCACCCCAGGAGCTGGGGCTCTTCCAAAGGAAATCAGCATGGGGCTCCAGGGCTTGGCGAAATGGCTGGACAGATGGACATCTCTGAGTGAGAAAGTCATGGTTCTGAGGCAGGGAGGAGTGGCAAGTGCCCCCCCCCCCCCCCCCCCGCTGCACCTCTGCTGGTGGGAGCAAGTCTTTGTTTATGGGAAATTTCTGCTGAAAAGTCCTTCTTCCCTTACTTTTGCTTCTTGATCTCACGAATCCACGTAGAGGGCAGTGGGCCAGGAGCACACACATGGAAAAGTCCGAGAACTGCTGCCATAGTTCCCATCCTTGGGAGCACCCCGTCCCCAGCCATCCCCAGCCGTGACTTTCCCTCTCACATCCTGACCTCACATCCTCTGTCTCATTACCGCATCCACCTGGCCCTCCCGGGCAATTGCTCCTTTTCATCTTCCCTTTCACGTGGAGAGCAGCGCTGGCAGGTGTCTTCCACCCTCATCTTCCCCTGGAGCTTCAGGCAAAAATGAAACTTGATTCAAGTTTGCCGGCAACGTTGTCCAAAGCCAGTCTTGCCCTTTTGTAGATAGGGGCTCACACATATCTCATTTCAGCTCTGAAGACCCTTTTTTCCCCTCTCACTGTCTGCTCTCAACCAGCCATCCATTTCCCGCTCATCTCTGCTGAAATGCTCCCAGCCAAGTCAAGCCAAGCCAAGCAGCTGTCTGTGGGCTCACAGACCCTCCAAGGATGAGGGTCTCTTCTGTGGCTACCAGATTGCACCCTGATGCCAGCCAGCTCCTGGCATCTGCCACTGGCCCTCCCAAGATGGTAGCCTGGGGAGACACAGCCCAAACCCTTGATCCAGTCTCTTCCCAGTCCAGCTCTGTTGGCAAAATGAAATTCCCTGATGAAGAAAAGTCAGCCTGGACTGCCCATGATGCACCTATGGTAACTGGGCAAACCACTTGTCCTGGGTTGGTCAGTGCTTGGGGGCTTACTAGTGGGCCAGTATAAGGAAGGAGGTAGGAGGAAGAAGTCCAGGGCAAGTGTCAGATCTGGGGACAAGCCATTCATTGCTGGCAACATGTCTTTATCTGGAAAACAGCACACAGGAACACAGTGAAAAAGAAGCTTTTAAAGCCCTCGGTGATGTAACCCCATCCCACCACAGCTCCAGTCTGCTCTGAAGGCCTTCCCCCACCTGAATTCCACCTTGGCCAGACATACAAACCCACCCTACATCCTGCTTATTCCTGCTCTCTGTCCTTGCTCCTTCCATTCCCTTTGCTCACAATATCTATCTAGATTTTGCCCATCTTCTAAGGCCCTGTTCCAAGCCTGCCCTCGCCCCAAACCCCAACCCTTGGCCAAACCTCAGAGAAGCCTGGAGCCCACACCCATCTCCTTCTCCACTCGTGGTACTTTTTTGTCCACTCTACACAGTTTACTTCTTCATGGATGGCCATCCCATATGTTCTCTCTTTCAGATGTGTTGGCCTTTGTCTCCCTGTGTGTCCCCAATCTTGTCCCCAAATTCTTGTCCCAAGGACACCTCCCCAGTGCTCTGAACACTGTAGGGCTTTAGACAATACTTACGGATTTGATTGGTTATCCAAAAAGGAATTTAAGTGATCAGAAAGATACATCAGCTGGAAGAATGATAGAATATTCAGTGAAACTGAGTGTGGGTCCAGGTGGTCCTGCTTAGGGGAAGTGGTGTAATGGGTTTTCCTTTCTAGGCTGACCTCTGATAGTCCTAGGATCCCACAGAGGCCCATGGAAGGTGGTGGTTGGGTGAACCGTGTTCTGCAACCCAAGGGCACCATAAATGCAAAGGAGAGAGCTGAGCAATGTTAGCTTCACAACTCCAGGTGATGAGAACGGTATTTATAGACTCAGTGACATGTTTGAAGCAGTGAGTCCCAGAGGCTAATATTTCAAGCTGGACATCCTGAGACCCTGACGTTCTGTTTTTATTCTCCTCCCCATCCTTCCCTCCTGTAGCCCCTGGAACTTTCCATGCAGTTTGGACAAGAGCATGAAACCTCTATTGTTTCTCAATCCTTACTAGTGCTAGGGAAGGATTGAAAAACTGCTTTGTGGAAGGATGATTGGTGATGAGTGGAAAACATTCTGAGGCCTCAAAATGACATTTGCCATTACACCGAAACTTCCAGTAGAGAATGTCAAATTTCTAGGCAGAGAGGAAGGCCTATCTGCCCTCAGAGAACTCCAAGGGCAACGGGGCTGGGAGTAGGAACAGTAAGTCCTTGTTTGCAGATGAACCCATCTGAGCCCAGAGGGTCCAGAATGTCTAGAGCCACCTATTTAAGAATTTTCTTTCTCTCAAGACCATTTTTATATTGGATAAAATTTCCAGAGGAAAATCTATAAACAGAGGGTGGGAACCTAAAACTACTATTTATATGGCCCAGAATACAAATGGAGAAATCAGTGTTTTCCCTCATAGCAATCTAGAAAGTACTAGCCAAAGAACAAATTACAAACAGCTACACAAGCATTAGGGAAGTCCCATAGATCATAGGGGATGGAAAATAACCATGAGATCATCATGCTCGTCTCCCCAGGGGCCTGGACAGCCAGGATGCAGCTTCACCACCCCCCTTCGGAGAGTGTTTCACCTTTCTCTTGCTTTGGACTGTGAAAAGAGTTCCGGATTCATCGTCCATACATTCCCCCACCCCCATCCCCAGACAGGCAGCACCTACAAAACAGAGCTCCTCATGCTTGGAAATTAAGTCCAGAACATTCTCGACTGTGTGGTTTTCTCGTTGTTTGTAAACAATGCTGGATGCTCACCCCCCATGTTGACCAGCACTATGGACCAGCCAGATCTGGCCAAATTGAAACATCAGATCCTGCTTAGACTTCAGAGTCTAAGCCCGACTTTTAGAAGCGAGTCAACAGGAAAAAAGTTGTACCTGTTTTCATGCCAAGAAAAGCTGATATCCGGCAACGTGGTAAATATATAACCCTGTTGTATGTTATATACGAAAGTCATTAAGAGAGTAAGTCCTAAGAGTTCTCAACACAAGGAAAACAATTTTTTTCTATTTCTTTTTTTCATATCTATGTGAGTTGCTGGATGTTCTCTAAACTTACTGTGATAATCGTTTCATGATGTCTGTAAGTCAAGTCATTATGCTGCACACCTTAAACTTACACAGTGCTGTGTGTCAATTGTATCTCAATAAAACTGGAAGGGAAAAAATCTAGTTAATACTTATCCTCTAAATTTAGGTTAGTCAAAGGATAAAAATGGATTTACTGGTGATGATGATGGAGGGATATGAAGCATACGAGTTCTGCTTTCTTCTCTTTTAAATGAAAAAACAATGTACAGTTGCCAAGAACAAACACAAACTGCACAAAGAAACAAACAAAAAACATTATATAAGTGGAGGAAAAAAGAAAAAGAAACGCAAATATCCTGTACCCAGAAAACAAACAAAAATAATGATCTAAAAATAACTTGAAAACTTTTGTTTTCACCAATGCAAAACACACATACACATACGTGTGCACACACTTTTTTCCCCTCCTAATTACAAAAATAATAAATGCCCAATGCAGAAAACTTGGAAAATACAGAAAAAACACAGCTGGAAAACTATTGATAGTATTTTGTTGTATTACTTTCCAGTATTTCTTCATGAATAGTCACCTATATATGAATAGTATAATATATACCAATGCATAGTATATAGTATATTGTACGTAATATATATTATATTATGCTATATTATATATTACATAATATATAATTATATAAATGAAGAGGGATATAGAATTCTTTACATATGAAATATTCATTCATTCATATATATTCTTACATGTTTATATAAAATTTCACATAAAATGTTAAGAAATTCTCAATTTTGTTTTTTTATTTTTACTCTTAGGTAACATACGTTAATTATAGAAAAATCGGAAACATGCTTGAGCTGAAAGAAAGAGGCGAAAATTATGTCTATTCCTCTCATTCAAGAAAGACCACTTTCGTTTGCTGTGTGCCCTTCCCATTTATTTTAAATATATATTCGTAAGTATGAAATGATATGTCAAATTATACAGATGTAGCATCATGATACTTGTTTGATTTCGTAGGTATGCTGGGGCAATACCAATGAACATCTTAAACTGTTGTATTTTCCTTTCCCTGGGAGTCACCTTGTGCTATGGCTTCTTCTTGTGGAGGGGACACTGTCTGTGATGATGGGCCACTGCCCGGCCTCCAGGGTCCACGCTGACTCTTGAGGAATCCTAAATTTTAAAGGCTTCCTTTTCCATTACAAGAGCAGAGCCAGGAGGTCTGATAACGGAACTTACTGTAAGCTACAGTGCAGAAAAGATGGTAGGCAACCTGACGGAAGTTCCCGCGGGCGGGAGGGGACCGCGGAAAGCTCTTTCGGGTCAGGAGGAGAGGCAGAGGAGGGAGAGGAAGAGGGGCAGCAGTTAGACAAGCCAGGCCTTTCCTGCCCCCCTTCCTTGACATCATATCTTGAGGATTGGGGTGCTTTCAACATCTAGAGGGAGTTTGGGGGGATCTAAAAACATCTGAGTCAGGCCTTGCTTTTCTGAGATATCGCTTGAGGAGATTTCAAGTCTCTTGGGTTCACCTGGCACCGATCCCGCACAGGGCCATAGGATGGGTAAGAAATGACAGCAGGAAGTGGCGTAGGTCTTGGCACATTGGCATGAGTCTCACAGCTCGCTTGGGTGTCTCAGGGATTCCGGATTCCCTTGCAGGCCCAGCACAGTAGCAGAAGCACTGAGAAAAGGCCTGGGGTTGGGACCAAGAGGCCCCAGTTATCTCAACCTTCCACCTTAAGTCAAGGGAGGAGGTGTGTGGTGAATACACTAACTTTCAAATACAGTTCAATTTAAGGGCCATTTATTGAGTTCCCACCTTACACAAGAAAGGCAAAGATGAGACTTCCCCTCAACGAGCTCAGTATTTGGAGAATTGAATTTTTTCTATACCACTGTGGTACACACGTTACTAAAAGTCAGATTAAGGCAGGTGCTGGGGGAGCCTAGATATGGGACCAATTCCACAGATGCTCTGCTACTGCATTGGGCCATCAGCCTCTGAGAGGCTAGCCCAGGCATTGTCCCCTCATCCTGTTTCTATGACCTTTGTCTTCTCCCCTACCCTCCCTGAGCCCAGCCTCATCACCTTCTCAGTCCTCCATCCCAATCTGTTTTAGGCAACTTCTCTTCCACCCCTGCTTCCATGAGTCTCGGGGTGTTCATGGCAGTAGCAACCTAGGGTAGATAGGGCCAGGCCCTGAGGCTATGGTGAGAAAGTCACGGAAATGGGACCAGAATAATAACTGGGGTAGAAAATGGATAATAATAATTATTATTATGATTCATCACTTATAATTAGTCTTACTATGTGCAAGGCACTGGTTGGAGTGCTTTTCATGTAAATTTTGAATTCATACATTTGTGTTAACTCATACATTAACTCATAAGTGAGTTACCATCTAAGTGACATACCATCTATGTGACAACCTATAAGGGTAGTGTGACTGTGAGTCCTCCTCTTAGGGATAAGAAAACCTAGGCACAGACAGGTTAAAGTGACTTACCCAGGGTCACAGAGCTAGTAAGTGAAAGGTAGTACCCCATCCTGGCAGGCCGGCTCTAGATCCTCACAGTAGATGACAGTTGGGGACACCGAAGTCTCTGAGCTATAACAAGGGACATGGCTGCATGTAGTTTGGGAAGGCAGGCTGTCACAAAGAGGTCCCCCCAAATCTAAAACTATCCTTAAGCTTCTGGGAGATCTCCCAGTAAGAAGGGGGTTTAGGGTGCCTGTGGCTCCTCTTTGGCAGCTCTGGAAACTGAGACCTGGGGAGGTTAGGGCTGCATGGCCCACAGTTGCAGAGGCAGCTGCAAGAGAGTGGAGTTTGCACCTGCGATGCACACTATCGGGGTAGAGCCAGCATCCAGGGGGGCATACGTGTCCACACCTGCACAGGCACTTCTGGGGCAAGGCAGGAGTGGCGAGCCCCCCACTGAGGAATGAAGCCAGGGAAGGCGCCCTTTGTCTCGCTCCAGAGTGCTTTGTGGGTGTTCTCCCATGTGCTTGGCACCTGAGCTGCACTGATTGGCTGACAAGCCTCTCTGCCCAGCATCCAGGGACTGTGTCTCCGCTTGCCGGCAGGCCAGCGGGAGGTCAGCATCCACCAGAGGAGCCTGGTTCTTCTTGCAGAGGCACATCAGCCCATTTGGCTTGCTGCAGTGAGTGGTTCCCCCGGGCACCCGGAGCCAGAGGCCCCAGGGGTTCATAACAGATGGGCCTGTGGGACCGGCCACGTCCTTTCAATGCTTTATCTCATTCAGCTTTGGCAGTGACCCGGTGGAGGAGCCAGGCATGCTCCTCTCAGTGTCACAGATGAGGAAACCGAGGCTTAAGGTCAAAGCTAGAAAATGAGGTTTCGGGAACCTCAAATGAAATCTCCTGGCCCCTGTAACAAACCGTCTTCATATATATCTTCACATATACCATATTGTCCTGAGCACCCACAGCGTTTAAAACACCAAGCAGAACAGGGATCTTTGGGCCTAAATCGGCCTGGTGCTGGGACCCAGTTCGGGGGTCAGACTTAGGCCTCCTAAGTGGCAGGTCCTTTACACTTATTATCTTATTTAAACCAACCCTTGCTGCAAACTTGTGAACTAGGCATTATCGTCCCCATTTGGTAAGTTAAAAACAAACAAGACTTCAAAAGGTAAAGTAACTTTACCAAAGTTACATAAATGATAAGGTTAGATTTTTAACCCAGGTATGTCTGACCCCAAAGTCTGTGCTATTTCTCTTTCTCCATCAAGTATCGATACAAGCTTAGCCATTTATGTAGAAAGAGAAACCTTGGGCCAATAACTTAATCACCCATAGCCTTGGTTTCCCATCTGTAAAATGGGTATGATGCTGATAGCTCACTTACCTATCTACCTCACAGTTCTGTTCCAGTGGTCACATGAGCCCATGAATAGGAAAGACCTTTAGAACTTTAAGGCACTGTGAATAAATGGTATTAATCCTCACCTTGAACTTAGAAGTTATTATGGCTTTCTACTATCTAACCTTGTTGGTATCCAGTGGTACACTTCAATTTAGCCTATCTAGTTTATTTTCCACATTCCTGTTCTGATGGGCTAGTCTCTGCTGCTGGCTCTAAATTGTATCATCAGTGTTGTTCTCTACCCAGCAGTTAGTATCACCTCTTCCACACTGTCCCTCAGACATGCCCCTTACTACTCAGTTGTAGGTGTTCTACAATGATCTTCCTTCTGGGACCCCAAGGGAGCAATCCAGATGCACTCTTTTCTAGTAGTGTGATGGTCAACATTTACCAACTGGCTTCCCACGTGTAGGACTGACATGAATGTTCGTTGATAATTGCATTTACAATCATAAGTAAGTCAAAAGTGAAACAATAAAGATGGATTCCAGAACTTCACTCATTTGTCAACATCAGGAGCGACTTCTTTGCTGA
This sequence comes from Balaenoptera borealis, assembly GCF_965194805.1. Taxonomy (NCBI): domain Eukaryota; kingdom Metazoa; phylum Chordata; class Mammalia; order Artiodactyla; family Balaenopteridae; genus Balaenoptera; species Balaenoptera borealis. The sequence continues at coordinate 32,963,482 of NC_138866.1, read as the reverse complement.
ATTTGATAGTTATTTTTGAGTACTGGAAGAATATGACCTTGATTTGTTGTGTCATTCACAAAGTCATTGCTACAGATGCAGCACACTTTTATGTTTAATCTGCCTTATTAACATTTTCTCTATCACTTTCTTAAGTCTAGACAATCAACAAAACAATAAAGCCCCAATTTGTAGAGTGTGCCAGTTTCTGTGGTGCAAAGAGTCTCACCATGGCTAATTCCCAACTACCCAATGTGATGTTACTGAATGTGAAATTGGGAAGAGGAGCATAGGGACATAGCACTATGTAGTATTCTCAGTATATTGATGTAATAGCAAATAACTCAAGAGCGTAGGTAATAGCAAAGGGTAGCGAAATAATTAGGATGCAATCTGTTTTTTACTATTGATTACCTTTGTTTTTAATATCATTTACTTAATTATAAGTTTATATAATTTAATTTGCCATAATGGCTGTGTTGAACAAGCAGCTTGCAAAATTCCTGAAAATCTAACAATCAGCTAACGCAAGCCAGCTCCAGCACACCACTGTCCCTTCCCTCCTTCTTTTTAGTTTTTATGGGCCTCATGCCATCTGATGGCCACACCCTTCATTAAAAAGCTCCAGCTAGACCAGGTCCACAGGAATCAAGAGAAAATTATCCAATGCTCAGCTTCCCCAAATAAGCAATGTCAACGGCTTCAGTCCAGTGGAGTGACTTAATGATCTGTTTCCTTCAATAAACTGTGATTTCTGAACTTAATTCAGATACCTGAGCATCACCGTAAGCTGAGAATGAGGCCTGAAGGCGTTCATGATGTAATATACTAGGTTTAAACTTGGCAAGCGGATGACATTGTGACAAATGGATTTTCTTAGGCCGATTTTAGGAGTCTGGGGTGTTTTTTTAAGAGTTAAGCCAAGGCAAAAAATAACCCTTGCAACACATCACTTCACAGCTGGTCGGCCTGGGAGGAGCTATTCTGGGATATCCAAGCTAAGGTGCCTCTTTAAACTCCAGGCAAACTGGAATCAGGATGTGGGGTTTCTATTCTTGTCTGTGTCAAGGACTTGCTGTGAAATCCCTCTCCAGTTAGTGCCCTGGCTGGTGCCTCAGTTTACCCTCTGGTGAAATCAAGTCAACTGCCTTAGCTGAGGTCATTAGACTTGAGCTCTGGGGAGTGAAAAACATTATTGCTAGGGCTGCCAGAGGGTTTGGAGCATCCACTCAAGGCTTTCTTCATCAGTGGAGACTCTAGGAGGAGCTCAGTTTTAGATGAAATCTTCTAAGAGACGACAAATGAGCAGGGTCTAACAGAGAGGAACAGGAAAAGCAGTAGAAGGTAAAGGAGGAGGTGGGCCTCCAAATGACATCCAGGGAAAATGTTGGGCCAGGAGCTAGAGGAACCTGGGCCCCATGTTCACTTCTCTAGGACAGAGTGCATGCAAAGGGTGAGTTAGTTACAGAAGAAAAAGCAGGCGAGATGGATTTAGTGGTACCTTTTGTTTGGGTTTGATGAGATAGTTTCCTGCGTAGAAAAGGAATGTGATCAAAGTTATAATTCTGAGACCTGCGTGGAAGACGACCAGGGAGTAGGTAAACTTGAAGGCAATACCATCCTGGAAAACACCCCTGGAACTGCGTCCTGGGCTGCTGTGTAAGTAACCTCTCTCCTGTTCATCACCTGGCATCGTAGTTCTCAGAGAACAAGACTGTCTCCTCAGGGCTTCCCTGGTGGCGCAGTGGCTGAGAATCTGCCTGCCAATACAGGGAACACGGGTTCGAGCCCTGGTCTGGGAAGATCCCACATGCCACGGAGCAACTAGGCCCGTGAGCCACACCTACTGAGCCTGCGCGTCTGGAGCCTGTGCTCTGCAACAAGAGAGGCCACGATAGTGAGAGGCCCACGCACCGCGATGAAGAGTGGCCCCCACTTGCCGCAACTAGAGAGAAAGCCCTCGCACAGAAACGAAGACCCAACACAGCCATAAATAAATAAATAAATAAATAATAAAATTTAAAAAAAAAAAAGACTGTCTCCTCTGTTGAGAGCTTGATCCGGCCCTTTGGATGAGGAAGCATTATAAGTGATCGCTGTGTACTTCTGTCCAGTTCTCCCCATGCCTTGGACTTCTACCATCTCACTCTTCTTGCCAGCAACCTAGAGGAGAAGGGCCACTATCCTAATTTTAACATAGGAGCAACTGAGACTTACACTAAGTGACTTGCCCCAGATCACACTGAGGCTCAACCCATCACTCAGTGGCCGCAAATCCTGCAACTCATCCACACCAAGCTGTCTCTACCAAACCTAACTAGCTAGTCAGCTTTTCCCATCCACAGGCCAGACACATTTTGAAATAAAAAGCCGACTGATCTCTAGAAAAACTGAAAGGCCAGTTCCAGTTGTCAAACACTACAAGCTAGAGAGTTTCTTCCAAAAGTTCTATGGGAAGCCTGAGGATTCTGAATTCCAAAGCCATCCGAATGTGGATTTCCTCTATAAAGAGACCGTCCCTCCCCGTGAAGAACATACCCTTCTCCATGAAGCTAGTTCCATGTTTCCTAATAACTTTTGCTTACACCACAAAATTGTCATAGATTATGGAAACACAAAGGCCTTGGAAAAAAAAATGTCCCGAGGCCCCTGGAAGTCATTATTTTTTCCTTTAGCAATTGCTGAGTTAAGCAGTAAAAATATGGTTTCCATCTTGCACCCTTCCCACTCGCCGCACACACACACACACACACACACACACACTCACACACACACACACACACACTCACACAGATGATCTGCTGGACATATGTTCAGAAGAAAGCAGGGACATGGGGGTGGGAGAAGATTCACATGCCGTGAGTCAAGAGCTCGAACATTTGAAAAGAAGAAGTGGGAGAGGGCGGGGAGTTTGCAGCCCTGGAAATGGACTATCCAAAGGATTTATTGCTTTTGAGTATCTCACAAGGCATTTTTTTTTTATAAAAATCTGTAACTTATGGCTTTTTTTTTTTTTTTTTTTGTATAGGGCAGTAAACAAGAGCTCTGAAAGGGGAAGGAAGCCAGGAGAAAGCCAGCTCCATTAGTCACGCAGCTGCATATCCTGTCACAAAGAACCCCAGTTGAGTAATCGCCCAAAATATGCCTGTTATTTTTTTTCTGTCAGAAAAAAATGGGGCCTGCCAAAATGTACTGTAAAAAAAAAAGGGAAAAAAATCTGGTCTCAGCCCCAGAGGGGGAAAGGAAAAGAAAGAAGAAACAGGCGTAACTTCTCAGCACTCTTCTAACCCCCTTTCCAACTTATCTTTAAAAGAAAAAGCCTTCAGACTCTTCACAGCGATGGAGCCAGCTTGAAAAAAGCTGGCTCTGTGAGATGTTCCAGGTCTCAGAGTCTATGCAGTTACATGGTGCCGAGAGCTCAGTAAGAAGAGGGAAGGTAAGAGAGACGAGGAGGAGGAGGACAGGCCCAGGGGGAGAGGAGAAATGAACAGGCAAAGGACAGGGAGATTGAACCAGGCCTCTGATAGACTAAGTGGGTGAGCTAAGTGTCCCACAGGGAACCTGTGGCAGCCCATACCAGTTTCGTGAGCATGGCATGGGCCCAGCCAGTGGCCAAGCATGCTTCATAAGCTTTTCTGATGGCCTCAGCGAAACCACCATTGTCTCCGGCCTCCACCATGCCCTAGGCTGTTTGGGCCACAGAATGAACAATAAGAATTTGTGTAGCAGGACATCTGACTCTGGGGAAGTCTGAAGAACAGGAGCTGGGGAAGGACCAGAACTGCCTACAATCTCAGGAATTTTCCCGGATTGGCTTTTCAAAACCCCTGGATGCAAGGCTCCTGGTGGGGAAATGGAAGCACAGCAAACCAAGGTGTTCTAAAGCCTGGTTCGGTTGCTGCCTCTGTGCCACGCCCTTGGTCCCCTGGTTCTCAGGACCGGGACACAAAGGATGGTCAGTCCAGGCACAGAGTACTCTTGGAAAGTCACAATTTCCCTCCTGCTCACATTCTGATCCATCAAAGTTGTCCATGGGGAATGGGCTTTCTTAACCCAGTTGACAAAAAAAAAAAAAAAGCAGGACGCCTTCCCCTTAAGAAAAAGAACAGAGGCCTACAGGGGAGGAACAGACAGATGTACTGCTTTTGCTCTGGGATCTCTGGAGCCTGTGCCAGAGGAGAGATCCCAGCCCTGCTTCAGCTCCACAGAGCCAGGCTGGGGGAAGATCCTTTCCAGGAGCACCTCTAGCCACCTGGGTCCTAATTTGGCTGCTTGGCAATTTGGGGCCAAGGGGACTCCAGCCCCAGGTACCGAGTCAATCCCCATGCCTGATTGCTTCTCCAGCAACTGACTACAGGAAGGCCCTGATTTTACCAAAATCAGCCCTTCCGGGCCTTTGAGCCCTGCCCATCCTGTCTGAGGCGCAGTCTCAAAGCCAGTCTTGAGCTTCACTACCCAGCCCTGGCCGCTGCTTCCCCTGGGAGAGCTAATTAACACCTAAAGCCATCCAAACGATGCTGGCAGCTTCCTGCAGAGAACTGGCCTGTGAGGTGGAAGAGCAGATTCTCCTCCCCGGCTTCACTGCTGATTTGCTATGAAATTTCAGGCCACTCAAGTGAACGCTCTGTGACTATTTTTTCCTCCCTTAGAGATTTATCAACTATTAGTCAGAGCCTCTATATGCCTGCAAGGTGCGAGGTACTGGGAATTCAATGGTGGAGAACACAGATCTGGTCCCTTTCTTCATGTGAAACCTGGGCAGCCTTTTCCGTACCTGCTGCAGCATGTAGGCTGCCCAGGTTTCACATGAAGAAAGGGACCGGAAAGGCTCATGATTTCTTGAGTTTCCTGAAACTAGCTCCTTGGGTGGATGAGTCTGGGGGTTGAGGGTTGGGATAGGAGCAAATATAACAAAAAATAAATGCACTGCAATTTTTAGAAAAACAAAACGCAAATACTAATACTAGCATTTCCAAAATGCTTCTAGACAGAGGACTGCCCCAAGCCACCTGATCATAATGAAAATTCTAGCAGGGCATTTGGAATTCCCTCTGTTAGACATTCCAGCTCGCTGGGACATGGAAAGGGCCAAGACTGCTTAATGATGCACAAACTATGTTGATGTTGATGCCCATCATCTAGCTCACATCAAAGCCCAGTTGCTGGACTGACCCGTGGGGACTCCTTCCTTGTCTCAGCTTTAGTTGCAGGAATTACTCGAGGGCTGTTGTCTCCCTCAAGGCTCAGCCCTTCTTGAGGCCAGGTCCTTCATATAAACCAAGACTTCAAATCAGAAACGTCAACACAAGCCCGTTGGCTAATGCTCCAGGTCTGACGGGCCTGGCACATGAGCATGGGGGGAGGTCCTCATCCCCTGATTAGCAGGTGAATGAGGTCTCTGGAGGTGCCCACCCGCATGCGGATTTCCCTTTGTGGTGACAGTGACATCTGAGTCACTGAGCGTGGGGCTGCCATGTAGCTTCACGCCCTCCCCTCTGTGCCCCGGAAGGGGACTGGGGGCAGGTCCTCACAGCAGAGAAGCCTCCACTTCCTCCCAGCAACACTTCTCAGCCTCGTCAGGCCTTGCAAGCCTGCGGTTGACAGGCACCCAGGTGATGAAGTCTTTCTCAGCCCGTTCTTCTCTCATTAACCCTTTGAGGTTTCTAAGCCGACAACTCAGCATCTTCCAGGCTGTGGGGAACATGTTTGCCAGGTACACCTTCCAAACAGCTGATTAAGATGCCAGGCGGTCTCTGGTCGGAGGAAAGTCCAAGGGGGCTGCTGAAATGACTCACTAACTTAGCCCCTGTCCTTTGGGGAGCTCTATCCTGTCAGCGAAAGGCCTTCAACAGAGGATGCAGATGGAGAGCCAAAAGGGAAAAGCTCTAAATGCCAAAAAAACCCAAAAAAACCAAAAACTCCACACATTCCAAGTGGGGTGAGGGAAGGGGCTGGGGGGAACTCTTTCACCTGCCAGGGCTTAGGGGTCCTGTGCTCCAGACTCTCCTTAGGAATCAAGCCCAGCAATGTTGGTACATCATGCTGGTGACAAGTGAGCATGAGGGGCAGACTCACAAGGCCCTCAAAGTCCACCCACCAGCCTATTCCTTGGTGCCCTCAGCCCTGATGCTGGGGGATAATGTAACAAGAGCCTTCAAGTATATGAAGAGTCAGTGCCTGACAAAGCACTTACTGACCAAGGAAAAATTAACTTCAGGTGCAGCAGGAAAGGTCTGGTACCAAGAATGTCTGGGGTTTTGAGACACTGGAAAAGATTGCTTAATACTGTAATTGGGCTCCCTTCCCTGGAAATATCTGAAAATAGGATAAGTACTCCCCAGTCTTGGATGGGTCAGCTGTGCCTTGAGGTGAGGGGATGGTTACATCGACCCATGGAGAGAGCTTGCCAGGAACTTTGAGTCTGAAATGGTACATTTTCATATGAAAAAAAAAATTTTTTTATTGTGGCAACATATACATAACATTCAATTTACCATTTTAACCATTTTTAAGTTTACAGTCCAGTGACATTGAGTACATCCACATTGTTGTGCAGCCATTACCACCATTCACCTACAGAAATTTTTCATCTTCCCAAACTGAACCTCTGTACCCATTGAACACTGACTCCCCTTCACTCTCTCCCCGGCCCCATTCTGCTTTCTGTCACTATGAATTTGACTGCTCTAGGTACCTCATATTAGTGGAACCAGACAATATTTGTCATTTTTTATATGACTGCCTTATTTCACTTGGCATAATATCTTCAAGGCTGATCTATGTTGTAGCATGTGTCAGAATTACATTCCTTTTTAAGGATGAATACTATTCCATTGTATGCATATGTCACATTTTATCTATTCACCTGTGATGGGTGTTTGGGTTGTTTTCACGTTTTGACGATTGTGAATAATGTTACTATGAACATGGGTGTACAAATATCTGTTCAATTCCCTGGCTTTCATTGTTTTTGGTTATATACCCAGAAGTAGAATTGCAAGAAGAAAAACTTCAAAAAGCATTGTGGCCTGGGAGAAAAGATGTCAGTATGCTCATATCACAATCCTGTATGGAGAATAGACACTTTAAAAAATGAAGCTACTAGTGGGAAGCACCCACATAGCACAAGGAGATCAGCTCTGTGCTTTGTGTCCACCTAGAGGAGTGGGATAGGGAGGGTGGGAGGGAGATGCAAGAGGGAGGGGATATGGGGATATATGTATATGTTTAGCTGATTAGCTTTGTTATAAAGCAGAAACTAACACACCATTGTAAAGCAATTATACTCCAATAAAGATGTTAAAAAAAAAATGGAGCTACCATCGGGCTTAGGTAAGAGAGCTAAGGAAGCATGGAAGAGGGAATCAGTGGGTTGCTGGATCAATCTGGGAAGGCTTCACAGAGGAGATGAAATTCGAGCTGGATTCTGACAGATGACTAGGAGTTTGCCTGGTAGAAAAACTGAAAAAGGGCAGGAAAAGAAATAACCCTCTTTTTTAGAAAAAAGAGTAGACAGACTGTTAGAAGAACATGTCCTTTGACCCTGCACTGCACTGGTAAGAATTTCCCTGAAGATATACTCACACATATACACCCAAGACATATGTCCAAAGATCCTCATCGCAGCAATGTTTGTAAAACTATAAGCTGGAAGCAGCCTCCATGCCCATCACCGGGAAACTGTTTAAATAAGCTATGGTACAGCCATATGACGAATTAACATGCAGCTATTAAAAAGAACGAAGGGGGTCTCCATGTGCTGATATGGCAAGAATTCTAGACTTATTTTTAATTAAAAAAAGATGTCAGCATATATCTAAATTCTTTCCCTGAAGACTACACAAGAAACTGTTAGCAATCATTACCTTTGGGAAGAGCAACTGTGGTTTAAGGGTAGAGAAACTTAAGTTTCGTGATATCCCTTCCTATGCTTTTTTTTTTTAAAGCCATGTACATGTACTGCATTAAAAGAAATGTTAGCAGAACTCTCAGGTGATAGGATTATGGGGCATTTTTATATTATGTATGCTTTCCTTATTTAAAATATTTTAAAGACAAAAGCAGCTATTTTTCTGGAATGGTTTCGTCCCACTGGCTCCTAAAGGGTGGAATAGATGCTTAAAGGGCCAGCCTTCTGAGGAGTTTCTCTTAGAACTTTGCAAGGATTCCTTTCAAGACAGAATGGTGTCCTCGAATTCAGAAGAGAGAACATGAGGGGCAATGATAAGAGGAACAGGCCAAAGTTTAGGGTGAGGGAAGTAAGGAGTCAGGGGACCTCCCAGAACGCCTGCCCATCTGTCTAGGGATCCTGGGGACCTCTACATCTTCTGCACTTGCTGCACCCCTCATGGGTACCCATGTCTCCAGGACAGAGACCCAGCCTCACAGGGTTAATCCACATGCTTCGCTTCACTGAGCGCAGTGGAGGAGGCTCACTGTGGAGAGGGGAGCAGAGGGGCCCAGCCCACCCCATTCCAGGCAGCATTAATAAAATGCAGGTGTTTTTACAGTTTCATTACAGAGCAGGGAAGAAAGGGTTTCAACTGCAGCAAGCATATAGAAATATAGAAACAAGAGCCGAGCGCGGTGAGGAAAAATGTGTCTGCAAATAATGAGAAAGCATTTTGGAAAGAGGGCTGGCTTTGGGGTTAAGAGGAATGTAGCAGTTTCTGGCACAGGCCTACCCTATAGCTGTGTGTGTGTGTATGTGCGTGTGTGTGTGTACAGGCTCCTGTTCTGCGGCACACTCAGAGACACACACACACACACACACACACACCGCTCCTCCACCACCACCACAGATCTTTTCCCAGCAACACCTCAGACACCTTGAGTTTGGCCTTCACTCACTTTGCCACGGGATTGGTTCTGACACTCCTGGGCCAATGTGGTCTGCCTTTTCTCCGCTGCCTTCCTCTCTCTGGACCCTGCACCCATGCACCTCCCCTTTTTCCGACCAACATCTTTTCTTTCTGGGGCCTTTGCTGGACTGTGTCTCCATTGGCCTGCCCGGGTTTCTTCATCCCCCCTCGACTTTGCATCCAAGCAGGCATTTTGTGAGCCTGACTCCCCACTCCCTTTCCCAAGCCCCACCTTCCCTGAAATCAGGGAGAAAGGAAGAGAGAACAAAATGGTGCCTCTGCCCTGGGCTTCTAGAAGGCCATGGAGCTGGGTTGGTGTCACACAGCTCCTGCCGCTTTAGCTCTGGCAAGGTGCTCTGCATTTAATTTCATGAATCTGGAGGCTAAATGAGGTTAGAGAGGTGTGATACAGCAGGTACAGGGCAACCTCCCTCCTCCTGGCCACCCCAAGGACAGGTTAGGAACGAGAGGTAGCAGCAGCTCTGTGGGGAGCTGGGCCTGCTGGGGGTCCTCTGTCCCTCTTCTCTCACCTCTCCCAGGGGTTGGGGGTGGCAGATAAAAGAATCACTGCCTTGCCCTTGCCTTCCGGGGGCTCTCAGCTTGCCCTGAGTTAAAAGAGCTGAAGGGAGTTATTTCTGCGATTTGTTTAGTTGACTCCTTGTCTGGGACTACTGAGCCATGCAATCGTAATCATGTGACCCTGACACAGGAAAAGGCTTTGGGAGGCGCAGGCAGACCCCTGAGTCCCTGCTCACCCCAAGGTGGGCTGGTGTCTGAGCGGGAGGCCCAGGTGGAGGTGAAGCTCCTCCAAACAGACGGGGTCCAGATTCCCAAGAGGAGGGACGAGGAAGCAGATGTGTTGGGGGCCCAGGAAAATTTCCTGTCGCTGGCGGCTAAGCTTATCCTGAGGGTCTGTGTATGTGAACCCTGACCCAGGACCTGTGCGGGCCAGAAGCCCAGTCTAGCTGCACCTAATGCGTTCCCCAGAACTCAGCACCCCGAGCAAGGTCAGAGCAGGGGTGGCAGGCGGCAAGAGCTCGTGAGCCGTCCTCCAGCCCTCGCCTGTCTGGATGGGAGCACCAAGCTCTAGAGGCTCAAGTTTCTACTTTCTCAGCTCCCATCCTCCGCCCAACCTGCCTCCCCCTCAAAAGCGAAACAAAACAAAAAACAGACCCAGCAGAGCAGGGTGGATGGGCCGCAACCAAATTGTCACCCAGCTCATCCCCACCCATAGCCCACCGGCAGGCCACGCGGCTGTCTGGAGTAGACAGGACTGGCCATCAGCTGTAGGGGCTACAAGGTTCAGAAGCTCCAGGGAATTCAGGACAGAGTACAGTTACTGGGGCTGCTTGTCCCAGGCCCGGAACTGGAGTATTCTGCCTGACAAAACTTGGACTTGTCATTTGTAGGGCTAACAGTGGGAACCATCCTGAAATCCAGGATGCAAGGTCACCCCACCAGCATCAAGTGGCCTTGGGGCCTCTTGTGTCTCCACACCCAGCCTTGCTTCCCTTCTGGGAATAGGATGGGGGAAGTCGAGCGGCTGGAAATCGCACTCAGGCATTATTCCTCCGCGGCCCTGTGCCCCGTGCGGAGGAGTTCCTCGAGGAGCAGATGTTTCCAATGAAGGGCCCAGACTAGGGCCCCGGGGGAGAACAGGACAGCCGTGCCCCTTGGCTCCCAGGGAGGGGCCGCAGCCCCCGAGCCCCTGAAAGCAGGAGCCGCCTAGTGAATGGAACACACACTCACTTGAATTCTCAGCTCCTTTCAGGAAATTGCCAAGTTGGCCCTTGGCTTTCTCCTTCCCGGAGCCCCTGCTCCGTCTCCATAGCAACCGCCTCCCCATCCTCGGGAGCCTCTCCCGGTCCTGCCCGCCCCTCCCCCCCAGCGCCCTCGGCGTCTCATCTGTCTGGGTGGGAACCGGGATTAGAGTTCGTCAGGGCCCGGGATGCTTTTCCCAGGGCCGCTGTGCCTTCGTGATCCTTTTGCGCCGCCCGGCCCCTGCCCCAGGCTTTTCAAGTGCCCAGACTTAATGACTGGCCCTGGGTTTCCTCCTCTTCCCTTTCTCTGCCTCCAATAAAGCGGGAGAATTAACCCAGGTTTTAAGTGCCCCGTTTCCAAGCTGCATATCAAAGGGGGCTTCCCCAAGCTGCTTCTGCATTTCAAAGGGGCTGATTTATCGATTTCACTTAAACCGGCACATTTTGGGGGAAGAGTTTTACCCAGAGGTCAAACCCTAGAAAAACAAATGGATCCCCGTTCACCCCCTCCTGGGGTGCTGTGGGCTATTAGTATGTCAACTGCCAGGGGACAGAGGCAGGTGAGGAAACAGGCTGCTGGCACTCTTCAGCAGCTTGGGGCCAGATTGTGCAGGGACTAGCCTGGGCCCCAATTCTCTCATGTCCTCTGAAGGCTGTGCTGTAAAGAAAAGGGGAGTGCACGGAACCATTCCCGACGTGGTCCAAGTCCTGATATCTGTTCCCTGCTTCCTCAGTCTTTTCTGGGGGTCCTAACCTGGGTCCTGAACAGCCTCTGGGCCTGAGTTAGCCATTCCAAGTGCTATGAGGGCGCTCACGGGCCCCACTGATTCTGCCCCTCCAATGTGACCCTGGCCCCTGTGCTTCCCTGATTCATTTCCTTTCTCCAGCTCTCACTGTGGACGCTTTGCAGGCACTTACTGTTCAGCTGCTCTACCAGCGGGGCCACTGAGTCACCCGCACTCCCGCTCCCTCCTACCGTCTCAGTGGAACCTCGCCCACGCCTTTCCTTCCCACATGCAGCGGCACATGCGGCCACTCACTCTTCCTCCCCCCCACGCCCCCTTCCACCCAACCTCAACTCAATAAACTGTCCTTATTATTTCCTGCCCCCCAAAGGAATCATCCCCAAAGCCCGGAACCTTTCTTTCCTGTCTGTTCGTGCTGCGCCACCCCTCCAGCAGACTCTCGCAAATCTCCCTGGAGAGTGTAAGGTCCTTCCTCTGATTTAGTCCAGATCTGAGTCCCAGGCTTTCTCAGGTTTTAAGTCACCACCAAATGTGCAAGTCCCGCAATGCACTAACCAGAAAAGCCGCAGGCGAACAGCAATGAAGAAATCTTCAGGAGGCTGGGCAGGTGGCACCCATCTCGAGGAACTCCTTACTTAGTAGCACTGAGGACAGCAGGAGGAGAAGCAGCACCCAAAAGTGATCTCTGGAGAGGATATCCTGAATCAGGTTCTCGGAGGCAGGTTTCCCCTTAAAGGATACATCTCTGTTTCTTTTTCTCATTCATTCATTCATTCACTCACATGGCCTTTATGGAGTGCCTGCTCTGTGCCAGATGCAGCGGGAGCTCCTGACAGGGCCACTCTGGAACAGGGGAATTAGACAGCAGGGCCAACCATTAATTACAGTGTGAGTAGATCAGCCCTCTCTTTCATAAAGAGGCTGGCCACTGGAGCTGAGCTCACCTAACTCTCTCTGTAGGGGGGATCCAGGGAAGGCTGCAGATGGGGGGACCTGATCTGAGTCTGAAAGATGAGTGGGAGCTTATCAGAGAAACAAGCATATTCCAGACAGAGGGAACAGCAGGTGCAAAGGCATGGAGGCGCCCCAAGCCACCACATGTGCTGGTGTTAGGCAGATCAGCGTGGCCAGCATAGAGAATGTGGAGGAGGGAATTGTGGGGAGATGAGCCCGGAAGGGCAGCAGCAAGGTTGTGATCACCATGCCAAGGGATCTGGATGTTGTGGCTGAGCTTCAGAGCACGTGAAACCCAAAGAGGAGACTGAAGGAGGTAGGGCTACTGTATCTAGCCCACCGCCCCCTTCACCCTCACCGCTAGCTTCTTTGTAGGGCTACACGGGCTCAGACCCTGACTTTGTTTACCCTGCTCCACCAGGGAAGAGAGACAGGCTCTTCTCCGGGAGGCCTTGCTGCAGAAAGCGCTCATCACTGCCTCCTGAGCTGGGGAGCCTCAGTAGAACATGCGAGGGGAAACTTCTCTCTCCCTAGAAAGAGGGAGACAGGAAAGGTTAGGAGCAAACTACACAGGGACTGGTAATATGTACAGACGAGGCAGGGAGGATGTGGACCGAGAATGAAAATACTGCCCATGGCCCAGGACCCCACAGAGCAGAATTTTTGGAATTTTATAGAAGGAACTCCTGGGAGGGGGTTGGACTAGGGTCTCTAAGGTCCTTCCAGTGCCACATTTTGTGATACCAGAGCTGGTGCCACAAAGCAGACAAGCCCATCCAGTCATCATTTTAGCTTCCTGTTGCAAAGGCGGTAAACTGCCCAGCCCAGGCCGAGCAAGCCATACGCACGCAGCAGGACTCCCATTTCTGCAGCCCATTTCTGCAGCCCAAGACATCCAGAAGTCTCTGCAGAGCACATTGTCCTAGGCATGGGACTTCTGAAGTCACAGGAGATGGGGAACAAAACAAAGATCAGGGCATGGTTCTCAACCCTCATCTTTATGATGTTCCTCAAGATCCAGGAGTTGAATAACCTGCCATTCACACATTTCACATGCAAACAATAGACTTCGTACAATAGATATGTTCCCCCAAAGCTGTCCGGGGTTAAAATGGTGCAATTCAAGTAATAATTTTAGATGTCTCAGGAGGAGTCAGTCTTTGTACAGTGTGTTCATGTAATCTGGATAATTTGGATAACTGTCATGTATCTTGGGTTGGCTTAAAGCCAGGCGCCATCCCGAACCAAAACAGGAGCATTGACTGTGTGTGGCCTGGCGCCTCCCACTTGGACCTGCACAGTCTGTCAAATGTCCCTCTTAAGTCTTGAACTCCGCACTTGATTTCACTGGCATCTCCGGCCCCTGGTGACTTGCCCCAGAGTCACCCTCCCAAGCACCTTCCTCCATACCCTCTTTGGGGCTTTTTCTCTTCAGTGAGCATTTGCTAACTCTGTCCGAAGCTCAGGATATGCTGAGGGTGTGAGGAAGGGAAGAAGGGAGGGAGGGAGGGAAGACTCCACCCTGCCCTCGGGGAACTTCCCCATGAGGAGGGACCCCCTGCTCTGCTCTTCTGGGGTATCAGCATGCCCCTGGGCCATGGGAAGCCCCACATAGGCTGCCCCAGGCTCCACCTGGTCAGGTCTTGCTTGGAGGCATTTTTCAGGCAGCTGCAATGCCGGCAGCAAGCCCTGACTTTTCCAAAGGCTGCCTTTAGCCTGTCCCAGTTTTGCTTCTCCTCCATCCAACTCACGAGAGGAGGGGTAGAGAGGGAGAGAAAAAATCCAATCATGCACAAGAATCGTATTTTCTGTCTTTCCCTCTGAACTTTCATGGCTTCAGCCAAAACACTGCACCCCCTTCTCTCTGTGGGCTCAGAATCTATGCCCTGTCACCTGGACCAGGCCTCCTCCTCCCGCTTAGACCCGCCAGCCCTTCAGGAAAGCTATGCTCTAGTAACATTATCTCATCTCCTCCTCTTTCTGTAACTGGTCTCTGGCCTGCAGTAAGGTCACAGCTCTCCACTGCCAACCAGAGCCCACATCCCTGATTCAGCAACTGAGGCAGGTGTTTAAGAGAGTCTGGGTGAGGGCCAGTGGAAGCCAAAGGAAATAACATTGGTCTGATTTGAGGCCTTCAGGAGTGAGTCACCCCTCAGCCCATCAACCCTCACGTTACACAATATCACACCCACATTATTCATGAGTGATCATCTTCGGTTTACTAGACAGCAGAGCCCAACCAGGACTTTGGGAGCCTGAGCATGACTTATTGGTCTGCTGTGAGCTCAGCATCTAGTACACGTCTTACCTCTATCCAAAAAATGAAGTGCTAGAGCACCGAGTCAACGAGGCTCATCCTCGGAGTATCTTCCTGAGGACTCTGGTCACCCCTGAGCAGTCAGTCCTGTATTTCACACCTTAGAAAAGTGTTCCCTGTGGATGCAATGAATGGGAAGGGTCCTGGGGGGAAGGTGGGGGCAGGCTGGCCAGTGTTTGCAGCATCCTGGTCCAGCCCTCCTTTGCCCACAGTCTTGGGCTGGCACTTCTGGCTGCAACCCGCATCCTGCATCCTATGGGATAGACCAATGTTATCTTTGTTTTTCACTCCTTCTATGCAGATCAAATTGAGGACCCACCAAATTGGAGTTGGAATCAGATAGTGGCTTTCCTTCACATGGGGCAGAGGGGGACTTTTCTGGGCATAGTGGGATAACACTGTGGCTGTAAATGTGGCTTTGGAGACCCAGAGACCTGGGCTCAAGTTCCAACTCTGCCACATGCCAGCTCAGCAAATGACTTCACTTCTCTGAGCCTCAGCTTCCTCTCTTATAGAATGGGAGTAATAATAGCGACAACCTTGTAGAACTGTTGTTCTACTGAGTTTTTAATGACCTTGTGTTCGTAAATGCCCAGCACATAATAAGTGCTGCTTAAACGGTCCTGCCATTGTGCTGCTGTTGTTGTTACTATTATTACCACTATTACCACCATTCTCCTTGGGCCAAAGTTGTCTATTACATAAGGAGCCTTATTTATTGTCTTATTTATTTTTGCATTCTCAGCACCAGGCACACAGTAAGACACAGTAAATGGTGATTAAATTAAACTTCAGAAGGTGAGGAGCCTCAGAGAGAAAGTTTGTCATGTGCAAAGGTCCTGTGTTGGGAAGGTAAATGGCACATTTGAAGAAAATGCTGTAGAAAAAAAAATACAAGTATCAGCTGTAGGGGATAAACAGATGCCCTAACCAACCTTCCTATCCCATAATTTGCAGCACAAGATCACTGAAGCCTGGGGCCTTGGTGCCTGCTCAGGGCCTTCCGCTTTCCTCCCTGGCTAGGAAACTTCCAACAGGACAGAAATGCCTAAGGACCCAGAGGAGTGGAAATATCCCGAGAGAAGATGCTGAGGCCTTTAGTGTTTAGTTGCCATAAAGAAAGAATCCCCCAAACCTGTCTGGGCAATTTGTACTTGGAACTGGATAACTAGGAAGCAGAGAAGGAAGTGGGGGAGGAAGCCCAGGAGGTGGGACTGTGGTTGCCAGGTGGGGTGGGGGGACTTTGTATACAAAGGCAAAGGCAATGATGAGGGGAGGCAGGGGCTCTGCCTTCCATGTGGCTCCTAAGGCCCCAACCAACATGCCCACAATGCATGGGTACAGCCCAGTGCCACCAACGACACTGAAGGCTATCTCCCACCTCCACTCTTCTCTCCTCCCACCCTCTCATTCCCCCCCATTCTGCTACAGCCTCCCTCAACTTAACCTATTCACCCTCCCAGGGGTACTTGTGTTTAATAAAAAGAAGGGTCTCAACGTGCCAATGCAGGAGCTCCCTAACAGTTCCTTTTCTGGCCCTCAGAACACAAGGAGCAAGATTTCTGGCAGAGCCTGCTGGGGCCTCTGGGACGGGATGGGGTCTGAGGAGGCTGAAAGGCAATAGGAACCAGACCCAAGGTGGGTCTCCCCAACTCTTCGTCCTAGAACCTAGTTACACTGTGTCTTTTTAAAGTCAGGTTTATTTCAATATAATTTACAAACAGTACAATTCATCCATTTAAAAATATAGCTCTATCCGAACTTACGGTTACCAGGGAGAAGGGTGGTGGGGAGGGATAGATTGGGAGTTTAGGATTGACATGTTGTACACACCACTATATTTAGAAAACTCTGCTCAATACTCTGTAATAACCTAAATGGGAAAAGAACTTGAAAAAGAATAGATACATGTACATGTATAACTGAATCACTTTGCTGTATACCTGAAACTAACACAACATTGTTAATCAACTATACTCCAATATAAAATAAAAATTTAAAAAAATATAGTTCTATGAGTTTCAACATGTAACCACCAACGCAATGAAGATACAGAACAGTTCCATCACCCCCGCACCAAAATTCTCCAGTGTTCTTTGTAGTCAACCCCTGCCCCCAGCCCCAGCCCCTGAAAACCACTCTTCAGTTTTTTCTTCCCTGTGGTTTTGCCTTTCGTATAAATGGAATCATACAGTATGTAGCCCCCAGGGTCTGCCTTCTTTCACTTAGCCCAGTGCACTTGAGATTTGGCTGTGTTCTTGCATGTACCAATAGTTCGTTTCCATCGCTGAGTCACTAGTGTCCCCTATATGGGGCGTAACAGTGTGTCTAGCCATTCAGTAATCCAACGATATTTGGATTGTTCCCAGTTTTGAGCCCTTATGAATAATGCTATTATAAACATTTGCATACAGGTTTTTGTATGGCCATAAGTTTTCATTTCTCTTGGTAAATACCCAAGTGTGGGATTGCTGGGTCATAAGCGTATGGTTAACTTTACACCAAACTGCCAAACGTTGTCCAAAGTGAGCTGCACCATTTTGCATCCCCACCAGCAATGAATGAGTTCCAGTTGCTCCACATCCTCCCCAGTCCTCGGTATTGTCAGTTTTTTGTTTTTAGTGTTTTTTTATTTTAGCCATTCTAAAAGGTATGTAGTGGTTTCTCATTATGATTTTAATTTAATGATTAATGATGCTAAACGTCTTTTCATGTATTTGCCATCCATGTTTCTTCTGTAGTGAAGTGTGTGTTCAAGTATTTGCCCATTTAAGAAACTGGATTGTTTTCTTGTTATCGAGTTTTGAGAGTTTTTTATATATTCTAGATACAAGTCCTCTGTTAGATACAGGTTTTACAAACATCTTCTCCCCATCTATGCCTTGTCTTTTCGTTTTCTTAACAGTGTCTTTTGAAAAAAAGAACTTTTTAATTTCGAGAAGTTCAATTTGTCAGCTTTTCCTTCTATGGATTTATTGTGCTTTTGGTGTCATGTATAAGAAATCATTGCCTAACCTAAATCACAAAGATTTTCTCCCATGTTTTCTTCTTTTACACTTTTAGGTTTTTTTCCTTTTATACTTTTGCTCCTGTTTCTGTCTTTTATACTTTTATGTTTTACATTTAGGCCTATGATTTATTTTGTGTTATAGGCCAAGGTTCTTTTTTTTTTTCTTCTTTTTGCATATGAATATCCATTCTCCATTGAATTCCCTTTGCACTTCGTCAAAAATTAACTGACTATGCATGTGTGAGTATATTTCTGCACTCTCTGTTGTGTTCCACTGTTATAAATGTCCATCCTTTCATCAATTCTCCTGTCCTGATTACTCCAGTTTGATAGTGATTCTTAAAATCAGGGAATGTGAGTCCACCTAGTTGCACTGTGTTCCTGCAAGGCCCTCCTCTTTCCCGTGGTCTTTCGGGCCAGGAGGCAGAGGCTGGACAAAGCTCCAAGGCCCTGATGTGGCCTTGCCAGCCCTTGTGATGCAATCCCCACCGGCTCATCTCCTATCACCCTGCCTGCAGGAATGACATGCTTATATTCTCTGCTTTTACCCAGCAACGTCAGACCTCCAAGTCTTTGCCTGCACTGCAACCTCTGCCTGGTAGGCCCTGCCTCTGGCCCCACCCCACCCCTTTTTCTTCTCCTGGTTAACTTGGATCATCCTTCAAGGCTCAGCTAAGGCATGCTCACCTTCAGGACACCTTCCCTGACTTCCGGGGCTGGCTGAGTGCCCGACTCACTGTTTCCATGCTCCAGCCCCCAAGCCTCCCTCTATCCCACATTCAATCTGTAGACATGTAAGTGACTGTCTCTTCCTCTGCCACCAACTCCCCGGAGCACATAATGTGTCTACTTTAGCAGGCTTCTCCTGGTGCCCAGCCCAGCACCTGGAACAACGTTGGTGCCAACACATGGCTCTTGAATGAACAGAATCGGTGGCACGTTCCTCAGGGCCCCATGTCAGTGACAATGGGAAGACGCCAAGCTCACAGCCCAGCCTAGAGAGGTGATTAGCTGTCTACCACTTTCTCCTCCTCCCCCTGGTGTTCTTGTCAGAGGCCTCGGAAGCCTCAGCTAGTAGGGAAGGATGTTCAGAAATTCTGGCTCCTGAGAGAAAAGGAATTTCCCCTAAAGATTCGGGATCTCATTAGGAATAGCCAGGGGAACAAGTGTGGCCTCCTCAAAAGGTTCCCATGTAAGCAATTCAGCTCTGTGGCTGGAGTGTGGACTGGAGTCAACTGCCCAGATCTGTTTGGGTTCAGAGTACACAAACCCACTGCTGCCTTACCTCTAGGGCAAGTTACTTCCCTTCTCTGGGCCTCAGTTTCCTCATCTGTAAAATGGGAACAATCAAAGTGCCTCTTCTTTGGGTTGCTGTAGGGATTAAATGAGTCAATATATGTACAAATAAATATAGGTGCATACTTAAATATATACTTACTATAATAAATAGAACAAATACCCAGTAAAGTTGGGTTGTTATCATTATTTGGGAATTGAGACACCCTTGATGTCCACTGCTGTCAAGAAAACATGTGAGCACAGCTTCCTCTCCCACCGGTAACCACCCCCTTCGGGCAGAGGTCAAGGCCATCAGCTCCCCACTACAGCACTGCTGCTCCCGGAAGCCACATGCTGGGGAACAAGCCAGCACTGGGGACAGACTACCGCTGCCTCAGTGTCCCTGTGTACCACTCAGGTGACCAGCACTGTGGAAATCCCTACCTAATGAGGCCTGGGTGGGAGTTCAGACCCGGAGTCCTTGGAGTCCTTGGACAGAGATGTGTCAGCTTCAAGGCCAGAGCAACTAGACCGTCTGCTATGCGAAAGGAAGCTCACTTGCAAGGGAACCCCGCGAAGCAGAGTGCTGTTTGCCCATAGGTTGGGTCCCCCTGAAGGAAGGGGTCAAGAGAGCACCACTGACTCTATTCCAGGGCAGAGCACGGAAAACTGTCTGAAGATGAGAGACACTGAGGTGCAGAGGGAGGGAACCCCGGTGCATCCAGCCTTCCTCCCTGACCTCAGGCCACACACCTGGCTGTGTGCTCTACTCAGAGTGGGATGTTACATTCACGAGAGCCCCGGTCAATGCAAAGGGCCCTGTTTTCAAAGAAGAAAACGGCCTCTGGTTCTCGGAGAGCCTGCCCACCTCCTGCGCCTCTCACACCTGGGCCACTGGACATGGGCCTCCCCGTTGGCGGCCCCAGGAGGGAAGCAGCTCCCTCTTCCTTGTCCCATTGGTTCTGGCTGGACCCCCTCGTTCCTCGGGCCCCTCTCCCCCCAGCACCGCCTCCCCAGCCCCTGCAGATCTGAAGAGGGTGGTGGAGGTCTGGCAGACTGGGTGCCTTGAAGTGCTGGCCAGGGAGGAGTGGGTGGACAGCGCCTTTGCCAGAGCCCTGGGGAAGAGGGCAGGGCATTCTTCAGAGCCCATTCAGTCGCTCAGCTATTTCCTGCCCTGGTCCAGCACCCGCATGCTCCACCTGCTCTTACTTAACCATTTCCTGTTTACTGCCTGTCTCCTGCCGCCTCCAAGCTCCAAGGCAGCAGCCAGCAGCCCAGCCAGAGCTCCCCGGATGGACGCCTGGACGCCTGGACAGACGAGGCCGGATGGCTGCTATCTGGGCGGTGGGTGATGCTCTGGTCTCTCCTTTCAGTCAGTTTCATCAACCCCAGGGCTAGATAGCATGACCCGGCTTCCCCAGGGTTAGGACATGGGCCTGGGAGGAAAAAGAGGACCCTTCCCCGGGAAGGTCATTAGTCATCCCCTCACAAGGATCAGCCATGTCCTCTAGTAGCCTCTTCTTTCCTAGGGGCCCCCTTCTCCGTGGTTACCTGCCCAAAGAGTCTCTCCCGCCCACCCCTACCCGTACACACCCACACAGTTCAGACAGACACGAGAGCCCCCGTGGTCCTTTTCGTTTAAAAGGTTCCTCTGTGACACCGACATCCCGTAGGAGAAATCTTTGGGGGTGTTCTAATTACAGATCTGGGGGCAAAGACTTGGTCCCAATCTCAGCACCGCCCCTTCCTACCTCTTTAACTTGGACAAATTAAGTAACCCATCTGGACTTCAGCTGGGTTTTTTTTTCTTCAAAGAGTAATAATATTACCCATCTCGTAGGGCTATTGTGGCAGTGATATCATACCATCATATGTGAAAGTTCCTGGTACAAAATAAGCACTTGATTCACGGTATTGACTACTATTATTATATAGAGATAAAAGGAAAAAGTATTCCTTTATATATAGCATTTATTGAAAAACGGTAAGGAATCCCTTGCTTCCTTGCCCATCTGAAACCATGGGCTGACATGGAACAAAAGAAGGTAAGAGGTTTTCTCAGCATTTATACCCGCTGGCTGTAGAAATTAGCCCCCGGCCCCAATTATGGAGGCGTGGATGGGGGTGGACCGTAAGAGCAGGACCGGTCCTGCAGGGAGAACTGTGGCTCCATGCGAGGACCCAAAGGGCAGAGAAGGCTGCAGATGTGCCCTGAGAACAAGCCATCCCTGGACACGTGGAAGCCCACGTGAGGCCCCCTCTCAAACACGAGGCTCCCCACGCCAGCTGCCCCAGCCTCTTCTCTCTTCTTCCTCGATGTTGGCACTGTTGACACTTTGGCCAAGATAATCCTTTGTTGTAGGGACTGTTCTGTGCATTGTAAGACGTTTAACAGTATCTCCAACATCTACGCAGTAAATGCCATTAGCATCCCCCTGCCAGCTGTGACAACCAAAAATACCTCCAGACATTGTCAAATGCCCCGGGGCTGGGGGCTGGCGCAGTGAGAGCCGCTGCTCTAAAGGAAGGCTATGGGCAGTAGAGAGGGGCCCCTTGGTCCTCCACAGGTCCATCCCCCATCTCCCTGCATTCTCCTGGGCCTTCCTCCCCACTCCCCACCCCCACCCCAGGCCTGGCTGGCATGTCTCCCCCAACATCCACTGGAAGAAGCAGTGCCAACTGCCTGGTAAATGAGCCACCCAAAGTCGGCCTCCAAGAGCAGGCAGCCCGCTGCATCTTGGGAAGGCAGCCTGGCCCAGCTGGTGGCAATTAGCGAATGGGCTGACTCAGCAAGAAAGGCCAGCGCTGGGCCAGGGAGTGGTCAGCAGAGGAGTCTGGAGGCTAACAGAAGACTCCAGTGCCTGAGCTGAGCCAGGGATGGCAGGTGTGAGGCAGAGGCAAGGCCACAGGTGGTGTGCATGGGTGCTGACCTGGGCACTTTCTGTTTGGTCAGCAGCCCAGCCCTGGGGAGGCCACTGAGAGCTGACAGGGAGCTCAGGTCCCCAGCTGCTAGGCTATGCCTCCCAAGGGCCCTGAAAGTCCAGCCAGGCTGGACCCCAAATATGCAGTGAACCCAGGCTGGCCACCTTTGGAGCCTCACAGGGGCCCGGGGGCACAAAGCTTCCATTGCAACAGGTTTTATAAGTTCCAGCAAAGGGACAGAAGAGAGCCCTAAGAAGAAGGTGTAGAGGAGGAAACCAGCAGGCTTCACAGAGGAGGTGACTTTGGAGCCAGTTTTGTCAATGAAGAGGAATTCGCCAGGCAGAGAAGCCAGTGGAGGAAGGGCATTCAGGGAAAGGGTGCACAGTCCATGCACAGGCCAGGGCCACCCAAAGAAGAGGGAAAGGCCGCAGCTCTGTGGGGCTGGTGTCGGACCCCTGGTGGGCAGCACCAGGTTTAGCCCTTGGGCCATGGGGTAGAGGGTGGGGTGAGTCTCTGAGTCTCCCCCACGGGAGAGTGGCTGGAGGCCATGTAGAGAACGGGCAGTTTGACTTTGCCTCCCTCCTGCCCCATCTCACCACTGAAGTTCAAATCACCTTGATTCCAAAGTCAAGCTATCCTGGTGTGAGCGAGCTGGCCATTGCTCCTGCAAGAAACCAACCCCAAGTATACCCTGACCTTGGTCAGTTCCCTGGGGAAGAAACTGAGGCTCCCCCCTTGCCCTGCCCAGCAAGAGGACAAGGTACCATCACCTGATCCATGACCAGGGGCAGGAGGCAAGAAATGGAGTGTTTGAGACAGGGTCTGAACACCTTGCTGTCACTGAGTACTGATCACTCCCTGTGATCAGTGATGGGGGGTGGTTACTGTTCTCCCTCCTCATCTTGCACTGGCCCACCGGGGACACCCCTTTCCTCCAGGCCATTTTGGAAAAAGTCACCCTTGCTGTAAGACCATCCCTCAATCACCCCAAGTCAGGGAGAAGATCAGAGAGAGCCAGGGTACCCAGGGCCCAGCCCCTCCCTGCCCTGTCCCTGTGGGTCTGTCCTGTCCCACCCAGTCCCAGGAAAAGGCTGGAACAGTTTCCATTTCCAACATGTCTGGACCTCTCTTTTCTTGCCCAGGTAGCTCTTCTGGGAAAACCTAGAACGGCGGGGCGGGCTTTTGGGGATTGGCAATCTTACATGTTGCTGAAGTACTTTTCTTTAGAGGAACTCAAAACCTCTTACAAGAAACAGGGGTTGTGCCAGCTGTGGGAGGACCCAGAGAAGGAGGGTCACATGCCAAGTGGGTGGCACCTTTGACAGTGGAATGGATGGTCTAAAAGACTGGCTCCAAGGAAAGCAAAACAACAGAATCCAGAAGCTGAAATTGCATCCCTAATACAAGTTATTTGAGGTTAAAGCAGGATTTGCCTTTCTATGGAAATCTATACAAACCTAATAAGCACCGGGGAGGGGGGGGGTTGTTGCAGAGAGCAGGAAGAATAGAACAAGATGTGACACTCACTCTGCCTCTGTCTGTCTTTCTATGGTGACAGACTGCTGACGGTGCCTCTAACATGAAAATCTTCCTTCTGAGACTCTGCACCAAGGCTTCCTTCTCCTCCTCTTCATCCAGCAAGGCCCAGATCTCCCACTTGCTGGAGACAGCCACTTTAGGCCACCTCTCCTCCTGATGGTCACCTGTATATCCTACCTAAAAGACAAGGCCATTGCTTTGGAATGTCCTTCTGGTCATCTTTCCTTTCCCACAGACTCACCACCTCATGCTTAGCTCCCCACCACATTGACCATTCCCACCAATCTTACGTGCCATGACCAATTAACCGTCCTAAAATACTACTTTGATTGGTTACCCATCCTTGTCCAAAGCACATGGTCCAAAATCCCTACCAAGGTACTCAAGACCCTCCACAGACTGATCTTCCACCTCTGGTCCTTTCCAGCATGAAGTCTCTTCTAGATATTTCACTATCTGCTCACCACCACCCTGTGTGCCTCGAGCCTTCCTCCCTCTCCACCCTTCTAGATCCTTCCCATCTATCCTTAGGAACCAGCTCTGCCAGGAAGCCTTCCCATCACAAGCCCCCTTCCACTGAGTCTGTTACCCAGGAGCTTGAGTTACCTCCTTGGGTTTAAATCCAGAACTCTCCCTTCTCCAAAGGCCTCACTATCTGTACTTCTCACTCTGTCCTTATTAACACACAGCCTGGGTTGTGAGCTGTCTCCTCAAAGAAATTGGGTTGTCAGATTTAGTAAATAAAAATACAGGACTCCCAGTTAAATCTGAATTTTAAATAAACAACAACAAAATTTTTTTAGTCTAGGTGTATCCCATGTAATATTGGGACATACTAAAAATTTATTTGCTGTTTATCTGAAATTCAAATGTAACTGGGCATCCTGTATTTTCTCTGGCAACCCAAAAAAGAAAACACAAGCCCTTGTCTGGTGCCTTCCATCTCTTTTGGTGTTTGACACTCAGTGGCGTTCTTCAGGACCTGTATTATTGATTGATTCCTTCTATATTCAGTAGGGAATTGCCGGCTTTCATCTGCTGTTGGCCCCAAGACCCAGAGTCCATTTAAATGCCTTTGGTCCAGTCTGAACATCTGTAACAAGTGCAAAGCAGGCCACCTATGAGACTACCTCCTCTTCTCCTTCCTCATTTTAACATTCGTCCTCAAACCCGCACTGGCAGCAGATGGGTTCCAGGTAATAAAACGGAGTGTTTCTTGCTAACCAAAGGAGACAGACGCTCTGGAGCCAACCTGCCTGATTTCAAAGCTCAGGTCGTCTGCATAATGGCTGTGAAGCCCCGAGCAACGATTTAGCATCTGTGAATCAGGGATAATAATACTCCTTACTTTAGAGGGTTGCAGTGGGAATTAAATGAGATAGTGCATGGAAATTGGTGAGTACTCTTACTTACGTGGAAGGCACTCAGTAAACGTGAGCTGACATTGTCAGTGGTTATCTGAGGCTGTGCGTGGCTGTTGGCATCAGCAATCTCCTTTCATTAGCTGCTAAGCTGTCAGAGTGAAACCCACAACGGAGGTCATGTGTGAATGGGCACAAGCAACAGAGCTGTGGTACTCACAGGGGCAGGGTGACCCAGGGAGAAAGGACTTCCCACCTTAGGTGAGGGGGAGCAAGAGTTACAGCGGCTTCCTTCGTCTAAGAGTGCGGTCTGGCCCCACTTCTCCAATTACATTGCAAACTGTCACCCTCCTTTTTGAAGCTCCCTAAAGAATGAGTCTCATATCTTTAAAAGTGTGGTGAGAGATATACTGTCTTCTGTGATGAAATGGCTGCCAGGCTCCAGACCCTACCAGATGTGGACAGAGGAAGAACCACCACTGGCCTCCTTAGGACTCTAAGGGGGACCATCAGGGCCTTGGGGAGACAACTCCCACACCCAGATCTTTCCATGGTCTGCCACCCAGCCCTCAGCCTCCTAGACCTCCGACTCTCCTGAACCTCAACATGGCTGGAGTACCCTGGGCTTTTGGAGGGACTCTACATCAATTCAACAAATATGAAACCCCAAAGGATCAATTTGTTGAGTGACAACTCTTTGAATTCACTGAATTCACTAATTTCACAAAACCTTCTTGAATATTCTCAATATGTTTTTCTTAACAGCAATTTAAGAAATATTCAGTTTGTCCAAAGCTCGGAGACCTAGAATGATTTAGTGTTCTCAGAAATATGTTCTTCTTATGAATATATTTTTAAAAAATATGTTATTTAATGAAAATATTTCATTCTTCTTATGAAGGAATCTACTCGAGAAGAATCTATTGAATTGAATAGAATATATTCTTGATGCAGAGTTACTAACGCATTCACAGGCAGAACGAATCAGATGTTCGTGGAGAACATTTTCATTGAATATATTTCAAAAGAGTATTGTTTAAAACAATTTTGGTAAACTGACAAATTTGGTAAATTCAAAGAATTGGCTAACTGATTCCTGAGTACCTTGGCTTTCAGAGAACCAGCCTGGTTCTCATGAGAGAAAATCAACTTCTCCCTCTCGTCATTTATTTACAATTTGTTTCTGAGAACCTCTAGAACAGTGGTTCTCAAACATGAATGTGCATTAGAATCATTTTGCAGCTTGGCTGAGCTGCTGATTCTTGGATTACAGCCCCAGGGGTTCTTGTTCTAAGTTGGGCAGGGACCGGGAATCAGCATGTTTAATATGATTCCAAGGTCACTCAGATGCCAGTAGACCCCACGCCTCACTTTAAGAATCAACTTGGGGGCTTCCCTGGTGGCGCAGTGGTTGAGAGTCTGCCTGCTAATGCAGGGGACACGGGTTCGAGCCCTGGTCTGGGAAGATCCCACATGCCGCGGAGCAACTAGGCCCGTGAGCCACAATTACTGAGCCTGCGCGTCTGGAGCCTGTGCTCTGCAACAAGAGAGGCCACGATAGTGAGAGGCCCGCGCACAGCCATGAAGAGTGGTCCCCGCTTGCCGCAACTGGAGAAAGCCCTCGCACAGAAACGAAGACCCAGCACAGCCAAAAATAAATAAATAAATACATAAAATTAAAAAAAAAAAAAAAAAAAAGAATCAACTTGGGCTTCCCTGGTGGCGCAGTGGTTAAGAATCTGCCTGCCAATGCAGGGGACACAGGTTCGAGCCCTGGTCTGGGAAGATCCCACATGCCGCGGAGCAACTAAGCCCGTGAGCCACAACTACTGAGCCTGCGCGTCTGGAGCCTGTGCTCCGCAACGGGAGAGGCCGCAACAGTGAGAGGCCCGCGCACCGCAATGAAGAGTGGCCCCCGCTTGCCGCAACTGGAGAAAGCCCTCGCACAGAAACGAAGACCCAACACAGCCAAAAATAAATAAATAAATAAATAATAAATTAATTAATTTAAAAAAAAAAAAAGAATCAACTTTAGGGTGATGGGGAAATGGCTAATCTTGAAGAGTTACTATGATATTCTAAGACAGGATTTTTTTTTCTTTTTTTAGAGTGCTGTGAAATTACATCTAACATTAATACTAGATTTATAAAATAATAAAATCCCTAGTATCCCACCATTCTAACACAATTAACTTTTTTGCAAACAATCTTCAATATGAATGCATACTTTACATATTACCAGAATGTACATACTTACTGACATTCTACCTTGTCCTTTTACTACCATATAAGAAACATTTCCCATCATTTTGCAAAGGCATTATCACTATCATTTCTAATGATTGTGTAATATACCACCTACAGATTTGCTATCATTTATTCAACTAGTCCTCTAATCTTTTATATCTCCGTTGTGCTAAGTTGTTTGCAATTTTTAGCAGCAGCGAACATCTTCAAATGTGCAGTTTTTGGTTTCTGTTGAATAATTTCCTTACAATTCACTTCCAGAACTGGTACTAGTGGTGTGGTGGGAATCTACAGTCATTCCCTGCAGTGAGAACAGAGTAGAAATAAGGTCCAAAGGCCATTCCTAGGATGACATGAAATGTGAATATTGTAATCCTCCATTAAGTCATTCTCATGGAGCCCTAGGAATAAGGATCACAGTTAGTTTTACAGATCAATTTAAGATCAGGTCATTGAAGAAGTTGGACAAGTAGGGGTTCTGAGTTTCTTACAGCATCATGATCTTTGTGTAGCATGTATTGTGAAGTCCTGAGACACTGTAGGTCCTTAATGAGTCCAGTATTCGATGCATAATAAAGATACAACACTTAGCTCGTTAGCAGCCTGGCATAATTGAATTGCACCATTGATACTCCTTGCCACACCACCCAAAGCATCTAAGTAACATCGTCCCGCTGAGTTCTAAGACCTTGGGAAGGGTGGAGCCAATGCCCTCAATTCCCACTCGGCCCTGCCCCCAGCTATTCCGCCAGTAGAAGTTGGAAATGGAGGTCGGTATGTACTGAAGACCATTAGCCAACTCTCACTTCCTATTTAGAGCTGATGTTGTAACAGGGTGCTGAGGAACCAGGGAAAACCAGGAGGAACAATCTGGTTGCTCTCCAGATGTGTAACATAAAGCGGTTATTCTGATTTTGCTTTCATGCACACAGGATCTTTGTCTTACTGACGCCTTAGGAAGTACTCAACAAAGAGTTGTTGACTGAGTAAATGAATAGATGGCCTTTACCTAGCCTCCTGGACCCCTCAGGCTCCCTGTCCCCCAGGCTGCCTCTCCTTGATGTGCTCTGTAGGGGGCACTCTCACTACGGCCTTTGCTGCAGCCAACACCTGGGATGCGGGCAGCTGTGTCTCCATCCTGGACAGTGCTGACCTTGGCTTTATTTATCTCTTTCATCTGACCTCTTGGAAGCTGTCAACAGGGCTCACTCTCCGCAGGACAAAAGGCAGGCAGATGGGGGCATTGAAGCACAGACTACGTGCAGGATGTTTATTAGCTGGTTGACCACTCTAGCAGCTATGAAGCCTCCTTTTGTAAGGCATCATGGGAACATCCTCTGCCTAGAAACTGGAGCCCGGGTTCTTCTTCCCCAGCTGTCTTCCCCATCTCTCGCCAGCCTACTTGAGTTTTCCTCCCTGGCTGTCCAAGCAACATCTCTTGGCAGGTCTCCACCTCCTCTTCTGAGATCCAGCTACCCCAGCTAAGAAGTCAGCTTGTAAACTCAAAACCAAGGAAGTCCTTCCTTTCTCTGTGCTCGGCCTCCTCCCAGGCCTAGCATCTCTATGAGCCTCACCTGGGCACCTAAAGCCCCCTATCTCATTTTACAACAACCAGGAATAGATGTTAAAGGCGGAGTCTTGGTTCCACCAATCACAGACCATACATTCATGTGGGGACCACAGGGGGGAAGCCACCTGCATCCCCCCTCCACTTCCTCTTCCTATAATTCTGAATCTCACATAAAAAGTAGAGAGGAATGCTTCCTGTCCCAGCCCAGCTGTCAAGAGATGAGCTAGAGAGGGCCGCCTCCATCCAGTTGGCCCAGGTTGAGGCCCAGACAATCAGACACCTCCTAGTTCCCACGCTCAGGCAGCAGGCCTGAAGCAGAACTGGTTTCATAATCTCACCTCTGCCAGTGCTTTTTGCATAATGATCTGCCTTTTGGTTCCCACATCACAATCATAGTATTTATCTATGCAAAACAGCACCTCATTAAAAAAAAAGAAAAGAAAAGAAACACACCACCATTGGCCCAACCCTTCATTAGAGTATAATGCACAAGCCCTGGGCACACCTAGGGTGGAACCAGCACCCAGACTGGTCTGGTTTTAGGCTTCTAGGCCTCCCTGGTGCTCCTCATACTAGCTCTGCCCCCACCCTCTCCTCATTCCCCCTGAGTGAGCTGGGCTGCTCCCCAAATCTGTGCAGTGGGAGATGACAGAGGAGCCCTTTGGGACCAAGAGATGGGTCCACGGGGGAATCCCTACCTCCAAGAGGCCTTTGTCCCCAAAATGTTATTTCTAAACCCCTTTCTGTTGTTTTCAGCCTAATTTGTATAATATTTGCTGACTACTGACTTTTTTTACTTTTGTTTCTCGTTAGAATCAAAACTCCATGAGAACAGGAACCGTGTTACACTTTTTAGGGCTTAAACCTAAAGCCCTAAAGTGCTTGGCACATAGTAGGCCCTCATTAAATATTTCTGGGATGCCTGATTCAATTTTTGACTTCATAATAATAAATTCCATGATTGTTTCTCTGCCAAACTATTCCCTGTACACCACCCCCTTTTGTTTCCTTAAACAATTCTTTCAATCCTTAATGCCCCAGGTCTTGGAAATAATAGTTAAAACGCCTTCCTTTTGAACAATAATGTTATGCTTTTTGTATTGTTAGAATGATTTCAATTCAGTGTGCAATATTTAAGAGATACAGAAAGGAAATCAAGAAAAACAGAACACCCCTGTTCACACCAACAAAACCCCCAAAGCATTACTATTACAGCTGAAGCCCCCAGGCTATCCTGACACCATCAGCCCCTTCCCCTTCCTCCCCTTCAGAGAAAAACCTATAGCCCAAATTTGGTGACCATCTGAACTGTTTTACAGTCTACCTATTAGGTTTGCCATCAGATAAAAGACTAACGCTATTTTTCCTCTGAAGCTATTTTTTTCTTGTTGTTTGGGCTTAGGAGACAATGTGGTCAGGACAGGGCACAGTATGTACTGCAAGCCAGGGTCAGACATGTGTTCTCAGCTCCACCCCTGTGCCACACCTGCTCTGCGTCCCAGTTTATCTGTAAAATGGCCCTAATAATACGTGTCTCTTCCCCACTCCTCAGAGTGTGCAGATGAGTGAGATAAATGTAAAGCGCTTGGAGCATCAATCAAGGAAGAGAGCACTAGATAACCCCCAAGAGGGCAGGTAGCACACGAAGCCTCAGCAGGCACCCAAAGCAGATTTCTCACGCCTGAGAAGGGCGGGCTGAGTGCATTTTCCCTCCGGTGCCCAGGCCCACAATGCAGGCACCTTCTCACTACCCAGACAGCTCAGCCTCGTCTCCATGGGGAGGCCTCCCATCAAGGCTGTGTCATGAGACAGTGTCACCTTCTGGCCATGGGGGACTCATTGCATCAGCGGAATTGGCAATGTCTTGCCCACACTGCATCTGGATCTTTCCCGTCTCCCTTCTTGCCTTGTGTGAACCGCAGCTGTACCACCTTCACAGCAAGCTCCTAAGGGATGGAGGGGATCAGGCCAGCTATACTCCAGGAGGAACGGAGAGAAAGTCCCAGCAGAGTTACCCCAGCAGTGGCAGTGTCTGTGAGATCTGTGCGATCGCACCAAGGAAGTAGGCCGGGGGGGGGGCCATAAAGTTGAAGACTCCCTGCTCCCGGGACCCCAAGAGAGAAACAAAGTTAAAAAACACAAAGTCAACATCAAAATACAAACATAAAAAATAGCTCATTTCCACGTACGGCCATCTACCCACATTCACACCAGAGGGCTTCAAGTGTGGGAATCACGTAGGGAGAAGCAAAGCAAGATTGTCCGGCTGGTCTACGAGGCTCCAGAAGGCACACGACATGAGGCAGGATAGTCAGAGGACAGAGGCCATAGACTGAGGTTTGCCCAAGACACCAGCACTTGACTCACCACGGGAGGCCTCTGAGATCATGTGATGATATGGTGGAAGACAGGGGCAAGGCGGGTAGGTAAAAGAGTTTACAAACACAGATGTTATCTATGCTGCAGAAGTCCCTGTCATCGGAAAATATTCCCACGTGTGCTAAGTGCTTTCAGCACTCCAGCGAGAGAGGTGATTCAGAGGGCTGACGTTGCAGACAAGAGCAAGTATGGGAGCAGCAGTGGCTCCCACCCTTGAATCTCCAGGATTCACTGCAAATTCCAGGTACCCATCCTGTGGCTAGTATTCCAGACAGCCCTCGGGACCAACAGTTCTCCTCGAAAAATCCCAAAGACGTGCGCTGGTGGAAGAACTGGAGGCTTGGAACTCCAACATGGGGTGTCACACGTGGCTGCAGATGAAGACTGAGAGGGTTGGGACTGGAAAGCAAATGCCACTATTGGGGACTTTCCTGGGGGAAGAAAGAATCCTGGGCTAGAGAGCTGAGTTCTAGACCGAGCTCAGCCACTTACTATCTGTGTGGCCTCGGGTGAGTCATTCCATCTCTCGGGGCCTCAGTTTCCTCGTTCGCAACACAAGGGGATTGGGCTGAATTACCTCTAAAGTCCCATCACGTTTACTTCCTAAGGACAGTATCAAAGGTCAGGGAAGAGACCGACATTGGAGTCTTCCTAGATGTAATGCTCAGAGCCACCTGAATAGAATGGAGTGTCGAATTAGAACTTGTATTTGGGAAGCATCAGAACAAACTGTACAGCCCCGCTTCCCACAGCCACACACAACACCTGACCTCGTTGCCCTGACGGTCAGAGTATGAGCCAATGCACTCCAAGTTGGGCAACCCGATTCTGGGTCTAGTGCTTCTGCCGGCTGCGACTTCAGGCAAGACGGTTGTCTTTTGGCCGTGCCTGTTTCCTCATCTCTAATAATCTCTGCCTCCTCCTTGCCCTGGGAGGAAGCTGTGAGAATTCACTGAGTAACGTACATAAAGCACTTAGCTTGCAAAGGGAGAAGAGTCCCGCATAAACAGAAGATGACGATGGTGGTTGTAACAGCTGCTTGATTCCCTTAACTCTTCCCCAGCCCTTCATTTGCTGATGCCAGAAACTAACCTGATGCCGGAAACTAACCTGTCGTGAGTCACCACCGTCTTATTCTCAAGGTCGGTTCAGAGAATTCCCCTTGAGCATCAAGTTCATGCCTAGCCTCATGGCCAAGTGACAAGACGTCAAAGAACAAGGCTGAGAAAACATGATGCCAAACCTCCCTAATGCCTGATTTCACTTTGCTTTTTACCCACTAGACTGTACGTTTCATAAAGACAGGGACAACTGGGCCACCATGTTGCCTAAGTGCAGCATTCAGCTGGCACTCAATAAATGAATAAATGAATGAATGAAAGGCACAAACTGCCCAGGTGAGATTTTGGTGAAAGGAAGGAAACTAATATTTTTTAATGCCCACCCTATGCCAAGAGCATTTTCTGTTTTTATTTTGTTTGCTCCTCTCCACAGCCCGATGGAATCAAAATTATTCTCCCACTTTATGGTCGGGCAAACTGAGCCTTGAGCATGAAGTAGTTCACCAATGTCTCACACTATGTCAGTTGTAGGTGTAGCTTTTAAACCCCCAGGACTGCCTGGCTGGATTCCAGCACAGAGCCTTCAATGACCATGGGAAGCAGGCAACCCCCTTGAATGAGGATAAGCTGAGACGCCTTCTTCAACGGGTGTTTGAACTGGACCAGCCAAGCAAACAAGTACATATGACTCAGCCAGGCCCAGACAGCCCTCAGTCCTACAGGACTTGGCTTGGTTTGTCATGGACCAGCAGGGTAACAGCATGGGAAGGGTGTTGCCTGTGAGCAGTAGGAGGGCCTTATCAATGCGGCCTCTTAGGCAACACATGCTGGTTGAGAAAGAACCCAGGTTTCAGGAGGTTCTCAAACCTTTCAGGGGAGCTGATGGAGCTTGGGCTGTCCCTCCTCCCTTCCTTTTTGCCTTTGTTTACCCCCACCCTCCCATCACATACATACACCCCAAATCCCTGATACAAGGTCTCCCCCCCCTCAAATACACAGACACACAACATATTTCTCTTTTACCAGTGAAACTCCTTGGATCCCAGAAGCCTGGTAAGAACTGACAAGCAGGAACACAGGCAATACTAGTGACCTCACTCACCACTGCCCGCTGGGACATTTACGTGTACATACGGTACAGGCATTGCTGCCCTGCCCCAAGTACTGACCCAGGCTCAGCCCCTCTGTTCCTGAGCTCTGTTGACCTTCACTCGTCCCTTGATATAGGAGCAATGATCTCTGGTCTGATATCAGAAGGGACTTGTGCTTTTAAACACCTGCAGTGGGCTTGCTGGAGTGAGCAGTCTTTAGAAAAGCCCGTGAGGACAAGTGTTTACTCAGGCCTTCAGCACTTGTGAAGGAACTACTGGAGGCTGAGAGGCGCTTTCAGCTGAATGTCTCTCCCAAGGTGTGGTGACTCCTTCACCTGGGGCCCCATAACTGCCAGGTGCCCTGTCAATCGGAAGGCTTCCCTAACTGCTGCCCAGAGTAGGGGGATGGGACTGGGTGAGCTCATAGGATTTTTCTTGCTCTCGCCAGAGACCCACCTGAGTCGGCTCTTCCAACCCCTCAGAGACGGGGGCGTCTTGATTAGGAAAATTTGACCCTAGATTTGCTCACTAAGACCTACAGAATAACTTCACTAATCAGGAAGCCCAGAACAAAGACTTGTTCTTAAATGTGTGAGACCACGTCCCAGCTCTGCCAATTCCTGCTGCATTCATTCGCCAGGGCTGTCTCAACAAAATCCCACAGAATTCAACATATTTCCAAATTTACTCAGGCCTGTGGCACTCGTAAAGGAATTACTGAGAGCTGACCATAATGTGCGTGGCTTCAACAACAGAAATGTATTTTCTCATACTTCTGGAGGCTGGAAGTTCAAGATCAAGGTGTCGGCAGGTTCCTTCTGAGGCCTCTCTCCTTGGCTTGCAGATGGCTAACTTCTTGCTGTGTCCTCACATGGTCTCTGTGCGTGTCCCCCACCCCTAGCACCCCACACAGCCCCCTCCCCGTCCCGTGTCTCTCTGAGTGTCCAAATTTCCTTTTCCTATATAGACACCGGTCAGATTGGATTAGGGCCCACCCTAATGGCCTCATTTTAACTAAATTACCTCTTTAAAGGCCCTATCTCCAAATATAGTCACATTCTGAGGTAGTGAGGAGTTAGGACTATTTGGGACACAGTTCAGCCCGTAATACCTGCCTTGGCCAAATCATGTTCCCATTTTGTGCCTTTATTTTCCTCACTTGGAACCCATTTCCAGGCCAGTAGGCTTTCTGAGGAAGACAGTATGGTTGTAGGCCTCAAGGAAGAACTGTGTAAGAAATGCCAAGGGCAGAGTGGGAAGCAGTAAAGAGCCCTCTGTGAGCTCTCCTTGAAAGGCTAGAGGCATCTGCAGAGAAACAAGCCCCAGCTAGAGACCCTCTTCTCTTTGGAATTCCCTCTCCTTACTTCCAAAGGCATTGTAGATTTTGATTTAGCCACTTCCAGGTGAACTCAGGCCTCTGTCAGTTAAAAAAGGAGACACATTTCTGTCTCTGTAAAATATCTGATGCTTCTATTTTTTTTATTATTCATTTTTTTTTCTAGACCTCAGCAGTAAAGAATTGTTATCATACTATTCTATTCATGGTGTCACCATGCTCCCTGCTTTCCCCCCCCCCCACCCCAATAGCCACTATACTAATGTGTTTCTAGATAGCCTTTGATATGCATACTTCCTTGTAAAATATCTGGTAGTATTTTGTGGGGAGTTCTATTTTTAATTTACAAATGGCGTGCTCTAAGTAGCATTTGACTACCTGCTTTTTTTTTTCCAGCTCTAAGATAATTGTATAGTATAATATGTGCATGTAGTTCCCTACTTCTAAGGGCTGTGAGTATTCCATAGTATGTGCCACCACAGTTAACTTATCCATTCCCTTGGTGATGGACAACTAGCCTGCCACAAACAAGGCTGAAGTGAATATCCTAATGACCTGTGCAAGAATTGCTCTTAGTGAGAATCCCAGGAGGGGATTCCGTGACCCAGGTGGACACACCCTCACGGCACTGAGCCCTTCCAGACTGCTCTCTGGGATGGTTGCACCAAACAGATCTATTTAATAAGGAGCTCAGTATAGTGCTATTAAGTTTATTAGCTATTAACAAAAGAATTCTATGCTGGGACATCAGGGTTTAACCCAGCTCTGCCACAGGCTGGCCATGGGGTCTTATGTAAGTTACATCACCTGTCTGGGTCTCAGGGTCCTCTCCTGCCAAGTGAGTGTTCCAGACAAAGTCAGCTCCGAGGCCAAGTCTAGCCCCTCGTGGGAATGCACCCGGGGGAGAGCAGTAAATTGGAGGAGGAACAATATTGGACCCTAAGTCCTGGCTTTGGAAACCTTAGCAGATTACTGAAGAAGACGGTTTCCTCACCTTTAATTTGGGAATACATATGTAACAGGAGTTCTCTGACAATTAAATGAAATGCTGTACATAGAGTACTTGGCACTTTGAGATGTTCAAGCAAATCAGTTCTCTTCTTTCTCTTCTTAACCCACACCCCTTCCCCTGTTTTGTTTTGGTTTGGTTTTAGTTGAAGAATTCACCTTTGCTGTTCTCTCTCTCTCTCAGGTGTAAATACACACAGTAGAGTGCATTAATCTCTTTTTAATAGCTTTACTGAGATATAATTCACATACCATAAAACTCACCCTTTTAAAGTGTGCAATGCAGTGGTTTCTACTATATTCACAGAATTGTGCAACTATCACCACTATTTAATTTAAGAACATTTTCATTCCTCCAAAAATACTGTACCCATCAGTCGTCACTCCCCATTGCCTTCTCCCCCTAACCCCTGGCAACCATTAATCTACTTTCTGTCTACGATTCTGGACATCTCATACAAATGGAATCATTCAATATGTGGCCTTTTGTGACCAGCTTCTTTCATTTAGCATGTTTTCAAAGTTCATACATATTGCAGCATGTATCAATACTTTATTCCTTTTTATCCTTGAAAAATCCACTCTGTAGACAGACCACATTTTGTTTATCCATTTGTCAGCTTATGAACGTTTGGGTTGTTACCACTTTTTGGCTATCATGCATAATGCTGCTATGAACATTCACATACAGATTTTTACGTGGACATATGTTTTCAATTCTCTTGGATATGTACCTACGAGTAGAATCACTGGCCATGTGGTAACTCCATGTTTACCTTTGTGAGGAACTGCCAAACTGTTTGCTAAAAAATCTCTTTGCAATCCCAGCAACCATGCATGAAGACTCCAGTTCTTTCCCATCCTCCCCAACACTTGTTATTGTCTTCTTTGTTTTAGCCTTCCTCCTGGTGGTGAATGAAGTGGTATCCCACTGTGGTTCTGAAGTGCACTAATCTTAAATGAACAGCTGGATGGATTTTTGCAAATGTATACACCTATAAAACCACCACACAAGGGACTTCCCTGGTGGTCCAGTGGTTAAGACTCTGAGCCTCCCGTGCTTCCACTGCACGGAACACGGGTTCGATCCCTGGTCGGGGAACTAAGATTCCCACATGCTGTACGGTGCAGCCTAAACATTAAAAAAAAAAAAAAAGAAAAATCACCACCCAGACTGAGATATAGAACATTTCCCTCGTCCCACCTCCAAGTCACTATCCCCCTACCCAAAGTAATCACAGCTCTGCATCATCGTAGATTAGTTTTTCTGTTCTTGAGCTTTATATAAATGGAATCATAAAGAATATACTCTTTGGGGTATGGCTTCTTTCATTCAAAAAATGTTGTATCAGTTGTTTCAGCTGTTTGTTCTTTTTTATTTCTGTGTAGTATTCCATTGTATGAATATGCTGCAATCTATTTATCCATTCTCCTATTAGTAGACATTTGTGTTGGTTCCAATTTGGGGTTATTATGAGTAAAACTTCAAAAACAGTCTCGTACATCTCTTTTGGAAGACATATGAACTCATTTCTCTTGGGTATATCCCCAGGAGTGGGATTGCTGAATCATGGGGTAGTTTTAGCTTTAGTAGATGTTGCCAGTTTTCCAAAGTGGTTGTACCAACTTATACTCCCACCAGCAGTGCATGAGAGTTCCAAGTTGCTCTCCATCCTCACCAGTATTTGAACATGTCAGGCTTTTTAAGTTTTAGCCATTCTGATGAATGTGTAATGGTATCTCCTGGTGGTTTTAATTTGCACTAATCACATTGAGCCCTTTGTTCATTGCCTTTAGTCTGAAATTTAGCTAAAGGAATCTGATAGCTAATACCTACCTCTCCTTGGTGATTGCTGGAAGAGCTGAAGAATTGGATCCCCCAACAAGGGTGAGGTCTTTATATCCCAGATCCTTGGTCACACTCTACTAATTAAAGTGAACACTGATATAAAATGAGTTGGTGTGGGTTTATTCATTTTTTTAATATTTATTTATTTATTTTATTTATCTTTTTGGCTGAGTCAGGTTTTAGTTGCAGCATGTGGGATCTTTCGTTGTGGTGCTCGGGCTTCTCTCTAGCTGTGACATTCAGGTTTCTCTCTCTAGTTGTGGCGCGCAGGCTCCAGAGCGCGTGGGCTCTGCAGTTTGAGGCACACAGTCTCTCTTGCTGAGGCGTGCGAGCTCAGTAGTTGTGGCATGTGGGCTTAGTTGCCCCAGGGCATGTGGAATCTTAGTTCCCCGACCAGGGATCGAACCCACGTCCCCTGCATTGGAAGGTGGATTCTTTACAACTGGACCACCAGGGAAGTCCCTATTCATTTTTGAATAATAAGTATTTTACTTCCAGCTCCTAGAACTCTCTTGCAACATATCCTTAGCCCAAGAGAGATGGAGAAAGAGTATTCTCAAAGAAAAAAAATCAACCAAACTTCAAGGCCAAGATTTAACCATGTTTAAACAAAAGAACTTTCCACTTAAAAGTTAAAGTCAGATCTAGTATGTAATAGATGTTTAGGCTAGTGGAGTTTTTCAACAGAAGGTTTTTTAATTATTTATGATATCTTAATGAAAGGAGCACTTGAAAGAGAGTCGGTTATTTTTCAAAGACAGTTTACTCTGTCTTCAAGTTGGGTAAGAATTTCAGGAGATTCCTTAAGATATTCATATCGTCCAGGCTTTGGGAAGGATATGAAATTGTGGGCGAGTGGGAGGATGCTGAGAGAATTGCCGAGGCAGTTGGTGAAAGGAGCAGTCCAACTACAGACAGCTTCTGCAGCGTCCACCACCCAGAACTGTGGTAAGATGCCCAGGTCCTTTGGATGGAGGAATTTCAGAGACACAGAGGTATGAGGCAAGACATGGCGTTCCCAACCCGTCCACACTAGGTCCCATCTAAACAGGACCTTCTTCTCCAGCAGTAAACTTCCATCTCCTCTGCCCGACAAATGGCACTGATGTATTTATGTCTTGTTAAGCCGTGGGGCAAAGGAGTAAGCCCCACGTTAAACAGAGCAGAAATCATCCCACAACATTTATCAAATACTGAAACAATTTTGAATGTGGAAAATTTCTTCTGAATAGGGAAATGGAAAACTACAGATATAGAATCATATAATCCTAGAGCTGGAGGGAACCGTGGAGGTCATCAGTTGAACCTCACGCCTACTTCTGGAATTCACATTACGACATCCCTGCTGTCCTCTGCTTGCACGGTCCTGAGACTGGGGCCTTTCTCAGCACCTCCGAGGAAGATTTCCATTCATTGTTGGATGACTGTTAGATACCCGTCCTTACATTGAACCAAAACACTCCTTCTGGAAACTTCCACCCTTCAGTCATAGTTTGAATAAATCTATTTCCTCTTCTCCATGAGAGCCCTTTGGGTATTTTAAGGCTGTCAGCCTGATCCCTTCTGAGAGTATTTTTTCCCAGTTCTTCCAAATAATCCATTATAAAACACAGCCATGGTCAGGCCTCAATTCACTGGAGTGGAGTCTTCCTAATGCTTCTTTCCCTTGTCTTGAAAACCAGATCCATGTCAGGGATCGGGGCAGGGAACCCACTCTCAGGGATTTGCCCAAAGGTACAGGCAGCACTTCTGAGAAATGTAAGGTATATACTGTGGTATCGGAGGATTTTATTTTCAAAAAAGTTTTTAGCAAGTTGGAGTATTTTTGGGAAATAAGTGTGACACTGTTGACCCCGATCTGCAACAAGCCCAAGTAGTTTTCCCAGGAGAGGGGTGGGTTCATGTTAATCCAATCACATACTCAAGCTCACTTTAACTCTTTTCCAGGCACATATGAGGATAGCAGAATAGCTCTGTCTGGAGACTGCTGGATCTAGAGCAGCAGTTCTTTGTTTTATCCACCTGGGCAAAGTGGCCTCGACCAGTGTGGGAGAGGAAGAGGATGTGGATACTTCAGAGCAAAAGTTGGGTGAAAACAGCCTGTGTTCATGCCTTACCTGATATGCAGGTAAACTAACTGCTTCATCATTTCATCCCCCACACCCTGGGTCCCAGGGGGAAGTAGTATGCTTGTGAGCATGCGTACAAGTGTGTAGAGACACACACAGACTCACAAGCACACACACATGTCCTTAAGGCCTTTCCTATCAGCATCCCCACTTGTATTCAACTACCCATCAAAGCCAGAAAATAAACACCAGGTCTTTACAAGAAGAATCTTGGCCTCTCCTTGGAGGCTGAATGATTTTATGGTAGAGGCAATTTTGAGCAGCCAGCAAAACAAGACAAAGGTCTTATTTGGTTTACCAAGCCCAGGTTACGCCCATTGTTCAGCGGGCCAAGCATCGTTAATCAGTACCAAGACCTTTGAATAGAATCTTTACCAAATAAATCTGTGTAGATATTCTTGCTACACAATGATAAAAGTACTATTCTGGTGAGGAAGCAAAATCACTAAGGTTTTAGGCAATATTTCCTTCCCTATAAAATAGAAAGGAATGCCTGTCCCAGAGATATAAAGGAAGGGAAATCTATAACTTATTATAAAACCAATTGCCAAAATACACTAAATGGGGCTTTCTGGAAAGAAGGCATTGTGCATAAAAGTCCTAGGAGAACCTCTCTCCCCAGTTCCTTTTTACATTCCCATGCAAACACATAAAGGGGAAAACTGCGTGATTTTGAAACCCAAGTATCCTATTTTTAAAAAATCATATGTCAAAATTGGAGGATACAAAAGAATTCTAATTACAACACCAAGAGGAATGGTTATGAAATACCAATAATGGTTGATAAATGCTCACCCTATTTAATGAAATACATAAACAAACCTTTGACCAGAGGCATGGACGTTAGCAGGTCACCATCAGGGTGATAGAAGCCTCTGAACACACCTCTGACAAGGGTGAAGGTAATTAGAGGGCCGGGTGTCTCCCTTTGATAAATGGTGCTCTCTGAGAAGCCCAGCTTGAGAGGGAGCTGGAAATAATCAACCGTTGTTTTGGAAGGGGCTCTCCTAGATCCTCTTAGATTATCATGCAGCCCATTCTACAGGCCTCCCATCTTCCCTCCTGGTTGTCAAAACAAATCTGTGGGAGAGGCATTCTCAGGAACGTATGATGCTCAGTTTAATATGGAAAGTGGGACTTCGCTGGTGGTGCAGTGGTTAAGAATCTGCCTGCCAATGCAGGGGACATGGGTTCGATCCCTACTCTGGGAAGATCCCACATGCCATGGAGCAACTAAGCCCGTGCACCACAGCTACTGAGCCTGTGCTCTAGAGCCTGCGAGCCACAACTATTGAGCCCGTGAGCCACAATTACTGAAGCCCAAGTGCTTAGAGCCCATGCTCCGCAACAAGAGAAGCCACTGCAATGAGAAGCCTGCACACTGCAAGAAGAGTAGCCCCCGCTCGCCGCAACTAGAGAAAGCCCGCGCGCAGCAGCAAAGACCCAACGCAGCCTAAATAAATAAATAAAATTTAAAAAAAAATACAGAAAGTGATCCTCCCAAGGCCTGGGAAGAAATGAAGAAGCCGATTTCCTCTGCAGCCTTCACAGAACAAACTCTAAGGGAAGGGGCCGTTTAATGGGGTACATAAGAAAGATCTGAAATTTGTGGCTTCTTCAGAAAGTTGCCTCTCCGTTTCATTGTAGTCATCTAAAAGGTTAAGTCAACACTATGGACTGTGGTTCAATCCAAGCCTTCCCTCTTATTCTCTTCTCTTACTGGTCTTATGAACAGTGGGACCTGTTTACCCACTGCTTAGAGAAAGAGCATGGGACGAAAGCACTGCCCTCAACAGGGGTTGTTGAGTTTTTAAAGGATTAGCATACAATGAAACATGTCGCACCTAACTAGGCTTTTAATTCTGAATCTCAGCCTC
Source organism: Balaenoptera borealis (assembly GCF_965194805.1). Lineage (NCBI taxonomy): Eukaryota > Metazoa > Chordata > Mammalia > Artiodactyla > Balaenopteridae > Balaenoptera > Balaenoptera borealis. The sequence goes on along the minus strand of NC_138866.1, from coordinate 32,922,208 downwards.
CAGACTTACTAGCTGTGTGATCTTCATATCTCTTGAATCTCCATTTCCTCATCTACAAAATGTGGCTAAAACCTAGGTTGCAAAGATTAAATTAGTTAAATGAATTCAAATTTCATCCCAGTACCTGGCACATGGCATCCAGGAAACAGTAACTACTATTATAATCAACTTTTCACTGCTGATTCATTCATAGGCTCTAGAAATTTTGTGCCAAAGAGTCGATATTATGAAAATCATTCATTGTGCAGGGAAGCAATGTCAGATTCAAACTGTAGAGAAATAATTTGGTAACAAAGTCCTGAAATCCATGTGATTCTTGCTCCTGAGATTGTGAACAGATACATTCCTACAAGATCCAACTGGTACATTTCTGCTGTAATGTTATGGAAGGGACTGGGTCTTAAACTAGGCAAATGTGAGTCCTGGTCCCAGCAACACTACCTTCTAGCTATGTAATCGTGGAACAGTTACTCAGAAAATAATTTGTGAAGTTTATAAAGCATTTACCTGTTTTGATAATTTTATAATGCCATGTTTTCTTTTTATAGTCATTTTAATAGCAAGACCTTGCATTTTTAAAAAGGAAGCTTTAATCACTCTTTCAATTGTTTTGTTTTGCTTTTAAATTAGAGAACTATGTTACGTAACATTTGGAAAACAGAAAAGAGGAAGAAAAATCATAATGCTACCCTCCTAACACAGCCACCATCTCCATTGTTATTCTCTTACAGTGAAAGCACCCTCAAAACCACAATATAATCTTTCTTACCTGCCTTCCCTCCCCCATTCTCTCAATTGCTCAATTGTTTTACTGGCTTGTTATCAAACTAAAACACACACACACATATCACACACAAAAAATATTAAAAAGGGCAAAATATATAGACTTCAAGGATTCTATCAAATGGGCCTGCCCTACCTATGATCCTTCTCAATCTTGCATGTGCTCAGAAGACATTGGCTTTTGACTAATGTGGGCATTATCAGGAAGGGAACTGAGAAAACCACAGATAATACTCTCTCGCCAAAATTGAATCCCCTTGGGTCTTCACATCTGGATTAGTGGTACCATTGGATGTTATCCATTCAGAGGTCTCTAACAAAAAACCTGAGGAAAAGTGACCAGAAAGATGGAAGAGATATAAAAAACAGCTGTGGAAAAATTATCTGATGTGCCTGGCACTTTCCTGTTTGAAAAGCCAAACGTGAACATGGCGTTAAAGAGAAAATAGCATTAAAGAGAAAATAACCTCAGCAGAGATATACTATTTTCTGAACTATCTGGGAGGGGGACACTTAGTGAGGAGGAGTGAAGACAATTCATAACACTGCTTCACCCAAGGGACAGTAAACCTTGAAACTCTGCCCTGAGAGGTACTGTGTACTGACAGGAAATAAAAATACATTCAAAGAGGCTTGGGGGTGGAAGGCTGGGGGCCAGAGTTGCCAGATAAAATACAGGACACCCAGTTAAATTTTAATTTCAGGTAAACAACACATTTTTTTAGCATAAGTATCTCCCATGCATTCTTTGGGACATGTTTACACTGAAAAATTATTTGTTGCTTATCTGAAATTAGAATTCAACTGAGGGTCCTGTATCTTGATTTGCTAAGTCCAGCAGTTCTACTTGGAGAGGGGAAGTTAGGCAGAAGGAAAAAGAGGCAGAGACTGAGCAATAAAATGAAGTAGTGTTAGCAAAATGTTAAGACTTTTTAAAAAGGTTTGGAGTTAATAAATAATGGAGTCATCAGTGTTTATAAATAATGGAGTCATCAGGGTTTACTATGCAGACTGTGAAAGCTTTCCTAATTGAGCCTCTAAAATTTAGAATGTTTCCCATCACAGAGGTTAACTGTGCCTCCCTGTCAATGTCCCCTGCCTGGGTGCCTTTGGGCAACAAAACCTGAGCCGTGCAGATTGGGGTGGATGCAGCATTAGAGCACCTGTGTTCTTCACCCTCCCTGTCTACCCTCTAACCTCTCAGAGGTCAACCCCCAGAGCCTATGCAACCTGCTCCCAGCCTCAATCCACAGGAACCTACTAAGCACCAGACACCATGTAAACAAGAGCCCAAGTACCGGGTCCTAGGGAAAGCGCCCAGTATATGTATTTGTTGAATGAATACTTGAATCAACTCATTCCCTTCAAAAGTCTGTCCCCAGCATTCTCTTACGGTCTCCGTTTTCCTTATAAAAACTCCTTAGCTTCCCTCCACACTGAACTCTAATAAATACCTGCACCTTGACCCATATGAATGAATGAATGTCAGGCCATATGGACAGGGATGGAAATTTTGTTCATGGGCCCGCCTGACCCTGCATGTCCTTCATGGGCAATACCATGTCCCACTTGTCTTTAAATGCTTCTGGCTGCCCTACACATATTATGGTGGCTCCTGTCACTTAGGGGGTTAGTTTTTCCCCGTGGTAGTTCCGTGTGAAAAGTCATCTTTAATAAGTAATCCTGTACAGATGCGTGAGTAGGGACTATGACCAGCGTATACCCTGACTTCGGCCGATATAAGTTTAGGCATCTGAGAAGTGTTTGGTCCTGTCCAGGAAGTAGCTGGACCATGAAATCAGATATAGGGAGGAAGTCTATCCGTGGGAGGGGCCCCTCACAATGGAGCCTAAGGGGACCAGGGGACACAGGAATGCTGGCTAGGCTGAGGAGCTGTGTAAACATGGACCGCCCAAGGGAGCTTTGGCTGGAACTCATTTCCCTCTACCTCTGCTCAGGTGTCACCATGAGTCCATCCCAAGCTTGCTGAATTACTCTGTCCACGTTAAGGAGTGAGGTGCCCTGGGAGTGTCTGTGATCCCGTAGCTCTTAATGTTTTAGTTCTCCCTTTGTGAATGTATCAGCTTATTGAATGAGACAAATCAGCACATCGATTTCAGAAAATCTCCACTGACAGCCACAACTGCAGACACAAGACAGTGAGATAATAAAAATTCTTTTACTCACAGGGACTTTTAGAAAATCTAATTTGTTTTCTCTTCCCCTTGATGCCTTATTCATGATAGGTACTTAGCAAATATTAATTGAATGACTGAATATATGAATGAATGAACGGCAGACGTTCAAATCTTCTTAGATCCATGAGAATGGACCGTGAGACCAGGCTTCACGCCATTGTGTGAAAAGCCCCAGAGCAGTCATAGCTTTACCACATATGAGTCTTGGACTGGGACAAGTCACTTAAACTCCACTATCTTCAGCTTCTGAGGCTGTAAATGAGAATAATCTCCTGCCTTAAAGGAGTTTTGAGATTCAACTGAGAAGTCATATCTGAAAATGGCTGTTACATAGATCTAAGATCATCAGATAGGATACAAAACCCAGTTCTTCTACCATATGACCCAGCAGTTCTACTCCTGGGTATATATCTGAAAAAAAATAAAAACACTAATTGGAAAAGATACATGCACCCCAATGTTCATAGCAACACTATTTACAATGGCCAAGACATGGAAGCAACCTAAGTGTTCATCAACAGATGAATGGATAAAAAAGATATGGTATAGATACACAATGGAACACTTCTCAGCCATAAAAAAACAATGAAATTTTGCCACGTGCAGCAACATGGATGGATGTGGAGGGCATTATGCAAAGTGAAATAAGTCAGAGAAAGACAAATACTGTATGATATCACTTACACGTGGAATCTAAAAAATACAACAAACTAGTGAATATAACAAAAAAGAAGCAGACTCACAAATATAGAGAATAAACTGGTGGTTACCAGTGGAGAGAGGGGGGAAGGGCAATATAGGGGTGGGGAAGTGGGAGGTACAAACTATTGGGTGTAAGATGGGCTCAAGGATGTATCGTACAATGCGGGGAATATAGCCAATATTTTATAATAACTGCAAATGGAAAGTAACCTTTAAAAATGGTATTTAAATTTTTTTAATTTTTAAACAATCATTATTTTAAAATTTTAACTATACTTCAAAATAATAAAAGAAAATCAAGCTGAAAAAATTTTAATGAAAATAAAAAATAAAACAGGAGGAGATAAAAAACAAACAAACAAAAAGCCCAGTTCTCTCCATCTTCAGCTGTGAGACCCTGCTTCAGTTAGTTAACCTACCCAGGCCTCGGTTTTTTCATCTACAAATGGGAATAACACTCACACCCCCGTCCTTGACTTGTCATAAAACTAAAATGAGATTATATATACACAAGAGTGCTCAAAAGGTAACCTCATGTCAGTCTCCCTCCTCTGAGTTCCATTCTCTGTATATTTTCTAAATAGGATGTCATCTTGCATTGCCCGGACTTATTCTCTGCCAGCCCACCAGTCTGTACGTAAATTAATTAGGTGATAAGTGTTTCCTTGACCGTTTTATTATTATTATCTTTATCATTTTGATGATGATTATTAAAGCAGGTGGCCATCTGATTGGCCATAGGTCATGTATGCGAAGCAACTGCAGTGGTACCTCAGGATTATTTCCTGATCCAGAACCTGTCACCCAGGTGTTTCCTCATCTGCAGGCTCACCCTTGAGGTTTCCTCAAATTAGGTCTTTCAGAAGAGACCCACCCACTGGAGCTGAGCTTTGAAGGGACTGACCCTGTGGTGTCTGAGGAAGTACTTCACGGGGGATGGCCCCAGCCACTCTCTCAGGAAAGCACAGGGACCTCTCCCCTGCCCCTCCCCACCCCCAGATCCTCAGGCAAAAGCAGAAGAATCCAGCAAGGCTTCAGCCATGAGCCCCGTCCTCATTGTCTCCAAGAACTGCCCGGGGGAATTCCCTGGTGGCGCAGTGGTTAAGAATCTGCCTGCCATTGCAGGGGACACAGGTTCGAGCCCTGGTCCCCTGGTGCAGGAAGATCTCACATGCCGCGGAGCAACTAAGCCCGTGCGCCACAACTACTGAGCCTGCGCTCTAGAGCCTGCGAGCCACAACTACTGAGCCCACATGCCACAACTACTGAAGCCCGTGTGCCTAGAACTCGTGCTCCGCAACGAGAAGCCACTGCAGTGAGAAGCCCGCACACTGAAAGGAAGAGTAGCTTCCACTCACCGCAACTAGAGAAAGCCTGTGTGCAGCAACAAAGGCCCAACACAGCCAAAAATAAATACATAAATAAACAAATAAATTAAAAAAAAAAAAAAAAAAGAACTGCCCGGCTACACCAGATAGGGGTTTGGGTTTTGTTTTTGGTTTTCATTTTCAAAAATCATTTTCAGAGTCCTGAACAGTGGGCTGCTTTATACTATTCACGTCTCTTCTTAAACCACCGTATCACTTTATTGACTCTGCTTGTTCCATGTAATAGATGCCACCCTTTTGAGGGCATCATGAAAGGTGCTTTCTGTCAATGCCAGGTTGCGAGGCCTCACGGTCTAACACCCCGGAGGGTTACACCAACATTCCCATGCACCTCTGTACTAGTGACAACATGCTGGGACCTCTCATCCCAAAGTCCTGGGTCAAGGTCTCCTGGCCCTTATCACTTGTTTTCACTGAGGCAAAACGCATCTGTTTGGTATGTGTATAGATTTTTTAACACCTTTCACAAAGTCTAGTGCTTGAGACAAAGTCAGCCCAGGTTCTGCATTTTGTCCGTATTTCAGCAACTCTTTTGCTTGATATTAAAAATAGCTTTGCCTTGTCCATTGAGATCAGACCCAGGAGACAGGTGCCTGTTATTCTATCTCTGCTTCACAAATAGCCCTCTATGAGCTCGAGCATCTATCAACACTTCAGGGGTCTCCAGTTACAAAACAGGGCCAGGCCTTGGTACCTATGAAGGTAAGCTCGGCTGAACTCTCCTGAGCCGTCCATGAAGTTCATGCGAGGCCTACACAGTTCCATTCCCACCACGGACCACCAACTGTGGCTCGAAACTGGGAAGCAGTTAAGAACATCTCCCACACTTAGGGTATCCTGCATTTCCCAGGCCAGAACCTACAAAAGTGTCCCTCAGACAGTGCTGGTAAACAGATTGCCCATCCCCCTCTCCCCCTCACTGCCCCCCCCCACTCCCACCCCAAGCCCATCTCCTACTCTGTGAAAGACCGCAGCCCCTGCGGTTGCCAAGGGAACCAAGCCTTTTATTCCATCCCAGTGACTGGCTTGTTGGGGCTGAGGAGTGGGGTAACAACTGGTGCCCAGGCCTTTAGAAGCCCCCCACCAGACCCTCCATTTTCTCAAAGCAGGCAGGGGTGAGCTGCACCCCAGTTGCCTTTTCACCCAAGCCCAGCTGGGTGGCATGGAGCCCTTGGGCTCTCAGGAGCTCCCTGGGCTGCAGCTCAGGGAGATCAGGGCTCCCCAGGCCCTCCTCTGGCCCTGGCCCTTTCCAGAGGACAATAGCCTCCATGCAAGGGAAAATTCCATCGCCTAGGGTTCAAGTCTCCAAGGAGTTGCTGGGGCCTCTGATGAGCCTGGAGTGGGCTCTGAGGAGCCGCTGCAGCTGCCTGGCTTGTTTTCCCCCTCGCTGTGTTTTGTTTTTAACCCCTGAGCTGCCAAGGATTGTTTTTCCCCAGCAAATGCCTGGGAACTGAGAGGAAAGAAATAAGGCTTTGTTCCCTTTGGGGAATGAATTGGGAGAGACAGGCGGTGTGAGGCTCCCACCCCTGCACACACATCTACCCCCCAACCCATACCCAGGAGGCTGGGAGCAGGGTGCTCCGGGGCTGCGAGTGAGCCCCAGGGGCTAGTGCAGAAGCGGAAGCTGCTTCAAGTCGGCAAAGCAGCCGAGAGCCATTTTCTGGGGCTCAGAAGATATTCAGGAAATAGGGATGTTGGGAACTGGAAATGTCTGCTCTTTCCCATTTCAAACCCCCAAACTGACTCATGCTTTTCTCCCCCTGCTGTTCCTTCCCAGATCTGCATAAGGAACTCTGGAAGGAAAGTGGAAGGAACTCAAAGTAAAAAAATAGGAAGATCAAGACAAGATGCGTTTAAATACTAGGTTAATAAATGGAAACACTTAGCAGTCCCACTTCTACGTTTACCAAAAAATCCGTTTTACTCAGGAATTTAATTTCATTGCAAATCAGCTAGAAATCAATGAAAAGTTTGGCCCGCTGCCATTTTGTTTTAAGAACGAATGAATCGCAGGTAGGGATCCATAAGAGAATTTAAGGATTATTTTGATCCCATTTAGAAACAGCAAATTCCTTTTTCTTTTCTATTTTTTTAAGGTAGTAATTGTTTGTATTTATTGAATGTCTGTTATGAATCATATGCGTTCTTTTTCTTCCAATTTTATTGAGAAATACTTGACCTCAGAGCAAATTTCTAAGAAATCATCAACCCGCTCCACTTGCAGCAGGCCAACCAGCTGTAGTGAATGTCCACCCAGGTGTATTCAAGTACGGACTGTTGGTCTCTCCATCAAGAACGGCTGAGACAGAAAATGCTCTTGTCACTCTGCAGACAACAGAATGCAAATGAACACAAGCCAGGCCTAAGTGTTGACGGGATACAGTGGATGGTCTGCAAAGAGCATCTCTGTACCTGGGCATACCTGCTTCACTCCTTGAAAGAGGATCCCTGACCCTGGTGTGTAGGCAGTTGGGGAAGAGGACGATGTGAGCTGATAGAATCAAAGGTGCATGCTCACGTTGGAAGAACGCAGATTGGTACATAACGTACGGACGTGTGCAGGAGAAATAAATGTTATTAAAACTTCAGCCCTGTTAACTTTTCACGCATTCAGCTGAGGCTCTGGCTCCCCGTCTATTAAATCCTGCTGACACAGGGTCCCACGTTGCTTTTGGTCCATGCTTCCTCCAGTGTGGCAAGACTACATTTTCAGAAAGCTGTTGGGCAGAGTGAGGCAACTCAAAGCTCTGAAGAAGTGTCTACGTGCCTTTTAGGATCGGGGTTTAACCTCCCCCCAGGAATTTCCCAGCATACAGACAGAGGCCTTGAGAGAGCAGATAGAAGGCTGAGTCAAGCCAGGGCTCAGCATCCTTGAGCCTGGCCGTGGCTCCCCTCATGTCATCCCCTGCTCCCTCTCTTCGTCTGGTCCACGTACATGGAGCCCCAAGCTCCTGCACCTCAATCCATACTCCCCATCCCAGTATCAGGTACCAAGCCAGAATCGACACTGAGCCCAAGGTCTCCGAGAAGAGGGCACTGCCAGCAGCCCTGAACCAGGCCATCTCAGAGGTGGGCTCAGTGCCACATAGCCTAACCCCCACCAGTGTTGACTGTGCATTGGACCATCTATATTCTTTTTTGCAGCTTTTCTTAAGACAAAATGCTGGCCATTGGGAGACTGGCCAGGGTTAAGGTGGAGCTTCAATGTGGCCGTTTTCACAGCCCCAGCAAAGCTCCTGGTTGGTGCCAAATTCTCACTGAGTTGAATAGAATGGAGGAAAGCTGACCAAGCCATCAGAATAATAATAGCTAACAGTTACAGAGTGATCACACACCAAGGATGTTCTAAATGTTTTCTGTGCATTATTTTCACCTCATGCTAATCCTATAAGGTAAGAGCTACTATTTTTTTTATTTGATAGATGAGGAAACCAAAGCAAGGCTGCAAAGCAGGCAATCCCGTGCACAACTACTGCCTCCCCAAGGCAGCCCAGTCCAGAAGCCTAGGTTGTTTGCCAGCGTCAGGAGGCCTGGATTCCCATTCTGGCTCGGCCTTTTATCCATGCGAGTATTGCAGACTGTCTCAGCTCCTAAGCTCCACTGCCCTCCTTGGTCAGGCACGAGGTCTTCCAGACCTCCCAGGTCCCTGGCCATCCTCAGATTCTATGAAGAACAGTGACAGGCAGCACGAGTTGGCACGAGGATGGACTCCAGACAGGGCAAACCTGACAAATCACCACTCACCCCACACATGAGCTTTACTATGCACGTTTCAGTGTTTGGGGAACTATGTGTTCTTTTGAAATGTGTCTGTTTGGGTCATGAGTAAGTATTGGCAGAGAGAGGACGGGTGCCTTTTTCCAGTTAATGAAGTGAGGCTTCATGGAGAAAGATTTTCTTAGTCACATTTCCTGTTTCACACTGACCTTTTCAAAGGAAACCCACAAGTGAACCAGTGCCAAGGCCTGCTTATAAGATCTACTTACAGGTATAATAAAGATGATCTAAATAAAGACCACAGTGGGCCCAGCTTAACCTGAATCAGTGGAAAGAGTAAGACACTAAGAAGGTCTGATGGACTGAGATAAAGGGGATAGTGATACTCCGTGAACTGCAAAAAAACAATGACATGTAAGAGATTTGAACGCTTGTTCAACAGGGATCCAAGCAGAGAGGCGGAGAGAAACCCTGCAGCAATCTCCTCATTGGTCTCTATGTACTTAGGGCTTAGCCTCTTGTTAAAACAGAGGCTCTGAAATTAAGAGAGATGCTTGGCATGATTTCAAAAGAAGGAATGATGCCTGCGTTGTAGAATTAGTTATGGGAATCGAGATTATTTAGCCTGGTGAAGAAAGGACCAAGAAATACCTGAGGAACCGGAAAGCTGGCGAGGGTTGGTTACTTGATGGACGAGATGGCTGAGGTGTGCCTCCACAGCTGTGACCACAGAATGGGAGGCCTGCACAGGAGTAGAGACGTGGAAAGTTCAAGGATGTGCTGAAGGTGCCTGGAGAGTGGAGCAGATTGCCGAGGCCAGGGCTGGCCTTACCTTCCCAGGAGAGTTGGACCATCAGGTTTCAGAGCCTAAGTCCCATGAGAGGAAGGGGACCAGCTACCATCACTGTGCATGTCTACACAAGGAGAATGTCACAGAGGAGAGGTGAGGTCTGGAAAGCTTTGTTTGTTTTGTTTTAAACAAGGAACCCTGGAATTGGACTGATGGTAAAAAAAAAAAAAAAAAAAATCAGGCAAAGGAAGCAGTGGTAACGTTAGCAAAAATGGAACAGGAAATAGGGGCCGGAGGTGACAGGCAATGACCCAGAGAGCACCTAAGAGTTAGAGGGTCTTGGTTTTTTTGTTTTTTGTTTTTGTCAAAGTAAAAAAGGACTTTTTTTTTTTAATAGGTAATACAATCCGTGGTCAGAAATAAAAACAGAGAAAGTGATAATGTCTCACTCCCACCTTGTCCCCTCGATCTGTGCAGTTCTCATGTCCATATGCCCATCTGTATGCAGTTCTTGCATAGCCTTCCAGAATTTCTTTGTGTAATTATAAGCAAATGTAATTATAGATACTTGCCTTTTCAATTCTTCTTTTGCACAAGGTAGCATGATATCACATATATATAGTATTGTGCTCCAGGCTTTTTCACTCAAAGAAGCATTCCAGAATTCTTACCCTATCAGCGGGTAGGGAGGTTCCTGATGCCTTTTTGCACAGGGAATTGAGAGAGAGGACCCTGAAGCGTTCCTGACTGGAATGCCTTCAAGTCTCTTCCCAGCTTGCTTCCACGTTTCTCTCCCATCCAGCTGCACACCTAAAACTCTCACCCAGACACAGAGTCATTCTCAAATCCCCTCAAACCCTTCTGTCCACCCCAGAGATTTCTTACTCAGGCACCATATCCAAGAAGGTCCCTGAGGAACTTACAATAGTCTGTTTGTCAGAGAAGAAAGTAACATTGCAGAGAGAGAGCGCGGCCAGATGTCAGCATTGCAGAGGAAGAAACGCTCCTTCGTTCCCAGAGAGCCCCTGGCCCTTTGTGAGGCAGGATGGAGCCCTCAGCTGCCGAGCCCCGAGCTTCAGGCCGCCCCTTACCCCAGTGTTCCCTCAGCCACCCCACCCTTTCTCAGCTCAGTCGACCCAGCTGCCCTCCCCCGGTGACAGACCTCCCAGGACAGAGATCTTCAGTTTCCTCCCTCCTCCAGCCCTGACCAGCCTGGAGTCTGAGCGACTTGGGGACCTGGAGGCCCCTCTCTGCCAAGTCACAGTCGGGTGAGGCCCGAGGGCTGGTCAGATGGTGTCCACATGCTCCTCAGCAGGGCACAGGTGGGAGTGGGGAAGGCGGGGTGGGCACCTCTGCCAGGCCATCACTCCACATCTCACTCCTCCCCTGAGGTTGTGCCCTGATCCCTAACTGCTCGGGACCACCCCAGACAGCGTCATGTTCCCAGGGGTTTCCACCTGCCGTTCTGTGACTCCCCTGAAATAACATTTTGAAAGGCGGTATGTGTGGTGGTTATGAGCACTGGTTTAGAGTCAAGCAGTTGTGGGCTTGTGTCCTGGCTCTGGCCCTCACAAGCTGGCCTGAGTACACCACTTCACCTCTTAGAGCCTCAGTTTCCTTATCTACAAAATGGAAATAATACTTATTTGGGGGGATTACTATGAGGATTAAATGAAGATGATGCTGAGACACAGAGAACAGACTTGTGGTTGCCGAGGGGGAGGAAGGGTGGAGGAGGACTCGATCGGGAGTTTGGGATTAGCAGATGCAAACTAGTATACATAGGATGGATAAACAACACGGTCCTCCTGTAGAGCACACAGCACTATATTCAATATCCTGTGATAAACCATAACGGAAAAGAATATAAAAAAGAATGTATGTACCATAGAAATTAACAAAATGTTGTCAATCAACTATACTTCAATAAAATTTTTTAAAAGAATATATGTATATGTATAACTGAATCACTTTGCTGTACAGCAGAAATTAACACAACTTTGTAAATCAACTATACTTCAATACAAATAAAAATACGTAGCACAGGGAGATCAGCTCGGTGCTTTGTGACCACCTAGAGGGGTGGGATAGGGAGGGTGGGAGGGAGGAGATATGGGGATATATGTATGTGTATAGCTGATTCACTTTGTTATACAGCAGAAACTAACACACCATTGTAAAGCAATTATACTCCAATAAAAATGTAAAGATAAATAAATAAATAAATATTTTTTAAAAAATAAGGTGATGCTATTAAAAGTCTCAGTCTGGTGTGATCAAATGCTCCAAGAGTGGCCACAGTTGTCTCTCCTCCACCTGCCCTGCAGAGCCTAGCACCTGAGCACAAGGAACAGGTGGTCCCCTGGCTGGGGGCCACCCGTCCACAGGCTGGCTTTGAAGAGACTCACGCAAGTGGCAGCCACAGGTGAGAGAGGGCATCGGTCAAGCTAGCAGTCTCAGTGTGGGCCTCTGCCTCCTAAATTTCAGGGCACAGAAAGGCCCTCCTGCCCCTTGTTGCTCAGAGTCTCCAAAAGCACCCTTAGCTCCTGACCCTGGAAAAACATACCCACACGGCACAGGAGATTGTTTGGAAAGGCCTCTCTTTCCATACACAGCCGCTGCCTGCTTAGCCGGCGAGTTTCTAGTTTTTTTCTGCAGTCCTGGTATGTAGGCCTGGAGGAGGATTGAGTCTGGCTCCAGCACAGCCCCTTGATAAACTCTGAGAGGGAGCGAGAGGCCGGGCAGGGCCCACGCTGTGCTCCACTGGCACCTGTGACACCCCCTCTACAGAGCCACCCGGGGGCCACGTGCTGGCAGCGTCCTCGCCCTCTCCAGGCCCCGCACCCAGACCAGACCCTGCATGAAAAGAAGTGTCCACAGTGCCTGTATCCGACCAGGCTCTGACACGGTAGCCTCGGGAATTCACCCCCATCCGGGGTCCTCCCACTCCAGTCTTTTCAGGAACTCCTTATACAAGGTGAGATGTGGACCCACAACAACATAATCCATGGGCACTGCCAGGGTAACTGTTCACCAAGGAAAGGAGTCAGGAGGATCCCCAGTCCAGCAGTCTCCCCATGGGGTCACTCCAGCATGCTGTGTGTCCAGTGCTATAGGTGGACTGAACCTGAACAGAAAAAATTCCTGGGAAACCCAGCCGTTTTTGTCCTTGGGTCCCTGGGTTGTATGTTTAGAAGCTGTCTTGGCTTAAGTAGCTCTGTTCAGTTTTAGGATCTGCAAGGAGGATTGCCAGCCCAAGATACTAAACGGCCAGATCCATTAGACTCCTGAGCTCCCAAGGGCGAGGATGAGGGGTAAAATGACCCCAGGGTCCCAGCACCTTTTAACAACTTCCTGCCATGGCTCCTGAGACCCGGTCTGACATGACCCTGCCCACTGGCCAGTTTCATCTTGAGTCACTCCCCGTTCTTCTGTGTTCCACCCACAGACCCTCCCTCCATTACTCCAAAGCATTTCCCATCTCACCCAGGTGTACCCTCTTGCCTGGGATAGTCAACCCCTCCCCTTGCCTGGCTAACCCCTACTTCACCCTGTTCTTCTACATTTGAGTTTTAAAACCTAAGTGCAGGATTTAGGTTCATCTTAGCCAGTTGAGATCTTTCAGGAGGCTAACCCCAGCCCCCAGTGTCCTGCCTATTTATCTTAATGTGTGACATCTACTATTTCCAAATAATCCTTCCAATGTTTTTATAGTTGCTGTTGGTGCAGCTCCCTATAAGTCTTCGTCATCAGGTTGGATAGGAATGGGTCCTGCAGCCGCTGCTAGAGACTTCCTTCCTGGAAGTTGACATTTATCTGCCCATCTCCATGCTAATGGCAAAAGGATACGGTGGTTTTCCTGTTATCAGTTGCTATGAAACAAATCAGCTCAAACTTAGCGTTGTAAAACACCAGCCACTTTATCATGCTCTCAGATTCTGTGAGTCAGGAATTTGGACAGAGCACAGTAGGGATGGCTCTCCTCTGCTTTATCATGTCGAGGGCTTCAGCTGGGGAAAGTGAATGATGGGGAAAGGGCGGGTCACCTGAGCAGTGGGGGCTGGAATTATCCAGAGGCTTCTCCATTCACACGCCTGGGACCGGTGTTAGGATGACTCAAAAGTGAGCTCAGCTGGGACCGCCCCACTTAGACTGACATGTGGCTTCTCCGTGTGGCTTGGGTGTCTCATAGCCTAGCATTTGGGCTCCAAGTGAATATTCCAGAAGGCAGAAGCTATAGAGCCTTTTATGACCAAGCCTCAGAAGTCACAGAGCATTACTTTCTCCGTACTTTACTGATCAAAGCAGTCACAAGACTGTCAGATTCAAGGGGAAGAACACAGACACCCCTCTGGATGAAAGGAATAAGAATGTCAAAGTATTTTAGACCAGCACTGGAAGCCTATACTGGTGCAGAAGCACTTAGAGCTGGGAGTCCCTCACCAAGTCAGGGCATATGTTCTTGCTGTCAGGCTACTCAGTGGCAATAAGTAATCAAGGAGAAGCAATATTCAGGGTCTCTGAAATGCCTGCAGAGAAGAATATAGGCCAGGCTTCCACAATTAGGACACTTTAACAGAACTGAGATTCCAGGTGGGTCTCCTGATATTCTCCAGAAGCCCAATATCACAACCGGGGCATGCACAGGGTCAGACCAGCAGCATGTGACATGATGCCATCACACAGGTGTAGCTGAACACCTGCAATCCTCCTCCTGAGAGCGCATGAGAGTTTATCAAATGCCCACATTGAAATTTAAAACTGTCTATGGCAGGTTCCTGATCTGACAATTCAGACATTGTATCAAAAAAGGAAGGGAACCAAGGCTTGTTCCTGGTGAACCTATACCAGCTTCTAGTGATCACCATGCAATTCAAAAGCACATAGACCATCCTTAACCATCTTGGCTGAGATCAGTGTGGATCTCCCCAGACTGGGAAAGGGAGTAGTGAGTACACACAGATCAAGAGGGAAATAGGAGAAAGCAAGGAGGAGGTCTTTAGAATTATTCCTAAATTCCTCTAGAGATGTGAGAAGAAAGGGATCCCAAGGCCCCGGGGTTTCAGGTGGTCCCAGCCTGCCAGCAACCTGGCTCTTCCTCAATGTCCTGCTTCAAAGCATGCCCCATTTCTTTCAGAAAGAAAAGCATCTGCACTGAAAGGGAGTCACTTGAAGGCCATTTTATTTCACAGGGTGGAGTATTTGGGACTTGGGAGGAGCAGCAGAGGGGAAATAGCTTAGAGATAGATCTGAGAAAAAGTGAGGAAAGTGAAATTGATTTTTAGGGGGTGGTATACAGTTCTTCCTGTGGAAGCTGTGTGTAGTAACCCAGAGTACTATCACTTGCCGTAAGTCATCAACCTCCAGGTCTCTGGCGGACACAATCCTAGAAGTCCAGAGCGGGATGATACCTGTTCTGAGACAATCTAGTCCAGCCCTCCCATTAGAGGGATGAGGAAACTGTGGTAGAGTCCATTGT
Organism: Balaenoptera borealis; assembly: GCF_965194805.1. Taxonomy (NCBI): domain Eukaryota; kingdom Metazoa; phylum Chordata; class Mammalia; order Artiodactyla; family Balaenopteridae; genus Balaenoptera; species Balaenoptera borealis. The sequence continues at coordinate 32,907,151 of NC_138866.1, read as the reverse complement.
ACTCACAGAATATCCAGTGCCCCCCCTGCATTTCCCAGTCTTCCTTGAAGCTAGTTAGGGATCATGTGATTCATTCTGACCAATAGACTATAAGTGACATGTCAATTCCAGGCCCAAACTCTTAAGAGATGGTGTGCCTCCTCCATCTCTCTCTTCCCCTGCCGTGGTGACCTTACAGGCCACATGCTTCAATAGTATGGCTACAAGATGGAAGAGGTTCTATCCATCCTCATCAGAGCAAGAAATAAAGCTTGATCATGTTAAGCTACTGATGCTTTGGGTTTATTTGTCACTTCAGCGTGGCCTGGCTTAGCCTGACTAATATGGAAATTGAGTCCTAGAGAAGGGAAGTATGAATATTGAGTAAACTTGAGTGATGCCTATCAGATCCTCCTCCATCAGGAATGCAGAATCAGTGCGGGTACAATGGTAGGATTTTCTGTACAGGGGTGATGGTCAGGCTGTATTGATCTGCTCACTTTTGTGTGGTGCTTTATAATTTACAAAGCCCCTTCATGGACCCTACCTTGCTTAATCCTCCAGCAACCATCTTGGCAGGACCATCTTCAGCTGTATTTTCTTAGGACTTTAAAAGACAAAAGACACGGCCAAAGTCATACAGTGAGGAAATGATGGAGCCAAGGCTAGAATCCAGGCCTTCCCCCCTAACACCACCTAACTGCGTCTTTAAAAAAGATTGTAACTCTCTTTTGCCCTCCCCTCTCCAAAAAGATACTGGTTGGTATAGGCTTATTTTTTCCCGTAGGTCTATTTTTGCAGAAAGTTTATTTCAATATGTAAATAAATATTTAAGTTTTGCCTTGAGAAGATTGTGGTAGCCTTGGAGATAACTGGAGGTACCCCAAGGAGTCACGGAGCCAGGGCTGGGAAACTCCACCTTCAGGGGTCCCTGGCTGAGAGAGTCCCCTTGGCCGGTCCCTGAGGAGCCAGAGCCACTGTGGTCCCTATCAGACCAGCAAATGAAGAAGTTGGATTGGACCACATCAAAGCAAGATTTCTTCAAAAACTCCAAATCAGAGCCAGGTTCCTCTTCTTCACACCATAGAGAGTAAGTAAGAGGGACCTTCTGGGGCTGCTTCCTCTTTCAAACGAAAGGGGAATGGCTACAGGCCTGAGAGTGGCCATTTATGTCTGAGAGTAGGCGACAAGTTAAAGGCCAAGCTCAGGGACCCAGCCTCCCTGGGGCCCTGTGTTTTCCAAATTACAGCCTCAGCCACGGGGAGCCTGAGAGGCCCAACCCCTCTGCAGCCCCCAACCCTGGCTACCCACCTGGGCCCACCTGATCTGGATGTCACTTCAGACCCTCATAAGTCCTTCTCTCCTGGTCAACACCCAAATGGAAAACCCAGTCCTGGGGTCCCATTTCCCCTCTAGCTCCTTTCTCCAAGGACCTCCATAGTCTGACCTCCACCTTCACCTTGATTCTAAAACTGTTCCCACCAAGGCCATCACCAAGATGCTATTGTCCAAACAAGAAGACTGTAGCTTCAAGTCAGGCGTCATCACTTAGAAGTTTCTGACATTGGGTAAGCTACTTACCTTCTCTGGCCTCAGTTTCCTCATCTGAAAAATGGGGATAATAATAGGACTGGGTTGTAGGGTTGCTGTGAGGATGAAATGAGTTAATGTAGGGAAAGCACTTGGAGAAATGCCTGGTTCCCATGGTGTATCATGTGATGAATAGAAGTTATCAATCCTTCATCCAAAATACTTGTGGCCAAAGATCATAACTTTTCTCTTTTTTAAATTGAGATATAATTGACATATAATATTGTACTAGTTTTAGGTGCACAACTTAATGAGTTGATACGTGTATATATTCTGAAATGATCAACTGCAATAAGTTTAGTTAACATGTCTCTCCCATAGTTACAAATATTTTTTCTTGTGATGAGAGCTTCTAAAATCTACTCTTAGTAACTTTCAAATATACAATAAAATATTGTTAACTATAGTCACCATGCTGTACATTACATCCTCAGGATTTATTTATCTTATAACTGGAAGTTTTTACCTTTTGACCACTTTCACCCATTTCTGCCACCTCCACTCCCCACCTCTGGTAACCACCATCTGTTCTCTGTATCTATGAGTTTGGTGTTCTCTTCTTTCTTTCTTTCTTTCTTTCTTTCTTTCTCTCTCTCTTTCTTCCTTCCTCCCTCCCTCCCTCTCTCTCTCTTTCTTTCTTTCTTTCTTTCTTTCTCTCTCTTCTTCCTTCCTACCTCCCTCCCTCCCTCTCTCTCTCTTTCTTTCTTTCTTTCTTTCCTTTCTTTCTTTTTTTAGAGTTCACCTATAAGTAAAATCATACAGTATTTGTCTTTCTTTGTCTGACTTACTGCACCTAACTTTTCTTATTTTAGAAGGTAATATGGTATATAACCATCTCGTAACATACCTTCCTTGGTGGGTGCCAGGGCAGTGCCCCATGGTCAGGCACATTTGTGATTCTGCAGCAAATATGTCGATGTTCACTCGGAGAGGGTTAAGTAAAGACAGCAAAGAGCCTCTTCAGTTCAGGTCAGGTTTTGCTGCCAGATAAGATTTGGCAACACATTAACAACAACAACAAAACTGTTTTTATTGTTGAGATGTTTGGATTTCAGCCTTTCAGACAAGGGATTGTGATTCATATTAATAGTATTACTAGTATTCATATTTACACATTGGGATTTTTCTGTCACCTAGAATGTAATGTGTGCTCGATGACTCCTCCCCAGGAGGCCCTGGCTCCAGAGGTCTCCCCTGCAATCTCACCCGCACCTCAATTCTCTCCCCTTGGATGCCATAGCCCATGGGGGTGGGTGCTGTACAATCTGAGATCCTTTTATGTTGATATCTGCTGCATAGCCCCATGTACCTAAGTCAAATCTTTGAGGGCAGGAAGAGTGTTTTCTAATTCTCTGGTCTTCTTAATAACAAGTACAAAGTTGAGTAGACATTCGGTGCTTAAAAATGCCTCCTGCATGACTTCTGCTGCCCACTCTATGATTCTCCCTCTAATGTTGGCTTGCTTGGCACTAGAAGGAGACCACATGGTGTCAGGAAACCATGTGGCTTCTGTGTTCACTCAGGCCTGGGTTTGCAGCCCACCAGGCACCTCACTGGCCACCTGTGTTTCTCTTTATCTCTAAGGCTCAAGTTCGCATCTGTAAAATGAACACAGTAACCCCCCAAAATGTATTGAGCATGTTCAATATACTAAAACCTTTCCTAAGCCCCTATATGCTTTAATTCACTTAATTCTCACAACGACCCTGTTGAGACTACCAGTTCTCCAGCAAATGCCAGGCACTGTGCGTAACATACAATTTACCATTTTTTCCATTTTAAGTGTACAATTCAGTGACATTAAGGACATACACACTGTTATATAACCATCACCACTGTCTCTTTTCAGAACTTTTCATCTTGCCCAACTGAAATTCTCTATCCATTAAGCAACAACTCCCCATCCCCCCCATCCCAGCCCCTGGTAACCTCTGATCTCTGTCTCAATGAATTTGACTATTCTAGATATTTCATATAAATGGAATCATACAATATTTATCTTTTTGTGCCTGGTTTATTTCACTTAGCATAATGTTTTCAAGGTTCGTCTACATTGTAGCATGTGTCAGAATTTCCTTCCTATTTATGGATGAATAATATTCTATTGTGTGTCTATACCACATTTTGTTTATCCATTCATCTGATGATGGACACTTGGGCTGCTTCCACTTTTTGGCTATTGTGGATAATGCTGCTGTGAACATAGGTGTACACATATCTGTTCAAGTCCCTGTTTCAATGCTTTTGGATATACAAATACCAGGAAATGGAATTGCTGGATCTTATGGTAATTCTATGTTTAATTTTTTGAGGAATCGCCAAATTATTTTCCACAGACGCTTCAATACATTTTAGTTATTATTTCTTCATCCATTCACTCATCACACAAACAATTAGTGAGTGTCATCCATGTGCAGGCACCTTGCTAGGTTCTGGGAACTCACGGGGAGATTGTAGCATGGCAGCACATAGGAGGCACAGGCAACGGTACAAACAGTACAAATGCACGGCTTGGGCTTCTTCCCTGTTTGGCCCGGTTTATCTCCCCATCTACCTCCTCTTACAACAAGTTGATGACTCTTTCTCAGCACCGTTCCCATTTCACAATCGTCTCTCCCACCACAGTTCAAAAACCTCTCCACGCACCTGCAGGCTGAGAGAAGCCCCTTCCAGACTCTCCTTATTCTCACCTTTCTACCTTCCTTAAGACTACTTTGAATCACATCACCTTCCCTGAAGCTTGCAGAAGCTCTCGACCATTATTAAACTCTCACTTGTCAATCATGGACCTACAACCTCTCTCCCATCCCATTGGTCTTCATTACTGTCTGGTCCCCTAGGCATCCCCCACCCCCGCCACCCCAAGCTTCCACACACACCCCTCCCTGTCCCTCTATTCCTCCATCCTGGTGTCTCCCCAGCTGCCCTGGGGTCCCTGCCGGGCCCAGCCTGCCTTCAAAGTGTAGCAAAAGTTGGATTTTCCATCCAGAAATACGAAACATTCTTAGTGACATAGTCACATTCTTTTGTGAAGGCTTTCTATATGAATCCCACCCTGAAGCTTCAGGCCACTCCTATTTTACCGAATCAATTTGGTTTTAACAAATTTCTGTACATGAACCCTCTCTCACCACCTATTTCCATTATAAAATTGGAAGATGGTTTGAAAGAAAATGAGCTCATGGAAGGTCTCCCAAATGTCTGCTGGGACAACTATGGGTTCCCATCCCAAGGACCTGGAGGGTCATGTTCCACGCCGTTCCACCGGGAACCACAGCTTGGGTCCTGTTCTACAACATTCCTTGGGGAACCTCGGCCTTTTACTTTCACCCTCTCTTGGCCCCCTTTCTGCTAGGGATCTTCAGTAGGACTCAAGCTCAGCCTCTCAGCGGTAGAGAACTGCCTTGAGGTGAGCTTGTCCCTCCTTTTCTCCTATCCTATGGTTGGCAAGATTTTCCCAATGGGCTGCTTGCTGCTTTCAGGCCTTTTGGAGCCAACTTACCTGTGGAGGTTAATGTATAGATCCCCTCCTGACATCCCCCAAAGTCTCTAGCTCACGTCGAATCACATGGTTTCCTAAATCCCAGTTTTCTCAAACGGGAACAATGGGGAACTTCAGTTTTCCCTTCTCTTCTCCACCTCCCACTCAGTTCTCACAGTTTCCTCTGAGGCCCCTCGACCCATAACTGGCTGGGAATTCATGCTCAGCCAACCTGAAACATTAGCATACCTAAAAGCCACATTTACATTTTATTACTTTGCAGGAAGATGACTTACAATACAACCTACAATAAATGGAAGAAAAGAGAAATTGACACAAGTTCTCCTGGGTGGAGGGTGGGAGATATATACCTATATATTATTTTTAAGACTTTTTTTTTTTAATGAGAAGGTGATTAATGAAGTAGCCAGGCCTGTGGTATGCCGGGTGTCTTATACCACTGGTGTTTCTGCTTCATTTACCCAATTCTTTTTTTTAACCAGAGGAATTTTTCCCTAATGGGGAATCCCCTGATTTTGCATTCAGAGCTCTCCAAATTTAGTTCCTCCCCTCTTTTTGTTTTGTATTTATCTGTCAAACACAGCCAGACTGAGAAAGTACACTTTGAAGTGCTGGGGTGGAACATTTCTTAAGGTCTACTGTGGGCTGTGCATTTCTTAAGTTCAAGCCTTGAAAAAGGGTAAATCATTCCAGGGCACCAACTGGCCAATTTTATGCATTAGAAACTCTAAGATAAATTTGAGCAAACTTGCTGGAATTCAGTTTCACATCCATCTTGTTGGTCCAATGAGTTGATGCTATGTTACATGACAGCAGGGCTCCCCAGGGCCCCTGAAAAGCAAGGGCCATACAAGCCTTTGAGAAAACTCTCCTTAGCTGATGCAGCTGACCCTCTCCTACTCGGTCAGCTCACAGCTCCTGGAACACACCTGCTGCTGACACCGCCACCCCATCCCGCATCAGGACCCTCCTCTCAGCCTGCACCATAAGCAAAGGCTGGTGACACCTGGGGACAGAATATCCGGAGATGCCCTTCAGCTTTTTCAGTGTCCGGAGAAGAACACTGCCTCCCTCTCTCAGTGGCTCTGCTAAGATCACAATGAATACGAAGGGAAAATCAGACCATCCAGAGATGGTGCTCAGGGACCCGTCATTGAAAACCTTTCGGGGGAGGGTGTCCAGGGCAGCAGCCCTGTCTAAGGCCATCCCCTGGCACTCCACCTGGACTCCACGCCCTTGTGTTGCCCAGGGGTGTCACTCTGCACTGGGTGCACTCTCCCTGCCCAGTTTCTCCTCCTCTACTGAAGCATTCCCGTCAGTGCACACACATGTTTTACTACTTTCCATCAAGAAAGAAAGAAAGAAAGAAAGAAATTGGGGACTTCCCTGGTGGCTCAGTGGTTAAGAATCCGCCTGCCGATGCAGGAGACAGGGGTTCAAGCCCTGGTCCGGGAAGATCCCATATGCCGTGGAGGAACTAAGCCCGTGCACCACAACTACTGAGCCTGCGTTCTAGAGCCCGTGAGCCACAACTACTGAGCCCACGTGCCACAACTATTGAAGCCCGCGCGCCTAGAGCCCGTGCTCCGCAACAAGAGAAGCCACCGCAGTAAGAAGCCCGTGCACCGCAACAAAGAGTAGCTCCTGCTCGCCGCAACTAGAGAAAGCCCGTGCGCAGCAATGAAGACCCAACGCAGCCAAAAATAAATAAATAAATTTATAAAAAAAAAAGAAAGAAAGAAAGAAAAAGAAAGAAAGAAATCCCTTGGAACAAGGTCACTCTTCAGCTACCACCTTATTTATCTTCTCCCTTTTGGAATAAAATTCCTCAAAAGAATTGATTTTCACAGTCACTATCCTCTCTCCTCCCATCTTCTCTTGAACCCTTTACAACTGGGCTTTGCTCCCCACCACTCCCCCGAAACCGCTCTTGCCAAGGGTTACAACAGTACCCACTGGTCAATTCTCAGTCCTCATCTTCCCCACCTCTCAGCACCATTGGGCCAGTAGACCACTCCCTCCTTCTAGAAACTTCTTTCTCCCAACATGTCTCCCAACATGCCTGTCTCTGATTCTACCTCCCTCACCACTGTTTTCAGTCCACTTGACTAGGTCATCCTTAACTCCAGGCTCCATCCTAGCGTCCCTCCTTTTCTCTGGCTATGCTCACTCCGGGGACGACCGCATCCCATCCCTGCTTGGAGAAGCATCCATATGCTGACGAGTTCACTTCCTGGCTCTGACCTTTCCTAGCTAGGTGACCTTGGAGAAGTCATGTAACCTCTCCGTGCCTGGGTCTCCTCATCTCTGAAATGAGGTGAATAATAGAATCCTGTTCATAGGGTTGTTATTATAAGGATTAAGTGAGTTGGTATCTGCAGAGCACTAAGACATGCCTGGTAGGTTTATGAAGTAAATGCTCTTCCCACCCCTTCGCCTGGCCAACCTCAGCTCACACTCTAAGTCTCAGTGTAAATGTTGCTGCTAGGTTTCTATGTGCCTTCTTCTCCTTGTCAGACTTATAAAATTGTGATGGATACATTACCTCTGTGGCTGTTGTATCTCTCTGCTACCTGGTTAGCCCCTGGAGGGCAAGGACAGCACCCTCCTTTGCTCTATCCCCAGCACCCAGAGTGATGGGGGCCTGAGGGGTGCCACCATGAAGAGTCACTGGATGGATGAATGAACCACCACACACATGAATAGATGGACTCCAAGTGGCTGCTGTGGCCATGGGGCTTAATTAAGGGGGTGGATCTCTCCTAAGAAAGGGGCTGAAGAAGAATCTTGATTAGGACACACTGAAGAGCCTGGGCCATAGAAAGGCTGTGAACTTGCATCACCATGACCACCACGGAGGCTCCTGTGTCCCTCTGTGCCCAGCTCCTGTGCCCTGGATGACAAAGCTTTATCCTGCAGCTGTGGTTGGTGCATCTGAGCCACCTGATGTTCTGTGGCTGAACAAGGTCCAAGCTAACCCACAAGGTACGGGAGGCAGGGATTCAGTTTATACCTGAAACTGAGATTCAGTAAAGAGCTGGTATTTCTGAAATGGACTTACTCTGGCCAGCCTGACGCCATGGAGGCAGCCAGTGAGACGAGAAGGTGGCTGCAGTCAGATGGACCTGGATTGAATCCTGGCTCTGCCCCAGGTCGCTTGTGTGACCCTGGGAAGAAATGGTTGAAACGCTGAGCCTTCAGTTATAAAATAATAACACTCCTAGTGCTGTTGGGAAGATAAAATGAGGTGCTATGCTTAGCACAATGGTGGAAATGAACATTTTTACTTCCCTTTCTCCAACCTGGAATAGAAGTTTTCCACAGGCAAGGAAAATGGTAGAGATTAAGAAGCTCCAGGAAGGAGCAAAGCATTTGCTGCATCATGAATTACACCTGTTTGACCTTGGGTAGGGTGAATTCAAGCATGACTCAATTCAATTCAATTCAACTCATTAAAAAACTATTTGTAAGGACCCTGCTTTGGGCACGGCTATGTGACAGCCTAAGGAGAAGATAGCAAAATTTCAATTTCATACCTCTCTCTTTTTGTTCCTCTAGAACTCTGTGTGTAAAGCCATAAGGGACTTTTTTTTAAAGTCTTTAAAGTCCTGCTCTGTTAATCCCATGATTCAGATGGAATAAGCTTTAATGAGGGGAGGAAATTATTGCTTGAGTACCAACACTGTCAGATGCCTTCAAGTGCTTTCTGATGAAATTCCCTCCGCCACCAGGTGACGCAGGTATTCTGAACACATCACTGAAATGAAGCCCCATCTCTAGAGTCCCAGCGGGCAGGGCCTCCATGAAGGGCTGGAAAATCCCCGAGACTCAGAGTGCACTTAATCATTCTGCCATGACTTGGGGCTTTAGGGAGAGACCAGAGGAACCAGTTCAAACTTGCAGAAGTCCTAAGCCCTAAACATATGGTACCATCTGCAATGTGATTCAAAATAAAGACACTACAAATTCATAAAATGCAAAACTTGCGTGTATGCTGAAGTTAAAATTGCTTCTTTCTAGATGTATCTCTTTCCAAACACAATGTTCTGGATAATTTTATCAAAGCTGCATTTTTTTTCCTTATTGCTTTGGGACCCCTGACTTGCTAGTACCCTAATGAGGCCCTTGGTCTGCCTATTGGGTTGGGGAGCAGCCAGTGTCTGCTGGGTCCTCACAGATCAGGGGTGAATGAGGTCAGGCAAGGCCAGCTATGTCCAAAGCCCGCTGCTGAGGAGTTATCAACTCTAAACCTTTCATAGGGGCGTCCCTTATAAGCACGACTTAGAAAAGCAGAAAACACTGATGAGGCCCATGAGATAACCAGATAGAGAGATAACTAGAGAACTGTTTCAAGGTCAGTGGATTTGGCTGGATGCTCAAACTCATCTTCACTTCTTTTTTCCCCTCTCACATGAAAAGAAAAGATAGATGTGTAACCTCTCCATGGGTCAGCACAAGATTTTCAGGTAGAAAATCTTGGTCCCCGTTGAATAACTCCCAGGGCTCAGAGGGTTCCTTGGGAAATCTGTTGACAGTTTCTTGTGGTCTTAGACCCAGATGCTACTCTCCAACAGGCCTTGTGATCATGATTTTAGGTATCTCTGGGAAGACATTGAAAGAACACAGCCTCAAAATAATACTCGGCCTTAACATCCTAAGGAATGCATAGCTAAAATGGCATAATACCCATTGTTGTCAAGGATGTAGGGAATAGCAATTCTCATAAACTGCTGGAGGGAGTGTAAATTGATATTTCTTTTTTGGAGCACAAATTATAAAACCTATCAAAATGTTAAATGTGTACACACCTTCTCTGACTCAATTATTTCATGTCTAGAATTTTATCCTACAGAGGTGCATTCACACAAGTGCTCAACAATATATGAGCAAAGATATTCACTGCAGCCATTTTTATCATTTTTTTAAAACAGGAAATAACCTTAATGTCCATTAATAAAGGAATAGTTAAATAATGTATGGTATATCTGTTTTATGGTATATTACGCAGCAGTTTAAAAAAATAAGGTTAAGATCTACCTACATGATATAACATGGAAAGAAGCCCACAACTGCTCATTAAGTTAAAAACACAAGTTTTCAAACAGTATGAACAAAATTATATTTTTAAAAAAAAGTATGTATATATATATTTGTATAAGCATAGGAAACATTAGGAAGATATTATGTCATTTGTGGGGAGGGGCTCTGGGTGATGGGGTAGAAAATGTGGGACTTTTATTTGCTGTTTTTCTATATCAAATTTATATTTTTTTTCATATAAGGAACATATGTGACTACTATTAAGTTTGTTTTATTTTTTTAAGAAAGTATGGAGGCCTTTGGTGATGTTTTGTCAACAACACATGCCACGACCAGAGTCAAGGCCACCTCACCTCCATGAACACTGTTCCAGACTCCATACTCCTCTGAGTATGCTGAACCCAAAGCTTTCAGAGAAAGATGCACGCTCACCTCCTGCCAGGGGAGAGGAAATGCTCACTGCTCTGTCTGCTTGTTGCAGACAGAAAGAGCTTTGCAATTTACACAGTGCCTTCCCTAATGTATCTCCCAACATCCTGGGAAATGGACAGGACAGGATTTTTTACTTCCATTTCTACAGGGGAGGCTGGGGGTGGAGATGTGGGAGTTACTGATCCAGCCCCTGATCACATGACTGGAAAGTCAGAGAGCCACCCCTGGATCTGGTCAGAAGCAAGTTAAGCTGCTGCGCTCTCTCCCAGTGAAGGAGCATACCTGTCACCAGGACCAGACAGGAGGTGCCACTGGGCCAAAGCAGGCTCTTCCTGGTCAGGTCTCGGTGGAAACAACCCACATTGTCTCTTAACTTTTCATTTTCAAGCTGACACAGTCAAATCTGACTGTGAAATCTGACACGTCAGGGACCCATCCTGGCTCTTGAAACTAGGTATCTTTGCACGTCTCTGTCTTCCACCATCTGTTGCTTAGTAATGCATTGGTTTGGGCTGAATTGTGTCCCCCCAAAATTCATGTGTCGAAATCCTGACCACCAGTGCCTCAGAATGTCACTGAAATTGGGGATAGCATCTTTAAAGAGGTTATTAAGTTAAAATGAGGTCATTAGGGTGGGTCCTAATCCAATATGACTGGTGTCCTCATAAGAAGAGGGAATTTGGATACACACATACAGAAGGAAGACGATGTGGAGACACAGGGAGACGATAACCACCCACAAGCCGAGGAGAGCAGCCTGGGACAGGTCCTTCCCTCACGGCCCTGGGAAGGAACCAACCCTGCCGACACCTTGATCTTGGACTTCCAGCCTCCAGAACCAAGACAGTGAATTTCTGTTGTTTAAGCCACCTGGTCTGTGGTACTTTGTTACAGCAACCCTAGCAAACTAATATATGCACCTCTCAGAAAACAATTTTGTGTTCCTTACCTCCCAAATTCTTGAGAGAGGACCTCATTTTCCTGTACAAATCATAATATCATCTAAAAAATTCTCAAGAGACCTGCATTAAGATAGTCCAGCTCTACAAAATAATCAGTCCTACTATCCTAGACTAAGAATTCTTTAGGTGGAACCTCTCAACAATAAGTGAGGAGGACAAATGTGCCTTGGGTAACTCTAGCTTAGCAAATGTCTGTAGGTGAAGCCAGGTGGTGGGAACACTTCCAAGAAGGATCTGGGCCCATCTGAAGATGAAGAACCCCGCATTGTTTTGCTTCAGGGTCCTCGGTCTACTTACAGATAAAATGAAATCCCTCAGCATATGAATCCTAGGAAATAGGAAGCCCTTTAATTTGTTCCAAAGAAGACAATTTCTGTTTTAAAAGTAGGGATTTATGTATTTTTATGATAAAGTAATACTCCCTTTTAGAAATTTTGGAAAATATAGAAAATGTAGAAAAAAGAAGAAAATCACTATAACCCTACCACCCCAGACCGTCTTTGTTTACATTTTTGTGTATTTTTGCTTTGTTTTACATAGTTGTATTTCATAATTGAATACAGTTATATATACAGTTTTACATACTTTTTTATTTATAAAGCATTCCTGCATGTTATTATAATCTCTCTGCAAACATCATTTGAAATGACTGCAAAATATCCCATCAAGTTGATCAGTTTTCTCAAATGTGAACTGCAGAAAATCTGCACCAGAATTACATGACGTATGTTAAAAATGCAGATTTCTGGATCTCATCCCAGACCCACTGAGTCAATCTCTAGGAGTGGAGGCTGAGGATCCTCAGCTTAATAAGCTTCTCAAGTAACTCATCAAGTTACAAAAACTTGAAAACCACTGAAATTGGTGTAACCAGAGTTTGATACCACCTTACCCCAAATGTTGCACACTTCCATTGTTTGCAATTTCTCCTTTTATATACAACTGTGTGAAGAACATCTTCATGCATAAAGCATATTGCAAATTTTACAGCATTGCCTTACGATGGTTTCCCAGAAGTGATACTATTTTGAAAGATATGAACATTTTAAAGACTCTTGATAACACACAAAACACCTGTACACACATTCAAGCACATAGCTTGCTCAGGTGTCAGGGAGAAGTCAGTTGCCAATTACTTATCTGTATTCCTGATATATACTAGCTTTTCTTTTCCAGCTCTCTTTTCAACAGAGTTCTATCTTTCTCACTGAAAATATTGAGTTGGATCACAATAAAGTAGGCAAGGAATGAGCAGACAGTCAATAAAATGTCCTTTATTGATACATAAAAGACTCTGGCCTAACCCCATGGAAAGCCAGGGCCACAGGATAACCACAGGCACTCCAGGGATTATAGATGCTAACCAGAACTCAAAACAGACACAGTATCACCCCATGCACCCCTGTCGCACATGCCCCAAGAACAGTGCTCTCCTGGACTCAAGGTAATGAGTCAACTTGAAGGCAAATGCACAGCAAGGATGGATATAGGTGGAGGCTGGGTTCACCCTCCCCGCTGAGGAGAAATCATCTTTCGAAGAACAAAGAACACAGCAGCTGGCAGGATCTGGGGACCCCGATGAGGAAAATTGGTTCACAGAGCCATGATGCACTCACGGTAGGGCAACTTACAAGCTGACAAATGGAATGTCAAATGCATAGCCCGGGGACTTCCCTGGTGGCACAGTGGTTAAGAATCTGCCTGCCAATGCAGGGGACACAGGTTCCAGCCCTGGTCCAGGAAGATCTCACATGCCGCAGAGCAACTAAGCCCGCGTGCCACAACTACTGAAGCCCATGCTCTGCAACAAGAGAAGCTACCGCAATGAGAAGCCTGCCCACGCACCGCAACGAAGAATAGCCCCCGCTTGCTGCAACTAGAGAAAGCCCGCCTGGAACAACGAAGACCCAACGCAGCCCAAAAAATTAAATAAATAAATAAATTTTAAAAAGAAAATGCATAGCCAGCATACTGGTATTTGACTGTGTGTTGAAAATGGCTCGGAGCAGGGGCGGGATGGAAGGAAATGATATGGAGATACCGGCAAGCTAAAGCAGCCCACTCTGCCACTGAATCAGGGCATTGAGAACTCATTCATTTGTTTAACTGGCCTTTATATAGCATTTCCCATGTGCTAGGCTTTGGTCTAAAAGCTTTACAAATGCTAACTTGTTCAAGCCCCACGATTAAGCCTGTAAGGTATCATCACCCCCATTCTACAGATGAGGAAACCGAGACACAGCGAGGCTAAGTAACTTGACCAAAGTCACACAGCTAATAAGTAGAGAAGCCAATATTTAAATCCAAGCAGTCTGGCTCCAGAGCCTATGCTTTTGGTCACTACTCTATTCTGCCTTAGAAGAAAGAACTAGGAAGCTTTGGGAACCCAGCACACAGAAAGAAATTTTAGAAAAATTTTAGAAAACTCAGGTTGTTCATTACAAACCAGTCTTTCAGCACATCTTCTCCTACTGGTGGAAGAAGAAGCCACCCCCAACCCCTTGGTCACCCTGCCTGCTGGCTCCAGACTGCGGCATCTAAACCCCTGGGGTACCCTCTCCCTAGTACAATAACTCCTCCCCTTAGGGATCATCTCTGTATTTTATATGAAGGACTGCAAAATCCATCATCAGAACCCCTCATCCCTTGCCTCCAAGGCCTTCCGCCACTGCAACTAATTATGCGTGCTGTAAACTCCCATGTGGAAACAATCTACAGGATTTCCCATCAAATCTGGCTGGCTGGCAGCTTACATGCCTGCACTGAAGCAAGCCTGCCTCCCCTTTTAAACAAACACATTAAGTTAATAATAACACCAACCACGTTTGACAGCCACGTTTACTAATTAATTCTCATTTGTTCCTTCTGTTAGGCAGCGGGTCTAGGACCTGCCCAATTGACTGAGGAACTGATTTCTCTTAAGACGGCACCAAAAAGCTATTGGAGAGTTTAACTGAGCACCTTCCCTCCTGTTCAGCCTTGCACACTGGGCTGTTGGCCTCACCTAAGCTCCCTGAAGGCCATGTTTGGGACAGAGAAGAGCCTACAATTGCCTCCTGCTCACATCAGGTAGTGAGCTGTCCTGCCCCTTGACATGAGTACAGGCTGCTCCTTGAAACCTCCCCTTCCGTTCACCTGGCAGAGCCAATGCGCACCATCCTCCCAACCGCTCCTAGGAAGGCTTGATTGTGACCCCATCACAGATGAGCAACCGTGGCTCTGAAAGGTCAAGTGACATGCTCAAGGTCACACAGCTTGGAAGCAACAAGACCTACTGTCTGCAGCCTCACCCTTTGCCCAGGGATGATTGGTTAAGAAATTTGTTCCAGGGGATGTAATAGACAGCTTGCAGGAGAATAGAAGTCTCTGTACCTGGCCTTGGGCTCTGACCACCAGAACCCACCCTCTCACCCCACACCTGCCCCCAAAGGCCTTTGGGCTCTGGGCATTCAAGAGTTAAACTGTTTGCAGCCTCTGGAGGAAGAAGGGCGGATCCTTCTGGAAAGTTTCTCCTACTCCACAACCTCTGTTCCCTTAATAAGTTTATCCAAAGAATGCTGTTGCCTGGGCCAGACAGCCCTGGACTGATGGCTTCAGCCATGTCATCGCTGGATTGCACCCCAAACTGCTTTCAGTTCATGGCATCCCAAGATTAGGAAACGTTCCCTCTCTGCTTATCGTAACCTCACCCTCTATCTTCTCTCCCTTCTGTAACATTTACTGAGCACTTTGACGTGCCAAATGCTCCACTGGAACCATTAATATTCTAGATCATGTTTAGTTCTTGCAGCAACCCTACAAGGCATGTATTGTAACCGTGGTGCTGGTTTTACAGACATGGTAATTGTGGCACAGAGAGCTTTGTGCGTGACAGGTCACGTGACTGGCATGCGGCAGAACTGGCATCTGCCTTCGAACTCCAGGTTCCAGACACTGGGCTCCGGCTGACAGGAGGCACCTTTCACAAGGTCCCACCTCCCACCCTCCCGTCGCAGAGGCTGTTGAACTCTCGGGGCCAATGACCCCATAGTCACATTTTTCAACTGGGGCTGGCCTCTGGGGCTGGTTGCAGCCGTGTGTCATCTCGCAAGAAGACCCAGGGTCTCTGATGCAAAAACCAACGCCCTCACCTCTACCCTGGTTGGGCAAGTGGTATCAGCTGACTCCGAGGGCTGAGAGCCCCAGGTTTCTGAGGTTGCACTAAGGGAAAAAAAGGGAGTGCACCTGACTTCCTGCTCCGTCTGGGCCTGGCTAACCACGTCCCGCCGGCATCAACGTGGTGGCCGGGACTTAATGAGTAATAACATCATTGGGCTCTTCTGGAACCTCAAACCTCCGTATTTTCCCAGGGCCTCGCTAAGGGCCCACTGCTCTGTGACAAACACAACCTAATGTATGCTCGTGATACTCTCATGAGCCAGAGGGAGAGCGGTGGCCAAAGGGGCCCTTCTCCTTCTTTAAAAAGTGGAGACACTGAGTCACAGAAGGGAGAATGGGTTTGCCAACAGTTAATAGCAAGAACTGAAACTCAGGTCCCATTATCTGCCAGGAGACCAGAGCCACAAGGCCCCTCCACTCCTCATCCTGATCCAAGAAAAATGATGGTTTCTAGGTCTCTAAAGGCAGCTGGACTAGAGGCAGCTCCAGGGCACTTGTTTAAAGAAAGGCAGTGGCCCTGATGCGAAAGAGCCCAGACAGCTGGAGTGAACAGTTTGGCCATTATCTGCAGGCCTCCCCACCTTCCCCTCCCGCTTAACTGCCCTGCCCTGAGATAACATGCAGGGACCGCTCTGAACACCACCGGCTGCCTATGGACCCCGCCTTTCCTCCATGCTGGCATCCAAACAACAGAGAGCAAAGATACTGTTTGCCCAGAGAGCTTAGCTTGAACCCTGTGCTAGCCCGGCCACGCTGGCCTCCACAGCAAGGTCCAGCTCAGGGGTTTCTCGCCTCCTCACCTGCCTCAGACAGATCCGTTCAGCAGAGAGCTGGCCAGGCAAGCCTGTGAAGCAAGGGGGCCTGTCTCAGTGAGCGGGGATCATGCAGCTGACTCGAGCCTCCAAGGCTGGATCTGGGCCTTAGGGCATCTTTTGACATGGCCAAGCAGGATGGGCAAAGCCTGAGAGGGTAGCTAGGCACTCTGATTCCCTCTTCACAACCCCCAACTCCTAACTCTGCCCTTTCAGGCCTTCTTCCCTGACTCCTACCCCTCAGCTGGCTTCTATGACTCCCCTGCTCACCCAATTGGTCTCTCCATTCAGACCCACCCAGGCAAACCACTAGGCCTCAGTTTCCTACCAGTCTTCCTGGCCCACCCCTGATGAATGGCTTCGGCCGAGAACATTCGAGCTGGAAGGACCCCAAAGAGCCACCACCAGCATTTCACAAATGAGGAAACCATAACCCACAGAGGCTTAGTGACAGGGCCAGGGCACCCATTTGGTAATAGCAGAGCCGAACTGGTGTCCAAGAATTCAAGAAATGTTTGCTCCACCAACCTGCACACAGAAAGTCAAATTAAGGTAATTGGGGTGGTGGGTGGGGTTAGGAGGAGAATAAGTTTCATCCATTTACAGATGAGGAAACCGAGGCCCAGAAGGGTAAAGGGGGCTTCCCAAGGCCCCACGTTCACAGTTTATTAGTGTGATCTCCTAGATACAGACTAAATGGATGAGAGGCCCCAGTCCTATTGATGACAGCCAATGTCCAGACAGTGTGATTTTGTAACCTCAGTTAGTCACCTATTAACAGGAAGCTCTGAAAATCCTTTGGCAGGGCTGCCATAAATCCCTCCCGTTACAGGGTACTGTATACATCTCTGTTCCCAGAAGAGCTTCTCCACATGGGGATTCAGTTCCCAAGTCAGAAAAGAAACCAATGAATCAGAAAAGGAATAAGGGCCAGATAGTACTTTCATTTTTATAAAAAACGGTTAATGAAGAAAGTTCTAAATTATTCAAGTCGCCAAATCACTAGCTCCTGGAGAACTCCTACTCATCCTTCAGTTGTGGGTATCATGGCACTACAAGGCCTGGAGTTACACCCCAGCTCAGTAGCTGTGTGAACTTGGTCAAATTTCTCAGTCCCTTTGAGCCTCAGTTTTCTCACCTGTCAAATGGGAATATTACCTCCCTTTCTGCCTCTGTGTGACATTGAAATTAGAAAATGGATTAAAACGAATGCTGTGATTTGTAAAGTGTTCTACAAACATAGGCAATTATTCGCGATTAACATAATATTCTCCTGATATTTGAGACAGGCTCTTGGTGGGGAGAGGGGAGGGGGATTTAGGTAACTCAGCCAGGTTGCTCCCACCATCCTGATTTAATGAGCCCCTCTCTTAGTTATTGAAGCTCCTCTCTCATTGTGCTTGGCTGGTTCCATCAGCTCTTCCTGAACTCTGCAATCCCCACTCACACGCCCACACATCCCACAGTCCCTCTCCCGAGCAGGCGTCAGCCTACCCTGACCACAGAGGATGGAGCCCCCAAGGGCTCACCCTCGCCCTCTCCCACTCCCAGCTCCCCTCCAATGGGTGAGCTGACCAGGTGATCTGGGGAAGCTGGCGAGGCCCCTCTCCTCCCTGCAGAGATATCACAGTGTGAACCAGAGGCTGGCTAACCCCCAGTCCTTAAGGCAGAGCCTCTCAGGTCAGTCAGGGGCTTCCTGTGTGGGGGTCAGAAGTGGGCTTGGGCCAGGCTGGTGGCAGCATCTGGTACCTCCCATTTTCCGAATCCCACACTAAATGAGAGGGAGGGGCAGGGAACTAGCGTTTACTAATCCTCTATTACGTACCCACGTTAGGGCTACCTCCCATAACCCATGGGAGGGTATTATTATCTCCGTTTAACAGATGAGGAGAAACAGGTTCCAAGATGCTAAGAAACGTATCCACAGTCACACAAGACAGAAGGGATGGAACAGGAATATAAATCCAGGGTTCTCACCTCTCGACTTGGGTAGGGGGTGACGGCATACACCGTGGTCATTTCCTGAATCTATGTATAGCAGAGTTACAGGAGCAGATGAAAAGAAAGCATAAAATTCCATGGACTTCTGGATTTTTTTTTTTATGATTTCACAATAAATACTGAAAGTGAGTATCAAAGGTAAAAATAGTTGCTGTCAGGGTAGATATCTTTAATATTGTTGTATTACCTTCTCAGTAAAAAAATACCAGAAGGATTCTGTCCCAACAATTTCCTGTTCCCAAAGTAAACAGCTGAGGTATATAAACAGTAGCAACTAATATTCATTGACCGCTTAATTGCACAAAGTCTTATAAAAGAACACCCACATTTAACCCACCAATGGCTATGCAATTGGTACTACAATGTTGTTACCGGTTTTACAGATGAGGAAACTGAGGTGCAAAAGTGATTTCCCCCAGGTCACTGAGGTAGTTAGAACATTTGAACCCCAACAGTCTGATATTGGAGCCTGTACCCTGACCCTTTAAACTTAACATTATCCTGGGACTTCCTGGACCAAGGATGGAGCTTGAGCTAATGAAGATATCTACTGTGGGCTGGTGCCAGAGTCAGTAAGCACTCAGTAACCATTGAGTGGAATGGAAGGAAGGAAGGGATGAGTAGAGAGCAAATGGATGACTTCCTGGGGGGGGGGGGGGTCTCAGGGGTAATACACACGCATGGAAATGTTGAGTTGGCCATCAGCAACTGGATCCTTCTAACTGCCACCCTACGAGGACAAGATGGGGATGGCAACCAGACACAGACAGCTTCAGGGGAATCAGGCCCTACCTGCATGAGGTGCAGCTCAACCCTCAATCTGGATCCCACCTGTCCTACTTCAGAGATGTTGACCACCAGGGCAACATCGCCAGTCTGGCGTCATCTCAAACCATCCAAGGCTGGGCTGAGGGACCAGACAGATGCCTGCCACAGATGAGGTGGAGGTCAAGAGGAACACCCATGGGAGGGAGCCCCCAAACCCACAAGCATTTGCTGAGCACTGACATTGGAAGGCAACCAGGTGAGGCTGATGAGGCTTCTGCCCTGGGAGTTAACCACCTAAGAGCATCTCAGAGTTGACTGTGGTTCCCACTTCTCCGTAGAGGAAAGTCTCCTGGAGTCCTCCCCCTTCCCATCCCAACCAATCCACCATTGCTCCTTTTTTTTTCCCTCCCTCCAAGTGCCCCTTCTTATTTCTCTCTGCCCCCCCCCCACCATGATCCAGCCCCTGCCTGTCTCTGCAGCCCCATCCCTCACCACTGCTTCCTTCTCCCTCTGGGTCTCACAAAACACCACTACTCTCTTTTTCTCCCAAATACCCCACTCTCTTTCACTTCCTCGGTGCTTTCATCTGCAGTATGTCCTCTGTCCGGGATGCTCTTCCTCTGTACCTCTCTCGATTATCTAGACAATCCTGCTCACCCTTCAGAAAGTCTTCCCCAACCATCAGGAAGGATGGGTCCCTGCCGTGTGCTTCCACAGCACATCCTGCCTTGGCCCATGATTCATATAGGCACTTAACTGCTTTTGATCTCCATGAGGGCACGGACCATGTCTATTTTGTTCATTGCTCTATCCCTATTCCCTAGCATAGCACCTAGCACAGAGCAATTACTCTTCTATTGTTTTTAGTTTCCCAGCTATAGTACAGTTCTGACTTTCTTTCAGGGAGGCTGAGGAATACAGCACTGAAAAAGTAAGGCAGGGAACCCTTGAATTAGCTTAAGCATATTACCATAAGGCTCTATTGTGGCTTGAAATCCTTTCCCAGAGACCCAGGAGGAGAGGGGAGAGGCAGAGTTGATATACCCACTGCTTTTGGGGTGCAAAGCCCCACTCCTAGGTGAAAGCCTTGTATTTCAGCTCAAGCCCTTGCCTAGCCAGCTCTTTGCAGGAAGTCCGGGCTGGGAGTGGGAGGTAAGGGAGAGATCCATAAGCCACTCAGGACTTGGCCAGCTGAAAGCAAGCCTCAGTCCAGGAACCCCACACTGCCTTCCGCCCACATAGCTCCTCCACACCCACCCTCAGGGACCAGCGGCAAGAACCCAAGCTTGTGTAAACAAGGCCACAGGAAAGCAAGCACCCTTATCTGCTATCAGTTCTCTTTCTCCAGCTCAGCTACTTGGCTGGAACAGCAGCCAGGAGGTGGGAGCTGGCCAGACTCCTCCCCTTTTCTCCTTTATCTTTTCTCCCTGGCCAGCACCACCTCCTCCCCTGTGGCTTGAGCTCCCTGGGGTCACTGCTCCCGCCAGCTGGAGAAGGGAGGCCATCCTATCTTAACAACCCAAGTCAAGGCCAAGTCTCTGATTGTCTGCACTGGGGAGGCTCCCTTCTCCCTCCTTCCTTCCCTCCCTGCTCCCTCAGGATGGGGTCACAGATGTGTTTATCTTGGAGGAGGAGATGGGGAGGGGCAGTGGGCAGCTGTCTGGAAGTTAGCTGAAGAGTGTGGAGTATCCATGGGGTCTTAAGCTCTGGCTTTGACACCTAGGACAAGAGGGTTGCGTTTTGGTCCTCATGCCGTTCAAATACTCAGTTGGAACCAGATGAATGAGAGTTCATTAGCTGCAAGGTCTCTTCATGCTCTAAACTTGCATGATGACCAGCTAGAAGGCTGCGGGGGAAGGTTGTTGGCTGGGGTGGGTCTGCCTGTCTGCCTGTCTCCTCTTTGGACTTCTAATTACATAAGTCTGGTACTGACCCAGAAAGAGGGGGTGGCCGGCTAATACTCTCTCGACTGTCATATTACACCAGAGGCCTTCCAACCTGAAAAAATCTGTGAGTCCGAGGCATCAGGTTCCATGACATGAAAATATCTGAGCCACATCCCTAAGAAAATAGATTTCTATACTTCTCAGACCAACTGAACTGTGAGGGGAGAGATGAGCTCCTCCCGCCTCACCCATGCCCTTCTCTTTCCCAATAGTCCAGGGGCCCCTTGGAGAAGTCAGACAGGGAGTGTGGACTCATGCCCCAAAGCAAGACAGATGAGGGCACCGATGGAGTGGAGCACCTGAGACTTACAGCAGCACAGTGAGACCCCAAACCTAGCCAGGCCAGGGATGTTAGAGGATAGACATGCCCTGGAGCAAAATAAACCAAAGCAGAAAACAAACACTGGAAGCAGATGTCAGGAGGTCTCGAAACTACAATATTGTGGCATTTCATTTTATGGAGCTGAGAATGAGTATATGACCCTAAAATGGTCCCTGAAAAAGACATTGGGGGAAGCAAGGGGGAAAGCAAGAGCTTCAGAAGGCAGCCTTGTGGCTAGACTATGGGTAGGCAAACTACAACCCACCAGCCCATTCTGGCCCACAGCCTGTCTTTGCAAATAAAGTTTTATTGGAACATAGTCACACTCATTGATCACTTACATATTGTCTCTGGCTGCTTTTGCACTACTACAGTTGAATAGTTGTGACAGAGACCATATGATACGGCCTCCAAAGCCTTAAATGTTTACTATCTGCCCTCTACGGAAAAAGCTTGCTGACTCCTGGGCTAAACCAAAACAGGGGCTGAAAGCAGCATCCCAAGGCAGGACGTGAAGTCCCAGCTCCTCTGGTTCCATCAGAGAGCTGCAGGTTCTCTGAGAGTATCCGTCTCCACACCCAAAGATATCAGAGTTTGGGACACAGACACTCCTTGGCTGAGGCAGGAAAGTTCAAATTGCATCTTAAACCCATTTATAATTCATTCAGCAACAAATACATGTTGAAGGTCCTGTTCTTGGCCCTTGGGATACAGCAGTGAACAAATTAGACCAAGACTCATCTCTTGTGGAGCTTATGTTCCTGTGACTGGTTTATACTTCTATCCCAAGACAGTTGTCCACAACCAGATTCTGAGGTGTCTACACCTCATGAGAATTGGTGAGGCTGGACCCCAAATGGCCTAAAGCAGACCAGGCTATAAAGACCTTTGTGGGGTAGACTTTGTTACTGTGGGGTAGAATTTATTATTATTATTAGAGGAGGAATACACTTCCCTCTCCCAGGGGAGTTTAGGTTTGGCCATGTGACTTGCTTTGGCCAATGGAATGTGAGCAGATGTGACAGGTGTCACTGGAGTTTTAAGGACCAGGGAGTGGTTCATCACGTCAGTCTCTTTTCCTTCTGCTATGAAACCATCAGTGTCCCAGATCAAGGAGTCCCACTGAACCTCCATCAGCCCAGGAGTAAAAACCACTCAGCAGACCTACAGCCAAGAAACAACAGACTTGTGGGACAAATGAAAAATGACCTTTGTTATTGTGAGTCACCGAGATTTTGTGGTAGTTACCACAGCATAAGCGTATACACCCTGACTTGGTTTTGGAAACTAGATGTGTCCCAGTGGCGGTGACTGTATGTGTTTTTTCTATTTCCCCATTGACTCTCATTGGGGAAATGCTCAGCTGATTCCAGTAGATGACATGAAATGCTCCACAGGCTGCGTGGACCCTTCACCACACTTCCTGTACAACACAGGCCTCCCCATGAGACTTTTCACTATGATTGATTGATTAGTACACTCACAGCTCCCCATACCTTCTTTCTGTGGCCCCCAAAGGACAATGTCTGGTCGATCTGTGTTGTAATCTCACATTTTTAAAATAGGTGGAACCATCTTACTCACACTTACAGATCCTAGCCTGAAGATTCTAGGAGAGTCCACTGGTTATAAAATACATCCATGTCCGACAGAGGAATGGATAAAGAAGATGTGGTACATATATACAGTGTAATATTACTCAGCCATAAAAAAAAATGAAATAATGCCATTTGCAGCAATATGGATGGACCTAGAGATTATCATACTAAGTGAAGTCAGACAGAGAAAGACAAATATCATATGATATCACTTATACGTGGAATCTAAAAAATGATACAAATGAACTTATTTACAAAACAGAAAAGCCTCACAGACATAGAAAACAAACCTATGGTTACCCAAAGGAAAAGGCAGTGGGGGAGGGATAAATTAGGAGTTTGGGATTAGCAGATACAGCTACCATATATAAAATAGATAAACAACAAGGTCCTCCTGTATAGCACAGGGAACTATATTCAATATCCTGTGATAAACCATGAAGGAAAAGAATATGAAAAAGAATATATATGTATAACTGAATCACTTTTCTGTACAGCAGAAGTCAACACAACATTTTAAATCAACTGTACTTCAAAATAATATACATATAAAAAAAATATATATATATATCCACATCCTCATGTGTCTGTCTTTTCAGTTCAAAGTCATACACATCAAATTTATTTGTGTATTATCTGCTCATCTGTGCCCCACCGACTTTTCCTCATCCTATCCTCTAAGTTGAGAGTGTTTCGTGTTAGCCCACTCTGACCCGTCTCTACATGAGAAGCCATTTTCCCCTGTGGCCAACCGTTCTTGTTCTTTAGTGCATGTCCCAGTTTCCTTGTCAAAAACATTTGTCTTCTGGGATCCTACACACCCTTCTTCTGACTCTGTTACTTCCCTGGCCAGTCTGGGGCAGCCTGCAGGTGTTGGCTGGAGTTTCTGAAACTAGACTCCTCAAGTTGGAAAGATTGGTGTGCTTATGGAGAAATATTGGCGTATTTATCCAGGCCAGGACTGGGGTTGCCACCTGGACCATTTGGCAGGAAGGAGGCTGAGACCTGAGTCAGTGTGGCAGACAGTATTGACCTTTGCCTCACATGGCTGATGGACCTGCAGAGCTATTGGCAGAACAAGATGGAGAGCCATGGGAAGACCCAGTAGGTGAGACAGGTGAGGAAATAAACAGGGGTTACCTTGTTGATGTCAACAAGGTACCGGGAGCTCTGGTCCCCCTCCTAGCCTAAAGCTCCTCTCTTCTGGAAGACACAGGAAGAGGGGAGCCCAGGTAAGCCAGGTGTGAAGACATGTGCCTGGGGAGGAGAGGGGAGCAGGATGAAGGGAGAGGAAGAGGGGCTGCTAGGAGGAGCACCCTTCCAGAGCCATATCCCCTCCTCCAACCCTGCGCGAAAGCTGCACGAGGCAGCACATCCTGTACAAGTTCTCGGTCCCAGAAACAGGGAGGAGAGGGATGGGAGGATCAGGGTTAAGGCCCTTCTGGGAGTACATGGGGTGGAGGCAACTGAATTCCTCTCCCAGTTCATGAGCTAATAGATATGAAAGCCCTTTGTACACTATGAAGCAACATACAAATGTAAAGTATTGCCATGGTTGTTGTTGTTGTTATTTATTCTCTCTTTTGCCCCATGAGGTCAGCCCAGGTTCTGTCAACCTCAGGGCTCAATTTCTACTTAAGGACAAAGAGCCTGGTCACATCCCCAGGCTCGCAGGAAGCCCTGTGGTCGTGGTATTTTGAGTGCCTCGTCTCCCCATGCCCCTTCTGGCCAGGGGGCTCATTGTTTTGGTTCCACCCCCCCGCGTCCCCATCTCTCCTGAAGCCACATCTCATTTATGCTTCCCCTGTACCCCATCCCATCCAGCTGGAGGTCAGCAGAGGCCTACCTGGTCTGAACCCCACATTGACACAAAGAGAAGGGTCACGTAGGGGATTCCAGGGATGGTTCTCAACGAAGCTCTAAGTCGATTGTCTTCCTTGTCCCAATGCCTCTTCTTTGCACTCCAGCCCTTTCTCCCCAGGCTACTACGTTCTCTGGCTGTTCCAGCTCGGAGCCCCATTGCCTTGCCCCTACTGTGGAGCCCACCTTTCTTAGGCAGCACCCGAAACTAAGCCATTAAAACCTACCAGTCCTGTGACCCATCCTCCGAAGCTCTGCTCTCCTGTTAGTAGCAGCGACCTACGTACTATAAGCGCTCAGTAGATACTTCGTAAGCATGCAGCACTGTGGTAAGTGATGTGTGGGTATCAATGGGACGTGGACCTCACCTTCGAGGGAGTTAAGGAAATAAACACGTACCTAGAGACAGATATTCATTCAAGACAGTCAAGGCCGTGAGTAGTACCCTATGTTCTGTGTAGCTCATGGAGTTCTCTAGAGTTCTGTGGAGCTCAGAAGTGGGGCCCAGCCTTCATGGAAGACGAATTTCATCTGGGCTGGGAGGACAGGGTAGGCCTTGCTGCCCTAACACATTCTAGAGAGATGAAACTCTATCCTGTTTGTGCAAGACCTCCGGGGCTGGAGGTTTTACTGCAGCCCAGCAATCTGGTGGGCTGTTTTCCCTCTGGCCTCTCTCAGACGTGGCAGTCCACTGCAGCTGAAGTTTCCTGCTTGTCCCCAGGAGATAGAAAACAGCTGGTCACCAGCCTCAGTGCGACCACCTTAGTGGACGAGAAGATGGGCAGTACAGGAGCTCGGGTATAGCTGAGAGCTGAGAAAACCAGCCCAGATGGGCCTGGAGGAAGATGACCGAGCGAGCAGCCCTCACCAGTCATCCGGTATCTGGTTTCCATGATTGACAGACACTTAATTAACCACCATTCCAACAAGGGGGTGGGAGGCATTTGGGGATCTGCGGGAGACGAGAGATTCCCGAGTGTTCCCGGGTAGTGGGGCTGGTTAGGAAGGAAGGCGTGGCCAGGTCGCGAGAGGACGTGGCTGCACAGTCTCAGAGCCGAGGAGTTTATGCCTCCAAACAGACGAGGCTGTGAAATGAACGTTCTGCTGTGGCTGGAGGCCATGGACCCACCCAGAGGGACGGATGGCCCTGCTGATGCCAGCCAAGGAGCAGGGAGGAGGCCGCTGGGAGGGCTGGACCATGAAGGGAGCAGCACCTGCCTGGCCTGGGGGTCTGCTCTTCACCCCAGGACCCGACTTCCTGAGAGAAACACAGAAAGACTCAGGTAGGAAAGGATGTCGTGTTCCTCTTCTTTCCCAACCGCCCTCACAAGAGCCCACCATGGCCACCATAACAGCCAGCATTTATTAAGCACGTACCATGGGCTCTTCACTGTGCTGAGATCCCACTGACCTGAGATCCCACTGACCTGTCCCCAACTCACAGCAACTCTTTACAATGGGTTGGGCGAGTCACCCCTACCGCAGACATGAGCAAAACTCAGGAGGTCTGGTGATTTTCCCAGAGTCACACAGCAGTAAGTGGCCCAGAAGCCCCCAGACGAATTCCTGCTCTGGGCTCCCCTCTTTACCACGTGACCTGGCATCATCCACGTAACCCCTCCGTGAGGTCAGGCACTGTTATTACTCACATTTCACAGATGAGGATATTGAGACTCAACGAGGTCAAGTGCCTTCCCCAAAGGTGTGCAAGGAGCAAGGGGGCAAAGTCAGGATGGAATCCCAGGCTTTCCGACTTCAGAGCTCACACTTGGAATCGCCAGTCTCCACTACCCACCTTCCCATCCCCCACATAGGAGCAGGCGGAGTTCAGCTCGCTTCTTCCAAAATGCGTCACCTTCTCTGAAAGTAATGTGATCCGTAACATGAAAATGCATGTAAAGAAACGCACCCCCGTATGAGGACAGGCTCTGCAGGGCCACAAAATGATGCTGCTGGAGACACAGGTGTGAACGTGGCAGGGCCGGGGGCGGGTGCCGGGCACCATCTCACCCCACACTGTGCAGTGGACTTGGCATTTCATCTGCTCTTCCTACACCCTCTAATTTTAAAAACAGGTCCCTTTTTAATGTCATGTGGACATAGAAGATCGCTGAGTGGAATATCATCATGCTGTCTTCTTTATTGCTTATTATGGGTTCATTGTTACTGGGTGGGGAGAAAAGGTACCTCTTGGTAGAACGTAAGGGCACACCTGCCAAGAGACTGTGTCCCCAAACACCAGCACTGTCACAGCAGACAGCGTGCTGCAGGAGAAACTCACTTCACACAAAGGGAAGGGGAGGGTAGCTGCAGAAAGGCACTCCACACCTCTGAGAAAGCAAGAAGGCCCCTCCTGCTGGGAACTTATGGGGCCAGGACTGGGGAGTTTTGGGGGGACCTCATTTTCTGATCTGCCAGCCTCACACTACCTCCAAACTCTTCCTGAAACTGTTTCCTCAACCAGGGAGTTCAACCTGACTCAGCTGAGAAGGAGGCTTATAAGAGGAGCCGGTGGAGGATGGGATAGTTCAGTGACAAAGGACCAACTCCTGTCCAGACCTCCCACCCGGCAAAGGATTTAAGTGCCTGTTTTGTTCCCTGAGCTCCTGTACTCCCTCCCCTACATGTCCCCAGCAGGCCAGGAGGGCATGAATGGGGATACCCAGCTTGGCTTCGTGGTCCCACCAAGACAGTTCTGGTGGTGCTGCATCTCTGGGCCCAAGCAGTGAAGGCAGAGACGCAGCCCGGCTGCAGCAGGGACCAGGGAAACAGCTGGGGCACACAGAGCATCTTTATGGCAGCAGAAGGCAAACTCAGCCCAGGCCCCTCCTCCGTCCTCCACCTGGTGGAGGTGAAGAACTCGGGTCTTCCCAGAAGCCCCCCACCTGCAAGTCTGAACAAGGGGTTCTCACTGCCATCCACTCCTCTCAAGTGGACAAGGGCCACGTTCCTCGCTCTATGGTTTCTTGTACCTTGGTCTCTAAGACTTTTATTGCTTGTATTGTCATTTACCTTTTCATGCCTATTAGTCTTGTTTCTGAGAGGGATTGTGTTGTTTCTGGACTGTATGCATAGCTGCATCCCCCATAATACCCAAAGGCACATAGTAGGGCTCAGCAGTTACTTGTTCAACAAGTGCCTGTGCAGAGAAAGTTAGGACCCGTCCCACATTCCCTGCTATTTCCCCACACAGCTACCACAGCACACGTCCTCTGTCACCTTCTCTCTTGGTTCATTTCTCTGTTTCTGCACTGAGTCCTGGAACTAGGACTCTTATCCACCCCTGTTGGAATCCTCCTTGCCCAGCACAGTACCTGGCACACATCTGTTATTGGCATTCATTCACTTAACATTTATTCCATTCCTTCTTCCACTGCTGTCTCATATGCTTCATACACATTCTCTTTGATATTTAAACCGCAATTCCATAAGAGTCTATAAGGTAGGTATTCTCCCATTTTACAGATGGAAAAACTGAGGCTCAGAGAACTTAACTGGGGACAGCCAACTTATAAGAGGCAGAGGTGAGATTCAAACCCAGGCTCGTCTGGTGCCCAAAGCCAAACTCTCTCTTGCAGGCCCGCTGCCACCTCAAGCCTCATAGCAAGAGACTCTCTTGTCAAACCCTTCCAGGCCTGTGGGATACAGAGGCTGCATCACCCTAGTAGGAAGCCTGCTTCCCCTGGGACCCAGGGAGAGGTCTCGGAGCTCAAACCTGGAGGTTTCCATCACCGTGCTGGGAGCATGGGAAGCGGGTGTTTTTATTCCTTGTGGCCTCATGGCTGTTTCCTATAATGTATCCGCCCTGGAGAATGCCCGGAAGAGGTGGCTTCCGGCTGGCACAGGGAGGAGAGGGCCTCTTCCCACCCTGCAGAGAAGGGGTTTTCGCTCCAAAGCAGCAGCTCCCTCTGCCTTACCTTCGGACAGGGAGCATGGGCGGGTTTGAGTGCAGGGTCTGGATTCTGCCCCCTGTCTGTTCAGATCAATTAACAGTTACTGAGCATCCCCTAGGTGCAAGGGACCGTCTGAGACGGACTCCTGGCATTGCCACCAACCAGCTGTGTGACCTTGAGAAAGGTATTCAATTGTGCTGAGGCTATTTCCCCATCTGAAAATGGGAGAACGATACTTATCTCATTGGGTTATTGGAACATTAATACAAAAATATAAGCAAGGAGCTTAGAACAATGCTTGGCACATAGCGAGTACTCAGCAAACGTTCAAAAGCACGTGAGACATAAACAGACACTACCCTCCGTGTCAGTGTTCTCATCTGTAAATTGCTTCCAATTTGCCAGTGAGAAAGCTGACACCAATAGTAGTTGCTCCTAACTTACAGATGGGAAAACTGACACAGACAGTAAGTGTGAAACTGGGACTTGAATCAAGAGGCCCTGGGTCCAAATCCTCTACTCTTCATAAGCCTCAGCACTCCACTGTAGCTCTCACCGTATAGCGAAGTGACACAGCTGGTGAGTGACAAAGCCAGGATTCCATCCCAATCCTGTAGAATCAGAATTAGGAAGTGATGAGGTGGGGTATTTATTATATTCACTTTTAATATAATTTATTTAATTAATTATAAGTTTGTATAATTTACTATTTAATAATGGCTGTGTTTAACAACTGACTCTCAAAATTCCTGGAAATTTAGCAATCAGCTCTCATGAACCAATACTCTACCATGACCAATTACTTCTCAGGGCTCTTGTAAAACTGAAGGAGATAAGGTCAGTGTCAACCATCGGTGGGCTGGAACCATCTGTGGGGCTTTGGGCAAGTTTCTTAACCACCATGTGCTTCAGATTTTCCCCATCTGTAAAATGAGGCTGTCATGAAGATTGCATGAGAAAATGTATGTAAAGAATCTAACCAGGGCAGATCCAGGGTGAGGCAAAATTCAACCTGTGATGAGAACCTACGGTACAAAATTCAACAAGGCGCTCCCTCTCAGGGTTGCCCTAGTGCAGGGTCAGCAGTGGGGCGTGCCTTAAATTTTGTATGCTAAATGCCTCACTTGCCTCACCCTGGTCCCATCCCTATTCCTGGCACGTAGTAGGTAGTTGCTGGCACGTAGTAGGTAGTTGCTGTTATTACCACAAGAGCTTCCAGGAGGGTGTAACCTATCAGGGTAAATAAGACTTACAGACTGGAAAAGTTACCTAACAATATGTTGTTTGTGAGAAAACAACAGCACAGTACACTGTCCTAAGGCATATGGTAGATACCCCATGAGCCTTTCAGATAATGGGGGTTAAATTTCCACAGTAATTGCCACAGCCTGAGGATACTGAGCCATCTCTAGGAGATCCAGGGCTGTCTCTGGAAACAGCCACTGAAAGCAAGAATTTCTTTGCATTAATTTAAAAGATAAAAACACTAGTCCTCAAATGTACTTTCTACTACATAGTAGGTAGATATATGTCTTATTTTTCTCCCCCAAAAACTTTTCCAGTAAAATTGACACCCGGGGGAGATGGGCCTGTTGACCTGTGGTTTCCCAAGCTCCCTGACACCCCACTGGGCTCCAGCCGCTCCTGGGGGTGATGGGGGTGGAGGACGTTGCTCAGACGCTGGCTGTGTTCTGTCGGGAGAAGGAGAGAGCTGTGCGGGCTGAAGGCAGTGAGATGTCTCTGGATGAGGGATAGGGAAGGTGTACTGTGGGTTGGGTTAGAGAAACAGAACCAATAGGCCATATAGAAGAAGAGAGGCGTAGAAAGAGATTTGCGGTGAGGGGTTGGCTCAGGTGATTACGGAGGCTGAGAAGTCCCACCATCTGCCATCTGCAAGCAAGAGGCCCAGGGAAGCTGGAGGTGTAGTTCCAGTCCAAACCTGAAGACCTGGGAACCGCAGGGGCTGACGGTGTCAATCCCAGTCCAAGACCAGGTCCAAAAGCCTAAGACCAGGGGGGCACATGGTGTAAATTCCAGCCTGGGTCCGAAGGCCTCAGAACCAGGAGTGCCAACATCTGAGGACAGGAGAAGATGGACATCCCAGTTCAAGCAAAGAGCAAATTTGTCCTTCATCCACCTTTTTGTTTTATTCAGGCCCTCAATGATTGGATGATGCCCACCTGCATTGGTGAGGATGATCTTTACTCAGTCTACAGGAAACACCCTCACAGACACACCCAGAAAAATGTTTGACTGGCCATCTGGGCATCCTTTAGCCCAGTCCAGTTGACACATCAAATTAACCATCACAGCGTTGATGCCTTGACAATTCCTAAAGTGTGTAACATTTTGAAGGAAGTCAATTCTTAAATCTCTAAGTCATTTCTCTTCAATGCAATATTTGAGCAAATTCTGAACTAACAGTTAGGTATTGTGATAGCATTGGATTTGGAATTAAAAGACTTGGTTTTGTGGAAAGTAGATTGGCTATTGCTTAGGGCTGGGAGGGTTTGCAGGGGAATGAGGGCGGATGGCTAAGGGATGTGGGACTTATTTGGGGGTAATGATGAAAATGTTATAAAATTGACTCTAGTGATGGTTGCACAACTCTGTGACTATACTAAAAACCATTGAATTGTACATATTAAACGAGTGAACTATATGGTATGTGAATCATATCTCAAAAAACGATTTTTAAAATTTTTTAATTAAAAATTTTATGTGGTACAGTCATGAAAAATAAAAAATACATTTTTAAAAAATAAAAAAATAAATCCCTTACTACCTCCATAACCTTGGGCTAATCATTTGATTTCTAGAAGCCTCAATTTCTCCATCTGTACAATGGGGACCATAGTGAGGAGCCAATGAAATGAGAGCCCTTCAAGGGGAAGAGTTTCTACACCAACAGTCACACGGCTAGGAGTTGACCATTTGAAGATCCTCAGTCAATGACACCAAAAGCCAAGAAGAAATTCCCTTTGGCTTCCAAGAGGCATGGTGAGCACTGCAGTGAGGACCACTCACACAGATCAATCCTAACCCAAGCATATTTGAGCTCTGCATGCTTAGTTCACATCCAGCTGGTCCCATGTAGAGATACTGCAAGAATATTTCTGCTTCCTGGGTTGGAAGGAGGGGCTTCCATTATGATCACTGCACACTTGATGTCTTAATATTGGTGTTTGCACCTTTCAGAAAGACCACACCGCCAGGGAACGAGGATGAGCCCAGAGCCTCCCAGCCTTTCTTCACATAGAAGTTTAGCCCCTGAGTCTGGGAGGATCTCCTAGCCCTTAAGGTGGGTTGGCCTTGGGGTCTCTCTCCTCCATGCCCAGTCTGGCTCTGCAGACTTTGGGGAACATACCTAGATTTGCTCTCTTCTGAGCCCAACGGTGAGGAAAGAGAACAATGGGTTTCTACAGGGCAGCTCGGGTCACTTAGTCAGAGCAGGGTGGAGAAGGAGAAAAGGCCAGGGACCTGCAGGAGGCATTTGAACATGAGCCGTGAAGGTGGGGAGGTGGGTAACCCAAAGGTGGAGGTGTGACCCCAGGCAGCCCAAGAAACACCTATGGCTGGGCACGTGCTCCCGCATTCATGTCTTGACAAGAACTGTCACTCCACACAAGGTAAACATCAGAGCCATACTATACAGTGGGTCAAAGCTCTTTGGCTAGCTTTTTGTATGTGTATTTCTTCTGCCTTTTATGTAGAGAGGTGAATTAATACCTCTTGGTGACGCCACCTACATTTGAAGTAGCTGCCAAATTTCCTTAAGCTCAAAAGTAAACTTTCTTTAATGGGTGATTAAACCAAGGGAAGCAGTAACATCGTATGTGATTCACTCACCTATGTTTTTTTCTATAAAAATATCTTAAGGGAAAAAAATTTTTTTGTTTATTTAGCTAAGCAAGTACAGGGCTTTAAAAAAGTAAACCACTAAATACAAATTATGTGTCCTTGACTCTACTTCGCTGTTACAACACATCCCCGTCCAACCCTGGATGCTCTTCAGAGAAAAATAATGAATTTCGTCCTTGGTCCTTTTACTCTGGGATCCATGACTGTGCTTCACGTCTCCTCTACAGCCCCCTCTCCCCTCCCACGGGGGCATCCCAGAAGCTGGTGTCTGTTCCAGGGCTCCAAACTGGAAGCACACAACATCCCTGTGCCTCCTGAACAGCCTCTCTCTCAGTTATCCCTCGGTTCTCCAATCGGCTTCTTAAAGGGGCAAACCCTTTACCTTCTGAAATTCTATTTTTAAAAAATAAATAAACGAATAAACTATCACATGCTTTCAAAAACATTTACCCAGTTTTCTTTACAGTTCCCAGTGGAGCCAGCATCGGGCAAAATAATGAAGTAGAACCAGTGTCTTCTTTGGGCCAGTCTCTTCCCTCTTTCCTTATGCTTCCTTCTCCACCCACACCTTACAAGTTAGGACTCTTAGCTGCAAGCAGCAGAAATAAAGTCTGGCTGATTCAAGCCAAATAGAAATTCACTAAGAGGGTACTGTATACTTCACATAATCTCTGGGAGAGCTAGAGAACCAAGTCTGGGACTCTGCAGCCAGAAGCAATTCCCCCAAAATACACCACAGAACTTGTCTAGCGAGAACACCACCACCATGGGCACTGGGCACCATCGCTTGTGCCAACAGCACACGACCCCTGGACACTGGACTCAGCCTCTAGCTCCACAGCCACCACAGCCCCAGGAATTCAGACCACCTCCAGAGAGAGTTTACTGATCCCACTTCTTCGCGTCACTAGCTCCTATCCTGAGCCCAGAGGCAGGCATGTCTGATCAGCAAAGTCCAGGTTGTACACCCACATCCTGGCTACAGAGGGAGGCCAGGAAAGAGAAGACATGGTCTTTTCACCTTCTAAAGTGGCCGGCTCTGCTGCCACCCATCAGAACTAGGAAAGAAGGAATTCCCTAAACACAGGGCAAAGGGTCCAGACACTGGCCAAAAGAAAAGTACATGCACACCACATCTCCTTTCTCCAAAGCCACTCAGCTCTTTTCTCCTCTTCCGACCCATGCAGAATGACTGCCTTGGTAAGCAGAGACGCAGTGTGCTATCCCTCAGAAACAACTTCTTTCTTACAGATGACCAAAGGAAAGGATAGTGTTTAAAAGAAAGCATCCATGGAGAGGAGGTGTTGTAGGACAGAGGTGTTCCCACACTTGACCCAGACAGCTTCTGACTCCTACTATGTCTAAAAGAGCACAGCACATGCTGGTTTTCACGGTCCCCCAGAACACAAGATGCCTCGAGGCACGGGCCATGTGGTAGATTGTTTGCAAAAGTGGCTGCAAATGTTCCTCTTCCTGTACGCATCCTCCTAAGTATGACTTTCCAGCTCTTCCCACCTAGAAGTAGAGTCTATTTCCCCACCCCTTGAATCTGGGCAGGCCTAATGACTTGCTTTGGCCAACAGACTGTAGAGGAAGTGATGTTGTACCAGTTCCAAGCCCAGACCTTCAGAGCACTTGCCTGTCTCGGCTCATTCTCTGCCATGAGAATAAGCCCCAGCTAGCCTGCTGGAGAGAGGCCATGCGGAACAGATAAGCTGTCCCAACGAGGCCATCTAAGACCAGCCAGCTGGTCGCCGAGTGAGCCCAGCTGAGACCAGAACTACCCAGCTAAGCCCAGCCCAAGTTGCCCATCCACTGATTTGAGAGCTAAATAAACTGGTTGCTATTTTAAGCCACTAAATTTTGGGGAGGTCTGTTATGTAGCAAAAACTAACAGATATAGGACAGGTGTAGTACCTCTGCAAAGCACCCTGGGCTCCAGACATGATGCTCAGCCTATATGGATAGAAGGGAGGCTGCAGATGCAGTTGGCACTGCTCCCCACCGACATCCCCTCACCCTCACCATCTCAGTGCATGCCTGTCCAAATGCCAGTTGCCAGCACCTGTATCTCTGCTACCAGAGCCCACCTGCCCGCCCTCACATCAGGCCATGAGTGCCAAGTGGCCCTCAACTCATCATTGAGGGGTTGGTGTTTGAACACCCCAGCTCCCTTGCCCCTTGGGTATGCTGTGTCTGAGGCATTGTGTCGTTCACTGGCTCCCAGAGCATCCCAGGAGGATCAAGGTCCAACTACCCCTGGGGATAACTAACTTGATAACAAACCTTTTATCGGCTGCCTTCCCTTCTCTGACTCACTTCTCCATCTCTCCCTTTGGTGTTTCCTGGGATCACCTCTCAGATAAACTACTTACACTCAAATCCTTATCTCAGAGTTTGCTTCTAAGCAACTAGACCCCTGGGCACTGAGATGGGGCATCCACACAGAAACACTTCTGTCATCAGCCCCTCACCTCTGTGTTCCACTACTACCGCCCAACTCCAGTCTCCGAGTCAGCTGCACAGACACTGCCCACTACCCCACCCCGCTGCTCCTGCGCACAAACACTGCAGCACAGCCCCTCACAAGGCTTCAGTGGCTTGAAGGACCACTTCCTCCACCATCTGGCTTTGTCAACAGTTATAGCTTTTTCCTTCACTCTCCAGTGAAGAGAAAATATGCCAACTGTCTCATCTCATGGTCTGGAGGGTGAAGGTGGTGGAGAAGGAAAGACTTAGAGGAGACCCAGACTTGGAAGAAAAATGTGTAGAGCAGGCTAGGCTGTCCCCGCCTGTTCCTCTGATCAGATCTGAGCCCCCAACAGGACATTGTAGTCAGAGGAGCAAGTTCAGTAAACACAGCCCCAGACCCCAGGGCTCAGGGGCCGTCTGCCCAGCACATACATTCAAAGATACTTACCAGATGCCTGTTAGGCACCGAGTACTGCTCTGGGTGCTAGGATAAATTGCACGCATGCACACACACACACACACACCATATATCTATCCCCCAGGCCAGGGGCATCTGTCTTAGAGCCTCACAGCACAGAAGAAGCAGAAGTGGGAATGGATTCTGGAGTCAGGCAGACTTGTATCCAAATCCTGTCTCCATCCTCAAGGAGCTGTGTGACCTTGGACATGTTGGTTAACTTCTCTGTGACTGTTTCCTCCTCTGTGAGGCAGAGATAAATAGCAGTACCTATCTTACAGGGTTGTTGGGAAGGTAGACATATATATGAACCCTTAATAAACCTCAGCTATTAGGACTAGTTTTCTTAAGGCGGTGCATCTCTGTTATATAACCTGACGTGTTTCCCACAAACTCCCACAAACTCCACTAACACAGGGCCCAGCAGGAATGTACATGAGAGAGGCCAGTGGTCTAAATTCCTTCAACATAGCCACCCTTTGTTTGCATGTTCTTCACTTCTATGAAGAACAGGCTTCTTCTCATTGCCTTTTTTTAGAAAAAAAGCCCTATTGGGCTTTTATTTTTCTTATTCTTGATAGAAATATGAGTACAGAGAAATATTTCTGTACCATTAGGGGGAAAAGGTTCAGGCAGTCCTGGGGACTTATAGGGAGTGGTGGGGACTGGGGCAGGCTGGAGAGCATGAGCCTCATCTTAAAAGAAACTGGTGCTACTTAGATCCACATGACTGATGCCACAATTGATGCCAAAGGGGACCTTGAGTCTTACGTGGCCAGATCTCCCAATATTTCCAGAGATGTCCGACAACCGGATTATTATTTTTTAAATCTCTTCATTTTTTAAGTGTTAGCTCAAAATATTTAGAAATACTGTGTAGAGCAGCAGTCCCCAACCTTTTTGGCACCGGGAACCAGTTTCGTGGAAGACAATTTTTCCACAGACGGGGGTTGGGGGGGGATGGTGCAGGCGGTAATGCGAGTGATGGGGAGCAGCAGATGAAGCTTCACTCACTCGCCCGCCACTCACCTCCTGCTGTGCGGCCCAGTTCCTAACAGGCCGTGGGACCAGTACCAGTCAGCGGCCCAGGGACTGGGGACCCCTGGTACACAGTGCAGTACATTTAATGGGTCCATGGGCTGACTCAGACCCATAGGCGGTGACATTGAGGTCTCTCCATCCTTTGCTCATCTCAAGGTCTCTGCAGTCTGAGCCTCATGATGCAGGGCTGCTACCCTACACAGCCTCAGTGGGCACCATTCACATTCGATTCCTTGAGACCTGTGGCTCAGAGCAGTAGCAGGGGACCTCCCGTACCCACAGAGCCAGTGTAGAGCTGCAAGCAAGCCTTTCTCCAGACCGTTGCTGGCCCTTGCCAGTCTCCCTCCTCTGACTCACTGGCACTAAATGTACTATCCAATCAGCAGGGTCTCACAAGCTACTGACCTCTAATTATCTCAAGCTTGTCTTTTATTGTATCCGTATACAATGTTATCAAAGTACAAAATCCAGTCTTGTTAATTGATGGTTTCATTAGTTGATATCTTATCTCCCCAACTAAAATGTAAACTTTATGAACAAGGATCACATTGTATGTCTTTTTGCACCATATAGCACCTTTATACTGTATTAGCACCCAATACCTACCTATACGTTGACTGCTTCATTACAGAGGTAATTCTGAATGTGTTGCTATTGTGGGTGGCATGTGGATAATACTTCAGGCTACAGAAAAAATCTTTTCCAGGTACATGAAGAAAGAGGAATATATAGGGGCTGGTCCTAAATTCATCTAAAAAAAAATTCACCATCTGGATGCCCTCCATGCCAGCCCATGCCAGCCATAGAGCGCAATCCTGCAGCAGGGGGTGTTTTAATGTTGTCGTTGAGAGTAGCTTACTGTTAATTTTCTTACCGGTAAAATGGAATCATCCAGGCTTACTAGCCATCTTCTAGAGAGGCCAGGGAGAAGAAAGAATCCATCTCTACCATCTCCATTTATAAAGTATATTTAAAATCAGAATATTAGGTATGTTGCGGCTGAGAGCACTGTTAGGTGGCTAAAGTACATGAGAAAAAGAATCTCAATTGTTACTTTATGCCTGGGTTGAACTACTTATATTTAACCTGGCGATTATTTAACAGTCCATTCCCTTTGGGGTCTCCCTGTCGGCTCTGTAATTTGTTAGGCAGAATAAAACAACCCATTTGCACTTGAATTTACTCTTCCCTTCTCAAGGCTACTTAATTTCTTTTTCTATTTTAATAGGCCTAGAACCCCTAATAAAAGAGAGTTGAACAAACAGTCTGAGAACAGAGGAGTGAATGCAAACACAAAGTACTTGAATCACAAGGTAGGCCAGCTGGAAAGAGTTTTGAAGATAACCGAATCCAACTCTCTCCTTCTACAGATGAAGCAACCAAGACCCAGAAAGGTTGGGTGACTCACCCAAGAGACCCACAGCCAGTGAGGGAGACTACCCTCATCCGATGCCCAGTGCTTGCCCCACTCTCATTAACCCGGGACACCAGGGGTCCTTCGAACCTCCCCAGCCAGGCTCTACAAGGGCCTAGTCCCATAGCACAGTGGGCTTGTAGACTTGGAAGCGATAAAGCCTAAACCAACAGCAAACTTTTATCCATTCAGTATTTGTTGAGTGACTGCTAAATGCCAGGAGATGAAACACTGGAGGCAGAACAGTGAACAAGAGTCCAGGTGCCTGCTTTGCCAGATTTACCTCCAAGTTTAGTGGGGTGATAAAGAACAAATGAAAGAATACATGAACGTGACACTTACAGAAAGTGTCAAGTGTTAAAATACCCAACCAGGATGGTATGACAGAGTGGGGAGGAGGGGGCAGCTTTGGACAGGGTGTCAGGGAATCACTCTGCAATGTCCATGATGGGGGCGTAGGGGCAGGAGAACATGCGGGATGGGCAGGGGGCCGGTGATGAGCACCGGGCTTTGTTTTGAACATTACCAACAACAGGAAGTTGAGCATCTCCAAAGGCCAGCTCAGCTTGTTAAAAAGTTCTTTCCTAGACCGAGCTGAAATCTACCTCCCTGGGACTTCAGATTTCAGTAACTCATTCTCATGAACGTCGCAGAAAGGAGTCAGCTAAGAGATGTTAAACAGCATGTTCAAATGCTAAACACAATCCTCAAATAAGACAGTTGCTTCAATGTCTTAATTTAAAATGGCGTGTTTGGGAAAATACAACATACCAACAAGATGACTTACATGTTCTCAGTAAACCTCCAGTTCATAAAAGGGTTTCAAACCACCACTTCAAAGGAGGTTCAGACAGCCAACTTCTAGAGTCCTGGACCTGTCCATGTGAGTCACCCGACATCATCAACAAGACACACCAACTAACTCTCTTCCACCTAGAACTCTAGTTGGGGTTTTACAGCATCAAACACTGCTGCCCCATTGTTCGAGATGGCAAAGGATATTTGGCTCTGCGCGTTTTGCTTTCTAAGATATTCGTGGAATCATAGAACTAAGAACTCATCTGGCCCAACCCCCTTATTTCATAGACAAGGAAATGGAAGCCCGGAAATAAGAAATGGCCACTCAGGTCTATCAGCAAGTTGTGGCCAGGGTGGGACTTGGCTCCTCCAGCCCCCAAACCAGCTGGGCATGGTCGGGCAGTTGCACTTAACGTATAACTCCCAGCTTTGCCTGCGTGTTAGGACAGACTTCCAGTCCTCCAGTGATTTCTCATGCGTGTTTAAGAAGAGAAAGCCCAGCTCCCTAACTCCCTTTTCATGTGGACCCACAGCGCAGAGATCTTCCAGACATCTGACTACACACTGAAGGGGCCGGGGACAGGCATTGCTTGATTGTGAGTGGGGAAGGGGTCCTCCACTGTGCAGGAAGACCAGCTCCTGCTCCAAAGCCAACCAAAAGATGCAGAATGTGGGAAGAGAAGCCAAGGTCAGGGACCACACCGAAGCCAAACCTATTCCAGCTTCTATCTGAGTCCAAAAATCTGACGGAACCAACTGCCTGGTGGCAATGCCTATAAGCCGAGCAGTGAAATGGTCAGTAACACGAGAGGAAAGGGGGCTGAGTCTTAAGCCAGTCAATGAAGCGCCCGGGCCCTGCCCTCCTTCCCCCCACTTCAGGCAAGCAAGGGAGGATTTGAGCAGTGGCAGAGCTGATTGGCAGGGCCTCCTTCTTCTGCCCTTGCTGACGTCTGCTGCTGGCTGGAGCTCTGAGAACGTAGCATTTTTGTCCCTCTGACCCCCTGCATTAGCAGGAATAAATGACTTTCTTGGGTGGAAGGGGAACGCTGGAATGCAATTCAGTAGTATGGGCAGCATCTCTCAGAAAAGAAAGCATCAAAAAAAGAAATACCGGGACCTCTCTGGTGCTGCAGTGGTTAAGAACCCGCCTGTCAATGCAGGGGACATGGGTTCAAGCCCTGGTCTGGGAAGCTCCCACATGCCACGGAGCAACTAAGCCCGTGCACCACAACTACTGAGCCTGAGCTCTAGAGCCCGCGAGCCACAACTACTGAGCCCGTGTGCCACAACTACTGAAGCCCACGCACCTAAAGCCCGTGCTCCGCAACAAGAGAAGCCACCGCAATGAGAAGCCCGCACACCGCAATGAAGAGTAGCCCCCACTCGCCACAACTAGAGAAAGCCCACACGTAGCAACGAAGACCCAACGCAGCTAAAAATAAATAAATAACAAAAAAATTAATTTAAAAAAAAAAAAAAGAAACACCAACTCCAGCAGTCAGCCAGTGCCTTCTAGAGCAGACCCCAGTTTCAGGTAGACAAGAAGGCTGGTAACTGATTAAAGAGTAATCACCTTAGCCCTGGGCGGGGGGGGGGGGGGGGGGCGCATCCCCAGGGTCTCCCATCGCTCATCAGGCAGGACGACACCCGTCTGAGCGGTACAATATTATTCTCTCCACCACTAGCCATGCAGCAGCACAGCCAAGGCAAGGACCTGGTTTTCAATCAGCTGGTGCACCGGAGGACGAGCCCAGCGCAGTTGCCATCACCATATCGTACCTCAGATTCCCCCCTTGGTAAGAGAGGCAGAAAACAAGCCTTCCCTCTGCTCACCACCCCGACCCCCTGGGCTGCAGGGAGGGTGACCAGATGGGATGGAAACATCCCAAGGAGGGATGGGCTGGGAGGAGACAAATTCTCCTCCATAACTGTGGGTCCCCAGGGGAGAGCAAATATCAGAATCCAGACCTGCTGAGTGACCCCAATGCCATCTGACATCTGCCTCCCAAGTCGAGTATGGGGGCTGAGAGCTTGGGTGTTGGGGTCACACAGACCTGGGTCCCAGCTTGGTCATGTATGATAGGTGGTTGGGAATGGTGACTTCTCCCTGAACCTGACTTTCCCCATCTGTAAAATGGGTCTAATGATAGTACTTACTCACAGGTACTGTCAAATGAGACCGTGTGACGGAGGCTGGGCCCAGAGCCTAGCATGCTTGGTCAGTCTCCACAAATGCTGAATTGTGTGGGGTTTTTTTAATGTAAATTTTAAAGAATCGCCTACAACATACACACCACACATGAGTTTGAGGCAGGAAATCCAGAGGGTGGGCCAAGGCAGGAAAGCACGCCAAGTGACGACACTGAAACATCTCTGCAGAAGGGCTCTGTCACCCTGAGGGCTACAAACTGCTCCCACACTCTCAAAACCACCTTTGTCCAGGGTCTTTTCACTCCGGAAGCTCCTTCCTCTCCATGTCATCTGATCCTCACCACAGCCCTAGAAGGTGGCCAGGGTGAGTATGCTTCCTGTGCCCGCGCTTTTAAGAGGAAAAGGAGTCTCAGAGAGGTTAAGTGACTTACCCAAGCTCACACAGCTGGTAAGCGGCTGAGGAGAGTCACAGATGCAGGCTCCTGCCTGATAGGGCTGGAACGAGAGGGAAGCAAGTAAGGTGCCTGGGGCGTAAAACGTAAGGAGGCACTCGCTGGCACTTGGGAGTGAGCACCTCCTTCACCTCGGCCCTGCTGCCTGACCCCAAGCCATGGGCCCTTCCCAGAGCACGAGGCTGCTGCTCCCACGCGCTGCACTTGCAGGTCAGCCCTGGGAGAACCCGCCCCCAGAGCCTTGGGGTGGCCACATCTACTGGCTGAGCAGGGTGTCTTCCTCCGTCAGAATTCAAGAACATTTTCCCAGAGCCCAGCTGCTGGAACCACTTCCCAAAAGAGTGGAATGGAACAGAGGGCAAAGGTGGTGCCATAACGGCCACGTGAGGCTTCCACACACCCTTGAGCCTGAGGGCCTGGGAAGAGAGGCCGGGCCAGGCCCGCGGAGGCCGCACAGTCCCCACCAGCCTTAGGGAGAGATGGGCTGCGACAGGCAGGGCACGTGGGCGACTCCCAGGACCGTGACCCCGATATGCTGGTCTGCCCAGCCAAACTCTCCTCTCTACAGCCTCTCAGAGCCCAGCTAGGCCCCAGCTTGGCCTCCCTCGACCTCACACAAAGCGTGGGAGGCATCAACCAGCTACCACAGATTTCTTTTGAATCTGCCAAGAGAAACTCTTTTCTAACGCGGAAGATCCCATGAAGTAATTAGCAGCTTGCCCCAGTCTGGATTACTGTATATTTAGCTTTTCTAAAGAAGCAACACCTGTGTACCAAGGGGCAGCATCAGGTCATTGGCAGCTGTGTAGGCTTGAGAACTGATCTGCTGGGATTCAAATCCCACTTCACCTGGGCAAGTTACTCACCTGCTCTGGGCCAATTCCCTCCTTCTATAAAAAGGGGACGGGATCAGCACCACCATCTTCAGGTTGTTGCTATACAAAAACCAGCCACGATGTATTAAGTACCTATAACGGGCCAGGTACTGAATTTCTTTTTTTTTTTTTCCTTATATGTACTTTTTAACACTCATAGCAGCTCTGTTTCTATTCTTGAGGTGTAGCTTACATGCGGTAAAGTGCATACATCTTCAATATGCAGCTCAATGAACTTTTTATGTGTATATACTCTACCTTCTAATCAAGTCTCTATCGATACAGGTCAGTTTTGCCTGCTTATGAACTTCATATACATGAACTCATATAAAATGTGCTCTTTTGTGGCAGGCTTCTTTCACTCAACTTTCTGTTTTTGCAATTCACCCATGTTGTTGTGTATAAACGTCATTTATCCTTTTACACAGCTGCACAGTATTCCATTGTGTGACTGCTACAGCTTGTTTATCCACTGAACTAGGTGTTTGTCTTCACCTTCATCACCACCATCATCATCATTATCATCATCATAATCCCATTTTGCAAATGAGAAAACTGGGGCCCTGAGCTGCTTACTAAATTTTTAGCCTGAGGTCTCGGAGTGCAGTTGACTCCGAGCAGGAACTTGAATCCAGGTTCCTGACTCCAAAACCAACTCGTTACCTGGGCAACAGAGCCTCCCTTCCTCCTGCAGTGCTGGGGTGGGCAGAAATGAACTCTGTCCCATGTGGTCATGAGCTCCTTCTCCCTGAGGCGCCACTGGGAGTCAGGGGCAGTTACCTGACTGGCTTCTGGTGGTGAGAAAATTGCCTCAGGTTTGGCCATTACCAATATTTATTTTTCACTGTCCCCCTGATAGCGCAGGTACCGTCGTCACTCACAGCCCTGTACCTTGAGACCCAGCCTTTGCCAATATGTCGAAACAACTGCAAACAGCCTCAGCGTGGTGGAGGCGTCCTCGGCCCCCAACCAGCAGCTGGCTCTCGTGGGCAGGAGGAGGGAACCTGGCCCAGCATGTGGGCAGCCCCTGCCCTGGCTCCTCAGAGACTAATTTCCCACAGTGGTAACTCAGATGGAACCCTTTGGGGCTCCTGCAAAAAGCATCGTTAAGCCCTTGGGCCAGAAGGTTTCTCTGTAGGCCAAGCTTTACCCACCAAGAGGTGGGGCACCACAGGGCCCCCCAGTGCTGGCTGACCTCAAGAAAAGGCCAAGATTTCACCTTGCTTCCCAACTCTCTGACTCCCTGTTTGCTGCTAGAGGCCGGCCTGAGGAGGGCCATCTGCGAGACAGCCGGCGGGTGGTGAGGACCCTGGCCGGTCTCCCCTGCCCCTGCCCACTGAACTCAGGTCGGGTTTAGGGCAGTCCAGCCAGATGTGATTAAATGGTTGGCTACGTGCAGGGAGGGAGACCCTGGGGGAAGAAGGGCACAGGGCCAAATCCCAAGGCGGCCCTGGGGCACCCTTTGCCCTGTCAATCATTAACAGAAGCCACCCCATGACAGGCAAAGAAGGAGAAAGTCCAAGAGGGTGGCCTGCCCTTCTCCTGGGCACCATCCTCCAAACGCACCAATCCAGGGCCTTGTGGGACATGAGATCATGACCCCCGGTGGAGGGGGTGTGTGCAGAGTCATCTAATCCAACTGGTCCTCTCTCAGGCCCCTGCAAAATCTCCACAAAGGCCAAGGGAGACAGGAACTAACACTGTCGATTTGCAGTTACTATGTGCTAAGGACCATGCCAAATGCATTCAGCGTGCCAGCCTATGACAAGGTAGTGAAATGCAGTCATGGAGCAGGCCTGCCTGGGTTCAAAGCCTGACACTTCTAACTGTGCGACGAATGAGTGAACTTCTCTACACCCCAATTTCTCCATCTGTAAAATGGTGGTAGTACAGAACTTCCTCTGAGGGGTCACTATGAGCATTTAACTAGTTAACACACGTAAAGTTCTCAGACTACCTGCACTGATGAAGAGCCATCATTGCTGTGGTTCACAGTCACCCCTCAAGATACAGATGAAAAATCCAAGATTGAGTCATTTGCGCAAGGCGCAAACTGGCATAAGCAGAGCTGGGATTTGAACCCAAGTTGAAGGGCTCCAACCTCCATGCCATAGAAACTTCCTCAGGCCATGACCCCATCTGCCCAGTAACTGGTGCTTTGTGATCCAGTTGGCTGCAAAACCCATCTCATGTCTGCCTCCACATTCTCCCAAATGTCCTCCTTTCACCAGAGTGACACTGAGGTACAGCAGACTCCCAACCTTCCTCCCGAAAATGAGGCTTCCAGACC
The DNA here is from genome assembly GCF_965194805.1 of Balaenoptera borealis. Lineage (NCBI taxonomy): Eukaryota > Metazoa > Chordata > Mammalia > Artiodactyla > Balaenopteridae > Balaenoptera > Balaenoptera borealis. Next base: position 32,862,477 of record NC_138866.1, on the reverse strand, counting down.
TAAAAAGGTAAATCATTGCTCAGTGGCCAAAAGAGTTCATGTCTTTGAGCTGCTCCGAGGGAAGAAATTTAACCAAAAGCCAGACCATGAGTTGCAGGGCCAACAGCCATGGAGGCCCTGCCCAGCCAGGACAGACCTTGTAAAGGCCCCCCAAAGAGAAATGTCCCAAGGTCCAGAGCAGGAGGTGGGGAAGTAGGCCTCATGCCCCAGGAAGCTGGCTGACAAATGCAGGCCTGGTCTTTCCTGCCCCACTTCCCTCTGTGGAGGCCTTACTTCCAGCTCTCTCTGCACGGCTCCCATCTTCCCCAGCTGTAGAGGCACTCATGGAGGTCCCCCGCCAGCTCTGGGCTCACATCTCCCTGGATTCCCTGCCAGCCTAGAGCACAGGACTAGGGCTGCTGCTGCTGAGGCCTTTCATCACCTAATGTCCTGGAAAAAGCATGGGCCTAAAAAGATTCTGCTACTATATTTCCCAAGTAGCTTCGGACCTTGGTATCTCTTCTACCTTTAAGATCTATATGGTAAAAAATCAGGTTCTTGTGGTGACCATGCATGGGCCTGGGTGGCCTAAATCTCAGCCTGTGTGAGTTTCCCATGGAGACACTTAGGTGGGGTGAAGGGTCAAGTTCTGGGGGCAGAAAGCTTCCCCAGGCCATAGGGAACCTCACCTCACCTTTTCAGCCAGTGTCTGCACTCCAGGGTCTCTGGGAATCAATGCTTCCATCTTTGTTATCACTCAAGGGACTGACTCCAATGGAGGGAATCCTGGGCTGGTCAGTGGATATGCTCAGCCCTCTCTGAACCCAACCGGTGTCTCCATGAGCTGGGGAATTAGAAAGATACCTGCCATATGCTCAACTACTCCTACGGAAAACAAGCTCAAGGTGCACTATTATATGTCTTTTTGCTTTTAGTCAGAGAGGAAGCTCACGTGTCCCCACCACCACCATCACCACCCACCACAAATACACACACTCATTCCCTCCTCAAGAGACAGGAGGCCTAGGTTTCCTCCAGACCCAAGAAGGGCTGCTTTTCCCCCTTCTTCCACCACCAGCCCCTGCCCTGAAAGAGGTAATAGTCCCTTTTTTCTACCTCACGGCCCTGCCCTCCAGCAGGCACCTGCTGGCCAGGGAAGGAAGAGTCGACAGGGTGCCTAAGGTAGGTCTCCTCCAACCTCAAGGATAGCCCTGGCCCAGCTGATGTCTGCTGCAGACCTGCCTGCCTCGGGGGAGGCCGGGTAGAATTCAAGTGGAAATTCAGCTTACTGCCCAAAAATTACTGAGTGCAAGGAACCAAAGGCAGCTAGGCCTCAGATAACAATATCCATCTCTGCCTCCTCGGAAAGAAAACCTCCCAAGAACCAGACTCAGGATTTTCAGAAGGATCCAACCTCTCTCTGGCAGGCAAAACATCCCCTCTAAGTGGTCACCTGACATCGATCGGCTGGGGTTCCTCTAGCCAAGTAGACCTCACCCTTCCCAAGATGACGGCCTACCTATTCTGCATGGCATCAAGGGTACAACGAAGACTAAGGCGGCAAGAACAGATGACTTCCTGTTACGCTGGCCATTTTCATACCCCTTCCTTTTAACAGCCCTCCAAATACAGAAGCACATGTTGGGTCCAAGTGAAACCACCTCTGCTCCCAGCCCCCTGTGACTGAGCCCCTCACCACCCTGGAAGCTCCTCTCTGAGCCTTCAATGGTTCATCATACCCACCCGATAAGTGTTATGAGGGTAGGGCTTCAGGGTCAATTTCCTGTGGGAAAAAAACAAGCCTGGCGGGACTTCCCCGGCGGTCCAGTGGTTATGACTCCACGCTTCCAATGCAGGGAGAGCGGGTTTGATCCCTGGTCGGGGAATTAAGACCCCACATGCCAGGTGGCGTGGCCAAAAAAAAAAAAGCCTGGAAGCACCCAAATAAAAGAACACACTCAAATCCAAGTTTGCTGGAATGCCACGTGCTACATCCCCCTCTTCACCATTTCAGCACCCCCAAACGTTACCCAAAGGAATTAAGACCACAGGCTAGGCAGAGAAGACAGTAAGCCCCCGTGCCTCAGCTCTCTGAAGAACCTTCGAGGCTGCAAGGGTAGGTAAGGCTGGACCCTTGTCAACAACCAACAACAGGGCAGATAATACAAATACAGGCTGCTTTGCAATGAACCTCTACCCACCCCCTCAAAGCTCAGCAGACTTCCAGCCTCAACCAAAGGAACCAGCCATTGGTTTAGCTGTAAGGATGAGAAATCAACCAATGCCCCCCTCCTCCTCCTCCTCCCAGCACCTACATCGTCTACAAAGGACAAGCCTACAGGCAGAGGGAAAAACCACAAACCAAGCAAAACCAGTTTCACCATCAATTTCTTGAAAAAATGGGTTTATTGATTTTTAAACTGCAAATAGTCGTTACAAAAAGTTTTTTTTCTTTTAAATAAATTCACACAAAGAAAGAGAAATAGAAAGCGACGGTAGTGACCAGCAAGAGGAATAATAATTACATTCATCTTAATGTGTGTGTGCCAGTTCTGTTTGCATTAACATTGGAAAACTCCAAAACCTGGAATCCAGAACCTCAAATCTGCAATCGGAATGTCTAGAGATGGGCACGTGAAGTCAAAGGGTTTCTTTTTTTTTTTTTCCCTTTTAGAAGCTATACATTAAAAGTTGTTTTCCTTCTGTACTGTCACAGAACTTTTACATACATTCTCAGTCCTAGTTGTGAAAGGCCAAAAGAGAAAGAAACTCAATTTGCAGTCCAACACAAAGGGGGGAAATTTCTAAAATAAATAATCCAACAGTTTTTTGCATTTTTTTAAATTAATTTTTCATTTTTTTAAAATAAAATAACCAAAAAAAGTGTAAAGTTACAAAAAATGTCGTTGAAGAATAATATATTAAAACTGTGGAAAAAAAGGAAAAAGACACGTCACAAAATTTTAAGATTAATATGAAGATCATAATTTAACATAAAAGAATATATTCTATGGATTTGTCATCCCGATAAATATGAACAAAATTAACAAAAAAAAGCATAGTTTGGCAATAAATACGTTTTGATAAGTTAAATAAGCTTTTTTATATTGATGTGCAGTGACAAGCAAAATTTTTGCTCTCCAATTTCTGAAGTTATATGAAGTTTAAAACCCAGGGAAAAAAGCATGGCGTGAGTGCTCTAAGGATAGACCTACGGTATTCTAGAGCAAAAACCATTAAAGCTACTTCTACAGGAAATCGTTTTACACAGATATTGTATGTGGAATGAATACCATTAACTGCTCACCCCTTACATGTTTTTTTTAAGCTTTACTCTCATTTTTTTGTTGTTTTTTCTTTTAAGATGTCACATACGAACTGGGGAACTTTAGCACCAAAATCAAGTCTCTCATAGTCCATCTAGCTTCCCCTTCCTCCCCACTTAAAACAAAAGAAAAAAAATTAAATCACAAAGTCCCACTTATGTCACAATCTTCATCCGCTTTTGCAGTCTTCCTTCCTGCAGACCTACACGAACCCAGGCAAGATTAGTCAACAGAGGTTCAGGTCGGGAAGAAAAAGGTTTTGAATGTCAAGCTAGGTTTCCCCAAAAACCCAAGTCTGGCAACAACTCTCCCAAGGCGGGTGCGGGGGGTTACTGGGGAGAGGGGAGAAGGAAGTGTGTGGGAGACTGGAATCAGGAAAGGTGCAGTTGTGTTGCCAGTGGAGGGAGCTGCTGGTTCTAAGTCCCCCCCTCCCCCGCCCCCCCTTCCCCTCCCCCTCCCCCTGGGCAGAGGCTCCGGGGAGGCCCACGGGTGCCCTCTGGCGCTGAAGAGGTAATGTAGTCACAGTGACAAAGTTAGATCACAAGGCACTAAGTTGCTTCTGTAAACTGTTACTGATTTTTCTTTTGTGATTTGGCACTTAAGGCTTAAGCTGGAAAAAAACGCATCTACTGACAAATATGGGACTTGTCTGTTATGCATGGTAAGTGGGCTATAAAATTGAGGTTGGGGGGGGGGTTCTAGCCAGAAGAAGCTATTGACAAATTGACTTGTCCTTATGTTGGGGAGGAGGGGCGTTTAAAGAGGGGGGAGGGAGGGGGCATTCCAAGGTCCAGGGGGAAAGGGGTTGAGCTTAACCTTGTTAATGTAGGGGTTTGTCAGGAATCGGATGGGTAGGGAGGGAAGGGTAGGGGATGTGGGTGCGGGTGCGGGGTCGGGGGTGGGGGGTGGATAGGCGGTGGGGGGGGGGGGTCCCTCCCTACCCTGGTTTAGTCATCTGAGATGGAAAGTCTGCTGAAAATGGGCAGGCGTCTTGAGTTGTCCAAAGTGGGGGAGTCTGAGCCACTGTGGCTGCTGCTGGAGCTGCTCAGGTAGCCCTCCTGGTCCGAGAGAGAATCCTGAGGGCTGGGGGGAGAGTCAAACATGTGAGGGGACTCAGACATGGGCCGAAAGAGGAAGGTGGTTGGGGAACCACCCCCCGGCAGCCCCATGCTAGGGGCAAAGAGGCTCGCCAGCTCCTGACTGGAGAAGGCGAAGGGGTTATTGGTGCCATCGGGCAGGGTGGGCGAGCCCAGGAGGTCATCGGCGCTCAGGATGGGGGGTGGGGTGATGGACGTGGGGCTGTCCAGCAGCCCCGTGGCAGCGGCGGTGGCAGCGGCACTGGGAAACCCAGCAAAGCTAAAGCTATGCTGGAGGCGGGGACGGTCAGCAGAGAGGTCCCGGGCCCCGGCCAGGGCACGGCGCTCCTCAGCGTTGTGGATGAAGTGGCAGCGGGGCCCATACGGGCAGAAGCCGATGGTGTGGAAGGTACGGCACAGCTCCGTCTTGTACTTGGGGTGGCGGGTCAGGCTTCGGAGCTCGTGGATGCCGTGCGCGAACTGGCACTTGTCGCCGTACTTACAGGCTCCGTTCTCCTCGAAGGGACGGCACAGCTCCGTCTTGTAGCGGCTGGAGTTGACCTGGCCGCTCCCCGGCTGCTTCTGGGTGGGCAGCAGCCGCTCGCCCCCTTCTGAGAAGGAGCGGTCTCGGAAGCGGCTGTCCCGAGAGCTCAGAGCTGGAGCTGGCTCGCCCTTGAGGCTGCTGAGGAGCTGGTTCTGGTGGAACTTGGAGCTGGGCAGGGTGACCGAGTGCCTCCGGGGGAAGCCCCCACCGGCAGGGGTGCCCACCGCCTTCCTGTCCAGCAGGCAGCCCCCGGCACTGGGAGTACTGTAGTTGAGCATCTTGTTACCCTGGAGGAGAGAGAGAGAAGAGAGACGGCGGTTAGTGACAAAGGCCATCCTCCAGGCCCAGAAGGGTACCCACTAAGGGCAGCCCCCTCCACGATCAGAAATGCTCCGTCTCAAAGGAACCCGCCATCCCCACCTCTGCCCTGGCAAACCCCTCGCCCTCTTTCTCCCATTCAACCAGCCAAGAGGGTTTACTCTGGCCCCAGGCATAAGAAGTCACAAAATTCCTGGCCTGTGTGAAAAAATTGTTTTACACATGCACCTACTCCACGCCGATCCCTGGAATGCACCCTCATATCCTGTCCCCAAAGCTACCACTTTCATCCATGAAATCCAACTTCTTCACCTCCCAAATAGATGCCTGCGTTGAAAATATCTCACACAACTCACAAACTCTCGTTTCCCACCCTCAGGAGACTATGAGCTAGGTCTCCTTTTAATCAGTCCCTGCCTAATTAACCGCCGCCCTCCCCCCAAACCTGGCCTAAGACTCTCAACTTCCTCCTTCAGAAGCATTCCATTCCTTTGGCAACAGATTTCCAGACTGCCTTTGCTTTACCTTGCTGATGGGAGGGGAGAGGGAGGGGCAGGAAGAGAAATCCCGGATTGGCAGGGGGGTGGGTTGGCAGGGAGAGGGATGTGATTCCCGAATACAAAACTCATTGCCCTGTGCTCCCAGAAGAGGTGCCTTCTACAGTGATCTCTCCCACCAGTCACTGCCCACCCCACCCCCTCCACTGGGAAGATGCCTTTGCAGTTAGTCTCCTGGCTGCAAGAGCACGCTTGGATAAGAGCGCCAGTGTTTAATCTTTAACGCAAAGCTGCAGGTGGGAAGGAAAAGGAAGGCACCAAATCCCCCCAGCCTCCTCCCAGTCAATAATGGATTTGGGGGAGGGGGGGGGGCAGAGGCACCAAAGGCAGGTCTCTGTTCCAATGGGACCCTATTCACCTGCCCAAACTGTACCCAAGATTTGGAAAGGGTGTGAGCAGGGGACCTGGGAGTTGGCTCCCAGCCCATGTGGGTGTCATTGTGCGATTTCTAAAGTTGGTCCCTTAGGATCAGCTGCGGGGGATCGGGAATCTGTAACAGCAACCACCCCACAGAGCGGATTACAGGAACCAAGTTGAGAGCCTGTTCCCAACAATGAGGTTCATTTAAAAAGTCCCGCGGGGGGAGGGAGCCAGAGAAAGAGAAATAGATCAAAGAGCGGGAGAGCCAGGAAGAGAAGGAAGAAGTGCCGGGAGAGTTCAGGCAGCCGCCAGGGCAACAGAAGTTTGGGAATGCGCAGGTAGGGAAGGAAGCTGAAATTCAAACTTTTTTGATGTTGCTCTTCAGCTCCAGGGTATCCCTGCACCCCAACCCTGCAGCCCTGGGGCCCTGGCAGCTGCACGGACTGGAGAAGCAAGCTGGGGAAAGAGAGCAACATGACCCGACGTGTTTAAAAGCAGGCAAAACACTTTAGCAATTAAAAGTAGCCTAGCAGCTTCTCTCTTTCAAATTGGGGAGAGGGGGCGAAAAAACTTGAACATCCACAGGCTTCTGTTATGTACGCTTAAACGGCACTCCTGGAATATTCCGGATTTAAAACTTGCTTTTTTCCACACCGGCTGGCAAGCTACACGGCTTGAGGGCCTCATTAAATCCTTCCTCGCCGAGACCCTTGAGCTCAGACCGGCATTTTGTAGTCGTGTCCCCCCATCCCCTCCATATCGAGGAGTCGTGGTCCCTCAGAAAACAGGTAAGCGGGTGAACCCGAGTCCCACTCTCACCCCAAAGATTGCAGCACGATCGGCTATAACAGAGGAAGCCTGGCTGAGCTGGGACGAACTGAAGTCCCATTGCAAACTCGTTTGGCAACATCCTTTGAACCACAACTCCTGGCCTTTTCTCGCAGATTCCCGGCCTCTCCAGGACAGAAGGGGAAATCTCCCAGCAAAACGTCATCCCGAGACTCACTTCCCCGAGGGACCCCCACCTCCCGACCCACAGTCCGGCAATGGGGCTGGAGAGACTCGAACCCCTCCCGGCAGCGGCGACACCCAGAGCGCGCACAGGGAAACCGAGCAGACTCGCGAAACCCGGCTCAAGAGCAGCACATTATGGACGAAAGAATCACCGAAAACTTGCCCCAATGCTAGTCAATGCCCCGCGTCCCCCAGGCAGCCCCACGCAAACTTCGCCCCCCAAAACTCTGGTCTCCGGATTCCCATGTAATCCCCGCCAGGAACTGTTGAAACTCAAAGGGTGGGGAGCAGAGAGTCAAAGTCCTTCAAACTGAGGGGAGAAATTGGGGCGGAAAAAACAACCATCTCGCCTCTCCTCCTCTCCCCCCAGCGTTCCCAGACCTAAACTTTCGGGGGTTCTTTTAGAAGACAAAAGAAAAAAGAAAAAGACTTTGAAAAGCAAACGCTCCGCCCCACTTTACCTTGCATAAAACTTCGCTCAAGTCGAAGATGGTGGCAGACACGAGGGTGGTGGTCATCCTGGGCGCTCGCACGGGGCAGGGACGAGGATCTGGTGTGCCGTGAAGGTCCCGGTGCGGGGAAGGCGCAGCCTCCGGCTCTCCGGTCTGGAGTCCCACACGCCTGCTCCCGGCGCCCCTCGCCTTTCTGACTCTCCCGGGCTGCGGCGCGCGAAGCCCAATTTATATAAGTTTCAGATTTGGTGGGCCGGAGGGGGAGGAGGAGCTTTAAACTTATTTAAATGAGGAAGAGGAGGAAAAAAAGTTGATTGACACTGAAGTTGAATCAGCCCTGCGGTCAAACTCTGGGAAAAAAAAAAAAAAAGAAACTTTCGAAAGGAAGAAGGGGGAGGGGAGACGAGGAAAGAAGGCGAATTAAAAAAAAAAAAAACCACTGCGAGCCGCGCACAACTTTTTTTTTCTTAAAGAGGAAAAGTTTCGAGTCCGCTCGCTTGGCTACCCCGCGCTGCAGGCGCCCTTCTCTGGGGCCGCGCGCCCCACAGTGGGGGAGGGGCGCCCCCCCCTTTTGTCAGCCTGCGAGCGCGGCTCTGTGACATCACTCATTCCACCCTCTTCGGGGTTCTGGTTGTTGTGTTGTTGTTTTTTTGTCGGGCAGAAAGGCGGGCTCGACTTTCTCTTTTTACAAGCGGGAGCAGAAACCAGTCCTTAGCGCCGGGGCTGCAGTTCCCATCTTGAGCTGATCTCCCTTGAAACTTCTCCAAGTTGCCGCACAACTTAACTCTTTTCCCGAGTTCTTTTCCGCACTCGGCTCCCCTCGGCAAACCCCAAGGGGAGAGGAGATTGGAAATAAGGGGCGCACAAAGCGTTCAAGCCTAGGGTTTTGTTTTTTTCAGGGGCGAAGGTGGGGGTTGGGGGAGGAGGATTAGGGAGACTTCCCCCCCCCCCCCAAGGAGGACCCGGCCTGGCGCGGGCGAGCACCAAGCGGTTTAGCGCGCTGCACGCGTCTCCACTCGCGCTCGTTTTGCAGCGGACACTCTCCGAGTGTGGGCAGGAGCAGGGGTGGGAGAGCGTCGCGAAAAAGACCACCGTCCGGGCGGATTGTTTGGGTGTTTGTTTAATTTTTACTGGAGTATAGTTGCCGGGTTGTTTTAACAGGCCTCCTTGTGGTATTTATTTCACGCATCAATCTTTAAATATTTTTGTAAAGAAAACCTAAATCCTCATGAACGCCCCTAATCCCCACCCCCCCAAAAAAAACACCCAGCAAGGCACGATTTTCCCCGCGCGCTCCGAACCATGGACCGCGCCGAAACTTCCCCCACCAACACACACACGCACACGCACACCCCCTAGATGCCAGAACAATGAAAAAAAGTTACTTTGCTAAGAATGTAGGTAAAGAGATGGGGGCAGGCAACACTTTCAACTTACTGTTGCTTCTCCCCCGCCCGCACGGGAACGGAACATATGGCTTGTCACACTGCGCTGTTTTGGCGGGATGGGGGGAGGGGGGTGTGGGATCCTCGAAACCGAAAGGCCCTGAATTATCACTCTTTTGAAAACTGGAAAGAATATATTTATTTACTGTTAGGTTCGGATGCCCCTCCACCCACCCAAATAAAAAACTGTTAACGTGTCCCCCACCGCCCCCTCGGTCTCCGCCGGAGTGCTGGAGTCAAGACCGAGGTGGAAACCGCGGCGCTGCGTTTCTTTCCTGTTTCCCCGCGTGCCCGGCCGCCTCCTCGGCCCTCGCACGTTTCTTCCCAGCACTCGAGGCCGCCGGGTCTGTTATGAAACCCTGTGCACTGAGTGGCTAAGAGCGGGTTCCATTGCGATGTAATTAGGTCACCCCATTATGAGCACGTTTCTTTGAAGAGGTCGGGGCGGGCCGAGCAGAGCGCTGGAGTCACACTCTCACCACCACCCCCCCACACATATTTTTACTGCATTTCTTATTTGTCAATAAATTTGGCCGGGCAAACCCGGAAACCAAACCTTCCAAATCACAACCGTTTTAGGAACCTGTTGTTTTTCACCTTCGCGAAACACACAGCTTTGGCTGCAGCCACAAACCTATGTGATCCCCAGTCCGGTCTGCTTTTATTTGTCCCCTCTGGCTTAAATTGATGGCCCCATTTTTAACCCGGCTGCTGCCCCTTGCTTTTCTTCTTTTGCTGTCCAGCTGCCTGTTGCTTCCCTCTCCCTGCTCCCATTTTTCAGCTTTTCTTGAAATCTGGCAAGCGCCAGAAGGAGAAATAACTTCCATCCACCTTAATTTAAATCATTCAAATGTAGGTTTCTTTCTTAAAGGGCTGTTTGCTCACTCCCTTCGCCGCCTCGAGAAGGAGGGGTTGGGGGAGCGGTTTTGTGCAGTTTCTTAGTGATGAGGTAATGAGTTCCAGATTTCAGGACAGAGTAGGGTGCGCGTTAAAACCACAAGGTTTGTCTGCGTCCCGATGTGAAGCTATTTCGGTTTTTTGATTCCCCCATTCCCCCAGCAAAAAAAAAGGCCCGTTGGTCTTTAACTCTGGAGGGTTCGCGAAGCTCTGCTGGGGGGACGAGGGAGGGGCGGAGAAGCAGGGGTGGAAAGCGAGGGGGAAGGGGTCCGGAGCGGGCTGGGCCCAGGGCGCGTCCCGACCCGCACCCGATGTCCCCCTCTCCGGGCGGCGCAGCTTTCCCCCCCGCGGTTGCGGGGCCGGCCAGGAGCACCTTGACGCGGCCTGGGCGCCCCAGTCTGGCTAAAGAGTCTTCCCCCCCCCACCCCCGGAAAGAGAACGCCGATTCCTCGAATTTCCTCCGTTTCCCAACTCCCGGAGGGCGCTCCCCTCCCCCGCTCCCAGGGGCGCGGGCTCCGCGGGCGGCGTCCAGCCTGGCCCGCTCGCTCCGGAGTTGTTTACCGGCCCCACCGACCGACCGGGTTTGTTCCAGCTCCCGGAGCCTGTCTCTATAATTAAACTCTTCTTTTAATTGTCGGGTTGCAACGTCATTTCAGGGACTTTCCAAGGGTGAGGGAGCCGGCCTCCTTAACCCTTCGCTGACCCGGCATCCGCGCCGCGGCGGACCGGGGAGCAGCGTCCCGCCGGGCCGAGGAGGGCCAGAGCCGGCCTGCCCCCGCCCGGACGTGCTCGGCAGGTGCCCGGTAGTGGCGGGAAAAGCTACGAGCCACGACCCGGGCCGGAAGCCCGACGGGAGGCGTGCGCGGCCCTCCCCCGCCTCCTGCGCTCAGCCCTAGGGTTCCTCGCCCGCGCCGGGCCCGGAAAGGCCTCCCCTTCACCTGCACGGTCTCTTCCGAGCGGGAGGCGATAAGCCAGCCAGGTTCGCCGTCCCAGGCCCGACTTCCGGGCCCTCCCCGCTCGTGCGGAGACGGTCCCCTTGCGAGGAGGGTCTAACCAGGTATTTTTGGCTTGGGGTTGTTAGGTTTTGTGAAGGGGTAAAGTGAAAGCCCTCGGAATTAGGGAAGCGCGATGGATGTATTCACCGGCCAGTTTGGGCGCACCTCGCGGCAGGTGAGGGTGTGGGGCGCTGGGCCACTGGCCCCTGGAGGGCCAGGCCTTGTCACCAACGCCCTCCAGGCACTCCTATCCCAGAGCCCCCTCCTGGCCCTGCCATTGTGGAGCCCTGCGATGTTGCGCTTCCTCCCCGCCTTCAGGTCATTTGCAAAAGAACCCAAATTCTTCGGATCGGACCCCACCCTTCCCCCCACCCTCTGCTACACAAGACCCTGGGACAGCGGCAGGGTTCCTGGATTAGAAAGAGGGAGGAAGGGCCAAGCGCTGCTGGAGAGTTACCTGGTTCAGATTCAGGTGTAGTGCTTGTGGAATGCAGATTCCTCAGCCTGGACCCAGGCCCAGTGAATCAGATGCTCTGGGGTGGGGCCAGGAATCTGCATTCCTTGTATATTTCCTGCTCGTGACTCAGTCACCAAGGTTTGAGAATCAGTGGTCCAGGACTTTGAAGTTGGGCCGTTTTGGATCCAAATCTTGGCTCTGCCATTTTCTAGCTGTGTGACTTTTCAAGACACTGACCAAAGCCTCTAAAATAGGGATAATAATTCTGCCTAAAATTGGCCAGTAAAGTGCCTAGTCTCATGTCTAGCTGAGCCCTTGTATATGCCCAGCCATTGTATGTAAACTAAACCATTCTTGGGGCCTTATTAAACTATGAAACAAATTCTGGGTGTATTCACTTTGCAAAAGGATTCTTCAGTATAGAGGTCCATGAAATGGTCAACTGACAGCTTTGATCCGATCACTCTGTGACCCCCAGACCCAGCTCTGGACAAGGCAAGCCCCGAGGCCTGGAAAGGGGGAGAGGGCACTGGCCCAGAGCCTGGGGAAGAGCAAGGTGAGTCAGGATGAGGTGATGGGGATCTGCTGCCCAACTGAAAAACACCTGATTGTTGTCACAAATATTTCTGAAAACTAGATCACTGGGGCCTGTTGATATCCAGTAAAAGCCAGACTCTTCTTTCTCTCAATATCCTCAAGCCCCTCATAGTGCTTAGTGGGCATGGCTCAGCTGCCAGTATCCTCCAAACCAGCCACAGGCTTCAAGAGAGGGCAGTTGACATCTACTGTAAATGCAGCTCTGCACAGTGTCAGGAACTTCTGGGGTACAGCTCAGGGAGCCCACCACCTCCTGCTAGGACTGAGAGTCCAGCCCCAGGGCTAGCACGGCCCTGGGGGCTCTCATTGCCTGGCAGTGAGATACCTAAACCCTCCTTAGGTCAATTGTTTTAACACTTTCCTGACAGAGATGTTCCACTATTCCATTAAGTTCCCAGGCGAGCCCACAGCTGCACCCCACCCCACCCTGCCTTCCTTGCCTGGGCCTGCCTAGAGACACAGGATAGCGCGTGAGCTTTGAGCCACCTAGACTTTGATGGGAAGCCCAACTCTGCCGGCTGGTTACCAGTTGCACAACCTCGAGCAAGTCACTTCACCTCTGGGATGGTCAGGAAGGTGAAGCCCTTTCCAGACAGTGCTTACCTCAGAGAGCCATTTGCCCCCAGCCACTCCAAGCTGCTAGCAGTTGCTGGTGGTTGCTGCACACCCCTCCCTGGGGCTTCCTTTTGCTGGGGCTTCAGGCAGCTCCCCAGCAGGCAAAATGCCTCTCTCCCAGTGGTGCCTTGCAGCCTGCAGCATTTTATGGAAATCACCTGTTTACTCCCCACTGGACTTTGAACTCCTCAGGGCCGGGGCTTCTATATTACCTGGAACTCATGAGTAGAACTGCGTAGGTGGTCAGTAAATTTTTTCGATTTGCACTGAACCCTTGCTGTTGAGCCCATTCGGAAACATTGGTCACCGTGAATCTAGCAGCAGGAGTAGAAGAAGGAACTGGCAGAAGTTCCAGGGGTGGCAGGAAGGGAGGGCTTGGGCTCTGCAGGAAGGGGGGATGGCAGCCTTAACACTGGGATGTTCAGAGGGCCAGAGCTGGTAACTCAAGGAGGCTGGGCTTCCACAGTTCGCCCAGGGCATGTTCTGTGCAGCTGTTAAGAGGCACTGGAATGAGCACTGGTCTAGGAGTTAGGAATAGGATCCTGGAGCTATTCTGCCTCCAGTTCAGTGGGTCATTTCTCTAGTCTGGGCTTCAGTGTTCTGAGATACAGATGGAAAGGGTGGACTAGGCTGGTGGTGCTCAGACATCACTCTGAGCAGAATTATCTGGGGAGCTTTCAAAATGATGAAGATGCTAGGTGCCAGGCCCCACCCCACCTCCAAACATTCTGCTTCAGTTGGTCTGAGGTGAGGCCCAGCATTTGTATTTTCTAAGCTCCCTAGATGACTCTACTATGAAGCCAGAAGCACTGGATTTGGTTGTTTTAGAGCAGTGGTCCTCCACTGGGGGTGATTTGCACCCCAGTGAACATTTGGCAACGTCTAGAGACATTTTTGGCTGTCACAACTGGAGGAGAAAAGGTCACTGCTATTGGCATCTAGAAGGTAGAGACGGGGGAAGCTGCTAAACGTCCTGCAATGCAGAGGCCAAGCCCCCACACCCCCTCATCACTACAAAAAATTATCTGGCCCAAAATGTCAATAGGACCAAGACTGAGAAACCCTATTTGAGATGTTCTTTCCAAGATTCCTGTGTGCCCCCAAAACCCCCTCTTTTCGGCAGCCCAAGTAATTTTTTTTCAAAACCTGGATCTGATCTTGTATTACAATTGCCTAAAACCCTTTGCTACCCATCCCTTTTAGAATAAAAACCAAACCCTTAGTCTAGCGTAATCAGACTCTTTTACTGCTCCAGTCTTGACTATCATACCCCTTCCCCTCCCCACCACCATCTCTCCCACCCCTCCAAGGTACTCCCTGTGCTCTAGTCAGTTTCAGATGAAAATGAACCATCCTTCCTCCTGCCCCAGGGCCTTGACACATGCCATTTCTTCTATCTGATTGACCTTCCTTTGCCCCAAGTAAATTCTAAGTCATTCTTTAGTACCCAGCTCAAGCATCACTTCCTCAACCATTCTTGGCGCCCCTCCCCCCATCAAGGCAAGGTATCTGTCTTCTCTCTTCTGTCTTCATGGAATATTCATTTCCTTAGTTATTTCAATTTGTGAGTTGTTTTTTTTTAACTATTTAACATACAGTAAAATTGACCTTTATTTGGTGTACAGTTCTATGAATTTAAACGTGTGAATAGATTTACGTAACCACCACTTCAATCAAGAAACAGAACACTTCCATCATTTTTTTTCCGCAAAAAAAAAAAAACTCCCTCACGCTCTCCCTTTGTGGTCAGACCCTCCCCATCCCTTACTCTGGCAAACCACTGATCTGTTCCCTATACTGTCATTTTGTCTTTTCCAGAATGCCATATAACTGGAATCATACAGTCTATATGAATTCACAGAGCATGATGCCTTTGAGATTTATCCATGCTGTTGCATGTATCAATAGTTCATTCCTTTTAATTGAGGAATAGTATTTCACTGTATGGGTATACCACCATTTGTTTATTCACCTGTTAAAGGTCACTGGATTAGTTCCTGTTTTTGGCCATTGTGAATAGAGCTGCAGTAAACACTTGTGTATAGATTTTTGTGTGAACGTAAGTTCTTATTAAATAAGTAGGAGTGGGATTGCTCAGTCATATGCTAAGTGTATGTTAAGGTTTATTTTTTTTTAAACTGCCAAACCTTATTTGAGAGTGGATATACCATTTTGCATCTCCCACAACTATATATGAGAGTCTCCAGTTGCTCTGAATCCTTAGCAGCACTTATAATTGTCAATATTTTTTCTTTTATCCACTCTAACAGGTGTGTAGTGGTATCTCATTGTGGTTTTCATTTGCATTTGTCTAACAGGTAATGATATTGAACAACTTTTCATGTGCTTATTTGCCACCTGTATGTCCTCTTTGGTTAAATGTCTGTTCAAGTCTTTTGCCCACTTTTTAATTGGGTTGCTTGTTTTCTTACTGTTGAGTATTGAGAGTTCTTTATATATTCTGGATACAGGCTCTTGTTGAATAAGTGGTTTGCAAATATTTTCTCCAGTCTGTACCTTATCTTCTCGTTCTCGGAACAAAGTATCTTTCACAGAGCAAAAGTTTTTAAATTTTGATGAGGTCTATCTTATCAGTTTTATCTATTATGCATCATGCTTTTGGTGACACATCTAAGGACTCCTTGCCTAACCTTAGGTCATTAAGATTTTCTATAGTTTTATGTTAGATCCATTTGGAGTTAGTTTTTATATAACATGGTTTAGGTTGAAGTTAAATTTTTTTTGCCTATGCAAGTCTAATCCCAACACTGTTTATTGAAAAGAGTACCATTTTTCTATTGAATTGCTTTTGTACCTATCCAAAATTCAGTTGGCCACATTTGTATGAGTCTCTTTATTCTCTTCTGTTGATCTGTGTGTCCATTCCTTCGCCAATACCACACTGTCTTGATTATCATAATTTTACAGTAAGTCTTAAAATCAGGTGGTATAATTCCTCCAACTTTATTCTTAATTTTCAAAATTGTTTTAGCTATTCTAGTTCTTTTGCCTTTTCATATAAATTTCAGATTCAGCTTGTCTATAACCACAAAAAAATCCTACTGGGATTTTTATTGGAATTGCATTAAGTCCATAGATCAATTCAGGAAGAAGTACATATTTACTTCTTTACTATTGTGTCTTTTAATCCGTGAACATGATATGTCTATTTATTTAGGTCTTCTCTGATTTCTTTAATTAGTGCTTTGTAGTGTTTAGCACACAGATCTTATATACATTTTGTTAGATTTATACCTAATATTTCCCTTTTTTTTTGGAACTAGAGTTGGGCCTTGAACAATGCAGGGGTTAGGGGCACCAACCTTCCTCACAGTCAAAAATCCACGTATAACTTATAGTTGGCTCTCTGGAATATGAGCAGTTCCTCATATCCATGGTTCTGCATCTGCAGAGTCAACCAACCTCGGATCACATAGTACTGTAGTATTTACTACTGAAAAAGATAAGTGGACCTGTGCAGTTCAAACCAGTGTTGTTCAAGGGCCAACTGTATTGTAATTTTTTATTTCAGTTTTCAATTTCTCATTACTTGTTTATAGAAATACAGTTGATTTTTGTGTATTGACCTTGCATCCTGTGATCTTACAAAAGTCACTTTAGTTTTAAGAAGGTTTTTTTTGGTAGATTCCTTGAGTTTTGGTTTTTTATTTTTTTAATATAGAAAATCATGTTGTCTGTGAATAGGAATAGTTTGACTTCTTCCTTTCCAGTCATATGCATTATATTTCTTTTCTTGCCCTATTGCCCTGTCTAGGACTTCCCCTATGATGTTGAATAGGTGTGGTGAGATTGGACACGCTCACCTTGACCCCGATCCTAAGGGAAAGCATTCGATCTTTCACTATTAAGTACGATATTAGTTGCCGGTTTTTTGTAGTCATCTTACTTTTCGACATCTCTCTTCCCCCCAGCATGTCTGCTCCAGGAGCAGGCTCTTCCTGCTCTCAACTCGACCGGCACAGTGCCTAGCACACAGTAGGCCCTAAATAAGTAATTCTCTACTTCGGCAACTTAGCCAGCAATAACCACTGTCCTGTGACAGACAACAGAGGGGACTGGCTGAACACACACAGACATCGCAAAGAATAATGTTACAATAAATATCCCAACGGGTCCAACTAGGCAGTGGCCCCATCGAGTTGACTATTTTAAGCTGTACAGCATCTGTAGATCGGCTTTCTAGCAAGCCATACTGTGTCAAAGCATTTATCTATGAGGAATAGATGACTGCTGTACGATAATTATTTTAGATCAAGAGCATTCCATTCTCAAAGGGAATTTAAACAAAAAGCTCTCAGCTCTGAAAAACAGGGGCTTTCAGGGTAAAGAGTCCCACTGCTCTGAAATCTTAGGCCCTCAGACGGGTGGGGTTGTTTCGCTAAATTTATTTCAGCCGCTTATAGAAACAGAAGGGGGAAGCGGGGGGCGGCTGCTTGCACACCAGCCCTGGCTCTGGAGTATTAATATCTGCCGGGTCAGACTTTTATTTGGGTTTTCTTTTACCTTTTGGGGGTGGGGAGGCAGGCAGCAACAGGAATATCTCCCAGCAGCACGTCTCTGAGCTGTGGTTTCCTACCTTCCTCTCTATACATTCCCTGGCAGGCCAGACCCAGCGCACCCCTCCCCTGCCTCACCTTGGGATGGCCCTCTACCCACTGAGTACCAAGCACTGGGCCAGGCCTTTTA
The DNA here is from genome assembly GCF_965194805.1 of Balaenoptera borealis. Taxonomy (NCBI): domain Eukaryota; kingdom Metazoa; phylum Chordata; class Mammalia; order Artiodactyla; family Balaenopteridae; genus Balaenoptera; species Balaenoptera borealis. The sequence goes on along the minus strand of NC_138866.1, from coordinate 32,845,138 downwards.
CTTTTTGACAGCAGCTTTCCTCCCAGGCCCAGAAAAAGTCTGAGCTCAGAGAGAGACAGACAGATTGAATCTACGTGTCTACTTTCTCGCACAAGTATGAGTGTAGGGAGAGACTAGGGCCTCTGTCCCAGGTGCCCATCAGGACCGCCCCTCCACCCATTTGCACCCCCAGTGGCTCCGCTACCTGGTGAAATCCAGGCCTTTTTATCCCTGTCTTCCTTCTCCTCAGGCTCCCCAAGCACCAAACACACATGCCTCATAGTACCCGATACCTGAACACTGTCTTCTGTCACAACCCCCCAACACAGAAAAAGGAGTTAAATGACACCGCCCTGTCGCTTTTTAAAACCTGTCCCTGCACTGCATTTAGAATTATCTATGGGGCACAGGTTAATTACCTCCCACAGACATGGGGGAAACTGAGGCACGGGAGAGGAGGCGGCAGCAGGTGACCTGCACCCACTGCAGGTTAGGTGAGACTAGTGTCCACCAGCTGGCCCCTGGAGGTTCCACGGAACCCGAAAGCACCAGAGAAAGGCAGGGCCCTGTGTCTGGGAGCTCACGGCTACGCGGCTGCAGCTGTCTTGAGGGCAGGAAGAGGAAACACACACAAGGAAGCTAAAAAATCTGCTGGGCTTAAGACTTGAATAATTACATGAGAATATGGGGAAGCACCTCACACAGTGCCAGGCCGGTGGGAACCCAACAAATGGCAGCTTGATTCTTTGGCAAACTCCCACTTCCTGGGTCACCAAGTTAGGTGGGGAAAGAGGCACCTGTCCTCTCTACTCCCCAGCCCCCGGGTAGGTTGGTGGGAGGGAGGATGGCCTGGGGTGGGAGGTGGGGAGAAGCCCAATATGAAGATTCTCCAGCTCTAAACCAGGGGATCTGCTTCAGCGAGGATCAAGGGTATAGCACTTACTTGTAAACTGTAAAGTGCCTGCAGGTACACTAAGTTCCTGTTTTGTCCTAGCTCCAGCCAGCTTGCTTTGAAATTATCCTCCAGCCCTATCCAGCAAAACCCAGCCCAGAGAGGCGCAGACCCCGCCCTCAGGAGCTGTCCCTGTGAGAAGCAGGACCCACCCTCCCCGCCAGAGCAGGGACCAGACAACTCTCGGAGGGGCGCCACACAGGCAGCCAGCAGAGGAGAGCATGGGTCTTTGCCACAACCCTGTGACCTCTTTAGAGTTGAGTTTCTCCCGCCAACTGCACCCTCCACCCCAGAGGGGGACCATGGGCCCCCAAACCAGGGCCTGCCCTTGTCTGACCAAAGGCAACCAGATCTGCTGCAGCTGTTCAGTAAGAGAACAAGCTCTCCCAGAGACCAGCGAAGCAGCTGGAGAAAGATTCCTGCCAGCCCGGGGGTGTAAATATTTATACAACGTGGTGCGTGGGAAGGGGGAAGGCAGAGAGAGGTGGCAGGAACGAGGCGGCACTGAGACCGCAGATTGAAGGAGCGTGTGCTTTGGGCTCAGGTGGGAAGGGCAAGAGGCTGCCGGATCCTAATCCCCACCTAAATTCCTACATCAAAGAGGCCGGGTCCTCGCCCCCAGCCCTCCTCTAGAATTGAAGGGAGAACTTAGAAGAAAATTCATCATCTATCCCCTCATCATCCCTCCTGTCTAGGTTGGCCCTCTGTGTAGGGAAGGAGGGAGGCTCTGCCTTGATAAACCAATTCTGCGGGGCCCAGGAATCAGGGCCTGGGGGCTCCTGGGGCTATGGTTCTAGGGTCTTGAGGGATGCTAGACCCAAGAGTTGGACTCTAGGACTGGAGGCTTAGAAAACATAAGGAAATGATAAGCAAAATATAAAATAAGCAAAGATTTCTCTCAAGCTTTGATATAATCAACAGTCTTTTCTAAAGTGGCCCCGGAGATTGTGCATTGATGAAGGAGGAGGAATGGATGGGACCCGGCAAGGGAGCAAGGTGTGGAGAAGGCGAGGGGGCACTTGATGGCACTTCCAGAGAAGCACGTGGCCACCATCACCACAGGGCCTAGGCGAAGGCAGCGCAGCCCGGTGGGCGTCCACCTGGCGCTCTTGGGCCCCTCCACCCCAGGGTGCAACTCAGCTGCAGCTGTGCCCCTGGCGGAGCAGTGACACATCCACCCCTCAGCTGGGCCCGCTGAGGACTCAGCCAGCACCCAATGGCATTGACGGCCCAGGGTGGGAAGCCAGCCTGGGCCAGGGAGGACAGCCAGATGGACTCCAGTTGATTTGCCTCAGACAGCTGGGCAGCAGGGCCAGGCCGCTCCCACCGCCTCCCACGCCACTCCAGACAAGGAGGGGTGCGGCTGCAACTTCTAGGATTTCTCTGCCACCGCACCCATCAAGAAGTGCCACCTGCTTCTATCGGTACCAGACCTGACCCTCAGGGCCTCCCACAGATGGGGTTTGTGTTGCTCCCAGTGGCCAAGAGCCTTTAAGACACCTCGCAGCTATCAGCCTCTTCTTGCATTCTTCCTGGGCCCTCAAAACGCCCACTGGCCAGGGGTGGGGGGCTGTTGGGAAGGAAGGACCTTCCACTGGAAAACTGCCTCAGTCTCCCCAGCAGACAGCTCCAGATGCCCAGGCTGGCTTCGGCCAGAGACCGAGGATCAAAGGATCCCCAGACTTCCCCCAGAGGCAGCCCCCAGGCTGCAAGGCCTCCCACCTACAGCACAGAGCTTGGCAAGTGATACATTCCCCATGGGGCACCTCCCCTGAGCCTCAGCCTTTCTGGGTGGAACCTGATGAGTCCTCCACCTGTCCACCGAGAAGGGCTGATTCCATCGCCTCCCTGAGCAGTGGGGCCCAGGCCCACACACCGTGGAGGAAACACCATCTGCCCCCAACCTTCAGCCCAGGCCTGGCAGACGACGTCAAGCCGCACAGAGGGAGAGCAGCACTGCCCCAGCCCACTCTCCAGAAGGAAGCCCCTCTTCCAAGGACCCCGGGGCTGGGGGAGAATCTGCAGACACCCAGGTCCTCTTCTGCCACCGTGGCTCTGCCTGCCGGCTGTGGCCTGCTTCTTGCCAGCACTGCTTAAACAGATGAACAAGAATTAAAAGCCTGTGTGGCCCGAGGAAAGCTTTAGGGGACAGAACTGAAGCCGAAGGAAAAGGAACAAGAACAACAACAACAAAAAACGATAAGAAATGGGAGAGGAGGGAAATTCAGGAAACAGACAGAATAAACCATCCGGGAATCCAGATGTAGAACAAGGAAAGCCAAAAGAAAAGAAAAATTATGCTAAGAAGGCAGAGTGGGGTGGGAAGGAGAATTGAGAATGAAAAAGAAGAGGGGGTAAGATATGAATACTCTGAAAAAAAAAGAACGTGAAAGCAAACAACACCAGAAAAAAATTAAAAATAGAGACCCAGGAGAGAAAAAGAGGCAGCAATGGATTTAAAACAACTGCTTTGACCCTCAACCAACCACAGTCAGGAATGTTCTGAGCCTTACTGCTTTTTGTGGATTTCAGACTCCTCCAAACACTGAGCAAGGACAGTCCTAGAAAAGCAAGCTTTCCTTCTTGCCCTTGTTTTTCCTACAATTCGCCCAATTCACCCCCACCATTGGTCTTTTGCAGAGTGAGGGCTGATCTTCCTGGGGCAAGGCCAAAAACCAGTCTAGTTCACTGCAGAACCTGGTGGCTTCCATCATGCTGTCTCTGGAGGGCGCCCTGGAGAATCTGAGCAGAAGCGTTAGGTGTGATGGAGCTGGGTCATCAGTTCTGCATCTTCCAGGGAGCTCTCAGAGGACCAGGGCTAACCCAATCCACAGACCCACGGCTCCTGGAACAAGAGGGGTTCATGGAAGATTGGTATACCCAACTCTAGGCAAAACTAGAGGAGTCCCAGCAAATGCAACTTTTGGAAACAATGCTGACGATCTAAATTCATCTCCAGACATTCTGAAGGGGACCTAATGATAGCCACAGTTTTCTCACTGCCATGGTGGGCAAACAACTTCTGGAGGTTTGCCTTCACTGCCTAGTGTCCATAAACCCCATGAACACTTACAGAAGACACTGGTTCCTCTCCTTTTGCCTGTCTGGCCTCTTGATTCTGCCTTCTGTTGCTTCTCTTTCTTCTGTGACTCCGCCAATGCCTCTCTCCTCTGTGTCTGCTTTGGTTTTTCCATTTCCCTTAATGAATCAAACCCACCTCTACCTACTCTTCCATTTCTCTAGGGCAGCAGGAGTTGGGAGAAAGCTGAAACAAACCAAGGCAAAATCAAGAAGTAAAGGAAGTAAAATGCGAGTGAATTTATATAGTTTAGCACCCAGCTTTTGTGCCCCGGCTGTCCGCGGTGGGTGAGGCAAGCTCCCCATGGACAAGGGTTGAGCCTCACCAGGCCACCTAAGACGGCTCCTCCAAAGTTCAACCAAGGGAAGCCACAGGGGCTGAACTCTGATTGACTGAGGCAAAAAAACTGTGCCCACACCAGCCCTTCTCCCTTGAGAATTCTTAAGTACCTGCCCCTGATTCTGTACATTCCGAAAGTCACGTTTTTCCAAGTATCAACAACTGAGAGATGTGACAAAATGTACAGAAGGGATAATATCTAGGTTGTGGCCTTAGATACTCAACCCTGTTTCTTCCCATCCCTCCTAACCTTCAAACCTGTCACAGTCATGTAATCTATGACTCAAACTATTATTTAACCATAAAAAAAGACAAAGCAGGAAATTAGAGGCTGAATGACCTAAAATGTATTCCATTCAACTGAGCTAATCTTCTAATAAGGGTGTGTATGATAATAAGTAATGCCATATCTGTTCTGGAAGATGGGAATGTTGCAGGGAAAAGTGCATGGCGACTGCAGATCCTAACTTGTCGAGATTTGTCCTCAAGAGGGTAAGTGCCTGGTCCTAGGCCAAGTTGCCTAGCATTTTGCTAAACAAATCTTCAAGTCTGAGAACCAGTGTGCTGCAATGGAGAGCACCCGATGTTGAGTGACCCCCTTCAAATCCTAGCACTGCCCCTTCCTAGGCCAGCAAGGCACTTACCTGCCCTCCCCTAGTCTTGTCTGTTGTGAAATGGCAGTGACAGCAATACCCATCTCCTGGGGCTGCCGTGAGGACAGATGAGCAAAGCACTTGGCATGAGTGAGCAGCTCACTCCCTGAACCACCCCGTCAACTGTTGCTGTATGTTAAGCAGCAAATTGGCAAAACCAAGACGGCTGGAGGCCCCACAAAGTGGGGCTCCACGGAGTCACTGGAAAAGAGTCAAGTATCCCAAGCAAGAGAGAGAAGAGGGTCCCCTAGGAGGCCCAGGCAGCTGGCGGGTGGAGCACAGCACGGAAAGCCAAGGACAGCCACTCAAACCGTGGGTGGGAGGACACAGGGGGCTGCTCTCCAGTCCTTCCGCATTAGCGCAACGTGCTGCATCCCCACCCTCCCTGTGTTCAACCTTACGTGAGACTCCGCTCACACTGACGTGGCCCCCACTATGTGCACGGCCCTGGCCAAGCGGAGGGCTGTAGCAGGGGGTGAGCTTAAAAATGATCGCCGGCCTCAGAGAATTAGTAACTGGCCATTTTTGCCCAGATTCAGAAATCTGTCCTTGTAGGAGCTATTGTAAGGATACGACCAAACACTGAGAAATTCTTATTTCATGGCCGATTTTTTTTTAAGTAGAAAGGCAAAGAGTTCAAAAAATGTTCTGGAAATGTGAACAGCAAATGAATCTTGGTAATATTTAGGTAGTATTATTAACTTTTAGGTGAAATAAGAACAATGTGGGGGGCTTCACTGGTGGCGCAGTGGTTGAGATTCTGCCTGCCAATGCAGGAGACACGGGTTCGAGCCCTGGTCTGGGAAGATCCCACATGCCGCGGACCAACTGGACCCGTGAGCCACAACTACGGAGCCTGTGCTCCACAACAAGAGAGGCCGCGACGGTGACAGGCCCGCGCACAGCGATGAAGAGTGGCCCCCGCTCGCCGCAACTAGAGAAAGCCCTCACACAGAAACGAAGACCCAACACAGCCAAAAATAAATAAATAAATAAATAAATTTATAAAAACAAAAAAAAGAACAATGTGGGTAAGTATAATGAGTTCTTTTTTTTTAGAGATACATACTGAAATACTGATAGATGAAGTGATATGACCTGACACATTGGAATTACTTTAAAATTATATGGGACGTGGGGAGGCAGATGGTGATGTAAATGGACAAACTTGGCCGAGTTGGTGATGTTGGTGACGGGTATGTCTCCTTCTGTATATGTTTGAAGTTTTGCATAATGTTTTAAGTTCATAAAAGCTGAAAAAAAAATGTTAACTCAGGGATTCTCCTCTTACTGGTTCTTGCAACACGATATTTACTTCCCAAGGACATGTGCTCTTGGACAAGAGATAAGGCTGTGGGGAGACCTGCCAGGAGCTGGGAAGGGCTGGAGAACAGACAGGGAGACCACCACTCCGGGATCAGGAAAGTGCCCCAAACCCTCCGCCTCGCACATGCTGAGGACCAAGAATGCAGTCCTGCCCCTCAGGGCCTCCCAGGCCGAGAAAAAACATTCAGAGGGACTATTGTCCATTTGCACTGCTTTTGAACTCAGTGAAAATTATTTAATTGGTTTCAGTGTATTTTAAACCACAATGAACTTTTTTTTTTTCTAGCAGACAGCCACTATAGCAGAGTAGGCAGCTATTCTAACCTCACTTTCTTCAACTGGTAAAGTGGGGAGAATCACACGTACCCCATTTCCCAGAGTGTGAGGTAAATGAGATTAATGGTCCTAAAGTGCCCTAGCACTGGAAGCACTGATAAAGGCCGGGTCTGATTTGAGGGGTGTTTGGCAAATGTCGACCAGACCACGGTGGAGCCACCCCAGCTTGGGCGCTCTGTTTGATATGTAGATGCTTCACTTAAACATCTAAATTAAATACGAGTCAAGGTACACATTCTCTGAGACCTCTTTGGGCCAGGCAACCTGCTGAGTGTCGGCCCCTTTGGGTATCACAAAGAAGCCACTGCTGTCCCCTTCCCTCCCCAGAGGAGCCACCCCTGCTCTGGGAAGAACAGGGATGAAGCTCCCAGAGTTTTCTCTCTAGATGAAGAATGAGTCAGAAAATGAGGAATAGGGGGCTTCCCTGGTGGCGCAGTGGTTGAGAATCTGCCTGCCAATGCAGGGGACACGGGTTCGAGCCCTGGTCTGGGAGGATCCCACATGCCGCGGGGCAACTAGGCCCGTGAGCCACAATTACTGAGCCTGCGCGTCTGGAGCCTGTGCTCCGCAACAAGAGAGGCCGCGATAGTGAGAGGCCCGCGCACCGCGATGAAGAGTGGCCCCCGCTTGCCGCAGCTAGAGAAAAGCCCTCGCACAGAAACGAAGACCCAGCACAGCCATAAATAAATAAAATTAAAAAAAAAAATAAAGCAAATAATTAAAAAAAAAAAAAAGAAAATGAGGAATAGGGCACTGCCTAGTCTGGGCTGTGGCTTTGAATGGAGAAATGCATCCTAAGAAAGCAGATCTTCAGCAGCTCAGCTCACTCCCAAAGATGGGGGCAAGGGGTCTGGGGCGCACAGACACACAGACAGCAGGCCCTGTGCTCAGCAGCACCCCGACAGGGAGCTTCTGGAGCTCTAAGCAGCTGAGCGGGCAGGACAGCCTCTAGACACCAGGGGGCAGCACAACACACCCTCCAGGGGTCCGAGGGACCCACCAAAGGTGACCTGGCAACAGACAGCTTCCAAGACAAATCTCAGTAGCCAGGGCATGCAGAGGGAAGAATCCCAGAGAGGCAGATGGCCCACACCGCCAGTTCAGAAGTCTTTGCCAGTTGCCCCAGGCAACTGGTGAGTGGCTTCCTGCAAGACCAGCTTCAGCCAGAAGAGGGTGTTTGTGACTTCGGGTGAGGGACCCACAAGCTACAGGGCTGGCAGGGACGAGGGAGATAGTAAAAGCAGAAGGTAGACTGGTGGCTGAGAGAACGGCCACGCCAAGTCCTTGGATCCTTGCTCTAGAACCTCCTGCCAAGCGGATGAAAGGTGTGTCCCATCCTAACTTGCTCCACATTCTTTCATTCCACTGTCCACTGGACCCCACCACATGTTCTCTGTGCCTTCACCCCAGAAAGAAATAGAAAGGAAGAGAGCCCAAGACAAAGTTCGAAAGTTCTCGAAAGGTCCTTGGGCTTTGGGATCTTTGAAATGCATTCACAGGATTATTCTAAGCTCTCAGAAAGCCCCCTGGCTCCAGAGAAGAGAGCAGTCTCTGTTGTGAGACCTTTGGAGCTACAATGCCTGGGTTCAAATCCCAGCTCTGCAATAATGGGCAAGGTACTTAACCCTCTGTGCCTCAGTTTCCTGCTCTGTAAAAAGAGGATAACAGGGCTTCCCTGGTGGCGCAGTGGTTGAGAATCTGCCTGCCAACGCAGGGGACACAGTTCAAGCCCTGGTCCGGGAAGATCTCACATGCCCCGGAGCAACTAAGCCCGTGCGCCACAACTACTGAGCCTGCGCTCTAGAGCCCGCGAGCCACAACTGCTGAGCCCGCATGCCACAACTACTGAAGCCCACGCGCCTAGAGCCTGTGCTCCGCAACAAGAGAAGCCACCCCAACGAGAAGCCCGTGCACTGCAGCGAAGAGTAGCCCCCGCTCGCCACAAGAGAAAGCGCGCGCTCACCCACGCAGCCAAAAATAAATAAATAAATTTTTTAAAAAAGAGGGTAACAATGACTCTCTAGGATCACTGCTTACAACAATGGCTGGTTACAATATGGGAAGGCATTTGAAGAGAGCGTGAAGTCCTCATAGAAAGCAGCTCGGAGACGTGCATAGTACTGCTCTCAGCACAGGCCAAAAGCCCCAAAGGTCTGTGCTTCTTTCCATCAGAACTCAGTTCAAGGAGACCACCAGGCTGTGGAGGCTGCCTGGAGCACAGGCCCTGCGTCTGGAGTGGGAATGGGTTTAGCTAGTGCTTCCCTGGGGCAGTGGAGAGGTAAGCAGGTACCCAGCGCAGCCCTCCTGTGCCCACTTCGGGTTTTGTGCAGGACAAGCAGAAGACATCACTCAAATCTAAGCTGGGCTTGTTAAACTCCTCAGCCAGAGGCTGAGAGGCAGGCTGGCCGCCCTGTGCGGACTGGGGAGAGCCAGCCTTGCAGAGGCGAGGCCTGCACCAGAAGGTATGAGGAGCCTGCCGGCCTCAGAGCAGGGCTGGGCTTCCCCGGGATGCAGAGGGATGGGGAGGAAAGAGTTAAGTCGACTCTGGGCTCTGCAGCTATAAACAGTGAGCCAAGAGAGGGAGGGAGCTGACACAGGATGTGGCCAGGGCTGAGCTGTCTGATTATTAACTTCACTTTTATTTGGAGGGGGATTCAGATTCTCTGTTTTACTTCCCATCAAGGAAGTGAAAGCCCAGGTCTCGGAGGGGCCTGGTTTCAAATTGTTTTGTCACAGCTCATTTATTTTTCCTCTTAAATAAATAAACAAAACCACCTCTTTGTTTTCCCCTTAATGAGCGTTCAGCAAATCATCTGCGGGTGAGGCATGAAAGGAGTTTTCTGGAGTCCTTCATGAGGCACTTTGGCTTTTTCTTTTAAAAGGAAAAAGAAAGGATTCTTCCTTTAGCTTCCACCTTCTCCAAGACTCTCAAGGCACTTTGTTTTCTGCTTCATCCTGAGATCTCAGCCTGAAATCATGACCTCAAGCCCAGCCAGATGCATAGACCTTCCTTTGCTGGTCCTTGGGGTCTGCCCTGCTGCCTGCCATCCCATGTCACAGGCTCCGACCCCAAGGCCACACAGAGGAAGCAATGAGAACACTTGGGGCTCAGTGCTTAGTCCTCTTGGTCAAGCTAGGACCCATGGTTTTTGTTCCTATGGCACCCTGACGTTTCCACCAAAAATAACAAAGCAATTAAACACACAAAAGGACTCCATTACAGGGCTTAAGAAAACACCATTACATGTTCCTTTGCTCAAGGTTCAGAGTGTTTGGGAAATCTGTTTACAACACCAAAACCCATTCAATAATTTCATGATGCTCCTGCAGCAACCCTTTCCTGAATGACCTACACGTGCGAGGCACCAAGGGGGATGCAAAGACCACCGTCATACAGTCCCTACCTTCATGGTGCCCACGATTCAGTGGCAGGGGATGCAGAGAGGAAAACAGGAGATCCTACAGCAGAGACCAAGGGAGCTTCCGGTGAGCAAGGAGGGAAATGACAGGCTCTGCTGGAAACGAAGGGGGAGAACTGGAGGAAGGCTTCCCGGTGAAGCTGATATTTAAGCTGCATCTCGAAGGGCTGATGATACTAAGAAGAAAGTGTATACTAGAAGCTGAAAAGTACCCAAATGACAGAGAGACAATATCGATGTGTGAGCCAGATCAGATATGAGACCACAGGAATGGTGGGGCCTGGAGGGCCTATGGTTCCTCAAATGGCATTCAGAATGGCAGCTAAAGTCCTCACGGTGGAGAGGGGCTGAAAGGAGGCGGCCACTTGGAGTCAGCTCCAGGCTGCCAGTCCTTGGCCTGGAGACTGGCCTGCCTGTGAAGAAGCTGCCCTTTACGCTGTGAGCAACAAGATACAACACTTGGATACACACTCGTCTGGGCTCCAGACGCTCTGCTAGCCCCAAACACCTGATGACCACCAGGAACGACGTTTGCTGCCTGTTTGCTGCCTCTGGCTTTCTCTTTTGGAACACGGGGCAAGAAGAAATCAGGGGGCTGGAACAAGTCCAATGCACTTACAAAGGCTCGGGCTCCTAATGCTAACGGGATGGGGTTTCCAAACGCCCCCGAGGGAGTTGCCAGGATCCAGGATTTTCTTCAAGTTCTTGGAAATTCTTTGCCGTCCCCGTGGCATCGCAGCTTCCAACCGCAAGCCCGCCCTGGCCTGGCTGGGCCGGGGCCCCGGCCACGAGAGGGTTAAGGCGCCGCCAAGATGGCCGCCTTGTTTTGCACTTCGGAGGGGGTCACGCGGGAGGCTGCCCTTTGCCTCTGGGGAGGCGGTCAAGGTCCTGCCCCTGGCGCTCTGCCCTCGGCGGCTTGACGGCATCTCCTCCCCTGCGCGTCCTGCACTCCGGGACCTCCGAACCTTTCAGGCCCCAGGCGAGCCAAACTCCCAGCCTTCCAGGCAGCAGACCGGGCCTTGGAGGAGCGAGGCAGGGAGGCCCCCTCGGAGATACCGGGCCGGGGATGCGCGCCGGCGGGGTCCCTTCGGCCTCTAAGAACGTCTGGGGCCCGTGAGCCGAGGCCGCAGCCTGGGCCGCGATCCCTTTCTATTTTCTTGTCTCCTGGCTGAAGCCGCCCCAGCTGTCTCCCGGGTAGGCCTCCGAGGGCTGCTGCCGGCAGCAGCCGGTCAGGGGCGCGATGGACGTGGTCGCACTGCCCTCCAGTGGCCAGTCCGCCGAACAGCACGGTGGGCCGGGGTCGGGGTCCCGGTGATGGCGCAATGTCCGCACACTCGGCCGTCCCTCCTTAGAGAAGGGCTTCCTTCCCCTTGCTGCATTTGAAGATGTGGCCTTGCTCATCCCCAGTGCCTTTTATAGGCGGCTCAGGTGGCCCTTTGCCACAGTGGACACTGATCCAACAGCAGGGGATTTGCCTCTGCGCCAGTGGTTCTCAAACTTTTGTGCGCACCGGAATCCAGGTGCCTAGTTGGTTCAGACCCAGATTGCTGGGTCCCACACCCAAAGTCAGAGAATTTGCATTTCCTCTCTAACAAGTTCCCAGGTGCTGCTGCTGGGACTACGTTTATAGAACCACTGGCTCAGTGGCTCATCCTGTCCTGGGGATTCTGTCATCCACCCACTGGGCACTGAGGACCAGAAGTGACCGCCACCAAGATCCCACCCTCATGGGGCCCACTCTAACAGAGAAGAGAGATTTGTTTAAACAGATAATCTCATAAATAAATATAAGATTCCATTTGAAAAAGTTTTCAAATTCCCATGGAAGAAAAGAATAAGGTGCTCAAAGAACATACATACATGGAAAACTATTTCAGATATGGGATGCCGTGGCAGGTGTTCCCTCTCCGAGGAAACCCTTAAGTTGAGGCGGGAAGGAGAAGGGAAGAGATCCTGGGGAGGCCGGGAGAGGGACTGAGGCTACAGGTAGAGCAGGTGAGAAGCTGTAGACGGTGGATGGAGATGCAGAGACTGGAGGGACAGAGCTGGATTGGGGGAGCGGGTGGGCAGAGGGTCAGAGTCCCCAGGTCTATGCATCTGGTACCCAAAGACCTGCCTCTTCAGAAGGGGCAACATTCAGAGGAACCTGGCTACTGAGCCCTTAGCCACCCTCCTCAGTGCCCAAGAATGGGGTCCCACCTGCGGGAACCTCAGCCAAGTGCCCATGACCCATGAACTTGTTGCTTCCTGAACCAGATCTGCCAGGCTCCTTCCCAAGGCCTGAGGGAGTGCCGCATTTGATGGATCCAGGTGAGCAATGGTGAGAAGACCTGGTGTACCGTCTACGCACCCGTGCACTGGATGTTTCATCTCCTCCCTACTGCAGGTCCAGGATACAGCCGTTTCTTCAGTGAGCATTTTTAAGTACCTACTGTGTGTCTGCTCTGGCGTCACTACAGTGACGCGTGAGGTGTGCTACAAAGGGTGAGGCCTGTCCCCAGACTGTCCTGCGGGGCAGGTAGGTGGAGGACACCATCCCTGACCCCAGTCTCAGTTCCCAGCCAGCTGCCTGAACCTGCATCCCACCCAAATATCCCCGGGGCAGCTCCTGGCAGGGAAAGGGGGAGGGAGCAAGATGGCAAATGGAAGCCAGGAACTCTATTGTGAGGATGCTTGTTACTTGGTATCAATGCCAGTTTGATGGCAGGGGGGTGAGGTGACCACCAGCCACTCCACTGCCTCTATGCCTCATACTTCGGTGAGGAGGCATCTGCCCATTAGGGCTGTCGCCTTGCACAGTCACTTCCCTCCCCAGTTTTCTCATCTGAAAAATGGGGGTGGGGATGAATTGTATTAGACGATCTCCAAGGTGTTTTGGTCCAAGCCTAGCCTACCAGCGCACTGCTGGAGGGATGGGTGAAAAAAAGGCTCCTGCTCAGTGACCCCACACACAACTCTACAAAGTCAGGCCTGGAGGCTAATCACCTCCAGGTTGGGGGGAGGGAGAGAAGAGCATCTGGAAAACTATTGCAGCTTCAGAGTCAAACCAATCCAGTTCCAATACTGGCTCTGCTCCTGACTCACTGTGTGATCTCCAGCAAGTGGCTTAACCTTTCTGAGCCTCAGCTTCCTCGTCTGAGAAAATGAGGATAACATTGTACCTTACCTCATAAGGTTGACCTGAAGGCGAATAGTGATAGCTACCACTTATCAAGCACTTATTCCACGTGAGGGCCCACGCCAAGGGCTTCTCAGGAATTACATGAGGTCATGCATGAAGCACTGGCCCGCTGCCAGCAAGGAGTGAGGTTCAATAATAGGAGCCTTGGTGTTATCATTTCACAATCGCCCCCAGTACTTTGCACAAGTGGGTACATTCAGTAGACAGGAGGGGACTAGCAAGCCCTTGGCATATAGTAAGCACTCAATAAAAGGTAGCTTTTATTATTAAGACAGAAGGGACACTTGTGAAGAGTTCTTGCAGCAAAGGGCAATGTAGGAGGCGTGCCGTGAGGATGGTACACCCACTTCTCCCCAGAGGGCCAGCCCCGTGCCTAGTTAGCCAGTGCCTGGGCTGGGACGTCAGCTCTTACTCTTCCCAGAGAGCAGCTAATTAGCCTCCTCTCAGCCAGGAGCTCCCCAGATGAAAGGTGCCTAATACAAATGCAAGGCGTGACCCCCATATTTATAACCAAGGTTCCCTTGGGTGAGGAAGGCCCGGAGGGTGGAGAGACAGGCCAGATCAGGGCCTCGCCTTCTTTATGACAGAGGTTCTCAGGAAAGGGAGCTGCGCTGGGGTGTTGTGAGCCTGAGAAAAAGGCTTCAGGGCAATGGGTGTGGGACACCCAGGTCCTGGGAGTGGGAGGAGCTGGGTGGCTGAGGGGGCAGAACACTCCAGGCCCTAGGCTGCATCTCAGACCAGGAGCTCTGGAGCCAGGAAGCAGCCTAGGGTAGGGTGGGTCTGAGCCATGGCGCTGATGCCAGGCTGCCTGATGGAGATCCCAGCTCCACAGTGGCTCTTCCATGTCCCAGAGCCTCAGTTTCCTCATCTGCAAAGTGGGGATGGTGATAGCTCTGACCTCACAGCACTTAGTACTGTAGGACCTCATGCATTTGTTCCTTCAACAGACATTTATTAAGCACCTACTCTGTGCCAGGCCCTGGGTGCTGGAAATACCATCATGGACAAACCAGATCAAGCATTTCCCCCCTGTGAACTTGCATTCTGAGTGGAAGATAGACAATAAACACGAGCACCAAGATATTCCTAATACTCTGCCTGGCAGTGGTCTGCACTGTGAAGAAGACAGGGGTCGAGCGAGGTACAGGGATATGGCAGGGGTGACATCTCAGACACAGTGGTCACATGCACTTTCCAAGGCAGGTAGAGGCAGGTCTGGGCAGATTAAGAAACAGACCGAGGTTGAAGGCCCAGCCCAAAGCCGCCCAGCAAATCCAAGGCTAGAACCTGGGTCTGCAGCACAGGACCCTTGACCCACAGCTGGTGGAGCAGCCACAGAAGTCCCCTTTACCTCTGGCTAAAGGATGCGCCAGCCTAAGCCGCCTGCCCTCATCTCCGCCTTGGCCTGTGCGCTGGACCGCAGTCTGGATTGGAGGGAGGAAGGGTTGCGGCTGCCAGGGTAACGCAGCTTCCATTCCTGACATCCGCCAGGGCCTCACATCCACCTCACATCTCTCTCAACCCTCCCAACCGCCTAGCAAGGTCAGGAGCAGCCCCATAATTTTCACTGAGGTGAGATTCACATAACAGAAAACGAACCGTTTTAAAGTGAACAATTCAGTGGCATTTAGCACATGCACAGTGTGCACTCCCACCTGTACATAATCATTTCACCAGCCCAGAAGGAAACTCATATCCATTAAGCAGTTGCTCCCCATCCCCCCTCCCCCAGCCCCTGGAAACCACCAGTCTACTTTCCATCTCTGTGGATTTGCATATTCTGGATGGTCCACGTATCCAGACCTTTGTGCCTGGCTTCTGTCACGTAGCCTGTATTCAAGGTTCACCCACATTATAGCATAGATCAGTATTCTGTTTCTTTTTATGGCTGAATACTGTTCCATTGTATGTTAAGCATCTCCATTGTACAGATGAGGAAACAGACTCGGGGCAAACAAGCAACACCCAAAGGTCACAGCCTGTCCGTGGCAGAGCAGGATTGGAATCCAGCCTGAGTCCACACCGTGGAAACCTGGCCACGCGGGCCCGCTCCCCAGAGGGCCCCAGCCTAGCCCTGCTTCCCAGGGTTGGGGAGGGCTGCCCCTGCGGGCGGATGCGGGCTCCCCGCGTTGTGGCCCCGCCTCTTCTCAGCACAGGTTCACAGGTGTGGGCGAGATGGCCTCCCACTCACCCTGCTCCAGGCTGGGCCAGAGCGTGGCTGAAGAGGCCACCTCCTCGAGTGGAATTCCAGGTCCCGGCCAACCGCAGGTCAGGGCACTCCTGGGCCCCAAACCCTCCTTCTCAACTGAGTCATGAGGCTGTGAGGCGCCTCAGCCCTGGGGCAGCCTGGTGGGCCGGCCAGGTCAGGAGCACTGTCCCCAGCCAGCTGATGGTCCTGGGCAGCAGTGCTGGCCCACCCAGCAAGTGGATACCTCAATGCACAAACGTTTATTAAGCACCCATTCTATGCCAGGGGCCCCACCTTTAAGGTGCTCCCTCTCTGAGGAAGGCACCAACCCCAGAACAGAAAGCGGGTGCTGGGACCAAGGAATGGGACACAGGGAATCCCTGACCTCGGTCAAGAAGGCTGCACGTGCCAGGCCTGCCAGCCTCCCTCCCGCCTCAGGGCAGGTGGAGGGCACAGGGCAGCTCGTGCACAGGCCGCTGGGATGCCCGCCTGGGATGCCCACCTGGGCTCTTCAGTGCCCAAGCAGGAAGCAGTATTCACTATCCACGTACCCTATCCTGACCGCATGCCCACCTAGCGTCCATTCATTCATTCATTCATCTCATTCGGTCGGTCAGCACCCATCACCCTACTCGGCAACAAGGATACAAAGGTTAAAAAAAACACAAATAGTCCCTGTCCTTCAAGAGCTTAAAACTGAGCGGGACTATGCAAAACCAGCAATGACCACTTGGCCCGGGGCAAGGAGACCAGAGCCAGGGCCCCAACCCAGCAGGCAGCTGCAGCTGGAGTGTGGGTCCCACACGTCCCACAGCTGCGCCCATCTCTAGACTATAACCCCTCCCCTGACCCACACACCCATTCAGTAAATCAGGCTGAAAACATGGGGCTGAGGGCTTTGTTCTCCTTAGCCGCTACCCCTACCTGCACCCCCATCCAGGATGCAGGATTTTCCCCAGCACGAAATGTCCCCCCAAAGGTCCCCTGAGGACTGGCAGAGGGGAGGAAAGGACACCCAGAGCCCCAAAAGGGCTCGCATCGCTCCTAGAGGCTGCCATGGGGGTGCTGGGCTGACCCAAATGGCCAGGCTGGGCCCCTGCCCACAGCAGCACCCCAGCCGCAGGGCACTTCCTCGGTGCTGGGCACATGCTCAGCACATCACATGCATTTCTTAAACCAGTAAGATTTTTACCAGTGACTTGCCCAAGGTGCCAGGGCAAGTGGAGAATTTGCCTTCTGGTCTGACCCACTCCGAAGTCCACACCCACAGTTCTACACATTTTCCCCCAGACAAGGCTGGCACCCAACACTCCCCCAGGTACCGTGCAGCCTCCTGGACAGACTGTCTGGGGGAGAGGGAAGAGATCCCCCTTAACCCAGAGTCCCACCCCAACCGTGCTTCTGCCCTCTCCCCTCGCCCACCCCAGCTGACCCTCTAGCTCGACTAGCTTTTCTGAGGTCAAGAAGCACCTTCCGCCCCCAGAGAGCCCCCAGAGCAGCTGGAGGGAACAGTCCCACTGGGCCTGTGGAAGGAAGGGAATGGGGTGGGGACTGACAGGTCCTGGCCATGTATAGGCCTCAGGTGGGAGGGGAAATGACCCTTCCAGGGGTCAGATGCTCTAGGCCTGTCCCCACCCTCCACAGCTGTCATGGAGACCTTGGCTGCAAAAGGGGAGGGAGCAGGCTGGTTCTCCCAGGTGTCTTGGCTGAACTGATGCAACCCCAGAGTGCCCTGCGGGCCAGAAGGCAGAGGACGGGGTGTGTGGGAAGGCGGTGATTATCGCCCTCCGTTTCAGGGCTAGGTGTGGGGGCCACCTGCCCAGGGAGCATGGCCTGGCCAAGAGGTAGGGATGAGCCCCTACCTGTCCCAGGTGTATCCTGAGGCAGATGGGGCCGTCATGGGGAACAGGCCAAGTGGTGTCCCCACAGCCAGGACATGGCCACTGAGAGGCCCAGTGACTGCAACTCCATTCCCTGGGCTCTGGTTAAAGCACTTTAATTAATCCTGAAGCCAATCTTTACACCCAGGCTGGGAGGAGGAAGGTGCACAGGGTCCCCATTTTACAGATGAGGAGACTGAGGCTCAGAGATTTGAGAAATGTGCCCATTTCCATGTGGCCTGGAAATGGTACAGTCAGGATTCACGTCCAGTCCCTCTGACCCCAAAGGCTTTGCCCTGGATCACTTGGAGCTTCCCTGCTGGCTGTGCCCAGCACCAGGACTGGCAACTGAGCTATTCAGACACTCGCTGGATGAGGGGGTGAGCAGACAAGGAGTGGACAAGTGGACAGAGGTAGGGATGAGTGAGGGGAGAAGTGCACCTACTTCCATGGCCGCCGAGCAGCTGAGCGAGTGGACAGGTGTGCAGGTGCACTAGTACACAAACGGTAGGATGGCTAAAGGGCTCAGGAGGCAAAAGTAATTGCGGCTCCGTCACATGGTCTCTGGAAGACAGGAAGGAACATGGCTTATGAGAAGCTGGGTGGCCCATCCGGGTGCTGGCTGACCATAAAGAATACCCCCCGGGTCTCCCTCCCTAGACAGCAAGTCTCCAGAACAAGGGGCCCCAGGGCCCCTGCCCGCCACATGCACGCACACTCCGTGACCAAGTAACTGGCTGGCCTGGTCAGGCATCGACAGGCCATCGAGAGCTTGATTGCTTTAGAGGACCCTGGACCAGGTATCGACCTGCCCACCCCTGCTGGGAGGAAAGGAGGATCAAGAGGTCCACTGGCCCTGCCCGAGGGGCAGGTAGGGGGTGGTGGCCAAGAGGGCCTTGCTGCTGCCTCATGCAGGCAGGTAGGCCTGGCCAGGACAGCGGCCACCCGGCCCCGGGGTCAGTGCCCAGGCCTGTCTGCCTACCGGGGTGGGTGGAAGCAACTCACCAAGGGGTCGCTGGTGTGGCCAGGGAGGGCCAAGGGCCCCTGCTTCTGGGGTAAGGCCCCACTTGGGCTCTGGACTAGGGGGTGGGGGGAGCAGGATGGACCCAGGAGTGGAGACGATGTGGCAGAAAGGGGTTGAGGAGGAGGCTGTCGTTTTCATGTGGGGCCGTGAACCCTAGTATCTTAGAGCTGGAGGGAGGGGCGCTTAGGGGTCTGTGAGCCCACCCCTGACACCTTCCATGAGGCCCCAAGGGAAAGCAATCGGACCAAGTCAAGGGCAATTCTGTGACCCGGAGGGCTCTCAGAGGAACTCTCCCCCACCAGCCCCCCAGCCAGCTCTCTGCGGTGGGGCTGGCAGGTGGAGGCCCAAGTGTCTCTGGAGAGCAAGCGCAGGTACTGCTCACCTTGGGGACAGAGGAAGCCAGGAGACCCGGGGGCATGCCTGGCCAGGCACCGCCCTCAGCCCTGAGATGCTATGCCTCCCCCCGCCAGGGGCGGGGGGGGGGGGGGGGCGGGATGAGGGGGAAGACTTGAAGTCCAGGGAGGTAATGGGCGTGTGAAGGGGCGGGGCCCGGGTGCACAGAAAACTGCTCCACAACTTGGCTCCCTCCCCTGCGCCCGCAGCCCTGCGTGAGCCCCCTGCGCCAAGGAAGTCTTTAAGGGGACAGAGACCAGCACTGCCCTCCCTGGCCTTTCCACGTCGGGTCCTCGGGCTTGTTAGCCCCCTCTCCCCACATGGGGACCTTCTGGAAACTACACTGCATTGGAAAATGCCGCAGAAGTCAGTTTGGACGTGGGAGCAGAGTGGGGGGCAGGGAACCGCCCGGACTCAGCACCGGCCCTGAAGAGGAGGCGAGCGCCCCCTGGTGGCTTCTTGGGGTGCAGGCACGTAGAGCCACACTCCCCCGACAGGACTCCTAGGAGGGCAGCCTGTACGCAGCCTCCTAGAGGCTCCAGGAGCATCTTATAACTCACCCACAATCTCCTAAGGAAAAAAAAAAAAAAGTGATGTGACTTATATCAAAAGGTCATTGTGAGGACTGCACAATATGTGCAGCCCTCTCAGCATGACATTCTGCAAATAATAATAATGATGACACAGTGACCCTGGGGAGGTAGGTGTTTATTATTTCCAGTTTTCATGAAACGGAGCCTTGCACAAAAGCACTCAGATAGAACCCGGATTTGAACCGAGGTGTGATGCCAAGCTTGAACTGTGGTTTAGGCACTATAACCACTCAGATCTTAACAAGAGAGACTGCTTGCAGCCTAGGGGTAGCTTTTTCTCTCCTGTCTCCTGCTCCCGAGAGACTGCACTACTGGGGAGAAGACAGAGAAATGGATCTTCCTCTTCGCATGGTCAAAGGGTCGGTGTTAAATCTTCGCTTATCTTGTACTTTGCAAAGGACTTTCCCCTGTTATCTCATTTGCACTTCACACCAGGCCTGTGAGGGACATGCAACATGCAACTCCAAAGTCAGTGGTCCACATAACTTCCAGCCTTGCACCCACATAAGCCCCACCTGGTACCAAATCCAATACCCAAGATTTCTGTAAAACTCCACTCACAGAAAATACTTGCAAAACATATCTGACAAGGGACCAGTATCCAGGATACAGAAAGAACGCATATAACTCAGTAGTAAAAAGACAAATAACCCCATTTAAAGATAGACAAAAGATTTGAACAAACACGTCTCAAAAGAAGACATATGAATGGCCAATAAGCACAGAAAAGAAGATAATCAACATCATTAGTCATCATCATTAGTCATCATTAGGAAGTATAAAATAACACCTTATACACCCACCAGAACGGCGGAAATTGAAAAGCCTGACAAAACCAAATGCTAACTAGAATGTTAACGGGAACACTCATACATTGTTGGTAAATGTATAAAATGGTACAACCACTCCGGAAAAAGGTCTAGTGGTTTCTTATAAAACTAAACATACACCTCTTCCATGACCTAGCACTTCCACTTCTTAGGTACTTACCCAAGAGAAATGATGATATACATTCACAAAAAGACTTGTACGGGAATGTTTCTAGCAGCCTTATTCATAATAAGCAAAAACCCAGAAACAGGCTAGCGCATATACAGACCGTGGCATACCTACACAACAGAACACTGCTCAGCAATAAACAGGGACAAATTACTGATTCACACAACACAGGGGTGTATCGAAATCATTATACTGAGTGAAAAAAGTATTACACAAGATAACCTATCGTCTGATTCTATTTATTTGGAGTTCTAAAACTGGCAAAATAATCTTTGGAGGGAAAATAATCAGAATGGCAGTTGCCTCTAGGGGCTGGGGCAGGGATTGATTGCAAAGAGGCATGGGGGAACTTTCTAGTTGCTGGTAATGCTTTATATCTTGATTGGAGTCTGGTTTCATTATTAGATGCATTCGTCGAAAATTCAAAGGGACAGTTATTATGAACATTTCATGTTATATAAGTTTTACCTCAAAGGAAAAAAAAAAAACTATAAACAAATACTGAATCCTAGTTAACAACTTGCATGTGGAAACATTTAGGAGGAAGTAGGTCCCAACCCGTCTCTCCAGTCCTCTATCAACTTGCCCCACCAAACTGGTTACTCCCATGAGTTGGGGCTGAGAGCTGGGCTTCTCCAAAGCCAACAAGCAAACACATTACCAGGAGGCCTTGATAAGATGCTCCTTCTGAGTGAGTAGGCCTGGGCTGGGGCCCAAGTCTGCATCTCTAACCAGCTCCAGGTGATGCTGCTGCTGGTCCTCGGACCACACTTTGAGTAGCAAGGACTTTGAATGTTACCTCCTGACAAAGGTAATTCGTCTATCAGGATCCACAACATGGAGGTCGCCCCAGTGGCCTGGCCCACGTCACAAATCTAAACCTAAATCAGGCCCCACTTACTGAAACACCTCACTGTCAAGGAAACCTAACACACACCAATGGCAATCCTCCAACTGAGCTGGAGCTAGCTTACCTGGCCCTAGAAAAGAGGACCCGCTGGCCTTACAAGGAAACCCCTGACCCCTTAGCCAACCATGCCCTGTTTCCTCCTTGCCGCTTCTAATGGTCTGTGAAACTCTAGCCTCAAATCCCTCAGGAAGGGTGCTCCACCCTTTGTGAGGCCCTGTACTCCCCCAACCCATGGATTGTTTTCCCTTGAATAAAGGACATTAAACTCACTACTAAACTGTTTTATTTTTGTCATCCAACACTTCCTGCCTCTTCTCCTTTGCTCCCACTCTTCCCCCCTCCAGCTTGCATTGCCTTGCCCACCCCATGACTGGTCTTCTCAGTGCCCATCCATATCCTACCCTTCCCCACCCCTCTTCTTCCAGCAGATGGCAAATAATAATGATGATGATGATAAATGACAGCAACACCAATCATTTGTGATACTTACTAGGTGCTGGGACTGTGCTACACGCTTTACAAGCATTGTTTTGTGTTTAATCCTTTTAACAGCCCTACAAAGTTGATACTAATATTGTTCCCATTTTACAGACAAGGAAACTGAGGTATAGAGAGGTTATGTATTTGCCCAAGGTCACATAGTCTTGGCCATCCGGATGCTTCCTTTGGTTCCAATTACTGACAGCCTTATGGTAACAGCTGTTGTGTCTGCATGTGCACACACTCACACACTTGTCTTCTCTTTCCACTGACATCACACTGTCTTTGAGAGCAGGGACAGGGTACTTCCCCCTCTCTCTGCTCCCTCCCCAGCCCCTCACCCCCCATCAGAGCCTTTGCCAAATCAGGGCTTCTTGTTCAAAACAGGACATGACACAGTGCCCAAGCACAGCCCAGCCTCATCTGTAGTGGGGGCCATAATGCCCCACTCTTCCTCCTACAGGACTCTGGTGTGTGTGCCCCCCAGCTCAGAGCTCCTGGCTCCCCCACTGACCCCTGGTAGCCAGCTCTCTACACTGCTGAGTGGGCCTCCCAGCCCATCCCCTCTGGTTCGGCTCATCTCTGCTCCCCGATCCTTCCAATCTTCTCTCCCACCCCAGGGTGTCCAGAGTCTAAACCCGTCAGCCTGGGCCCCCTTCCCCCTCACAAAGGCTCCTCTGCTCCCATCCCAAACACTATCCCCTGCACCGCAGGCTCTGTGAGAGCAGGGACCAGGCCCATGTAGTCACAGCGGTGTCCCCAGTGGCATTTAGTCACAGTAGGTGGATGGGGGATGGGTCTCCCGCGCTCGCCTGAGGTCCGAGCAGAGCTCAGGTGGGAGGTCACTACCTCCCCCGACCCCACCAAGTAATCTTGCACTGCTCGGTGTCTCCACCACCCTCCAGCCTATGCCAGAGGCATTTCCCACGCGGAGCCCTAACCGCTGTCCCGCAGTTTCCAGCCCTCCCCAGCACCACCTCCCTCCTCCCGCATGGCCTTTGCCGGTTTTTCTCCTTCCCCCTAAGATCACTTCGGGAGGAGATTTTACTTTCCCAGACAAGCTCGGCGATGCAATTTCTCCTCCTAAGAGGTTAGGCCAATCGCTCTTCCCAGAAGAAAATCCTCCGAGGTTTTCCTTGCGGTGGGGTAGGAGGTTTGAGAATTAAATGTTCAGGGCAACAGCGGGTTACTCTGTTCAGTCCTGTTCACAGCCGGGTGGCCAGTGGGGAGCACAAGCGCCACCTGCTGGCCCAAAGCAGAATTCACGGCAAGGTCCTGGGGAGAGGCCCGCACAGCTACTCCACCGAGGGGCAGCCCAGACCCGGCTCGGCCCCTCCCCGATTGTTCTCATTTTAAAAGCCCCATCACAATAGTGATGTCTAATTTATTGTCCCCCACATATATTAATTGTGTGATTTCCAGGGATGGAGAGATTTAAAAAGTACCAGACACAAACACATCAAGCTGTATACATTAAATATCTACAGTTTTTTGTTTATCAACCAGACCTCAATGAAGCAGTTTTTTTTTTAAAGTACCAGACACACTATATACATTAGGCAATGAAAAGATTATGTACTTCTATACACACACGTACAAATACACTGAGACATCTAACTGATGATGATCTCTGCCACTTCTTGTACCAAATTAGACTAGGCAGCTTTTAAATTATTAGATTGTCTTAAACTCATCTTCAAACAAATAGGCTCTCTCAAAAACATTAAGGTGGGAACATAAATTAGAAATAATTTTCAGTCTATCAAATGATAAAAGTACATACCTCTCAGTGCATCAGAGCAACAATCCTATTACTGGTAATGAACCCTATATACACATCCACGATCACGAGTGCAAACAAGAATGCACGGGGATTTCTTCTGCAGCCTCCTTAACACTGGAAACTACCAGGAGGGCACTGGTTAAATAATAAATGATGGCACATCCATGCGATGGAAAGCTATAGAGCCATTGAAAAGAATGAGGGAGACCATACCTGCTGATACAGAACCATCTCCCAGATCGTAATGTTGAATGACAAAGCCCCAGGCTGAATATCCGGACTGTGGTGATGGTTGCTTGACAACATGCATATAAAAATTCTGGAAGAATATATAAGAAACTTAATAGTGGTTGCTTCTTGGGCAGGGGAAATTTTTATTATATACCCTTTGTACAATATATGTATTTTTACTATGAGCATGCATGCTCTTTCAGTAAATTATTTGTTAGTTGCATTCATCATTCCATAGTTACCACAGCAGCAACTGACCCAAGAATTTAAATAGAATAAGAAACGATTTCAATTTTTTAATAACTTAAAGAGGGACTTCCCTGGTGGTCCAGTGGTTAAGACTCCGTGCTTCCAAGGCAGGGGGCTTGGATTCAATCCCTGCAGGGAACTAATATCCCACATGCCGTGTGGTGCGGCGGCCAAAAGATTTTTAAAAAAGAAAAAAGATGAATAACTTAAAGAAAAGAGAGAGATTTTTTCCACCAAAGACAGGTTTTATACACAGGCACTTACTTTCTCATAAATAGAATTTGAAGAAAACTCTTTTTTTCCAGTGTGATAAGACCCAGATTAAGCACGTGTACACACACAAACACAAACTCACATAGTCGGGGGGTGGGGGGGGGTTCTGAATTTTCAGAATAATGTCTGTCTATTATAGAAATTTTTGAATAAAGAAAAATATAAAAAGAAGGAAACTCCAATCACCTATAATCCTACCCAATTACAGCAACTGCTAATATGTTGCTGTATTTTCAGCCTATTCTTATGTATACATATTTTCTGTTTTACAGTGTCATAAACATACTACAGATCATTTTGTGTCCCATTTTTTCCATCAATTCCCTTATCATGAAAAATTTCCCATGTCCTTAAAATATTCTTCAAGAACATGCTTTTTATTTATTTATTTTTTAAAGTTTTGCACTTCTTTTTTGGTTCTTTTTTTTTTGTATGTTTGTTTTGTTTCGGTTTTAATTTATTTATTTTATTTATTTATTTATTTTTGGCTGCATTGGGTCTTTGTTGCTGCGCGCAGGCTCTCTCTAGCTGCGGTGAGCGGGGCTACTCTTCATTGCGGTGCACGGGCTTTTCATTGTGGTAGCTTCTCTTGTTGTGGAGCACAGGCTCTAGGCACGCAGGCTTCAGTAGTTGTGGCATGCGGGCTCAGTAGTTGTGGCTCACGGGCTCTAGAGCTCAGGCTCAGTAGTTGTGGCGCACGGGCTTAGTTGCTCCGTGGCATGTGGGATCTTCCTGGACCAGGGCTTGAACCCATGTCCCCTGCATTGGCAGGCAGATTCTTAACCACTGCACCACCAGGGAAGCCCAGAACATGCTTTTTAGTGAGAGTATGATGTTACATCCTATAGGGATTTTCTAATTTGTTTAACCAGTCTCACTTGTTGGACACTTTGACTGCTTCCAGAGTTTGTTTTATAACTAGTACTGCAGTGACCCTCAGGCTGACATATCTTTGCGCCCCTCCTGACAACTTCCCTAGGATTGAATCTTAGAGGTGGAATGTCTAGAATATCATAGGACACGTTCATCTCAGCTCTCTGGAAACAGGTTGCCAAAGTCCCCTCCACAAAGGTCATACACTTGGGTGAGTGGGGTGGGAGAGGCTTGGCCCCTGGCTGTTTCTCTGGAGGAAGAGCAGCGGTAGCAACATGGATTGGACGGCTGCTATCTACAGAGCACCGCACCAGGCACTTGATACAGATGATTTCACTCAATTTTACAACAAAAGAGGCGTTATTATTGTCTCTGTTTGACCCACTAGGAAACTGAGACTAAGATTCAGACACTAACCCAAGGTCAGTCTCCCAGTTTGCACCAAAGCCAGGCCCGAACATCAGGTCCATCGAAGTCCAAAACCCATGCTCCTCAATTTTTAAAAAGTTTTGGTAAATTTTCAAAGAAAACCATTTTTCTAGGTATCCATGTACCTGGGGCCACAGTTAGGGTTTCAGAGCAAATTGAGTAGGTCCATGAATTGGTCAATAGGTTTTGAAATGCAGATATAAATTCCACGCAGACAAAAAAACAAACCAAAACAAAACCACCAACCATTTAGCCAAGATACTGGAAATGACAACAACAAAAACTTTTGGGAAACAAATTCTTGATTCATAACCGTCAGCCTTACCTTAAGAGTGTGGCAAAGGGAAGTCAAGTTGTGAGTCGTGGATTGAAAAACCTTGGACAGAACAGAATGACGGTAGAGCCAAATCATGGCCTGTGTCTGGGGGAGCAACAGAGCCTCCCAAGTGCCTCAGTCAGGCCCTGGGGCGCAAGTGGTCAGGGCTGCAGCTCAAGCAGGGCTGAGCGAGCCTGTGGCCTGTTTCACTGGGTCCTAAACCCCTGCATGAAGTAGCCAGGAGAAATCAGACGGGCCTGTCAGCCTCCGAAAGATGGGAGAGCCACGTGGGCCAACATCCACGGCCCAGAGGCAGTGGCAGAGCCTGGACACAACATAAGCCACTGTAAACCCTGATTTCCTGGGCCCCTTGGCACAGGGGCCTCTGGGCCGGACACCTGACCCCGAAGGGATATTAGAACCCAGTCAGCAGGCCATTGCTTCACTGTTTAGAGAAGCCCCACAGAGCCTGGGGATGGCGGGGAAGGCAGTTATCTTTGTCTCTCAGGCCAGCGCGGTCCGGTGGAAATATAACACGAGCCACCTACATGGCTTTAAAATTTTCCAGTAATAGCATTAAACAAGTAAAAAGAAACAGGTGAAACTAATTTTAACATATTTTATCAAACCCTGTATATCTAGAATAGTATCATTCCAGCATGTATTCAATATAAAAATTACTAAGATATTTTAATAACTTTATTCATATACTTTACATTCTTTTTTTTTCATATTAAGTCTTTGAAATGCAGCATGTATATTACATGGACAGCACAACTCAATCTGGACTCGTTACATCATTTCAAGCACTCACTGGGCACGCAGGCTGGTGGCTGCAAGACGGACAGCTCAGGCCCCACCCCTGGTCCCCTGTAGTCACCACCCCTGCTGTGAACAGGCCCACAGTATCATCCCACCCAGCCTGACATCTCTCCACCCCTGCTCTCCTCACAGTGCTTTGCACCCGGGAGCCCCTTACAGAGCCTTTGTAACAAGGGAAAAGAAGCCACTAGGATTGGCCTGGGATCTAATCGGGCGCTTATGAGACAGGTAATGCTGTCAAATCACTCCCTAACTCTAGTTCTTCATGGGGAACATGGGGAGCCCAATGGTTTCCCTGCTTCCTTCATGGGCCTGGGGTGGAGAGGATCCAGTCCCAACCCTTGCCAACCTCATGGCAAGGCCAGGGATGGGCTCATTTGTCCTCATCCACAGTTCACTACACTTTTACCTCCCATCTTCTGAGAACCCTGTGTGCTCAGCTCTGCCCCAGGAACTGCAGAGTGGACCCGAGAGATAGAAAACAGCTTCCGTGGCCTCAGGAGGGCTGCCCAGCCTCCTGGATGTCAAGATGGACATTCAAGGCAGCCAGAAACCACATGCATGCCCCAGACCCCCAAGCACAAGCCCTGGAAGGGCAGCACACTTGCACAGTTTGGAACGGAGAGTGTAGAGGGTCCGAAATGACCTCTCCAGTGGGGGTACTTAGGCGGGGAGAGGTCATAGCACCCTTCTGTTACTCCAGAGGCAGAAAAACTGCCTCTGTTACTCCAGAGGCAGAAAAACCTCAGATGAGAAGCAAAAAAGAACTACTACATTTCATCAATACTAAGATGTACATTTTTTTTCATATTTTATTGCCTCTGAAATCTGAATGTATCTCACAATTGCTGGCAGGTCAATTTATCTGGCAGTTTTTTTCTTTCTCTCTTTCTTTCTTTCCTTGTTTTATTTCTTTCTTTGATGCCTCTTAGAAATTTTTTATTGAGGTATAATTGACAGATAAAATTATAAGATATTTAAAGTGTACAATATGCACACATACATCATGAAAGGATTCCCCTCGAAAGATGCTTCTTAAAATTGATGGCATGTTAGACTTGATGAAATACATTATTTATTGAGCCCTGAATATGTTGCAGGCACCATGTTGGTCAATTAGCATTCATTATCATACAACTTATTACAGATGAGGAAAGCGACTCAGAGAAGTTAAGTAAATTTCCCAAGGTCACACAGCTAGTAAGCAGCCGAAGCAGGATTCACACTCAGGTCTGCTGGTCCCCAATGCCCCTGTGTTTCCCACCACATTGTCCTAGCCTCCCTCCTTCTAGATGAAATGAGGGGGACAAGGTCAAATCCAGGTTGTTATTTTTGTCTTGGATGTGTATGTCCTGGATGATTCTCCTGGGTAGGTTACTCCGTCAGCTCTACTTGGATCCTTACTATTCAGCTGCAAGCTCAGAAGCTTAGGAAGCCCTAGTTCATGGCTCACAACTCACCTGGCTCTGGGGCAGCAGCACAGACATCCCTGGCCTGTCTCCACCTCCCGTCCTCCCCAGCTCTAATTTTGGGTTTCCTGTTGCCTTCCCAGGCTCACTGGGTGCTTTCCTGGCCAAGCCTACCCCCTGCTCCTCCGCCCACCCCAGATTCTGGGGAAAGAGGCTAAAGGAGCTCCACAAGGTGGCAGTTTGGGGCAAGACACTATTGCTAGTTGTCTCAGCAGACTGAAACTGACAGGATGACCAGGCCTGGGCTCCCACTTTCAAAACAGCCCATGACAGAAGAGGCCACTGGGAAGGCCTGCCTGGGTTCCAGCCCTGGGGGGACCAGTAGGATTGGAGGTCAAACCAGGGTGAAGCGAGGGGACAAGTCCCAAAGAGTCTGAGGGACCCCTCTCCTTTCTCCTCCTCTATGCTGCAGCCACCCACCCCCCAAGGACCAGACAGCACCCCCCAGGCCCACGCCCCACACCTCGGGGCTCCGGCTTTGCCTGTGTGTTCAGTTTCCCCCTGCCAGGCCCTGAAGTTTACGTGGACCCGAAGTCGATGCTTTGGGCCTCAAATCTCTGCTGGAAGACTGCTGCCTCTAGGCAGGCTTCAGCCCTCCCAGGCCCACCGGTCCCCTTCGCCTCTGCCAGAACCCGCCTCCCTGAGTAGTTCTCACCTGTACCACCATGAGGCCTCGTTACTCTCCTTGGCTTGTGGACAAAAAAAGCTGCCTGCCATTTCAGTAAACAGGCTGCCCGCCCCCAGGCCACCAGCCACTGCAGCTGCCCCCAACAGGGGCACCCTGACGGGAATTCAGGATGGAGAGAAACAGGATACTGGCCCCGGAGAGCTGAGGTGCATATCAAAGGAATGATTTCAATCAGCCCAGACTCTTGCATCTTCCCCTACAGAGAAAATCTCTAAAATCATTAACTTGAGATGTCTGCTTTTGTGATTAGCAGTAATCTTTACTACATGTTTGTTTGTCTGTTTTTCAGCAAGAACTGTGTATCCTATCTCCTCCCTTACCCGTTCGGAACAGTTCCTCAGAGCGAGCTATCTGAAAGGCTGTATCCCGGGCTGTAGTCCTCAGTAGGGTCCCCGAATAAAACATAACTCTCAACTTTTAGTGTGTGCATTTTCTTTTAGTCAACAGGCTCAACAAATATTTGTGCCTACAATAGGTGGACGCTCTCCTAAGTGCTGAGGGGACAGGACACCACAGAGGGGACGCGGCGTAGAAGCAGACACGGTGGAGGGCTGCAGGCGGCAGCAGCACTGCCAGGGAGCGGGCTCACACCGCCCGGAGAGCAGCAGCGGGCACCTCCGCTCTACCCTCCGGTCTCAGTGACGTCAGCTTGGTATTGGAACTCAGCCCTGCTGGGAGGATTTACTCCATGGAAATCAGCAAACCAGGACCTTTTTTTCCCCCCTAAACAGCAAGTTGTTAAAGACGGACTAACAGGCCACTGTGGGAGGAGAATGATGAGGGCCATGGGCCTAGGGGGAGCCACTGGTTTGGGTTCCCCCTAAAAACACACCCTGAGACAAGGAGTTAGGAAGAAGTGGTTTATTTCGAAAGTGATCTCAGGGGACAGCAGCAGTGAGGCAGGGAAGGGAAGGAACTTATTTCAGGGGGTATTACAAGGCATTTCGCCAACATGGGCAAGCAGAGCTCAATCCTGGGGACCACAGACAGCGAGGAGCAGAACTCAGTCACCCACCAAGCCCTGACGAAGCTGGGGCGTTTATTCACCCCTGTGAGTCTGGTCGGCACTGACTCCCTGCTCCTTGGACCCAGCCTACTCCTGCCTTCCGGAGACTATAAATCCCCCAGGGCAGAGACTGCTACTCTGTCTACTGAGGTTCTTGAGACTCTTTCGGGAAATCCATGAAATCAAAACTATTTCTATAACAACACTAAGACGTTAGTGTTTTGCCTTCTCATTCTCACATGGGTCTACAGTAGAATTTTCCAGAGGCTGCATGACATGTAATATTGCAGTAGATTGCAAGCAGAAGCAAATGTGAATGTCCAGCTGTTCTTTTAAGCCAGACATTAAAGAGATTTGTAAAATTGTAGAAAAAAATACTGATCTTCTCACTACTAACTTTTTTTGCTTTGGAAGGTAAAATTATTTTTCTTAAAAAGTATTTCATTATAAATATGACAATATTTACATTCTTTGTTATTTTTAAACAATAAATTCTATTTTAAATTTTTCTTAGTTTTCAGTTATATGGTAAACACTGTTAAAAACAACAGAACAGGCCCAAAATGGAGTCACTTATGCTAAGCCCCATGTCACCAAATTAAGACTTAAATACTTAATTGCTCTCCCAGAAATGGAATCTTAAACCAGTCAATCAGGAATCACCTCCTCACAACTAGGGAGGTGATGTGCCTGGTAGACCCCTGCCATCCCCTAGAGGAAAGTAACCTTGCTACAACCAATCCACTTTTTGCTAGTATAACTTCTTTGTCCTGCTCCCTTCTGCCTATAAAATGTTTTGTCTTGTACAGCTCCTGCTACATGGTCTGTTGCCCAATTCATGAATAATAAGATCTTTAAAATTTACTCAGTTGAATTTTGTTTAAACAACATTGATAGATATAACCCCTACAAACAAAAGCGTTTGCGGGTTCACAATTCTTTAAGAGTGTAAAGGAGCCCTGACACCAAAAAGCTTGAGAACTGAGGAGTTACTGTCTAATGGATAAAGTTCCAGTTGGGGGAAGATGAAAAAGTTCTTGGAGATGGATGATGGTGATGGTTGTGCAATAATGCAAATGTACTTAACGCTACAGCACTTTACGAATACACTTTAGGGCTTCCCTGGTGGCGCAGTGGTTAAGAATCTGCCTACCAACGCAGGGGACACGGGTTCGAGCCCTGGTCCAGGAAGATCCCACATACCGCGGAGCAACTAAGCCCGTGCGCCACAACTACTGAGCCTGTGCTCTAGAACCTGCGAGCCACAACTACTGAGCCCACGTGCTGCAACTACTGAAGCCTGCACGCCTAGAGCCCGTGCTCCACAATGAGAGAAGCCACCACAATGAGAAGCCGGTGCACCGCAACAAAGAGTAGCCCCCGCTCGCCACAACTAGAGAAAGCCCGTGCTCACCAATAAAGATCCAACACAGCCAAAAATAAATAAAAATAAAAATAAATAAATTTATAAACTTACACTTTAAAATAATTTAAATGGTAAATTTTGTTATGTGTATTTAACCACAATTAAGAGAAAAAAGGGGGGAAAAAAGTTTGAGAATCACTGTGGGCTCAGCTCAAGGAACAAACTGCAGATGTGTTGTGGTGACCATGCAGAGAAGGTTCTTTGGGGAGAATTAGGCCTGAAACTTTAAAAACTAGGAACATGCCAGATGATTGCTTCATGTATCATTATCTCCTCTTTCATCAACCCCATTTTACAGATGAGGAAACTGAGGCTCAGAGAGGTGGAAAGATTTGCCCAAGGTTAGTACCATCAGGATTTGAGCCCCGGCAGGATGGTCTGACCCTACTGGACCCTCAGTCCCCCAGGTCACAGTCCACCCAGACCAGGAGCTCAGCTCCAACTGAGCAAGTCTTTGTCATGACAATATGTAACTTAACCCAAGGCAAACAGTCCCTATTTAAAAGGAAATACCCCATTCCCACTGCAAAGCTGTTTTACAAGATGCTTTGTCATTTTCCTAGATCTTTGAGCCTTATCGAAAGTGCTTAACAAAGTCTCAGCAGGGGACCAGATTTGTTGCAATACAAAAACCCCATCACCAAGTACTGGGGACGGAAGCCAAGCACACAGGTCAACAGAGACACTATGGGGGCAGCTTCTGTTATTGAGTCCAAGCTCACCCTGCTCGCCGCACGACAGACCAGTGAATCGGGAGATGAGGTGTTGAGGCAAGGAATAGCAACTTTATTCAGAAAGCTGGCAGACCGAGAAGATGGCACACTAGTGTCCCCAAAAAACCATCTTCTTGGGGTCTGGATGCCAGTGTCATAAGACAGAGAGGCGGAGGAGGTGAGGAAGTAAAGTAAAAATGCCATTAGTTTTGCCTGGCTTGGCCAGCATAGGGAGGGGATGTGTTAATTTCTTCTTTTCTGCAGCCATTCACAGGCTGGCAGGGTCAGATTGTCTCTCTGTGAGCTGAACAAAGGCACTTTAGTTTAACATTCAGGCACAGGGGCAGGGTTCCCTGAGGCAGGCCATTATGTATGATTATAATAACATAAGCAACAAAAAGCAAAGTTTAAAGTCAAAGAAACAGATCCAACATGGAGTCAGATTTGCTCTTCCCTGTTACATGTGTACCTGCAGCTGTCAGCCCAGAGGAGCAAGCCAGGCTGCTGGGACTGTTAGCCGTTGATTCTACTTTAGAGGCAGCAGAAACTGAGAAAGGTACACTCTCTACTGTAGCCGTGGTGTCTGGTCCATCTCCATTAGAGGAATGTGACCAGGGCCACGGGCCCAGGGAGACGACAGGGCTATGTGGCAAGGCTGGACTTGGTCTTCATCACTGTGCTTATAGATACTTTGATGAGATTTGAAAGGAAAGTTCATCACACAGTTAAAATCTGAGGCCCGTTATGAGACCATAGAACCTATGGTAATTGAATTAAAATGCTAATTAATCCTGCAGTGATTTTGTGATGCATTCATTTGTTAAATGTAAACGCTTAAAATGTGGGCAATTTTATAACCCCAGTTTCTTTCAGTCTCCCTCTCTCCATCTCTCTCTCCACATATGTGTGGGGATGTGTTTATAAATACACACATAAGTATACATGTGTGTACACACACATATATGTATATATGTTACACATTTATATATACATCATAGCCTTCAGAATCTAGCTGACCCAAGGGGGTGGTCAGGGGAAGGGACAGTCCCAGGTGGCCCACCACCCCAGCACCTTCTCCAGGCGGAATCCCAGCTTGCCAGCCTGGAACCTACAGACAGCAGGCCACACAATCTACAAGAGCCTGCTAGAGGCCATTGTTTCTGGTTTCCACCTAGGATTAGTCCTCTGGGGCTGCAAAGTGGGGTGTAAGCCCCCACTCTGCAGATGGGACCACCTCCCAGCCCAGCATACAGAAACTACCAGGGCCTCTGAGCCCCTGCCTCTGGTCTAATGGAGAAAATTGCAAATAAATAGTGAAAACAGCGCCACGTACAACATTGTTTCACATAGGTTATCTCACTTCATCCCCCCAGGAACTCCACTGAGGTATTGTTGAAACTGTGCAACCCAGATTGGGACTTGAACGCACAGTCTTTTAACTGAGATCACACACCAGGTCTCAGGACTTAATGAAGCTCAGGTTCTTGATGTCTCGTCCCAGAAAGCATTCTGTGAGGGACAAAGTGATAGGTAAGAAGTGGATTAATTTAGAGAGAAACACACTCCACAGACAGAGTGTAGACGATCTCAGAAGGCCTGAGTGGCACCAGGGTATGGGGTTGTCAGTTTTTATAGGGGTGGGTAATTTCATAGGCTAATGAGTGGGAGGAATATTCCAGCTATTTGGGGGAAGGGGCAGGGATTTCCAGAAATTGGGCCACTGCCCACTTTTTGACCTTTATATAGTTGGCCTTGGAACTGTCATGGCGCCTGTGGGTGTGTCATTTAGCTTGTTGATGTGTTACAATGAAGGTATACTGAGACTCAAGGTCTATTGGTAGTTGACGCATCCTCCATCTTGGACTTACTTGGTTCTAATGGGTTTATGTCATTTTTTTCAAGGTTGTGCTCTGCCCCCTTCCCTCCTGTTTCACTGTTACACCCACTTTAGAGAAGAGATCAGGAAATGGAAAATTGAGAGAAAGTGTCAGAGCTGGGATTTGAGTGCAGGCCGGACTCTAAAACCCTCACCCTTACCTCTGAATCCAGCTGCTGGGTGAAGAACTGGACAAGTGACCCCTATTTAGGTGGCCTGCAATATTTTCTATTTCTTTCTGTGGAAAAGGCAATTGATTTTTTTCAGTTATTTTTTTTTTTTTAAACTGAAATGAATTTTAATACAGAAAATGAAGACAGCGTTTTGCAAATTTATCACTCACAGGGGTATCTCTATTTGAGGAAATCAGCATGTTACACTTTGAGAGATGAAATGTCACAGCTTGTACACCAAAATCAAAAAATGAAATTAAATTAAAAAATGAAATGGTTACCAAGGTAATGCAGGTCAGGGGATCAAAGGTGAAGGGTCACACATTATTAAAAAGAAATCCAAAGGACGGCTGCATCATGAGCCCTCACTAGTGTTCCAACGGTGCTTCTCTTTGGGAAAACTTGAACATTTCGGCAGACATTCAAGCAGCTTTTTCGGTAAAAAGATTTTTACATGACTACTATTGCTGTTCCCATGGTCATTTTCTATAGGTGGCACGGTGTTGAGGACACAGTAGGTACTAGTTCCGCAGAATACACTTTGGGAAGCGCTCTTCCGGCTTGTTTCCGGCAGCCGTTTCCCCTCCACCAGCCACATCCTCCTCCTCTTTGCGACCGGGACCCCGAGCGCACGGGTACCGCCGCAGCTGCCAGCCCGCCGACCCTGTTGCCGCCACGCACCCGCTCAGTTATTATTTTAAAAGGAACCTTTTCTAATGGAGAAGTTGGAAAAGTATAAATAGTTACAGTCAGCATGATACCAAAACCGAGCAGGACCCTAGGGGCCCCTCCCAGATAAAAAAGCCTTTCTGGGCCCCCCTTTCTCATTTGCAGAAAAAGGCTTTGGTTTCCTAGACCTTACCTGAGTTCCAAAGAGCAGAATCAACCAGTACTAATTAGGGAAGTGAGGGCATGGAGAAACCAAGGAAAAGCAGGCAAGAAACAATAGTGCAGAGATAAAATACAGTCCTAGTTCCTCCTCAAGGGATGTACATAACAATCTGATACATATCTTTGAGTTGTTCTGCAGGAACTAAGGCCCCCACCCAGGAGGAGGATGGTAACTACAGGCTGAGACCCCAGACTGGCTGGAACCAGAAGGCTGATGATTGAGATTCCTGGAACACTGCCCTGTTACCTCACCACCAACCAATCAGAAGAAAGTCACACACCTGCAGCCCTCGCCCCAAATGTTGCCTTTAAAAACTCTTCCCTGGGGGAGGGGGGGATGAATTGGGAGATTGGGATTGACATATATACACTATTGATACTATGTATAAAATAGATAACTAATGAGAACCTACTGTATAGCACAGGGAACTCTACTCAGTGCTCTGTGGTGACCTAAATGAGAAGGAAATCCAAAAAAAGAGGGGATGTATGTATACGTATAGCTGATTCACTTTGCTGTACAGTATAAACTAACACAATATTATAAAGCAACTATACTCCAATAAAAATTAAGACAAACAAACAAAAAAACTCTTTCCTGAAAACCCTCAGGGAGTTTAGGTCTTTTGAGCACAAGCCTCCCATTCTCCCTGCTTGGCCCTTGCAATAAACCTTTCTCTGCTCCAAACTCCGATGTTTTGGTTTGTTTGGCCCCCGTGTGTGTGTTGGGCACACAAACTTGAGTTCGACAACAATACCACCAACCCAGAAATAAACACTGAACATTTGGGGTATGTTTCCTGTATACAGTCATTCACTGATGTATAAGCTCAATATTGGGATAGAATGTATTTGCTCTTGTTAAAAATAGACTGAAGCTATTACAAATTTTATGAGTTTATTTGAGGAAAAATTGATTCAAACTGGGCAGCATCTCATCTAGCAGAGAGAAAGGGCTCTGAGGAGCTGTACAAAGTGAGACTTCTATAGGCAGAAAGGAGCAGGGACAAGGAAGTTAAACCAGACAAAAAAGCAGATTGGCTATTGCAAGGCCTCCTTCCTCTAGGGGATGGCAGGGGTCTACCATGCAGATCACCTCCCTAGTGCTGATCAGGTGAGTCCTGATTGACTGGTTTAAAATTCCATCTCTGGGAGAGGCCAAAACTATAATTAAGTCTCAGTTTGGTGACATGGGGCTTTGAAACAGGAGAGAAGGGGGCAGGGCACAACATTTAAAAGAATGACATAGCCATAGGACATGACAAAAACTGGTTAGAACTAACTAGATCCAAGATGGCGGAAGATTTGACTTCCAGTGAACCTTGAGCCTCATTATACACTCACTGTAATACATTAGCTAAATGACACACCCGCCAGCGCCATGACAGTTCTGAGGCTGACCATCAAAGATCAAAAAGTGGGCAGTGGCCCAATTCCTGGATATCTCTGCCCCCTTCCCCAAAATACTTGGAATAATCCTCCCCCTCATTAGCCTACGAAATTACCCAGCCCATAAAACCTAACCACGCCATATTTCAGGGCCTCTCACCTTCTGAGATGGCCCACACTCTGTCTGTGGAGAGTGTTTCCCTCTAAATAAATGCACTTCTTACCTATCACTTTGTCTCCCACTGAATTCTTTCTGCGACGAGACATCAAGAACCTGAGCTTCATTAAGTCCTGAGACCAGGTGTGTGATCTCAGTTAAAACACCGTGAGTTCAAGTCCCAATCTGAGTTGCACCGTTTCAGCTTTGCATAAGTGACTCCACTTTGGGCCTGTTGTCTTGCTTTTAACAAACCCCATGAGGAAACGGAGGTTAAGAGAATTAATTAAGTTGCCCAAAGTCACACAGACAGGAAGGGACAGAGCCTGGGGGTTGAACATAAGCAGCTAGGCTCTGGAGCCTGTGCTTTCAAGTGACAGGGTTCAGGACACGCTACCCTTAAATACGGCACCTGGCATATTGAACATGCCAAGCTGAAGGATTTGAGAAATTGTACGTGCAGGAAGGAATTTCTGACCTTCCCCTGAAGCACGTTAAAAAAAACGTCGTGTGAGAGGTGCCCTCCCTATGCCCAGAGGAAAAGAGCATCCTTATCTTTGAAGATGAAGGGACAGAGAGAGGAATCTGAAGGAACAGGCCTGGCTAAGTTTCCCCCAGTTTACTACACTTCCCTCATGCTTTCTGTCCTTTCATATTTCTCCATGACTTTCCATTCTTCATCAAACCTAATATAAAAGTGCTCAGGTTTAACCATTTCTTTAGGTCTTCATTTTCCTTACGAAGGCTCTCAGGTCACATAAAATGTATATTAAGTAAATGCATACACTTTTCTCTGGTTAATCTGTCTTTTGTTACATGGTCCCCAGCTCAGAGTCCAGAATTTAGACGGGTAGAAAGAAAGATATCTTTCCTCCCCTACATGACTCTACAATTTCCTCTATATCCTACTTTGGGCTTAAATTTTGGGCATTCCTCCATGCCATCCTGCATTCTTCTCCTACATTTGTGTAATACTTTGTATTTCTCAGTGAGCAAGGTTTAACCACACCACCAAAAAAACAAAAACAAACCAAAAAACAAAAACAAACTCTCAGCATCAGCCTGACACCTGACTTTAGCCTTTCTCAGATCAGGGTCCTTAAACCTTCCGAAGTTCAGGAATCAAAAATCCTATGAGTATTTTTAAGTTTTGTGTTCATTGAAATAAATAATCTTAAGATTTTTTTTACAGGTTTTAAAGGTGAGGTTTTTATATCGATATTTCACAACTGAAAGACACTTAAAGTTGAATAAGGCCTTAAATTTTCAAGTCAGGGGGCTTCCCTGGTGGCACAGTGGTTGAGAATCTGCCTGCCAATGCAGGGGACACAGGTTCGAGCCCTGGTCTGGGTAGATCCCACATGCCGCGGAGCAACTAGGCCCGTGAGCCACAACTACTGAGCCTGCACGTCTGGAGCCTGTGCTCCGCAACGAGAGGCCACTATAGTGAGAGGCCCATGCAACACGATGAAGAGTGGCCCCCTCTTGCCGCAACTAGAGAAAGCCCTCACAGAAACGAAGACCCAACACAGCCAAAAATAAATTAATTAATTAATTTAAAAAAAACAAAAACAAAAAAACAACACTTTGTCGGAAAAAAAATAAATTTTCAAGTCAGAATTTCTCAAACTGGGTTCTGGGAGGTTTTCTTAAAAATCTGTGAGGACATGTTCCTTTTAAATGAAATTATTGCTCCCGGTGAACTAGCCTGTTTTACTGAGGATTGCCCAATATGTGCTTTTCCCCAAATGAAAAGTATTTTAATATATGTAATTGTAAAAATAACACTCGCTTCATGTAAAAAAAAAAAAAAAATCAGGTAATACAAATGGTACAAAGAGGAGGTCGTGAGGAGGGCACACCCTAAAGAAAGGAGAGCTATGGCGGGCGAGGAGGAGTGAGGGGGAGCCCGAGGGGTCCTGGGGGTGGGGAGGAAGTCCTCCTGGGTAGGAAAGCGAAGGCGGGGGTGGGGATCCTCTTGCAGGCAAGGCTGCTACTTAGGGACCCAGTGCCTGGGCAGGAAGAGCCGGTGTGGCCACCACCCCCAGCCTCTGGTACACCAGGGCCAGGCAGCCCCAGAATTCTCCCTCGGCTCCCAGTGTTACCGAACCAAAATCGGGTCCCACGTAAATCACATACACATTCTGGCAACTGCCAGAGGCCGTGCATCAGGTGAAGCAGAAGCCGAGAACCTAGTGCCCCTGCCCCCAGCTCTGTCCTTCCGCAGGCCTCCCCTCCCGGCCGGCACAGCTCACAGAAACTCCCGGCCCTCTCTGGCTGGAGGGCCTGGACCCCCGGGGCACAGAGGAGGGGTGGGCGCACATCGCCCCCTCAGCCCCTCGGGGCCCAGCCACGGAGGCAGCCCCTTCCCCACGCAGCCCTGTTCCACAGAGCCGGGTCAGAGGACTCACAGGCTCTGTCTTCTGCCCAAATAACTGAAGGTCTAGGCAGGGACCCCAAGACCCTTGAGGCCCTGAGCCTGGGTGAACATCAGGCCTGTGGCCACAGCCCCAGCAGGCTTTCCCAACTCCCTCGGGTGCCCTTCCCTGGCTGTTGGGCTGGCCGGGGGCCTCAACTGGGGAGAAGCACAGCAACAGCAGTGGCAGCGGGGCCCAGATTGAAAAGCTGGCCTCCCTCCTCGCAGCCTGCCTCAGAGTATTCCTGCTGCTCCTGTGCAAGCCCTGGGTTTACCTGGTGGGAGCTCTTCACTGCAGAGGGTGTGTCCTGATTGGATGGCACTTGTGGGCTCCCCTGAAAAGCAGCCCCACAGCGACCGGGACTTAGCTCCCAGAAGGCTTGTTGCAGCACCTCGTCTTCCCCTGTGAGGCCCTTCCCAGGGACTAGCTGCTCCAGATCCCAGGACTGATGCCACCCTAGTGACACCTGGGGCAGCTGCTCGGCAGGCCCACCAAACCCTCACTCAAGCCTGCTCGCGGCAGGTGGGCGAGTCAGCTCAACGATATTGAAACCCAGTCTCCCAAACCCGAGTTCCTCTGCTGAGTTTATGATTAATCTCTCTATGCAAAACTTTATTCCCTTTCTTGTCCCAACCCTGTACCCTCAGGATTGAGGAGTATCAAAGAAAAGGGGGATTGAAACTGAGCAGGATCCTGTGAGGCCCTCCCAGGTACAAAAGCCTCCGTTTCTCATTTGCAGAAAAAGGCTTTAGTCTCCTAGACCTTCCCTGAGTTCCAAAGAGCAGATTCAGCCACTTACTAATTAGGGAAGTGAGGGGATGCAGAAACCAAGGAAAAGCAGGCAAGAAACAATAGTGCAGAGATAAAAGAGTCCTAGTTTCTCCTCAAGGGATGTACATAACAACCTGATATATATCTATGAGTTGTTCTGTGGGAACTAAGGCCCCTACCCACGTGGAGGATGGTAATTACATGCTGAGACCTCGAGGGGCTGGAACCAGAAGGCTGATGATTGAGATTCCTGGAGCACCGCCCTGTCACCTCACCACCAGCCAATCAGAGGAAAGTCACACACCTGTAGCCCTCACCCCAAATGTCACCTTTAAAAATGCTTCCCTGAAAACCCTCAGAGATTTTAGGTCTTTTGAGCGTAAGCTGCCCATTCACCTTGCTTGGTCCTTGCAATAGACCTTTCTCTGCTCCAAACTCTGACATTTCGGTTTGTTTGGCCTCACTGTGTATCGGGCACACAAACTTGGGTTCAACAAGGATGCCATCCTGTGCTTTCTCCGTGCCTCCTGCCAGGCAACACAAAGGTCCCCAACAATGCCAAGGTGCTTGATTTCCATGGGGGTGCAGGGGAGGGGAAAAAGTCTTTTTTTCCTCTACCCTTCTTAGGTTCATTGTACAGGGGCCCTGTATATTATACTAACAAAGCACAGATTAACCAGAGAAAAATAAACAGAAGTTTAACATGTGCACCCCACTTGCACATGGAAGCTCTCAGAGTTGAGTAACTCGAAAGAGTGGTTAGAACTTGGGCTTGTGTAGCATCTTAACAAAAGAACAATACATTTTTAGAGAAGTGACATGCAGCTCGATATCAAAAAAACAAACAACGCAATCCAAAATGGACAGAAGACCTACACAGACATTTCTCCAAAGAAGATATACAGATTGCCAAGAAACACATGAAAGGATGCTCAACATCACTAATCATTAGAGAAATGCAAATCAAAATTACAATGAGATATCACCTCACAACAGTCAGAATGGCCATCATCAAAAAATCTACAAACGATAAATGCTGGAGAGGGTGTGGAGAAAAGGGAACCCTCTCACACTGTTGGTGGGAATGTAAATTGATACAGCCACTATGGAGAACAGTATGGAGGTTCCTTAAAAAATTAAAAATAGACCTACCATATGACCCAGCAATCCCACTACTGGACATATACTCCGAGAAAACCATAATTCAAAAAGAGTCATGTACCACAATGTTCATTGCAGCACTATTTACAATAGCTAGGCCATGGAAGCAACCTAAGTGTACATCGACAGATGAATGGATAAAGAAGATGTGGCACATATGTACAATGGAGTATCACTCAGCCATAAAAAGAAACGAAACTGAGTTATTTGTAGTGAGGTGGATGGACCTAGAGTCTGTCATACAGAGTGAAGTAAGTCAGAAAGAGAAAAACAAATATCACATGCTAACACATATGTATGGAATCTAAAAAAAAAAAAAAGGTTCTAATGAACCTAGGGACAGGACAGGAATAAAGATGCAGACATAGAGAATGGACTTGAGGACACGGGGAGGGGTAAGGGTAAACTGGGACGAAGTGAGAGAGTTGCACTGACATATATACACTACCAAATGTAAAATAGATAGCTAGTGGGAAGCAGCCACATAGCACAGTGAGATCAGCTCCATGCTTTGTGACCACCTAGAGGGGTGGGATAGGGAGGGTGGGAGGGAGACGTAAGAGGGAGGGGATATGGGGATATATGTATACGTATAGCTGATTCACTTTATTATACAGCAGAAACTACACAACATTTTAAAGCAATTATACTCCAATAAAGACGTTAAAAAAATTTTTTTTAGAGAAGTGATAAGACACAGGAAAAGGACTGAGTTTCTAGGGTGGAAAATTGTGGGAAGGCAAATATATGGGGAAGCCAATGGTAGCTAAGAGCTAGTTTTAGCAAGGTTTGTGTGTAGATTCCTCTGATGCTGTCTCTGGGTTGCTGAGGATCTAGAGTTGCAGCCAGTGATTAACTTCTGGACTTCCTGGTAGAGAGCAAAGTTTACAAATGATACATACATTTACAAATTTATGTCCTGCTTTTAGGCAAATAGGAGAAGGGAAGAGAGCTTTTCTTGTATCTTCTTCTTCTCAATTGCCTTCAGTTCAAAATAATCCTTATGTTGAAGTGGCATTTTTTGGAGTGGCATCAGGGGCTACCCACCATGATGGAGTGCCAATGAAAGGAACCTCAAAATAGAAGAAAGGAGAGGAGGGATTTCTTCTCTCTTGGAGGTTCACACCCTGGCATCCTCATCTGCAAATTGGGGCCATCAATCTCCAAGAGTCACCAAGGACGGGAAATGAGATTGCATCTCTGAGCACCTACCAAAATGCTTGGCATGTAGACATTAGTTTGAATCAGAATATCTGACTATTATAAAGTTCTTTCTTATGTCCTGACAAATTATTCCTCCTATTAATGATGAGATCTTAATCTAATGCTTCCCAAAGTGTGGCCCGTGACCCTGCTTGGACTACTTACTAGATTCTACCCATAATGTCCCGGGGACAGATTTCCAGTTGTCTTTGCTCCTCTTAGACCCACTCAATCACAATCTTAGGGGACAGAGCCCTGGATTCTGCATCTTTGACAGACTCCCTAAACAATTCTTGGGCATAGCAAAGTTTGAGTACCACTAGTAAAGTGAATGAAACATCGTTTCTGGAGATTAGAGAGACCTGGGTTCAAATCTCAGCTTGGCCACTAACTTAAGGTTTCTATGCCTTGGTTTCCTGGTTTTTAAAATGGGGATAATAATAGTATGTGTGATGATTAAATGCAGAGAAATTGCTTAAGACTTGGGCCAGCACAAAGTAAGTGTCAACAAGTGTTAGTCATTGTTTTTCTCCTGCTAAATGTTGCTTCTGCTGTCCCTCTGTGGCACAGACCATGGCCCCCAACATCCCAGGAACAGCCCAGCTGGGACCCGTTGGGAGCAGTGCAAAAGCAAGCAAGGAGGATGTGAGGGCTCAGGCTCGGGTCTTGCCCCCTGCTCCTCTCAAACTGGGTAACGCTGTAAGGACACATCTGGCCACTGGAGGGCAGCATCCACCTAGCTACTTAAGAACAGCTTTCCCAAAAAGCAGCTTTCTGGTAGCAGTGGGGAAGGTGGAAGCCTTAACGGGGGCTTACTGGACACTGGATTAGTTGCTTCATTCTAGGATTTCATTTACATCCACCCTACTCTAGGCAACCCTTAGTGGATAGATGTGTTCTAAAATATAACCTATAAAGAGAAGTTTTACGTAAAGAACCCTATTTTCCCATTGCCTTGAATTATAAAATGAGAATTTTGATCCTAACTCTGGGCTCTCCCACAGGTGCCCAGTGACAGTTTTCTGAGTGCCCACATGCCTGACCACCAGGACTCCCCACACCTCCCCAAGGCATGCAGGAATCTCCCTATTTTCCAATCCTGCCAGCTGCTGGCTGCACATGAAGAAACACGTAGTCAGCCCAGAGAGAGGTGGCAGCCCCCTTCCCACACCTTTGGTGTTCCCTTCTCAATGCAGCAGCAAGGACAGTTTCTGCAGCCAGCGGGTCCAAGTGTTCTAGTACTGTGTGAGGACAAGTCATGGGGCCCCTGGGCGCCCATCTCAAGAGTCTCAGGTGAAGTCACTCTCCCAAGCATGTCCCCAAGAATGGTCTGTGTCTTAGTTTGGGTTACTTACCCCCAAGGAAATCTCTAGACGATGGTGTGCTGTGAACTCACTGGACTGAAGCAGGACAGCATGTTTGAGAATGAAGTCCATCCAGAGAGACCAGGTCCTGCTGGCAGCATGTAAGCCCCTGCCTCAGGCATTACCTCTGGACACTTCAGTTATCCAGGCCAGTAAATCACCCTCTGGCCTTACCAGCTTGGGTTGGGTTTTGTGGCTCTTGGTCTAGAAGGGTCCTAACCAAATACACAAGCTAATAGTTACTGAGCATCATGTTCAAATGACGCTGGGTTGAGTACATGCATG
The DNA here is from genome assembly GCF_965194805.1 of Balaenoptera borealis. Classification (NCBI taxonomy): domain Eukaryota; kingdom Metazoa; phylum Chordata; class Mammalia; order Artiodactyla; family Balaenopteridae; genus Balaenoptera; species Balaenoptera borealis. The sequence goes on along the minus strand of NC_138866.1, from coordinate 32,801,442 downwards.
AGGTATTACATCTAATCATCTCAGGCTGATTGTGTATGAAACCAAAATACCCTTTTCTCTCTCTCCATCCCCCCTTTCTCCTCCCACCCACCTTGGCTACAAGCTTGGCTGTTCTGGACAGAGCAGGAAAAGGAAAATGTGTCACGAGGTACCAGGATCCAGTTCATCTCACCCACAAGATTGAGCAGACATGGGGCTAGGTCTCTCCCCCACTTCAGCATTGCTTCATTTTGTCTGTTAAAGACCAGCTTTCCATGCTTCTCCTGCAATTGGCAGATAATGTGAGCACAAGCGTCTTCTGAGTTTCCAAGCTATTGGTCCAGCGCAAGATCAAATTAGCTCTTTGAAGCTGCTTCTCCACACTGTTCACTCATATTAAGTTGAGGATCTTGGTCTCGTTTCCAGGGTATCTCCCACATCCTGTTTTTTTTAGACCCACTTTCAGGGTTTTACATGCATTCCCATGAAATGTAACCTTATAAGATTACTCCCATCATTATTGCCTGTTGAGATCTTTTGAGATCCTAATTCTCTCATTTACCTTATAGGCTTCATAGCACCTGTGGGTTTGATGAGTCCAAGTCAGTAGGACTTAAACAAAACAGAACCAACAATCGGTCCTTACAGCCTATAGCAACCTCTCAGAAGTCATCAGATTCATAAGGCAGCACACTCTGGGCACGCTTTTTGTTTACACAGCCACTTAGCACTGCAGTGGGGCTCTCTATCGTCCCCACCAGGAATAGAGGAGACGCTGCTTGTCTGAATTTCAACAAGGACTGAGACATCTTTATATTGCTGTTTCTGAAGAGCCCAGTACCAACCCCAAAAGAAGACAATGTTAGTCAAGCAGCGCCTGCTCTTCATGGAACCGGGCTGCCCCCAGGGATGACTGCATCCTTTTACAAGTGTTCACAAACCTCTTTCATATAGCTTGCTTTCAGAAGCCATCTTCCCAGGTATTAAGAGTTTGCAAAATCTCTCTTGCACTTTCTGTTGGAAAAGTAGGATTCAAGGAGATGTCTAAGCAAAAAAGGATAATTAGAAATGGAAGATGCTAGAGAGGGGCGATTAGAGACCATATGTTAAAGTAATCTGTGATAAGAATGGATGTTTTACATTGCCTGAGGATCTCTTAGCTTGCCGAATTACATAGAGTAGGTTTAGGATGAATCTTTCTTTTGTTCTCTCATCAAAAATAGAATCCAGAAGGTTGGGGAGTTGACAGGGAATCTGTTCCGTGGACCATATTTCATTGAATCTAAAATACGGTCAGATTTAGAAGATGCTCCATTATTTTGTAAACCATCAAGAAAGAAAATGTGTAACCAACTAAACTGTAATACAATGCTTTCTTATCATTCTTTTATTTTGTACTTATGTGCATTATGTACTTATTGAAAGAGCTCTTTTAGACTTTAAACGTTTTTATCATCTGTCACTCTTGTGCAGAGATAAAAAAGAAAGTATGAGCAAAACAAATTTGCTAAAACTTCCTCAAACGCAGAGTCCAACTCTTCTGAATTCCTTGTCAGAGTCTTTAAGTGCATTTTCCACACGCCATTTCGATCCATAGCATTAATAATGCAGCTTTTCATAAGAGAGAGCGCCACTATGACCTCCAGATTGTCTTTCTGTATACCCCTTCTGCAGGCTTTGATCCTGGTGCCTGATCTTACTAGAAGGTGTTAATGGAAGTATGAGACAAAACCGGGACTCACTTTCCTACTTCAAAAGGGCAGGCAATGACTCTAGGTCATGACTGCCACCTTGCCAACAGCAATGGTAGGATACCATTCATTCTAACGTGAGATTGGTCATAAGTTACATCCCAATCTCAGAGATGTGAAAATTGATAATGAACTGAGGTAGCTCTTATAAGGCCGCCTTTTGAGTTATCTGTCGCACCCAGCTCCTGACCGATGGCCCCAGCCTCATCCACTGGTAGGAATCACCGAGTCAGACCAGGCCAGGCTGGGCCAAGTGGGTCCTGCCATCTTGGAATTGGGACTAGCTCCTTGTGTAGAGGAAAACACTGGGGTACGTGGGGTCAGCCTCTCCCACCACAGGGGTCATGACCAGAGAGAGCTGGGCCCGAGAGAGGAGCAAAGCTCCCACACAGAGAGGGGCCAAGATGAGATGGAGAGATGGCAGGCTCCTGGCTTCCCGAGGGCTTTCTGGGGGCTGTGGCTAGTCCCTATCTGAAGCTGGGCTGCCGCCTAGGCCCTGGGTTCTGGACACACCCTGAAGACTATTTCCCCTTTGTCTCTAAGCCGGCGAGGTGGTCCAATCACTAGCAAAGGGTCCCACTGCAGCACCTTAGCTGTGCTTGCTCAGACAGGGGCTCCTCCACCACTCTTGGGGCTCTGAAAGCCTCCACGGTCACAGAGTGGCTTCTAGAGCTGTAGTTTAGCTGAAGGACCCTATCCCACCATGTCTGAGTGTCCTGTTCTCTCTGGGCCCTCCCTGCCTCGACGTAGGCTTCCAGCTCTGATGTCCAGGTTTGCCCGGTGCTGGGTGTGAGAGGGGTGTCTGTCCAGTGCCATCCTCCAGGGCACTGCATGTAGACAAGGTTCTTCAATGGTTTCAGTGGCGGTGCTGCTGTTTAGTTACCTCTCTTCTGTCCCCCTAGGTTTGGCCTGGTCTGGGGGTGAAGGAGCAGCCTGTGACCTCGGGGCAGACTTGTCCGTGTGAGGTCATCCACCCCATCAGTGGTTAAGCCCACAGCCTTCAGCCCCTCAGCCAGTGCCACTAACCAGGTGAGCTAATCAGCCTACCCACCTCCTGCTGGGCCTAGTCATTCTGGCCCTTTTGGGGTTTCGGAGCTTTGAAGCTTCCATCTCCCTCCTCTGCAGACTGGCGATTTTAGGGTTAGGAGTTCTGGTCCAGTAGCTGTGACAGCCTCCCAGGGCTGACGCTGCAAGTTCAGGCCTTTGAAGCGGGGGTGGTTTCTCCAGAGCCTCAAGCCTGTAACATGGGTCACTGGCGTCAGGGAGGCAGCCAGCTTCCCAGAGGCCTGGATAATGGAGCAAGTATTAGTGTCCTATTGTTGCTGTAACAAATTACCACAAATGTAGTGGCTTAAAATATGAATTTATTATCTTACAGTTCAGAAACCCAAAATGGGTCAGCAGGAGGCTGACCCCTGGAGACTCTAGCGGAGAGTCCATCTCCTTGACTCCTACCAGCTTCTAGAGGACAGTGCATTCCTTGGCTTGTGGCCTCATGTCATTCCAACCTCCACCTCCATCATCACATCTTCTCTCTGACACTGCTGCCTAGCTCCCTCTTAGTAAGAGCCCACCCAGATAATCCAGAATAACCTCCCCATTAAGTTCCTTAACTCAATTACCCTCTGCAAAGTCCCATTTGCCATGTAAAGTAACACGGTCACAGGTTCCAGGGATTAGGACATGGACATCTTGTGGGGACCGTTATTCAGCCCACCACAGAGTTCAAAGACTAGAAGAGGACTCCTCTTAATGGTATTTTCCTAGATGTACATTATATGTTATCACCTGAACCTTTGACCCCAAAAGCCAGCAATGAGTAGGAAAGGGACTTGAAATCGCCTATTTAGAAATAAGTAAACAGATGAAGTAAATCAAACTCTTAGTACTAATACTTTGGTGGTGTTCAGCAGTTTTGTAAGCATCATGACAACCAGTGGGTTAATTTAAGGTGACTGAACACGTCAGAGAACCTGGCATATATTAGCTTTGTGGTTTTTCATCTGAAATGTATAATTGAAATGAGACGTGTGATTTTAATTCTGGACGTGTAAGAGAATTGTTAGTAAACAGCTTTGAACTGCTCCAGAGAACGTGATTTACTACATTTATAATATTTCAATTGCTTTGTGCTGAGTGAAACTTTTCCGCTTGGATTTGAATCTTCCTGGGTTGGGAGTCTGTTGTCCTGGAAAGAATTATTAAAACTTATAAATACATTTAAAATATCTACAGGAATTTAATGAAGTTTGCAAGTGGGGTTGTTTTGGGGGATTAAATCTGTTAAATGTATGAATGATTAGGACAAGGAAGAGTGTTTTTATTTTTACAGAAAAATTACATTATCAATAAAACAAGATGTCCATGATGACCTTAAAAGCTTAAGAAATCAATTCTTAAGATGTTACCTCTTTAACAGATTGAAAATTAATTTAATTATAGTCATTTGCACACATACAAGCACCCTTGAACACTGAGAAACTCAAACACTTGAAGGCTGTGGAATAACTCTGTAAACACACTTCGTTCAAATGACTCACACATTCTTTTAAAAATTGATCATATCTCTGGAAACGAAGGCTTTTTTTTTTTTTTTAATATTTTGGCCACACCGCATGGCATGTGGGATTGAACCCACATCCCCTGCAGTGGGAGCATGGAGTCTTAACCACTGGACCACCAGGAAGTCCCTGGAAATTGAAGCTTATTAAAGCACTTACACCCTGAGTTTAGGAAACTTTCCGGTTGGAACAGTTTCCCTCTCCTCAACTCCTATACCACCATGCCCTTGGGTAGACTTGCATGTAAATAGCTAAAACAATGTATCTTGCTTATCGGCCTCTCTCAAAAGACTTTGAGGGCAGGCTCTGGCCTTTTTCCACAGTTTTCCCCACAGAGCTGCAGTCAGAGTAGACCCACCTTGAGCATTTACTGGCTTTTTACCAGCCAGTGGTAAAACCTATAGGAATGTTTCCCAAAGCAAAAGTCAACCTCTCTCCGCATGTCTTTTCTCCTGAGCAGCCTTGCCTCTTTCCCAGGGCAGGGGTGTTCCAGAAACTCATAGGACTAATTCCTAAACAAGAGGGCCTCACACTGAAGAACTTGTTATCTTTGGCCCCAGTTCAATAAGTTCTGATTTAGGCTTAGTCCTCTTATATGAGGGGACGCATCATGTTGAGGGTTCTCTTTTTAAGAGCTCCTTCAAGCGAATCCCTTGAAACTTAAAATAAGATTGACCACAGCTAACATTTATATGCACTAATATTTTAGGAGCTCTGTGTATTATAGCATCAACTTTCCAACAGCACTATTATCCCCTGTTAACAGATAAGGGAACTGTAGTGCGCAGTTACCCATTTTGTAAATGGCGGTCATGATGAATTTGAACACTGGCAGTCAGACTCCACAGACCCAACTCCCTGTAACCACTACACCAAACTGTTTTACTCCTAGACACAGCCAGAACTGGAACACAGACCTTTAGCTTCCGTTGCTAAGTTACATTTCTGTAAATCACTGCACTGTTACTATTACTGATATCATTATTGGCAGTCTTCATTGCCTGATAACCTCGAGGAGGAAACACACGTAAGGGGAAAAAACAGGAGAAGCTAGAGCAGTGCACACAGATGTCCCAGGGACCTTGTTATAAGGCAGATTCTGATTCAGGAAGGTCTGGGGTGGGGCCTGAGAGCCTGCATTTCCAACAAGCTCCAGGTGATGCTGGACAGCGGCCACCTGTGGGACAGTCTGAATAGCAAGGGACGAGATGCCTCTGAGAATGTGTCCCCTGTGGCAAAAATAAAAGGAATGGGGGCATGTAGATGTCACAGAGCTGTTTGATGCTGTGGGAAACAAACGAAGGTGGAGTTTACTTTCAACTCATAGGAGCCTCCTGAGGAAACTACCTTCTCCTTTTAAAAACGAAACTGGTGTAAGAAGATGGAACGCGCCAAGGTCAAGAGCATATTAGGGGTGGTCCAGGTGCCCCCACACCATCGACCCCACACACACTTCTGGAAAACAGTAAGCAAGGAGCAAGCAAAGAACTGACATGGAGTGTTGTTGCTTTAATATGGTGTGTGCCAAGCTGTATCAAAGTGGTCCACACTTGCCAATTTTCTCCTGACCATTTTTTTTTTAAGTGTTGCTTTTTGTAAAAAAGTAATTAATTAATTAATTTTGTTTTTGGCTGCGAGGGTCTAGGGTCTTCGTTGCTGCGCGTGGGCTTTCTCTAGTTGCGGCGAGCGGGGGCTACTCTTCACTGCGGTGCACGGGCTTCTCATTGCAGTGGCTTCTCTTGTTGTAGAGCACGGGCTCTAGGTGTGCGGGCTTCAGTAGTTGTGGCACGTGGGCTCAGTAGTTGTGGCTCACGGGCTCTAGAGCGCAGGCTCAGTAGTTGTGGCGCACGGGCTTAGTTGCTCCGCAGCATGTGGGATCTTGCCCGACCAGGGATCGAACCGTGTCCCCTGCATTGGCAGGTGGATTCTTAACCACTGCCCCATCAGGGAAGCCCCTGTCCTGACCTTTTTTTTTTTTTTTTTTCTGACCATTTTTAATGAGCAATATTGTTTTAAAAAAAGTGTGTGCTGATAAACAGACTAATTACACCTCTGGACTTAAAAATGAGAAGACAAGCCACATAAATTCTCTTCCTTAAAAAAACAGCCATTTCAAAAGATTTTCTTTAATATCATAAAATATTTTCATGGACAGGTGAGCTAGCAAACACACATGCACCAATGTGCCTTTGACAAGATTATCCCCTACCCTCACCCCCCCACTCCACATCAAGGTGGACATGAGATTGGAGAAATGAATACAGCAGATGGTACAGATAGAAAAAAAAAAATCGATAAAAAGGATGGATATAACATTGTGCTTGGTTATTTTCCTATGTCACAACAAAACAAAACATTTCGGTGCAAATAGTTAATTCTTCCTCTTTTCCATTTAAGTCTGGTGGAGAAAAAAATACTTTTTCTATAATAAAATATGTGGTTTTTTTGGTTTTTTACTTTTTCTAACGTAACTTTTTTTCTTTTTTGCAGAAAATAATTTTGTAAACTGTCACTTCGCGGGCTGGGAGGCTCGATGCCACTTGGGTCCAGCTCGCCCCTTTGGAGGCAGAGCGTGAACCAAACCCGGGCGGGAGAGGGGGGACAGCTGAGGCGCAGGGCTGGGCGCGCATGGCGGACGGGGGTGAAGGCGTGGGCCGGGGGGAGCGGGCTAGAGGTCACTCTCGCCGTACAGCGCCGTGGAGAAGGACATGTAGTCCAGAGCACCGGGCACGGCGTCGGGGCCGGTGTAGGGGGCCATTCGCGCGATGCAGTACTCGGCCTGGTCAGGCGGCAGCTCACGGCGCAGCTCGTCCACAGTGATGTAGTTCTGCGGAGAGAGCGCGGTCAGGACGGCGGGTCAGGGCGGCCGTAAAGCAAAGCGGCCGCAAAGGCCGGAGGCCGTAAACCTCACTCGTGACATTAGGTACCTTGTTCCGTCCCCGTTCTGGCCCTGTCCTCATACTTCTGGATATAGAAATACGTGTGTGTGTGTTGTGTACATACACACACGCACATGCATATTACACATATATATGTACGTATATATGTATGTGTATGTATATAAATATATACGAGATATATATGCACATATATAACCTTATACATGTGTGTATATAAATACGTATGCTATATATACATATACACATATATAACCATATACATGTGTATAAATATATGATATATATACACATGCACATGTATATTGCACATACATATGTACATATATATGTATGTGTATGTATATAAATATATATGATATATATACATATACACATATATAACCATATACATGTGTGTGTGTGTGTGTATATATGTAAATCCCCTTACAAGTTTTCCACTTCTATAACTACTTGAGGTGGTTTCCAAGCTAACTGGAAGTGCTACCTGCACCTGTAATCTTTCCACGTACTGCTCTAGCCCGCCCCGACCTCAAGCTGGAGCAGGAACAGCAACACCGTATCTGGTGGGACAGAGTAGGGCCCCTCACACCCACTCAGCTGGGCTCCGAGGACATCACCCAATTCCTGCAACTTACATGAGCATCAAGTTTTGGGCATCATCGCCACAGACAGCTATCTGAACCGTGTTTGCAAACTTGGGACCTGACCCCACCTGGCCTGGTTCCCAGTCTGGGCCTCTGCTTTCTCCCCGCCTTGGGCTTGCCCATGAAAGTCTACTTGGAAGCTACTTCTTTTGGGAGCTTGAGGCTCCACAGGAGCTCAGGGGCTCTGACCCACAAGGCGGGCCCCCGTCCTATGCCCTACTTCTGCCAGAGTCCCCCAGGAGCCAGTCTGAAGGAGGGAGGGGCTGGCCCTCAGGTCACTTCAAAAGTCAGAAGACCAGGTCCCTTTCTGGGCCCCGGAGACCTCCTCTACAAAATGAGTCACTTCAAGGAGGTGGTTTCTCAGGGTCCTTCCAGCTCCAAAGTGCTATGACTCTAACATGCTGCCCTCGAACTTAAATCAGACCTTTAGGAACCACTTTGTGGGTTGAGACTTTATTTCCACATAGATTGAGACATTGCAGAAACTATACTCCCTATTGGCTAAGGAAGATTGGCATAGGGATTATCCTGTGAATTTTTCAGAAAGGGAATCTGGCCTCTAGATGCCTCTGCCCCCAAATTCCTCTGGATGCTCACATGTTTCCACTGTCAGGCAGGGCACTGCAGGGAACTTGGGAGATTTGGAAAATTGAAGCTGACTGCTGCTCAGGGTAGAAAAATGAGACACACGCTTCCTTCCTGCTCCCCACCTATACGCCATACCTTGTGCCCAGAATGATATAGGGGCGAAGTCCAAGCTCTCAGATGGACCTTCCATCACCCACTCACACACTCCACCTGACTGGATTGCCCTCCACCACCCATCATTTCATCACCAGTATCTCATCACAAGTATGACATGCAGTGTCCCTGGCAGGGGACCCCCTTAAGCTAACGCTGTGTCCTAATGCCTTAGCTGATCCCAGGACATTACAGAAATGGGTAGAGGTGACAGCAAGGAGGCCCGGGGCGGGCGGTGGCGGGGGAGGAGCAGTGGAGGTGCTCACGACCACCCCTCCAGATCAGTCCGCCCCAGCATGGTGCCCACACCACAGCAGACCCACCTTATCCCCGGCCAGGATCTTGAAGGAAGCCATGACTTGGTCTGCTGTATCTGTGTCAGCCGTCTCACGGGACATAAAGTCGATGAAGGCCTGGAACGTCACTACCCCTAGGCGGTTGGGGTCCACAATGCTCATGATGCGGGCAAATTCTGCCTCTCCCTGGAGGGAAGAGCCAATCCCAGGCCTGTCATCCTCTCAGCCACGATCTCCTCTCTCTATGGACCTGAAGCCCCTGTGGGCTCGGAGTAGCCTGAGGCTCTTAGAGAGGGCAAAGCGGACCCCTGACCTAACCTGGGTTGTCTTGAGGGCATGATAGGAACATAATACCCAATAGTGAAGACCCAGTTCACGCTTCCCAACCTCTATGGATGCCTTGATTCCTCTTGGAGCAAAAATGATAATGCTGATAATAATTAATGACAGCAATGGCTGACACTCACATAGCGTATACTATATACCAGGCAGTATTCTAAGTGCTGTGTATAATTCATTTAACCCTCCTCACAACCATATGAGGTAGGTATTTATTTTATTATTTCCATCAGGTTTCAGATGAGAAACCTAAGGCCCAGACAGGCTTAGTGACTTGCCCAAGGTCACACAGCCAGTAGGTAGAAGAGCTGAGACTTGAACTTGGGTGGTCTGCCTCCACCGCACTGTACTTTCTATGTGTCAGACATGGGCACAGCACTCACTTGAGTTCCTTCATTTAACCATTACAACAGTAGGGCAGGGTTCCCCTCACCTTATCCAGGCCCCCAAGCTGGTGATGGCAGAGCTGGGATTTATTCCCGGGTTCCCTGTTTCTAAAGCCCGTGACCCTGCCCCTCTGCTGGGCAGCCCATGGGCTCTGCACTCTGCACCACAGCCCAGGCGTCGCCGGGCTGCCTGGCTGAGGCCCCTGTCCTGCTCAGAAGGCTGGCACGAGGGCTGGCAGCTGAGAAGGTTGGGGATGGGCTTGAGGAAACGGCAAAGGGGCAGCAGGCCTGGCTGGAGCCATCACACGGGCAGAGGTGGAAATCTCCACGCCTCATGCAAGACGAAGCAGGACCAAGCCCCACCCAGAGTGCCCACCACCAGTCCTTCCTGGCAGCCCTGGGGTCAGCCCCACCATCCACAGTGGGAGAGAAAAGGCCCACCTCCACTGTAAATATCAAGAGATAAACCAGCAGAGAGAGGCGAAAAGGCCAGGTCTCTGGGACACACACAGGCCCTGCGGCTGGGCTCAGCCTTCAGGGCGCCATCTTCCCCATGGACCAGAATCTTGAGGCCCCTCTGGGGAGGGCACCCTGAGCCCGAGGGCCTCCAGCCCGCCACGGCCAGGACTCGGCCTCTCGAGTCAGCTGGCTGCCCCTGGCCGGAGAGCGGGGTTTACATTACCATGTTGTAACCCATGGAGATAAGGCAGGCGCGGAAATCATCCGTGTCCATCATGCCTGTCTTCTTCTGTGGGGCCAGTGGCACCGAGACACAAGGAGGAAGGGCCGGCCGAGGGCCAGGAAGACATGGCACAGGTGGCCAGAGGGGAGGTCGAGGTGTACGGTTTGGGGGTCAGGAAGGGGAGAGGAAGGTAGGAGGAGCAGATGCAAATACACATCCGGGGAAAAAGTCCACAGGAAGGAGGAAGACAGAGCAGGGAGATGCAAAAATCCGTCCACAGGATGGAGAGCGGCGAGGAGAGAGGAAGGTGGGCACCGAGCAGGTTCCCACGAAAGACAACAGAGGGCAGAGGTCGGAGTAGTGGGAGGAGGAGCCCGACACGGGCCAGGGGGGGACAGCAGGAGAAGACGAGCCCCGCGGCCCACAGGAAAGGGGAGACAGGGAGATCCAGACAGAGAGAGAAAAGAAAAAGGAGAAACGCGTTATTTCTCGCCCCGGACGCCACCCCTGAGCGTGCTCCATGCAGGAGGCGAGTACCTGGGGGTCGTTGCCAATATCATAACCCAAGCTGATGAGGCAGGCTTTGAACTCCTCGGGACCCAGCGTGCCGGAGTGATCCTGGGGCCGCCGTGCGCCAGCCAGCGAGCCATGCGGTGCCAGGGAGGTGGAGGCCGTGAGGGGAGGGGTGGGCCATGCCCCGGTGGAGGGTAGCGAGTGTGGGGAGACACAGGGACAAAGGCATGCGGATGGGGAGGGCGGAGGGTGGAGGGTCGGGGGAGGAGGGGAAATAAAAGTGCACACGGTTAGACACACAGACGAGGCCCAGGGGCCCTCTCCCTGGCACACTCAGCCCTGCTCCGGAAGGCAGGCCACAGGGGAGCACGGTGAGCCACAGGGGTAAGCAGCTGCCTCACAAGTGCCCAGCCCACCTCCGGCCCTGCTGCCCAGACCGGGGTTTCCAGGAGGGTTCCACCCACCCAGGTGCCTGGAGGGCAGTGAAGCAGGCCGGGGGGGTGGGCAGCACCTAAGCCCATGCTCCCGCCCCCTGTGGCCACCGCCAAGCCCCAGGGCACTGGGAGGGGCAGCCCACGCAGAACTGTCCTGTCCCAGAGCTAGGAGGAGAACCCAGGACTGACAACTCTGACACCCCCGCGGAGTGTCCCAATGGCTACACCGGGGGGGAGGGAAGGAGGGAGCCCCTGCTCTGTCCTGAGGCAGAGGCAAGGGATGGTCCCCACAGCCAGGGGACAGCAGGCCTTCCCTTGAGGCTATGGCAGCCTGGCTCCCGGGGGTGGACTCCTGGTCGCAGGAGACCAAGGGTCAGGGGTCAAAGGCCCTCTCCTTAACTCACAATGCAAGCACTCTCTCCAGGAAAGCGGGGAAGCTCATGGGACACCAGAACAGCTTCTAAGGCTGGCTCGGTGCGGTGCAGAGTCAGGGCAGGCTGACAGCAGTTCCTCCCGGCCACCACCCCCTTCACTTGCCCAGGAAGCGGGCCCACGTGCTGGGCAGTGCCCTCCAGGGCCCTGGGGCAGGGGCTGGGGCTGCCCTAAGCGAGTGCAGGGGGCGGGGCTCACCCGGTCAAAGTGGTTGAAGGAAGCCCGGAACTCGTTCATCTGCTCCTGGCTGATGCCCTTGGCATCCCTGGTCAGGATCTGGTTCTCCACCTCGTTGATGGTCCTGGCGATGGTGGTGAGGAGTTGCTCCCAGCCCACGCGGATGTGCTGGGGGTGGGCAGGGCCTGTCAGCAAAGGGGTCCCAGGCCTGGGCCACCCCTGCTACTCCTTCCCCTGACCATCAAAATGGCCAAAGCAATCAAACCAGGCCTTCTGTCCAGATTTACAGTGTCACCAGAGGCAGGGGGACCAGGACAAGGACAACCCACCAGGACAGAGGACCCTGATGATGAAGGGGGAAGCACAGGAGGGTGGTGGCCTCTGCCCAGGATGGCAGAGACCAGAATGACCAGTGTGGTCAGGTCAGGAAGGAGGGCAAAGTTGGCAGCAGGAAAAACTAAAGGACAAAAAAGTGGGTAATTCCCTGAATATCCAACTCCATAACCTCACACACATGCCTTCACGGTCAAAACAAGTAGGTCATTTAGAAAGCAGATGCCAAGCCAGCGTTTGGAGACCACCAGCCTCAGAATCACCAGGCTGCTTGTTAAAAATTTAGATTCCTGAGCCCCATCCCAGACCTAGTGAATCAAATTCTGGAGACGGGGCCTGGAAATGTGCACTCTCAACAAGCTCCTCGGGAAATTCAGAAGGCACTGAGGACTGAAGACCCAGAGCTCCAGGAGTGAGGAGAAGCGAGTATCCCCTCACTTAAAAGCCAGAGTTTATCCTACTATGACCAGTTTTCTTGGATGATGGGTAACCCCCCCACCACTACCCCAGCCCAGGATGGTGAAGCAGAAGGGGATCTGGGGCTCCCTCTCTGGAGAAGCAAGGTTGGTGCCACCCACCTCCATGGTGTAGTTGGTGTGCTTGTTGTCGAAGATGAGTGCCTCCTGGATGAGCTGGTGGTCGCCCTCCAGCTGGTCGATCTTGGGCTTGTAGTTGACAATGCTCTTCTCGTATTGCCGCAGGTGGCTGAGCTGGTCCTCCAGGGTCCCGTGCATCTCAATGGAGATCCTCCCAATCTCCTGCTCACCCGGGAAGGACGCCCTTGTCAGACCACCCCACTCTGGGCCCCTGGGGTGGAGACTGGGGCCCCCAGGTCATTGACCAACCCCTCAGATGATTCTTGGCATGGAAACAGCATCATAAAGGAGTATGACCAGCATCGTTATCACCAGCTGAATACCTCCTGTCTCTCGGGCACCTCTCAGCCTCAGGAAGGGGATGCAAGGTCAGTTGCTAACCTCAATGTTCACTCCTCTGCTCCTTAAACTCCCTTCCCAAGCCTATTCCCAGCTACCATCCATCTCAGGCACTCTCCCACTGAGCTGGGTTCCTCACAGGCTCAGCGCACCTCACCTACCTTCTCGGTGGCCATGCTCCTGCTGTTCTGTTCCTAGGATGCCTGCCTTGCCCACCTCAATCCCACCTGTCTCCGTGGTCCAGGACTAATCCCCGTTTCTGTCAGTCTTTCATCCATGTAAACACACCTTGCTCGTAAAAGCACCTTCTGTGCACTCAGTTCAACTCAGCAAATATATCCCGAGCACCTACTATGCACAACGTGCTAAGCAGGTGGGGGTGGGATGCAGGGAAGACACAAACATGAACTCGATGTGGTCTCCGCCCTCAAGGAGCTCAGAGGGACACCATGCTCTAACCCACCCAGTGTCCCTTCCTTGTCTACATCACCCCCATACCTGTCCCAACAATTCAGCAAAAAATTCCACGCTTGCCCAAGGCTCGGTTCTCTCTCTGGGGAGATCACCCTGTCTGACCAAGCTCACGACTCAGGGGCTTCCCTGGTGGCGCAGTGGTTGAGGGTCTGCCTGCCAATGCAGGGGACACGGGTTCGAGCCCTGGTCTGGGAAGAGCCCACATGCCGCGGAGCAACTGGGCCCGTGAGTCACAACTACTGAGCCTGCGCGTCTGGAGCCTGTGCTCCACAGCGGGAGAGGCCGCGATAGTGAGAGGTCCGCGCACAGCGATGAAGAGTGGCCCCCGCTTGCCGCAGCTGGAGAAAGCCCTCGCACAGAAACGAAGATCCCACACAGCCAAAAATAAATAAATTAAAAAAAATTAAAAAAAAAAAAAAAAAAAGATCACGACTCAGGAGGAAGGGAGACCTGGTCAGCCACATAAGCCAAAGGGCAAGCCGAGTCAGTCACCTAGGCACTGCTCCTTCTGTGGGACCTTGTGACTCTTTAGTGGTGTCCCTGTGTGGGTCTTTGCCCTCGAACCAGACACCGGAATCACCCCACAGGCCTTCCCCGCATAGACTCCGCCCCCACCCACAGGGCAGCAGACCAGACTCCACAGTCCCCGCAGGTCCCGTCCCAGAGGAGACAGGGCAAGCCTGACTGGCTGGGATGGTGCTGGGAAGGGTGGAAACCCTCTCCCTGCTTCCCACGATGGGCCCCACCTCCATCTTGGTCTGGATCCAGGGCCCGATGACGTTGGCCTGGGCCGCAAACTGCTTGCGTAGCCTCTCGTTGTGCTGCTGGCGGGCGTGCTCCTCCGTCAGGGCCTGGTCCCTCCGAGGCACCAGCTGCCGTACCTGGGGCAGGAACAATCATGGGACATTGGGATGGGCCAGCCATCTGCCCCCATTTCGGCAGAGGAAATGGAAGAGCCGTGAAGGGAAGGGGCCAGTCAGTAATAGAGTGAACACATTGACCTGTTCTAGAAATTCAGCCATTCATTCACTTGACAGATAATGAGTACTTACTATGTGACAATGAAATCAATGAAAAATCAGTGAAAATCAACAACACACACAGACAAAAATCCCCGCCCCTCTGAAACTTACAGTGGCTCCGCCAACGCCCCACCCAGCCCTTGGACTCACATGGTCCCATTTGCCGTTGATCTCCTGAGGCGTGATGGTTGTGTAGGGGTTGGTGCCCGCCATGTTGACGTGGTAGGTCTGGACAATCTTGGACACCTCATTGTGGATGCCTAGGATGGCCAGGCGCTCCTTGTCCGCATCGGGGAGGGTGGCCTTGAACTGCTCATGGGCTGTGGTCAGTCCCTGGACATAGACGGGCATGCAGGAGAAGCCCAGTGACTGGGAGGGAAGTCCCAAGGGAGACCCAAGTCCCAAGGAGCCAAGAGAGACCTGCAGGCCCCAGGGTAGAGGTGGGTGGAGGGGCCACTGGAGGCCGGTCCCACACCAGCTGGGAGGCCCAGAGGGTATCAACCCAGGGCTCTCGCGGCTGAGAACCAGGATGGCCGGGCTGGCCACGGGAAGGTGCCGACAGCTTCACGCTCAGGACTGGTGAAGTCAGCAGCAACCCCCCGGGGGGCGCTCACCACCCCACAGTCAGGTTGGGGACAAGGGGTGCTCCAGGTCTGCTCCTCAGGTGACCTCCCCCAACACACGTTCCTCAGCACTTTGCAAAACCTTTTTCATCTGACACTCTGCAGCTGTACAAAAGAACAGCTTATTGCTATGAAATGGGCTCCTAGATAATTGTTAGGTTAAAAATATAAGGCTCGGGATACAGTTTATAATGAACTTTTTGCATAAAAAAAGGGGCGTGGAGAAGAACATGTTAATAAATAAATGTGCTTGCCTACGCAGAGACCATGTAGTCATACTGCTCACCTCTGGGGAGGGGCACTCGGGGCTGGGGGACAAGGAAGGGAACTCATTGCTTAGCCTTTTTAGCTTTTAGATTTTATACCATGTGCATATATTACTGAGTCAAAATAAATAAAATGCAAAGCTTTCAAATCTATAACATCCTGGGGATGCTACCCTCAGTCCTCTCCTTACAGGGGCAGTCCTGCAGTAGCGTGAGCCGTGGGCAGCTGGGGAGCCGGCCTCCGGGGGCAAGGGGGCGGTGGCAGCACACCTGGATCTCCTCGATAGTGTGCACGATGAAGGTGTCCTGCAGGTCCTCCATGGCCCCCTCCATCCAGTTGTTGAAGGGTGCGGCCCTCTTGGCATATTCCAAGTACAGCTGGTCAATGGTCTCCAGCAGTTTCTCTGTCCGCTGGGAGTGCCAATGGCATGGGGGTGGGGAGGTGTTTAGCAAAGTCATGTCCAGAATCACCGCGTCCCCCCACCCCTATTCCCAACAGCCTTCGAGATCCTCCCGGCCAGCCCAAAGGGGTTCAGGTCTGGAAGCACAAGACTAACTCAGACAGAAAGAACAGGCTCTCTCTGAGGTTCTGGTTCTTAATATGGGGTGGATGGACCACCCCCCAACTGAGTCACCCAGCCTGGCCCCCAGAGAGTATGGTTTGGAGAACAAGAAAGTTCTCAAACAGCTGGGATGGGGCTGAGTACACTAAACCGGGAGGATGGGATATGATTAGGACATCTTCATCAGGGCAAAGGCCAAGTCCAGGGTCAGTGTGAGCCTTCCATAGGCAGGCCAGGCCTGGGGAAGGTCCGGGGAACCCAGTGGAGCCTCTTAGCCCAAAGCAAAGAGAGTCACGAAGCTGGAAGGAGCACACAGAGTTCTGTGAGGCAGGCCTCCATCTCCCTTGGGGGCTCTCACCTCCAGAGCTTCCCTCCGCTTCTGGGTTAGGGCTCCCAGATTGTCCCACTGGTCACAGATCTTTTGGCACCGGGCGTTGACACTGGGTGAGTCGTAATAGTCCAGCTCACTGGGAGGGATGAGACAGGAAGAGTCAGATGACCCAGGTGACTTCCGTGGCCTGCTCTCCTCTCCCTGGGGCTGGGGCGCTGGTGGCACCGGAAAGCCAGGTGTGCTCGCTTCATGAAGACCTTCCAGGACTCCCCTCCCACTCTCAACACCTCGGCTTTCAGGAGACCACTGGCAGGGGACCAGCGAAGGCCAGTTCTCCTCTGCAAGGGCCCCCGCCCCAACCCTGTCTGTAGGCCATGCCAGTCTTGACCCCAATGCCCAATGACAGGGAGCCACTAAGACCAGCTGAGAGCTCAGAGCCAAGACTTGGTCATCCTCTGGTCCCACACCAGTTACAGGTGAGGACCAAAGGCCTGGGACAGAACGATCACAGGCTATTCCCCACCTGGGGGGAACGTCCTTAGCCTTCCGCACTGATGAGTTTTCAGGCCACACTCCCACCTCCCACAGCGCCCCCCGCGCCCGCTGGGCCGGGCCTACTTGAGCTCCTGCGCAATGGCGGCGATCTGCTCCACGCGGTCCTGGTGGGCAGCCAGGTCGCTCTCGAAGGCCTCGTGCTTCTTGAGCAGGGCCTTGATCTCTGAGAGGGTGGCCGTCTCGTAATCCTTCTGTCGCAGCATGGCCTCTTTGCCTGGGGTCAGAGACAGGGCACAAGGCTGGGCGGGAGCCGGGAGGCCCCACCTTCTTGACCCCAACTACCCACCCCTCAGGGCCCGGGAGGTCCACTTCTGGTACATCCCGAGGAGACGTGCCCTATACGATGATCAATTATCTGCAGTTCGAGAAAGCAGATGTGCAACCGGAACACCCATCCACGATGGGGCAGGGGCGGCAAAGTCACTACTTTCCACGGAGCATGTCAGGGCCATCGGGCGTGGTGATGTACAAAGGCTATGCCGGACTAGGAGGGGAAGTTAGGGCATAACATGAACTTTATAAACAGCAGCAAACAATGATCTATGCCTGTGGCATAACCAGGGAAAAACAAGCCAAGTCCCTCAGGGATACCCCATCTTTAGAGTTTCTCCAGTTATAGTTGCTGGTCCCCAGCAGCCCGGCAGGGACCCCTCCCCTCAATTACGCTCAGTGTGGGTACCATGTCCAGTGCACTCTGCACATAAGCCATCAGTGGCCAGAATCTTCTCCAATCATCAGGTGCACTGCCCTCCCTTTTTAGGGGCAAGGCCGACTTGGATTTCTTGGATTTTAGTTTCCCAGGAGGAAAAGGGGATGAGAAATGACCTCCCAGACTGTTGTTAGACGATGGTTATCAGCTACCCTGGGAAGCAGCTGCTGCAGGACAGGGGCTGACCTGGCCTTGCCTGCACTCCCACCTCCTGTGTTTGCACCCATCAGGGATGCTCAGCCCCTCTCAGTAAATGAAGGCTGGGCTGTAAGGTGACGCCTTCTTTCCTTCTCTCTACTCTTTTTTCTTTGTCAGAATAATAATATGACAAGTTTAGGGAAAAAATATCACAGATGAGCCTACTTATCTACTCCTTTTCAGTCTTGCCTTATATGGATGTTGTGTTAAAACCATCGGGTGTATATAAATAATGTTTCCTGCTTTTAAAATACTCAGCAGCACATCATCAGTTTCTACTCTGGCTCCAGCGGCTTTTACATGAGCCACTCTGATGGCTGCATGACATTCTGTTGCATGGCTGAACCGTCACTGGCGTAACCACTCATTGCCCTACCATGGGGCATTCAGGCCCCTCAGCTTGCACTATTGTAGATGGTCTCATCGCAAACATCCCAGACACGTGACTTCAGCCATGCTTAGGGTTAATTTTTTAGACAGTCTCAAGAAATGGAATTCCCAGGTAAGCGGGCAATAACACTGTCAAGCGTGAGTACGTGTAGCCAGACTGCTGTGCCCAGCAGCTGTGCCAGCCATCGACTACAGGCATGCCAGCACCTCTCATGCCCTTGTTGGTGGCTGGCAAGCTGGCAGGGCCAATCCTTGCTCTGTACCTTTTGGCAAGCTGTTCCTTGGCTCCGGAGAGGACACGATAGAAGCATGTGGGTGAATAGGTGCAATTTCCACCATCCGCCTTCTACTCCGCACAACCACGCTTGGATAAATAGCTCCGTACATGAACAGTGGAACGTGGGGCAGCAACCTCATATCACTGTATACAAAGCTCAGCAAACCCCCTCTGCTGAGTCAAGCACACTCCTATCCCCCACCAAGCCTCGCTACCCCCAAGTGGCCGTCCCTACTCATCTCCAGCCTAATGTCTGAGGATCACAACAGAGCTGAGTGGGAGTGTCTTAGGGCACTGAGCTCCACTGGCCAGTTGGTCTGCCCCGGGGGCTCCAGCTGAAAAGGCTGCATGGCCCTAGGAGATCGGCAGCATGGCCCCCCTCTCCAGCCCCAATCCAGGTTCTGAGGAAAAGACCATTCCAGGTATGATCTTCTCTCTTTGGAGTTAACCTTAGCTGCCAACAAGCAGACACCAGACATGGCTCCAAGAACCTCCAGGTCAGAGTGATGGAGACACACAGGTGCTAAGGCCAGGGCTCCCGGTTACTACAATGGGAGGCCAGAAACAGGAAAAGGGCAGGCACTGGAGGGAAGATATCAAGGGCTACCATTTACTGAGTGTGTTACATGTGCCAGGCACCCAACTAAGCATAAAATGCACTTATGATATGTAAGCATATAACAACCCCATGAGGAGGTATGCTGAGTTGAATAGTGTCCCCCCAAAACTCATGTGCAACCCAGAACCTCAGAATCTGACCTTATTTGGAAATAGGGTCTTTGCAGATGTAATTAGTTAAGATGAGGTCATACTGGATTAGGGTGGGCCCTAAACCCAATGACTGGTGTCTTTAGTAGAAAACTGAGAGGCAGACTGAGTCACAGAGACCCAGAGAGAAGCAGCCACGTGATGATGGAGGCAGAGATTGGAGTGATGCTGCTACAAGCCAAGGAACACCGAGGACTGCCAGCAACCACCAGACGTGGGGAAGAAGCATCGGACAACCTCCCCCTCAGAGCCTCCAGAAGGAGCCAACCCTGATGACAATTCAATTTAGGACTTCTAGTCTCCTGAACTGTGAGAGAATGCATTTCTGTCCTGTTAAACCACCCAGTTTATGGTAATTTGCAGCCCTAGGAAACTAATCCGGGAGGGTACATCATCACCTGCATGTAATAGACAAGGAAACAAGACCACTGGTCCAAGTTACACTGCTTCAAGGTGGCAGCGTCGGGGTTTGAACCCCAACCTAATTCAGGGAAGAAGAAATCATTATAGTGACAAGAATAATTAACACATATATAGCATTGTACTATGCCAGGAACTCTTTTCCGTGCATCTAATGTATTAAGTCATTTAACCCTCATAAACCTATGAGGTTGGTACTATTATTGTCCCCACTTTACAGATGAGAAAACTGAGGCAACCAAAAGGCTGATGAACTTGCCTAATGTCAAGGAACTAGCAAGAGACAAAACAAAACAAATAAAAAACAAGAAAAAAAGGAGTTGTGGCTGGTGGTTCAGCATGAAAGCCAGACCCTTGGAATAGGGGGCAGGGGCTAGGCTGGCCTTACCGTCCGTCCAGGCCTCGTGGATGGAGGCCTTCTGCCGGAACTTCTCTGCCAGGTGGTCGAGCCGCTCCAGCCTCCGGATCTCATTCAGCAGCCACTCCTCATAGCCCTTCTCTGCCTGCTCCAGGCAACCCCAGGCGTTGTTGATGTCCTGTTAAGGATGGGCGGCACAGGGTCAGCCCGCGTGGCCCCCAAGACCCCAGAGCTACTCCATGCCTTCCAGGAGGAGCCTCCCCCCCGTCTCAGCCATCCCCGTCCAGCCCGCACGGTGTTTCCCAGGGCTCCCGGGCACCAGGCCTCCTGGACAGAGAGTGGGGCCACCCAGCTACGGGGCGTTGTGTGTGCAGCTCAGTGGGGAGAAAGCCCAAGGCCCTCTGTGCTCCAGGACTGGCTTCTGACAGGATTCTGAGCAATCACAGAGGTCACAGGGCCAGCCAGGGAGACACAGCAACAGACTGAACGAGGCAGGCAGGTGTGGGAGCCTCCCAGCCTTCCCACATTTCTGGGTCCACTCATGGGCCCCAGCCTCCGGGCCCTGGGCAATAGCCTGGAGCCTGTAGGGACCCTGGCCTGGGTAAGCTAGCCAAGATTTGCCCAGAGATAGTGACAGGTGCTGAGCACAAACCCACAGGCCTTCAGACAGGGAGCCACTGACAGGGCCATCTCTTACAGTTAGCACAAGGGCACCCCTGGGCAGTGACGGCTGACCCAGCTCGAGTGCCACCCAGGTCCCTGCCATGTGCCAGGGGCCGCGCTGCGTCCCCCCAGAGGAGGGGCTTTAAAGCACAGAGCACTCTCCAGCTAGCAGCAGCTCCGGCCGTCTAAAAACTGCTGATTCATCCTGGAACCTGTAAAAGGACTGCAATTTTCCAAACTGCATGTACAACGTCACAGCCTTTTTCCTGTCCCCCAGAGTCCCCCCAGGATCCTGCTTCCTTTTCCAATGCTGTTTGCATGCTTCTCCCCTTCCCTTCCATTCCTGCCCCATGAGCTCATGTATCCTCATCAACTCTCCATTGCAAAGGGCAAAAGCTCTATCCTGTTGAATTTTAAATTTTCTTTTACATGTTTCTCTGGCTCATAAAATTTCTCAAGTTCTGAGGAGAGGGTAAAGAGGGAGGAATAACAAAAAGTGACATAAATGAAGAAAACTTTATGACATGGAAACCTGGTCACAATATATTGTGTGTTTTTTTTAAGCAGCTTATTAATTAAAACATGCTTTAGGATTCCCTTAAAAATTATATTTACAGAGACTAAAAGAATCTCTTCCCCCCCAACATCTTTTAAGTTGATCCTGGGTAGTAAGATTATGAATAATTTCTATTTCCTGAATTTTGCTTATTTTTACCTTTGCAATATCCTACCAAAAAAATCTATTACTTAAGGTAATAAAAAAAATTTTTAAGTAAGATTCCATGAAAGTGAAAATTATCCTTATTGCTATTATACCCTGTTTGGTTCAACATGTCAAGAGGGATTTTGTCTGCAAAGATGATTTTTTTGAGGGGTAGGGAGGAAGGTGCTGGGGGCAGATCCAAGTGGATGTTCAGGGGTCTGGAAGGGCAAGTCTGACCCGGAATGGTGAGGAGAGAAGGGGCTCTGTTCCTGGGGAGGGAGGGAACCCCACACGGCTGAGTGTGGGCTGCAGCCTGGGCGGTCACCTGGAAGGGAGAACTGGTCTCTGGAGCAGGGTGGGCAGGTAGAGAGCACACGCCCCCGCCCTGCCCCACCCACGATGCCGCCTTGGATGGTGACCGGGCACAGCTGAGGGTGGGGGCGGTCCGGGTGCTCACCGAGACCATCCTGCCCTCGGAGGGCATGAAGGCGGGCCGGTTGCTGAGGCGCAGCTTGGTCTGCAGCGTGTTGAAGCTGACCTCCAGCTGGCACTTCTCCTGCACGCGGGGCGGCTTGTGCAGGCGCCGGTGGTCGCGGAAGTCCTCCAGCTTCTGCTGCATGACGTGCATGGTGCTCTCGGGCGCCCGGTTCTCCAGCCACGGGATGGTGCGGCGGATCCACTCCAGCAGCTGGAGGGGGCGGGGGAAGATGCTGGGAGGGGGGCAAGGACTGGCCTCCCTCTCCTCCCGATGCTGGGGGGGCACCTCTCCTGACGGCACACTCTTTCCCAACTACCAGCCCAGGCCATTCGGCCAGGTTCCACGGTGTTCCCTCTGAGAATCAAAGGCCTCATGAAGCCTGGACGCTAGGGTACGTCAACTCACAGCCAGCATCACTCAACCTCCCTGCTCTGCCAAGGGAAGACCTGGGGGCAAGATGGCTCAGCTAAGAGCAGGAGACCCGAGTTCTATTTCTAGGTCTACTACCTGGCTGGGCCTCAGTTTCCTCATCTTACCATGGAGGTGTGAACACTCATTCCCTGAGGCCCCTGCCACCTGACCTTCTAGGATTCTAGAATGTGGGTCCCTGACTCAAAAAGGAAGAGGCTGGCCTCTCGGGCACAGGCAGGGATTGTTTTCCTCGATGAGGTGATGGAGGAGGAGGAGGAGGAGGAGTGGAAGTGATGAGAGGAAAGACGTGATCCCCTGCCAGGTACCAGGCACGTGGCCTGAACTAACTCATCTGAATGATGACGAGAGCTACGTGGTCATGGGGTTAAGTACTGTGATCCTGCCTCAGGTGGCGGAGGAGGTAACCAAGGCACTGTGAGGCTCTGTGACTTGCCAAGGTGACCGAGGTGGAATGGTAGCACAGAGGTTAAACCCAGGCACCCGGGCACCAGAACTTGGGTTGTCACTATGCTGGATGGCAGATCTGATCTACCAAGAGGCTGGGCTGGGCTGTTCAGAGGGCTGAATTCTTCTAAGAAAGAAGCAAGTGGGGCTGTAACCCCAATGCAGCCAGTGGCAGAGCAGCAAATCCAGTCCTGTCCCCTCCTGTCCCCTGGGTGGGCCCGGCTGCTAAGCTAGCCTGAGCCAGCACTGGTTTACTCCCCGTTCACGTCCTCTCAGAACCGCATACTCCTTTTCTAGTCCAAGCGAAACCCCCAGAACAACAGTACACTCACTGATCTCGAAGGGCCTCCAAGGTCCCTTAGCACAGCTTTCACTTGTTAAGTGAAAAAAAAACAAGACCCAGAGAGGTGAAGGGATTTCCCAGGCTTACTCTCGGTGATAGAAAAAGCCTGGAACTCGGCTCTCCAAAGCCCAGATTGGCCCCTGACCCACCCTCTGCAGGAGCAGAGCCGAAGCTGTCCCAGGAGGACTGCTAGGGATGAGGGATGACACCCAGCCTGGGACTGTGCCTGGGCACGGATTTGGAGGTACGGGTTCTGGGGCTCCCTTGTCTCTCAGGGTAGGGCGGCAGGGCCTTGCCGGGGCCAGGCCAGGAGCACCCAGAGGTACCCACATCGCTGGCCAGCTTCTCGTAGTCTTCCATGAGCTGCTCATTCTCCTGGTTGACGGCCAGCACCTTGCAGATGCGATTGGCGGCTGTCTCGGCCTGGCAACAAGACAGAGAGGGTCACGGTCAGCCTCACAACGGTGGGAGCACCTGGCACACGCCTGCGGTGACAAGGTCTCCTCCCACCCCTGCAGGTCACGCGGTTGGAAGGCACCTCCCAAGACTCTAAATTCACAGGCTCTCCTCACCATCCTCTTTGCCAGCCTGGGCCGAGTCCCACAGGTCAAGCGAGCCCAGACGGAGATCTTAGTGGCTGAACTGGGGGCCCCTGAAGAAGAGCCTAAGTTTGAGATCCAACATGTATGTTGGGAAGAAACTAATCCAATGACTGGTATAATCGAAATACTCAGCTCAGGTGGAGGGGTGAGAAAATCCATGCCCATCCTGGGGCATGGAGACCCTGGGATTCCCAAGGCTCAGGCTTTCAGACTGGCTTTGCCAGGATCTTGGAGATGCAGGAATTCAAATCTGGGAGTCCTAGAATAAGGTGCTGATAAGGAGCGGGGCCTCTCAGGACCCCTGCAGAATCTCTCTAGGCTCCTGGCCCAGAGCCCAAAGAACTTTAGAGAAGCTGCAGGAATGAAGGATCAACCCAGCACAGGCAGGATGTCCAGAAAGTCGCCACGGGCACCTCCGGGAAAGCTAAGCGCACATTCCACACCGAGTGCTGGGCCAGCAGACACCCGATGTGGGCCTTGGTGGCAAGAGGAACTAAATAGGACTGAACGGCAATCAGATGCAAAGGCCCAGAAACCCCAGGGGACACCGCTTCTCCCGCTTAGATGCCATTGTGCACCTGACACCAGCAGGGGCCAGGCGCTCCTAAACCCACTTTGCTCAGGTGATCTTTAAATGCAGTTCTTGTGCACATCCTAACCCAACTGCAAGGGGAGGGGAACTTGAAGCCGTTTTGGGGTCCTGTGATAGGAAGATGGCCTAAGGGTGGCAGCAGATAATGCCAATGAGCAAACAGATACGCATCCTGGGGCCCTGGAGAAGGGTGACCCTGCAGATGGCAAAGGTTTAAGGGGGAGAAGTATGGGACCTTGCACCCGGTTGATGAACAAGACAAAATGGATTTCAACTGCAGCAAGATAAACTGAGGCTAGGCATCAGGAAGAAGTTCCTGAGAATGACGGTGCTTTGACTTGGGAAGGAACAACTGAGAAGATGTAAATGCTTTTTCATTGCAGAACTCTGCAAATAGAACACACGCCCACCAAATCATGTGATGCGTGGGTGACTGCCAGGAGGTGTGTGTGCGAGGGGGCAGGATGAGATCACCATAAAGGTTCTTTCAAGCTCCAAGCGAAGACACTGCACCCTCCAGGGTGAGGTGTCAGGGCGGGTGGGCCTCTAGCAGGAGAGCTGTGGGCGTGGCCAGAGGGGGGAGCTGAGAGTCCCAGGTCTCAAGAAACTGAGACAAGCAGTCACATCCTTAGGTCCTCACCCGCTGTGCCCCAACCTAACTCTGTCCTGGAGATGCCAAGGCCACTTCTCACAGGACCATCAGGAACTCCTGACGGATCGTCCTTCCTCTTAGGAACCAACAAGCAAACATGGGGGATCCCAAGAGGCCACAAGGAGGGAAATTCCTTCCTGGAGCCCGTCCCAGAAGATGCGGGGCCCCGGAACGAGCAGGGTCATGGGAACTGGGCTGATGTCCCCATGAAGCTGCCCCAGGAATCTGCCTGGAGTCACCGGGGCCACTTCCCTTGAAGGCTGGGGAGGGGACCCGGGGGAGGCCAGTGCTCTCCCGTGTGCTGACATGTATGTAAGAATGTGGGGTGGCTGCAAAGCCCCCAGCCCAACGTGCTGATCAAGCAAGTAAGAATCACAGGTAGCCCCTAATCATCGGCAAGAAGCAGCTGCCACTGTGATGGCAAACGGATCAAGCCCACCTTCACCGTGTTATCTTCCTGATTCATCTTGAGATCCTGGGCTCAGAGGCCATAAGCTTTGATTTGTGTGTCAATTCATGAACTTGGTGGACTGAGTGAGGCCTGCGCTCATGGGATTCTAGAAGACACGTCCTGCGGGCCTTAAGGGCCTCGGCCGTCCCTCAGAGGCTCCAGGGTCAAAGGGGGCTCCTTTTGGATGAAGTCTAGGGGAGTTCCCGAGTGGGCCTCCTGGGGACTTTTTATAAAGATCATCAAATGGGCTGAGAAAATATTTTATAGAAACAGGCCAAAGGATGACTTCCAAGTGCCAAAGGAAAAGATTACTGGAAATTTGTGTTGACCCTTCCATGGTTTGTTTTTTTGTTTTTTATGACCCACTTTAAGGTGTATTGTTATACAATGTGATACAAAACAATGTGCTTAGTTTTATATTAGTTATTTGTTTCTAAGTTATGGATTATTAGCCCCAGAGTGCTTAGCTATCCCCAAATGAAACCCTCAGCTATTCCAGGCCAAACTGCCACTCTACTAATCAGCATCAAATTAGCTGGTACAGGTACAGTCTGGAGAGGAAGCAGCCTCAATGCCGGTGACATCAAACAGCCAAATGAGGCCAAATGACGCGCCGTGGCGCTGCCACCCACCACCTACAGAGTCATGCGAGTGCCACGAAGATCTCATCTGTGACATTTTTAGTCAAAAATCTCCCAAATCTAGCTAGACTTGCCCATTTCCTTCCTCCCACAGCTTCCCACTGCCTAGTCTTTCTCCACGTCCCAAGTCAGCTCCCTGCCCTGGTGTCCCTGCCAGCGAGGCCCCCAGACAGAAGGGGGCCAACCCCACGGCGCTCAGCCCTGACCCCAGCTACCGGCTCTGGCTTTGCCCCCAATCCTCACTCTGGGCAGCGGGACGAACGTGCTCTCCTCTGGAGGCTGCACTGTCACACCATGAAGCGTCGCACAAGCTGTGACCACCTTCCTGAACCTTCCCTGAGCCTTTCAGTTGCAGATCCCCACCACTCAACCCTTAAGACCCTCAAGCTCCAGTGTCTCCTGCTCAAGAAAGCCTCCATGTCCTGCAGCCCTGCAGCGCCCCTCCCCTGCTCAGGTCTGCAGCAGAGCAGAGATCAGACCACAGCATCATGAGCTTCTTTTATTAAGAGTTTTCCCGGATGGACCATGAATCCCTTGAGGGCAGGAACGGGGTTTCTTTCCCTTAGAAGATTCACAACCAGCTGGCGACAAACAGAAGGCTGCAAACAGCATCATCTACTCCTAAAAGCATCCAGAACCCCCTACAGCAAGTCCAGTTCGTGCCCTAAAAGGCTGTTTCTCATAAACAGTTCCCAATAGGCCATGAATGTTAAAGCAACAAACTACACAAACAAACTCTGGTTGCTCACAAGCCATTCTAAATCCCTCCAGGGGAAGAGAAGGGGAGAGGAAAGCTGAGAAAGAATGAGAACCAAAACCAACACGTCAAACAGAAGTTGGTCCTCATCTGACTAGGAACGTCAATCACACACACTTGCATCCATACAAGTACAGTATCCACACAGGCACACAAACACGTGTACACCTGCATGCACGCATGTATTAGACTCGGCTGTCTTTCTAGTTCCACCGCCCAAGGCTTGATAAGAGAAAGACAGTGAAGAGGATGCAGGGCCCTGGGCGTGGGTTTCAGGAGACTTTCCCCCATTGGCTCCAGACACGGAGACAGTCAAGACAAGAAGAGTCTATGAGTCTGAAAGATTCCTCCTTCTTCCACGGGAGAGGGGCGAGATTCCCCTCCCACCGGCCTGCTGAGCTGTAAGCAGTTGCCTGACTCCTTCGAAGTGGGATGGGAGGGGCAACTCTGGGTGAGGCCCCTGACCCAGGACGTGAGAGGAACACGCCCCCCATCCCCACCCCCCCACCCCATCCCCCCAACTGGTGACCTTGTCCTCATGTATGGACAAAAGGAGCATGAAATGATTGCAACAGGGATGAGTGAGAGGGAAGAGGGCATGGGGGGAGGTGGTATGAGATTCGGGAGGGAGAAAAGCAGGCTGCTTCACACACACACACGCACACGCGCACACACACACACGCGCACACGCACGCGCACACACGCTCCCTTCCGAGCATCAACAGCCAGGACACAGGGAAGGCTTCAGAGGCAGGGAAGGCCAGTGTCAACGGGCATGAAGCCCAGGAGAGAACCCTGCAGGAGCAGGGGAGGAGGAGGAAGGAGAGCTGGAAAGAGGGGAGAGACCACGGCAGAGAGCTCAGCCTAGCCCTGGGTGCAGGCAAGACTCTGTGTGGTTCTCAGGGCTGGAGGCCCAGTGAGGCAAGTAGACAGGTGGTGCGCACACCCTGCCTAAAAGGTGGGGCGTAAGAGGGGCCAGAAGAAGCTGGCAAGAAAGAGCAGCGGCAGGGGTGGGACAAAGAGAAAGAAGCAGCAAGAGGCAGGCCAGAGAAGAGGCTGCAAGGGGCTGGGCCTCCTGGGGATGCTGCGACACCCGGGACGGGGAGCCTCCAGGCGGGGCTGCTTCCTGTCAGGCAGTACCCATGAGGCCTGGAAGGAAAGTGAGGAAGGTCTTGGGTGCCCAGCCAGGCAGGGAATGGGGCCGCTGCTAGCCCACATAATGCTTTTATATATATATATTTTTTAAAGGCACCTCTTCCCCAAGGCACTTCTATTGCAAAACTGTCATACTTATTCTGTTAGAAGACATTTTTACTGCCATTTGCAAGACTATTTTTGTAAAAAATATTCAACTCTTCATGGTCTATGGTGCACACAGGGCACCCTTGGGTAGTACGCAACCTCCACCACTGTCCCTGGCAGGCCTGGTGGGGAAGGATCAGGCAGGACCCTGAGCCTCTGGACTGGACACCAGGGGGAAGGCAGAAGACTTCGCCCTGCCCTGGTTGCTGGGTAATTTGAGAGGGTAGTCTTGCTTAAGTAGATGGAGGGAGAGAGAGAGAAGTGAGGAGGTCCTGGATATTTAAGAGAACAGGCAGGAAGCAGAGCCAGGAACTGTGCTGCTTGGGATAAGGGCTCTCAACTCAGTCCAGGGAAGGAGCTGAGACCGCAAGCTTGTTTCCCGTTTGTGGCACCTATTATGCCCAGCGTGTAGGGGCAGAGATGCAGGCCATCAGAGGCTGGCATTCTCAGGCATCTTTAAGTGTCCTGGCCAAAGCTCAGAGAGCACCTTGCCCTCCTACAAGAGGCTGGGGTTGCGGTAGGGGGAGGGGGGCTTTTCTAATCCCGCCTTTCATTCCAGGGGCTGCAGTTCTAAGGGGCTGGGGCTGAAGTATCCAGGGCGGATGGAAGAGATGGGCAAAAGGGCGCTGGGAGAGAGGGCGAGGCCGAGGGAGAGCTCACCTTCTGCGCACCGAGAAGGCGTGGCAGTGACATGAAACATTAGGTCACATGGCCTTCCCATCCGGCCTTAGCGTGCCTACACATCTGCACAGAGAAGGAGAAGAGGTTGAGAGAAGAAAGTAGGCAGCAGCGGCGCAGAACAAACCCAAACAGCCATGGTGGACAGAGCACACAAGACAGACAGACAGACAATGAGGGAATGGGCAGAAAGAGAAAATGAGATGATGGGAGGAGAAAGGGGCTGGGGTGGGAGAGAGATAGGGAAGAGGTGGGGAAAAAGGGGGGAGAGGGGGTGGGGCTGGGGAAGGCTGGGCAGAGGGTCGGGGAGGCGGGAGCGTCGCCCCATCATGCATTTCAAAACAGGCCACTCAGACTCCATGCAGAGGGTGGGAAATTTGCCTGAGTATGTGGCAGCTCCAAGGACCAGAGCTGAGAGGGCCAAGCCTGTGGTCTGTCGTCATAGCGACCTGGATGTTGTGCTTCTGGGGTCCTGCCTGTGAGGGGACCTGGGGGAGGGGCGCCTGCCACCCGAGCTAAGCCTGCTAATGAAAATATTCAAATCTTCGGTGTCTGCAGTGTGAATGACGCCTTTGTGGAGTGCAGAACCTATACAACTGGACTTTAACCTCAGGCCTCCCTGGGCAAACCTGGGTCAGGACACTTGAAGTGTTCACTGCGGCCCACCCTTTCCCTTCGTCTCCCCAAGGGGTTGTGTAGAATGACCCCGCATGGGGGCCTCAGGCAAGATATAGAAGGCGCCAAGGCCCAACAGGGCTGTGGACAGATTTGCTAAACCACGCCTGTGAGCGGGAGAAAGGCGGGGGCTTCGTGACACCTCTGTAGAACAGGTCAGTGAAGACAGGAGGCACCTCCCCAGATCTGCCTCCGTAAGGCACGCCTGCTGCTCTGTTAAAGCCGTAGCTTCAACAGAGGTGGGCACAGAGGGGCTGCTGCCCACAGCGCTTCCAGGCCTCCAGAACCACCCCTGGCTGATTTCACCCATGCCGCCCTTCCTGCTGAAGCCTGCCATCTGGGTCCCAGAAGGTGACCGCTTTCCCAGGGTTCTCCAAGGCAGTAGAGGAAGATGAGAGAAAGCAGAGGGGCGGGTGGGAGAGGAGTTGAGCAAGAACGACATGCCACGTTGGCACGGGGGGCTGACGCTACCGAAGAGACAGACCATTGGACCCTGTCGCCAAGGAGAGGCGGGGAGAGGAGGGGCGGGAGGGCATGGCTTGGGGTCTGGCATGAGGTGTGCTGGGCAAGGAAGGAGCAGGGGGCCCCGGGTACCTTCTGGGCTCCAGAGAAGGCGTGGTAGAAGCTGGACACGTAAGTCATGATGGCTTTCTCATCCGGGCGGGCGGTTCCGACGATGTCTGTCAAGAAAAATCTGGAGTTAAAGCCAGCTGGTGAACACATGATACGCTTCCTGATGTGATGGGGAAAGCAGCTCTCAGAACCACCAAGTCTTCTTGCCAAGACGCTGAGCCTGCATCTAACCAGCCATCTGGCATCAACTTCCACTTATGGGAACGCGAGAGGTAGAGGAAGGAGTGAAATGGTACCCGAGGAAGGAAACAGACAAACCAGAGTAAGGGGCACTCGGGACAGCGGGCCTGGGTTCTACAACAAGTTCAATGCCAGGAACGAAAGGGGTCGGAGGGAAGAGAGAAGTGCGACAGATTAGAAAAGACACAAGAAATAGAACAACGAAATGCCACGTGCAGACTCTGTTTGGATCGGGATCAAAACAAAGCAACTAAAAAGAAATAATGGGGAAATTTGATTCTGAACTGGGCAGCAGATGTATCAAGGAATTACTGTCAATTTGCTTGGGTGAAAATTATTTTATGATTGCATAAGAAAATATTGCTATTTTTAAGGTATGTATTCTGAAGTATGTAGTAGTGAGATGCTGTGATGTCTGGGACTTGCTTTAAAATATTTCAACAAAGAAAACAAAAGCGAAAAAAAGAGAAAGTGTGACAAAATCTCAATAACTGTTCTATCTGGATGGTGGGTATATGGAAGTTCATTATATTATTCTCCCTGCTTTTGCGTGTTTGAAAATGGCCTTACAACTTGACAGACATTGTCACAAACTATCATATCTTCCATCTATTCTCCTAAGGGCCCATTCATCTTTCCAAAAAGTCATTTGTATTTCCACAAGTGCCCTCTCTCCCCCTCCCTTTCCCCTGTGAAGTCAGGTATGTATATAGACCCCAAACTCAAATCACCCCTTTGAGTTACTCATCACTGCAAGCTCCCATGTGTGTCCATGATGCACATGATAATAAACTTTTTTTTTCCCCTCCCCTACAACAACAAAGGACCACTGCGCTCCACCCCGGCACCCACTACCCCGACTCCAAGACCAAGACGAGGATCATGCTCAGGCAGCCCTTTTTGACACCAGCTACCACTTCTCCCTCCAAACCTCAGGGAATCTGTCTGTGGAATCCCTGAGAGACAAGTGACCCCCTGGCTCCCCAAATGAAGACCAAGCCTTCTCCCTTCTGGCCTCAGGTGCGGGGCCCGCCCTTCCTGGCCGCTGGACGCAGCCGGGAGAAGAGCCGAAGGCCCAGAAGGAAAGCGCCTTTCACCTTCTGCATCCAACATCTTGGGGATGTCCAGGTACTTCTCCGCCACATCGAAGGCCGTGTTCAGGTTTGTAAGTGGGTCGTCCTAGGGGGAGAAGAAGAAGAAGGCGGGTGAGAGGCACAAGAAGTCTCTGGCTACCCCCATCTCGATGATCACCAAGACTGGGGGCGGGGGGACTGCCACATGCCGCGGAGCAACAAAGCCCGTGCGCCACAACTACTGAGCCTGCGCTCTAGAGCCCGCGAGCCACAACTGCTGAGCCTGAGTGCTGCAACTACTGAAGCCCGTGCGCCTAGAGCCCGTGCTCCACAGCAAGAGAAGCCACCACAGTGAGATGCCCAAGCACCGCAACAAAGAGTAGCCCCCGCTCGCCGCAACTAGAGAAAGCCTGTGCTCAGCAACGAAGATCCAATGCAGCCAAAAATAAATACAATTAAAAAAGAAAGAAAGAAAGAAATGCAAGCTGAGACCAGGCACTGGCCTGGGAGCCATCGGTCTTGGCTTCTGGTTTCAGCTCCGCCACCAGCCAGCTGGACTGGTAAGTAACCTAACCTCAGTCTCCCCGCCTATTACTCAAGAGTTGGCCTAGGAGCTCTCAAGCCCCTTTGGCGCTCATATTCCATGAAATTTGGGGCTCCTTCAAACAGCTACAGTCTTCTGACTATATTCTGGCTCTGCTATCTTCTCAAGAAAACTTATTGGGGCTTGGTGAGGAGGTGGAGTAATCGGAACCCTTGTGCACTGTTGGTGGGATTGTAAAATGGTGCAGCTGCTGTGGAAAACAGTACAGAGGTTCCTCAAAAAGTTAAACAAAGAACTGCTATATGACTCAGCAATTCCACTTCTGGGTCTATACCCCAAAGAATTGAAAGCAGGGACTCAAATAATTTGTACACCCACATTCATAGCAGCATTATACTCAATAGCCAAAAGGTGGAAATAACTCAAATGCCCACTGACAGATAAATAGATATGGAATATTATTCTGCCGTAAAAAGAAAAGAGATCCTGAGACGGGCATACTACAGCACAGACAACCTTGAAAACATTATGCTAAGTGAAATAAGCCAGACTCAAAGGGACAAATATTATATGATGCCACTTATATAGGTACCTACAAGAGTGGTCAAATCCATAGATACAGAAAGTAGTGTGCCAGGGACTGGCGGAAGGGGGAGTGGAGAATGATGGTTTAATGGGTTCAGAATTTTAGTTTTGCAAGATGAAGAGTTCTGGAGTTGGGTGGTGGTGATGTGTGCACACCAGTGTGAATGTACTTAATGCCACTGAAGTGTACACTTAAAAATCGTTAAAGTGGTACTTTAAAAGTTATGTATATTTTACCAAATTAAAAAAAAATTTTAATGTGGAAAAAAACCTATAACTTAGTTGGGGGAGTTCCTTGCTGGACCTCCCACTCGATTCTTTGTTCCCAGACTAACCTAAAGCAAACTGGCTTTGTCAGCCTACCACTCAGCTTCCACATTTGCTAAGGTGAGAACCACAGGGTACAAAAGGATAAATCCATTCATCTGGGACGCTTTCAGGAAGAAACTGCTCAAAATAGAGAAGGTGGAGTCCTTCTGGGAAAGTCTCTGACAGCTTCCAGAATAATAAAAAAACACTGTCAAGCAGCAACGGTCATTTCCGTCCAGGCCCTTGGCCATCCTCAGGCCCCGGGTGCACACCCACCTGCCGCCCTCGATTCCCAGGGACCGCCAGGCCCCCCACGCCCACCTAGAGCGGGTGCCGGAAGGAAGTGCTTCCTGGTCAGAGCCCTTGGCTCTCCCCTGTTCCCAAGCACCAGAGGCTCTGGTAACCTCTGTGCTTTCTGGAAAGAATCCACGGTTCACTGGGAACAGGTCTGTGCTAGGATTTGGGCTGGATTGTACTATTGCTACTGACTTAAAGAGAAGGGGAGACAGACACAGAGAAACAGGGAGAAATGAAAAGACACAGAGAGGGACAGAGGGTGGGGAGAGGCTGGCCGGGAATGAGACAAAGGCCCCTGGACTCTCCCCTCCTGAACGGCTGAGGCTCCTGGAGTCGGGCGGCGGGGCGGGGGCCGAGACTGAAAAGCCACAGTCAGCACGGACCCCACTTTATACGGGGGGTGGGGAACAGCTGTGCACTGACTGGCTGCTGCCCACCCCGGCCCCCCAAGCAGGGACACAGGCACACGCACGCCTGTCACCACAGGGCATCGGCTGACCGCTAGGGCGGTACATGATGATGATACCTTTAAAAAAAGTCTCCGCCTCTAGGATTCCCCCACCTTGGCCCCTGTTTGGTTTGGCCACACAGCTTTCCGGCGGGTCAGGGGGGTTCTCAAATCGATTTGTTTTCTCTTTGCAAAGTGGCTGAGTTAGAGGGCTGGGAGCCCCCCGTCACCCCCCAAGAGGTTAGCTGGACCCTCGTCCACATACACCTGGACACCGCCACGCACAGGCCAGGCAGTGGGCTCTCTCCTTCAGCAGGTGGGCTCTTCCAGGTGGGCAGAGGCCCAGCCTCAAATTTCAGGCCCAGCTTGGGGTTTCTGGAGGGGATAGGAAGCTACTCCTTTCCTCCCTCACAAATCCTTTTTGGCGGTTCACCCCACCACACACACCCCAAAACGGAGGTTCTGATGCCACAGAGCTGCTGCTACACCAGCAACATCAAGTCTTGCTTGGCCACTGGGGGCAGAGGCAAGGTGGGGGACTTCACTGAACACTGGGCTCTCCAGGTATCAAGGTCAAGGAGACAAATACCAGAATGGTCATTCCTAGAAGCCCTTTGCCAAGAGATTCAAGCACCAACAGGTGACATTCCAACCCGAGCTCCAGACCATATACCGGGGGCATGGGGAGGGCTCCAAGGATGGAGCCTCTCCTAGGATGTCTGCACCACAGGGCCTCTCAGTGCTGGGATGGGCTGAGAGGGGGGATGCTGAGTACAGTCCGAGTGTCCCGGACAGACCTCTCCCAGGTCAGGCCAGCATCTTGAACCAGTCCAGACACTAAGAACTACCACGAGGCTAGACACACAGCTCCCACCTCCCGGTCTGCTCCTCAACATCTTGTTGCTCAAGAAAACCCCCTAGCAACTTCATACCAAAAGCATAAATGAATCAAGCAGCAATAAAATCCCCAGCCAAACTTCAGCAATGAGGGAAAGCAAATCCATGGCGGGAACCTGCCCAGGACTGTAGAGCAAGTCTCGGACAAGGCTGGGATAGATGTCTCTAAAAATATGCAATATCTTAAATTACGAAAGTAATATATGCACCTTGCACAACCCAGAAAAACAGAAGGGGAAAAAGCCACTTAGTATCCCATCATCCTAACAAAATTGCTTTGGTGGTTTTGATATTTTTCCTGGCAGGTTGGACATGTCAGCAAGTATGTGCTATGCACATACATACTCAAGCAGTCCTGACAGAGGAGGTGTTTTTCTCTTACTTCTAGAAGGGTTGTCTCCTCAGCTAGTCTAAGGAGACTGACACCCCTTCACACTGGGCCATGGGCTCTCAGAACAGGGGGCCCAGTCCTGCCCATCCCCCACCCAACCAAGGGGGACCAGTCGGTAGGAGCTGCTGGGGCAGGGAGCAGGAGGGTCAGGTGAGCAAACGAACCTTCCGCAGCTTCCCGTAGTCAATCAGCTCAGGCCGGTGTCGGTGGATCAAGGCACAGAAGCCAAGGCCGTCCTTCCAGCTGCCCGGGGGAGAGAAGGGGGGCAAGCTGGTGAGTTGGGCCAAGCAGTAGGGGCAAAGCACTAAGCACGGGTCTCCTTTTTCCAGAGATGAGTACATAACCCTTCGGAGCAGGAGTTGGGAGAAGATACTATGGGAAGGAACTTTCTTCCTGCCACGATCCCAGGCACTGGGGTACGACACTGTGGGGCTTGGTAAGTTGAGATACACCTGCCACATCCAACCCTACCCCCACCCAAGGTCCAGGGCCCTCGTCTGCTCTGTTCCAGAGGCCCAGGCTAGAACTTCCCAGACACTCTCCCTGGGGGGCTCCAAGGGCATCAACCAAAGGTGTATCAGGCAGTAGCTAGGAGGGAGAAGGCTCCTCTCCAGGAGGAAGGGGGCATCAAACGGTGACCCTCCCTTCCCAGAAAAGCGACTTCTTCCCCAAGTGTCTTTGTTCTGTTCTAGAGCTAAGACTGACCCAGCCAAGTGTGCCCTGGGGTCCTTGGGGGAAGCAGCCCAGGTTCCACAAGGGTCCCTCAGACCCCAGCCACTCACCTTATGTGGAAGTTCTGGATGTTGACGTTTTTGTAAGGGGCTGTCTTTCTCTGACACCACAAGAGCAGCCCTTCCTTCGCTGAAGTCTCTGTGGGGAAGGGGATGATGGGCAGAGAGGTCAGTGGCTGGCTTGGTGGAGGGAGGGGCATGGGCTCATGGAGGTCCCACCGTGACCACAGGGTCCATGCTCTTTCACACAGGGGGTCCACACAAAGACCCCTAGATTTCAACCCTGCTGCTACCAGGCCACCAAATCTATTTCCTTGACAAAGTTTGAGAACTTATTTGAGAAACATAGAAGTAAGCTAGGAAGCGTTTCATAACTGGCCACCTTACACATTTAAATACTGAGAAAATGGCTTTTCAAACTTTCAGAATATCTCCCCTTCACTCCCTTTTATGCAAAGAAATGACAACAATACAAAATAAGCTGGCAACTTATGTCAGGTGGCCACTTTGGGGAGGAAGGTTTGATTGGTCTGTGAAATCTGAGATCCAGGAATCTTCAGATAGGGGCCCCATGTGCCCTGTGGAGGACACACAGCCATGTGGGAAGAAAGCATTAGGACTTCCGGTTGCATTTAGTGTTCATCTTTAAAAAAAAATTGTTTCCTTATATTTAATGCCTGGATCGACACTGTTGCTGTGTGTAAAGCAGACATGTGTCAGTAAGATAGGGCAGGTATCTGAGAGGACCCCAGAAGCTCCCAGCCCAGGAGGGCTGCAAACCGCACCGCCCCCATGTGTTCATGGCTGTGAATTGCAGGTTATAGTACTCAGTAAAGTGGGTTTGTGGATGATCTCATTTACTTTCGATTCACAAAATGGACTTTAAAATGATGTTAAACAATTCCTGCAAAGATAATATAATAATTCAAGCACAAGAAAACGATTAAAAAATCAGCAAAGCTAACGCTTCTGCTTTTAGTTCAAGCTCTTTGTCAGTCACATTACAAGATGAAAAAACAACGATTTAATCAGAGCTGACAAGATGTCTACCCAAAAGAATAAACTCATCAAGAAAGCTATTTGAAAACCAGATTTATATCTATTATCACTAACAAGCACCATGCCCTAAGTGACTACTGTGGGTATCTTTTTAACCACTTCAGCCCTAAATACCAGGTATCTATAAACCAAACTTAGAACTTCACATTGCTGTATCACCAAGTGTCAAACCAAGATTTCCATAACAAAGCAATTTAATCCACATTGTTCTCATTAAAAATTATTTTGAACAAAAATCTTTTCAAGATTTGATTTCTAGGCCATTAAAATGAATAAAAAATATTTTAAAAATAACTCCACCTCATCTTTTAAAAATTTGGTTTGGTGTGTTTTATAATATGCATAGAAATACATGCATATAATTTAGTGCAAAATAAATACACACGTATCAGACATAAAGCTCAAAAACTGCTGGAGTGTGAAATCAAAAGTTTAGAGAGATCACTGCCCCAGACCATGGTGGCCCCTTGCAGATCTACAAGGTGGCCACCAGAGGGTGCTATGGGAGCAAAGTGGAGGAGCTGGTGTCGGCTCACCCTCCTGTCACTCCCTCCTGACTGCTATTCCCCTACCCTTTCAGATTTAACAACCCAAGAGCCAGGTGGGGTGTTTCCAATACACTTCCCCACAGCAACCTTGGGCTTTCTCAAAGTGAGGGGTCTCCCCGGGGACAACACATCTAAGGGGACCAGCACTCCAAACAGTTCTTACTTCCCTGTAGACTAGGAGAGAGCAGATGCCAGCGATGGGTAAGCGGCCCAGGATGTGGCCCGTGATCAAGGCCCTGTTGCCCCGGGGATCAGGGAGGAAGACGTGATGGTGAAGGCACGGGAGAGGTGGAAGCTTGGGGATGGCATGGAACAGAGCAGAAGACCTACCTTCCACGGAGATGTCCTGGATGGCAAAGCGGAGGATGATGGTCCAGATCATGCCCAGGGTCATTTTCACATTCCCATCCACGATTTCTACAGAAACAGCAGTAGGACACATTAAGAAGGGTCTCAGCAGGGACAGAGTTCACACTCCCTGAGTGCCCATGTCACTCCGTGCGCCACTTAGGAAGTCAATGACCACACACTCCACTTCTAGAGGGAAGTCTAAAAATTAGTGCAATTACATGTCACAGGTGTCAGGAAGGAAGTCTACTTGGGGGTGTCTTGGGGGCACCAGGAGAGTGGTCAATTCGACTGGGTACAACAGGAAAGGCAACAGAGAAGAGGGTGTCTTAAACCCTGAGTGGTGTCCACCAGCCAAACAGAGAAGAGGGAGAGAATTTCTATACCATCACAAATGTCCTGGCACCTCTGTGAGCTGAGGACCTCTGGGCAAGCACAGCTCTCAAAACAGCCATCCACAGCTGGAAAGCCAGTGCAGGCAACAGAAATTAACCAACCCGACAAACGTTTATAAACTGCCGCTGGAAGGATCCACTAACACAAATCAGGTTCATGATGCCACTAGCTGGGTATTTTTTAATAAAAAACAAACAACAGCTTCAAGATCACAATTAAGAGGTACCCCACTATGGGATTCCCTGGTGGCACAGTGGTTAAGAATCCACCTGCCAATGCAAGGGACACAGGTTCGAGCCCTGGTCCGGGAAGATCCCACATGCCGCAGAGCAGCTAAGCCTCTGCACCACAACTACTGAGCCTGTGCTCTAGAGCCCGCGAGCCACAACTACTGAAACCCGCGGGCCTAGAGCCCGTGCTCCGCAACAAGAGAAGCCACCGCAATGAGAAGCCCACGCACCGCAACGAAGAGTAGCCCGCACTCGCTGCAACTAGAGAAAGCCCGCTCACAGCAACGAAGACCCAACGCAGCTAAAAATAAATAAAGTTTTTTAAAAAAATGAATAAAATCTATCTTAAAAAAAAAAAGAGATACCCCACTAAATTCAGTCTAAGCAGCACTTTCTAGACTTTTTTAAAAATGTTATAAATTCTATGAAGTAATTTTTTTTTTTTCTGTACCAGACTCAAAGGCAGGGAATACAAAGATAAGTAAGCCCTGCCTTTAAGGAGCCTAAGACATGGAGTCATTTATAGTCTTGGGGGTGGAGAAGGGTAACAATCAAATGCAGACTCCTTACCCTCACCTGCTTCCAGGCCAGGAGATGGTAACCTGGCCCCATGGTGAGGTACTCTCAGTTAAGACTCAAGCATCCAAAGAATATCTCATTTTTTCCTACCTGCAACACTAGTTTTAGGGGAGACCCAACAAAACCATAAGAAGGGGCAACTTCCAGGGACTCCTAATCCCCTGAGCCCACATCCACTTGGGTTTGCTTCCCACAAAACAAACCCCTTAAACAAGAGTGGATTCCACTAAGGAAATTAGGATCTCATCCCCTTCCTCAAAAGGGAGGGCAAAATTGCATGCAAGGTAAAGGCACTAAGCAGTGATGCCTGGCCACAGCAGCTTCTGGTGGGGACGGGGGGTAACTCTGCTGAGCCTGCATCAGGGTGCTGAGTAAAGGAAGCACAGTGTCCACTCTGGACATGGGACAGGATGTGACTCTTCCTGTAAAGAAGGGGGTTTGAATGCCACTCCCAGAACCCTAGGCGTCCGCAGGACAATGATCCAAGTTGGAGAACCTGGGTTAGAGAGACAGAGAGATGTAGCAGCATACGACCATCCTCCTTAATAACTAAAACAGCCGGCTGCACTTTGCAGAGCAGGCTTGCGGGGAGCAGGAGTAGAGTCAGTTAATCAGTCAAGAATCAGTTCCTTGTAAAGCAACGATACTCCAATGAAAATTAATTAAAAAAAAAAAAAAAGAACCAGTTCCTAAAAGTTTGATATTTTTAAAATGCCCTTTCATTTGTGACCCCCAATGGTTCTGCATCTGTAACGTTCAAAGTGTTTATATAAATTGATAAGAGGAAAGTCTAAATTCATAATACATAAGTAGGCAAAAGACATGAATACACTTCACAAAACACGAAATACAAATAACCAATTTGTAAGAATGTCAATCTCACTTGGAATTAAAGATATAAGATACCATTTCCCAGCTATTAAATTAGCAAAGTTGAAAAACAAGCAAACGCACACCAGGATGGTAATAAGGTTACCATACTGTGGCTAGAAGTTTTTTAAAAAACAAAAAACACCTTTCTGGGAAATAATTTGGCAATAGGGAGCAAGCATCTTGAAGTTGCTCAATTTTTTTAGAGAAAAATTCTCTCTCTAGCCCCAGCCAGTGGAGTGAAATACAGAGTAAGGTTGCTGTGTGAAGGCGCTTGCTGCCCGCGTATTTATCATGACCACACACTGGAAACCCTGTGAAGGTGCAAAGTACAAGGCATGACTGAGCAAATCCCCAGACTTGTCACCCCTCTGCTCAAAACCTCCACTCGGAGCCAAAGGCAGTGGCTGGTGGGGCCTCTGGGACCCCTCCTCCCGCTACCCCTCCAGTCACCCAGCTTCCCTGCAGCTCTCCCCCCATCCTGGGATACCCCTCACCTCCCTCCTGTCTCCACTCACCCTTCATCTTCTCACTGAGCCCTTCCTGGACCTCCCATTTTACTTTTCTACAACTGACATATATATTTTCTTTCTCCCTCTTCTAGAACGTAAGCTCCCTGAGGGTAAAGATCTTTTGTTTTGCATCACTGCTTAAGAGCCCAGCATTGTCCCTGACACAGAAAAGGCCCTCCACAACATTTGTTGAATGAATGAACAAATGAATACATGAATGAATGAATGAATAGGACACTGGAGGACACTAAACAGGCAGGCAAGCGGTCAGAGAACATAAGAGCACTCAGGCTCCTCCAGGACCAGACCCAGGTTTGGAGCAGATCACAGCTGTGCTCACCAAATAGACAATTAGAACATAATTAAACATTATGTTCACAAGGTTTTAATGACTTGGGGCCAGTGTCCCCTCGCCAGCTGCCCCATTTGTGAAGATCGAAATATCCCAGCCTCCTGCTGGCCTTGAGCTCAGTGTCCTCCCAGCACCAAGGAAGACAAGGCAGCTTCTTCTCTGGGTCTTGCCTACTTACGTCTCTCCTCCTTCCACAGAAACACCCAAGCCCTGGGGGTGTTGCTTACTGAATTCTAACTCCTACCAAAGAAGCAGTTTCACTCCAGAAAACAGAGGGGCCAAGGACAGGCAAAGAGAGTGGTGTGTGTACAGTTAACAGCCCATGGACCACCCATCCCCAGTGCCCACCTGATTCCCCACACACCCTCAGAGTGTAACCCTCCCCAGAGGGCTCTCCTGCCCTGGTCCCGAGAACGGTAGATCCTTTCCCCAGGCATCTCTGTGTTTGGAGTAAGGCTGCCCATCTCATAGGCATCTAAATGGCCTGAAATGCTGGGTCCAAAAGAAGGGTTCCAAGGCCACAACCGGGCCCCTGGGGGAAAAACCATGACGCTAGATTAACAATGTCTGGGACTTCCCTGGCGGTCCAGTGGTTAAGAATTCGCCTTCCAATGCAGAGGGTGTGGGTTCGATCCCTGGTTGGGGAGCTAAGATCCCACATGGCTTGTGGCCAAAAAACCAAAACATAAAACAGAAGCAATAGTGTAACAAATTCAACAAGGACTTTAAAAATGGCCCACATCAAAAAAATCTTTAAAAAACCAAACCAAACCAAAAAAACAGTGTCACTGTGGGTGTGGGAAGAAGCCATTCCTAGACCACAGCTACCTGTGAAGCTGTTCACATCCTGCTTTTACTCAGAACCTGCCTCTCCCCTGGCCCCAGTCCAGGGCGGCAGTCACCTGAGCAGTATTCAGATGGTGGAATGAATGATGCCGAAGGAACTCCACGTGATAGAAACTAGAACCCTGGGGGTCAGCACCTCCCAAGACCATTGGGTTTAGCTACTGTACCCGCCGCCCCCTCCATCCTAAGGACAGATGCTAAATTACCGAGCCCACCCCCAGGCTCTAGCACCCAAAGCCATCAAGCTTTCCCTGCCTCAAGATTTTAAAAGGAAAAATCCTTCTCAGGTGCTCTCATCTGGTTAAATCCCAACCACTCACCCACGTCAAGTCCCAACCCCGTGAAGTCTAGACATTCTAGAATCAAGTATCACACAAGAAATCCTAAGGATCTATTCGAACCCCTGCCGCGGTGTGGATGCTTCTTGCCTCTGGCCTCCATCTGAACATCTTTTGGGGCAGGGAACCCGTGCCTTTCCCAGAGCACCCTTTCCCTGCATCCCCTAAGGTTCTGTATGTTATCCACAGTCAGCCTGCCTACAGGGTCTTCCTTCCGGGCCTGGTTCCGCACGTCAGGGTCAGCCAGAGTCGAGACCTTGCCCTACGTGATAACCCTTCAAAGGTCTGGGGCCTTTCACCTGGGCTGGGCCTGGTCCCCAGGGCACCCCAGCCAGGACAATTGGCAACATCTCCCCCACCCCAACCCCAAGAGGGCTCCTTCCAGGTGATCCATTCCACTGCCTTTTATAGTCTACAGCAGTAAACTTCACTTCATTAAAATAAACAAAACCCATTCAGGGCCTCATCCAGTTTCCTGGCTCAGCAGAGCGGCCGTCCTGGCACGATCTCGGTGCTCAGCTTTTTTTGTTTTCTTTTTTTAAATTTATTGGAGTATAGTTGATTTATAATGTTGTGTTAGTTTCAGGTATACCCCAAAGTGATTCAGTTATACATATACATATATTCATTCTCTTTCAGATTCTTTTCCTATATAGGTTATTATTTCAGCTTGAAACGGGAGCAAGGATCTCAAAGAGGGAAGCCTTGGCCTAAAGGCAGCAAGAAGGTAGGGAATGTCTCATTTTAAGGAGGCTTTAGAAATCTTTTGAGAAGCGAGGCCTGTGCCAAAGGAGCTAGAAAACTCCGGCCAGCTAGGTTAGGTGACTCCCCAGAGATTAGAGGGGCGTCGTGAGCGTTTACACCCATGTCAGTCTTTGCTCCTTACCCCTCTGTTGAGACAACACAGCCAGCTTGACCTGTCACTTCAGAGCTGAGGAAAATCAGACATGCAATTTCTGTCCTGGGCCCCTGCAGAGGAGGCAGCAAAGCCTTGGGGTGATGGGAGAGCTTTAGCCCTCAGCTCCAGAGCCCAAACCCCCGGGGTTTACTGGGCTCTGCCATATGGAAGCAGTCTGGCCCAGAGCCTGTACTACACACTTCCATTCCATCAACTTCTTCGAGCCTCAGTTTCCTTGACTGTAAAATGTGGCTGGTGACATGACAAGCCTGTTAAAGTATCCTGTCTAGTCAGCCACAGATCTGGAACTCAGCAAGTGCTATTCTCGCCCATCTTCTCCTTTCTTCCTCCCCTTTGGTATTCAGAGTCTTTACAAAAATATTTTTTTAGGTAGTTGCTAAATTTTCCTCACTAAAAATCTGGATTTCTGGCTTCTTTTGAAAAATTGGAAGATCTAGCAATGCTTGATGAGTATTCCCACACAGCAACAACTGGTTAGATCTACATGGCAGCTGCCCTGCTTAGAAGAACATGTTCTCCCCTCTTCTCCCCACTCATCCCTACCGTTCACCACAGCCCACGTCATACATCCTCTACTTCCGTGTCCCAGCGAGCATCTGAGCTTGCACCAGACGACCTGAGTGGCAAGTTCTTTGGCTTCCCATACCTGCTTGGTTGAAACTTTTTCTGCCAAGTCTTGATTCCTCCCTAAGAGAACAAACTATTCTTTTCTTCTTAACAGGCAGCGATTATTTCCCCACTCACAAAGTGAAGTATCCTGCTACGCACAAGCCCTTCGAACATTTACTGAGCA
Organism: Balaenoptera borealis; assembly: GCF_965194805.1. Lineage (NCBI taxonomy): Eukaryota > Metazoa > Chordata > Mammalia > Artiodactyla > Balaenopteridae > Balaenoptera > Balaenoptera borealis. Next base: position 32,758,094 of record NC_138866.1, on the reverse strand, counting down.
CTGACTGTGCATCATGCTGCTAGGAGCTGGGGCCACAAGGATGTAGAAGACGTGATCTCTGCCTCACAGCTGAGGGGATGGGATGTATAAGGCACCACCCGTGATGGCCTCAAGTACTAGCCTGAGTCCCCGGTAAGGAAGGGGTCAGCAAGCTTTTCCTGTCAAGGGCTTGATAGGAAATACTTTCGGCTTTGCAGGCCATATGGTTTCTGTCACAACTATTCAATTCCGCCTGTAGCAGGAAAGCAACCAATAATATGTAAACAAATGGGTATGGCCGTGGTCCAATATTTACAAAAACCCGGGTCAGCCAGGTTGGACCCCATGGAATGTAGTCTGCCAACCGCTGTGCTCAAGTTTCTCAGTTTGATGTTGATACATCAAATCCCTCAATTTCTAGAAAAAAAGAGGAGGACTTTAAAGTCATCAACCAGAGAAGAGATCAGCTCCTATGGATTGACTGAAGCAAGACCCTCCAACCTCTGCAAGGAAAGGCCACCCTCTGCGATATTTCTCTGGAGTCACGCAGACCCGAATTTGAGTTCTGGCTTTACCACTTGCTGATGATGGGACTTGGGACAAGTTAATCTCGTCAGGCATGTATTTTCCCATTGTAAAATGGGGATAATAATTAGAGCCACCTCATAGGGCTGGTGAGGATGAAATGAGATCACTGGTGCAAAGGGCTTCAGCACAGTACCTGCTGCAGAGCGAGTGATCAGTAATCACAGCCAGGGTTATATCTACAATGAAGGAATGAATGAATGGAGACGGCGTCTTACTCACCTTTTGATCTCTGGCACCACACAGCAGATGCCCAACCCATTGCAGAATCCATGGGACACAGTCCTGACGGGGCCTAGTTATGGTATTTTATTCTAATCACCTCACGACCCTCCCTAAATCCTTCAGAACCATTACAGTGCACACAAGAAATTGTGCGACCCCCTTTTAACCATTAAGAACACGCTAATAAAAATAAAAAAAAAAGAACACGCTAATAATGGTTTAGACTGAGCTTTAAACAATTTTTTTTTAATTGAAGTAAAGTTGATTTACAATCTTGTGTTAGTTTTCAGGTGTATAAACAATTTTTTTGTCAGTAAAGGGAAAAGAGTCAAGAAGCTGCTCTGCAGGGAAATGATATTAAAGATGTTCCTAAAGGTGTGTAGACAGCCATCCTGCAGGGGGCTGCCTCCACCCAGCCAGGGTCTGCACACTCTCCCCAGACCACAGAACTCTCTGCTTGGGACAGCACAGTGCAGCAAGGCCTGTGGAAGAGGGAGGTGGCATTCCACACAGGTGGATCCCACAGCGCTAGGATTCAGCGGAGGGGTTGCCAAGGTGCAGAGACTGGATGGAAAGTGCTGTTTTTATATGAAGGATCCACGGGTCGACCAGGTGGAGGTGCTGGGAGCCCCACTTCCACATGCCTCCAGGGATGTCTAGGAGTGGGTGGGACATAGGAGTGGGTCTAGGAGTCAGGCTGGAAAAGGCCAAGAGAACCAGGAAGTTGCGGGGGTGGGGAGAATCCAGCTCCGGGGGGGCAGCCAGGGGCAGGCCTTACTCACCTTCAGCTCCTATGGACACCAGCTTGACCCCCTTGCTGGCTATGAAGTCCAGGGCCTTGTTGACATTGGAGATCTTGTGCACCCTCATTTTGCCTCTCTCCGGCTTGGCCAAGCGTTCACCTGAACACAGACCGAGAGGGAGGAACAGGAAGTGAGATGCTGTTCTCCTACTTCTCAGGTCTAAACTGCTTGCAGCCACTCAGCAAGTCTGTATTAAGCCCCTAACATATGCCAAGGACTTGGCTGTGCGCTGGGAATATGGGGGTGAACAGAACAGTTTGCTGCCTTCATGTACTTATGGTCCAGGAGGAGAGACAGATCTTCATCAGAGAAACACACAAATGAACAAATAGCCAGAAGGGTAAATGCTTAAAATAAATGCTTTAAAAGAGACAGCAGAGGAGGGCAGGTAGGAGGGTGAAAGAGTTGTGAGGTGGTCAGGGGAGGCCTCTGAGTGGGAGGCAGCCAGGCCCAGACTGCAGGGAATGGTGACCAAGGCAGAAGGAACAGCATATGCAAAGGCCCCGAACTCCTAGCCTAGACTGTTTTGGCCTGGGAGAGTGTTTGGGTCGCTCTAGAGTATTCTGGAAGAGTTCCCTGTGCGCTGCCACGGAGTCCCTCTCTCATTTGAGAACCGCTGCTCTTGTCCAGTTACTGCCTCCCAGGGGTACCCTCGGCTCAGCTCTGAGTCAACCCCCCACCCTCACTCAGCAGCCACTCCCCCACCCCACCCCACACCTCCAGCTTCCACAGGGGAGCTTCTGCTGCTCAGGCTTTTCGGTCAGAAGCTGCCGGGAAATAGGCGTTGAGGAACGGGTTCTCCAAACACCCTGTTAAGAGCACAGACCACAGGTGTCCAGGGACCTCCTGAAACCATTTGAAAAATGTATATGTACAACATGTGTGCCCATATCTGGGGAACGGGCGCACAGCGCTCAGAGTCTCTAAGAGGTCAGGGACCCTAAAAGGCTGAGAACCACCATCCTAGGACCTGAAATTCAGGACCCTTGCACCTGCCACGGTCTCCAGACCAGCCCAGTGGTGCCCTCCCCGCCCCCTTCCGAGTACATCGACAGTCTGGCTGAGAGATCTCGAGGGGCAGGGTGGCCCTGATGCTGGGCCATGCCCACCCTGTCAGAGCGGCACTTCTCCAGGGGGCCTCCCAACTCCCCAGGGGGCTCCCCAGCTTCTAGAGAACAGAATTCCTACCACAGATGTCATTTGGCCTGGCAGCTCCCAGGGAAGCACAGCTGGGTTTTTATTATTAAATCAAGACTTTCCGCTCACGGCTTTCCCAAGGCTGTGGCCACTGCCCCCCTCTCTGGCAAGGCACCCTACCGCCCTCCTGAGCAGATGAGATGCCGCAGGGCTCCCTTCCGATAGGATGGATGGAGGCAGCACCTCGTGCCCCCGGAAGGCTGCTCCCGCTAGAGCCCCAGCCCTTAGGTCCTGCTAAGCCTGAGCTCGCCAGCCAGCCCGCCAGCCACGTACACTGGCTGGAACGGGGCTTCTCCAAGACAGTGGAGGCAGCAAGGATAGCGGTTCTGGGACTTCGATCAGCACAAAACCACCAGGAGGACCTGCTAACTGCAGACGTCCAGTCCCCTTCCCCTGCTTCCTGAGTTTCTGATTTAGGAGGTCTGGGGTGTGGGCTGGGAATCTGCATGTGGCCAAGCAGTCCTGCTGATTCTGCTGGGTGGTCCAGGGACCACACTCAGAGGACCTCTGCAGGGAGCACCCCCTTTCTTCTCCTGTTATCCTACCCACCTCCGGAAACGCTCAAGGAGGAAAAGGCAACATCTCGGTGACTCAATCTCTCCCCGCCCCACAGATGTGCACAGGCCGGCCCATTCAGTGAGAGCACCTGGTGGGTATGCGGAAAAGCCCAGCGGGGCAGTCAGTCACTCTAATATTTGTTGAGCATCACCTACGTGCCAAGTACAGGTCTAAGCACTTGGGATACAGATGAGACTGTCCCCGCCCCAAGAGGCTCAGTGCGCAGTGGGGAGAAAACACATGAGGCAAAAATGATCCTGCTGCATGGCAAATGACACACTAGAGGAATCAACGGCCTGTTCTAGGAGCCCAGAGGAGGGCAGCCACTCAAAGCAGGAGCGGGGTGGGGCGGTGGGGGGGGGCGGTGGTAGTCAGGGAAAGCCTTCCTGGAGGAAATGCCTAAGCAGAGTTTTGAAGAATGAAAAAGAACAATGCCAGGTTTGTTTAAACTAAGAAATGTTGGAGGAGGAGGTCGGGAAAGACACTCTAAAAAGCAGAGGAAAACATATGGCAGTTCCTAAAAAAAAAATTAAATATAGAATTACTCTAGGACCCAACAATTCCACTTCTGGGTACATACGCAAGAGAACTGAAAGCACAGACTTGAACAGATATCTGTACACCCATGCTCTTAGCGGCATTATTCACAATAGCCAAAAGGTGGAAAGGACTGAAGTGTGAATTGAAGATGACTGAATAAACAAAATGTGGGATATACATACACGATGGAATATTATTTGGCCTTAAAAAGGAAGGAAATTCTCATACATGCTACTTCATGGAGGAACTATGAGGACATTACGCTAAATGAAATAAGCCAGTCACAAAAGGACAAATACTGTATGAGTCCACTAGTACGAGGAACCTAGAACAGAATCTGTGAATCAAGTTCACAGAGACAGAAAGCAGAATGGTGGTGGGCAGGGGCTGGGGGGGGAGAAGGGAATGGGGAGTTGGCATTGAATGGTATGAAGCCTCAGTGTGGAATGCTGAAAAAGTCTGGAGATGGATGGTGGTGATGGTTGCACAACAATGTGAATGTACTTAGTGCCTCTGTGTACATTTAAAAACGATCAAAATGGTAAATTTTATGTTAACATATATCTTACCACACACACACACACCCCACCCCCCCTCACAGATTTCACCTGCAGTGAAAATATTTTCAAGTACTGGGGAGTGGGGGAAGGCAGTCGGAGCTTGTGCAAAAGCACAGAAAACAGAGAGCGTGCCATCTGGGGAGGACTGCGTGTGCCCCCACGTGGCAGAGGGTCTGAAGTCTGACACCTTTTTGGGAATAGTTAGTTGAAAACAAAGCAGGTGCCAGCTCATGAAGGATCCTGCTAGCTATGCTAAGGAATGTGGGCTGCAGGCGCAAAGCCCCAGAGGGGCACTGAAAAGCTTCAAGCAGGGAGCAGCGCGACCATATTTGGGCTGTTGGATGGACCCTGGCTGCGTGTGGGTAACGGAGGGCAGCGGGAAGGGAGAAGCTGGGAGGAGGGGTCAAAGGCCTCTGGACATTATCTAGGTGACAGCTGACGCAGGCGCACTGACACCGTGAGGTAGCAGAGGTAAAAGAAGGATAATAGAAGGAAATAGAATGAATGAAACTTGAATGCCAAAGAGCAAAGGCACTGAACCCTGCGGCACATGTGGGGGAAGATGCCCAGTGCGATTCAGTATTTAAAAGGAGGTTCCAGGGAGAAGGCTGGACGGAAACTAGTCTAGGACTGGCGGCAAGGTGGAAGGTAAAGTGAAGAAAGCAGCTGAGATCCTCCAGTGCATAAGCCAAGGCTAGAATCTCGGGACCTCCGACCTTTAAGGGATGGTGGAGGAAAGGTATCCATAAGAAAGAGGAGGTATGCATTGGAGAGGAGCAGTCCCTCCAGGTATCTGGACACCCAAATTCCAAGCTGGGGGCTGGAAAAGGGGCTGGGATCACCTGGATATAGGTAGCTAGGTAGCAGTGGAGCCAGCGTTTGGAGATGGTCAGCCATGGTTGCTTTCTTGAACCACAGAATCCTAGCATTTGGAGGAGAAGAGACCTCAGAGACCATCCTTCAAACTCCTCTTTATGCAAATGAGGATGCTGAGGCAGAAAGGCAGCGATTTGTCCGAGGGCACACAGATGGTGGGCAGCAGAGCCAGGACCAAACCCAGTCTCCCTGTCTGAATTCACACATCACCCGCAACTTTTTTCAAGACACCCAAAGCTAGCCATAACCAAGGACAGAGCAGACGCAGAGGTGTCAGGGCAGCATTCCCAAAGTGGCAGAACCCAGCGGGCAGTGCCTGATCCTGGGCCATGGGGGCCCCACCCATCTGGCATCACCTCTGCTCTGGCTCTCCCAAGGCCAGTGGTCCAGCTCACCTGAGATGACCTCCAGCAGCAGCATCAGCTTCAGGCCATCCCGGAAGTCCTCCTCGATGTTCTCGATCTGCGTCCCTGCCTTCCGGAGGTGGGAGTTGCACCATGCTGTAAACGTCTGCGCAAAGGAAAGAAGAGCAAGTGGTCAGTCTCTCCCACAAGCCACATGGTCTCTGAGGCCCTTAGGACCCGTCTGTCTCACGCCCTTTTTCCAGTTGTTCTGTATAAGGGGTTGGGCAGGCTGGTGTTGTCATCCTTGTTGGTCAAGACATCTAACCATAAAGGGCGAGAAACCCACACAGCAGAGCCCATAAAACTTCTCAGCGTGATTGTTCTGCAGTCTCCTTCAGCTCATCGCAGGACAACAGCTGAGGGGTCGCCCTGCAGGGCCAGTGGCATGGGTGGGCACCAGTGGGATGGACAAAGCAGCACCTTCCTTTAACAGGTCCCCTCCCAATCTTCTTCCCATGATAGACAAGAGGGCTGTGCGTGTGCTGTCCCAAAGCTTTGGTAAGCCTGGCACACAGCTTGGGGGTGGGCAGGGGACATACTCTGATTCCTCATTTCCACCCACACTGAGAAGTGGCACGATTCCATTCTTAGCAGTTCACCTCTTAGATTATAAGGCTTAGCTTCGATCTTCACAGTTACAAGGTCGAGTACCCCAGGGGTAAAGTATTAAGCCTCATTAACACCTTAGGGTAAATAAGTTTATTAAATCCTCGTCCCCTTGGCAGCTAGCTAAAGGAAGATTAATCAGTTTTGTTGGGGACAGAGTTCAGAGGGGCAGTGTCAGAATGAAGAGAGAGAGGTAAGTACCCCCCTTGGTGTATGTGTGTGTATTTGGGGTGGGAGGTGGAGGCACCTTAAGGTGCAAAAGTACGAGCAAGAGTTTCGAAAAGGGACTGTCAGGAGACTAAATGAAAGACCATCAGCACTGTAATTTTCTGATCTGTGGGGAGAGAGCAGCAACCTTGAAGCTTCTGTATTAAGCCGACCATCAGGCAGGCCAAGCTATCCTGCGCCAACAGCACCCTCTGGTGGCTCACACGAGGAACAGGGTGACTCAACAAACATGAGAAAGAAAAAGCGTGCACTTCCATTTCGCTCGCCCATCCAAACAGAACTTGGGCAAGTGTCTCTCCCCAGCTGTCACAAACAGAGAGAAGAGCTCTCTTTCTTTAGATCCAATCTATTCCTTGGCAACTCAAGACTCCTCTGCACCAAATGGTACTCTCAACCACATGGGGGCTCAAGAGCCAACCTTCCGTCCCCCACAGCAGGGCCAGCCAGCTCTCTCCCCACCTGTCCTGCAAAGTGGCAATGGTGACAGTGTTAAATTTCTCGTAACAGCAGCAACCGCCCTGGAAATACTCCTCCTCTTCGGAAAGGTCACCCCACCACCACGTCCTCTTGCCCTGGGGAACTCCAAAGTGAAGTGGCAATAAATGGGCAGGAGAAGGGGGCAGTGCCACAGCAGTGAGTACTGGGGAGAAGAAATGGCTGCGTAGGCTTATAACCAACAGTTGACGAGCCTGTGAGCAAGAAGGGGAGACAGCAGCCCACACGAGGTGGGGACAGGGGGCCGCACTATGACACCCCTCCAACACTGGGCCTCATTCTTAAATCATATCTCACTAGAAACTCAGCAACACAGGGTACTTCCCTCTCCCTGCAAACACAGCTCCACTCTGTAGGCCAGCCCACACCCATGAGAGCCAAGAGGGCTGTGCGTGTGCTGTCCCAAAGCTTTGGTAAGCCTGGCACACAGCTTGGGGGTGGGCAGGGGACATACACTGATTCCTCAGCCTGGAGTGTCCTCTATGTCATGCTTGGCTAACTCACACTCTTCTTCTAAGACTGGGCTAAGATATCACCTCCTCCAGAAAGCCTTCCTGATAGCCACCCGCCACATCGGGCTGATGTGTGAGCCCACGGCACCCTGCAACCCCTCTTATCATTGCCCGTATCCCACTGCATGGTGGCCACCGGTCAGCTTCACACCTGGACTCACCCTAAAGTCTCGGGGCACAGAGTCATAGACGCAGCAGTGAACAAAATAACAAAATTCCTTGCCCTGTGCAACAGACATTCTAGTGGATGTAAAAGCGAGACAACCAGGCGAAGGAGCAAGTGAGGAACCGATGCAAAGTGGGAGGGTCCTGGAAGATCCAACCACACCTGGATGGTATCAGTGCAGGGGGGTGATGGGCCAAACAGCGCTCTCAGAGACCCTCTGGAAGAGGAAGACAGCTCAGAGGAAAGGGGACGCAACAGGGCAAGAAAGAGTATCTACGAGGTCCCCTTCCTCTCATGTTGGCATTGCAAACCTAGCAGGGGATGAGAGGCTACTTAGTTTTTATTTTCACTGTGCTGTCAATTTTTTGATATAAAAAATATTACAGAATTTTTAAATCTTTAAAATAAATATGAATTTGTCTGTAGTTCCTTATTCTCTCCCAGCTGTCATGTGCCTGTATATGCACTTCTGCCCGGGTGTCATCACACTGAACGTTGACGGGGGCGGGCGGTCATTTACCACCATCTTGCATTTCCACAGCACCTTACTCTCATCTCCCTCCCAGGCCCACACTCAGCTTCTGCCTGGGGTTTCCTGCTGACTTGGCAGGAAGTGGGTCAGCCCAGCAGCTCAAAGGGATAGTTTTCAGGTCCAGTGGGGCCGGGGTCCTGGTGGGAATCCCCAGCCCCCCTTCAGCTGGAGGGGCTGTGAAATCTCACTGTTTACCACCCAGTCGTGGAGAGGGGGTGGGGTGAAAGGAAGGAGGAAGAGGCCACGTGGGTAAAAAGGTACCACTTTTGCAAGAGGAAAAGTGCTGTTGAAAGCAGCCAGCCCCATTTCCTGGAGAAGCCAGTCCCAGAGCCCTGGAGGCTGACACGCACCTGTGTTTGCTCAGACTCCCCACACAAAGCCCTGCCTCTGAGGCCTCAGGGGCTGCACTCGGTTAAAACCCCAAGCCCCCTTCCCGGCCCCTACAGGAGGCTGCTATGAAGGGGCCTCTGAGCACCTCCCCAGCAAGCAGCTCGAAGCTCAGGCCATGGAGGAAAGGGTAACTCAGTGATTAGGAACACGCACCTGGGGGGCACCAGATCCGGTTCAGCGCTCAGACCCACTCTTTACCAGTCTGCAGGTGAGACCTGCCGACTCACCTCCCTAAACCTCGGGTCCCTTAGCAGCAAAATAGGGATAGTAACAGCACGCTATAAAAGTCAGGCGGATTAACTGGAAAATATTTATAAAGTGCCTACCACGTAACACAAGCTCAGTAAATGGTAGGAGGGAGGAGAAAAGCTAGCTCCCCTGGAAGCTCCGGGGGAAGGGGCTCAGAGGACTCGGCCCCCCGTGCTCCCAGCCCACACCCTTCTCCCGGCCTCCAGCCACTAAACTCCGTTCCTGGGTTCCACCCTGGCAAGTGCCGCGCTGTGTCCCCAAGATGACACCTTGTGTCTGGGGACTCTTTTTCTTTGAACAGGTGCTGATGTGTTATGGGGGGAGGGCTAAGGTTGCGGTATGGGGGCAGAAAGCCTGTGACTTTGACCGTGGCCTTGTGGATCCCCAGCAGAGGAGGCTGACGGGGCCTGGGAGGGGGAGACAGCAGGGTCAGGAGCGAGGTCCTGCACGTACACCGCACAGCCACGCTCTCTCCTCCGGCACAGGCAGGCCCTAGACTTGAAGCCTGAGCTCCCACATTATGACAGAGGGGGACACCTGCCGCTTAGCAGGAGGAAAAGCGAACAGCGAGGAGATAGGAGGAACTGACGGGCCTTCCGTGGCCCCACTCTGTTGCAGAATGAGCTCGGGTATGCAGACAGGTCTCAGGAAAAAGGGCCTGGGCACCATGCTGGAAGTGCTCCCAGAGCTACGGTGAGGGCTACTTAGCTCTCTTCTCAGCAGCCTCTCTCCGCACTTCACCTACCTCCAGCCCCACTGCACAGCCTCGGAGGGCCCTGGACAGAGAGGGAGGGGCTGGCAGAGAACCCAGACTCCTGCTCAACTTCTCACTGACCTTGAAGCATCTACCCATGTTGAATCTGGCATAAAGGTGATTTTAAGGAGACACAGAGTTTAACTATCCAGTACTGTAGTCCAAGGTTGCAAATGGGCCTGGCCAGGCTCCAACCCAACAGGGAGTAAGAGAGAGTACAGGACACTTGAGCTGGGCCAAGGTCCATGGAGTTGATGGAGAGAGAAGCATCTTTGTCTACCTTCTCTGTGGGTCTCACAGTCCTGCTTTCACACAAAATCCTCTAAGGGCTTTGCATTATATCTTTAACAAGTATCCTATCCATATACTTCCTTTTCTTTTTTTTTTTTTTGGCTGCCCCAAGTGGCTTACAAGATCTTAGTCCCCCAACCAGGGATCAAACCCAGGCCCCAGGCAGTGAAAGCGCCGAATCCTAACCACTGGACCGCCAGGGAATTCCCTATATTTCCTTTAAAATGTGTTGAGAAGGCAAGTGGCTTTTGAGAACATGCTCTCCCTACTCCCCAGCTCGTATGCACTAGAATGCGACTTTAGTCACACAGGCCTCTTTGAGCCTCAGCTTTCACGCTGTAAACTAGAGACAACAGCATCTGCCAGGCAGGACTGCAATGAAGGTTAAATAATAATACAGTGTATTTTGCCACAACCAAAAAACCTAGGAAAAATGATAATGTTAACATATTAATATTGTTAATTTATATTAATAACGATAATATAATATTAATGTGTGTTTGAAATACATTAAGTGTGTAAGAAGTAGTCACTACCGTCATCATTATTATCTAAATTTTAGATTCTAAAAGGTGTCTGAATAATCACACTCAGCTGGGATCTGGGGTACAGAGGATTACCCCATAAGCATGAGTCAGGGGCTGAGCTTTTGAAGTCAAGTGGCATTCAGAGTCTTGACCTTGGTGGGAGGAGGGAGTGGTAAAACACAAGACGCTGAGCACCGGAAGATCACAGGACTTGCTTAAGATCACTCCACAGAGGGAATTCCCTGGCAGTCCAGTGGTTAGGACTCCGTGCTTTCACTGCTAAGGGCACGAGCTCAGTCCTTGGTTGAGGAACTAAGATCCCACAAGCCGCAAGGTGTGGCCAAAATCTTTTAATTTTTTTAATTTAAAAATAAAAATCACTCCACAGAGCAAGAATCCAAGAGCCTGGAAGGATTCAATCACTCTGAAGACAAGGCAAACCCCAGTCCATCAGCTTCTAGCCAGGTGGCAACCTTGGGCAAGTGAGTCAACATGGCTCTGCCTCAAGGCACTAGTCTGTAAAACGGGGTAATAACCGCATGGGGTTGGTGGAGAAGTCAATAAGATAATCCACTTAACACACGGAAAACAAGGTCTGGAACACAGTGACTGCTCCATAATTACCTATCATTACTGGTACCACAATAATTAGAGATAACTATTACAAGTTCATGCTGTCCAACACATGTCATCAAAGAATGTTAGAGCTGGAAGAGATGCTTGGCACACCTGAGTCAAAACCCTCACTTTACAACTGAGGACACATGGACCAGAGAGGGTGAGTGACTTTTCCCAGGCCACACAGCTGGATATGTTCACAACCTGGCCTCCTGACTCCCAGTCCCGTATACTTTTCTGCTCCACCAGGACGACGTGGATTTCAGGTGCAGGTGTGGGTGGGATGCTGGAAGGGAACAGCAGAACCAAGGGCAGACAGGTGGGCTGAATCTTGTGGCATGTCACTGAAAAACAGGTCACTGTGAAGTGAAAACACCACCCAGAGGGAACCTGGGTGACTCCGGTCAGCACTGGCACAGAGAGTCTTGAGTTGATGGACCATCAACTGGCATGGGAAGGGCATGGGATGGGCAGTCTCTCTGGAGGCAGCGTGATGGAGAGAGGCAAAGGGAGCATAGTCCCAAGGCAGGTAGCTGGTTGTCCACAGGTGGGAGATCGTTCTGGATGGTGAGCGGATCAGAAACATGTCTTTGAGGAGAATTCTGGGAACTGGGGCCCTTTGACCAGGAAGAGAGAAAAGTGGACTCAGGGACTCATCCTAAATATTTGAAAGACCCTCCCATGGACGAGCGAATAAACTTGTTGGGTGCAGCCCCGGGCAGAACAAGGCAGGCAGTAATGGTGAGGAACGTGGATTCTAGAGCAAGACTCACCTGGATCTAATCCCATCTCTGGCCCTGAGTAAACTTGGGCAAGTGACATCACTTCTCCAATCCTCAATCTCCACATCTGTAAAATGGGTATAATAATAGAACCTGCCTCGAAGGGTTGTGTGGATCAGTGCAGCAACACATGTCAAGTGCTAAGCACAATCACCCACACATGAGGCTCGATAAATGGTAGCTACTATTATTAGGATCAAGGATAGGAAGCTGCAGGGAAGACTCGAGTTCAATGTAATAAAGAACAGACCAAACGCTGGATATACAGTGCATTACCCACCAAAGGCATGTGTTTGGTGAGGGTGCTGGGAGAGGATTCAAGCTCCCCCTGGGGGCTGAGCTAAGTAGGTCCCTTATAATGTTGATTCTTCGAGAGCCCAAGGTAGCCCTTGAAAAGTTGGGTTAGAGATGTGTTTGAAGAGTTCAGTTAGACCAAGAGTCACACACTGAAATGTCTGAGCAGGGTTTCTCAACCTCAATACCATTGATATTTTGGGTTAGTTACTTCTTTGTTAAGGGTTTGGGGCCTGTCTTATGCATCATAGGATGTTCAGCAGCATTCCTGGACCCTACCCACTAGATGCAGGTAACATCCTCCACCTCAAGTTGTGACAACCAAAAATCACCCCTGGTTGAGAATCTAGTCTGGAGGAGACAAGCACATATGCCATTAATAATAATAATAATAATAATGGCAGTATCTAACATCTGTTGAGTACTTGCTCTTGCTAGACCCTCTTCTGAGTGCTTTACCCCCTTTCACTCAATCTTCAAAACAACATTACAAGGCAGGTGCTATTATTTTCCGCATTTTACAGATGAGAAAACTAAGGCACAAAGAGGTTTAATAAAAGGCCAAAGGGGAAAGTGTAAGGAAAGTGGGACTGGCGAGTGCCCTTGCCTCCATGTGCACTCATGGATTTCTCTTGAAACAGTGGCCCTCTCGGGCTATCCTTTGGGTTTCCACTCAGGAGAGCAACATGGGCACAGAGAACTGGTCCCGAGCATACACGGTGATAATGACAGTTAGAACACAATCTCGGTATCAGGGCAGGTGTGGTGAGGAGATGGGAGGCGTCTCTCCTTGGCTCATATGGGAATGTGCGTCCTCAGGTGCCAGACCTCCAATGAAGAGGAGCCAGAAATCTGGACTTTTATGTGAGTCTTCTCATTTTTAAACGCTGGTCCAACTTAAAAATAAGACATCCCACAGCCCCTCAAAAGATAGGGGCAGGCTAAATCTGAATTAAGACTGACAGGGTCTCTGGTTCCACAGTGGGAAAACGTGAAAACTTTCTAAGTCTCCTAACAAAAGAGTTACCACACAGGAATGAATGGCGTGTTAACGCAAGCAGACAGCTGTGCCCAGCACGGTTAACATTCCTCACAGACCACCACCGGCATCAGCCATCCGGGAATCTGCAAGCAAAAACTGAGAGAACTTTCCGTGAGGGGCCACAGGAGCTCTCCTTGTTTGGGTTGATCAAGGACCCACACCTGTCACCAGGGACGACAATCAGATGTGTGTCCCCCCCATACACACACACACACGTGCACACACACCACGTTTTGTGAATTCAAACGAAGGTACCAATTTTCATTTATTACATCTGCAAAAATAAGTTTCTGCTGATTCCCATTAAAGGGTGGGTACAGTGGCCAAGCCGCAACACGTCACAGCAGGTAGGCTGATTCGATACAACTCCGGTGGAAGGCAACTCGCCGAGGGGAGCTAAAACGGGCATAACATTTAGCCCAATGCTGGGACACTATCTTGGGTAAATATCGCTCAAGAAAGAGAAGGGTCATGGGCACAAAGACATCCTCGCCAGCATTACTTGAGAGGAAACGATTAGAAACAGCCCCAAATTCTATTAATAAAGTATTAGTTAAATAAATTATGGTTCATCCACTTAATGGAACACTAGACGGCCAAAATGATGGGTTCTGAAACTATATATTATTATGGGAAAAGGCTGATATGTAATTACCGAGAAAGCAGGATACGAAACTGTATGTACCACAGGCTTAAAACCAGGTGAGCGATCACAGGAACGAGAGAAAACGATGGAGACAAAACCCATCCCGACGCAAGCAGTGCTTGTGCTCCTGTAACTGAATGGCGATGACTTTCTTTCCTTGCCCAGCCGTCTGCAAATGTGGTCGGCAATCCCCACCTCCTCCCTGCCCTTCTCCCTGCTAGCACTCCTCTGTGATGTGTACTCTCCTCAGCGCACAAGCCAGGCCATCCACACCTGGCTGACCTCTCCATTGGTCCTGAGTAAACAAGATAACGCACCTGCAGCCAAAATGAGGCCGGCTCAGCGGGTGGAAGGACACCAGTGCCACCCCACTGGCCACCAGGCCCCAGGCTCGCGTACCGACCACACCTCTCCCAGGCACATCCTCCTGCTCCCCTGGGATCCTGACACTCGACACCAGCCCCGGTTCACTCCAGGGGAGCTACTGTTCAGAGCACAGGGGTCAGGAAACCTGGGCTCTGCCCTGGCTCAGCCAGGCATGCATGTGACCTCATATGTATCACCTCAACCCCTTCCAGCTACGTAACCCCAAATGAGTCCCAGACCCTGCAGGTCAGAGCCCAGCAACTTGTCCCATCATAACGTGCAAAAGTAAAAGACACAACCAAGTAGAGCACCCAGGGACAATCTTCAGCTCCCATGTAGGGCTGATTGCGATTGATGGGCTCTGCTCCTGGTCAGAGGCCAATAAATCCCACAGGGGCGGTTTCACCTCAATGGCTCAACGCATGATCAGGGTTTCGGTCTCAAGACTGCCTACCCCTCACAAAAAGACACCTGTTATTAGTTTACTGGATAGTCCATAGAAGCTTTATGCCAGAATATCCCGGGAGGGACACACAGGACTTGGCACAGTGGCTGCCTCCAGGGAGGGGAGCTCGGAGGCTCCTGACAGGGGACGGTGGGGCGTTTTCTTGTCACAGAATACGCTTTTGTTTCCTTTGAATTTTATACCATGTGCAGTCATTATCTGTTAAAACAAACAAACAAAAAGCCATGCAAATCTAAGAAAAGTCTGTGTGTATACGTTTATCAGACCTCTGGATGGGATAGAGGGAACTTCCCATTTCTCTGGGATTACTTGGGATGGGGGGGGAGGAGGGGTGGTGGTGGTGGTCAGGGCTCATGAATTCTCGGGGGGAAAAAACAAATGTTTCCAGATTTTCAAAGAATAGGAAGAGTTGAAAAAGGAAAAATTCTTCCATCTATTTAAAAGAATTAGTAATAGAATAAAATATTATATAGAGAAAGGGTTGTGAAAAACTTTGAAGTGCCTTATCAGTGTAAACTATTATAAGGAAAGTCATAATTAGGGACCAGGACGTGAAGATAAAGCAGCAATTACACCCACATGTCCACCCCAACAGACAGCAAACTGTTAACTGCGGGGGGAGATGAAGGGCACTACCCCCTGGCCCAGTGGCCCAGAAAAACCCACGCAAGTTTCTAAGCCTCTTGCAGGTGGTACAGGGCTTCCTGTACAAGCTGGCTTCTCATCGGATGATTTTCCCCTCCCTGGAGCACACAGCAACCAGGACCCTGGTCCTGGTCTAGGCTCATCAACTGAGAAATCAGTTCAGCGGCCCTGCGATCTCCACACCCTTCTGGGCGGGCGTCCTGCCATGGCTGTCAGTCACAGCCCACCCTCCTCTGCCACTCTTGGCCACCATGCGCAAGCGTCAGGCCAGGGCCCCTTGAGAGCTCAGGGCCGAGGTCTCTGCAGCATTTGCCGGCCTGGGGGAGGTCACTGTGGACCAGCCAGGGAGCACTCTCTCTCTCAGGCCACCGTGGAGTCCCTCTGACCCCCGCACGTGGCCAGCCTGGCCAGGGCGTGGGCACTGGGTGGCTTGTCTAAGCAAAGGCCTGCCAGCAGTGATCTCAGATGCCCAGTGTTCCGGTAACGTAAATAGAAGTATCTGGTTAACTTATCAAGGGCTGGCTGCCAGCCTTTCAAAGCAAGCAGTCAGCTGGTTCACTCACAGATGAAAAGCAGAGTCCTCAAGAACATCTCCACCCAGATCTGTTTACTTTCCACCCCTGGGAGTGGTGCTGAACCACCAGGCGGTTTCCTCTGCTCTGAAAGGGCACCTCTCTAACCGCTTGCCCCCAAAGCCATGCAAATGTTGGGGCCCTGGAAACTCAGAGGCAGGTGGCTGGAAGCTCCCAAAGGAGCTGGACTCTGTAACTGGAAAGAGCTGGGCCCCCGCCTACACCTCTCATTAGCTCTGTCTCTTTGTACAAGATTCTCATTCTCAGCCTCAGGATGCCCATCTGTAAAATGGGGATAACAAGACCTATGACGGCACAGCATTAAAGAGGACCAAATTAGACCTCATGTGCTTAGAGACTCTGGTGCTCTGTTCACAACAGATGCTTAAAAAACGTTAATCCAGCTGGCCTTTGTCACTCAGTGGCTGTGTGGCTTTAATGAACCTGTCTAGGACTCAATTACTTCATCTGACAAGTGGGGATACATAATATCACAAGTTTGTGGGGTTGTTGTCAGAATGAGGGCAATGGAAGCAAAATAGCTGGTCGTCAGAAAAGGGCAGGAGCCTCATAAATGTCCTCTGTCCTACTGCTCTCACTTCCCATTCCCTTTCTAGTCAATCAAAGTTAATCATTCACAGAGCTCTACAGGTTGGGAAGAAAGAGGTCTGTTATTTCTCTCCTACTGACTGATGAGGAAACCCTGAGACCAGCCCCCGGCCAGGGTGAGGAGAACAGGAGAAGGAGGAACAGGGGCCTGTGTTTCCGGTTCATGTCCACCTGCAGCCCGTTTCGGGAGACACAGCACCAGACGCCCGGAGGGTCGCCAAGGCCACAAGGCCAAAGCACAGGTGGCCAGACGGCTCATTCTAGGAGGTGATTTGACCTAATGACCACACCCTGGTGGGAGAGAGGAGAGCTGCCAGCCCCTCCACGAGGCCCAGGCACCCCTTCTCACCAAGGCCCTTGGAAAGCAGCCCGGTGCCTTCCCACAGGTGCAGGCAGAACCTGGGGCTCCTGAGAGAATTCAGGGCCGTTTTAAAAGTCAGGTGGCACGAGATTCCAGTGAAGAAACAAGGCCTGTCCTCTCAGCTCCTGGCCAAGGAGCATCAGCTGCCCCCACCAGTCTGCCACCATCCACAGCCTGGCCTCTCCTGGGGACCAAAGAGCCACAGCAATGGTCCAGCCATCAGCAGGCTCTGTCACTATGGCCTTTGGGATCCTGGACTCGCTGAGCCTCAGTCTCCACATCAGTAAGACAAAGACAAAAAAGAGTGTCTACCCTGTGCGGCTATCCTGAGGGAGGGCTGTGTGAGCTAAAACAGAAGGCTTAGCCCCGTGCCAGATGCAGACTAAGTGCTCACTGGATGTTAAAAAACCAAAAATGTATCTACAGAGGCAGAAATAGAGTAGTGGTAGCTTAGGGCTGCGGGGGGGCGGGTGATAAGCTAAGGGGGATGGGGTTTCTTTTAGAAGTGATGAAAATGATCTAAAATTGACTGCAGTAATGGTTGCACGTATCTGTGACTATGCTAAAAACTTTACATTGTATACTTTAAAAGGGTGAATTGTACAGTATGTGAATTATATGTCAATAAAGCTATTATTAAAAAAAAAAAACTAAAATATTCCAGAACCCCACTAAGTCTTTTATCAAGGGGTTTTTGTTGTGTTTTGTTTACCCATTTGGCCCACTGGCAAGAAACCAGGCAAAAGGCAGGCCCCAGACACTCGCTCTCTCCAGGTACTGAGGTAACTGAGACCAAGATTCTAAGGTGGGAGGTCTGGTCTCACCTTCGGGGATATGTAGCACTTGGGCCAGGCCTGAACTGTGTGGGCTTTAGGTGCCACTGGCCTTGTCGATGCCTCCCCAGGGAGTGGTTACTCTGACGAGCAGGTCACGCCCCAGGACATCTGCTTAACCATCAAAGGCCTGTTGGCTCCTCCTGGGCACACTTGACACTACTTACGGAGGCCAGTGTGAGAACAGCCTGCTCCCCACTGCCGACCCCAAGGTTGGGCCTGCCTATGACACCTCCCACACGTCTGGAGTCCGATTCCGGCCCCTGTGGGTCTGACAGCACACAGGTCTTGTGGGCTGCAGCTCACAGGAATGGCCCACACATTCCTTTCCCAAAGAAGGAAAAGTCATTCACATGTGAGGTCATCTGGTTTTTCTGGCACAATGCTGAGAGCCATGGGCCACTCAATTCCACAGAGAACTTCCCCGCATGACAAGAATCTGGCCCAGCCTGGTATTCATAAAATATGGGGAGCTGTGGTCTGGCTGCCTTGAGCATCTAACCTGACTCCTCTGTATGGTTGAGCTGTGACCCTCAACTTCACAGCCCGAAGCCTCGGTGGTCTCATCTGTGAAATGGGAATAATCAATCTGACCCCTCCTGGGGTTGTGGTAAGAATCAAATAGCATAATACCTGACTTATGGTGGGGGCTCAAAAAGTAAAATCAAGTACAGCTAGCTCCCCTCCTCTCGCCAGGGTCATTTCTACTGAGTGTGATTTGCTGACTAGGAACAAGGGTCCTTCCTAGGCTCCAAGCCCCCCATGTGGCCTCTCCAGAGGCCAAACCATTATTACAAATTTGCAAGAAGGAAAGAGACATGCTTGGATAAAGAAAATTTCCAGGTCTCTTCTCTGTGTCCCTGAATAACCTGCTGGACTGGAGCTTCTGTTCTGGCCTGTCCCACAGTCCACCGCTGGGACCCCCGCCCTCTCGAGGCATCTCCTCTGGCACAGTGCTGGGAACTCTGACCCCCGTGGTGGCCACTGTCGCCAGGCTTGCAGCTGGAGGCAGCGGAGGCATCAGCTCTATCAAATGCTTTCAGGGACTTGGGAGGGGTTCCTGGAGGCCCCAGACCCAGTAGAGACAGACACTGTACCTATTAGAGTGGGCATGAAACCCATGAAGAGAAGCCAAGGCCCAAAGTCTGTGCTTACACTGACTGGCCCAATGACACAAGCGCAGGGCAGAAAAAATAAAGGAGAAAAAGGAGAGCAGAATAGCTCCATGTGGTGGTTCTCAGATTTGAAGGTGCATCAAAATCACCTGGAAGGCTCGTTAAAACAGATTTATGAATTCCCCCAGATTTCTGATTCCATAGTTCTGGACAGGCAGAGAAACTGCGTTTCCCACAAGAATCCAGGTGGTGCTGATGCTGCTGGCCCAGAGATCCCACTGAGGACCAGGGGCTTGACGGTTACGAGGATGGGTTTAGGCGCAGGCGACCTGGATGTGATCTGGGTCTGCCACTTAGTAACACTGGGACCTGAGCAAGTTCTTGACCTTTCAGAACCTCAGTCTTCTCATCTGTAAAAGGGGTTAATACCTTTCTCACTGGGGTATTAAGGGGTTTCAGTGAGCTAACATTTGCAAAAAGCCAAGCACATGATAAGTTGTTAATAATATCTAGAGTTCGTTAGTAAAATACAAGAAGGAAAAGAAAAAGGATGCTCACAGGAAGGAGTGAGACAGAACTACTCGGGGCCCATGGAATTGCCCATGTGCACTAAATGGTCACCTGGCACCATCCTGGGGTTATAGAGGTCGCCTTCATGCCCAGTGTGTGCTTGAGTCTGGGCCAGCACGCACCAGCCGGCACTGTGCCCCAGCTCTCCCTGGCCCTAGGCTCCTTGACCCAATCAAGGACATAAGCTCAGTAAGACGACCTCAGCCCAGATCCCACGCCAATGCTATGATGCCACCCACCTCCCTCCCGAGGGACCGCCACATGACCTCACACCGGAATGCAGGTAGACACGCAGCCTCCCAAGGGAAAGGTCAAAGCTCCAGGGAACCCAGAGCCTTCAGGATGCCAGAGACGCCGGAAGCAGAAAGCAGGCGGCAGGGGGCACAACCTCAGAATCCAGCAGCTGTGTAAGCATCACCAGCTACAAGGAATCCCACGAGTGATGTGCACTCTGGGTGGGGGTGGGGAGGTTGGGGCATTAACAGGCTCCCTATAAACCGCCACTCCCTGGGGAGTGGGGGGCTTTCTGCAGAGAACCTCCGTGACTCTCAGCTATGACAGCAATCACCCCATGCCTAAGAGGAAGTTTCTGGTTCCAGGAACTCTGAATGGAGGAAGGGAACAGAGAGGCTTGGCACTTTAAGAGTTCCTCCTCAGTTGCATATAAAACAATAATTTGTCCTTTACGCCTAAGAGACTGGTAAACAATTAGAGAGGGGATTACCCCAAATGTCGCTGTGGTGGAGGAATCCAGGAGCCCTCGTGCCTGGCTGGAAGGGGGGGCCGTGCAGCCATGCTGGAGAGCAAGCCAGCGCTACATCACGACATTCAACGCGTACCTGCCCAACAAGCCACCCGGGAAATCTCAAAGAAACCCTCACATGGTGAACCCGGGGGTCCGTGGGAGAATGTTCATCGTTCCGTTATCTGTGTTGGCAGGGAAGGGGTTGGGGACCCCCTACGTGCCCATCGTGGGGTGAAACGTGATGGACGCACAGTGGCCTCGCGTGGGTGGACCCACAAGTGGGCCGTGAGCTGAGGGGCCTCATTAAGCCAATTCTCTCCACCTGAGGTCTAGGAAAATAAAGTTTCTTCTTCCAAAATACAGACACAGATCAGCACATTATGAAGCGGCGCAGAAACCCCAAAACCCTTTTCTGAAGAAATGACAGGCAACCTGTGGGCCATGAAAAACCCCACCCAGGCCCAGGCGGACATGGCCCGACACCGTCCCTGCCCTCCCAGCCTCCACTAAGACCCATCAGCGACCTGGGGCGTCGGCAGCCCAGCGCAGCGGGCCTGCTGGCCAGGTCGCTGGCCAACACCTCAGCATGGCCAGCCCGGCTCACGGGACAGGGCGGCAGGGGGGTCAGGAGCAGGGAGCAGAGGCTAAAGAATAGAAACGTGTCTGTGGAAACGTCCACATTTCCAGAAGGTGGGAAGAAGTGCAGCTGTAGGCAGATCTGGCCAACTGACTGCTGGGATGGGGTGGGACACGGGCTTCTGTCTGTGGGTGAGCGTGCTCACAGCCTCCAGGGAGCTCGGAGATCCACACCCGCTCTGTCTCCCAGCACCGGGCTTAAGCTCAGAAAGTGTGCAGTGAGGGGGAGAGGGGGCCGCAGAGAACACGGGCTGCCCAAGGGCACCGCAGCCTCCCCCTAACCTTGTTCCAGAGGAAAGTACTGTGTTAAGCCCTCAACTCCAAGATGGGGACACGGAAGGCAAAGTGGACCCCTGGGAGCCCCAAGGGGAGGGGAAGAGAGAGGGAATAAGATCTTGGAGTTGCTCAAAGACGTGGGCTGTTATTACCACTGGGTGAGGCATGCACCATCGCAGCAAATCCACTCAACAATCCTGCAGTAGGGGAGGAAAGCGAGGGTTAGAGACGCAAAGCAACCTTCCTAGCCACACAGCTAGTGAGAGGCAGAGCTGAGATCTGAACTGGGGTCCACAGGATGCCAATGTGTGGGCCCTTTCCACTGTGCTAGGGGCTGCGGCTCTTCCAGGTAAGCCTTCCACCTTTGCTCAGGCTGGAGAATAATGAGGAATCGGCCAGCACCAGTCCCAGGTTTGCCGAGAACCACACAGGCACGTGTGCAGCTAGCTGTCCCCAGGCAGTCCCTGGGCCTGGACCGGGGAGGGCAGCCCAGGACACTGGGTGAGAATCACGCCAGCACTCATATCGAGCCATGCGAGAAGGTCCTGGACCTTGTGGCTCCCTAGAGATACAGAATGGGCCAGGCAACTCTTTCTCCTAAGTCTCAGTTTTGGGGAGGTGGAAAGAGGGTTTGAACTCTTGTCTCTTTTGGCTTTCCAAACACAAAGCCCGTTGAGAGAGGTCATGAATAATTATAGGGGCAGCCAAGTCAGGGGGTGTGTATGCCAGGGTGTGGGCAACTGGCTTGTTTGGGCTTGGATTGGCTCGATGTCAGCAGCTTCCCTCAAGGCGGGCCACTGCCCATGCTCCTGACCCACACAGGCTCCAGGCTCCCCCTGCCAGTGACCAGGAGAAGGTAAATTCATTCATTTGTTCATTCACTCACTCATTCAGTAAATTCTTACTGAGCACTGTGTCAGGAACGGGTCACATTTTGGGCAAGTAAAGACACAGTCCCTTATTTATTCATTTTTTTAAAATTTATTTTATTTATTCTTTTTTTTTGGCTGTGTTGGGTCTTCGTTGCTGCATGCGGGCTTTCTCTAGTTGAGGCAAGCGGGGGCTACTCTTCATTGTGGTGCGCGGGCTTCTCACTGCGGTGGCTTCTCTTGTTGTGGGGCACGGGTTCCAGGCACGCAGGCTTCAGTAGTTGTAGCACACGAGCTCAGCAGTTGTGGCTCACGGACTCTAGAGCACAGGCTCAGTAGTTGTGGCGCACGGGCTTAGCTGCTCCGTGGCATGTGGGATCTTCCCGGACCAGGGCTCGAACCCGTGTCCCCTGCATTGGCAGGTGGATTCTTAACCACTGCGCCACCAGGGAAGCCCAAGACATAGTCCCTTAAATCAAGGAGCTTTTGGTCTAACAAGGATGACAAATGTTAATCAAAGACTCATATCAGTGAGTATATATTTGCAAGCTGAGCTTCAATGCATACAGGAAAAGTTCTGGAAGGCATGAGGTTAAAACGGGTCCCTAACCTGGTCCAGGGTGTGTGTGTGTGTCTGACCACTACTTTGAGGAAGTCAGTGAATTTTTAAGGCCGAGGAATTTTAATTAGATGAAGAGATTGTAAATGTGAAAGGGGGACCACAAAGTTCATCATCCAAACCGGGGCACTTGAAAATAAAGGGAGGCACTATTAATAAATGCATCAGAACAACAGGTGCAAACCGAGATGGACAGTACCCAATGCACGTGTGTGGGGTCCGGGATGGTCAGGAGGGTGGGGCTGCCCAAGCAGAGGAAAGAAAATATCAGAGGCCCCAGGGGTCAGTGACGAAGTCCTGCTCAAGCCACTGGAAAATGGCCACTGGGGCTGATGCAGGAGGAGAAGAGTGGGGTGCCAGAGGTCAGCATTACCGCAGGGGCATGGGGTCCCATAGGATGTTAGGACGGTGTCTCCTGAGAACGGGAGAAGTTTTATTTGATTTCAGCTGAGGGTTGAGGGGTGGGGGTAGGGTGGGTGCAGGAATCAGGTGCTAGTTTACACATAATTACACCTGCATCTTGGAAAGAGACTCCTAATTGCACCGTGACAAGCAGATCAGAGATGGGCCAGAATGGCAGCGGAGACCAGTCAGAGGGCCATGCAAAGGTCCAGGCAAGAGACAAAGGTGGCTTAGACCAGGGAGGTGGTGGCGGGGACAGAGAAGTGGGTGGATACAAGAGATACTCAGGGAGGGAGGGAGGGATCAGAGGTCACACCCAGGTTTTGGACCCGAGCCAACCGAGGAAGGAGGTATGGGTGAAGGTGCCATCCACTGAAACGCGGCTCCCTGCCCGCCAGACACCTACAGCACTCACCACAGTTACAGAAGAAGGCCCACAGTCCTCAGCCTGACAATCTAATTTGAAGGTCAGCGCAGAAGGACTTCAGAGGCCAGGGATGCCCTCCCCAGCTCACTCTCCCAAGTGCTCTGTCAGTATTAACACAATTAATCCCCCCAGCCACCTATGAGGTAGGTGCTATCATTAATCCCATTCTACAGAGGAGAAAAGTGAGACATAGAGACGCTCACAAGGTCACATCAAACAGTAGCCAGAGGCTTGGCCACGCCCGTTCCTCTCTCCCCACACACGCCGCCTTCCACCATCTGAGCAAGGGAGCCAGCCCTGCGTGTGCTTCTAGAAGGCTTCCCAGACCTAATCATAAAAGGCGGGGGGGCTTCCCTGGTGGCGCAGTGGTTGAGAGTCTGCCTGCCAATGCAGGGGACACGGGTTCGGGCCCTGGTCTGGGAAGATCCCACATGCCGCGGAGCGACTAGGCCCGTGAGCCACAACTACTGAGCCTGCGCGTCTGGAGCCTGTGCTCCGCAACGGGAGAGGCCGCGATAGTGAGAGGCCCGCGCACTGCGATGAGGAGTGGCCCCCGCTTGCCGCAACTAGAGAAAGCCCTCGCACAGAAACGAAGACCCAACACAGCCATAAATAAATAAATAAATAAATAAATAAAATTTAAAAATAATAATAATAATAATTAAAAAAAAAAAAAAAAAAGGCGGTGAAGGGAGGGAGAAGCAGACCTACCTGCACAAAGGACTTCCAGGACTCCACCAACAGCCCCGGGAAGGTGTTCCGGCACCTGGCCCAGGCCACCCCCTAACCTCCTTATACCTGCTGACTCCCAGTGGCTCTGGGACAAAGCCCATGCTCCTCATGCTCACCTGGGCCCTGATTTTCAGAAGGCACACCTGGGGAAGTATCTTGGTGGGGGAAGGGCTCCAGCCCAACACCCTACACCCCTGTCCCTGTGGCTGGTCTCTAGGCCTCCCTCAAGGGGCATCAGAAGGGCACCACTGGTGCTCCTCTGCCACAACTGCAGCCTTGTTACTCACCTCCTTCCGGTCACCCCGTTTCTCTCCATCCCCCACCTTTTCCATGCTTTACTAGAATGTCTGCAGGCACCATGGACACACAGCACTGGGAGATCTGAGTTCTAATTCTGTTTCCGCCATGAGGGAACCAGTGGCTCAGACCACCACCACCTCGGGTCTGTCCCTTAAACTTCACCATCTCACCTATAAAGTCTCCCATTTACCTGCCTCAGACCTGCCTCAGTGGCCTCTTGTGAAGATCAAATGATACAGCCACCGGGAGGGCAATCTGAGGGAGGCGAGTTCTCCCAAGTTGGCCTACTGATAAAACATGATGAAAATACAGACCCCAACCCGACAATCGTCATTCTGGTTCAGAAGTTCTAGGGTGGGGGCCGAGAATCGGTATTTAACAAGTCACAAGTACTCAGATGAATCCTAGAATCAGGCGAGTTTGGGCAACTCTGGGCTGTGGAAACAAACAGGAAGTCTTTACGACGTTGCCTTCTGGGTAGAGAAGGGAAAGAAGAGTTTGTGAAAGGGCTCCTTGGCTTTGGGCTCGCTTCCAAGATAACAAGCCCTGCCCCCGCTCAGGGAGCCCACCAGGTGCAGGACACCATCATCTCGTTAGTCCTGGCAGTGATCCCGCAAGACAGATTTGCCTTCTTTTTATAGATGAGGAAACTGAGGCTCAGAAGGAGGACCTGTTCAAGGACACAGCTAGTAAGATGGCAGAGCTTCCCCCCACCCCAGAACTGGCAGCTCCGAGGCCGGGCTTTTCCCAACACCCCGAAGCCTCTGCAGGATGGACTCTCCTGCAGGGAGGGGCAGAAAGGAGCCAGCAGCTCCAAGCGGGATTCGCAATCCTGTTCCCTCCCCAGAGCCTAGACAGGACCCACGCATGGGTGGTCCCAGCCATCCTATCCTGCAGGAGAAAGGAGAGCTCTACTGCATGGCGATGGAGGCTGCAATTTCCTGTCCTCAAATATGAGGGAGACAGGGGTCCTGGAGCCTGCAATCTACAAAGGTAGGTAGGACCCCCCTAAGAAACAGTCATACAGCAACCACGGCAGGGGCAGATCTGAGCCAGACCTCCTGATGCTGGGGAGCGGGGCTCCAAGGAGGTCTGGCAGGGAAGGGTGCTGAGATCAGAAGACATGTCACATCTGGAATGAAGCCCAAGGTACCCCGGACCCCTTCTTCCCCCCAACACACAATCCCTGCTCAGCGAGCAGCAGCCGGCCCCACGGAGGGTTCCGAGCAACTGTGGACTCCCTGGAGAGGAAGTAGTTTCCTCCTGCAGAGGAAAATGCCACCACCCAGCCAGACAGCATCACACGGCGCCTTCCTTCTCTCACCCAGCCTCTCCAGGGACCAGACAACTGAGAAGCAGAGGGAAAGCGCCATGGCCATCCTAAAACCTCGCCTTCCTGCAGAGTCCTCACCCAGGCCTGGCAGCTGATGACGTCTCTCCCACTTAGAGGGCACAACAGTGACACAGCTGACATTTAGTGACACTTACCAAGCACTTTGTACTGATTATCACATTTACTCTTCACAAGAGGTAGATTTTTTTTTTTTTTTTAATTTATTTATTTTGGCTGTGTTGGGTCTTCGTTGCTGCATGCGGGCTTTCTCTAGTTGCAGCGAGCGGGGGCTACTCTTCGTTGAGGTGCACAGCCTTCTCATTGCGGTGGCTTCTCGTTGCGTAGCACGGGCTCTAGGCGCGCAGGCTTCAGTAGTTGCAGCATGCGGGCTTCGGTAGTTGTGGTTCGCGGGCTCTAGAGCGCAGGCTCAGTAGTTGTGGAGCACAGGCTTAGTTGCTCCACGGCATGTGGGATCTTCCCGGATCAGGGCTCGAACCCGTGTCCCCTGCATTGGCAGGTGGATTCTTAACCACTGTGCCATCAGGGAAACCCTAAGAGGTAGATTTTGATCCCCATTTTAGAGATGGAAAAACTGAGGCTCCGGAAGGTTAAGTAACTCAGCTGGCAAAGAGCAGGCCTCAAATCCCAAACCAGGAGTTCCCTAACCAAATTCCAAATTCTTTCCACTTTCTCTTTCTCTCACTGAGCATCCACTAAGTATAGTGCACTAGACCAGTGACTACTAGAACAAGAGAGGGCCCAGCTCTCAGGAAGCCATGGCCAAGCTGACAGATAACTACACACCCCACCAGTGAAACACAGACTGAGCACCCAGGGGAACGATACACAGATCCCTGCAGGGGGCAGGTATGCGGCACGTGGTGGAGGTCCATTCCAGACGGCAGGCAGCAACCAGTTTGCTCTGCGGTGTGAGCATATTTGGGGGCCTGACTTGAGATAGTGGTCGACTGTGGGTAGAGCAGGCAGCAGGAGAGGAAAGCCTGCTCTGTTAGCAAGAAATAGACCTTTTCTCCAAAGGCAGCTAGGAAGTGTTGCATGAGTCTCTGGTACTCCCCGGCCAGCAATCGTTCACACACTAACCCTCTGGGAGAGAAATGGCCTGGGGCAGGAAGAACTGGGGGGAAAAAAAAAAAAGCGAATGGGGAGAGTGGGGCCAGTTGGCTCTGGGGTCCCCGTTCCACCCCAGGGCACCCAAGAGACTACAGCCCCCTTCCCCACATCTGCAGCAGCAGGGATAGGAACCTGGCCCAAAAAGGCCCTTCTTCACCAGGAGATGCCGGAGCTTCACACTAGCTCAGCAGCTCCAAACCTCCCTAGTGCTGCAGCCAGCCCCGGACACGGTACACAAAGGAGACCCAGCTGGCCAGCCCGCCCACCTCTGCCGACAGCTACCATGGCAGACCAGCGGGCCAGGGACCTAGACCTGGGGGAAAAGGAAGGAGGGCGGGGTCGGGGGGGAGGGGGCGGGTGCCCAGGGCGCTGTGCTGACCTATCAACCCTGCCATGGGGGCTCAAAGAGCCTGAGAGTTGCAAACAGTAATTACATAAAATTTAGCAATTCCATTTCTGGGTATATACAGAAAAGAAATGAAAGCAAGGACTTGAACAGGTATTTGCACACCCATGTTCACAGCAGCATGATTCACAATAGCCAAAAGGTGGAAGCAACCCAAATATTCATCAACAGATGCATGGGTAAACAAAATATGGCACGTACATGCAACGGCATATTAGTCAGCCTTAAAGAGGAAGGAAATGCGGACACACACCACAGCGGGGATGAACATTACAGACATTATGCTGAGTGAAATAAGCCTGACATGAAAGGACAAATGCTCTCTGATTCCACTTTAATGAGGTCCCTAAAGCAGTCAAGTTCACAGAGAAGAAAGTAGAATGGTGGTGGCCAGGGGCTGGGGGAGGAACAATGGGGAGAGCTATTGTTTGATGGTACAGTTTCAGTTTTGCAAAATGAAAAAGTTCTGGAGATGGATGGTGGTGATGGTTACACAACAAGGTGAATGTAACTATTGCCACTGAACTGTCCACTTAAAGGTGGTCAGAATGGTAAATTTTATGCTATGTATATTTTACCACAATTAAATAAATAATATATAAATTAAATACAAAATCTTATGTGTGGCATAGAAGAATAACCATGTCACCTGTGGGGAATTGTTTTTTTGTTTTGTTTTTTTACCATGAGCATGTCTTACTTTCATAATAAAACCAAAAAAGAGATTGAGACTTATAAGGCAAAAACATTCCAGATCACGACGCATGAGGGGGTTTAACAACTCCCAGTTCTTAGAATGGGACAATGCTGTCACTGGACTCCTCCCTTGCTGCCACCACCAGCCTGCCCTGCAGAGGACCACAAGAAACGCCCTCCCAAAGGCAGTAAGGCAGACTTGGGGTGGGGGACAGCGGTACTGTCGCCCGGCCCTCCTCCGCCCTTCATGAAACCGGCAGGAGGGAAGTGCCCCCGACCCAGGGCCAGAGGCGGTGGGAGGGTTGGGGGCCCCTCCCTGGGCTCTGACTCCAGGGTGACTCCAGCTCTGGTTTCCCCGCGAGGAAATGAGCCCGCCCGCCCTTTTTCCCCTTCCAGGACAGCACAAGGGAATGACGTGGCCCATCCCTGCATGCCCCGGCCTCTCCCCAGTCAGCTCTGGTGAAACCACCCTCCCCAGTGGGGAGGAAGGTAGAGCGAAGAGGGAGGCAGACGAAATGGCTCGTCTGCCCGACTGAGGAAGACACGGGATGGGGAGGCCAGCGGACGCTCAACTCCCTCCACGAACACACCAGGCTCGGGCTCCAGTCCTGTGCTCCCACTGACCAGCCGTGTGGCCTTGCCTCAGTTTCCTTACCTGTAACTTGCAGGGGATGGACCCTTTGCTATCGAAGGCTCCTTTCGGCTCTGAAACTCTAGACTTCCCTGAAAGCTGGGTGATGTGCTGGGGCTGGAGAAGACAAGACCCAGCCTTGGAACAGGACAGCTTCAGAACAGATGCGCAGAAGGAAGCACAATGATTCTAACTGGAACACCAGCGCCTCCACCCTCAGGCCAAGCCGCCCACTCATCCATTCATTTAATTTTTTCTGAGCTCTTCTTCCCCTGAGCCAGGGACCATGCCAGGGCTGGAAAACGGTGGTGAGTCAGCCAGCCTTCGAGGCGCTCACAGCCTTGTGAATGTTGCCACCAAATTTCAAGACTGGCCATCACAAGCTCTGTCCCCAAAGCCGGCCCTTTGAGGAAGCAGAGCCTGGAAGAGTAACAGCAGGCAGAAGGGGAAGCCATACCGGGCCCTGAAAAGAGCACTGAACCAAACTGGGAGTCAGCAAAGTCTGGTTCGAATCCCGAGTCTACCACCGACTCTCTGACCTTGGACAAGCTTCTTCAGCCCTCTGGGCCTCAAGTTCCTCATCTGTCAAGAAGGGACTGGATCTGGTCTCTGCAGGACCTTCCAGCTCTGACAACCGGGGCCTCCTGGACGCAAGCCCTCAATCCCGGAATCACGGCCGGGAGGCCTGCGGGAGCCAGAGCACTGCTGACCCATCGGGGACCCTCAGACGCCAGACAAGCCGAGCTGACAGCTGGCCAACTCCACGAACTCCGCAGCTCCGCCCGCAAAGCCCAGCTGCTGGAAGCAAATGCCTGCTTTAACCTCAGGGATAAAATGGATGTCGAAGTTTTCTCAAAGTTGGAACCATATATCTTGGGATGGGGTCGGAGGACCAGAAGGAAGCTCTGTGCATTCCCTGTGCCCCACTGCCTAGTACGGGAAAGTGGAGCCCCTCTCGCCCCATCTCTGCCGGATTTGAACCATAAACACAGCCCTTTTCTGAAGGGAAGGACTTAACACAAACCAGATGCAGTAAGGGACTTTCCCCCACCCCCTCCTGGCCCTAAAATTAAACATTCAGTGTCCCTTACTGCCAAAATTCACTTGAAGGCCAAGCCTTAAGGAGCCAGCACCTCCGGTTCTCACCCTCACACGCTCTCAATCACACCCCCTCTTAAACAAAATGTCAAGGTCTCCGAATGGAAAATGGGGATGGGCGGCCTCCCAGCAGCGCCCGGCACCCCTGCAGGCCAGGGAAAGATTTAAAAGGAGAGATCACCGGGGAAGGAACACTGATCCCCACCGCCAACCCAAAAGGCACCAAAGGGCAGCCTCCCAGGAGTGGACCCTGAGCAGGGGATTTGCCCCTGGGGAGGGCACGGGTGGGGCTCTGCAGAGCCCTGGAAGAGTTCGTTTCCTGGACTTCAGTTCCCAAGTCTCTAGAAATGGGGGGAGTCACAGGCATTTATTTAAAGAACTCTGATCTCAGTCAAAGCGGTGAGGACCTGGATAGAACCCATCTTAGGAGAACTGGACTCTTCTTGCTGGGCTTTACAGGCTCCCCGGCTGCCAGGCTGGTTGCTCTACTGGTCCTGAAAGCTCTCCTGGTCCCACAGATCCTTCCAACTCCGGCTGAAGGCCCAGACCATCCACCCACGTGCCCCCTCCCCTCCCCACGGCCCCTGGCCGTGCTAGGGCCAAGCCTCAACACCCAGCACTAATCAGCTTGCCCAGCACATTTTGTCTCCCCAGGGAGAAGAAACCTCCCCCTGAGCTCTCAGGCTCAGGGGACCCCGTCTTACCCCCTCTGTGTGCTCCATGGGGCTCAGCAGTGCACAGCACACACCTAAGTGCTCAGAACGGACAGTTAAATCTCACTGAGCTGCCATTCCTCAAGAAAAAGGACAGGTGACAGCAGGAAAACATTTGAAGCAGGATGTTGCCTCAGATAGCAATTCTCTGACTTGCTATAAAATCTGAGTACTATTTTTTTTTTTTAAGTATTTAATCCTACAACTTCAACACAGCCATTTTCACTTTTGTACGTTATCTTCCTGTTTACATGGGTTTTACAGTTGCAACCGATTATAATGTACATGCTACATAAAGTTCTCCTACTTTCAACAGTCTGTTGAACATTTCATTCCTGTGTAATCTTCCTAAATGTCATTTAAAGGCTGTAAATATGTTCCACCACTGTCACGTGTCAGGACGGTTTGTTAAATTCCTCCCCTGACGTTAGTGAGACACAGAAGCCTTCCTTTTGCTCCTATGGAGAGCACAGAGAATATTCTGAAGCATTTCTTTGTTTCAGTTGGACAGTTTCCTCAGGACACTAT
This sequence comes from Balaenoptera borealis, assembly GCF_965194805.1. Classification (NCBI taxonomy): domain Eukaryota; kingdom Metazoa; phylum Chordata; class Mammalia; order Artiodactyla; family Balaenopteridae; genus Balaenoptera; species Balaenoptera borealis. The sequence goes on along the minus strand of NC_138866.1, from coordinate 32,727,156 downwards.
CCTGGGGGTGGAATTACCCAGCCCAAGGGTAAGAACATTTCCATAGTTTTTGCTACATAAACCAGCCAGATACTAACCCAGGCTGCACCAATCCTCAAGGCCTTCAGAAAAGAGCGCAAGCATTTATTTGACCAGAAACTTGCCCTGATCGGATTTTATTTTTACCTTTTTCAAGTTAAGTTGTACTGACTGGAAGAGTTCATCTTCTCTGGGCCTCCAGGTTCAGCGCTCTGGAGATCCTTTTTCTAAAATCTTACCTCCTCTATAGCCATCCTTCTTGTAACCCTAGTCTACTCTGACATCAGCAGACCTGTTGTGGCTCCCTTGACGCCTTCCCTACCAGACTCAATGCCCCCCCATTTCTGAGGCCCCTGATCCCCTTCTACGCCATGACCTCCACAGCGCCACATCTCCCCTGCAGAACTCCCACTAGGCAGAGAGGCTGCCAGAGGGTTTCTTGACCTAGAACCCCCGAGAGGACCCCTAGTGGTGTGGAGTCATTAGGGAATTGCCTGTTGAGCTCAGTCCTACAGGCCTTCTAGCTTCCTGCTGCTGGGACCCCTGTCTCAAGGGGGCAGTTTGAGTCCGTGCCAGCAAAACACACTGCTGCTGGCAGACCCGCAGGCTGAAACAATCCAGGGCCGTAACGGTGAGGAGGCGTTCACACAGTCTAGGGCCAACCCAAACTCCTCTTGTCACGCTGTCTGGATGAAAGCTAGAACCCAGACAACAGCCCACAGTCAGAATTTGGCTCAACTGAGTGTAGAGGACCAGAGGTCACTAAGGTGGGACAAGGAGAGGAGCCAGGCAAGGCAGGATACACAACACTGAAAAGCCCTCCCTCCACAGGAAACCAAACAACAGAGCTGGCAGGTCACTGCAGGACATAGATGTTTGTGCTCAGTGGCAAGGCGGGCCCTGAGCAGGCCCGGAGGGACCGGAGGGCAGGATGGGCCGCCTGTCTGATACAGACACCCTTCCACATGCCCGGGATGAGAAAAGTGGCTTCCACCATTATCACTGCAATACTGCTTTAACACAGCCTTGCAGATAGTCGACTGGCCCACCTGCTCCAAAGCCAAAAACAATCACAGTCAGAGAAGCAAGAGGAGATTTTCTTTCCTTTCTTTCCTTTCCTCTATTAATATTCCCCCTCTGGGTCTGGGGTCCAAAAGAGATGCTTGGCTCACATTTTGTAGAGCTAGTGAATTTGTGGTCTAAGTCTACAAGGAGACGAAGCATCACCAGGATGTCCCAGAGGAGGAGTGAATGAGAATGAAGGAGTTGAGTTTGTTTAGCTGAACTCCTGCCATTCAGACTGAAGCAACAATATTCCCAGGTAATCCTTCACAGAGGTCCCTAGTGTTACCTAAAAATTAAGGCGGGAGCTTGCTAGAAATGCAGATTCCTGGGTTCTGAGCCCAGTGTACTTGGTTCAGCAGGTCTAGGCAACGCCCAGGAAGCTACAATTTTTACATGAACTCTAGGTGGTCCGTGGACCACCCTTTAAGGAATACAGCCTTGGAGTGAAACTCTCCACTTGGGTGGCAGAGGGTGGATGTGCCCTCAGGAACCAGAATACCTACAGGGAAGCCGTGGTCACCTGGAGTCGGTGGTCATTTAATAAGGTGTAAGGAGGAGGCCTTAATTGCTACTTGCCTCCACTCCTCACAGCAAAGAAACCTCTCCTTCACAGAGCAAAGCACAAGTCACGGCCTCCTCAGGAGTCCCTCTCTCCCTCCAATTACCATGAATTGTAACTGGACCAGCCTTGACAGTTCAGGTGGTTTCCTGGGTGGGGAGAGGCAAAGAGGGTAGAGTGTCTAACAAACCAGACAGAACAAATCAACCCCAGCCTTTCCACATGGCCGCAAGCTGGAGAGCCTTACAAGGCTCCAACAGGGAGCTCTTTACCCAAACAACTAGAACAGTAGCTGAGACATTCTGATGGCTTCACCCTTCAGGGCCCCCAAGGAAATGTCTCAACACGAAAATTCTCTGTGGTGAATCCCATGGTTCCAAAGTTCTGATCATCCACAGCCCCCGGACCTTGGAAAACTGTCCCCAACTGTGTCAGATGGGCTGGCCATAGGACAGACAGCACTAGGAACATCAAGCGTCCTCTAGGTACACCTGCTAGAGGCCTGAGAGTCCCACACGTGGGTAACTCTAACATGCCATCATTTAAGCATCACTTCTTCCTCCCCCAAGAGACATCTATGAGCCTCCAGCTATGGTCCCTGCCCAAATCCCACCCAACTCAAGGGGAGGGCCAGAGTTGTAGGGAAAAGGAAGCTTCTGTGCACCACCTCCTCCATACTGAAAATAACACAATCATCCAGGTGTGTCCTACTGTATGCACTGTACCAGGCACCCCCAGTATAATCACCCATTTTGGCATTTGAAGCCACCTAAGAAATCGTTAGTCAGCTCTTAGAGTTCTTAGGAACTGACGCATCCATCCTTACTTGAAGTCAAGTCATATCATGAACAGACCTTCTTCGTCCTCTCACTCCAGCATCTGGGGAATTCAGAGCAGATGCGTAACTGCTCGGGTGACAGAAGTATCACTGTGGGTTGGAGGTGTCAGCAAGCCTCAGCCCAGCACCAGCACCCTAACCAAGAGTTCAGCAAGGGCCCGTCCAGATCAGGAAGTGGTCTCCCCTGCCTGGAGGCTTCCTCCTGAAGACAAGCGGTAGAGGAGAGGGTCACCTGGACCACGGGCTGCTCGGTTCAGAGAAGTGAGAACCAGCACAGAGACGGCAGGCGTAGGTTCTCACTTACGACTCGTCCTACTTCCCTTCAATTTCACCAAAGACCCTGGCTCTTCTGACGAGCCTCACAGACAGACAGGAACTTGGGGAATGCGGTCAGGAGCCAGGGCTGGGCAGAATCTTCTCAGACACAGATTCTACTTTTTTTTTTTTTTAATTTATTTATTTTTGCCTGCGCTGGGTCTTCGTTGCTGCATGCGGCTTTCTCTAGTTGTGGTGAGCGGGGGCTACTCTTGTTGTGGAGCATGGGCTTTAGGCGTGCTGGCTTCAGTAGTTGTGGCTCACGGGCTCAGTAGTTGTGGCTCGCGGACTCTAGAGCCCAGGCTCAGTAGTTGTGGCACAGGGGCTCAGCTGCTCCGCGACATGTGGGGTCTTCCCAGACCAGGGCCAGAAGCCGTGTCCCCTGCATGGGCAGGCAGATTCTTAACCACTATGCCACCAGGGAAGCCCTCAGATTCTACTTCTTGACCGCCTGTCCCACTGGCACTCATCAGCTGTACCCCACCCCCAGCCCTTAGATCTCACCTGGTATGTGGTAGCTACTGAGGAATCTGCTAAGTTGCCACTAGGTGATAATATTTCACATTTTCCATCCAAATATCTAAATCCTGACAGTTTCCAAGCCATCTTCTTATGTATCTAGCACTAGATGAAAATGTTATGAAGGTCTTTAGAACCTTAGAAATGTAAGTCCACAGCCAGACAGGCCAATGGCTGAAAAGATATTTTGGGTCAGAGGAAAATCAGGCACCCCCCTGCCAGGTAGGGGCGCCTAGGGACAGCCATTAAAGGAGGGACTGTCCCAGCTCAAACTCCTGCCTGACAAGAGGTAACAGGTTCACCACAGCAGACCATCAAAAGACACACCTCCATGCTCTCAGGTGGTAGAATTTCAGGCAATCCTTATTTTCTTCTTTGTATTTTGCTGTATTTTCCAAATCCACCACAATAAAAATTACTTTCCTTTTTAATTAGTTTTAAAAAATAGGTTGAGTGTGCAATCTATAAAAATTTTAAATCGCTATGTTGTACACCTGAAACTAATATAATATTGTAAATCAACTATACTTCAATAAAAAATAGGTTGTGTATTGCTGGTGGCACACTAAGCTAGTCTGCCTTTTATTTTATTTTTTTAAATTTTTATTAGTCTGCCTTGTAAAGGCAACTGATTAATATGTAAAAGGACGTATAGAAACGATCATCTCCTTTGACTGATTAACTCAGCTCCTAGATATTATCCTAAAATGCAGGAAAATGTCCACATGAAAGGAATATTTATAGAGGAATTATCTATGAGTGCTCAAAACTGGAAACCATGGGGCTTTCCTGGTGGTGCAGTGATTAAGAATCCTCCTGCCGGGCTTCCCTGGTGGCGCAGCGGTTGAGAGTCTGCCTGCCAATGCAGGAGACACGGGTTCGAGCCCTGGCCTGGGAGGATCCCACATGCCGCGGAGCAACTAGGCCCGTGAGCCACAACTGCTGAGCCTGCGCGTCTGGAGCTTGTGCTCGGCAACAAGAGAGGCCGCGACAGTGAGAGGCCCGCGCACCGCGATGAAGAGTGGCCCCCGCTTGCCACAACTAGAGAAAGCCCTCGCACAGAAACGAAGACCCAACACAGCCAAAAATAAATATAAATAAATAAAAATTTAAAAGATGGCATATTTAAAAAAAAAAAAAAAAAGAATCCTCCTGCCAATGCAGGGGACATGGGTTTGAGCCCTGGTCCGGGAAGATCCCACATGCCATGGAGCAACTAAGCCCATGCGCCACAACTACTGAGCCTGCACTCTAGAGCCCGCAAGCCACAACTACTGAAGCCCGCGTGCCTAGAGCCCGTGCTGTGCAACATGAGAAGCCACTGCAATGAGAAGTCCATGCACAGCAATGAAGACCCAACACAGCCAAAACTAAATAAATTAATTAATTTAAAAAAAAAAACTGGAAACCATGAACATGTCCAATAATGGGAGAATTAAAAGGAGACGTATGGCTGAGGAGTGGGGCAGCCAGTAGAGGTCCACGCCCACGCCCACGCCCAGGCCCAGGCCCAGCCCCAACTGGACGGTCTCCTCCCTCCTCTGTGGCAAAGAGCCTGGGGCCAGGAGCACCTTGTTGAGATGCACAGCAGACCCCCAAGTGCTTCCAAAGACAGCTCTGGCCTTGACAGCTTTCCTGTGAAGAGGTGATATAGGCCAAACTCTCATTTTCTTAACGAAATAGCAGCTTTGGCCCTCATGTGCCCAGCACTGAAAGCAAAAGTTCTCATCTCAGTAAAGGCCTCAGGAAAACTCTGCACACAGGAGTCCACACAGATCGCCCTCCGGCTCCTGTCAGACAACTGCATGTAAGTCTCCAGGAAACGCTGACAAGCATCTCCAAGGACTGGGGCCTCGCTCAGGCTGCACCTCCAGAAACAGTAGAACAAGATTTCATTCTTCAGCTCCCCACAGAAATGCCTTCACACCAGTGTGATTTAACATCATGCCTTTGGCTCTACTGGGGTTGATTTAAGAACCAATATACAAAAAAGGTCTCTATGTTCCATGAAACTAACACTGATGGCACCATCCACCACACTGCTCTCCTAAAATGGAAGAACCCTTGGTGTTCAGTGCTTACACAGAAAGGCAAAGTGTCTCTTTCCAATGAACTGGTACGCTTCCCTTTACTAGGAAATAACAGATGTGAATTCTAATTTCTTCTTTTGTTTTGTCTGACGGGAAGCTCAAAACTAGGGTCAGTGCTGACTTACAAAAACAAACCTTTTTTTTTTTTTTTTTTTTTTTTAGTATTTATTTATTTAGCCGCATTGGGTCTTAGTTGCCACACCCAGGCTCTTCGCTGCAGCGCGCAGGCTCTAGAGCACGCAGGCTTGGTTGCCGCATGGCATGGGGGATCTTAGTTCCCCGACCAGGGATCACACCTGCGTTCCCTGCATTGGAAGGCGGATTCTTAACCACTGGACCACCGGGGAAGTCCCAAGACAAACCTCTTTTAACACTGTTTTCTCAATTACCTCACCCCACCACCATCACCCTGACAAAGCTCTGGGTCTTCTAACTTTAATTTAAAACTCTGTTTTACATGAGCCTTTTAACGTATCTCCTCAAACGTTTTTTGGAAAGAGGCAGGAAAATACAAATAAATATTTATTCATGAAAAAATCCCTACACTTTCTCCAGGGAAGGAACATAAAGGCTATGAGGCTATATAAGAAAAACTATCTTTGATAAAATGCCAAGTGGGGAAATATAAAAGCAAACTAAATTGTAGATCCACTGTGATTACCACTATCAAAATAATACAAGCAGGAGGATTAAAAAAAAAAATAGGTTTTTGAAAATATAAGTAGTTGTGTTTAGGTGAAAGGGTTAAAACGGTCATTTCCTCAAACCTCCGAAGTTGTTTACCTTCTCAAAAGGAAACAGAGGCCCATGTAGGTGAAACAAGTAGGCAAGCCAGAAACTAGGAAAGCAGAGTTCCCTTGGCCTTTCCAGTGTCATCCCCAGTCTGCCACACCAGGAGGGAGAGAACAGGTTAGGGCCCTCATCTGGATCCTTAGAGACTGGAATCCAGTGGATGATGGTCTACATTTCACAGGGTCTTGAGGAAGATGCTTGGTGCCCTGAAATCACAGTTGCTTGAGATTCTGGCCATCCCCTGGCAGTCAGTGGACATGCTCTGCGCACTCCCTCACAAGAACAACAAATTGCACACATGGTGGGTGGAGAGGAAGGAGATGAGCCACAACCCCGGACCTCCAAATACCTAGGACTTGATTGGCAAACCAGTGACCCCTCAGCCTTCCAGTGTCAGATCAAATGCCGCTCCCTCCCAGAAGTTTTCCTCATCCACCCTCAGAAACCAGCCCACACCTGACCAATACACATTCATGAACAGTCTGAACTTCTTCAAAAGCCTCAGCACACTTGAAATCACAGCATCCGTCCAGCCTACGGGACTGCAGGCCCCAGGCCCAGCACAGGTGTAGTTGTTGCCCCATCGATGTGAGCTGAGTGGCCTGCAGAGAGCATAGTTCAGCCCTGCTGAGCGCCATGGTTTGGCCAACTGGACTAGAGGCTTCCTCCTGCCTCTACCGGAGTCAGGCTCCCCAGGGCCACCAGAATGGTGGGTGGCTTCCTCTACTGCCCCCGTCTCGTCTCTAGTGACAACAGCCCACATCAGGCAGAGAAGTATCAGTGGTCCGAGGAGGGGCAGAGGCAGGGTCTGCCACTCAACTTCCTGCCCAGCCCTGGATAGCAAGCAGGACTTCCGAGCAGCCTGACTCATCACCTTGCAGGTGGAGTGAGCTCATTCCCTTCCAGGGCATCCTTGGAACTGGAAACCCACAGCAGAGATGGTTCCCATGGCAACAGGCCAGCACCTCCTCCATGGCTGCCTTCCTTGGAGCACCATTCGCCTGTGCCCACGGGTCACTTAACCCACTCTCCCCCAGCTTTTAGTCTTAGAACCCAGAGTGAGGAGGGGCATTGAAGGCCCAGTGTCCCCCCTCCCTCCACGTCCCTCCCATCTCATTTGTTTTTGGGTTAGTTGAATACCTCAACTACAAGGTTTTTTTAATTTTGTTTTGTCTTTTTGTTTTTTGGCTGCGCCGCACGGCTTGCAGGATCTTAGCTCCCCGACCAGGGACTGAACCCAGGCCCTTGGCAGTGAAAGCGCAGAGTCCTAATCACTGGACCACCAGGGAATTCCCCCATTGCCGTTTCACTATCTCAGGTCTACCTAATCACATTCAAGACCAGGAAACTCCCAACCTAACAGTTCATTCCTTCTTTGGAAAGTCTGACTATTAGAAATTCTGAGCTAGACTTCATTTCCACTCAAGCTCCCCCAAGGCCTGCTTCTCCGAGCCCTTGGGGCCACCGAACACAGCAAGTCCAACACAGCCACTCTTCCAGCCTGGAGCTTCTCCCAACAGCCAGGTTCCTTCAAATATTCCTCTGCCGCAGTTCCCACCCTTCCCCAGACTCCACAGGGGATTATGTTGGTCTCTAATCCTCTCAGTGTGCAGTGTGCAGTTCAGACAGGCCCAGAGCCTGCTACTGCCCCACAGTCCAACTCCCCCTGGACTCACTGTCACCCACCCTCGGGCCTCTTCCTCTCCGCCCCTCCCCGCCCCTCCTTCACACTCATCCCCGGCCTCTCCCTTCCCAGAACTTGACACTCACTGTCTCAAGCCTTTGGTCACACACGGCCTGGCACGCCTGGCCCACTCTTCGCCACCACCCCCCTTGCCTGACTCACTCTGACATACTCTAGATTTAAATTTTAGCTCACATTATCACCTCCTCCAGGAGGTCTTACACCAGTCTCCTCCAAGGTGGCCTGGGGCCTACCTTGGGCTCCCTTCACTATATGGACTGTGACATCTTTGAACATGACAGGGAAATGCTAGTTCATGGGTCTCTCCCCCACTGGCCTCTTCAGAGGCAGACATCCTGCATCATCTGGCCCTAATCTGAAAAGAGTGAGTGCTTAATATTTCTTAAATCTGGGTGGCAAGCGCCTGGGTATTTGTTTTACTATTCTGTACTTTTTAAACATTTGAATGTTTAAAAGAGATCCACAATAAATGTGAACTGAGTGGATGAACTATCGTTGGCTGCAATGCCTTTAGCCCCAGCGTACATGTTTGAGCATCTCATGGATCTGCTGAACTCATCCTTCAGAAACTTTCCTCCCACCCTGGGGCTGGAGCCCAATGCAACCTGGTCCAGTTATCAAGTGTAGTCAGGTCGAACCTTCAAATAAGCACCTGCAGCGTGCCTGGCACAGTGGCGTCACGAGGGCACCATTTCATCTCCATTTGTCCTTTTCCACTTGAGAAGGTCTTAGCAGTTCATCCTAGCATGCTAATCTCACTGTAAAGTATCCCAGATGGCTACATACGACAGACAGGTTCCGCTGCTAATTGTTGAAGCTGGGTAATGGGTACATGGGGATTCATTATACTACTCTCTACTCCTGTGCTTGAATTTTCCATAATAAGTTTTTTTTTTAATTCATTCATTCATGCAACTAACATTCCTTAAGTGCCTACCACATGCCAGGCATCATGGATAAAGAGAAATAAGAAACAACCCCTGCCCCCCACTTGTATGAATTGATAACTTTATTATTCTAAATTATTTGCTATCTTATCCCTCCCTGGGAGTTAAACACCTAATGTCACTTATGACAGGAAGCCGGGGAGACCTCCCAAAGGAACAAATAGCTAATGAGGGGTTTCTGGGCTCTGTGTCTCCTGGGCTTTTCTTCCCAGGCTTGCCGACTCCATCTGCACTTGAAGTCTCCCCATACACAGCGCTCCCCCCATTCAGTAAGTGGCTGCAGGAGCCCCAGGGTGGGCCTCAGGGCTGCTGCCCATCTCACACCCCCATAGGAGCCCATGCCAAGATCCCTGCAACTTAAAGGCAACTTCCTCTCAAAGGGCAGGATCCAAATGCCCTACATTCTATCATTGCAACTTTTCCTAGAGCCTACTCAGTATCCGGTGCTAGGCCAGCTTTGGGGATAGAAATAGAAGCCATAAGGAGGTCCCTGACCTCCAGGGAATCATGCATGGTCTTACTGACTGGAAATCCTTGGATTCAAATCCTAGTTCTGCCACTGGCTAGCTGTAGGGCCTTGGGTGAATAACTAAACCTCTCTGGGCCTCGGTTTTCCAATCTGTAAAATGGGGATACTAATGCCCACCTCACAGGGTTGTTGTGAGGAATATATATGGGTTAGTACATGGAAAGTCCTTGTCCCAGTGCTTACATGTAAAAAGTTAAGGACAATGCCAGGCACGCAGCATTAGAAGAGTCAGTGCATATAGCTCTTACAGTATTATTATTATTTATTATTATTATTCACCAGGCTCCCACAGCCCCTATTAACAGGTCTCGATGACAATGGGCACTGAAACTCTCTGAAAAGAAGGAATCACAGAACAAGGCCAGACACAAAGGGCAGGCTCTGACTGGCTTCTGGCTGCCCTTGAATCATGTATTCTCTTGAATGAGCTTTTCTGAGCAATGCCCCAGCGACAGCTTAGTGAGTAAGAGGTGCCCACAAGCCTGTAAATGCTTTCCATCTGCCCTCTTCTCTCAGAGGAGGCCAGCAAGCCGCCTTCATCAGGGAGATACCCCAGCCCACCTGGACCCAGGATGCTATAGCCGGGCTGGGAAGTGTTTCGTTGTTGTTGTTGTTGTTGTTGTTGTTTGGGGGGGATTCTGTTCAGCTGTCACTTTCTGCTCACACTGGGCTATAGCGGATGTGGGCACTTGGGCCCACAGACCTGGGCATTAACCTCAATCTGCCGTATACTAGCCTCAGCGCATTCTCTGGCTTTGCGGGGTTTTGATTCCCTCACCTGCAAATAGGGCTGATACCTCCTACCTTGTTGTGGGGAGGAAATATGATCGAGGATGTGAAACAGCCAGTACAGGAGCTGCAACAAAGATGGGGAAACACAAGCGTGGCTATTTCAGAGGGTGGGGGCCTGGAGCACCTTTACGGACACAGGAGCAGCCCAACCCTGACACAGCCAAGAAGGTGCCCTGCTCTGGGGCAGCCAGTGAAGGCAACCAGCACCCTGCGCCCCCCAGGAAGGCAAAGAAAGCCGCCCCTCCCCAGGGGTGAGGCCTGGCCAAGCCTCACCTCCCAAGGCCATCCTCGGGGTGGCCAGTGTCTAGGGTGCCACTGCGGGGCAGGAGGGAAAGAGAACAGACAAGGAGAAGAAAGGAGGAGGGCAAAGAGAAGTATGGAGGGGACATAAAAAGCCCCCATCTGGCCCTGAACACCCCCAGCCACCTCCACTGCTTGACACAGTGCTGGGACCTGCAGCGTCGGGGACCAGAGAGACGCCACTTCCTGGTTCCTCAGGAATGCGCAGGAATGTGTGTGTCAGGAGAGAGGTATTTGGGGCCCAGGGAGGGTGGAGACCCAGCTCCTTCTCTGGCGAGGGGCTTCCCTTCTCCAGTCAGGGCTGACTTGCCGTCAGGCAGCTTGTCCTGGCAGAGAGGAGACAGCCAGGGTGCTGGGTAGGAGTGCAGGCTCTGGCCCGGCAGCCCTGAGTTCACAGGCCAGAGCCCAGGAGTTGGTGGCTTGGGGCGAATTATTTAATCTCGATAATGGTCAAGGGCTTCTGTAAAGTGAAGATGAAAATGTATGAGGACCTAGATTTTATGGGGTGGTTATGATGATTCATTGATATAATACGTGTAACGGGCTTAGCACAGGGCTGGGCGTGCGGTACTAAGTGTTAATATCAGGACCAGGACCACTAGTGCCACCAGCACCACCAGCACCTGTCCCTCTGACTCCTTTCTTGCTCCCCTCCTCAACGGCAAAATCAGAAGCCAGTGCCAGGAACGTCTGAGTGTAAGGGCAGCCGTGCACAGGGCCCATCTGTCTGTCCATCACCCCCTCCAGCCTGGCAGAGCACAGCTGCCAGCATGTGTGAAATTCACCTGAACTTGACCACCCACACACCAGCCAGAAACCCGTCAGCTCCATCTGCCTTCAGAGCACAGAGGCTCACCCGCCTATCTGTCAGCAGGTGTTCCGGAGCCCACCGGCAAGGATGACTTCAGAAGATGATTTATATGTACCCAGAATAAATTCTTTACTAAAACCAGTCCCACAAGGAATGAACTCCTGGCATTGCGTCTTGGACAAGTCAGATCACCACTATGGACCTCAGTCTCTTCATCTAATGGGGGGAAGGTCAGGTAACAGTATAGGTCCCTTCTGGTCAGGCATTCCATGAATTGATTTCTTCAAACTGCTACAAGGGAAAGGATAGAGCTGGGTTCTGGGAGTAAACAAAGTGAAAAACAAGGCCGCCCATTGACACCAGTCCCTTGGGCAGATACCCTTGCTCCGGCAGGAGTTTCTCCTACCCACTGAACCCACAGGCAGGCCGCCTCCCTCGCACCAGGCTGTGGGTCAGCCAAGCCTACACAAAGGACTGATTATGAACCATCCACCTTGCAGTGGGCAGAGATGCTCTCCCCGCCCCTCCAGAGCCACCCCCAGTATCCCCACCCCCAGACCATACCTGGAGCATCCAGTCTACAAGGCAAAGCTAAGGGGCCCATCACCAACCCAAACAGGGCTCCCCACTCTCCCCTCCCCAGACACCTGGCTTTCCACTCGGCCACACCCCAAGCAGGCATTTCCAGAGTATGAGAGTCCATGCAGGGCCCAAGACACAGAGCACTGTGGGTCCATAAGGGAAGCTCATTCACCAGGCCCCGCCCATGCCCTCCCTAGAGGGTGGGAACAAACTGCTGAAAGCTGACGACATATAAGACATATAAGGTAAGAGACTGTGTATTAGCAGGCTATCTTCCAGGGCCAGACTGGGAAGCCCAGGGATCAACCTCAAGGTCACCTCAAGAAGTGCTAGACTCTGCTGAGTAACCCCCCCAAAGAGGACGAGAACACAGAATACTGGCACTGACTCAGACCCTGGAGATCATCTCCACGTGATAATCCAAGCAAGACATTTACAGCAGAGCACCACCGTCATCCTATAACCCAGCCCCCTCATTTTGTAGGTAACGATCGGGTGTGACCTGTCCAGCATCACACAGTAGCCACAGGAAGCTCTAAGAGGAGACCTCAGGTCTCCTGAGGCCCCGGTACATCATGTACAACCGTTCTCCCTGTTCCAGGGAAAGAGGACAGGGTCCTCCCAAGCAGCTCTCTGGCCTAACAGTGCAAAAATGGGACAGTCTCTCCATACCTATCCCTCTCCTAAATGCCACCCCCCAAGGTCCCAACGGAAAGGGAGGAGAAGGCAGGTGGACCAAGGTCCTGCTGAACCCCATATCCTGGTGAGCTGGAGAGCCCAGCGTTCTGTCTGCTTCCACACCCCCAGGAGGTCGAGCCCAAAGACAGCCGGCTTCTGATGTCCAATAATGGAGAGAACCCTTGGTTCTGGGCCTGGAAGGAGAAGGAAAATTGAGGCCCAGATTTTACTTCCTTTGAGGTCCACAAACCCACGCAACAGGACCAGAAACTCCCTAAGAATTTCTGAAGTAGAGGCCTCAGCCAAATGCAACAGGGCAGGGAGTGGAGGGATGTGTCAGCAAGGCCAGCTCCTCGGGAGAGGAATCCGAAGGGGGCCGCTGGCCAAAAGAGGAAGAAAGGCAGCTGGACTACCTAACAGGGAGCTGGAGCCCTGCGCTGGTTCCCGCCTCCCCGCAATAGGACACCCGGGGAGGGGGTGCTGAGCAGAGCAGCAGCGTGGCAGGCTCAGACTCCATCCCGAGCAAAAGGCCGCTTCCCCAGCTCGGCCTCCTCTTGACCCCAGGGCACACTTCTGAGTTCTGGGAGCCAGCCCTGCTCTGGGCCCTGGATTCAGCCCCATCACTGGAATGACCCTTGGTGACTTGGGAGGTCATCACACCCAGCACCTCGGCATCTGCAGACGTCTCCTGCTGGACTGTGGCTACCACATCCCCCTTGAAATGCACCCACTGTCACCATCCATCCAATATTTGGTGAGTACCTGCTACGTGCCGGCAGGAGGCTCCTGAGGAGTCACCCTTTCTTGGGGTGTAGAAGCACATCTCCCTCCCCAAGCCTGGGCCTCCCAAAGACAGAAAGAACATGGTTTTTCTTTTGGGGGAAGGGAGAGGAGGCGCTAGGTAGACATTATCAACAAAGTCACAGTCTGGTTCAAGACCTCTACAGTAGATTGCAAAAATAGCCCCAATTCTTCACCCCTGCCTACATCTACCCCCTCTGCGAGTAACTTTAGAGTGTCACCTCACTTGTTAAAAATGCAAATTCTCGGGCTTCCCTGGTGGCGCAGTGGTTGAGAGTCTGCCTGCCAATGCAGGGGACACGGGTTCGAGCCCTGGTCTGGGAAGATCCCACATGCCGCGGAGCAGCTGGGCCCGTGAGCCACAATTACTGAGCCTGCGTGTCTGGAGCCTGTGCTCCGCAACAAGAGAGGCCGCGATAGTGAGAGGCCCGCCCACCGCGATGAAGAGTGGCCCCCCGCTTGCCGCAACTAGAGAAAGCCCTCACACAGAAACGAAGACCCAACACAGCCAAAAATAAATAAATAAACAAATAAATTTATAAAAAAAAAGCAAATCCTCAGGCCCCACCCCAGACCCACTGAATGACCAACACTGAGGATGGGGCCCTGCGACCTGTGTTTTAACAAGCCCTCCAGGTGATTCTGATGCACATTTTCAAGTTTGAGAACCATTGATCTACTCCACAAACCACCCCTATCCTTCTAGGCTTCAAGGCTCTGGGATGAGGTGGCATGAGTGTCTGGATCCCAGTGGCACAGCCTTCAGGAGCCCCAAGTAATGGACCCCTTACTAGGAGGCCCCAGGAGACCCCACAAACCCACCTTCACTCGTCCGAGGAGTCCCAAGTCAGTCACAGATGAGTGACATCCCCTGAGAACCCTCCGAATGTCCTCAGAGCCAAGGGTTTCACAACAGTGCCCTAAGCAAGTGCGGTGAGGGCTGCCAACACAGCTGTCCTTTCCAGCTCTCTCCAGCCCATCCTCTACCTAGGCGCTAAGTGAGCAAGGAAAGGGCTGAGTGGCTGAGAGCCATGGGATTAGGAAGAAAGGGCCGGAGCCAGGAAACCAAGTGGGGACAGAGAGACATAACTGGAATCCCACTGGCTGCCCCTGGGATCCAGGCAAGACGGGCTCAGCCATGGCTTCCCACCTCCCGCCTCTTCCAAAACTCTATGTGCAGAGAACAACTAACTTCCAAATGTTGCAAGAAGCCACTGTGAGATATACAACACACATTCATCTAGAAGCATTCCCAAATTCACAGTAGCTTTCTGTCGTTGCATATTTGCTTCATCAAGGAACAATAAAAGCAGAAGGGCTCTCTCCTGGGAGGAGAAAAAAACAGCAATGTGGTGTGAGTCCCTAAGAACCTGACTCTCGAGCCCCAGAAAGAGGGCAGCAGACAAGGGTACAAGTGCCCCAGGGGACGAGAACCAGGTGTCAAAAGCACACGTGGGAGGAAAGAAAATAAGAAACAGACTGACTGCTCCTGCCCTCCCTCACCAAATACCAGTGAGTCTTTGAACTCCGATGGGGCAGGGAGCTGCAGGTGAACACAAAGAGCCACCCGCAGAGGCAAGAAGCCCAGCTTCTGGTCCCACCTGCCACCTGTAAGCGGCTGTGTGACCCGGGCAAATCCCCCAAGTCCTCCAGCCCCTCCAGACGTCAGCCATCTCATCCACGCAAGAGGGGTCGGAGCTCCTGCCACGTGGGGTGCGGGACAAGTGAGAGCAGAAAGGGAGGTGTGCATGGCGACACGTTTTGTGTGACACCATCTGTCACACAGACAACTACACAGGCAAGAACTGTACAAACAGATGTTTAGGAATGAAAACACCAAACTGGATAGCGGTCAGTTTCACTGAGGGACAGGAATGGGACTGGGGAGAAAAACACCGTGACCTCAAATCTGGAATGTTCATCGTCTTTGTGAACTGGCCTCAGAGCAGAAAATGTGGAAATAATGGCTGTAACCACCTGAGCCTTTGCAGTCCTTTCTAAATTTCCTTACCCCCAGCCAAATCATCTCACACAGGTGTTGTGAGGATTAAATGAATTAATATCTGTGAAACACTCAGAAACGTGCCTGGCCCATAGCACAGCACCAGCTTGCCTCATGCTTGGGGGAGGGGGTAGGTGGTCCGCTGTACATAATTCCAGACATACTCCCTGGGCCACAAGGTGGGCCTAAGCTGGCCTTGTCCTGAACCAGCAGCTTCCATGGAAAGGGACTGGGGGCAGGTCCCCTAGCCGGGCACCCCTGGGTCCCAATGTGGCCTCACTGCCTGCACCAAGCAGCCCACTAAGGGGGTTCCAGACAGGCCCAGAGAAGTGAAACCCCAATGTGGAATTCCTTAATTTTTAAAAAGCTGATTATATACAATGAGACTCAATTTACCACTGCATAACTTACCAAAAAAAAATAAATATACATAGGTGGCTTTCTTTGGGGCTAGAGTTTGGGGCGTCCTCAGGACTTCATGCATGCAAAGATACCTCCAAACAGCCCCGGCCAGCACAGCATCCAGGATGAAGGGCAGGAAACCAGGGGTCTGGCCCCCACTTCCCCTGCTCCGGGAAAGCAGGATTCCTAAGCCACCTCCTCCATCTCCCAGCTCCCGGGGCCAAGTCTGGAAAAGCACTTTGGGTTCCTGGAAAGAAAGGCCTTTCCGAAGTATCGGGAACTCTACTGGAAAGTGCCATTATATATTATCTGGAGGATGTCTGTGGTGTTTGAAAGGGGGCCACTCCCCTGCCAAAGTCAAGGCAGTGGCCAAAAATAACAGCGGGGCTTCTCAGAGCCAGACACACACATACGTGAACACACACACACACACACACACACACACACGTGTGCCTGCATTCACACTGACATACACATCCTCGCTCACTCACTCAACAGAACTAGAGGTCAAAACAGACACGGGACCTCAAAGCCACTGGCCCTGTCCCCACCAGACCCTCCCACGGGGGGAGGTAGTGATCCCATTTCCTGGTCTTGGGACTTAGAAGAATTAAAAGCCCCACTTCTCTCTCCATCCTCAAACCACAGGCTGTGACATGTGCACATTTCCACATGGGACATGAGGAGAAAGAGTCTGACAGTAACAAGTCCCTTCCCACCCACATGCAGGACCTGCCACCCCTCTTCCAAGATGGAAAGCCAAGTTCCATTAGGAGACCTGCCTGAAGGGGGGCCACCCACCTCACCGCTCCCTCCCCTCGTGTCATTTCCCCTACAGATGATTTGAAAACAGAGCCAAGCACCGCTCTGTTCTGCTGTTCTACTCCCGTTGGTTATAATCAGCTTTGCCGATGGCTTTTAAAAAATAAAATTTCAGGCCCATAAAAAACGCTCCCCTGTATGACCTGGCCTCAAATCACAGGCCTGAGACCACGCTCCACAGTACCAACCACCACGGAACAGTAAACACAAGGTAGAGAGGAGGCTCCCTTCCCTTCCCCCCACCACTTTTCTGCCCTCAGCTGAACCATTCAGGGCCTTTGATTTAGACCCTTAGCTGCAAGGTTCAGAGGGAAGAGGGGGCAGGAAGGGCACTGTCCTCCCCTCAGTGCTGTCCTCTGGCCTGGCCCGTGGCGCTGAAAGCCAAAACTGCTTACCCCAGCCTAAGCCCCCAGACTTTCCCTCATCAGCTTTCTTAACAGCCTCAAAGCTCAAACCAGAACCTCCACCTTTGTGTTTCACACGCACAGGCTTCTAAAATCAAAATAAACACTGAGCCTCAGCTACCTGGTTCAAAGGGTGCTAGGTTCCCCTGGCGACCAAACAAAGGGGCCGGCAGGAGCAGGTGAAGCTGAAGGAACCCAAGCAGCAGAGAAGGAGGGGACGTGGCTGAATTTCATAGCGGGGGAGCCCGTCTCCCAAAGCTGGGGTCAGCTCCAGGAGAGGCCACCGGGGACCTGAGTCTATTCCTGACAGTTACTCCGACTGAAAAGTGGGGAGAAATACAACTAGAATCCTCCACTACCTTTCCAACCGAGAAAAGGAACTTCGGAAAGGCCCACACCCACCCCTTCAGCCTCACAGACCCTCTAGTCAAAGACCTGGATTCAGAACCAACTCTACCCCATTCAGGTTGCGAGAGGTAAAATCACTCCCCCTTTCTGAGCCTCACTTGCTCTGTCTATAAAATGGGGATAAGGCCTCATAAGTCTATTCATCATGATGAATGGAGAGAAAAACCATATGTGAAAGCGTAAATGTTAAAAATCATGAACCATATGATGAGTACTTGGTTATATTTCATCTTGACTTGTTCCTTATTTCATTTATATAAACCATGTATCAATTAAAACATAACCTCTAAAATAACAAAGGATGCATCTGTACTTATGGTTAAGGGTGGAGTTCCAAGGTCAATCTGCCTGGGTTCATTCATAACCTGGCTTATGACCTGGTCAATCTTGGGCAAATTACTTAACCTCTCTGAGCCTCAATCTCCCTATCTGTAGTAACAAGGGAAATAAAAGTACCTTTCTCAAAGGGGTTTTTGACAGATTGAGATAATCCAAACCATGCAACCTTCAATCCATGTGAACTATCAGTCTTTTTACTTATTTGGGGAACCAAGACTTTCTTAATAAATACTACTGGCTGGTTGTTGGATATAAAACAGACAACTCTCCTTTCCAGGCTTCCTTCTCTCATCTTCTCTTCCCTTCCCTGAAGGTGGATAGTGTTTACATTACCTCCCAGATCCTGGGCATGTGAAATGCTTTAAACTGAAATGAAAGGTTTGTTTTAAGCACCAAGGGTACCAGCACCTTCATTCCCAGCCCCTTCTCACTGTGAGCCTTCCGGTGTGAGCCTGTTATTTTATATCTCTAAGCTCAGGATCTTCATCTATCAAGTGTGATCATCCCACATGCCTTACAAGGCTGTTGTGAATGTTAAATGAGACCGCAGAGAACACATCCACCACAGAGGCCATGTGCAAGAGGGGTTTCTCTACGTCCCCCTCCCCCTGACACTGTGGGTGACAGGCCTAGAGAGGACCCCACAACCTCTCAATGAAGAGTGGATCCCAGCCCAGAAGTAGCCCGCTCTAGCCAAGGACCAAGCAGGCAGTTTCCAGGGTAACAGCATCCTGTGCAACTACTCCCGATTTCTATCCTCGGCTGCCTTTTATTCGCCTCCCGCCTCTGTAGTGGGCTAAGTCACCTGTTCCCATTATTGCTAGGCAACCTCTGAGAATGGGCAGCTGCCTCCTGGGGTAGGACCCTGGCCCTGCCCTCCCCTCTTCATGCCTCAGGCCCTGGGGAAAGCTGCCCCACTTGGACCCACCCTGTTGACCCTGGGGATGGCAGAAGGTGAGAAGCAATCCCAGGCCAACAAGGCAGGTCCCATGGGACTTGGCCTTGGAGAAATGAGGACAGCCACCTGTCCTCCCCCAAGCCCAGCCTTCTGTCTGCCTGTTCTTATCTGTGATCTATTCTTAAGCAGTTTCCAAGAAAAAGGCCACATGATGTTTTATGAAAGCCATCCTTCTTGATTATTTTCCTCTTCTCTTCTCCCACTCACTCACCATGAACCTGGATCCCTGACCTTAGAATAAACAGTGAGCAAGACAGAAAAGGTGGGCTCCCAAGTGAGAGGAAGAGGGGTAAGGATGGAGAGAGCTCACCTCTAGGAGGTGGGATGACAGGCAACTGTCATTCTCTTCTTATATTAGCATTTTCTGAGGGTTTTTAAAAATTGAGATATAATTCTTATACCATCAAAGTCACCCATTTAAGGCCTACAGTTCAGCGGTTTTTAGTATATTCACAAGGCTGTGCAACCAGCACTGCTATCTAATTCCAGAATGTTTTCATCACTGGGTTTCATTTTGTATATGTTAGGCTTTGGTTAAATTGTTCCTAGATTCGCAAGCATTTGCTTTATAAGCAGGAGAGCACAGTTTGAGGAGGCAAACTCGGGAACCACACTGCCCGGCTACGGACCCCTGCTCCACCTGTCGCTGGCTGTATGATCTTGGAAAAGTCATGCGGCTGCTCCAAGCCAGTTCTGTCATCTGTAAAACAGGGTAACAGTATCCCCCTCGCAGGATTAGATGTGTTAACGCACGTAGAGTCCTTAGCACAGGGCCGGATACTTAGCACATGCTCCGAAAGGATGAGCCACTGTGATCACTATGAGAAAAAGAATTTCTTCAACTTAAAAAAAAAAAAAAATCCAGTCCTGTTCCTGGCTCTGCTCTCGGGCTGCCGGGACGGCCACTTTCTGCTCATTTGTCTGGGAGGGGCTGGAGCTGGACGAAGGCCTTGCACCATTTGGGGCGGCTGAACAGGGCACGAGGCAGGGGCAGGTGGGGGTCGTGAGTGTCGCCTGCGTGGCTTTGAGGCCAAAGCGTCACTACCCGGGACTCACTGCCCTGCACAGACGTGATGGGGGGTGAAGGAAGAACAGGAAAGATAAGCAGTGGAGTGCCTGACCAGCCCTCTCCACGCCATCACCCTCTACCCGCTGAGACGGGAGGATTCTCGGACCTGATGCTCGGCCTGAGAACCAGCGAGCAATCTTGGCCGTGTGTTAAGAGGAAGGTGGCCTCCCAGGGTGGCTCTGAGGGTCTCCTGCCCCCACCACTCCCCAGGTGCCTGGCGTCGGCCACGTTTGGGCAATTAGAACTTAGCAGGACACTGCCTTGGCCGATGGAGACAGCACCCGGGGCTGAATCCCGAGTCCCAGCAGGGTGACCCCCTCTGACCAGGACTAAGGAACCAGCTAGGGGGTTCCTCTGCCTGCCGCCTCTTAGCCGAGACTCCTCTGGGGAGCTACAGACTGGACTGGGCTTCCAGCACCCCAGGTGAGTAACTCAGCCCAGCTCCTGGGGCCCTTCCTGCAGCGATGTGGGCCCACTGACCACACGCCGAGGGGATAAAAACAGGGCCCTGGGAAGGCTCCCTGACACCACAGCCCTGGGCCGCACGCACACCAGGTCCCAGGAGAACCTTGGGCGGGTCGCACATGGGGGCAGCTCGGGTGGCGTTGGTCCCAACTAACACCACACCTGCGCAGAGGTGTGGGGTTCCAGAGCCCAACCCGTGAGCCTGTACAAACAGCCTGGCCTCTCAGGAAGGCGACAGGTCAGCTCTGGGAGGGGCAGAGAGAATGGGGGGAGGAGAACAATGAGGGAAAACCACGGCAGGGTGTTCCCGGCCTGCAGGAGGTCCCACAGGACTACTCACTGCTGCCTGGGGCTCCTTTCAGTCGTCTCCCTCTCCCCCACTGTCCTACCCTTCTGTACACACACACACACACACACACACACACACACACACACACCCCTAACTGCCAGGGGAAGGGGAGGCTTCCCAGCAAGGCCTCCCCTGTCACCCCAGGCAGCAGCGGTGGCTCCTGCTCTACGGTGGCCAATGCCACACCCCCGGCCGCGACTGGCGTGGCCTGGTGGGATTTTCTGTCTTTCTGGTTCCCTCTGCACCTAAACTGTCATTTCCACAACCCCACATGGGTGGAGCGTCTGATACCTAACAGGGGTTCGATCAGCGCTCACTGATTGACTCCATCCACAAGGAGAAATGGTCCAGGTTCTTACACTGTGAAGGGACTAAAAGGTAAGAGGCAGAGACACGGCTCTTCCCTAGAGACACACAGTAGCAGGTCTGTGGCTGGGTCCTGTCTCAGGCCGCCCTACCCTGGCAGGGCAGGAGGCACCAGGTCTCATGTGACAAGTCCTCCAGCCAGGTTTGTGGTTTGTGGCCACTGGCCAGGCGCCCAGCCCCAGGCCTTCCTCGAGAAGCTGGAAAAAGGAGGCCCAAATCCCAACCACAAATCCCAAACAACAGGACGCCCACTTGGTTTGACCTCCTCACACAGAACCGTCCCACAAGGAAGGTCCCAGCGGTGAGGGCCTCTCCCAGCCCCGTCCCACTGAGCACAGCCTTGGCAGCCTTCCTCAAGAAGTCAGACTTCAGGAAATGAGTTTCTTCCTTTTCCCTTTGAAAAGGCTGGATCCTACAAGCCCATCTCGAGTGACCAGCGGGCCCTCAACGTCTCATCATTCCTCAGAACTGGAAAGCCTGGTTCGTCCTGTGCTCTGGGCACTCTCACATCTACCTGTCCGGGGCAGGGAAGGTGGCAGCCTCCACCCACAGCCCTGATGCTCCAGGCCTCGTCCATCTCTTCTCTCTCTCTTTCAGGCTCTGTCAATCACTTCACCAACCAGTGAGGCACCTGTGCTCAGCGCACCCATGTGGGACAGGTTTCAGAGAGGAAGCAGCTGTAACCAGTCCTGGAGCAAAGCAGGGCTGGGTAAGCAGCTGCGGGTGTGGGCCGGACCCAAAGAATGGCCTCAGCTAATTATCAGAGGGGGCTGAAGACATTCTAGAATTGTCTCTTTTAGAGGAAATTCATTCTCTGAGGTCATTTTACCTGTATTACAACCAGCTGACAAAGTTTTTAAGCACTTCAACATTCATCTCTTCATCCTGGATACCCAGGGAAGTAGGGAAAGGGTAGGCAAGGGATTCTATACCGTTCTATAGGTAAAGGTACTGAGCAACCGGACAGGTCAGGTGACACTGAATGAGCCAGAGCTGACTTCGGGGTCAAAGGTCAAGGACAACACAACTCCCACACACTTCTAGTCAGTGTCTCCTTCTGAAATGGGTTTATATACTACATCTTATCTCAGAGCATCATGGGTAAAGGCAATAGCAAATCTGGTCCCTCAAAATAGTTAACATTTATTGAGCACTCACTATATGCTAGGTGCTATGCTAAATTCCCTACATACATTACTTGGTTTAAACCTCTACGCAGCTATTTCAAGTGGGAACAATTATTATCCCCATTTCCCTCTTGGCATCAAGAGGCACAGAGCAGGTAAGTGATTCACCCAGGATCACACCACTAGTCAGTGGAGGGGCCAAGACTTGAACCCAGTGCGCCCAGAGCATGTCCACCTGCAGAGGTTGGAGCCGGGGTCCAGCCCCAGGATGGGGTGTTTTATCTGGAATGTAAAGCATTTCATCCCAACCTCCACCCCACTGGCCTGGAGTTGGGAGCCATGCATGATGCCATTTATCCAATTATTCACATCATTTCTGGACCATGTACAACAGGCCTGACTCTCTGCCAGGCAGAGCACAGGACAGGCTGGGTCCCTGCTCCCATGGACACTGGCACGGAGTGAAGCAGGAAGGAGTGAAGAACACTGGGGGTATGAGGACGGAGACGATGACCAATTCTCTCCTCTCTTAGGCTTTATCTCCACCAGGCATCACTCTGGCTCTAGAAGTCCTAACCTCCTGCCTTCAGGGTAAACAGACGTCCCACTCCTCCCCAGGTAAACCCACCCACAGCAGGCCCTCCCCTCTTTGCAGTCCTCCATCTTGATCGGTGGCCTTGGTAGCTCCTGTGATGATGGTCTCACAGCCCAGAAGCAAGTGTAAACAAAGTGGCCTCTCTTCCTGCCATATCCCCTGACAACCTGGCTTGACGTGGGCACAGAATCAGCATCTGGGCCTATTTACAACCACCTTCTTTCACCTGCCAGGGCCGCCTCTCTGTTTGAACTTCCATCAGCTCAACAAATATTAATTAAGGTCCTACATGTTAAAAAAAAAAAAAACAGGGGCTGGCACCTGTGGGAATACACATTAAACCAAAGCCTCCAGGATTTAAGAGGGAAGAGTGAGAATAAAATTGAACAGCAGGGGGACTTCCCTGGTGACGCAGTGGTTAAGAATCCGCCTGCCAATGCAGGGGACGCGGGTTTGATCCCTGGTCTGGGAAGATCCCACATGCCATGGACCAGCTAAGCCCATGAGCCACAACTACTGAAGCCTTTGCACCTAGAGCCCGCGAACCACAACTACTGAAGCCCACGCGCCTAGAGCCCGTGCTCCGCAACAAGAGAAGCCACTGCAATGAGAAGCCCGCGCACCGCAACAAAGAGTAGCCCCAGCTCGCCGTAACTAGAGAAAGCCCGCACGCAGCAACAAACCCAACGCAGCCAAAAATAAAAGTAAATTAATTAATTAAAAAAAAAAATTGAACAGCAGAAGCTGCCATTTTACATATTCTCTGCTGTCAGCCCAGCAGGGGGGTATTAGCTCCTTTTTATAAATAAGAAATTGGAGGCTGAGAGAGGTTAAGTAACTTGCCCAGGGCCACAAGCCTAAAAGTGTAAAGCCAGGATGCTACTCAAAATCTATGCTCTCTCCAGCCCACCTGACCCCGGGCATGCGTGCGCGTGCGCACACGAGGACGTGGGTGAGATCCACATGAGGGAATAAAGTGGGGACTATGGTCATCCCCCCAAAATGGGCATTCAGACCTGGGGTCCCTAGAAAAGGTGACTTTGGCGCTCAGCCGCCAAGATCAGAAAGACTGTGAAAGCCGGTAAACTTCCCCAATCCACTGCATTTTGTGTCTGGAGGCAGGGAGTCCAGCATGATGAACTCTGCACTGAAACATTCTTTGAAAGGACAAGCCGTGGCCAACCTGAGGCAGGTTCTTGAGTCATGCCTGCTGCCTGCACGAACTTCTACCTGCATCTGCATCAGCCTTACCGTTTGCCCAAGAAGTCATTTAATCTGATGCCTGTTAAGAGTCCCGAGGGGTGGGCAGGGCAGGGCAGGCACACGGCCCGAGGAGGAAACAGAATGGAAGGGCTACAAGGACAGGGACCTCACCTGTCTAGTTCACTGCTCTACCCTCCGCACCTGGAACTGGGCCTGGCCCAGAGTAGGTGCTCCAAAAGTATGTGCTGAAGTTTCTAATAACAGCTCAGAGAAGTGAAATGACTTGCCCGAAGTCTCACACATAGCACTGATTGTACCAGGGCTAAAAACAGGGTCTTCAGCCTCCCACCCAGTGGCCTTTGTATCCCACGGCACTGTGTCTTCCTCCTCCCCGCCCTCACCCCCAGACTCACTCTCCGGCCTGCATCTGGAATGGTCGGCCTCTGTCCACTCATTAACTCTGGTCCCACTCAACCCTCACCTCCCATGGTCAGCAGGGAGGGTGTCAAAAGCACCAAGTTACTTTAAGTCTGATCCTCCACTTGTTGTACCACTTTATATCCCCACCAGCCCTCTGAGAACTAGGGGAAATGTGCAGAAACTGAGAGGTAATAGAATTAATGGCAGGAAAAAAACAAACCTTGGACCAGATTTTCCCAATCAGGCCCAGAGCTTGTGCCGTGTACCCCTCTCCATCAACCCCACCAAAGAAGGTGTTGGCTCCTCTTAGTCTGAGATCTTTGCAGGGTTGGGCGCCAGACCCAGCTTTCCGGCCTCTCTCACCAACAAGGAACAAGTGAGGGGAAGCTGCCTGCCCGGAACACGGCCGCATCGCAGCCCCACCGTGCACCCGTCAGGACGCTGGGCTGGTTACTTCCCCCTCTGCCCCTCATTTCTTCATCCTCACGTGTGCCCAGCTCACAGAGCTGTTGGGAGTAACAACTGAAACAATATATATGATTAGAAGAGTGCCCGGCACACATCAGCCAATGCCAGCTCTTGGAACTGTTGAGTTTGTCCCTAGATAACCAACTTTCCCAGGTGACCCTGTTCCCACCTGGCTGCCCAAAAGCCTGGTGCACATCCACTACCACCCAGGTCAGAGTTTTTGAGTGAGTGCGGAGGTGTGTGTGTGGAGAGAAAGAGACTATATAATTTTTCTCCCCAACTGCTTTTAATATATTCACTCATTCATTTGATAATAATGAGTACTGTGTGCAGGTCCCGTGCCCCGTGCTTAGTCCCACAGTCCTTAAAAGGACCTAATTCCTAATTCTTGGGCAGTCCTGTCACTCCTGCCCCACCAGGCACACAGTAGGTGCTAGGCAAACAGGAATTTTTCCTCTTCTACTGCCCATGGAAGATCCCAAGATATCCACCACACCCTAATCCCTAATTCCACCCCTCACATCCAATTTAAAATCTATTCTCAAGAAAGCTGCACCTTGGGGGAAAAAAAAAGAGCCCCACCCTTTCCCACATAGGAATCTCCAAATCACTCCCTTCTCAATTCCACCAACAGCCCAACTGACCCAGGAGATAAATCGGGTGAAGGAGGACTCACCTCTCCCCCAGCTCTCCCAGAGGGGCCGACAGGAAGAGGGGGAGGGGTGTTTAAGCAACTGCCACATGGCAAAGAAGTCAGCTGAAGCCCGGGAACCCTCGGATGCGGCCAGAGGGCTGGGTCCAGGAGAAGCCAAGACCCTGGAGCTCAGGTCGCCCGGCTTTGGGAAGCCCTTTGTGCGCGTGTTTTAAATTACCTCTTCTTGTCTGATGAAGTGAGTAAAAGGGCGCCGTTTCAGGGCTTAGGATTCCTGAGTGAGCTAATACAGGATGCCTTTGGCTGAAAAAAAACTTCAGTCGGCTCCCTAAACTCCCCCCCCTTTTAAGTTTAAAAAAGGGAATGAATGTTACCATTTTTGGACATGAGCTTTCTCCCTCAAGCCCAGCCCTAACCGCACTATCCAGAGGGACGGCCATCCTGTCCCCCCCCATTCCCAGATCAGCAGAGGGGTGGAGGTGGGGGGTTGGGGGGTAAGGAGGGACCGGATGGGAGCGGGGGAGGGGGAGGGGGCTGTTCAGGGTACGTGGCCGCCTGGGGCAAGAGCTCACCGCGCAGGCAGGAAGCAGGGGCAGGGTTGGGGCAGGGTTGGGGCAGGGTTGGGGCAGGGTTGGGGCAGGGTTGGGGCACCCTCCCCCCCCCAACAAGAGTGGGTTGTGAACTCTTCCTGCCACCGGCCACTGTGCCCGGGTCCCATCGCCAGCTCCGAGCCCAGCGCCGGTGGCTGAGCGCGCCCTCGCACGCGGCGCCTGGGACGCGCCTCGCTGGCTAAGCATGGAGCCCCAGTGACTGACCCCAAATATCCCCGGAGACAATGCCTTGCCCTAAAGCCCCTCGCCTCAGATCAAGTTGCCCAAATTCGCGATCTCCCGGGAATCAGCGGGGGTCAGAGAGGCAGGACGCAGACGCAAGCCCATCTCGGTTCGCAGCTACCAACCACTGAGTTAAGCAATAAAACGGTTTGCCGTCCTGACCCCGCCCCCTCAGGGCCCGCTGGGGAGCTAGCGTTTGCGCCCGGGTCCTCTCGGCCCCAACCCCACTCCGGCAGGTCCACCTCCAGGCAGACCCAGAGGAGGCTGCCAATCCCGCCGGCGCCCGCTTCCCCCTCGGCCTGCGGGCAGGGGCTGGGAGGACCCGTGCAGCATGTCCCCGCCAGGTACCAAGGCGACCCAGGAAGCGCGCTGCCACCGCACGCCATACGGAAAGGCGGTCAAGGGGCGGGGAAGGGAAGGGAAAATCGATCCGCAGCTAACAGCCACCGAGCCGGGGACTCAGCCCCAGCCTCCCGAGCACCGCCCCCGCGCCTTGCCCTCCCGGGGCTGGTGCGATTGTATAGCCGGGTGGCCTGGATAGCCCACCCCAAGGCGACCTGCCCGCCGGCGGCCCCACCTCCCCGCGCTTGGCCTCGGCGTTCGCGGGCTCTGGGACCGGGACGCTCCCCCTTCCGCCCCGCGCCTGTAACCCAACACCCCTCCTCGCTGCGGCCGCGCATCCCCGCCCCCGCTCGTGCGCGCCTGGAACCGGTTCGCAGCCGGGAGCCCAGAGCCCCGCGGGCGGAGTGGCCCGGGGCCGGGGGCTGCGGTGGGCTAGGGCGGTTGCTGACCTTTCTCTGCTGCTTCTCCCAGGCTGGGTCCAGGAGCAGGTCTCGATCCCAGTCCTCCTCGGGCTGCATGTAGTCATTGGTTTGCTGGGAATCATAATGGTCCATGATGGTGAGCGCGTGCTAGGGGCTGGATTTCTTCCTCCACCTTCTCTCCCGGTGGCGGCTGCTGCGGCTTGCTGCCCCGGCGTGGGGAGGGAGTCGGGGATGGGCTGAGCTGGGCTGGGCTGGCGGGGCCGGGCTAGTTCCCCTGCGCCCGGTTCCGCCGCGGCGCTGCTCGCGAAGGCGGCTGCTAGGGGCGGCGGCGGCGGGTCGAGCTCGCTGACTGCCTGCCTCAGGCGGCCGCTCAGACCTAATCTCCACGCACACTGAGCGAGGCGGACACACTGGCGCTGCGGGAGCAGAGGCGGGCGGGGGCGAGGGGAAGGGGCAGAGCCCTCCCGAGGTTCTCCATTGGCCAGGCCGAGTTGCCCAAACTTCCCCCCATCGCCTCTCATTGGGAATTCCTGGCATCCGTCAGCCGGGCCGCGGCGCATATAGGTGGACTGGGCGGCCCCCTCCGGGCGCGCACGCCCCCGCCCACTCCCCGGGTTCCCACTCCCCCGCGGCTCATGTGACACCAGCTTAAGCTGAACGGGACCGAAGCTGGGGGACGCCTCCCCGAGCTCGGGGACCGAGCGGGCGCGCGCTCGGGAGCCCCAGGAGCCGCCGGGGGATTGGACACGCTCCCCGCCGACACGAAGGCCCCGAACTCCGGCGCGCCGGCGTCCTGCGCTCCCGCGCGCGCTCCAAACCCCAGAGTGCCAGAAGCTGGAGGACAGACGCTTGGAAACCCGAAAAGCATTCCATTTTCTCTTTCCCAGGGTCCGGAGAGGTCGGCACCCAAGGAAGGGGGGCGGGAAGTGCCGGAATGGAAAGGAATTTCCAGGGAATTTCCTGATTCTGCCGCCCCGCCCCGCCCTGCGCGACCCCGCAGACCCCTGCCCTCCCGGAGCCAGGTTTCTTGCCAGCCAACTGTGCTCAGAGGCCACACAGCTTTCCCGCCTCGCCGCGGGGTCCTTTGCCGCCCGCCCTTGGGCTCAGGGGCTATGTCGCTCAGCTTCCCCGGATCCCCTGCGAGTCCCCGCGGGCTGGCAGGGCTCGAGCTACCCTCATATACACCTGGCCAGCATCCCGATAATTCCGAGTGATCTACCTACGCCACGTCCCTCCAACACACACCCCTGACCGATGGAGAAACTGAGGTTCAAAGAGCTGAGCTTAAAAAGGGTTTATCAGGTTCTCAGGACTCCACAGGCCAACCCTGTAATCTTATGCCTGACAAACAAAGCCATATTGTTATTGGAGAAGGAGGGAGGGCAAGATTGACGAAACACATTTAACTTCTTGGTGCCTGCCTGGGCTTCCTTCCTCAGGCCTAGTAAGAGGGAGGTCTACCCAGTGGGCTCCAGCAGTGACAGGCACCAAGAAGAGGCAGGCCTCACACCCTGGTGGGCTCCTCTGAGGGGTCCTGGACTGAAGAACAGTAGCAAGAAGGCCTCCAATAGCTTATGCACAGAGTAGTGCTTAATCTATATTTGTTCCCCTGAGGGATGACTGGGTCTACTGCAGAAACGTAAGCGTGTCAGTCCAGAGGTGAGTGAAGAAGTTAGAAAGGGCCGTGAATTAGGATACCTGAAAGGCCACAGATGGAAAAGGTGAAGAAACTGCCTGTGACTCCCAGGAGAGCCAGCTGATGCTGTTGTAAGCAGATACGGGTGCTGCAGATATGGGTGCTGCAGATATGGGTGGTGCTGTCGCTCCCTGCATCATTAGTCAATCTCGCACGTTTATGCAAGTGTCACTGGTCAGCACTGTGCCTGCCACAAGTCCCTGGCTGAGGAAGCACTGCTTCAGAACCACGGAGACAGCAGATTTGTGGACTATTTTATATCCACTTCTAAACTATGGCTCTAAACCTGACATAGAGGGTAATGATGGCGCTGTATCCATTCATTCACTCAAATATTTGCTGAGTACCATCCGTGTGTCAGGGGATGTGCTGGATATTATGTATCTAGAGATGAAAAAGATATACTCCCTGCCCCCATGCAGCCCTGCAGAGACAGACACAGAAACAAAAATATGCTGCAAGGAGATAGATAGTTCCCCGACCAGATACAGAGTGGGGTACAGAGGACAAGCTTTGAGCCCAGCATAGGAAAGGAGGCTCCAGGTATCACTTTTTGGAGGAGGTGAAATTCAAGTGAGCCTTAAAGAACAAGAGTCAGCCAGACAAAGAAGAGAGTGGGAGGTTATTCCAGGCAGAAGGAACAGTGTGAGCTAATACATGGGGGCAGGAAACCATGGTATAAAAGGCATGCCTAGCATTTCAGCATGGCTAGACTAGAAACTCAAGGCAAGGATGGGCAAGAGGTGGGGCTGGAGAGGTGGGCAGCAGCCAGACCATGAAGGCCACCTGTGCCTTGTGAAGTGTGGCCCTAAGGGGAACAAGGCTGGCTGGAAGCTGTGACAACCAGTTGCAAAGGGATTGCAGTAATCCAGATAGGAATGGTGTCTTAGCCCATTTGGGCTGCTATAACAGAATACTGTAGATCACATGGCTTAAACAAGAACATTTATCTCTCCCAGTTTTGGAGGCTGGAAAGTCCATGATCAGATTTGGTGTCTGGGGAGAGCATGCTTCCTGGTTTAAAACCAGCCATGTTCTCACTCTGCCTCACATGGTGGAAGGGGCAGGGAGCTCCCTATGGTCTCTTTTATAAGGGCACTAATCCCACTCATAAGGGCTCTGCCCTCGTGACCAAATCATCCTCCTCATACCATCATATTAGGGGTTAGGATTTCAACATATGAACTTGGTTGGGAGGGACATAAACACTGAGTATTTAGTAAATGGAGAAGAGTGGATAGACAAGAAATACTTGATAAAACTGAGAGGCCTAGGAGTTTGGATGTGAGCAGGAGAGAGAGAAGCAGGAGAGACAGGAGTCTTTGCTGTTCTCAACAAATGTTTTTGTTTGTTTGGTTGTTTTTTTGTTTGTTTGTTTTTGTTATGTTTTGTTTGGCCACGCAGCTTGCAGGATCTTAGTTCCCCGACCAGGGATTGAACCTGCACCCTCAGCAGTGAAAACGCAGAGTTCTAACCCCTGGACTGCCAGGGAATTCCCTCAACAAATGTTTGATATGGGACAGACCATGCACTTTACCTATATTATTTAAGCTCCACCTTTGATGTGAGAATGTCTCCGTCTTACAGAGAAAACCAACTAATGCTCAGAGAGGTAGCTAACTAGTCCAAAGTTACATGTGACTCCTAACCTAAAACCATGCCTTTAACCCAGTGGTTCCCAACCCTGGGATAGTTACACACACACACACACACACACACACACGATATTTGGCAATGTCTGGAGACATTTTTGGTTGTCACAATTGGTGGGTTACTATTAGCATCCAGTGGATAAAGGCCAGGGATACTGCTAAACATCCCACAGTGGACAGGACAGTCTCCCTACAACAAAGAATAATCCAACCCAAAATATCAGCCATACCTAGGTTAAGAACCAGTGTTTTAGCCATAGATTTCTAGTTTAGAGGATCTGGTGAATGGTGGAAGTACAATCAATTGAGATAAAGAATTTTAGGTTTGGGAGCAGAATCATGGATTGAATTTGAACCCACTGAACTGGAAGTGCTCTGAGAATGTCCAGAGTCAGCTGTCCAGCAAGCAGGTGATGGCACAGCCCTGACCTGAGGGGAAACAGTGTCTGCAAGTCATCTGACTAGGGATAGTATGGACACCATGAGAGCTCTTCTTCTGCTGAGAAGAGCGCCCAGCAGAGCCCAGAGGATCAGGACTTAGAAAGGAAGGTGTAAAAAACAAGGACCCCGGGAAAGAGAGGAAATGGTCGGCAGGAGCGCAGGGAGCCTGGACAACATGGTGTCATAAAAATCCAGAGTGAAGCTTCAAAGTGAGGGGCATCAGCAACATCAGATATGGCAGAAAAGCCGGGAAAGTAAGGCCTGAAAAGTTGTTTTTAGACTCATACAGTATGCACACTTTGGTTTCTGGATTTTTCACTCAGTTTCATGTCTGTGGGATTTGTTTATGTTGTGGTTTGTATCAGTAGTTGATTTTTTTCTTTGTTTTTCGTTTCCTATTTTTTCCTCCTGTGTAGTATTCCATTGTATAAGTATATGCTAAGTAATTTATCTACTCTCCTGTCAATGCATTTGCATTGTTTCCAATTTGAAACGATGAATAAAGCTGCTATGAACAGTTTTGTATTTTTATGTGTGTTCTTGATGAACATATGCATTAATTTCTCTTGGGTATATATATATACCTAGGAAGGGAATTGTTGCATCATAGAGTAGATACATGTTTCATTTTAGTGGATATTGCCAGTTTTTCAAACTGGCTGTAAAAATTTACTCTCCAAGCAGCAGGATGTGAGAATTTCAGTTGCTCCACATTCTCCCACCACTTGGTGTTATCAAAAAAAAAAAAATTTTTTTTTTAATTTTAGCCATGAAGATGGGTGAGTAGTGGTCTCTTCTTATGGGTTTAATCTGTTCATATGCTTATTGACCATTTGAATCAATAACTGTCATTCCTACTGCCATTAATAATAGCAATTGATTTTTTTAGCTGCTTGAGATAGATGATGACATGCATATTTTATTAATTTCCCCAAATTTAATTCACTCATTCATTCATTCAACAAATATTTATCAAGCAACTGCTCAGTGCACAGCACTGGGCTGGAGAGTAAAGATACAAGAGCAAACAAGAAAGATGTGGTCCTGTCTCTCTTAAAATAGGTAATAGATACTCAGTAAATATTCCATGAATGCTTGTCTGGGGAGGCTGTTTGGCCCCTGATGGGAGCTGTTTTGGTTTCCATTGGAGCAGGTCCATTATGACTTTTCAATAAAAGAAGGTTAAGAAAAACAGCTCCAAAAAAAAAAAAAAAAAATTCCCCAGGGTCACATGGGCAGCCCAAGTGAAGTAAGGTAAGATCATAAAGGAAAATGAGAGGGTTCATCTGGGGAACCACCCTGACTCCTTTCTTCCCAGAGGCTCAGCCTTTCTTGCCCCTTTTCCATCCATCCTTTGGATTTCTCTGGATGCGATGACAAAGGAACCAAGGTTGTGGGCAGAGGTCTTGCCATTCTACAGGCCAATGGGTGTGAATCGAGACTGAAGGTGTCTGCTCAAGTCAGTGGCCGGGAAGCGAATACTCAGGTCCTTTCCACCAGCTGGGGCTTTCTCTGGAGCTGCTCAAGGAATGGAACTCCCGGCTCAAAAGCAGCAGGCTCTGGGACGCTGGCCCAGTCCATTACCAGCACTCCAGGCTGCCCCAATCCAGCTGGTGATGAATCACCCGGAAAGCCAGAAGGGCTTTGCTGCTGAAAGAACCTACCTCTGGAATAGATGACCCAACTTCCCTTAGAAAGAGGGAGGAATTATGATGTCTGTGAGTTCTGGGAGTACTTACCAAGCACCTGCTTTGTGCCAGGCAGAATACTAGGAGACTCAGAGAAGAGCCCTGGTCTTCCCAAACCTCCAGGTCTAGCTGGGACCAAACCATGGGCTTCCTCTCCTAGAATTCATCCATCCAACAGATAGTTACCGACGGCACAGTCTGAGGGTAAAAATGAACTGGATTGACATATGCAGGGACATAAACAATGCAGAGTGCCACAGCCACTCCAATGCTCCTCAGGCCCTTCTTCTTACCCCGCCATGAGTAATTGACCACACGAGGCCCTGTGGGGAAACAGAGACATGTAGGATCTGCAAGATTCTGGAAACTAAAAGCCCAGAGATCTGGGGGTTTCCTTCATTGTGTCCTGAACCTCTGACCTTACAGCCTAAGGCTCCTTATGGGCTCTTCCTAAGAGCTAAGGACATGGTTGTATTTGTAGAAGGCTAGAAGAAGAGGGGAAATCACTATGGTTTCTTGGGTTTCCAGCTCAGAAGGTCAGAGGCCTCAGTTTTTTCCAGTCCCAATAGCAATCTAATTCATTAACTCGCTTTCCCCTGAGCTCCCACAGGACACCATTTGTAACTGAGATAGCATTTTTTGCTTTATTGTAGTCCTTTGCCCACATTTCATCTCCTACTGTTCTATGCAGTCTTACTCCTCTACTGGCCCCCACATAGCCTACTACAGGGCCTAGCACACAAAAGGTGCTCCAGTTCAATCTTTGCTGAAAGAAAAATGGCCTGAGTCAAATGCCATCTCTGTGCCTCCTTTTCCCCCATCAACCTGCGGGAGGCTCTGGGAAGCCAGTCCTCTGCCATAGTCCATGTAAGCATTTCACCAGTCCCCTGACCTCCCAAGAAACCAGTGCTGGAGAAAGTGACTAGGCCATCGTCCTCCTGCACCCCAGCCGGCAGCTCTCAGACCTCAGGCCTAAGTCCTCAAGACACCGGTACCAGTTCCTGCCCCTCCCACCTCAGGCCCATCAAGGGAGGAAAGAAGACAATCAACAGCGTCCCTCCTGCAGAATCTTTACTAAAAGACTGGCCTGGAGCAGGCAGAAAACTTTCTTTGGTTCTCATGCTCTGCCCAGCTCTCAGGTCTTAGACCTCAGGTGATGGAACACCTGGCCTGTCTGGTGCCCTCTTTTCCATCTTTTCTGCATATATCTCTCCCCCAAAGTCCAGGGGTCAATCCAAGCAGAAGCCTCAGAAATCTCCCCCTCAGAGAGCCACCCTGAGGTCAGCTCTGTGAGCAGGAGATAGTCGTGCCCGGTGACTGCCCGACCTGAGCCCCCCAAGGAGCGGGGGAAGCTCTCCCCCAGCTGCCTCTAGTTCCCAGCAAACACTGGAGCAAAACACCCAAATCACAGCTGCGGAATTCCTGGTGAGTAGTACAGCCCAACCTCCACCCCCTTGAGAGGTGGCAAGGGAGTGAGTTCCATGGGAGTCTGATCAACCCCAGCTTCCCCCCCTTAGCAACTGGGTCCCACTGGTCTTCCACAGAAGCTCAACCCTAGAGACCTTCTCAGGTCACTCCATGGAAATAAAGGGATAGCTTTTTGGGAGCAGGTGTCCTTAACTGGGCGCAGGAGGGGGTGAGGGTGTCAGAAGACATGAGCTCCTCAGTTTATTCACCTGCAAATTGAGAGAGCTGGACTCACCGGATGGTCTTTAAGCTCTGAGCTCTGTTCTAAGAATATCTTCTTTAGGCTCCTCCTTCAGATCTCCAATGACAAGAGGGTCTGAGTCTTCGGAAACAGTGTTTCTCAATCTGGAGTACTCAATTCCTTTATAAAGGATACAAATTTTCACAAAGTTACTTAATTTTTGTTTTAATGTTCCTTAAATGTGCACAAACATAAAACTAGGCACAAGCTCTTTTCTTTTTGGCCACACCACACGGCATGCAGAACTTCCCCAACCAGGGATGGAACTCGTGCCCCTGCAGTGGAAGCGCAGAGTCTTAACCACTGGACCTCCAGGGAAGTGCTAGGCACAAACTTCGTAAGGTTGATGATTGAGATAAAATCAAAACAAGCTTACAAATTGTATTTAACAGGAACTATAAAGCCAGTAAGACTCAAACAAGCCATATTAATTTAAATGTGACTGTTGCTATTTGCTGAAATTAAACTACAACTCCCAGCGTGATGTAAGTTCTGACTGTGGTAGAGCAGGTGCTTCTTTCGCATTCAGGATACCTGTATCACCACGTGCCAGGCGATGACTCAATTCTCCTATTAATTTCTCTATTTGAACCACCACATCAGGGCATCATTTAACCTTCATTTGGTAGGAACACACTGTCATGCACTAAGTTCTCCTCTGCTGTTTTCTCACTAGCACTCCACAATTAAAGTTTTAAAAATTCTTTTTAATCTTTTGCCAACGGGAGCCTTCTCTCAGGTTTCAATGTCCTTACCTCTAACAGAAGGAGAATCACCTTCATCCCACCTACTTCCCAGGATGGCTGTGAAAATTCATTCATTTATCCAACCATTATGTATTGAGTACCTACTCTGGGCCAGATACAGTTCTAGTCACAGAGGGTATAGCAGAGACCAGAATAGACAGAAATCCCTGCCCTATGGAGTCACATTCCAATGGGAGAGACCAAGAGTAAGATAAATGAGGAAAATAATATGATAGTATTCAGGAAAAAATTAAGCAGGGAAGGGGAATAGAGGGTGTGGGTTTTCCAACAATACCACGCAATTCTTCACCACCAGCTGGGTGTCCTACACATAATTTAACTCAATTCTTACACCATCTACTTGGAGACAGTGTCAGATCTCACAGGTCAAGGCTCAGTCCTATGGGACTTCAAATGCCAGTTGACAGTCAGGGTTGCCACCTGTGATTCTGACCCACCAGCTATAGAGTCTGAGGTTCTCACGTCTGCCTCCCTGGGTTTGATTAATTTGCTAGAGTGGCTCAGAGATCTCAGAGGAACATTTTACTTACTAGATTACCGGTTTATTATAAAAGGATATAATTCAGGAAGAACCAGATGGAAGAGGTGCATAGGGCAAGGTGTGGAGTTTTGTTTTTGGTTTTGTTTTTTTGGCTGTGCTGTGTGGCATGTGGGATCTTAGTTTCCTGACCAGGGATTGAACGCGCACTCCCTGTATTGGAAGGCAGATTCTTAACCACTGGACCACCAGGGAAGTCCCGGGGTGGAGTTTTTACATCCTCTCCGGGCACACCATCTCCCCAAATCACCGTGTGTTCACCAACCCAGAAACCCTCTGGAAACACCCTCCAACCCCAACCCTGTCCTTGTTGGGTTTTTATGGAGGCTTCATTACATAGGCATGATTGATTAAATCATTGGCCACTGGTGATTGATTCAACCTCCAATTGATCTCATTTCCCTGGAGGTCTCAGGAGTGGGGCTGAAAGTTCCAACCCTCCAATAACACAGTCGGTTCCCCTGGCAACCAGCCCCCATCCTTAGGTGCTTTCCAAAAGTCATCTCATTAACATAAACTCTGATGTGCTTGAAAGGGATTTGTCATGAATTTCAAGACATCATTATTGCTCTTACCACTTAGGAAATTTTGAGGGTTTTAGGAGCTCTGTGCCAGAAACAGGACAAAGAGAAAATATATATTTCTTATTATAAATCACAATATCACAGAAGAGAAGTAAAGGGAGATTACTTTTTTAAATGGGGTATTCGGGGAAGGTTTCATTGAGTAGGGAATATTTAAGACCTAAGTGACATGAAGAAGGGAAAGCATTTGAGGAACAGCCAGAGGGCTAGTGTGGAATAATGCATGCGAGACACATATGGAAAAGTACAGGGCAAATGTGGGTATAATAGATATTCATTGTTTCACTGTCCAGAAACCATTTCCTCTTCTGGCAACTGTACCTTGATCTTCCTCTAGGGAGGCACTTCCCTTACCGCAGTCCCTGTGCTGCAGGTAGAGTTGACCCCACCCCTAAACACCAGGGCTGGGCAATGACAGGTCTGGCCAATCAAGCACAACGATTGGTTTAGGACTGCGCACGGGACCCAGTCAGAATGAATGACACGCAACGAGACTCTTGCTGGCACTCCTGGGAGAGAGGCACACAGTCTCTTCCCCTGGAGATCCCAGCAGTAAGGATGATAGGAGCCTGGAGCTTTCAGGAGCTACCACATGGAATCTAAGGGAAAAAGCCAGGGCAGAGGAAGACAGTTGTAAGAGGTGAAGAAAAACTGAGTCCTGGTGACATCTTTTGAGTCCCTGCATGAAGTTGTACCACTTCTGGAATTCTCAGTTATGTGCATCAATTTATTAATTTTTTAAATTTGCTGTGTTATTCATTTTAATATTTGAGAATAAAACCAGCACACTATAGGATACGGCAGATAAATTCAGTAAGAGTCTCTTAAAGATTTTGTACACTTTTACCCATGGAAAAATTACAGGGTTTTTGTTGCATCTATAGTCTCATGTTTTCATTTATTTCTTAATATGTTTCCTTTTTAAAGGATTTTTGTTAATCTAAATCTGGTGACATGTTCTCTTTATCTTTTTAATTTTTTTTAATTTTTAAAATTTATTTTATTTTATTTTTATTTGCTTAAGCTGGTATATCAGATTAGTTATTTATTGATGCATAATAAAGTACTGCAAAACTTAGTGGCTGAAAAGAGCAAACATTAATTATCTCACCGTTTCTGTAGGTCAAGGTTTGGGAGTGGCGTAAGCTGTATGATCCTGGCTCAGTGTCTCTCACTGGATTTCAGTCTGGATGTTCGCAAGGACCCTGAAGGCCTGACTGGGCTTTCATGATGGTTCACCCATGTGGCTGTTGGCAGGAGGCCTCATTTCCTGGTCATTGAGCTCTCTGTAGGCTGATTGAGTGTCCTTACAACATGGCAGCTGACTTCCTCCACAATGAGTCATCCAAAAGAGCAAGTGAGGGGGGCCTTTTATGACCTCGACTCTGAAGTGCACATTGTCACTTCCACTTGTTCTATTTGTTAGAAGTGAGTTACTAAGTCCAGCCTACAATCAAAAGGAGGGAATCAGTCTCTACCTCTTGAAGGGATGAAGACCAAAGAATTTGTGGACATATTTTAAAACCACCACACCTAGTCTGAGTTTGGTATTCTGTCACTTGGAACCAATAGACTTCTGATTGATAGATATTCAGGAGTTTAGTACTATTGTATTAGTGGTGTTATAATGTGGCTTGTGGTAAAACAAACAAACAAAAACCCAGTAGCCAAGAAAGTGGCAACAAACCTTATCTTATAAATGCCAATTTGATCCTGTCCTACGTAAGCTCAAAAACCTCCAATGGCCCTCATTGTCCAAAAGTCCAAAATTCTTTGCATCAGTCACAAAGCCCACCATGGCCTGGTCCCTGTGTCCTCACTCCCACTCTCCCACAAACTCCCTGCTTCAGAATCTCCAAGCTGCTTGCTCTCCTCTGAATAAGCCATATTTCCATGTGTCCATGCTGTTCAAACTTCTCCCCGTAGATCTCTGCTCATCTCTCAAACTCAACTCAAATGTCACCTCTCCTGTGAAGATTTCTCTGACTTCACCCTCAAAAATGATGATACTACTATATTGATGTCTATTGAGTGTCAGGTGCTTCATATTTGTTATGTCCAATTCTTAAATCCATAACCCTGAATTTATGTGCTATTTCTGTTATCCCGTTTTACAAATAAGAAGATTCAGCTTCTTCCAGAGAGGATGAGAAATGTGTTTATGGTCATCCAGCTTGTAAGTGGCAGGACAAATATTGGTACACCCTAGATGGTTAGTTAGTTAGTTAGTTAGTTAGTTAGTTAGCTATTCCTTCCTTTGCTCCTAAACCACCATGTTCATACACCCTGAGTATAGTTATAGGTGAATCTGGCTCCCCGGAGGACCATGAACTTCTTGGGGGCCTGGACCCCCTGTCTTGTACAGCTGCCCTTCATAGAGCATTTCACTGCATGTGTTAGACACAGGGATTAATGTTGTCCATTTTCCAGATGAGGAAATCAAGCCTCAGAGGAATGAAATGGTCGAGGTCTGACTCTAGATTTCCTGCCCTTACATGTAATGGTGCACGAGGCTCAGCAAGTGCTTGGTGTGCACTCGTTGGAAGGCACAACTGGGGTGAAGGAGCGAATGAGAACTGGGCGGCCCCCAGGTGCCCATCCCCCACCATCTCCAGCTGGGGGCTGGGGGGCTGCTGTTTACCTGCCTCTGGTTGAATGGGGGTTGGAGGGGTCGGGGGCCCACAGACAGGAAAAGTGGAAATAATCCAACTGGAAGCCAAGGGTCAGCTTCTGGTACTGGCTCAGCTTCCATCCAACTGGGTGACTTTGGGTCGGTCCTTCCACCCCTTGGGGCCTCCTTTTCTAATGTCACATGAAGGGGAAGTGCTAAGATCCCACCAAGTAATGCCAGGTGGGATTTGAGATGACCCCACACAGAAAGGGGCAGCCCAGACCCTTGTGGGGTCCAGCAGCTCCTCAGGAGGCCAGGGCCCAGGGCTCCTCTACAACTGGCACGCTGCTTGCTCTGGTGACCAAGGTGGGCCTCTGGCCTGGACTGAGTGAGTGCCCACTCCTTGTGGGTCGCCCTAGCTTCTCGACACTCCACTCAGAGTCCTCCGTCTCATGTAAGAAGCTGAGATGAGCTTTCACTCCATGTGCCTTACCTTGAATGTGTTCAAGTTAAATTTTAGTTGCCATCCTTGCCTGGGACCCCAGAGGACATGAATTCCATCTGGGGCTTCTCGCAGGCCTCCACCGCCTTGCCTAGCCAAACCGTGTTTGGATCAACAGCAACTGCATCAACTCATCTCCAACCCCAACCCTTACTAAATGCATTAGCGCAACAAGAGCCCCAGGGTTGACCTTTGTGGCATCCATTGTTATGGCTGTTATACAGACACAAACAAGAGCCGGGGTAATAATTCTCAGTGAAGTGGTTCTTCAACCAGAGGGCTGGAGGACTCCGGAATCATGACCTCCTGGCCTGGCAGCCTCCCACCAGCCTTTTCTTCAAGTCCCTGTTCCAGGCTCTGCCTTCTGGGAAGCCCTCCTCCACATTCTCTCTAACTCTATTTTGGCTCCAGCTTAAGACCTTGTTCCCAGGTTCCAGCCTGGAGGAGAAGCCTCATAAGGGACACTGCCCAGGCCTCAAAGGTCTTCCTGTCTCCCACTTGCTCCATCATACTGAGTAAGTTCCTTCACTGACCTGTTTCTCTAGATGCTCAGAAGGAAGAATTATTAACAGTGAATGTGTTGAAGTGTTTTCAAATACTTAGGATGGAAAAATAACCTGGGTATAAATATAATCTTAAACCTGGTATATGGCTCACTGTGTTTGTTGGTGCCCCCTGCTCCTGGCTGGCCCAAGGTAAAGTACAAGCTGTCCTTAGAGAATTATTATGGTTACGTTCATATAAACTTAGCTGTTGGGTGTTGCTATTGGTGTCTTTCTCATTTTCTTTCCTTTCCTTTGTTCTTCCTCCTTTCCTTTCTTTCTACCATCTGAAAGTCAGAATACATTTGCCGTCACACCAAAACTACCCAGCCTATGGCCAAGAAGAAGCTAACCTACCCTGTAGATCTCTCCAAAATATTTTGGGAACCACAGCAGGTCAAAATGTGTGAGCCAGTCAAACACCTTTCCCTGAATTATTTTGGAAATAGACCTGCAGGCAGAAGGAGATTATCTGGAGTGAGAAAGGAATGTGCAAAGTGGTAGGGAAAGAAATGGAGATTAGAGAGACAGGGTCTCCAGCAAATACAGCCTTCTCTACAAAACAATGGTGTGGCTTGACAACCAAAGGAATAATGTGGGTTCTGAGATATTTTCAAGCGTTTAAAAAAAGAAGTGACTGCAGAATCAGGGAAGGCCAGTGTGTGTTTAACTCCCCCATAAATATCGATTTGTCCAACTCCCTGTAAAGAACTAGGGAAAGAATCACAGCTCTTAGATCTAGGTACATGCTGGCCCAGATGGGGAAGGGGGATGGAGATGGAGCTGCCACCTGGACAAGATGAGCTGCAGAAGGGACAGAGACATGGGGAGGAAGGAGGGAAGGAGGCGAGCAGAGCTGGAGTGCGCAAGATCCAGAGAGGGCAGGGCAGCGCACATCGGAGTGGGTAATGGTGGCCCTGACTCTGAATCATTTTCTCCATCTGCAAAATGGGGATATTGGCAATGTCTCTGAGGCAAGGTGATGATTAGTCAGGGTTCTCCAGAGAAACAGAACCAGTGGGATGTATATAAATAGAGAGAGAAGTTTATTATAAGTAATTGGCTCACGTGATTAAGGAGGTGAGCGGGTCCCAAGATCTGAAGGCCAGCAGCTCAAGACCCATCAGGAAAGGCTGATGTTTCAGTTTGAATCCAAGGGCAGAAAAAAAGCCAACATCACAGTTTGAAGGCCATCAGGCAGGAAGAATTCTCTCTTACTCAGAGGATGGTCAGGCTTTTTTGTTCTATTTAGGCCTTCGACTGATTGGATGAGGCCCACTCACATTAAAGAGGGCAACCTGCTTCACTCGTCTACTGATTTAAATGCTAACCTCGTCTAAAAACACCCTCACAGACACCTCCAGAATAATGTTTGACAAAATATCTGGGCACCTGTGGCCTAGTAAAGTTGACCCATAAAATTATCCATCACAAAAGGTTATGTTGAGGATGGACAAAATGAACTTGCATCTGTGGAATCAATATATTTGTATCCATGTGTATAGATGGTAGTCAATTGAGTTAATCACTACAACTGTGCCTTTTTCTTGGCCTGAAATTCCCTCCTGTTGTTTTCTAGGTAAAGTATGTCCTGGAGCTGAGGGAATGGGGTAGGGACAGCCATGGAAGGGAAAGGTAAGGGGAGTAACAACCAGACAAATATTTCTGTTAGTGGCAGAAGGGTAATGGAGAGCCAGGACCACAGCATCTGGGGCTTAAGAAGAAGAGACATCTAGAGAAGCTTAAATATAGGGCTACAGGGAGAGGGACTGAGGCCAGGCCTTGGCGAGTCGGTGGACTCTCCCCTGGGGAGCCACAGTGGAGACAATCCCTGCCTCGGCTCCTTAAGGCCTGTTATTCCTATCAGTCTCAGTGCCAGGGCCAGGAGGGCAACCCATCCTCATGTCCCCAGCTACAGGTTATACAAAACATGCGCTTTTTTTTTTTTTTTTTTTTTGGCCCGCGCCACACAGCATGTGAGATCTTAGTTCCCCAACCAGGGATCAAACCCATGCCCCTGAAGTGGAAACGCAGAGTCTTAACCACTGGACCACCAGGGAAGTCCCAAAACATCAGCATTATATGTACACAGTACCTATAAGGTTAGAAATTAAATTAGACGAGGATTCAAAATCTTTGTTCTTATCAGAAACAAGACAGCAATAGAGGCGGCCTCACTCCACAAGCTTCCTCTGGCCCTCAGAATTCTGAAGGAGGTGGGCAGAGGTGCCTGCCTCAATTCCTGGGAGGTAAGATCTGGAAAGTTGGATATCTTACTCCATTAGAGTAGGGCTGGTGTCATGGTTCCAGAAGTATGTACTTCTAACGATCTAAGTGCAAGTCGAGAGAATGTCCACAGACACGGGCCTCTCATGGTTCTGGACCCGATTCCACATCCCCAAGTCCACGTCCTCATGTGGGAGCTGAGCAGAGTGGCACTCAGGGGTCCCTGGGCATCACCTGCGCCTAGCTCTCCAGCATTCCTTTTGTCACAAGAAATCAAACATTACTGTGAGAGATAAGCAGCACTTTCAGAACTGGGCGGATTGCAGAGACCGTCATTCCCCTGCTGTCCCTGCTGGGACCCCACGGTCAGGGCACCCATTTGGGTCCAGTAGGGTGGGCATGTCCAGAGGAACCAAGGGGCAGGCGGAGTGGCTAAACGCCCAGCTCTACAATATGGTTCCTGTGCTGCCCTGGGCTAGTTACCCAGCCTCTCCGGGTTTAATTTCTCCTCTCTTCTGAACACAGCAGTTCTCAACCCTGGCTAAAATCACTTGAGGAACTTCAAAAAGACAACCACACCTGGGCCCTAACCCAGGCTGATAAAATTAGACTCTCTGGGGGTAGAACCTGGGCACCGGTACATTAGAATCATTTCAGGTGATTCATCTAATGTGCATGTCCACTTGTTTCTATTTTGCAGTTTCTAATCTGCTGGGTTGGCACCCAGATAACTACGCTTGTGAGGATGGAGTGGAGTGTGGAGAGAGGTAGCGATGAGGCCGATTTTATGTGGCTCCGGGATTCGAACTGGAGTCCCAGGAGCAGATTACAAGGAGGCAGATTTTGATCCAGACTCGGAAGAAATTTCTGACCATTCCTGAAACGCCTCTTCTGGAATTGGCTTCAAAATGACCAGCCTGTGAACCACACAAGATGATCCGTTGTGTGTAAATTTATATTGATCACGCCTAATTTTGCAGATAGATACATTAACTAGTTGAGTAGACTTTACTCCAAATAGCTTTTGGCTGTTTCCAAAATTCAAATCCATTCCCAAGAGCAATCACAGTGTCACTTACTGCAAGATCCTTAACCTCTCTGAGGGTCCAGGGCTCCCTCCCTAAGATGGCTGTGAGGCTGGCCCACATGCCTCACTGTGGTAAGATTTCAGTGAAATAAGGAGGGAATGTGAAAGCTCCAGATTCCACTGATTGAACCTAAATGAAGGTGAATCCTCAGGCCATCAGTGAAGATCTGAAAAGACAGCATTTATTCCTAGTTCTGAAAGTAGTTTTAAGCCTGGAGTGGAGAGATCTGGGCCTGGGATGGACTCCATCTTCCTCACCCAGGAGTGGCGTGACTTGATCTCTCTGAACCTCAGTTTCTTCCTCTATTAATGGGACTGGGAGGGTCAAATGGGAAACGCACAGATCTTAGCACAGAGCCTAACATTTGGCAAATGCTCCATACATGCTGATACCTTGTTAATTATTATCACCCTTGAAGTGAATCCACAGCCTACCTAGGTGAAGGGGATAAGCCTTGTGTGGATGTGTAAGTCTGGAATGTTTGTTAGGACACCCCCCCCCGCCCCACCTCTCTGTGATCACAGCTCCTGGAGAGTCTGTTGACTTCCTTTCAAGTCCCAGGCCTTTGGCTCAGGAGCTCTACTCCTGTAGAGCGTGTCTGGGCGTGAGAACAGAAGCCAAGGCAAGTGTTTGGTTTGGAACAAAGAAGGGACAAGGATGGATTTCTGGAGGCGCTCGCCATTTCCCAGGAAGGAGTCATCTGTTTCTCATAAGGTGGAGAGGTGGGGTGGAATCCATTTTCTTGAACTGTCTCGTACAGCTCCTGTGGGTCAGGAGAGGGGCTGAGGGAGGAGTAGATGTCCCTCCACAGCCAGGCCTAGACTTTGAAAATGGACTTGCATTTCTTTTGTGTCTTCCAAGGCTAGGTGAAAAGCATTTCCAAGTTGCGTGCTCCCATCTTCTCCATAACTGGATGAGGTTTTGTGTGTGTGTGTGTGTGTGTGTGTGTGTGTGTGTGTGTGTGTGTGTGGAGAGACAGTGTGTGCGCAGGGGAATTGTTGCTGGGGAAGGTGTCTAGGTGAGCAATCCTGAATCACTGGCTCTGGAAAATACCACCAGAGCCCTGATTTAAATTTCTAAGGGCTCTTTAACTTCTCTCCCTCACTGTGGGGT
The DNA here is from genome assembly GCF_965194805.1 of Balaenoptera borealis. Lineage (NCBI taxonomy): Eukaryota > Metazoa > Chordata > Mammalia > Artiodactyla > Balaenopteridae > Balaenoptera > Balaenoptera borealis. The sequence continues at coordinate 32,683,013 of NC_138866.1, read as the reverse complement.
TCAAGAAACTGCTTTCCTGGACTTCCCTGGTGTCACAGTGGTTAAGAATCCGCCTGCTAATGCACGGGACACGGGTTCGAGCCCTGGTCCAGAAAGATTCCCACATGCCGCGGAGCAACGAAGCCCGTGCACCACAACTACTGAAGCCTGGGCGCCTAGAGCCGGTGCTCTGCAACAAGAGAAGCCACTGCAGTGAGAAGCCCACGCACCGCAACGAAGAGTAGACCCCGCTTGCTGCAACTGGAGAAAGCCTGCACGCAGCAACGAAGACCCAACGCAGCCAAAAATAAATAAATAAAATACGTAAGTTTAAAAAAAAAAAAAAAGAAAGAAGGAAACTGCTTTCCTGATGTAGCTAAAAGTGTCAGCCTGGGTGCACAAACCCCCGCCCAGAACCACCCCTCAAACACACCCACCCATCATTAACAAGGGAAAGGTGATTTTCCACAGGGGTTTTGTTTCTCCCCATTCAGCATTCAGGTTCATGTTTTGCTTTAGCACCACCAATATTTCATTAAACCTTACTCAAAAAAAAAAAAAAAAAGGCACCCACAGCTCAGAATTTGTTTTGAATTAATTATTTTATTTTTATTATCTTGTTGTTGTTAAATAGTCGAGGCATGGACCAGGTGAGGTTCAGAGGCCCTACTGCATGCTGATATTCCCAAATGTTTCTTTGCGCCGCTTGGCGTGGAGGGGCAATGGTAGCTCCCTCCCAACTCCCAACCATTCAGCAGCCGCACCCCTGCCCCCTGCTGTGGATGGAAGCCGAGACGGTGGCAATGGTGCAGGGAAAGCGGAGTTGTCACAGCTCGTTGTAAACAGATGTCAGGGGCTGTCGGTGCCACATCTCTCAACAAACTCAAATTACCACCCCAGGATTTCCACAGAAAGAACTGGGAAGTGTGGAGAGACAGAACTCATAATACCTGCAGCTTAATAAGGATGGCATGCCTGCTTCCATGAGGAACTACTGATCTCATAGCTATGCTCCAGAGGTCCATGGGAAGGTCTGGTCGGGTGGCCTTGTGTGACTTTACCAAGAATGACCATCTTGCTAGGGGTGGGCAAGAATTACACATTTAGTGAGTCCCTTCTATGAGCCAACATTGAGCTAACAGCTTGACACATATTCTCTCATTAAATCTTCACCACAGACAGGTGAAGTAGGGGAGGGGAAACTGAGACTCAGGTTGTGTGTCAGTCAGGATAGGCGAGGTTGTGCTGTAGTAACAAACAGTCCTAAGAATCTCAGTGGTTTTATGCAATTAGTGTGTATTTGCCACTCACAGCAGCCTTCCATGCAGTGACTCCAAGACCCTGGCTGCTTTGATCTCTTGGCCCACCATGTAAGCTCAAGGCCTCTGCCACAGTTGCCATGGCAGGGGAAGAGAGAGACTGGAGAATCATGCATGAGTTTCTTCTTCAGCCTGGAAGTGAACTTCTGCTGTCATTTCAGTTGCCAGAACTAGTCCTATGGCCCCACCTGCCTACAAGTGGGCTGAGTCTTCCATGTGCCAGGAAGGCGAGAAGCACAGGATACTGGTGAGCACAGGTGACGTTGAACACAGGGAGGTTTAATAACTAGCAGGTAGTAGTTGGCAGAACGAAGGTGTAAACTGAGTTCTGCCTAGAATCAAAGCTCAAGGTCTGTCCATGACACTTGCAGCCAGTGAGAGGGCCCCTTCCCTCCAACCTCTGTCAGCAGGCCTTGTGTCAGCATCCTTGTGTGACCCGCCGGGCACAAAGGCAGTCATTAAATAGCAGCAATAGGCCCTTGTATTTCTACAAAGCCTCCCCGTTTTCAAGGCTTCTTAAAGTATGTTGCTTTACCAAATCCCGAAAACACCATAATGAAACAGAAAGGGAAAATTTCGTAGCCCCGCTTCTTGAGCTCCACATCTCAAGAAACCAAAACCAGAAAGGTGAAGAGACCAGACATGCTCAGAGCTAGTTTTTGAAAAACCCAGACTAGAACCTAATTCTGATAAAACCTCACTTGAAACTCTTCCTAACCCATCTCACTCTCTGTAACTTTAGTATCGGGAAAGACCACCCTTTCCCCCCAAATTATCTCCTCTCCTCTAAAATGCCACCCTCAGGACACCATGCCTTCACTGGACCCTCCTCTGGGGGATGTCATCATGAATGCATGCAAAACAATTAATGTGTCACACAGTAAAGCCTTAGGTTTAAGAACATTTGAGACAGAATTTAGATAATGGACAGAACAGGGTAAATGAGAGAGTCCAGGAAGGCTGTACTGAGAAGCCACTGGCCTTGGTGAGATGTGGATAAAGGGGGAGTCCATTCCAGGTGGAAATTCCTTCCTAATTCTCTCTTTCCTCTGTTCTAGTCTATTGCATTTAAAATTTTACTAAGTGCCTTTCCACGTACTATTTTATTTAATTTCCTGAAAAATTCTGTTAGGGAATTGAGAGCTTGGTCAGATCTTTCTTCTCATTGGACAAAAAACTGAAACCTACAGAGGATAAAGTGATTTGTCTAGCATCAGAGCAAACGAGAGCCTGAACCCAATTTAAGAGGCAAAAATATTAAAGAGTAATAATCGTCATTTCTTGTGCATATGTGGTGAAACTGTCACATTTAGAGCTACCTGGTAGTGTATAAATTAATATATTTTATAAAAAATCAAGCTTTTAGTATGAAGTATTTCATACATATAATGGATTTATATATGCATGTGTGATATTTAGAACAATAAAACACTGTATCTATCACCCTGCTTATTACCAGTGTTCGAAAACATTAGGTCACTTTAAATTATAAAAATGACGTATACTCTCGGCACAAAATTCAAATCATGCAGAAGATGGAAACTTTAAAGTCCCTTTTCTCATCCTGTCGACCTCTGAATCCCACTCTCCGGGATAACCACTGTTAACAATTGAACACAAGATCTTAATTAAGTTCATTTTGGAAACAATCCAGAGAGATATATATGTACACACATATATATATATCAAGAGTCTAAAAATGTCTATAACTTTTGGTCCCGTCACCCCATTGTGGGAATTTATCCCAGGAAAAGACCTCCTAGGATTCCCTCCTTTCCTAGAAATGGCCAAGCTCATTCCCACACAAGTCCTTCCCCTTGTTTCCTCTGTCTGGAAGCCTGTTCCCCCAGATTTGCTCATGGCTGGAAGTCCACTCAAGTCTCAGCTCAGATGTCACCACCCCTGAGAGGTTGCCATGGTCACCTGTCTAGACTGGCTCCTCCTCCCCACAAAACCACCTGGCACAGAGTAGGAACGTACATCTGAGTTAAGAGGATAAATGTCCACTCATGAAACCACCAGCTGGTCTACTTAGATAAGGGATATTATTTGACTCACCTTGGAACCTAGGCAGCTACTACTGCAAAGAAACAGTTCTTGCTGGCTTTCAAGACTCTAAGGACCGGGCAGTGTGGAAAGTCACCAGCCAGAGGCCATCCGGACTGTCCTTTCTTCCAGCAGAAAGGCTGCCTTTCAGATGTAGATACTGCAAGGTGGGCTGCCTTCCCTCTCAACCCTTTTCATTCTTGGCTTCTAAAACAAACAAGAGGTAACGAAAATTCGATGGGCGAGAGTCTCTATCAAAACAACACCTAGTCCTACTTAACTAAGATGAATAATTTGAACACTCTCAAGTCAGACAATGGAAACATTGAGAGTTTCCACCAAAACAGAAACTTGGCCAAGTGGGAGGGGTATCCAGAAGCCTCCACAGCATTCTGAGTTGGCAGGGGAAGTCTTCTTGCTTAGCCTGGGGGTAGGGAGAAGGGGTGAGAAAGGGAAGCCTAGGTCCTAATCAGAGCTCCACAAACCCTCTCTAACTTTTTTTTTTTCCTTATAGCAAAATAAAACATGTTTACAAAATAAATTATGTGAGGAAAAAATTAAAACCTCACATAATCCTGCCATCCAGAAAGGCAATATTTTGTGGTGTGTCCTTGCAGTGGTTTTTTTTTTTTCATAGCATAATTATGTTTAAAAAAATTAAAATGTTATTATACTATATACTTATTGCCTCATAAACTGCTTTTTTCACTTAATAATATATTGCGGACATTTTCCCTTGCCATTAATTGACTCAACGCTGTCAATTTTTTTAATAGCTGTTTAGTATCTCATTGTATGGCTGTATCATCTAACAAACACCCAGTCATTGGAGATTTAAGTTGTCCCCAGTTTTTATAAGCAGCTTGTCAATGGCTGTTTCTGAAATGCATTCATGATTATTTCCTTAGGACTAATTTCCAGAAACGGAATTTCTGTGGTAAAGGGTATGTAAAATTCTAAGTGTTTTTTTATGCAGCTGTTGTGGACAGCACATTTATATGTTTGAAGAGCATTAATAGACGAGGTTGACTACGTTATTCTTGGTCTCTTCACCTATATTTTTACTGAGTGTAGTGACACAGAGCTAGGAACAGTACATTCAGATGGGAATTTCTGCCTTCAAAGAAGCTTGTAATTTTTTTTAAAATTTATTTAATTTATTTTATTTTTTTGGCCGTGTTGGGTCTTCGTTGCTGCATGCGGGCTTTTCTCTAGTTGCCGCAAGGGGGGGGGGCTACTCTTCGTTGCGGTGCGCAGGCTTCTCTTGTTGCGGAGCACGGGCTCTAGGCGCACAGGCTTCAGTAGTTGCAGCACGCGGGCTCAGTAGTTGTGGCTCACAGGCTCTAGAGCTCAGGCTCAGTAGTTGTGGTGCATGGGCTTAGTTGCTCCACGGCACGTGACGTCTTCCCGGGAAGATGAAGAGGTCTTCATCTTCCCAAACCCATGACCCCTGCATTGGCAGGCGGATTCTTAACCACTGTGCCACTGGGGAAGTTCAGAAGCTTGTATTTTAAACAAAACCTTTTGATTTTTGATCTGGACAAACATAAAGCAAATCAATCAAACAGAAAAAAAATGATCTATTAATTGATCGAATAAGTTAAAGACAAAATTAATGGGAGACCCTGATCTTCTTTGTTTTCTATCATTAATTACTTAACTAATTACTTAATTATTTAACATGTTAAGTTTGCCATATGTGCATTTATGTTTCACATTTGCCTTTTATGGCACACACTGATGACTGGCTACCTAGTAGCCTTTTCCAATCTCCTCCATATTCTGCTTCTTGTTACGGACAACGAAAAGCCAGAAATTCACTTTCCCAGATGCCCTAGCAGGTGAGGGAGGCAAGTCTTTGCCCAGTTAGAACCAAGGGGACATTTCTTGCAGGGATCTGGGAAAGTATTTTTCCCTGTTTGACAAAAGGAGAGAGTTCACAAAACAAGCTCTTTTCACCTTGGCCCTGCACCCCATTCCCAGGCTTTGAACCTTGTCGTATCAGTGCATGATTCCAGGAGCTGTGGCAACCATCTTATAATCATGAGGCAATAAGCATCAGGATTAAAAAAAACAAACAAAAAACCCTCTGATAATTGTTAGTCCTCAATTACATCAGGGGGGCTGCTGAATCTACCCTGAATTCTAGCTCCCAAAGTAAATATCTTTATGGCTTAAGTTAGTGGTTCTCAATGTTAGTGGTTAGGTGAACACATTCGAATCACTTGGGAATTTTGTTAAAGTGAGACTGATGCAATAGGTCTGAGACTCTGTATTTTTATCGAGATCCCAGTTGATGGTTCAGGGACCACACTTTGAGTAGAAAGCATCACTGTTTTATTGGCTTGAGGCATCTTAACTGGTACATCCTTTTTCTGGATGCAAAGGTCACCCTCATTATTTCACAGGTGCGGCCCTGGGAACCATGAAAGAGCAGGAAGGATTCTTTCCTACCGAGGGTCCATTAGCCCTTCTGAATCATCAGCCCCTAGTCAGAACTGGGGGATTCCTAAATTAATGCATCATCCAGTGGTAAAGTCCTGGGTCCTGAAGCTGTAGACTGTTTGCAGATGTGCTGTCCTGCCCTCGCTGCCCCAGCCAGACCAGCTTTTCTGACCAGATCCACCCTGACAGGCAGCCTTAGGCCAAAGGGGCTGTAACTAGAGCTCATCCTTTCTTTTGGGACCTTTCTCTACCAGCCTCCATCTTGGCTCTGCTCTTGAGGTGGCATCTTTCTCTTTGGTTGCTGAAAGTCGGGTTTCCAAAAACAGTGATGGTGAAATTTCAGGCCACAGAGAAAGAACACTGGCAGAAGCCCTCCATTTCCTTCGGAGATGTCTACACATTTACGCTTTCTTCCCTCTTTCCTTCAGTCTCAGGGAAGACATGCCGGCCTCCTGCCTAACACAGCAGTCCCCAGTCTGTCACATCTGCTGCTCTGAAACCTCTCAGCAAGGTCATCAGCGGCCATCTGGGTTCTCCTTCTTCTCCCAATGGGCTAGTCCATTTCTCTATTCCCTTGTACAGCAAATCCCTCAGGTAGATTGGTCTGTCCTTGTATCTCCATGTCCTTCTGTCCCATTCACTCTTGTACTCACTCTTGTGAAGTCTAAGTCCCCACCACCCCTCTGAAGCTTTCTTGTCAAGGTTGCCCATGACCTCCAACTTGCCAGTCTCAGCGTTTTAGGTCGGTCCCTATCTTACCAGCTGATCGAAGCTTTTGGCACAGTTAAGCCCTCCCTCTTTCCTGCCTGTCCGAGCTCACTCCCATCAGCACACCCCACTCACATGGTTTCACTCTTACCCTCACTGGCTCCTCTTTCTCAGTCTCCTGGGTTGGTTCAGCCTCCTCTTCCTGACCTCTCCATGGTGGAGGCCTGGGGCCCAGTCCTCACTTCCCTTCCCCTCCCTTCTAAGTTTCTCCAGGGATCCCACCTCTCCCACGGCTGTCAGTCCCATCTACAAGCTGATGAAATGTATCTCCAGCTTACGTCCCCTCCCCGGCCCCCACCCCGGGTCCAGACTCGAAGCTTCACAACTCCAGCTCAGAATTCTCAACTTCTCCTCACCTGCACCATTGACTTAGAAGCTCACGCGGTGGGACTTCCCTGGTGGCGCAGTGGTTAAGAATCTGCCTGCCAATGCAGGGGACATGGGTTCGAGCCCTGGTCCGGGAAGATCCCACATGCTGCGGAGCAACTAAGCCCGTGAGCCACAACTACTGAGCCTGCACTCTAGAGCCCGCGAGCCACAACTACTGAGCCTGCATGCCGCAACTACTGAAGCCCGTGCGCCTAGAGCCTGTGCTCTGCAGCAAGAGAAGCCACCGCAATGAGAAGCCCACACACTGCAACGAAGAATAGTCCCTGCTCTTCATAACTAGAGAAAACCCACGCCCAGCAATGAAGACCCAACGCAGCCAAAAATAAATAAATTAATTAATTTAAAAAAAATCTCTAGTGTTTAGACCCAGACATCAATATTTTTTAAACATCCTCAGAAGATTCCAGCAAGCAGCCAAAGTTGGGAATCAGTGCCTAAAACTCATTCCTCATGTGCAGGAGAGGCAGTCCTCTGGTGGCCAGAGACTGCACATGGGAGTCAGACCCATTTGGCTCTTGACCTACCAGCTACATGACCATGGCCAGGTTACTTAAGATCCCTCTGACTTAGTTTCTTTACTTGTAAAGTTGGGGGTGGGGTACCAACCTCACAGGTGTTGAGGAATTGTATTAAGTGGGATGCCTGATATGTAAAAGGCATTTAATATATCTCATTATTTTTAGTCCATAGCTCAAAGTTTCCTTCATTGGTTGAGTATACTTTCCAACATGCCCAAGGAGACCCGCCTCACACACACACACACACACACACACACACACACACCACATTTTAAATTATCTTTCCTGAGGCTACATAAACCCTATTGTAAGCCTTGTCAGTTCCCTTCTTGCCTCTCACCATTTCCACCTAGTTTCTTGAAACTATAATACTTATAAGGTTGACCTTGGGTGCCATCTTAGAAGTCCCTGTCTGTCCTCTTTGGTTCTGATTTGCAAGGCACTGCTACTGTTGGTGGGTCCCCCTGGGCAGGACTTTCTCATTTGGAGTCTTCAAATCCCTGGGTTAGAAATGGGAGGAGAGTCCACACAGCCAGATTAAAATATTATGTTTCCTTGCTTTGGGCTAAAATTATCTCACCCTATCATGCTGATTGGAAGCCCTGCCAGTTGAATGCCTTCTGTTAATTAAAATGCAAAAATAAATCAATGATTACTTATTAAATGCATTTTTCCTCAACAAACCTCTCAAAGCTGAGATTTCTAGAGAAAATCGGCCGTACAAGGGATCACTGGTAATGGCGTGGTCAGGGATCCCTAGACAGGACAGGACTTTAGCCAATTCATATTCAGGCCTTGGGGGTCAGATTAAAACCCAGGAGCTAGGGCTGTTCTGGTGGGAAGGCTGACCTTTGTACTCTGAGGAAGTCAGGAGGCCACACCCACAGAACGTGTCTGCTATCCTAGGCCAGGCAGGACTAAAGTCTGAGGTGAGGGGTGAGAGCTGAATTACAGGGAAACCATCATGGTAGAGCCTTTGACTTAATAGACATGATTATTTTAATAAATACCGTCTCTGAGCTCACACCATATGCCAAGCATTTGACATACTTTCTCTTGCTGAGTTCTCCCAACAGCTCTATGAATTAGGTACTCATGTCTCCAGAGAGAGTATCTTCATTCATTCATTCAAGACTATTTATTGAACTCATATGCTCAGCCCTTTTTGGAAACAAAAGCCAACACATTCCCTGCCTCATGGAGTTTACCATCTAGTGGGGGAGACTAATATTTCTTGGATAACACACAGATCAATGTATTAGAACACTTTTGGCCACATGCTAGATTGAAGTATTTCAGGCAGCCCCTCTCTTGCTACCATATAGAAGTGCTGCATAAATACAAGTAAAACATTTGAAAATACACAGCTGAACTCAAAAGAAAAAAAGGAAAATCCTCAGATTCCAAAGATAGTGCAAGAACTCAAAGTCAGAATGAGGAGTGAGAGCTGAGCCTATGATTCATGGGGTTTTGACTAGATAAAGGCCCTAAGTCCTGGAGCCTAGAGTTCTAAGGCCCTTTCAAAGATAGGAGGTAGCCCTAGGCTGTTTGAGGCAGGAGGACAGGAATTTATCCCTGTGAACTTATCCTTTTAAGGCTTAGAGATTTAAAGAGAGAACTAGTCAGGGAAAAAGAAGCCTGGGAAAACTCTACCAATCAGGCTGGCAGGAGGAGCAACAAAATTTTCTCACTGTCCTGAGCTTGGGTAGGAGAAAAGTTCCTGTGAAAGATGGAAGTTCCAGGCCTGCCCCACATGGAGGGGAGAGTTAGATGGCCCCCACTGCATCCCCTCCTTGGTGTGCCACCGGTCCCAGGACTCCTGTGCCAAAAAGTTAACATAAAAGTTAGTCCAGGGACTTCCCTGGTGGCACAGTGTTTAAGAATCCACCTGCCAATGCAGGGGACACAGGTTTGATCCCTGGTCCAGGAAGATCCCACATGCCCGGAGCAACTAAGCCCGTGCACCACAACTACTGAGCCTGCGCTCTAGAGTCCGCGAGCCACAACTACTGAGCCCATGCACCACAACTGCTGAAGCCCGTGCGCCTAGAGCCCGAGCTCTGAAACAAGAAGTCACCGCAATGAGAAGCCCGTGCACTGCAATGAAGAGTAGCCCCCACTCTCCACAACTAGAGAAAGCCTGTGTGTAGCAACAAAGACCCAACGCAGCCAGAAATAAATAAATAAAATAAATAAATTAAAAAAAAAAAAAAGTTAGTCTGGAACTTAGGACCCGGACAGAAGCAAAACCTAAAGTACTCTGTAAGGACATTCTCATAGACATCCCACAACAAAACAACTCCCACTGAAGTTCCCAATCAAAAATTACAAACCACAGAGGGAAACAAACTACCATAAGAAATAATCAGTAAATACAAAAGCATTTTTTAAAATAAACAAAAAATACAGAAGAATTCACCCCCTAAGAAATGGAAAGAATACAAAAAAATCTGAAAACCTAAAATAAACATTTTAAGTGATTATAAAGAATTTTTTAAAGAAAAATAATAATAAAGAATAGGATACTATGTCCCAGTGCCTTGGGACAAAATTTGGTCATGAAATGTCTCCCAAATATTGGCTGAATTCCCGACCAAGAGGAGGATCTGAGAAATGGAATATTTCCAGCCATATCAGTAAACAAAGGATGTCCCAGTCATCAGCGATTGCAGCCCTCCAACGAGCCGGTGAGCCTTGAGGAAACTCAGGAAGGAAAGAATACCTGCCATCTAGCAGCCATCAGACTGTGGCCACTCCCAACAGTGAGACCTGAGGAAACTCAGGATGTGAAAACTCTGAGGAAACTATGGATGTGCAAACATAGGATACTGGCCCCAGATAGCTGAGGTGCATATCAAAGGAATGATTTCAGTGAGCCCAGACTCTTGCATCTTCCCAAACATAGAAAGACGCTAAATTCCTTAACTTGGGATATCTGGTTTTCTTTAATTAACAATAATCTTTTGATGTTCCCAACTACCTGCCCTTTGTTGTAAAACTCCTCCTTGGAGCAGTTCTCTCAGGGTTACTTGAGATGCTGTCTCCTGGGCTTGAAGTCCTAAAAATTCCTGCTGAATAAAACATAACTCTCAAAAAAAAAAAAAAAAAAAAAAGAATAGAAGACTATGAAAATAATTGATGGAACACAAGCCAAATAGTTTTAGAAATGAAAAATATATTGGGTTGGCCAATAAGTTCATTCAGGTTTTTCTGTAACATCTTATGGAAAAACCCGAATGAAGATTTTGGCCAACCCAATTTTAAACAAATTTTTATTAAAATTGATAGATTGAACAGCAGAATAAGACACAGCTAAAGAGACATTTAGCAAGTGGGATGATTCCTCTGAAAAAAATCACTCTGCCATTAGCATAGTGAGAAAAAGAAGAGAGGAAAAATATGGAAGCAACCATGGCTAAGAGACACAGAGGGGAAAAAAAATGACAAGATCTAGCACACCTTAGCTAGCATACCCAGGAGAATAGAGAGAGAATGGGAGAGGAGCAATATTTGAAGAGATAATGGCTGGGAATTGATCAAAGTTGAAGAAAAACCTAAATCTTCAGATCGAATAAGCACCCCAACCCAATTTCTGAGAATAAATAACAAAAATTCACACCTTAGGCACACAGTGCAAAATGTGGAGAACAGCAAAGCTAAGCAGATAATATTAGAAAGTGTCATAGTTCTATGAAGGAGAGAGTCACAGTCCTAGAATAGCATGTAAGCAGGAAGCGGGGGAAGGAAGGGGGTACTTATCTTCCCTAGATGTCAGGAAAAGTGTGATTATTAATTTTATGTGTCAACTTGGCTAGGTTATAGTACCCAGTTGTTTGGTCAAATACCACTTAGATGTTTTGGTGAAGGTATTTTTTAGATGTAATTAACATTTACAATCAGTGAATTTTAAGTAGGTAACACTTCATACTGTGGGTGGGCCTCATCCAATTAGTTGAAGGCTTTACGAGCAAAGGCTGAGGTTTCAGAAGAAGGAATTCTGCTTCAAGACTGCCACGTAGAAACCTTCCTTGTCTGGGTTTCTAACTTGCTTCCCTGTGGATTTCAGACTCAAGACTGCAGCATGAACTTTTACTGGAATTTCCAGTTGGCCAACCTGCCCTACAAATTTCAGACTTGCCAGCCTCCACAACCATATGAGCCAATTCCTTAAAATCTCTCTCTATATCTACAGAGATAGAGATGACAGAGATATTCTGTTTCTCTAGGGAACCCTGACTCATACAGAGGCCTTCCTCAGGCAGCTGGGGGTTTGAGTGAGGTCTTAAGGCTGAGGAGGCTGCCTAATTCTATTAATTACGCAGAAGAGAGGGAGAGGAAGAGCTTGAAGAGAGAAGGGATGGCTCAGGCCCAGGCCATGGGTCTGGGGACAGATAAGAGACATGAAGCAGGACCAGATCACACCAAGCCTTGAAAATATTTGGGGCTTTTCCCTAGGAGCAGCCGGAAGTCTGGGCGCGGCTATAAATGGAGGATGTCCACAGTTACAGAGCAGACGTGATAAGCCTGGGGTCATAATCAGGTGTCCATGCCCCAGAGTCCATGTCTATCCACAGCACCACCCTCCTCCCACAGAAACCAGTTGGGGACGTCTGCTGTTATCCATCTGTCCAGCATATATTCTGCCCTGCTTTAGAAAGCAGCACCCAGATTTTCTTTTTAGGGGGAATCTCTCTCCTTTTGGCAGTCTTGGTTGTCACTCCAGCTCCCTCCCCCAGGACTTTCAGCTCGGAGTGGAGTGATGGAAAGATGGACACAGGGCTGGAGCTCTCTGCCCGCAGCAGGGGGGCCCAGCACGGCCCCGCGGGACCTGCCATGGAGAGTGCTGTACCATCCCTAGTTTGATAGGTTTGTCATTTTCCTCCATTTCATGCTAAAATACATGCCTAACTATTAATCCCCTGGAGTGATCCCGTGTTCACTTCAGTTTGAGAACCACTGAGCGAGAGGAAGGCAGGTCCTTAGGCAGAAGCCCACGGCCTTCCAAATACCCATCCACCCTGAGTTGGCCACGATCTCGCTTGCCACAGGGTTTCCTCTACTTTCTTTAAAGTGAAGCTTCTTTAGCCAGAAGTGTTTGTGAATACATTTGCCACTGTGAAGCCTAAATGAGACGGTGGGGGGCTGAGTCCCAGAGCCAACTTCAGGGCCCTGTGTGCATAATGCCTCTGCCCTGGACTCCACACAGTGACAATGACCTGCGTCCCAGACCCTCAGGGCACACTGACCTTGACCGCTACCAACCTGACTCCTCTATAACCTGGGATTGGCACCGGATTCCTGAGAGAATATCTCTTAGAAAAAGAGGACAGGAGCTCCTGGGGTGCAGAGATCCGGATTTTAATGTCTTCAGTCTCTAGTATTGTGCCTGGCACTAAAGGGCTCATCTACAATGCAAGGGCGTAGGGGACAGAGGAAGGACAGAGAGAGGCGCTTCCTCACCTTCTACCTCTGAGAAGATTGAAAACACCGGGATCCTTTGTACAAGGCTGACATGCAGAATGTGCCAGAATTATTTAAATATTGAAATGCTTCCATGCTGGTTGCTAAACAGTCACAGCCCTGAGCCCCCAAACACCCTCAATGCTCTGGCCACCCCTGTCCCTCCACAGAGGCCCTCCCCCACCTCCAGGACCCTGCCCCAGTACTTCAAATTGAAGTCAGTTCTGTTTGATCAATGCCCTTGCATGCCAGTTGCTGTGTGCAGTGTCACCCCGCTCATGGGATTTCCATGCACAAGACACCAGCTGCTTCCTGACTGAGGGGTTTGGCATGGAAATTGGCAAAAGAACCACTTAGCTAAGACCACAGGGTAGACCCATATGATAATAGCCACAGTGAAATCTGGTGTCACGTGGCATTACTGCTCAGGTTCTCATGTGCAAGGACTGGCTGCCACAGGGTTTTGGGGGGTGCCGTGCTGTCTGAACTTTAATGGAAAAACCCTTGACCTGGGTCCTGCTCTGGTTCTGAATATCCTAGCGGTGCGAACTTGAGCAACTTATCTAACCTCTCTGAGCTCCTACAAAATACCCCTTGCACAAGGTTGCCAAGGAGATGAACATATTGAAAATTTAGGAGCTCGGTCCCCCGCCTCAAGGTCCTGTGCTAAATCCAGACCTGTAAATATAGCAATGGAGGACCTGCCCCCGCCTGCTGGCTTCTGCTGTTCCCAGAAGTACTCCCAGTCCCTGGTGATGGTTACCAGGACACCAGCTGTAACCAGGTGCTCCCGTGGCCAAGAAGAGACTCCCCCACACCCCTCCTCTGAGGGCCTGCGGATAATAAGCAGGAAGCGGCTGAAGGGGATGGTGGCCCACATGCCTTTTCTTTGCCCTGCCTGTTTCCTGGTGATCAGGGCTCACTGCTGGGGGGCAAGGGGAGGTGGTCACCTCCCACTGTGACTCATCACTATGGAGCTAGTCTAGTCTTCCTCCAGCCCCATCCCACCCCAACACTCACACACACTACACAGTCAGGAACACATACACTTACACACATTCAGACATATGCTCACATATTCATATGCACTCACACATACACACAAGCACACACCTACACTCACCTGCAGTGCACCCACACTCACACACACACTCATACATATTTATGAACACTTGCACATGCTCACTCTCACCCACCCACCCACACCTTCAGACACACACATACATGCTCACGCCCATTCATACACATATTCACAAGAACCTGTAAAAAGTGCAGTACATGAAATAGTTTTAGGTTTTTCACACATTAAAAAAAAATTTAATAGTTAGGGACTTGTTTTAATATTTAATAGAGAAAAATGACAACCCTATCAAACTAGGGATTTCACAGCAAAGATTGTTTAGGACAAAGCTAAAAGAAGGTTGGACAAGATTTAAGTAAAAGGGAGTGAGTTGGTTTAAAGGGAAATGCTGAGTAAATAATTGTGTGAATGATCCCCCAAAGTCCTCAGAAACATGGTGCTGATGGGAGTAGAGGGTGAAGGCTCTGTATGGAACGTGTGGGGGGAGGAGGCATGCCAGCCCTGAAGGGAGACTCGGGGAAGGAGAGAGAAATTTATCAATTTTTTCTTTTACGGCTATTGCTTTCTGTGTCTTATCTAAAAAATCTTTAGACTTATCTAAAAAATCTTTAGACTATCTAAAAAGATAGTCTCCTATGTTCTCTTCCAGAAGCTTTAAAGTTTTAGCTTTTCATGTTTAGGTTTGTGATACATTTTGAACTAGTTTTCGTGTGTGGTACGAGATAGGAGTCAAGGTTCATTTTTTTATAAGTAACTTGTTATTCCAGCACAATTTGTTGATATAACTTTCCTTTACCCATTGAATTGCCTTGACGTCTTTTTCTTTTTTTTTAATTAATTAACTTATTTACTTTTGGCTGCATTGGGTCTTCTTTGCTGCTCGCAGGCTTTCTCTAGTTGTGGTGAGCAGGGGCTACTCTTTGTTGTGGTGCGAGGGCTTCTCATTGCGGTGGCTTCTCTTGTTATGGAGCACGGGCCCTAGCTGAGTGGGCTTCAGTAGCTGTGGCATGCGGGCTCAGTAGTTGTGGCACATGGGCTTAGTTGCTCCGTGGCATGTGGAATCTTCCCAGACCAGGGCTCGAACCTGTGTCCCCTGCATTGGCAGGCGGATTCTTAACCACTGTGCCACCAGGGAAGTTCTGATATTTTTCTCAAAATCAATTGACTGTATTTTGGTGGATCTGTTTCCGGACTCTCCTGTTCCATTGGTGCATTTGTTTATCATGTGCCAATACCACACTGTCTTGATTATTATAGTTTTATCATAAGTCTTCAAATCAGGTAGTGATTTGTTCTACAAAATTTCCCTTCTTTTTCAAGACTATTTTGTTTATTATAGGTCTTTTGCATTCCGATATAAACTTTAGAATCACCTTGTCCTGATGGGATTTTGATTAGGATTGCATTGAATCTATTGCATTGGATTTGAGAACACTGACCTCTTTATAGTATTGATTCTTTTAATCCATGAACATGGTATATCACTCTACTTACTTAGTTCTTTAATTTCTCTCAGCAATGTGTTGTTGTTTCTAGTGTACAGGTCTTACACTTCTTCATTTAAATTATTCCTAGGTATTTTATGTTTTTATCTGTCTGTCTGTCTCTCTCTATATACATATATATCTATTTTTTTAGATTGTGTGCATTTTAAAAATGACCTAAATGTCATTGTGTTATGGATCTCATTCCGTTTCTTAGTTTTTACTCTCCATCCAATATTTTAAGATCCATCTGTGTTGCTGTGTGTACATTTAGTTCACTATTTGCAACTATTGCATTATACTTCTTTTTAAAAAGTATTTATTTATTTATTTTTGGCTGCGTTGGGTCTTTGTTGCTGCATGCAGGCTTTCTCTAGTTGTAGACTACTCTTTGTTGTGGTGCGTGGGCTTCTCATTGTGGTGGCTACTCTTCGTTGTGGTGCGTGGGCTTCTCATTGTGGTGGCTTCTCTTGCTGCGGAGCACAGGCTCTATGTGTGGGGGCTTCTGTAGTTGTGGCATGCAGGCTCAGTAGTTGTGGCTCATGGGCTCTAGAGCACAGGCTCAATAGTTGTGGTGCACGGGCTTAGTTGCTCTGTGGCATGTGGGATCTTCCCGGACCAGGACTCGAACCCGTGTCCCCTGCATTGGCAGGCAGATTCTTAACCACTATGCCACCAGGGAAGTCCCTGCATTATACTTCTGATCGATATTCTGTGTCTGCCCCTTCTGCTTCCTCCTTCCTGCTATATGCTCCCTTGCTCTCCAAATTTCAATTGGATTGGCCAACAGGGGGCATTATCAAGAGATAAGAGGGCAGGAAGAGAGAGGTCAGGTATTTGCTCCCTGGCTCCTTTCTTGCTAGTCCAGTTTGTCAGTAGCTGCATTTCTCCACATAAGCCACAGCTTTTGTCAGGTGGCCCTCCCTTAGGACTCCATTTCTGGTTGATTCAGGTTGTTCTCGCCACTTGCCCCTCTTGCTAGAGATTGGGGCTTTACCATTCCTTATTGGTTTCCCTGAATCATGCCCATACCTTGACTGAAGATTATCTTCAGTCACCTTTTTTGAGCCTGCATCTGGTTCCTGCAGGGACCCAACTGATACAGTAATCTATGGTGTACATCAACCACACTTTACCCATTTATTTCACTGAGACAGACCTTCCCATGCCCCTGGTTCTTCATCATCCTTAAACATTGCTATGTTGGGGCTTCCCTGGTGGCGCAGTGGTTGAGAATCTGCCTGCCCATGCAGGGGACACGGGTTCGAGTCCTGGTCTGGGAAGGTCCCACATGCCGCGGAGCGACTAAGCCCGTGAGCCACAACTACTGAGCCTGCGCGTCTGGAGCCTGTGCTCCGCAACAAGTGAGGCCGCGACGGTGAGAGGCCTGCGCACCGCGATGAAGAGTGGCCCCTGCCTGCCGCAACTGGAGAAAGCCCTCGCACAGAAACAAAGACCCAACACAGCCAAAAATAAATATAAATTAAAAACAAAACAAAACAAAACATTGCTATGTTGAAACACTTCATGCAGTTTTATACAAACATGCAGCAGTTTCAGAATTTACATAGGACACTTGCGCAGGAGCAGGTCCTAGGTAGGTCTATACCTCGTTTAACTAGACACTGACTGGTTATGCTTCAGAATAGCAGCATCAGCTGATCTGCTCACCTAAATTTCATGGGAGTTCCTGGCCACCCATGTTGATACCAATGCTGGATGTCACTCAGCTTTCTAATTTTGCCAGTTTATTAGGTGTAAAGTGAGATCTCATTGTTGTTTTAACTTGCATTTGTCTGATTACTCGTGAGTTTCAGCATCTCTTCAAGTGCTTTTTAGTTTTTGGATTTTCTCTTTTGCAAAGTCCCCATTTGTACTCTATCATTTTCCTCAGGGATTTAAAATTTAAAGCACCACGTAGGCAGCAGTGGGCAAGCTTGGCCTTTGGGAAGTCTGTTTGCAGTGTTTACACTTGGCAAATGTTTCCCCTGCCTTTCCTCTACCCCTTACTCCCAATGGATCCCCATTTGCTGCCTAACCCTCTCCCCCGCCCCTCAGCATTAACCTTACCAGTACAGGTGCAGCCACTAGCTGAAAAGTCACTCAATCTCAGACACTCAGCCTTTTTCATCTATAAAATGGAAATTGGCATAATTACCATGAGTAGCTCGTTTATTCATTTAAATGAGCTGGACACTAGGCAGGCCTCCTGGTTATAGATACATGCCCTTGAGAAACTCATGGAAAAGTATAATCCAATGAAGCTAATACTACAAAGGCAGTCTGGGCTAGATGTGGTAGGTACAGAGAGGTCGTTGTGAGATACAGTATGTGAAGTCATTTTGAATAATAAACAGAATTGCTAGCATTTAAGCACTTGGAGTGTGCCAGGCACCATAGCAACTGCTTTACATACATCGTTTTATCTCATCCTAACAACAACCCTTTAGCAGTGGTTCTGAAAGTATAGTTTGCTGGACCCTGGGGGTCCCAAGACCCTTTCAAGGGATCCTGAAAGGTTTAGAGTATTTTCATTATAATACTAAGATATTATTTGCTTTTTTACTGTGTTGACATTTTCGTTGATGGCACAAAAGCTATGGTGGGCAAGACTGCTGATGCCTTAGCACGAATCAAGGCAGTGGCACCAAACTGTACTAATGGTCATTGTTTTCCTCACCACCACATAGCTGCAGCAAAAAGATTCCAGTTTCACTGAAGAATGTCCTTGATGAAGCGGTAAACATTATCCATCTTATTAAATCTCCCCCAAGTACATGTTCTACTCTTCTGTGTGACAACGGGAAGTACACAGAAAGCACTTCTGCTGCCTTTCAACGACTGTCTCAGGGACTAGTACTCATATGACTGTTTGAGTTGTGAGCTAGATTAGACACCTTTCTCCTGGAACATCATTTTTATTCTAAAGAATGCTTGACGGACAAACCACTGTTCTTCATATTTGGATGTTTGGCAGACATTTTGTTGAAAACAGACAAAATGAGCCCTCTACTTCAAGGAAAACAACAGTATGATAGAATTTTGGAAAACTTGTATCTGCCACTATGATCTTGACAGCTTCTCATGCTTAAAGACTTTTCTGATGAAATCGGCAGTGATATTAGGCATGTGATTTTTCTAGGTTGATAATGAGATGTGTCAACTTTCGGAAGATTTGCATATTCTATAAAAAATACTCTCCAAATGACTACTGCACAAAGTTATGAAATCATGCATAGGTAAAAGATCCACTTAAAGTATAAGATAGACCCATGGATTTTAATATGACAGACTATGAAAAGATTATCGAGTAGTTCAGATTTCATGCTGTAGGAGACCTTTAAGGAACTATCACTTGCTGATTTTTGGTATAGTGTCGAAAAAGACTATCCACAATAATTTGAAAGGGCCACTGAAGTATCAGTACTTCTCCCTTTTCCAACTACTTTTTGCATGAGGTTAGATTGTCTTCACATATTTCAACCAAAAGCACATATTGCAGCATAATGAAGGTAGAACAAATATGAGAATCCAGCTTGCAAAAATATAAAAGAACATTATTTTTTTTCTCAGTAAATCTTTTGTTTTGGAAAGTACAAATAACTTTGAAAAATTAACCATGTTAACATGTTGGATGTTTAAAAAATTTATTTTATTATTTTTTATTGAGGTTTAGGTGAGTTACAATATTAGTTTCAGGTGTACAACAAAGCTATTGTTATTTTTAAATTAATAAATAAAGATGTTTTAATTTCTCAGTTTTAATGTTTAATATGGTAAATCTATGAGTAAATAAATATATAGGTATAAATAATATGGTAAATATGTGGATATCTAAATATATAGCTATAACCTACACACATAAAAGTTCTATGGTCTTTATACTCTGTGTTCATACTGTTGTTTTCCTTGAAATGGCAGGTCCTGAGACCAAAACTGCTGCCTTAGAGGTAAAGTTATTAACGAAAATCTGTGTCTGAGGAAACTGAGGTTTAGAGATTAAATCGCTTGCCTGGGTCACATAGCCCCTAGGTGGTGACACCAAAATCCAAGCTCTGTTCACTCCACCTTGCAGGGCTGCATCGCCATGTATTGGCAAACAAGAGAAAGGCCTCCTGCAGCACAGAGAGCTCTAAAAGGAGAGACTGTGGGCCTCAAAAACAGCAGGTGCATCTGAGTTGGGGTGAGGGATCCACACAAGGAAGAGGGAAAGCCTCTCAGAACAGGTGACACCCAAGCTGGACTTTGAAAGAGTAGGATGTTGACAGTTCAAAAATTATGGGAAGACTCCATAAAATCAGTTTGTTTTATCTCAACAAAATCCAGACCTGGGATCAGTGAGGACAACCTGATGGACTTTGGTTATTTAAAGTTTCAAAGTCATGCCCCTGGCTTATATAAACTGTCTCCTTCCATTTGTATAGGCTCACAGCTTACTAATGAAGCACTTCTGCTCAGGTTGTTTAATTTAATTTCTATGAAAGCTTTGGGTGGGAGGTCGGGCAAACATCATTGTTCCCATTGTACAGAAGAGGAAATTGAGGCTCCAAAAGATTAAGTAAGAAACTGATCAATGTGGGGACTGATGACATATGAGACAGGGGTAGAAGGATAATTATTTTTACTCTGTATCTTTTTATGCCTATTGAATATTACACATGTGCATGGATTAACTATTCAAACAAACACATTAAATGTTTTTTGTAAATGAGGTCAAGCAACTTTCTGGAGGTCACAAAACTAATAAATGATGGAACACTGGGATTCCAGCTCCAGTCACTGGGTTCCAGAACCACATCTTAACCATAATGCTTTCTGGCCTCCTAGAATATGCTATTTTCTGGCTTTAAAAACTGGGAAGCACAGACAGAAATGGAAAATATTTTTATCATTATTAATAATAGCACTGGACAGAGGGCCTTTGAGAGGCTGAGACTTGGGCCTGTCAGGAGCTGCTTTTGTCTAATTAATGGTGGTAAGTTAGGCCAGTTAAAAGGGGAGGGGGCACCATCCTTGGACACTAGGGAAGGGCAGCTCCTCTCTCTAGCCCCATACTGATCAAGCAGAGAAAGCTGGTCCACTGAGAGAGCAGGTGAGAGACGATGGACCACTGAGACCTATGGAGGCGGGTCACCCACTGACCTGCTGGTTCCCAAATCCAGATTCCCTTTTGTCCTATTAACCACCACCTAGAACCAACTAGGTGATGGATTTCTGCTCCTGGAAACTAACCCAGTCCTGACAGAGTCCATGTATTAGGCACTTGCTGGGCCATGCTCTTTGCTTTCACACTTGATATGCTTCTCTGGCCAGGATTATTACTATAGCCTCCCAGTTGGTCTTCCTATTTCAGGCCTCGCCCCCTCTGTTTATTCTCTACAGAGCAGCACACATAGGATGATTCTGCTAAAATGTCAGTCAGATCATGACACTCCTTTGAACAAAATACTCTAGTGGCTCTATCTCACTCAGAGCAAAAGCCAAAATCCTTTCTACAGCCTGCAAGACCCTGAACAATCCAGGTCTTGACTCCTCTGACCTCATCTCCCACCACTCTTCTCTCACTCGGCCACAGTTACATGGGCCAGAGAGAGTCCAGACATAAACTCATACACCTATGGTCAGTTGATTTTCTATAAGGTTGTCAAACCATTCAATGGGAAAGAACAGTCTTTAGAACAAATGGTGCTGGGACAACTGAATATCCACATGCAAAAGAATGAAGTTGGGTTCCTACCTCACACTATATTAAAAAATTAACTCAAAATGGATCAAAGATCTAAATATAAGATAAAACTATAAAATTCTTGGATACAAATGTTTGTGACCTTGAATTATGTAATAGTTTCTTAATTATGACACCAAAAGTTCACAAGCAACCAAAGGGGGGAAGAGTAAATTAGACTATTATGCATCAAAGGACACCATCAAAAAGTGAAATGAAAAACCACAGAATGGGATAATGTATTTACAAATCATGTATCTGATAATGGGCTAGTATCCAGAATTCATATTGAACTCTTAAGCTCAACAATAAAATGACAAACAACCCAATTTAAAAATAGGCTTTGAAGGGTTTGAATAGACATTTCTCCAAATAAGATATAAAAATTGCCAGTGTCATTAATCATTAGGAAAATGCAATTCAAAACCACAATGAGATACCACTTCACACCTACTAGAATGACTATAATACTCTTTTTTTCTTTATAAATTTATTTTATTTTTGGTCGCGTTGGGTCTTCGTTACTGCACGCGGGCTTTTCTCTGGTTGCTGTGAGCGGGGGCTACTCTTCGTTGTGGTGCACAGGCTTCTCATTGTGGTGGCTTCTCTTGTTGGAATCAGGGGCTCTAGGCACGTGGGCTTCAGTAGTTGTGGCACACGGGCTCAGTAGTTGTGGCTCGCGGGCTCTAGAGCACAGGCTCAGTAGTTGTGGTGCATGGGCTTAGTTGCTCCACGGCAAGTGGGATCTTCCTGGATCAGAGCTCGAACCCGTGTCTCCTGCATTGGCAGGCGGATTCTTAACCACTGCACCACCAGGGAAGCCCACTCTTTTTTAAAGAAACAATGAAAGTGGAAAATAACGAGTGTTGGCAAGGATATGAAAAATTCAGAAGCCTCATACTTTGTTGGTGGGAATGTAAAATGGTGCATGTGGCCACTTTGGAAAACAGTCCTTGCAGTTCCTCAAGAAGTTAAACAGAGTTACCATATGACCTAGCAATTCCACAAGAGAATTGAAAACATATGTTCACACAAAAACATGTTCATAGTGGCATTATTTGTAATAGCCAAAAAGTCGAAATAACCCAAGTTTCCATCAACTGATGCCTGGATAAACAAAATGTGGTATGTCCATACGATGGAGTATTACCCAGCAATAAAAAGGAATGAAGTATTGATACATGATACACATAGATGTACCTTGAGAATATTATGCTAAGTGAAAGAAACAAGACACAAAGGCCACATACCGTACTATTTAATTTATATGAAATGTTCAGAATAGGCTAATCCATACAAACAGAAAATAGATTACTGGTCAACAGGGGATGGGGGAAAGAGGGAATTGAGAGGTGTGGGGTTTTTTTTGGGGTGATGGAAATATTCAGGAATTAGGTAGTGGGAATGGTTGCACAATGCTGTGAGTATAGTAAAAACCCAATATATTATACACCTTAAAATGGTTTAAATGGTGAATTTTATGTTATGTGGAATTTATCCCAATATAAAAATTTTAAGTAAATTGATTTTTTTAACATCTTTATTGGAGTATAATTGCTTTACAATGGTGTGTTAGTTTCTGCTGTATAACAAAGTGAATCGGCTATATGTATACATATATCCCCATTTCTCCTCCGTCTTGCATCTCCCTCCCACCCTCCCTATCCCACCCCTCTAGGTAGTCACAAGCACCGAGCTGATCTCCCTGTGCTATGTGGCTGCTTCCCACTAGCTATCTATTTTACATTTGGTAGTGTACATATGTCCATGCCACTCTTTCACTTCGTCCCAGCTTACCCTTCCCCCTCCCCATGTCCTCAAGTCCATTCTCTACGTCTGCATCTTTATTCCTGTCCTGCCCCTAGGTTCTTCAGAACCATATATATATATTTTTAGATTCCATATATATATGTGTTAGCATACGGTGTTTGTTTTTCTCTTTCTGACTTAATTCACTCTGTATGACAGTCTCTAGGTCCAGCCACCTCATTACAAATAACTCAACTTTGTTTCTTTTTATGGCTGAGTAATATTCGATTGTTTATATGTGCCACATCTTCTTTATCCATTCATCTGTCGAAGGACACTTAGGTTGCTTCCATGTCCTGGCTATTGTAAATAGATCTGCAATGAACATTGTGGTAAATAACTCTTTTTTTTTTGGCTGGTAGATCTGTATAATTTTCTACACATTTTTTCCTAAAATTTCCCATAGTCTATGTTTTCATAATTTCTTTTTTTTTTAAACATCTTTATTGGAGTATAATTGCTTTACAATGGTGTGTTAGTTTCTGCTTTATAACAAAGTGCATCAGGTATACATATACATATATTCCCATTTCTCCTCCGTCTTGCGTCTCCCTCCCACCCCCCCATACCACCCCTCTAGGTGGACACAAAGCACCGAGCTGATCTCCCTGTGCTATGCTGATCTCCCTGTGCTATGCGGCTGCTTCACACTAGCTATCTATTTTACATTTGGTAGTGTATATATGTCCATGCCACTCTCTCACTTCGTCCCAGCTTACCTTTCCCCCTCCCTGTGTCCTCAAGTCCTTTCTCTACGTCTGCACCTTTATTCCTGTCCTGCCCCTAGGTTCTTCAGAACCTTTTTTTTTTTTTTTTTTAGATTCCATATATATGTGTTAGCATACAGTATTTGTTTTTCTCTTTCTGACTTACTTCACTCTGTATGACAGTCTCTAGGTCCAGCCACCTCACTACAAATAACTCAATTTCATTTCTTTTTATGGCTGAGTAATATTCCATTGTATATATGTGTCACAGCTTCTTTATCCATTCATCTGTCGATGGGCACTTAGGTTGCTTCCATGTCCTGGCTATGGTAAATAGAGCTGCAATGAACTTTGTGGTACATGACTCATTTTGAATTATAGTTTTCTCAGGGTATATGCCCATAGTGGGATTGCTGGGTCATATGGTAGTTCTATTTTTAGTTTTTTAAGGACCTCCATACTGTTCCCCATAGTGGCTGTATCAGTTTACATTCCCGCCAACAGTTCAAGACTGTTCCCTTTTCTCCACACCCTCTCCAGCATTTACCGTTTGTAGATTTTTTGATGATGGCCATTCTGACTGGTGTGAGGTGATACCTCATTGTAGTTTTGATTTGCATTTCTCTAATGATTAATGACGTTGAGCATCCTTTCATGTGTTTGTTGGCAATCTGTATATCTTCCTTGGAGAAATGTCTATTTAGGTCTTCTACCCATTTTTGGATTGGGTTGTTTGTTTTTTTGATATTGAGCTGCATGAGCTGCTTGTATATTTTGGAGATTAATTCTTTGTTAGTTGCTTCATTTGCAAATATTTTCTCCCATTCTGAGGATTGTCTTTTCATCTTGTTTAGGGTTTCCTTTGCTGTGCAAAAGCTTTTAAGTTTCATTAGGTCCCATTTATTTATTTGTGTTTTTATTTCCATTTCTCTAGGAGGTGGGTCAAAAAGGATCTTGCTGTGATGTTTGTCATAGAGTGTTCTGCCTATGTTTTCCTCTAAGAGTTTTATAGTGTCTGGCCTTACATGTAGGTCTTTAATTCATTTTGAATTTATTTTTGTGTATGGTTTAGGGAGTGTTCTAATTTCATTCTTTTACATGTAGCTGTCCAGTTTTCCCAGCATCACTTATTGAAGAGGCTGTCTTTTCTCCATTGTATATTCTTGCCTCCTTTATCAAAGATAAGGTGACATATGTGCATGGGTTTATCTCTGGGCTTTCTATCCGGTTCCATTGATCTATATTTCTGTTTTTGTGCCAGTACCATACTGTCTTGATTACTGTAGCTTTGTAGCATAGTCTGAGGTCAGGGAGCCTTATTCCTCCATCTCTGTTTTTCTTTCTCAAGATTGCTTTGGCTATTCGGGGTCTTTTGTGTTTCCATACAAATTGTGAAATTTTTTGTTCTAGCTCTGAAAAATGTCATTGGTAGTTTGATAGGGATTTCATTGAATCTGTAGATTGCTTTGGGTAGCAGTCATTTTCACAATGTTCATTCTTCCAATCCAAGAACACGGTATATCTCTCCATCTGTTTGTACCATCTTTAATTTCTTTCATCAGTGTCTTATAGTTTTCTGCATACAGGTCTTTTGTCTCCTTAGGTAGGTTTATTCCTAGGTACTTTATTTTTTTGTTGCAATGGTAAATGGGAGTGTTTCCTTAAATTCTCTTTCAGGTTTTTCATCATTCATGTATAGGAATGCAAGAGATTTCTGTGCATTAATTTTGTATCCTGCTACTTTATCAAATTCATTCATTAGCTCTAGCAGTTTTCTGGTGGCACCTTTGGATTCTTTACATATAGTATCATGTCATCTGCAAACAGTGACAGTTTTACTTCTTTTCTGATTTGGATTACTGTTATTTCTTTTTCTTCTCTGATTGCTGTGGCTAAAACTTCCAAAACTATGTTGAATAATAGTGGTGACAGTGGGCGACCTAGTCTTTTTCCTGATCTTAGTGGAAATGGTTTCGTTTTTTCACCATTGAGAACGATGTTGGCTGTGGGTTTGTCATATATGGCATTCATTACGTTGAGGTAAGTTCCCTTTATGCCTACTTTCTAGAGGGTTTTTATCATAACTGGGTGTTGAATTTTGTCAAAAGCTTTTTCCGCATCTATTGAGATGATCATATGGTTCTTCTCTTTCAATTTGTTAATATGGTGTATCACATTGATTGATTTGCGTATATTGAAGAATCCTTGTATTCCTGGGATAAACCCCACTTGATCATGGTGTATGATCCTTTTAATGTGCTGTTGGATTCTGTTTGCTAGTATTTTGTTGAGGATTTTTGCATCTATGTTCATCAGTGATATTGGCCTGTAGTTTTCTTTCTTTGTGACATCTTTGTCTGGTTTTGGTATCAGGGTGATGGTGGCCTTGTAGAATGAGTTTGGGAGTGTTCCTCCCTCTGCTATATTCTGGAAGAGTTTGAGAATAATAGGTGTTAGCTCTTCTCTAAATGTTTGATAGAATTCGCCTGTGAAGCCAGCTGGTCCTGGGCTTTTGTTTGTTGGAAGATTTTTAGTCACAGTTTCAATTTCAGTGCTTGTGATTGGTCTGTTTATATTTTCTATTTCTTCCTGGTTTGGTCTCAGAAGGTTGTGCTTTTCTAAGAATTTGTCCATTTCTTCCAGGTTGTCCATTTTAATGGCATGTAGTTGCTTGTAGTAATCTCTCATGATCCTTTGTATTTCTGCAGTGTCAGTTGTTACTTCTCCTGTTTCATTTCTAATTCTACTGATTTGAGTGTTCTCCCTTTTTTTCTTGATGAGTCTGGTTAATGGTTCATGAATTTTGTTTATCTTCTCAAAGAACTAGCTTTTAGTTTTATTGATCTTTGCTATTGTTTCTTTCATTTCTTTTTCATTTATTTCTGATCTGATCTTTATGATTTCTTTCCTTCTGCTAACTTTGGAGGATTTTTGTTTTTCTTTCTCTAATTGCTTTAGGTGTAAGGTTTGGTTGTTTATTTGAGATGTTTCTTATTTCTTGAGGTAGGCTTGTATTGCTATAAACTTCCCTGTTAGAACTGCTTTTGCTGCATCCCATAGCTTTTGGGTCATCGTGTTTTCATTGTCATTTGTTTCTAGGTATTTTTTTATTTCCTCTTTGATTTCTTCAGTGATCTCTTGGTTATTTAGTAGTGTATTGTTTAGCCTCCATGTGTTTGTATTTTTTTACAGATTTTTTCCTGTAATTAATATCTAGTCTCATAGCGTTGTGGTCAGAAAAGAAACTTGATATGATTTAAATTTTCTTAAATTTACCAAGGCTTGATTTGTGACCCAAGATATGATCTCTCCTGGAGAATGTTCCATGAGCACTTGAGAAGAAAGTGTATTCTGTTGTTTTTGGATGGAATGTCTTATAAATATCAAGTAAGTCCATGTTGTTTAATGTATCATTTAAAGCTTGTGTTTCCTCATTTATTTTCATTTTGGATGATCTGTCCATTGGTGAAAGTGGGGTGTTAAAGTCCCCTACTATTATTGTGTTACTGTCGATTTCCCCTTTTATGGCTGTTAGCATTTGCCTTATGTATTTATGCACCCTTATGTGTTGGGTGCATAAATATTTACAATTGTTATATCTTCTTCTTGGATTGATCCCTTGATCATTATGTAGTGTCTTCTTTGTCTCTTGTAGTAGTCTTTATTTTAAAGTCTATTTTGTCTGATAGGAGAATTGCTACTCCAGCTTTCTTTTTTTTTTTTAATTTTATTTATTTATTTATTTATTTATTTATTTATTTATTTATGGCTGTGTTGGGTCTTTGTTTCTGTGCGAGGGCTTTCTCTAGTTGCTGCAAGTGGGGGCCACTCTTCATCGCGGTGCGTGGGCCTCTCACTGTCGCGGCCTCTCTTGTTGCGGAGCACAGGCTCCAGATGTGCAGGCTCAGCAACTGTGGCTCACGGGCCTAGTCGCTCCGTGGCATGTGGGATCTTCCCAGGCCGGGGCTCAAACCCATGTCCCCTGCCTTGGCAGGCAGATTCTCAACCACTGCACCACCAGGGAAGCCCCCTCCAGCTTTCTTTTGATTTCCATTTGCATGGAATATCTTTTTCCATCCCCTCACTTTCAGTCTGTATGTGTCCCTAGGTCTGAAGTGGGTCTCTTGTAGACAGCATATGTATGGGTCTTGTTTTTGTATCCATTCAGCCAGTCTATGTCTTTTGGTTGGAGCATTTAATCCTTTTACATTTAAGGTAGTTATCAATATGTATGTTCCTATTACCATTTTGTTAATTGTTTTGGGTTTGTTATTGTAGGTCTTTTCCTTCTCTTGTGTTTCCTGCCTAGAGAAGTTCCTTTAGCATTTGTTGTAAAGCTGGTTTGTGGTGCTGAATTCCCTTAGCTTTTGCTTGTCTGTAAAGGTTTTAATTTCTCCGTCGAATCTGAGTGAGATCCTTGCTGGGTAGAGTAATCTTGGTTGTAGGTTTCCCCCTTTCATCGCTTTAAATGTGTCTTGCCACTCCCTTCTGGCTTGCAGAGTTTCTGCTGAAAGATCAGCTGTTAACCTTATGGGGATTCCCTTGTATATTATTTGTTGCTTTTCCCTTGCTGTTTTTAATATTTTTGCTTTGTATTTGCTTTTTGATAGTTTGATTAATATGTGTCTTGGCATGTTTTTTCTTGGATATATCCTGTATGGGACTGTCTGCGTTTCCTGGACTTGACTATTTCTTTTCCCATATTAGGGAAATTTTCAACTATAATCTCTTCAAATATTTTCTCAGTCCGTTTTTTTTTCTCTTCTTCTTCTGGGGCCCCTATAATTCGAATGTTGGTGCGTTTAATGTTGTCCCAGAGGTCTCTGAGACTGTCCTCAATTCTTTTCGTTATTTTTTCTTTATTCTGCTCTGCAGTAGTTATTTCCACTATTTTATCTTCCAGGTCACTTATTTGTTCTTCTGCCTCAGTTATTCTGCTCTTGATCCCTTCTAGAGAATTTTTAATTTCATGTATTGTGTTGTTCATCATTGTTTGTTTGCTCTTTAGTTCTTCTAGGTCCTTGTTAAATGTTTCTTGTATTTTCCCCATTCTATTTCAAAGATTTTGGATCATCTTTACTATCATTACTCTGAATTCTCTTTCAGGTAGACTGCCTATTTCCTCTTCATTTGTTGGGTCTGGTGGGGTTTTACCTTGCTCCTTCATCTGCTGTGTACTTCTCTTTCTTCTCATTTTGCTTAATTTACAGTGTTTTGGGTCTCCTTTTCTCAGGTTGCAGGTTCGTAGTTCCCATTGTTTTTGGTGTCTGCCCCCAGTGGGTAAGGTTGGTTCAGTGGGTTGTGTAGGCTTCCTGGTGGAGGGGACTGGTGCCTGTGTTCTGGTGGATGAGGCTGTATCTTGTCTTTCTGGTGGGCAGGTCCACGTCTGGTGGTGTGTTTTGGTGTGTCTGTGGCCTTATTATGATTTTAGGCAGCCTCTCTGCTAACGGGTGGGGTTGTGTTCCTGTCTTGCTAGTTGTTTGGCATAGGGTGTCCAGCACTATAGCTTGCTGGTCGTTGAGTGGAGCTGGGTCTTAGTGTTGAGATGGAGATCTCTGGGAGAGCTTTCGTCATTTGATATTACGTGGGGCCGGGAGGTCTCTGGTGGTCCAATGTCCTGAACTCGGCTCTCCCACCTCAGATGCTCAGGCCTGAAACCCGGCAGGAGCACCAAGACCCTGTCAGCCACATGGCTCAGTTTCCATCTCAGAGTCGGCCTCTTCAAGGAAGCTGAACTAAGTCAAGCAGCCATTGTATGGGCAGGGCACTGCTGTGGAACAGGGTTGGCAAACTTCTTTTGTGGAAGGAAAGATAGTGCTTTTGGATTTGGTGGACCATATGTTCTCTGTCGCATTTACTGAGCTCTGCCTTTCTAGTGTGAAAGCAGCCATAAACAATACATCAGTAAATTGATTTTTTAAAAAATCTTCCCATAAAAAAATTCCAGGTCCAGATGGCTTTAATAGTAAATCAGACCTAACATTTAAGGAAGAAATTGAATCAATTCTACACAGAAAATGAAAAAAAAAAAAAAAAAAGGAACACTTCCTAACTCATATTTTGAGGCCAGCACTACGCTGATACCCAAATCAGAAAAAAGGTTTGGTTATAAGATCGCAAGAAAAAAAATGAATCCCTAATGAACATAGACCCTTAACAAAATTTTAACAAATCTGGCAATGGATAGAAAGGGAAATGAGGCATGACCAAATCAGTTTTATCCCAGGAATGAAAGGTTTTTTTTACCACTTGAAAATTAATCAATGTAATTCACCATACTAGCACAACTGAAAAGAAAACCAAACAACTATATGATCATCTCACTTGAGTTATAAAATTTTTTGACAAAATTCAAAAGCCATTCAGTAAACAAGAAATAGACAGGAACTTTCTTAACTTGTTAAAGGACATCTATGAATAATCTCCAGCCAATATAATACTTAATGGTGAAAGACTGAATGCTTTCCCCCAAAGATTGGGTAAAGAACAAAATGACCACCTCACCACTTCTTTTCAACACTGTACAGAAGGTCCTAGACAGTGCAATAAGGAAAGTAAAACAAATAAAAGCTATACAGATTGAAAAGGAAACTATCCTTATTCAAAGACAACATGATTGTCTACTTTGGAAGTCCTAAGGTACCTACAAAAAGCTATCAAAACTAATAAATAAGTTTGGCAAGATCACATGATACAAAGTCAATATACAAAAATCAAATGTATTTCTATATATTAGAAATAAATAGTTAGAAATGAAAATATAAAAATACCATTTATAATAACACAAAAACTTGATTTCTCAGGGATAGATTTAACATAATATGTGAGGAACTCTCTACAGGAAACTATAAAATATTCCTATGAAAATTTTAATAAGACCCAAGTAAATGAACATTAAATGGACAGATAACACCATGTTTATGGATCGAAAGTCACAATATTGTTAAGATATCAATTCTCCTCAAATTAAGCTATTTTTCAAAAGCAAGTTGTTCAAAGCAATCCCAATAAGCTGCCAGTTTGCTTTTTTCTTTTTTTTTTTCCCATAGAAATTGACAAGCTGACTCTAAAATATATGTAGAAATTTACAAACTGCTATATATAAAATAGATAAACAACAAGGTCCTACTTGTATAGCACAGGGAACTATATTCAATACCCTGTAATAAATCATAAATAAAAAGAATATATATATATATATATATATATATATATATATATATATATATATATATAAAACCGAATCACTTTGCTGTACACCAGAAGCTACCACAGCATCGTAAATCAACTATACTTCAATACAAAAAGTTAAAAATTAAATAAAAAATAAAATGTATGTGGAAATAGAAAGTACCTAGAATAATCAAAATAATTTTATAAAAGAAGAACAGGGAATTCCCTGGCAGTCCAGTGGTTAGGACTCCACGCTTTCACTGCTGAGGGCCTAGGTTCAATTCCTGGTCAGGGAGCTAAGATCCCATAAGTTGTGCAATGTGGCCAAAAAACAAAAAAAAACAAAGCTGGAAGACTTATCTGATTTCAAGACTTATTACAAAGCTACATAATCAAGACAATGTGGTATTGCTATAAAGATAGACATATAGATTAATGGAACATTATAGAGCCAGAAATAAGCCAATACATATACAGTCAGTGACATTTTTTACAAAACTGCCAAGGTTATTTTATGGATAAACAATAATATTTTCAACAAATGGTGTTGGAACAACCTGATATCCATATGAAAACAACTAACTTCAACCCTTACCTCATACTTTATACAAAAGTTAATTCAAAATGAATCCTAAAATACAATTGATTTTTGTATATTGACTTTGTATCATGTGACCTTGTTGGACTCACTTGTTAGTTTTGGCTAAGGAGATGGGCAGTTAGGATGGGGGAAAGTGGGGTGGGGATCGTGTGAGGCTGGCTAATTTAGAACAGGTGGTCAGGGAAGACTTCCTGGGAGAGGTGACATCTGAATAGATTCAAAAGAGGCAGGGGAGCCAGTCATGGCACTCTTTGAGAGGGGGAGTCGGTATCTCCTTGAGCTGCCCAGAATTTGCACTCACGACAATGTTGGCAGCAGAAGCAGGGGGCTGACCCCAGGTCTGACCCCGGAAACAGCCTGAGAGAAGAGGCTTCTTTGGGGTGGGGGCAACGCAGGCTGTAACTGTGGGCACCAAGACTGATTTAGGTAGCAGGCTGATGGCCTGGGGAAGCAGGTGCCTATTGTCTGGGTAGAGTGGTGCACGGAAAGTCATTTGTCACTTCCCTAGGGTGGCAGTGACACCAGCACCCTAGCTGGGGTCCCTGTAGCCTTCCTGATATCCACTGGGACAGAGCATGTCACAACATGATACTTCATATATTCATTTACTTATCTGTCATCTGTGTCATAAAAACATGAGCTCTATGGGGACAGGAACCCTCAAAGAACAAGCAGGTGACTGCAGTTTCCAAGTGATGAGCAATCTGGCAATCCCTCCACAGCCCCCCAACCCTGTGATTATCCTGGGATTCCTGGGGAGGAAGTCAAAGTGTAGGGCCAGATGGCCAGGCATAGAGGTGGTTCAGGCCCTAGGAAAATACTTGAGCCAGGGGTGATTAATAATTCCCATCCCACACAGTGAAATTGGAGACTAGGTTGCATATCCTTTACTTCATTTAATTCTCACAAATGTCCTCTAAGGTAGATTACACTCTCACCATTCCCAGATGAGGAAGCCCCAGTTCAGAGTTTAGATAACTTGTCCAAGGTCACGTAGCTGATAGGTGGCAAAGCTGCTTCTCTCCAGGGCGCAGGGTCTTTCTTTCCACTGAGCTACATACCTTCCATGATGCTTGGCAGGATGAGCTTTAGAATAGGGTTTGAAGCCACGGGTGGTTGTTATGGTGATGGGGCGGGATGGCGAAGGTGAGCTCCAACGGGTGTCCTGAGTGGCTGCTGGCACCTGTTAGACACCAGGAACCCTTGGGCAGGAGAGGAGACTTGGGTCGGATCCTGCTTCACTCAGGCAGCCATCTTGCCCTGGAAACACTGAGGATCACGCAATCCTCAGATTTGGCCAAAGGTCCCAGGCCCAAGAGCAAATCCATTCAAACGGAGGGAGAATCATGTGACAAAGGGGATCATTAGCCAAGGGCCTAGCTTGGAGCACCCGTGAATTCACAAGTCTAACAGCACACACATTGAGTCGTCAGATACAAAGCACCTGGTACTGTGTCTGACACGCAGCAGGTGCTCAATCTCTGGTTGCTTTTATTACAATAAAGACAATTTCCTTATGCAGAAATTAAACTGGAAGCTGAAGTTTCTTCTGGGCTGAGAGTTGGAGAGCTCTTCAGGGCCAGGGCTGTGGGAACCAGATGAAATTTGTTCCTAATGAGGGTTCTGTGGAAGCTCAGCAAGTAGTTCTATCAAATTAACAGGCCCAATGGACACAAGGGAGCAGATTTCTTCCTGAGCCTGGGCCCTGCCATCCCTCGTCCCTTGGAAATCAGATTACTGGGCTGGCAGGGCCAGGGAGGAAACTGAACTAACACAATTACCAGCCCCAGCTTGTCCATCTCAACCTGGGAAAAGGGCAGGGAGGAGGGGAAGGCAGAGGGGAGTCAGCCTCTCTCAGGAAGTTACAAATCCAAGAAAGCGGACAGGATGAGCCCAGCCCTGCTGCAGAGCCCCATCTCCACTATCCCTTCCTGAGATTAGTTGTCTCATCCCCATGCTGTTCCCACGGAGCACCAGTGACAGAGGCCTCTGTCCTCCCTTGGAAATCAGTGTGGTAATTCCTTTTATAGCTAGGATGCCATCCAGCCTCGGCTTGAATCTCCTTAGTGATGGGGTGTTTGTTTCCCATCAAGGTCTTCTATTCCATTATTGATACAAAAGCAGCCAACTGTAGGCAAAACCACCGACATCTGGTCTTAGATTTGCCACAAACCAGATGTAGAGCCTTGGGCAGGCTCTGGCCCCCATACCCTCTCCTGTAAATGAGATCTGTGACCCTGCGGGAAGCACTGTGCTCGTGTTCTCTGTGTCCTTCCACGCTCTCCCACTGTGAAGTGAGCTGTGATTTTCCAGGTGCACTCTGATGCATAGAAGCGCATCAGCCCGTCACGGTCTCAGGAGTTGACGTGGGCGTTGCCCAGGCCGTGGTGGTCCAGGCAGAGCCACCCTTTTCAGACTTTCCTTCAGCGACTGCAGGAAGCTGCTCTTGCCTTATCCCCAGATGGGAACAAGGCAGTGTGTTGCTCTGACTGATGATGAGGGCTACCTCACCGCCATGGAGGAAGCCAGCCTGAGACAGAGCAGACACACGTGGAGGGCAGAGCCGAGAGAACTGCAGGGAAGGGGATAGAACCCTGATAAACCTGCAGGCCACTCTATCCCAGAACTTTTCAGCTACGGGAGAGCCAATAAATCACCATCATTGTTCCATGCAGTTTAAGCCCCATTTTCTGTCACTTTCCACTACTAGTCTCCTAATGCGCAGAGACTCCTTTCAGGCTTAAAAGTGTTGAGATTTTTCCTAATAGGATATCGGCTTCTCTGCATTTCCATGCGACTGTTGTTACAGCACTGGACATACCCACTCTGTTTCCAAAGGAAGGGAGACTAGGAACCTGCTCAGAGATTCTCTCATCTCCCACCTAGGTCAGTAAGCTAGGAGGGTTAGGAATTTTTCTCGGCCCATCCACAGAAAATGATGCAGAGGAGGAGGAGGAGGAGGAGGAGGAGGAGGAGGAGGAGGGAGTCTCTACCACTCAGCTCATTACTGAGCCACTGCATTCATTCCCTTTTTCTGCTGCTGCCAGTTTAAGCTGGGTTTCTGTCATTTGTACCCAAGATACCTGACTCCTAAAACCATTCCACCCATCTTTGTTTCCCAGCACCCACCACTGTCTGGCACATAACAGACTCTCGATTAAGATTATGCTTTACTGCCCATGATCTGGAGCCTTCTACCAATTTTGCCAAATTCAAGACTGTATTAGTATATGTGGTTGTCTCTTTGGAGGAGCAGGTCAAATTTTTGGAAGGCAGGTTCAGCAAACATCTCTCAAGTACTGTGTATGTGTTAGGTACAGTGCTAGGTGTTTTCACATACATTACTTCATTTACTATCCCAAACTGCTCTAGGTAATTTTATGCCCATTTCTCAGAGAGAGAAACTGAGGCTCAGAGAAGTTAAGTAGCATGTTAAAGTCACCCAGCTAATACTGACAAAGCCAGGAAGGAAAGATATGTCTTCTTAGAGTTACACTGCTGACTGATGATAAACTTACTTTTAGTTAATAGAACACCAAAGGCCCTGAATGTCCCTTCCAAGTTCCATTGTGAGGAAACCCTCCACCCCAGGCTGGCAGTGAGCCTCTTTGGGCAGTGGAGGACATGGTCTGCATGTAGCTGGTCAGTCCTGCCCTGGAGTCAGCTTTGACTCAGTTCCAGGGAGCCTTTGGCCAGTGCTGGGTTTTTAAGCCAGAAGGGCCAGAGGCAAATGCGCACATTTGAGGGCAATGGCCCATGGGCAGGGTTAAGGTAGGTGAACCTCGCCCAGTTCCCTATGAAACCAGAAGCACAAAGAGGAAGGACCCACGGGCAACCACTTAAGCATACCCTCCCCCTCCTGTTTGTCTTTGTAAAAGTCTCTATTGAGATATAATTCACATACCATGAAACTTGCCCATTTAATGTGTAAAACAATGGTTTTTGAAATATATACTCAGTTGTACATCCATCACTACAATCTAAGTTTAAAACATTTTCATCACCCCAGAAAGAAACCTTACACCCATTAGCAGTCACTCCCCATTTCCCCTCAACCCCCCTTTCCCCCTAGGGCTAGGCAACCTTAATCTACTTTCTGTTTCTTTAGATTTGCTAATTCCGGACATTTTATAAAAATGGAATCACACAATATGTGGTCTTTTGTGCAGGCTTCTTTCACTTAGCATAATGATTTCAAAGGTCATCCGCGTTGTAGCATTAATTAGCACTTTATTCCTGTTTATGGCCAAATATTATACCATTGTATGGATATACCACTTTCATGTATCCATCAGTTCATGGACATTTGGGTTGTTTCCAATTTCTGGGTATTAGGAATCATTCTGCTATGAACATTCATGTACAAGTTTTAGTGTGGTCCTGGTTTATTTATGTATTCACCTCTGTTCCCCAATCTCATATTCCTTCCCACATAGGTAACGTTCCAGTTTACATAATGTGTATGTTTCGTTTTATGTGTTTATGATAAATGTGTGTTCCTCTTGTGTGCGTGCATTTTTAATTTACACATGTGGTGGTATTATGTTGCAGTCCTTATTCTGTACTTTCTTCACTCAGCTCTGTGGTTTGGGGATCCATCTATGTTGCCATGAGCACTACATCTGGTCCATTGTGCCGTCTGCTGTAGGTCCTTGGGGGATGGGCTACTACCACATTTTGGACCTCCATTCCCACTTTATTGCCAACTTCCCTGGCACCACATGCAAACCCACAGTGGAATCTGGTATGTGTCCCCTTCAGAACCTGGGTGAGAATGTCTAGAACGTATGTCCAGGAGAGGATCGCTGGGACATATCAATAGAATATGTGCATACTTACTTTGAGTAGCGCCCGACTGTGAACGGTCTCCACTGCTGGCAGGCAACAAGACTGGGGCTGCAGGGAATCGGAATTGTTCTTTTCATCCATTTTCCCCACATGGAAATAATAGCCAAATCAGATACTCGCCATCCTGATTTGCAAAGCCTCAGGACACCAGTACTGAGATGCACCGTGCCTACTGAAGGACAGAGATAGACACATCTTTTTATTTCATGTCTCACATCACTTTGCTAAGTTTCTAGGATACTGTCTCCATTTAAACATCCTGGTCTCATAAGGTGAAGTTGTTCTTTATCTATCCCTTGTGGATGAAAATTCTGAAGAAAAACTACTGTTCCAAAAACTTTCTTTTGTTCTTGAGATGCAAAGATCTTTGACCCTACAATGACCATTTTCGTGTTCTGTAACTGGGGAGGAAATGCTGGGAGGGAATTGGCTCCTTAAAGCCTCCCCAGCACTAGGAGTACCAAGGAACTGGGAAGAGAAGGGAGGATTCAAGGGATCAGCTGGGAATTTTCCCTCGGATTTCTGGTGACTTCCTAGAGAGAGATTAAAATCCTTATGGATAGTGGAAACTGTGAAATTTCTTCCCTGGGGAAACTTCCCACATTTTGGGAGGATCAACCACCTGGGCAAAGCTCAGGGTTAACACATCACTGTGGGTCTCCTGCGGGAGTGGTTTCTTTTTAAGGGACTTGCTCAGCGCTTACCCTACATCCTTACACCAAGGGGTGACTCTTTTCACACAGCAGATAGGCGTCATCCGAAGTCTTTTGCCAAGAATCCATTTGTATGTAATGTGAATCCCTTTGTCCTCATTTTGGTTTGCTAAGTTTGGATTTCTCATAATTGTCTTTTCCTAAGTGAAGGCCATACTCCTACCAGACAGACCAAAGCTCTGTTGGACAATCCCAGTAAGTCACTGGAAGCGTGGGGCGGACAGCGGGGAGGGGTCGCGGTGGCTGTGAGGGTCTAGTCTCCCTCTGCCTGTGGCCACTTCGTTCCCCTCACTGGCTTCTGGTTTTCAAATTCTAGCTCTGCGGAGCGGCTTCTGTGGCTGGCTCTATTTGGAAGTATCTAGGACAAAGAAAGAACCCAGCATTTCAAAACACTGAGCTTTATTTCCATGTCACTTTCTCGTAAATGCTGAGAGGGAATAGAAGAGGAGATGACACAGCTGGAGAAGTCACCAGGACTTCCTACTTCCATTTTTCCTTGACATTTCACTTAATACCGGCACCATGGACATGAAGCTAAAGGTCAGCAGGTCACTGGACCTGGAAGAAGACAAGATTATGATGACAATAATAGCAGCTCTCTTTACCCAGTGCCTACTTCATGATGGATATTGTGCTAGATGAGATATATATATATACATATATACACACGCACACATATATATGTACATATGTATTTATATATATATATATATATATATATATATATATATATATATATTTTCCCCACTAACCCAGACAGTAACATTGCAAGGTAAGCCTCATCTCTACTTTGTATAGCCTACAACCCCAGGCTACCCTGGACCCTCACAGTCCCCCCTACCATGGCCCTCATCTCTCCCTGACTCACTCTTCTGCTATTCTAAGGTGGCTGGGCTCTGACTCAGAGCATGGGGGAAGGAGGTTTCTTGGCACCAGCAAGGGACGCAGAGCTCAGGAGACAGTTTAGAGTTAGAATAAGCTTGTTAGTTCCCTCTCTGCTGGGACTGAGGGGAAGCAGCAGCAGGAGAGAAATGCCCAGAAGTGGGCGGAAAGGGGCAAAGAAGGGTCTGATCACCAGAAGGCAGGGATGGTGCAGAAGCTGCTTCTCAAATCTCACCCTCTGATCTCACCCGCCCCTCACAGAGCAGGACCCACAGTGTGTCCAAGTGGGGAGGACTGAATGCCAGAAGCAGCGTGGAAAACTGGGCAGCTGAACCCCTCCTAGGCCTTGAAGTCACACTGAGGACTGAGAAGAAGAAAACCCCTGTGACTGTCAGCTCAGCAGGTGTCACAGATGTGTGCTGAGCTCAAGTTTTCCCTCCACCCCTGCCTCTGCAATGACCTGGTCCTTGAGCTAAATGCTGCTCATAAGAGGGGGAAGGAAGGGAGACTGGGGAGGGGAACGCTCTGGGGAGGGAGCCCATAGTGCACTTGGTGTGGCGGCAAGGAGAGCATGAAGGAGGAGACCCCGGGGCTCACA
The DNA here is from genome assembly GCF_965194805.1 of Balaenoptera borealis. Classification (NCBI taxonomy): domain Eukaryota; kingdom Metazoa; phylum Chordata; class Mammalia; order Artiodactyla; family Balaenopteridae; genus Balaenoptera; species Balaenoptera borealis. The sequence goes on along the minus strand of NC_138866.1, from coordinate 32,644,467 downwards.
TGCCTCCTTTTCTGGACTGGGAGCTCCACTGGATGGGGCTGGCACAACCACGGTGTGCAGTGGAGCAGGTGGTGCCTCCCACCGCGCTGGGAGGTGCCAGTCATGTAGACCACAGTGTGAATGGCAGCCCCTAGGGTTAGGCACTCCACAGGCTGCAGGGTATAGTAGTCCTGCCCTCCGGGCCTAGAGAACATCTTAAAGAGGCTACCGGCTACTCTAGATTTTGAAGGTGGGAACACTCGGACTTGAGCACCATCCAGGAATTGAAGAGGCCTCCCGAAGAGGCCGTCATCGGTCATAAGGTCAAGTGTTACTAGCAAGGGCCTGGCCAGAGATCTTCCTGACTGCCAAGGCCTTGTCCCTGGCCCCAAAGGCACCCAAGGCTGAAATGGTAGAGTCCTTGATCTTTCCCTGCATCAGCAACCACAAGAGCCAATCCCCATTAAAAAGAGAAAGTCTATGGACTTCCCTGGTGGCGCAGTGGTTAAGGATCCGCCTGCCAATGCAGGGAACACGGGTTCGAGCCCTGGTCCGGGAAGATCCCACATGCCGCGGAGCAACTAAGCCCGTGCGCCACAACTACTGAGCCTGCATGCTGCAACTACTGAAGCCCGTGTGCCTAGAGCCCGTGCTCCGCAACAAGAGAAGCCACCACAATGAGAAGCCTGCGCACCACAATAAAGAGTAGCCCCTGGGCTTCCCTGGTGGCGCAGTGGTTGAGAATCCGCCTGCCAATGCAGGGGACACGGGTTCGAGCCCTGATCTGGGAAGATCCCACAGGCCGCGGAGCGGCTGGGCCTGTGAGCCATAATTACTGAGCCTGTGCGTCTGGAGCCTGTGCTCTGCAACAAGAGAGGCCGCGATAGTAAGAGGCCCGCGCACCGAGATGAAGAGTGGCCCCCGCTTGCCACAACTAGAGAAAGCCCTCACACAGAAACGAAGACCCAACGCAGCCATAAATAAATAAATAAATAAAATAAAAAATAAAAAAGATATCTTATAAAAAAAAAAAAGAGTAGCCCCTGCTCACCGCAACTAGAGAAAGCCCGTGTGCAGCAACGAAGACCCAACACAGCCAAATAAATAAATAAATAAATAAATAAATAAATAAATAAATAAAGCCTAAGTAATCTCGGACACACATGAGCCAATCCTCTTGAATGAAGTCAGAGCTTTGCCTCTTAAGCCTGCTGCTCCAACGGTTCCATCTATTTCCTAAGTTCGACTGCTTTCCAAAGGAGACCCCAGAGGCATGCTAACCAGTGGTCCTCTGTCTTTTCACGTCCCCATCCCTCCTCCTGGTTCCCCCTGGCTCCTGTTGTCCAGGGTACCAACATCAGGATCAACCCAGCCAACCCTCCTCTTCCCTCCCCTCTGAGTGGAATCCAAGAACTCTTTTCCCCGAATTCTTCATACATATTAACCTGAGAGATGAAGAGGTAAAAATAGCGTAGATGTTTAGTGGGCAGGGGGTCTTAACCCCCACCCCTCAGGGATACCTCCAGTGTACTCTCCTGTCCTAGGGGGAAGTGAGGTTGCCGACTGGATCCCAAATTAGGGGAGAAGAGAGAGGAAGTCAGCAGGTCAGATGTAGCTGCTGACTGGACTCAGTTGACCTCATGAGGGAGACACAGAGCACCCCGACTCAGTAGAAGCCCAAGCCTGGGACATCTTCTCTGGTGTCTCGGCAGAAAGACAAGCTGGGGAAGTTGTAGGATTTGGACACTGGCCTGAAGAGGACAAATTTGCCTTTGTGTCAACTCTTGCCCCCATGGTCAGCCAGACTGGAATGAGGCAGAGTCTCTGCCAGCTCTTCCACCTACTGGGGCTGCCCAGCCTTCCCCAGTAAGGCTAAACTAGGTAGCACCTGCCCATGGAATTCCAACCCAGGCAGGTGCTTGAGGAACAAAGTGCTGGAGTTTCCTTTGAGCAGGGAAGTTTAAAACTCAGACAAAGATGAAGGGATCTGAACCGTGAGCTGCTTCTCAGAGCTAGTTTAGGAAAAAGATCTTACCAGGACCCAGCAGCCAAGAGGAACACAGCAGTTTGAACCAGTCTTCTTTGGCCTGCAACTGGGCAGATTCCATTTAAAATTTGTTCCTTCCTCTTCTGGTCCTTGGGTGCTTACAACTGGAAAAGTCTTCTCCCATTGTTGAGTGCCGGTGTACCTAAAACCTAATGACCTCAGTTCCCACACTCTGGTCCCTTTGATCTTTTCTTCCAGTCTCCCAACATGTTTTATTGCTCCCCTCTGAAATTCACCCAAGAGATTTGTTGACATTTCTGGGCGCTGAAACATCAAGACGGCATTCAGCAACCTAGGAGCCTCCAGAGTTGCTGAGAGGTGCAGGGACGAGTCACATTAGTCTGAGTGTAAGGGCCCTGGTGCTGATTTTCTGGGCGTGAGGGTGGTCCCAGCTCAGCGGACTCTGGGTTCCCTTTGCACAAGGCTCTTTCCTCCTTGCGCTGCCTCCTTACAGGCCTTCTTCAATCCCTTGCTACAGCTGCGTATTGTCATCAGAGCACCCGCTGGAGTCACACTGGTTGAGGGTGGGAGGATCAAGGAAAGAAGGTAAGTGCCCCCTCCAACCAAAGAACCACATCTAGAAACAGCAAGATGTGAGGAGAGCACTAGCCCCAGTGGCCAGGCCAAGCCACTAACTGGCCTTGGGCTCTCCATCTCAAAAACGAGGGCACTGGACTGGACGATACAGCTAAGCACCCCTACCTCCTTCAGGACCACTCTTCCCTAGCCTTGTTCTCGCTTCTCTTCTGGCAGATGTGTTTTATTTGAAAAGCTTCCCCCGCCGCCCCCAAGTATAATTCCACTGCCTCTTTTCCACCAGCAATTCAAACCCCTCCTCTCTCATATTCCTCTGTCTGCCCTCTCCAAGGCCGCACATGTGCTCTTAAATCTCTATTCCAGATCTGTCCTGAGGGTTTAGCGGGCCGGGACTGAACTCTTGACCCTTTTTCCCCTTGGCCTAGTCAGACTTCTGTTGGCTTTTTTACGGTTTAGCTTCTTCTTGAATCAGATGTTACAGAATATTTAACACACATACACATGCGAAACAGTCCTGCATGGAAAACTCTGGTCAAAACTTTTCTCGGGCACACACACAGAACATTTCCATGGCTTGCCACTTTTCTGATTCTCTAGGGCTGGCCCAATGCCAGATTGGGGAATTTTAACTCTGAAGGCCAGAGAGAAGTTTGCTGTCCCAGCTCCTGAGGTCTGGGTCATCTCCAGTACCACCATATTAAGACTGTAGTTTAATGAAATCTGCTAGTTCTCCCCCATCCCCTAAAGACTTGCTGTAGTAAGCAAGGATCTGTGGGCCCTGTCAGCCAAGCCTGGCTTTTTTTTGAAGCTCTCAGACAAGAGCCTTTAGACAGTTGGCTCCCCAAGTTGGAGGTGGTGTCCAAGGCCCCCAACTCAGCTCCAGTCAGGTCCACCATAATGGGGATAATTTACTCTTTCCTGTGGTTTCAGAGTAAGGTTTGCTAATAAACAGTTAAGTTCTTTCTCTGTTTCTATATTCCTTGGCAGACCCCATCGAAGAAAGCCTTCTTTGTGGTGTGCACATTGCTATCAACAAGCACTGAGAGCAGAATAGAGAGGATATGCTAATGACAGCAAGCACTTTAGTGTTTTCCATACATCAGGCTCTGTTCTAAGCCACACACACACACACACACACACACACACACACACACACACGTGTGCCCACATGTTTAATCCTCTAACAATGTGCTGAGACAGGTATTCTTCCCCCATTTTACAAACGAGGAGCTTGAGGTTCCGAGCAGTTGTACACTTGCAAAGATCTCGGCTCACAGACTGGTTCTGGTGGGCACTACAGGGACGTCTCAGGTATGAGAACTCATTGGAACAGGATGTAGACAGGCCATGAAATGGAAAGAATGAGAGTTTAGAGTTAAGAGGGACCTCCATTTCACAGTTCCAAAGAGTCTGAGTGATTTGCCCAAGGTTCGTGAAGCTACTCCACTGAAGAAATCAGTACAGAATCCACTTCTTTTGCTACTTCAATGCCATTTCCATCCGACTCACAGGTCTCTCTTAGGAGGAAGAGAAAAGAACAGACATTAGCTTTAGCAATTTAAGGTGGAGTCTTGGAGAGACTAGAAATGTTAGAATATACTGACTCTGAGACATGAAGAAAAAATAAGTTAAAAAAGTGGTAGGGGGAGGCCCCAAATAGTGTCGCTAGCCATACTGTCTAGGAATAGTCCAACAGGGAGATGTTACCCTTTGAAAGCCTATGCCAATCGCCAACACACACACACTCACCTGTTTTAGGTACATGTTTAAGTGTGCTGGTGCTCAGGTCATTATATGATTGTTATTTCATGGAATTCATTCATTCCAGCAAAGGGAATTTCTCCCAAACCAATCCTGCATTTTTATTGACTTCCATTTTAAACTTGGGATTTTACTTGGGGATTTTTTTTTTTTTTTTTTTTTTTTTTTTTTGGCTGCACTGCACAGTTTTCAGGATCTTAGTTCCCCGACCAGGGATCAAACCCGGGCCCTCAGCAGTGAAAGAGCAGAGTCCTAACCACTGGACTGCCAGGGAATTCCCTTACTTAGGGATTTTCAAGAATCTTTATGACCTAGTGTTTTAGAGGCCAATCCATGGCATGTTCAGTGCTAGTTCTGTGGATCTGGAAAGCAGTTTGAAGGCATCTAGCATTTCATTCCTTCTATTGCAGCCGTCCTAATCTCCTTCCCTCCAAATGTCGTCCATGCCAGCTTCCCTAGACGTTCCCAAGAACGTCTCTCATGCTTAAGGATCTGGGTTGGCACCCAGAAATCTTAGTATTTTATTGCCTTTCTCCAGCCTTGGTGGAGGTACTAACAAAGCCAGACACAGGGAGTCTTGAAAGCTAGCATTCTGTACTTCAGCTGGAATATTCCATTAGCTCATGGCTTTGGGCTCCAGAAAAGAGTCACTTCCCAATTTTAGTAATATGAAATACTAGATACCCGATTTCCTTACAACGTGACTGTCTTGTAGATAAGCACTGCAGGACCCTTCTGCGCAGCTCAAGTAAACTCTGTTGAGTGAACAGAACTGAGCAACTCCTCCTGCTGTCCCTGGCCACATTAGTGCTGGCCCCAGTGAAGTTTATCTTTGCCTGTCAGCCTCCATTCTGAGAAGCATCTTACCACCTTTGTACTAACAGTGAAATGCAATTAGGGTGCAGATGGCTTAGATTTTCTTTTCATACACGTTTTTCTTCTGCTGCATGTGGGAAGCACTGTTCTTTGAAGAATTTCAAATTTACTTCCAAGCCACTTAATGTTATTTTTACTCTAGTATGAGTGCTCAAGGACAAATGAGCACTTAGACTGAAATATCCCACCTGAGAGAAACCACACAGCTTGTCCGAAGCCCTTATCCTGCTGCTGTGGGCAAGTCTGGACTCACCAAGCCTTACTTCACGTTAGTATTTCAACGCTGGCACATTGCCTTGCTTAGGTCCTAAGGGAAGGACAGTCTTCCTTTGGAAGGATAGATTTTCCTCACAAGAGTCTTGCTTGGCAAGAAGTTTTCAGTTAACTGAAGGAGGCAGCTTTACAGACAGGATATATATATAAGGTGGGTTTTTTTGTTTTTTTTTTTTTTCTGTTAAGAAAAAGAGTTTGCAATGCATGTCTGGGACAGGGCAGGAAAAGCAACTTGATATTTGGAAACATGAAAAAACATAATTCTTTGGAGGCTGTTTGCAATGTCACTTCACTGCATCATTCCCTCAGTTCCAGCTAATAAAAGAGTCAATTCCAGGATTTCACTATCCTGAGTCCGTCTAAGTCTGGTGAAGGAGACCAATTAGGTACCTCCTCCTACCCCAAATGTTGTTGTCCCAATGTAACCTTTGTCCCAACACCTAGAAGTGACAATGGTCACTGGCATAGATGTAGCGCACCACTGTTTTTCTTCTAGTCTTCAGTGCGGCTCTGAATCAAGTTTTCAATTAGGCAAGAATTAAAACAGGAAAGAAATGAAGGAGGAGGGGTGTCTAAGCAACCAAGTCTTCCCTGGAAGAGAAGAGGAAGCCATTAGAAGTGAATAATAGGTTTATTTGCATATACACAAGAGAAGAGCTAGCGTTGCCGGGAGAGAGGCGGGGCTTGTGAGGAGGTAAGGCTTCAGCAGAGGAAGGCACCTTGACAAACAAGGGACTCCGGGCTTAGTAAATCAAGCGCAGTTGCAACCTTCTTTTGCCCCAAGCCCACGACTCATTTAACTCATTTACCTGTTGTCCTAGAGACATGGGAATCATTTACAAAACCAGGTGGAAAATAAAGTGGAGGGAAGGTTTTATAAATCTGGACCAGCCACTTAAAATTTTATGTACAGGATGCAGGAAAAAAACCATAAGAGGCACTTTTGAATAGTTCATAACCTAATCAGTGCCATCTGCCCTGTTAGTAAAAATACCTATCATGGAAGAATCTGAGGATTAAATGTGCCTCCAAAGTTGGCGCCTCAATTCTGCAAGTTTAGGCGAAGGGACCCTGGAAGTGGTAGTTCCTGCCAGGTTTCCAAGACCATGATCACAGACAGGAGATTTCTGGCAATGAGAGTGGAACGGCTACAGAGACAAGCATTCCTCAGCCTGCTTCTGTGGGTATGCTGCGGGGCCTATCTCTCGGCAAGCTGAACCTGAGATGTCTCCCAAGGACGGAAGCCACCCTTGCTAACAATGTCTTTCTTGGATACTGAAGTTGAACCAGAATGAACTTTGACTTCTCTTTGGAGTACCCAAATGAGATAACGGCTCTTAACATGAAAAGACCAAGTTCTGCGTTTGGGAACAGTGACTACCAAGTGGCGGAACTTTACTTCTTCTCCAGAAAGATATGCGGATTGTCCTTAGAGAAGTCACAAGTGGCTAGCTACTGACTAGATTAAATAATATAAAACAAAAAGATTGGGAAGGGGAATGCTGACTAGGAAGGGGAAGAGAAACACACAGTGAGTGATTATATCTTTTTTTTTTGTATATAAAGGATTAAAAAATTCCAATTTAATAAATTTTGGAAAAGCAAATGTAAAATGACTTGGGCTTATAAAACCAGAATTTACAATTATCTGTGAATAGTCAAAGACAAATCATAGAACCGTTTTGATTACAGATTAAAGTAATTCTAATGGTTACAGAATCACTTTCCCACTCTCCGGTGAGATTACAGTTGTTAACTTGTAAGCAGCCCCACTGCTACTCACACTCCTTCGTCTCCTCCTCCTAAGACAATGTTTTTACACCCAAGTCACATCACACACACCAGGCACATCTTTCTTTTCACAAAGCTTAGCAAGGTGATATCTCCTTTTGGCTTAGATCAACAACCTTCCTTTATAAATAACCCCCCTTCCCCCAGTGACTAAATGCATCCAAGTCGTCATCCTCCACAGGCTGTCTCCCCTTGGTCCCAGTTCCAGTAGGACGGGTCCTTCCCTAAAAAGAACGCTGGATCAGTGAGGCCACACCAGTCACATGCTAGGTCCTCCTCGCTAAGCCAGTGCCGCTGGTCTCCTAATTGTCTAGCACCTTCGTGCTCAAGAAAGTTGTAGTGTTCTCTCTCTCCCTCATTTCTTCCCAGTATTCTCCTGCCTTTTCATGACATCCACGCCAACAAGGTATCTGTCATCCTAGGTCTTCCTGTCTTGTACAGGCCTTCATTAATAACCAAGTGAGTGTGACCACCACTGCAATGCCGAAAAGCTCCTGGTCTTTTCCCCTCTCAATCTTTATCTACCTTAATGAAACAGAGCCAGTTGACTCCTCTCTCCGTACTCTCTGCCTCCTAACAGACCTACTCAATAAGAATCTGTTACTTCGAGATGCCTCCTGCTCTGCAGGATCCAGTCAGAACACCACAGTCTCTGTGGACAGCAAGCCTGAGGGAAGATGCCAGTCCCACCAATTCTGACCATTTTGGGTTGAATTAAATGAAGGCAGTACCATACTCTGCTCTTTCCTATACTTCTTCATTAACACACCTATAACATTCACTTTAGTAGTCTGAGCACAAATCTCTTGAGAGCTGTCTTTCCCCTTCTTTCAGTATGCCTAGATGCTACCACATGAGGCCAGGAAGAGCCTGCTGGCTTTCTGAGTCCCTCGCAGGAACTAGCACCTAACTTGTTAAAGTGTTACCCACAACTAGTCATATTTTATGGCCTCCCTACAGTTTGGTATTGCGCCATCGCTCAATTTGCAACCAGTGAAATTTATCAGGGATCTATCTATGTTCTCTCAAATCTGATCTTAAGTGCTAACCTCTCATTAGCATTAAAAACGCTCCACTTTTAGTACATCTACATTAAACGCTCAATGAAGAAGTGCTACTGAGAAAACATGGAAGATTTCTTTAAGAAAGGAACCATGCTTTCCTTTCCAGCACAGCCAGTGGGCTGAAGGCCTATTTCCATTCTCGTCTCCATTCTTTCAGCATAAATCCACTACTCACTGGCAACACAACCTGATTTAGCAGGCACTCATTATTAAGACCAGAACACCTATGGCATGTAAATGGGGTGAGACGGCAAAAAATACAGATCCATAGATCCTTTCTGATGGAGAATGGAAAGAAAAGTCTGAGACAATGAGCTCACACGTGCCAGCGCACACACACAAGAACAAGTCAAACATCTCAACAAGGATTTACTTTAACAGAATCTGCACAGGTATACTATGCTCAAGTCTTACTAGAAAGGAGTCACTTGGATTTTTTTTCCCTTTCTTAACACAGCACAGCCAACGGCCAGCTAAACATCAGACCCATTGTTGAATAGAAGGGAGCAGCATCAGACACAAAACTTCAGGCCCTGGTTTTATGTGCCTTTAATACTATTTTTCCTTTCCTCTGTGTTCACTAAACAGGATTTAAAAATTTTTGTAAAGCTACTTTTCATAGCTTTTTGTTTTCCCTTTGTATTTATCATGTTTTTAATTTCTTCTCTGAGGAGGAATTCTCCGAATCTGTGTCTTCCAATTCGATTCGGTGCCTTTTGAAGCCACTATGGCCATGAACAGCCCTGCTGCTGTCTGTGTCTGGGGGGTCAGTGGGGTCCTCTCTCGTTCCAGCACTGGGGGTCTCACAGGCCATTTCAGACCCACAACAATCTTTGTGTAGAAGCATCCCTGTCAGGGACAAGTTATCACGATCGGTGTCCGAACGTCCTGGGGACGAGCAGGCCACCGCCTCCAGCTCCCCGAAGTTCTGCCCGTTGCTGTGGGGATGAGGGGGCCGGGGGTGTAAGCGCCCATTGTTGTGGTTGGCACAGATGGCTTCGAGGCTCCTCTCCTCACTGTCATCAGACTGGGTCCTCAGACAGTTGCCAGACCCGCTGCTGAGAGTGGAGCCAGATGCCTTGGGGACAGGAGGGGAGGGTGGCTCCTCAGCCCGGCTGCTCAGGGACTTGCTTAGGGCCTTTCCATTGAGCTTCTTGGTCTCAAAAGAGTGTTCTACAGAGCCACCAGTGTTACTCGTGCCCTGAGAGGTGTCCTCTGGTGCCTCAGCCCAAGGGTGACCGCTGGGCTCATGGCCTGGGCCATTGCTGGGATTTATGGCAGAAGTCCCTTCTTTAAAAGCGTCCTTGCCGTGGCATTCGGGGGGCAGGTCCTGGTTCCTCTGGGCCATGGCCATGTTTAGACAGGCTTCCTTACTGGAAGAAGGGGCTGGGTTGTCCTTGTGGCTGGTTCCTGCTCTCCCTTCATCTGCCTCCCCAGACACAAGCGAGCTCTCTCCCTCTTTGTTATTTGAGTAGGAGATATAGGAGTAGCGGAGCCACTTGTAAGCTTTATAAATCTTGCGCTCAACTGACTCTATGTCGGAAGTTGGCGATGCTCGGCTTGGCTGAATCTCCAGAGTGGACGTGTTCCGCTCAGGAGAGGAGGTGGGGGAAGAAGAGAGGTCATCTACTTTGATCTGGGGGTAATCATAGTTGTCTTCTCCAATGCAGGTGTCGGTGGGCTTGGTCGGGGCACCAGGCCTCTCCTCTCGAGGCATCTTCTGCCGGCGCCGCATGGCGTTCCGCTGCCGGGTGGACGCTCGCCGTTCATTCAGCTCCTCCTCGTCCTCGGAGCTGCTGGGGCTGCCGGAGCTGCTGGACTCGTCTTCAGGGCTGGGAGACCGTGGCCGGGGGAAGAGATCTGTGTCCAGTTCAACCTCGCAGGCGTTCTCTTCTGAATCGGACTCGTTGGAAAGGGCCAGGAGGCGCTTGTCCTGGTAGCGCCGCAGGGCAGACAGGCGCTGCTGGCGAGCGGTGGCATCCTCGCACGTGGGCGGTGGCGGAGTTGAAGCCACCACATTTGTGGCAGTGACCCGCAGGGGCCCCAGGTGGAAGGCGCTGTCAGCAGACTCATCCACTGTGGGTGGAGGCGAGCGCGGCAGCGAGGCCGAGGACTCGGAGTCGGTGTAGCCCGAACGCTCGCTGACCCCTGCGTGCAGCTGGAGGATGGTGCTTTCGCTGAGGTCGCTGTCTGAGTCGGAGCTCCAGCCCTCGATCTCGCGACGCACCAGGGAGTCAAAGAAGGCCATCATCCGGGGGTCTTCCTGCACAGACTGGTTGGCGTAGTCGTGGGACAGGCCACTCCCACTGTTCAGCACAAGGCTGATGTACTCTTCGTGGGTATAGAGACAGCGAGAATCATCCTCAATCCGACCGTCCAGATCTCCGGTACATCCTGGCTGCTTGTATGGGCTCCAGATCTGCACAGAAGGCGAAAACGAAACCAATGAGGGTGGATCAGAATGTATTCTATTCTAAAGCTGTCGGCCATAAAGAACACTAAGGCAGAGCTTCCCCAGACCCTCCCCGTCACTGAGCCAGGACTTGCTAACCAACTTTAAAAATACAATCCAGACTGGATTATGTGGGCCACATATGAAAATGGAAGCTTCCAGATTCAAATGTGGGACAAAGCACAGTCTAGGACACAGCATTAGCCTAGTTTCAGGAGACCCAAGTCCTGTCTCTAGGCCCAGGATAAACACACACCCTGTCTGCTACTACCCCTCTTCCCTTTAGCTTCCTCTATTAGTAGCCTGGAAATTACAATAACCCCCTTCATAATCTCAGAGGACAGAGGATGACTTGAAGATTAGCCAATGTGTTCAAAACTCTCAGAAGACTGGAGAGGTACCACTTTTCCAAAGTGAAAAAAGACCCAGCAGTCAGTCCTCTGCGACAGTTAATATTTCAGCCTATAACTCTACTTCTCCCCAACTGCAACATTTCTATTTTTAACTAATGGGAATTGCTTACTGGAGCTTGATAAGAATAGCCAGCTGCCTACACTGCAGTTCCCTCTTGGACATGCAGGCATCAGTTACCCAGAAATCTGGGTTCTCTTAACCAGGGAGCTGCTGGCTTGCTCCCCAACTCTTCTGTTAGCTGCAGGAATAGGTAGGACACACCTTCCAAGACCACAGACCCATCCCTTAATACCCTTCCACTCCATGGTCAGAGACATGGGCGCATGGCCAAAAGGTGGCAGAACTAGGATTCAAACTAAGGTCTGTCTGAACGCAAAAGCCCAACTTTACAAGTTGAATAAGTTATGCAAAAACGATGTTCAAGGTAATTAAGCTGTCACTGCAAATGAGAACGATGAGCTTCACCTGACTGCCAGACTGGTCCAGAGCAGCACAGAGAAGCTCAGTTACATCAGCTGGTAGTCATGGCAACTCAGATGAAATTCCAGATGATTTTCTTGCCCTGACAGGCTGGTGTCTATCTTTAGATGGCACCCAACCCAGAAAACAGTGGCTCCTCATTCCCTATCCTCTATCAAGACAATGGCTTTGTTTCGGCAAAGCTGTCCAAGGACAAATTTGCCTTCTTGTAAGCCCTATTCCTGAGGCCCTTTCCCTCCGTGCTTTACTTTGATCTCCTGGGAGACAGTGCTTCTTTGGAGGATCCCCAGTTCAACAGGGGCTGAAGAAACCTTCTAGGCTAAGTGTCTTCACCAGTTCCCAACTCAGATTCATTCCTCCTTCAACTTTGTTCCCTGCCCGCAACTCCTCAGGTGTTCTCCCATCTCCAACTTCATAATCTTACCCAGGGGAGTTTTAAGGCAGTGGTTCTCAAACTTTGGCATGCACGTGAATTACCTGAAGAATAATTAAGATGCGGACTCCTGGGACTTGCCTGGTGGCTCAGTGGTTAAGAATCCGCCTGCCAATGCAGGGGACACGGGGTTCGATCCCTGGTCTGGGAAGATCCCACATACCATGGAGCAACTAAGCCCGTGTGCCACAAGTACTGAGCCTGTGCTCTAGAGCCTGCGATCCACAACTACGGAAGCCCGCGCGCCTAGAGCCCGTGCTCCACAACAAAGAGAAGCCACCACAATGAGAAGCCCAAGCACTACAACGAAGAGTAGCCCCTGTTCGCCGCAACTAGAGAAAGCCTGCACGAGCAACGAAGACCCAACGCAGCCAAAAACTAATTAATTAATTAATTTTTTAAAAAATCAAGGTGTTTATCTTAAAAAAAAAAAAAAATGCTGACTCCCGAGCCCCACCCTTAGAGATTCTGATTCAGTAAGTCATGGGTAGGTTACCAGGGCTCTGCACTTTTAATTAGCACTCAAGGGGTGAGTAAGTGGGGGTACCAACTTTTAAGAAACACTGGAATATAGTTAGCATAAAATAAGTAGCAGAAAATAAAGGCTTAGTCTGAAGCAATTCTCAAATTCTTTGTGAGACTCAATTTTCGGGAAACATTTAGACCTGGCCTTCAGCAACGGCCCAAGCTGTAAATGACTATCTCTGCAAACAGGTGTCTCTGGGAATAAAAGTTTGGTGGCTTACAAAAAAACTGAGGTGGGTACTTCCCTGGTGGTCCAGTGGCTAAAACTCCACGCTCCCAACGCAGGGGGCCCGGGTTTGATCCCCGGTCAGGGACCTAGATCCCACATGCTGCAACTAAGAGTTCGCATGCCGCAACTAAAGATCCCGCCTGTGGCAACAAAGATCCTGCCTGCTGCAACTAAGACTCAGCACAGCCAAATAAATAAATTAATTAATTAATTAATTAATTAATTAATTAATTTAAAAAGAGAGAGACTGAGGGGTCCAATAGGCAAAGCCTTTAGGGTGTTTTGGGGTCTTAGTCTATATTCTGGGCTAAATTTCTCACTCCCCCAGTTTAAAAATGGAAAATGTTACTAACCATGTTGCATAATATGAAATCTATATGTACTTCCCAGAAACTCAGAATTTAACAGAATTACAAAATATTAATGGTGAGATGCTTGCTGGCCCAACTATCCAACAAGCCTAGATTTTAATCTACTACCCAGCCTCCTATATCTTCAGTTCAGCAATGAAAATCAAAATACTGAAAGTTGGCATTTATATGCGCTCTGGAATGTATTAAGCTGAGGTAGACTTTCATTCCTGAAGCTTGAAGTAATGGAACAAAACGCTGGATCAGGAGGCAAGAGTCTTGAATGTGGGTTCCCACACAGCTCTAGTTCGCTGGTAACCGTGGGTGAAGCTCAGTTTCCTTATCTAAACAGTGAAATTAGATGGGTCTCATGCAATCCTAAGATTCAGAGAAAAACAAAAACCCTATCCCAGACGGCCAGTCTTCAGTCCTCAAGGGACTTGCAGCACAGAGCTGTGGGAGCTAGCAGAACAGGTAGGAACCCGAGCCTCACCACTTCACGTGGCCCAGAGCAAATGACTTCATCCTTGAAACCTCTTTTCTCAACTGTAGAAATGAGAATGATAAAATGATATAACGTATACCAAAGCACCAATAACTGTGGTGATTCCTCCTTCGTTTGGCAACTGAATACCTCAACTAGAAGGTCTTAGACTCATCCTCAAAGAGACTTTTGAACAGCAGAAGCACTGACCACCCCGATTATGTCAGTCCTTCCTCATCCCTAAAATATCAATTTCAAATATTTGTGAAATTGTTTGTTATTTTTCCTACACTGAAAGTCAACAACTCAGAAGTGAACCAATGAAAACACAACTCCCTGTTGCATGTTAAAAGTTTAGCACAAGAGGCTGCTGAGGAAAAGGATGCAGTTCAATTCTTATTCAAAACATCATCGAAATGGAAAGCAATTTAAGTAACAAGTGTTCTGATCTACACAGGTGACCATGACATGCTTGATGTAGCATCTCTAAGCCCTCTTCTCTCTTTGCGCTATTACACTAAATTTAGACATTTGCCCACCTACCAAGAAAAACTACACAGATAGAGACTTAAGCTGTTATCCAGGGATGCTCCACACTCTCTAATCCGATTCCAAGACTTCCTGGGCCCACCTCTGGCCTACTTTCCCAGCCTTACATCTTAGCCCTCCCTTTCTGTGCTCTTTACTTCGGCCAAATGATCATTTTCTAAACTGGTCCTACACTTTGCTGCTTCTGAGCATTTATTCATGAACACACTGCCTGGAATGCAGTAGGTGATCAATAAATATTTATTGATTCAGTGAAATAATTAAATGTCCATTCTCTCTCCTTAGAATGGTCTTCCCATCTTACTCCTTTCTTTTCTTTTGCAGTCTTTTTCCTTTAAAATCTAGCTCAAGTATTACCTACACTGAGATTACCCCAGATGGGGAAAAAAATTTCTCCCTCCCCACACAGCACTGTTTCTATCTCTTATGTACTTATTGCGTTTTTCGTTACTTTTATTTCTTGTCTCTCCTACTGGGTCACCAATTCCTATGGGGACCTGCATTACCTTTCTTTCTTTGTGTTCCTCACAGGGCCTAGCACAAATTGCACACAGTAGGTATGGTTCACAAATACAGGGCGAGTAAATGAATATTGGTCTTTGAGGAAAAAAATGCCAGCATTTGCTCCATCTTGCTCTCTCTTATGTTTAACTACAAAATGAATCCCCTTTTTTGCTAAGTGTGGGCATTCAAGGGGATAGAAGACCTGCTATGGGTGAGAAGAGGCTGGCCCTGACAACAGTGACTCTTCTCCTCCAGGCCATAAAGGCATCAGTGAAGGACAAGTCAGGGGGAAGGTGGAGTGAGTAGAGAGAGAGGTGGAGAGAGAAAAGCAGGCTGCACTAGAATATGGTGGAATGATGCTCTTTGAGCCACTGATCCTCTCAGAAACAGCAAATAAGAAAGTGACTTTTATTAAAATAGTCAGAAATTGTCAGGCACAGGTAACTTACAAGGCACTCTTAGGTGTCAAGTCACTGTTAGCGTCCTCACTTGACAGATGGGAGACAGACTCGAAGGGCTGCCCAAGGGTACTGACTGTACTGACTTAAGGTTTCAGATGGCTAAACATGCCTCCTGGTGAGGCAATGTTCAGACCTCACTGGAACCTGGAAGCAGTGAGCTCCATAGTTTAGTCTGAATATTTTCACAGAGAAAATATTTTCTTCTCCTTCTTCTCTGAGAACTTGGCTAGTTTCCAACCTATGACCTTTCGGGTAAGGACTCCAGTTGACTAAACAATAATTGGGGAGACTTAGCACAGAAGCATCCCAGAGTGTACAGCCAAGCAAGAATCTCTGTTCTAAAGGAGATGCTCAAGCAGAGCTCCCTGAGAGAATGATGTCAACGGGCCCAGAGGGGACATGCTACTGTGCCAACCCATGAGTCACAGGCTAAAGGAGAAGGGAAAACAATGCAAGGGACGGGCAATTCAATGACTGCCCAAGTGCAGGACTACTGAGATGATCAAACCCAGCAGGGGCATCAGGCTGCCCGCTGCCTTCCCACTAGCATGGTAAATGTGGCAGCATACTGGGAAGAACAAAGAACCGGGCTCTATGCTAGCCTTACCACTAATTAGCTGTATAATTAACCCCAGACAGTAAATTTATAATTTAAACCTCATCATCTACAAAAGGAAGTCAGTAAAAATGATCTAGAAGTCCTGTTCTAGCCCTGTTTATTTATGGGTAAATAAATGTATGCAATCATGAAAGTCAGCCCTGATCCACAGGACCAATAAAACTAAATAAAGGAAGTTGGAATAAGGACAAATAAAAATATTGACCCATACTCCAACATTACATTTTTGATAGCTTCCTCTGCCTCAGACACAAGTTGTATAGTTTTTTGGGTTTTTTTAAAGAATGAAAGAAAATGAAAACTATCAATTTGTTACAAATCAATTTTTACTTTTCCCCTGAAACCTCTGTCAGGTTTTCAATGTCATTTTGGGGGAAAAAAAGAGGAGTTTTATGTTTTGCTGGGGAGGGGGGGATATCATCTATCCTTATTTAATAGTCAAGTTATCACAGGGTCCTCAAGAATTCATCATTTGTCCTGAACCCTCATCTTCTCAGATGTGGAAAAGGGTTACTAGCGACTGGAATGTGAGTGATGGGCAGCGGGCCATCCTTCCGTGGACGCAGGCCAGGCTGGGTCTCTCAGTTGCAAGCTCTAAAAATATTCCTTGGCAGGGTTAAGTTCATTCAGTCAATGTGCAGTTGATGCAAGTGTTTAGCCTCAATCACAACCACATGCAGTGGTTGATATGCATGTGGTTGTGATATTTTGATATGTCCTGAGACAAGTTAGCTATGGTTCCAGTAGTCACTTAGTTATGAGGACAGCAATTAAGGAAAAGTGCACACAGAGTAACTTTGGGGATGATAGCTTTTTTACCTCCAGATGGGGTTTGGAAAGCAGAATTCATCAGACTCCAGATCAGAGGCCATGGAAATGTAGTGGCATACAGGTAGTATCTGGTTTCAAAGCCTAGTGATTATTTTTTAAAATGGCCCTGAAAGGAGGGTTTTAAAACCACCCTCTTTAACATCAATTTTTCCATATTTTGTAATATGTCAAAATAATTGAGAATTCTGATAGACCTTCAGTATGTTTAGCTATGAGGTCCTACATACATTGTTTTAGTTTCTTCCATTTACGAATTGCAATAATTTCTCTAAAAGGACAAAAGGGGAAGGTGCCTCACCTTGATGATCTTTTCTACACCAGAAGAGCAGATCATGTAGGTGTGGGGGTTAAATCGGACCTGGTTCACAATAGACCGATGCCCTTTCAGCACCATGAAGGCTCCGTTGACCACCCTACCAATGCCACCTGGGAAGACAGAAGGAAACAAAAATCAAATGACGAAACAGATGGAAGTAAACAGGTTCCAGTAATGGCAAACAAACAGCTCTGAACCAGAGCCGAGATATTTTATTAACTATACCAGCAGAATGCTTAATCTTACAGATAAAGTTGCTATGGAAAGAAGGAAGATGAAATATCTCTCAGCATATGTGCTCTTACCAAGAGCCTTTATTTAGTCTTTAAGCATTGCCCACGCCCACCCACTACAATTCCATTGTCAATGAAGCCACAGCCACTTAAAACATTTCTCAAGGTTTTGATCCCCAAGATAGAATCCAAGTGTTACCTTAAAAAAGGCCAGTCATAAGCAAAATGAGACTGAACTGCTTGAGAACAGTTGGCAGCTGAGCCAGGGACATGCAGAACCAGAAGCATGTAATTACTTAAACGTGCAAAAAAATCTCTGATCCAGTTGCCCTCAATTTCTATAATGAAAATAGCAAACAAAACAAACAAACAAAAACCTCTGGGAAAATAATGGAGAAAATCCCTTCTTCACTCTGATAGCAGGGAGAACTAAGCATAAAGAAAGGAGATATGGGTCACTTTCATAATAAGCAGAGCCCAGGTATTGCGAATTAGAGAGTGTGGGCCTTAAATACACCATGTATGGAGGCCACTGATAGAAAGCTGTATCTTAAGGACCATCCTGTAGGCTTTCTTCTTCAATGATGGCGAAAAGTACCAGAGGCCTAGAACTTATAGATGAAAATGTCATCATTCATGAACTCGGGACAATCTCAAAGGTTCAACTTCACTGGTAAGGGCATCACACTCACACAGAACAGATGCACCCAAGTTCTCATTAAGGTCACTTCTGAGCAGCCATCAACAGCTCAGTACACACCAACTGGCAAAAATGTGATGCATACAGACACAAACAAATGACTGTTCATTTATTTAAGCAATGAGTGCCTTCTTAGACCCTACCAGGAGCATGGCACCACTAGGGCACAAAGTACCATCACGCACTATCTCAGCTCCACACGCCTCCATCCCAGTCCCAACTCTATCTTGTTCAAACATTTATTCCAAACGTTTCTCATCTCAGTATCTGGAGGGAAAATGGCCAGAACAACATCCCTTTTCCAGAAATAATCTGGTTCTGCAGAAGGTGTCTTCTGCTTTTGGCCTCCTGACACAGTTCCTCCTTCACCTCTTCTGCCTCATGAAAGATATCCCTCTTTATTGACATGTACATATCTTTTTTATGACAGCAAGAGGTTTCAGACTGTACTGATTTGCTCCTTGGTGGTGCCACCTTGGCTAGCACCAGGTGCTTACTCTACATTGTGAGTGACAAAAATATCCTTTGCCTAAATTTCCCCCCATGTTTGACATTATTAATATTTGAATTATTCAGGATGGATAATGTATTTAGACCCGTTCATATTTCAGCCCAACATCATCATGTTTGCTAATAAGCTGTAAAGGAGAAGAAAGTAACTAGGACATATGTGTGTTTTTATGGAGACAAAGGATCAGGAAAGGTTTAAGCGCCAAAGGTAGGCTGCCTTGATGGGAACCCCGAGGCAGCCTGCGCGCACTAGGTTCCTAGGGTGGAGTGGGAGGAGGGGAAGGTAACCTGAGCCTAGTCAAAATAAAAAGAAACTTGAGAGAATTAAGGAAAAGGGATCCATGGGAATCTAAAACAGTTGTCTCAATACAGTGATCTCACCACCCCAACGAGTTCCTTTGGGTGAGTTTCTTTTCTACGTATGGTTGATTCAACAAGTAGCAGTCCTGCTCATGGATCTCTTCTGAATTCTACATTTCCAACATCCTACTCCTATTCATACCCCCGCTGGGGTGGTCACTAGCAAAGAAACTTACGGTTGAACCTAGTACCAATCTCTTGTTTAATCCTTCTGCCTCTAAGAAAAAGAATTTAAGTGACTCAGAGAATTTCAGTGACTTCTTCCAAGTAGCTAGTAAATGGCAGAGCCAGTATTTGAACCAGAGTCTGTTTGGTTATAATGCCTAATATCGTTCCCTCTGTAACAGTGGCGTTTAAGAGATGAAAAGGTTTGAATAGGGGTGGAGTCAAAAGGTCATAACTGATTTCTAAATCCTTCTGGCAGTCATTATACAAGTTGATTTTCTTTTTAAGTCCTAAATTTAAAAGAGGGGAAGAAGAAGATTCTATCCAATGGTATCGTGAGTGCAAGCTCTACAGTATCAGCACAGGACATTTCATCACATTGCCAACACTGAATAGTCTATGAGAGTAGAACTGGATCTCTTGCACACCTAGAACCTGGGGTGCAACGCCTGAACTAAAGCAGGAACTTAGTAAAACTAAAGCAGGGGGATTCCCTGGTGGCGCAGTGGTTGAGAATCTGCCTGCCAATGCAGGGGACACGGGTTCAAGCCCTGGTTTGAGAAGATCCCACATGCCGCGGAGCAACTAGGCCTGTGAGCCACAATTACTGAGCCTGCGCGTCTGGAGGCTGTGCTCCGCAACAAGAGAGGCTGCAATAGTGAGAGGCCTGCGCCCCGCGATGAAGAGCGGCCCCCACTTGCCGCAACTAGAGAAAGCCCTCGCACAGAAACGAAGACCCAACACAGCCATAAATAAATAAATAAATAAAAATTTAAAAAAACCAAAAAACTAAAGCAGGTATCCATTGTTAAATGGATAGTGTTTCAGGAGAGGGCAATTCTAGAATAAGTACCACCAAAGGAGGACAGATAGAAGGTCTCATGTCTTAAGAATCAGCTACTAGAGAACTAAAGTTTATCAACTTTCTGTCAAAGATGACTTAGAATACAATTATGATAACTTTCAGATCTAAGGAATAACTGAAGGGTATCAATGCTTGAAAATTCAGACCATGGAAAAACTGTTTCTATTGCTCTTTCAAGCACTGTAACTTCATCTGGTTTCTCTTCTTGGCAGCAATTTTTTTTTTTTTAAATAAATCTATTTATTTTATTTGTTTTTGGCTGTGTTGGGTCTCTGTTGTTGCATGCGGGCTTCCTCTAGTTGTGACGAGCGGGGCTACTCTTCATTGCGGTGCGCGGGCTTCTCATTGTGGTGGCTACTCTTGTTGTGGAGCATGGGTTCTAGGCACGCAGGCTTTAGTAGTTGCGGCACACGGGCTCAGTAGTTGTGGCTCGTGGGCTCTAGAGCGCAGGGTCAGTAGTTGTGGCGCACGGACTTAGTTGCTCTGCGGCATGTGGGATCTTCCCAGACCAGGACTCAAACCCGTGTTCCCTGCACTGGCAGGCGGATTCTTAACCACTGAGCCACCAGGAAAGTCCCTTGGCAACAGTTTTAATAAGAGATTATTTCTCCTTCTTCCTACCCAAATGTGTACCCAGAAAATCTGAAAATGAAGAGGAAGTCAACAGAGCCAAGAGACAGAAGATGAAAACAGGTACAGGAAGAATTATTGCTGTCATCTGTATAAGGTAACCCAGGCTGCGTACACAGAATCATAACAATGAATGGGCTTCAGAGAGGTTCTCTATAGCCCCTCTCCTGGTTTCCAGGTTTCAAGTAATTGAATACAGCTGCTACTGTACAGCTTACATACAATGATTGTTAGAGAATAGATTTTTTTATCAGTTCTGGAGATTTGTATATATCAGATAAATTTCTTTAGTCTGAAATGGCTAATGTCAAGATGCCAATACCAGTAAGACCCTGGGGCCTCCTCTCCTCCATTATCTAACCAGAGCCTGCTCATCAACAGCAGAATTGAGTTGGAAAAAGTTAGGTGGGGAATATTTTTGCCAAGAACTATATAACCTACATAATCTCCCTTCGGGGTCATTCCTCATCTGTGGGTGAGGGGCCTGGTGAGGATCAACCTCACCCATGGTTACTGAGCTGAGTCACAACCTAATCAGTAATAACGGTACCAATGAATAAAATAGTACATATCCAAGAATAAGCACCTTACTCATCCTTGAGCTGTCATTTGTTTATACAGTTCTGTACAAACCAATGGTCATTTCTCTGGACAACTGCTCTGGCTGGCTCAGCCAAACATGTTGGCATCACTTTGTAGGTTTCTTTTCTCAGTCGAGGTCAAAGTTCCCATGTTTCCATCTTTCCTTTGATTCAGAAGGGATGCTAGGGAGGTGGTGAAATGTTATATCTTATCTGTTCTACTCCAAGACCTCAGAAAAGAAAATGAGTGGGTCATCTCATAAGATTCCAGCATCAGTAACTCACTCACTATCTTGGGATCCCAGGAAACACAAGAGACCCAGAAAAAACACCTTGCTCAGAACCCTGATAAAGACCTTTCTAAAATGCCACAGCCAAATGTTCCCCCAGAGAAGACAAAGCGCTAAAGCCTACAAGTCCTCATTCCCCTCTTTTCTTAACTATGCTCCTCTTTTCATAACATTCAGCCAGAGATCTGTCTGCTGAAGCCTCTCAAGAGGGTCAGGACACCACTCCCATTTCTTGCCAACTTCAGTTACTTCTGTTTCTTGTCAATTTCATTCATTTTAACAAAGTCCTCCAAGAGTGAGGATGTTTTCAACTCAAAAGCTAAAAGCAACCTGGTCAGGATTTCTAGATGCCTTGGTTTAACAGGCATCAATCATGCCTGGGAAGTGATCCTCAGTGGCACTTGGGACTATAGAACAGGACAGTTAAATACTTTTTTTCTGAAATAAACCCCAAATCAACCTGGATAAAATGGCAGTATTGATTCTCTTGTCAGAGTCTTTGGATTTCTACCCCTTCCCTAATAATCCATTAATTAACAGGTAGGACAAACACCTTTGTGAGAATGCGAAGGAGAAACAACGAATAACACAGAGATTAAGGAGGGGGAAGTCTGAAAGCAGTAGTGAGGAACCAGAAACAGGGACTATATGACTGGAAGGGTCTGCTGGAAGATACGAAATTCTGACGGCAGGAGATAAATTTGTGTTTCCAAGAAATAGAGCACTGGCCCTCATGAAGAGGGTAAATATCCCTGATCTTTCAAGATTTATATGCTGATACATCCAAGATAATAAGAAAAGAGTTGGGCATACAAGGACTTAACAAATGATTGTTAAATTGAAATTAGTGGAGAACACTGTTAAGAGTGGTATTTTAAAAAACTCAGTACTCAGGTAAAAAGACAGATATTGGTATAGGAAATGCTGGAAGCATGGGAAAACTTCATCTGGTAGCTCTAGACTCGAGTAGCAAACAAAAGCCTGCAGAACACACTGATAGGGCAAGATGGGAAGCAAGGACATAAAGGAGTGGTACTACTTTGCAGGGAAAGAAGTCAAAAAATCAGGTAACAATGGTTATTGCAATGATGCAATGAACTTCAAATCTCTGTAATTACCTAGTCCTTCCCTAAGCAATAAGACTTGGGCTTGGTGATATTCACCAAAGAATCCAATGGTTAATTCAGTTCCCATTCTACTCGTCTTATTTGACTTATTAGCAAGATTCAACAGAATTGCCTCCCCTTTGACACACTTTTTTCACTGCCTTCCTAGGATCACCCTCTTTTGGTTTTCCTGCTACCTCACTGGTGACTCCTTGTTGATTTCCTTTTTTGGCTCTTCTCCCTGGCTTTTTTTTGGGGGGCTACTCAGCACAGCATGCAGGATCTTAGTTCCTCGACCAGGGATTGAACCCATGTCCCCTGCAGTGGAAGTGCAGAGTCTCAACCACTGGACCACCAGGGAAGTCCCCGCCCTGGCTTCTTAACATGAGAATGCCTTAGGGCTCAGTTTTTGGTCCTCTTCTCTTAAACTAGCTATACTTAATTCACTCACTGCTGATCTCAGTCACTGGTGTTCTCATCCAGTCTGTGGCTTTAGATACTACCTATATGATACCAAAAACATTTTTATCTCTAGTCCAGGTCTTTCTTGAACTCCAGACCTCCATACCTCTACAACCAAACTGTTTATTCAACAACTCTACCTGGTTGTTTAAGAGACATCTCAAACTCTACCTGCTCTCCCTTTCTCCCCAATCTAATCTATCAGGAAATCCTGATAGCTTTACTTTTTTAAAAAAATATTTATTTATTTAGGCTGTGCCAGGTTTTAGTTGCGGCACGTGGGATCTTCGCTGCGGCATGCGGGCTTCTTAGTTGCGGCATGCATGCGGCATCTAGTTCCCCGACCAGGGATCGAACCCGGGCCCCTTGCATTGGGAGTGTGGAGTCTTAGCCACTGGACCACCAGGGAAGTACCCCCCGCCCCCCTTTTTGGCTTTACTTTCAAAATATATCTAGACTTCAACCCCTATTACCTTGGTTCAAGCCACCACCACAGCTCACCTGTATGAGAGAATCCTACTAGTACTCCTCATTTCTACCCTTGGCAGCCCCACTCCCACTATCTACCCTCAACTCAGTAGTCAGAGTGATGCTGTTAAAATAAGTCAGATCATGTCACTCCTCTGCTCAAAATTCTCTAATGGCTCCCCACGTCACTCACAATAAGAGCCTACATGATTGGACACCCCTATACCCCACTTACCTCTATGACTAAGCCCTACTATTCTCCCCTCAGGCACATTCTCACTTCAAAACCTTCATACTGGCTCTACCTGAAATGCGCTTATCCCAGATTTCTGCAAGGCTCTCTCACCACTTTGAGGTTTTGTTCAAATGTGACCTTCTCAATGAGGACTAGACTGAATATCCTACCTAAAATTACATTTCCCTGACTCTGTCCCCATACCACTTCCTAGCCCCCTTATTCTGCTCTACTTTTTCTTTTTCCAAAGCACTTCTAACCTTTTAAACATACTATATAATTTACTGTATCTATTGTTAATTGTCTGTTTCCCCTGCTAGAATGTAAGCTCCATGATGGCAGAGCTCTTTTGTTTTTCTGCTGTATCCTAAGCCTCTAGAACAGTGTCTACCTAGCACACGGTAAATTTTCAACAAGTATCTGATGAATGAATGAAAAGGTGTGAGTGTATTAGACTGTGGAATATAAGCATGCAGGAAAGAACCCAATCTCCATTAGTGGGCTTCACCATCCAACATGTGGATTATCCAAGTGTCTCTCTCCATCTTCCTGCTGTCAATTTTGTATGTTTCTTTTATAGTGTTTTGACTATAGTTAAGAGCAGAGAAATAAAGTAGCTAAGATCCTACTTATCCTTCCCGGTCCTCTGAAATGCTAATTCCATGAAAACTTTACTGATCCCCAAAATCTCTTCAAGCCCTCCTTAGTTATCTTTTTTTATAGGCTTTGGAATCCATTTTTAAATTTAGTGTGCACATACACACATACCCTTTTCTCATCCCTCTTAGATTGGAAGTTCTTGGAAGGCAAGAAAGTATTTATTTTTCAATCACCCATAGGATTGGCATAATGTTTTATCTAAGGATACTCAGTAAGTGAACAAATTAAAGTAAATCTCATTATTTCCTCTGGAACAAGGCTTGAAGCAGAAGGCTAAAGCTGTTATCTACTAAAATGAGGTTTGGTAAGTACCTGTCCAGGCAATTAATCTATTTCATTCCTGACTCCACTGGTAGAATTAATGAGGAGCCATGAGGGGCAAGGGACTCTTTCTTTTCCTCACATATCTAAAAGAGTTGTCCAAACAACCTCTTAGTAATTCAAAAAGGCCCGAGTGAACACTCCCAGGGCTCCAAGTTTCAAACCATAAAGAGAAATACAATCAGGGTACTGACAATACAGAGAGAGCAGTGGCTGCCTCCTGGGGATCCTGTAACCACTTAAGAGTTAAGAAAAGCCAGATGGGGACAGCCAGTGTTGTCAGTAAAGCTCAAAGAGCTCCACAGACAGCAACGCTTAATTGTACAAAAAAAGTCAATTACACTAAGTTCTTCTTTCATCTGTACTTCACATGTGTTTGCAACCAACTACTTGTGGCCAATTAAAAACAGTTGTTCTTCCTATTACATGGGAGGAAAAAGCAGATGCCCAGGCCTAACTCACTGAGAGTAAATGCATGTCTAGAAAAAGGAGGAGAGACAGAGTAGGCACACATATGCAGGCCCATGGAAATGCATTTACAGCTGTTTCCAGCCGACTTCATCAGCCTACGGGCAGTGGGGGGTGGCTGCAGAGACCTGGCAGTGAAGCTGCATGTTTTCCCCTCTATTCAGGGAAAAGTCTGTCGTATAACTTCCCCCCTCTTAAACTACCGATGAGTCAAGAGCAGCCTTCATGCAAGAAAAACTCAACTGACCATTCAGGAGGGCACCAGATGAGCACCATGGCTTGGTCTCTAAGGAGTTTTTCAGAGGAAAGTTAAAAGGGAGAACGCTTTTAAAATGAGGAATAGCAACATTTAGTAGCTACTGAGCACCCTCACAGTATCCCTAATAAAGTAGATATTACTACTGTTGTTATTGTTTGCATTGTTAATATTCTTATTTTACAGATGAAGAAAGTTTGGCAAGATTAAACAATTTTTCCAAAGCCTCCAACTAAGAGACGAATGCATCAGGAATTTAAACCCAGGCCTACCAACTCTATTACATTATGCTTCTTTCCATAAATAGTAAGGTCTTAGTGTAGAGGCATATCTCAGGGGAAGCAACTCTATCAGTGAAAACCCTAAAGAAGTCCTTTCCAACAAGAATTAGGGGAAAGGGAAGGAGAAGGCCATATGAATATTTTCCAGAGACACCAACCTCTACCAAATGTAAATCCATTACTTCTATTACCTAGGTTACTAGGGAGCAATGCTCTGGAAATTATGGATTTATGGGCATTGATCTTACACACAGCAATAACAATGTCTTAAATTTGAAAGCACCTAGTTTTCAGAAAGCCTCCAAGGCTGTTAAATCATCCACGATATGAGGTGGTAGGGTGGGGGGTGGAGGTAGCAATTTTACAGAAGAAACTGAGACTCAAGACAACTGCTGTTATATAACCTGCCTAGAATCACTCAATCACTTGGTTACTGGAAGTACTGGACTTGAATCCAGGTATGATCTTAAGCCTAATGCTCCTTCCCATACACCATACTGGCTCTATACATAACGGCCAGCCTGTTTATTTTATCTTCAGAATTTTCACATAGAAACAGATGCTCTTCCTACATACTTCATAGGTGTAAAACATATTCTGATGGGCTTTTTCTTTGCTACAGCAAAATCCCCAGTTCCTTCCTCTGATTTTTAAAGAGGTTTTGAGAAATGAGTTATTCTTTGACATCAACTAAAAAAAATTGATCCTAATCTTCCAGGTAGGAAGTTTTACAGTGGGTATTAGGTCTTACATCTTGAAATGATTTCCTCCGCCCGCTAAGAAGCCCTATGTGAATTACTTAGCCAACTGGCTAATTCTGTGTTGTTTATATAATATATAAACTTCATCTCTTTGGAGTTTGTGTAGCAAAAAAATTTCTCCAGTGATTGTCAGTCTTTCTGAACAGGAGAGTCGAGAAGAAAAAGATGCTCTTGCTTTTGGCTCACACTGAGAAGCACACAGCAGGTATTCAATAAATGCAGACTGTGTGTCATCTGATTATGCCATTAAGGCATATAACAACAAGCCAGATTCCTCCCATAGCCTGCCTCAGTATCTTACTTTCAACTGGCATGAACAGAGAGAGCGAGCTCAGCCTTATTCCAGATTTGTTTAAGTCAAAATGGCAGTAGATTAGATGAGGAATTTCCTGACAGACTTTTCGTTATCTAAGCATTCAAAGCTAGAACTCAAGGCCACATTTAGCCCTTTTATGTTATGCTTGGCTTGTTGAACCTTTCTAAATGTTTTTAAAAACTATGAATTGCCAACATTTAAAAATAGAGAGCTTACATATAAGAACTTTCTAATCACTGGAGTTGCCCTGGGGCAACAAGCACCCTATCATGGGGGGCAACCTAGCAGAGGGTTTAAGTTATTCCTAAATAAAAGTGTACTTTAATATATGTAAGTTATAACTAAAAAAAAAATTATTGTGGGGATATGTATGTGAACAGAAAATTCTACAGACCACTGATCTGGGCTAAATACGTGCAGTATGTGAATGCCTCTGCTGGGATATCATGTTTTCATTTTTATTCATTTAAGAAATTTTATTTCATCAATGTTTATTCACTAATTTTTTTTTTCTTTTTTCATCAAGGGGTATAAAAAGGATACAGAAAACAGCATAAAAAGTATAGCTTAATGAAGTTTTTTAAGGTGAACACCTGTATAACCAACACCCAGGTCTCAAGAAATGGAATTTTTCCTGGCCATTCAGAGGCCTCTATGTGCTTCATTCCTATTATAACCCCTTCCCTCCCCTAAAGAAATCATTATCCTGACTTGTACATTAATCACTTCCCTGCTTTTTAAAATAATTTTATTCATCCAAGTATGCATTCCTAAATACTTTATTTATTCTTGGGTCACGCCGTGCAGCTTGTGGGATCTTAGTTACCTGACCAGGGATCGAACCTGGGCCTTTGGCAGTGAAAACTCGGAGTCCTAACCACTGGACTGCCAGGGAATTCCCTTCTAAATACTTTAGTTTTGCCTGTTTTTTGTTTTAATATCTTTTGGGTTTCTTATACAATAGATTTTCTCCTGTCCATCCTTCCTTTTCTCATCAAAATGTAAATACTTGTTGAAGAACACAGATCATTTGACCTATAGTTTCCGACAGTCTGGACTTCATGGATTGTATCCTCACAACGTAGTACAGGACACTCCTCTGTCCTCTGTGCTACCTGCAAACTGAAAGCTGGATCCTGAGGTCTGATTAGATTCAGGGTTGTTTTATTTTGCAAGACCCTAGGCACCATCGTGTTTCTTCATCAGGAGACTCTTAATGTCTAGTTGCCTTTCTTTTTGTGATGTGAACAGCTATAGATGCTCAATGTTTAGAGGCATTAATTCACTGAGGGCTGCTAAGTGATTATATTAAAATTCTATAATTTCTTTTTTCTAAAATGTCTTTTATTTTACCTATATTTTTGAAAGATATTTTCCCTGGATTCTAGGTTCCCTAGAATTCTAGGTTGGCAGGTTTTAATTCTTTAAGCACTTTAGAGATATCATTCTATTATATTCTGGCTTCCATAATTTGACCATCAATCTTATTGTTGCTTATTTACAGGTAATTTGTCCATTTTCTCAGACTGTTTTTGGGCTTTTTCTCATTATCTTTCATTTTCAATAGTTTGACATGATACGCCTAGGTGTGTTGTATTTATTCTACTTGTGGTTACTGAGTTTCTTGAATCTGAGAATTGGCATATTTCATTTGTTCTGGAAACTTTCAGCCATTATCTCTTCATATATTGCTCTGCTTCACTTTCTCTCTCTTATTCTTCTGGGATTTCAATTTCATATATGTTAGATCACCTGTGTCCCACTTGTCTCTTACACTCTGTTTTGCTTTTTCCATTCTCCATTCTCATCGTCCTTCAGTTTGAATGTCTTTTACTGACCTGTCTTCTATTCACCAAGCCTGTCCTTTCAAGGTTAAAGAAATCCAAAAAATTCTTGGTTTCAGACATATTTTTCAGTTCTACATGATTTTTTTTTCTAGGCAGATTCCAATTCTCTGTTGAAATTCTCCATCTTTTTATCCATTTTGTCCATCCCTCATTTCTACTGTATCACATTTACAATATTTCAAGTTCCTGACTGTTTGACTTCAATATTTAGATAATATTGTGGGTTGGCTTCTTTTGATTACTGACCACATTTTCATGTCTCATAATTTTTTATTGTATGCTGGACATTGAGGATAAAGAACCATGGAGATTGCTATGGACTGAACTGTGTCTCTTGCAAATTCATATGTTGAAGCCCCAACCCCCAATGTGACTATTTGGAGAGAGGGGCTTTAAGGAGATAATTAAGGTTAAACAAAGTCATAAGGGAAGGACTCTAATCCAATAAGACTGATGTCCTCATAAGAAGAGGAAGGGACACCAGCGATGTGTGTACACAGAGAAAAGGCCATGTGAGAACACAATGAGGAGGCAGTCATCTGCAAGCCAAAGGAGAGAGGCCTCAGGAGAAATCAAACTTGTCAGAACCTTGATCTTGGACATCTAGCCTCCAGAACTGTGAGAAAATATGTTTCTGGTGTTTACAGTCTGTGGGATTTTGTTATGGGAGCCCTAGCAAACTAATACAGAGACGAAGGCCGTTTCCTCCATATGGCATTTACCCATTCCACTCTTGAGAAAAGAAGGGGCTGATCACCCTCAATCAAATCAGAAGGAACCAGGTCAGCGCTGGGTTGAATAAGTCTACTTCTTCTTTTTTAAAAAATATTTATTTGAAAAAAAAAAATTTTGTTTATTTGGCTGCATTGGTTCTTAGCTGCGGCATGCGCGATCTTCGTTGCGGCATGTGGGATCTTTCATTGTGGCGCAAGGGCTTCTCTCTAGTTGTGGCACGGTGGCTCTTTAGTTGTGGCGCGTGGGCTTAGTTGCCCCG
This sequence comes from Balaenoptera borealis, assembly GCF_965194805.1. Taxonomy (NCBI): domain Eukaryota; kingdom Metazoa; phylum Chordata; class Mammalia; order Artiodactyla; family Balaenopteridae; genus Balaenoptera; species Balaenoptera borealis. The sequence goes on along the minus strand of NC_138866.1, from coordinate 32,614,983 downwards.
CGGCATGTGGGATCTTAGTTCCCTGACCAGGGACTGAACCCGCGTCCCCTGCATTGGAAGGCGGATTCTCAACCACTGGACCACCAGGGAAGTCCCAAGTCTCCTTCTGGTTTCAAATGTCTCAAAGGCAAGACCTGTAGGGTGCTTGTTGCAGATCTCTTCCACTAATGGAAGTTCGTGTCCTACTGACGTACCAGGAGATTGTAGGATATTACACTTGGCCTTTCTGGCCCAGCTCCATCCTCAAGTGTAGCCCTTTTGGGCTTTTGATGGAGAGCCTGTCAAACCTCTGTTCTCTGCTCTGAACATTCTGTTCTCTGGAGGTTTTAATCTTACCTCTTTATCATCCTTTCCCAAGTAGGTTCAAAATGCCCTGTGGAGCAGGACCCTCCCACTAGGGGAACTTTGTCTCCTAAGCACTGTATACTGTGGGCATTTCATTCTGCTTTCCAGCCTAGCCCCCTAGCTCCTAGGGCAACCCCAGCACCCAGCAAATGTCCTATAGGGAAGACTGGTCATGTGTTTGAGGTTCCTCTAGAATCCAGCCTATCCTATCAACGCATGTGGCCATCAAAAACTCTGATTTCTTTTGACCCTGGTAGAGTCTGTCCATGGCAGCCCAAACTACAGCCTGGGCACAGATGCCCTCAGGAAAGAACACGGCCAGCACCTTCTGCTCAGTTAGGAAGGGCTCTTCCTTCTTCTGAACTTCAGTTCTCCTCACACACTTTGTAACCACAGCTCTCTGACATCTTTAAAAATATGGCTTTTGTAATTTGACTTTTGTACTTATTGCAATGGGAGCTACCTGCTGCATCCGACGTGGAATCTGACATCTAACAATTTATTTTTTAATAGAAATTTTACATCATTCCTTTTTCCTCCTTGAAATAATATTTCTACTTTACCTACCTCCCCCCAGATTTCAACCTAATATATTTTAATGAAAATCTATCATAGTTTCACCAATAAAAATATAATTACAAGTTTAAAATTTTCTTTATTTACTGTGACTGTAAGGCTCTAAGTGTTAACATTTTTGTATTGGATTTGAGTTACCATTACAATACTTACTGGAACACAACTGATCAAAACAGATATACTTTTAATGTTTTATAAAAACCAATTATTATAAAAAGGAGAAATTTATTGTAAGTGCATAAGAAGATAAGGTAGAAGATGGTGGAGGGTTGGGTTATAGTCCTATGATTAAAGGATACTTCAGCTTTTTTGGCACCTTAGAGGTTTTTACATCTTAAGGGCAATGCACCATGCCAAGGTTCAAGTGGCCAGAAATTTCTGGAGTACTTCCGATTTTCTGGTGTTTTTTGTTTGTCTGCTTGTTTGTTTGTTTTTCTGTAAAGTGGGGGAAGGACAAAGGGAAAAGGGGAGGTGGGAAAGGACAATACATATGGAAGTTGAGAATCTAGAAATGGATTCCTTTAAACCAGCCGTGCCTATACAATCCTTGGAAGGTCCAGGCACCTATTTCCCAGTTTTGATACTGGAATCCTAAATCAGCTATGAGGGTCCCTGCCAACCCAGAGATTGCATACCCATCTACACATAAAGACAGCCTAACAGTGGCCTGTACCCTAAGTCAGCACAGAAATCAGCAGGAGGTGAAAAAAATCTATAATACTACTGTTAATTCTTCCCCCTTCTCTCAATACAAACATGAAAAAGATTCCAGAGAACAGTCCTGGGGGAGGGGATGATCCACTTTCTGTTTTAAAAGCCACATTGACTTAATAATGAAAAGCTTTTCAAGATCAGGTAAAAGATACAATTAAGCCCAAAGATTATTTCTCAGCTAATCAATCTAGGACTTACGGGGGTGGGAGACTTAATACAGAACTAACCCTAGTGCTGGAACATCACTTTTTGTTCAGATAGACTGTTGCTGTCCCATCTGGTTGTGCTTCAAAGGTAAGATGCTTCACTCATGCTTTCCAAATTCCAGAAGGGGAAAAAGACCTTTTGCAACTTGTTTAGTAACCAGACCACAGCAACAGGATAGTTTCCAAAAGTAAGCCTCAACAAGTTTTGAAAGGCAGATGTTAGGTAACAATATTGTGAATTCAGCAATAGGCAAGCCAACAACTTTCCTAAACTCTGAGCACTAGACACATTTTGTGTAATATGATCAGCACAGTCCTCTATTACTTTCCTGATGGCCACTTTCCAGTTTGATGCCATGTATCACCTGGAGCAGATGGCTGTATTGAGCTGTCCTGAGAACAAAAAATAGACATTTTTCTACCAGTAGGAAGCAACCAGCGTAACACTCATCTGAGCACGTGAAGACACTATTATCAAGAATGAAGAACGGTCTGTGCTGCCTGAAAGCTCAGATGGCCTAGATCCAAATTTATGGAAAGCAGCAGGCTCTTTTTCAGAATACATCTAGAGCAAAAGCAGAAATATTTCTTCCTAATTTCTCTCATGTCTGGGGTTAGCCAAACTCCAGGGAATACATCTGTCCATCAACAAAGAAAGTTTCCCTTTACCTAACATCACCAGGGAGGCTAAAAGAAAGGCAGAGGCCCTAACAACTGTTTGTAGAGTAATAAGCAGGAATGTGCACATGAATAATAAAGGAAAAGCATGTAAAAAGCAAGGTAATAATACTCCAAGTGTGAAACAGGAGAGAGGGAAATGGACATAAAGGAGATCTATGAAGTCTAAAGAAAAGTTCTTAGGAGGAAAAAAATCTGAGCATGATTATGTCAGATAAGGGTATGCATGAAGGTTATAGCTAAATCTGGCTTCTAATTTTTATTTCAAAATTTACTTTGGTCACTTTCCAAAAAATTTTTTGTATTAAAAGAGAAATATCTTCCTCTACTGCTACAGATCTGCCCTTTCAGGGCACAGCATGCAGGAGGTCAATAGAGCCAATGTTAGCAGCAGGTTCATACTTGGGATACACTCACCTGCTTCTGGATCTGCAGGAATTCTCCACATGTACAGGTTGAAGTCATCAGAGCCTGAAAGGATATACTGTTGGGACAAAAAAAAAAATCTATTTATTACTTATGTATTGATTGATAATCTATCTACCTATCTATCTATACAGAAAAAGGTTTTTAAAAAATAAACAAGATAAATGTACATATATTCACTCGTAAGGCACCACACAGCAAACACTCTCTTAAAAGTATTTGCAAATCAAAAGGCTAATTGGCTAAAACTTGGCAACAACCAACCAACCTGATTTAAAAATGGGCAAAGGACTTGAACAGACATTTCTCCAAAGAAAATATACAAATGGCCAATAATGTGAAAAGATGCTTAACATCACTGATCATTATGGCAATGAAAATGAAAACCACAATGCGGTACCACTTCACACCCATTAGGATGGCGATTACCAAAAGCAAACAAACAGAAAACAAGTGTTGGTGAGGAGGTGGAGAAGTTGGCACCCACTGCGCATTGCTGGTGGGACTGCATAATGGTGCAGCCACTGTGGAACACAGTATGGAGGTTCTTCAAAAAGTTAAACATAGAACTACCATATAACCCAGAAATTCTACTCCTAGGTATATATCAAAGAATTGAAAGCAGGGACTAGAGATATCTGTACACCAATGTTCAGAGAAGAAGGCTCACAACAGCCAAACAACCTAAATGTCCATCAATGGATGAACAGATAAACAAAATGTGGTATATATCCATACAATGGAATACTATTTAGCATTAAAAAGGAAATTCTGACACATGCTACAACATGGGTAAAACTTGAAGACATTATGCTAAGTGAAATAAGCCATATACAAAAAGACAAATGTTATATGATTCAACTTACATGAGGAACCAAGAGTAGTCAAATTCATAGAGACAGAAAGCAGAATGGTAGTTGCTAAGGACTGGGGGGAAGGGAGAAATGGGCAGCTACTGTTCAACGAGTATAGAGTTTCACTTTGGGAAGAAGAAAAAGTTCTGGAGATGGACAGTTGTGATAGTTACACAACAATGTGAATGTACTTAATGCCACGAAGCTGTACACTTTAAAATGGTTTTAGTGGTAAGTTTAATGTTATGTATATTTTACCACAATTGTTCAAAAAAATTCTTTTGAATTTTTGAATTTTATTTTATTTTTTTATACAGCAGGTTCTTATTATTCATTTTATACATATTAGTGTATATATGTCAATCCCAGTCTCCCAATTCACCACACCACCAGCCTGCCACTTTCTCCCCTTGGTGTCCATACGTTTGTTCTCTACATCTGTGTCTCAATTTCTGCCCTGCAAACCGGTTCAACTGTATCATTTTTCTAGGTTCCACATATGTGTTAATATACGATATTTGTTTTTCTCTTTCTGACTTACTTCACTCTGTATGACAGTCTCTAGATCCATCCACATCTCTACAAATGACCCAATTTCCTTCCTTTTTATGGCTGAGTAATATTCCACTGTATATATGTACCACAACTTCTTTATCCATTGGTCTGTTGATGGGCATTTAGGTTGCTTCCATGACCTGGCTACTGTAAATAGTGCTGCAATGAACACTGGGGTGTATGTGTCTTTTTGAATTATGGGTTTCTCTGGGTATATGCCCAGTAGTGGGATTGCTAGGTCATATGGTAATTCTATTTTTAGTTTTTTAAGGAACCTCCATACTGTTCTCCATAGTGGCTGTAACAATTTACATTCCTACCAACAGTGGAAGACAGTTCCCTTTTCTCCACACCCTCTCCAGCATTTGTTGTTTGTAGTATTTCTGATGATACCCATTCGAACTGGTGTGAGGTGATACCTCATTGTAGTTTTGATCTCCATTTCTCTAATAATTAGTGATGTTGAACAGCTTTTCATGTGCTTCTTGGCCATCTGTATGTCTTCTTTGGAGAAATGTCTATTTAGGTCTTCTGCCCATTTTTCGATTGGGTTGTTTGTTTTTCGAATATTGAGCTGCATATATATTTTGGAGATTAATCCTTTGTCCATTGATTCTTTTGCAAATATTTTCTCCCATTCTGAGGGTAGTCTTTTCGTCTTGTTTGTAGTTTCCTTTGCTGTGCAAAAGCTTTTAAGTTTCGTTAGGTCCCATTTGTTTATTTTTGTTTTTATTTCCATTACTCTAGGAGGTGGATCAAAAAAGATCTTGCTGTGATTTATCTCAAAGAGTGTTCTTCCTATGTTTTCCTCTAAGAGTTTTATAGTGTCCGGTCTTATATTTAGGTCTCTAATCCATTTTGAACTTATTTTTGTGTATGGTGTTAGGGAGTGTTCTAATTTCATTCTTTTACATGTAGCTGTCCAGTTTTCCCAGCACCACTTATTGAAGAGACTGTCTTTTCTCCAGTGTATATCCTTGCCTCCTCTGTGATAGATTAGTTGACCACAGGTGCGTGGGTTTATCTCTGGGCTTTCTATCCTGTTCCATTGATCTATATTTCTGTTTTTGTGCCAGTACCATATTGTCTTGATTACTGTAGCTTTGTAGTATAGTCTGAAGTCAGGGAGTCTGATTCCTCCAGCTCCGTTGTTTTCCCTCAAGATTGCTTTGGCCATTCGGGGTCTTTTGTGTCTCCATACAAATTTTAAGATTTTTTGTTCTAGTTCTGTAAAAAATGCCATTGGTAATTAGACAGGGATTGCACTGAATCTGTAGATTGCTATGGGTAGTATTGTCATTTTCACAATATTGATTCTTCCAATCCAGGAACATGGCATATCTCCCCATCTGTTTGTATCATCTTTAATTTCTTTCATCAGTGTCTTACAGTTTTCTGCATACAGGTCTTTTGTCTCCCTAGGTAGGTTTATTCCTAGGTATTTTATTCTTTTTGTTGCAATGGTAAATGGGAGTGTTTCCTTAATTTCTCTTCCAGATTTTTCATCATTAGTGTATAAGAATGCAAGAGATTTCTGTGCATTAATTTTGTATCCTGCTACTTTACCAAGTTCATTGATTAGCTCTAGTAGTTTTCTGGTGGCATCTTTAGGATTCTCTATGTATAGTACCACATCATCTGCCAACACTGACAGTTTTACTTCTTCTTTTCCAATTTGTATTCCTTTTATTTCTTTTTCTTCTCTGATTGCCGTGGCTAGGACTTCCAAAACTATGCTGAATAATAGTGGTGAGAGTGGACATCCTTGTCTTCTTCCTGATCTTAGAGGAAATGCTTTCAGTTTTTCACCATTGAGAATGATGTTTGCTGCAGGTTTGTCATATATGGCCTTTATTATGTTGAGGGAGGTTCCCTCTATGCCCACTTTCTGGAGAGTTTTTATCATAACTGGGTGTTGAATTTTGTCAAATGCTTTTTCTGCATCTATTGAGATGATCATATGGTTTTCCTTCTTCAATTTGTTAATATGGTGCATCACTTTGGTTGATTTGCATATGTTGAAGAATCCTTGCATCCCTGGGATAAATAAATCCCACTTGATCATGGTGTATGATCCTTTTAATGTGTTGTTGGATTCTGTTTGCTGAGGATTGTTGCGTCTATATTCATCAGTGATATTGGTCTGTAATTATCTTTTTCTGTAGTATCTTTGTCTGGTTTTGGTATCAGGGTGATGGTGGCCTCACAGAATGAGTTTGGGAGTGTTCCTTCCTCTGCAATGTTTTGGAAGAGTTTGAGAAGGATGGGTGTCAGCTCTTCTCTAAATGCTTGACAGAATTCACCTGTGAAGCCATCTGGTCCTGGACTTTTGTTTGTTGGAAGATTTTTAATCACAGTTTCAATTTCATTACTTGTGATTGATCTGTTCGTATTTTCTATTTCTTCCTGGTTCAGTCTTGGAAGGTTATACCTTTCTAAGAATTTGTCCATTTCTTCCAGATTGTCCATTTTATTGGCATAGAGTTGCTTGCAGTAGTCTCTTAGGATGCTTTGTATTTCTGCGGTGTCTGTTGTAACTTCTCCTTTTTCATTTCTAACTTTATTGATTTGAGTACTCTCCCTCTTTTTCTTGATGAGTCTGGCTAATGGTTTATCAATTTTGTTTATCTTCTCAAAGAACCAGCTTTTAGTTTTATTGATCTTTGCTACTGTTTTCTTTGTTTCTATTTCATTTATTTCTGCTCTGATCTTTATGATTTCTTTCCTTCTACTAACTTTGGGTTTTGTTTGTTCTTCTTTCTCTTGTTCCTTTAGGTGTAAGGTTAGATTGTTTGAGATTTTTCTTGTTTCTTGAGGCTTGTATTGCTATAAACTTCCCTCTTAGAACTGCTTTTGCTGCATCCCATAGGTTTTGGATCATCTTGTTTTCATTGTCATTTGTCTCTAGGTATTTTTTGATTTCCTCTTTGATTTCTTCAGTGATCTCTTGGTTATTTAGTAACGTGCTGTTTAGCCTCCATGTGTTTGTGTTTTGTACATTATTTTCCCCTGCAATTGATTTCTAATCTCATAGCGTTGTGGTCAGAAAAAATGCTTGATATGATTTCAATTTTGTTAAATTTACTGAGGCTTGATTTGTGACCCAAGATGTGATCTATCCTGGAGAATGTTCCGTGCGTGCTTGAGAAGAAATGTAATCTGCTGTTTATGGATGGAATGTGCTATAAATATCAATTAAATCTATCTGGTCTATTGTATCATTTAAAGCTTGTGTTTCCTTATTAATTTTCTGTTTGCACGATCTGTCCATTGGTTTAAGTAAGGTGTTAAAGTCCCCCACTATTATTGTGTTACTGTCAATTTCCTCTTTTACAGCTGTTAGCAGTTGCCTTATGTATTGAGGTGCTCCTATGTTGGATACATACAGATTTATAATTGTTATATCTTCTTCTTGGATTGATCCCTTGATCATTATGTAGTGTCCTTCCTTGTCTCTTGTAACAGTCTTTATTTTAAAGTCTGTTTTATCTGATATGAGTATTGCTACTCCAGCCTTCTTTTCATTTCCATTTGCATGGAATATCTTTTTCCATCTCCTCACTTTCAGTCTATATGTGTTCCTAGGTCTGAAGTGGGTCTCTTGTGGATAGCATATATATGGGTCTTGTTTTTGTATCCATTCAGCGAGCCTGTCTTTTGGTTGGAGCATTTAATCCATTCACGTTTAAGTTAATTATCGATATTATGTTCCTATTACCGTTTTCTTAATTGTTATGGGTTGGTTTTTGTAGGTCCTTTTCTTCTCTTGTGTTTCCCACTTAGAGAAGTTCCTTTAGCATTTGTTGTAGAGCTGGTTTGGTGGTGCTGGATTCTCTTAGCTTTTGCTTGCCTGTGAAGCTTTTGATTTCTCCATTGAATCTGAATGAGATCCTTGCCGGGTAGAGTAATCTTGGTTGTAGGTTCTTCCCTTTCATCAGCTTAAATATGCCATGCCACTCCCTTCTGGGTTGTAGAGTTTCTGCTGAGAAATCAGCTGTTAACCTTATGAGAGTTCCCTTGTATGTTATTTGTCGTTTTTCCCTTGTTGATTTCAATAATTTTTCTTTGTCTTTAACTTTTGCCAATTTGATTACTATGTGTCTCGGTGTGTTTCTCCTTGGGTTTACCCTGCCTGGGAGTCTCTGCGCTTCCTGGACTTGGGTGGCTATTTCCTTTCCTATGTTAGGGAAGTTTTCTACTATAATCTCTTCAAATATTTTCTCGGGTCCTTTCTCTCTCTCTTCTCCTTCTGGGACCCCTATAATGTGAATGTTGTTGCGTTTAATGTTGTCCCAGAGGTCTCTTAGGCTGTCTTCATTTCTTTTCATTCTTTTTTCTTTATTCTGTTTCGCAGCAGTGAATTCCACCATTCTGTCTTCCAGGTCACTTATCCGTTCTTCTGCCTCAGTTATTCTGCTATTGATTCCTTCTAGTGTAGTTTTCATTTCAGTTATTGTATTGTTCATCTCTGTTTGTTTGTTCTTTAATTCTTCTAGGTGTTTGTTGTTTAATTCTTCTAGGTCTTTTTTTTTTTTTTTTTTTTTTAATTTCTTGGAGGGTTTGTCATTCTTTTTTTTTTAGAAATTCACGTTCTTTTATTTATTTATTTATTTATTTATTTATTTATTTATTTATTTATTTTTGGCTGTGTTGAGTCTTCGTTTCTGTGCGAGGGCTTTCTCTAGTTGCGGCAAGTGGGGACCACTCTTCATCGCGGTGCGCGGGCCTCTCACCATCGCGGCCTCTCTTGTTGCGGAGCACAGGCTCCAGACGCGCAGGCTCAGTAATTGTGGCTCACGGGCCCAGTTGCTCCGTGGCATGTGGGATCTTCCCAGACCAGGGCTCGAACCCGTGTCCCCTGCATTGGCAGGCAGATTCTCAACCACTGCGCCACCAGGGAAGCCCCTTCTAGGTCTTTGTTAAATATTTCTTGCATCTTCTCAATCTTTGCCTCCATTCTTTTTCCGAGGTCCTGGATCATCTTCACTATCATTATTCTGAATTCTTTTTCTGGAGGGTTGCCTATCTCCACTTCATTTATAATTGTTTTTCTGGGGTTTTATCTTGTTTCTTCATCTGGTACATAGTCCTCTGCCTTTTCATCTTGTCTATCTTTCTGTGGATGTGGTTTTTGTTCCGCAGACTGCAGGACTGTAGTTCTTCTTGCTTCTGCTCTCTGCCCTGTGGTGGATGAGGCTATCTAAGAGGCTTGTGCAGGTTTCCTGATGGGAGGGACTGGTGGTGGGTAGAGCTGGCTGTTGCTCTGGTGGACAGAGCTCAGTAAAACTTTAATCCACTTGTCTGCTGATGGGTGGGGCTGGGTTCCCTCCCTGTTGGTTGTTTGGCCTGAGGCGACCCAACACTGAAGCCTACCTGGGCTCTTTGGTGGGGCTAATGGTGAACTCTGGGAGGGCTCACGCCAAGGAGTACTTCCCAGAACTTCTGCTGCCAGTGTCCCTGTCCTCACAATGAGACACAGCCACACCCCGCCTCTGCAGGAGACCCTCCAACACTAGCAGGCAGGTCTGGTTCAGTCTCCTACGGGGTCACTGCTCCTTCCCCTGGGTCCTGATGCGCACACTACTTTGTGTGTGCCCTCCAAGAGTGGAGTCTCTGTTTCCCCCAGTCCTGTCGAAGTCCTGCAATCAAATCCCGCTAGCCTTCAAAGTCTGATTGTCTAGAAATTCCTCCTCCTGTTGCCGGACCCCCAGGTTGGGAAGCCTGACGTGGGGCTCAGAACCTTCACTCCAGTGGGTGGACTTCTGTGGTATAAGTGTTCTCCAGTTTGTGAGTCACCCACCCGCAGTTATGGGATTTGATTTTATTGTGATTGCGCCCCTCCTACCGTCTCATTGTGGCTTTTCCTTTGTCCTTGGATGTGGGGTATCTTTTCTGGTGAGTTTCAGTGTCTTCTAGTTGATGACTGTTCAGCAGTTATTTGTGATTCTGTTTTTCTCGCAAGAGGGAGTGAGAGCACGTCTTTCTACTCTGCCATCTTGAACCAATCTCTCAAAAATTTTTTTTAAATTTAGGAGCTTCCCAGAGATCTTTTATGCAAGCCCAAGCACCCTGAACTTCCCTGTTGTCATCTACATCTTTGAGCAGGAAGCCATTGCCAACCCAGCTATGAGTTAATGCCAGAGACATAAGCAATCCCCTTTTATAAGGCAGCTTCAAACTGCCTGATCTCAGAAAGAGAGGACACTAAGCCAGATCTGTTTTAATTAGGACTCATAAGAGCACTGTCTAATAGCAACCAGTGAGCAATTCTGAGAGTTCATTTATTTCCAAAGATTAACAAAAGTGCTTTGCTTTAAGTTTAGGTCAGCATTACTTCCTGCCGTTTGGTCCCATCTGCTTATTCCCCTAGAAAAATAAAGGCCTACAGTTTTCTAAAGAAAATTTCTGACTTAAAAATGACACTGCGAACATCCAAAAAGTGTAAGTCCAACATATACACAACCTCATGCCTAATGAATACATTACTAAATACTTCGTAATCATTAAAAATCAATTTACCAGTCTTCAAAACACTAGTAATAACATGAGAAAGGAGGGAAAGAAACTCATGTTCAAAGATGAAGAAAATGCTATCCACAGGGGCTAGGTGATTTGGCTCAGGGCACAGTTGAAAAAGAAGTGGGTTCAGTTTCCTCATCTGGTTGCTCGTTGTTATGGTCTGAATGTTTGTGTCCCCCCAAATTCACATGTTCAAATCCTAATGCCCAATGTGATATTAGGAGGTGGGGCCTTTGGGAGGTGATTGGGCCTTAAGGGTGGAGCCCTCATAAATGGGATTAGCACTCCTGTAAAAGAGACCCGGCAGAGCTCCCTAGGCCCTTCCACCATGTGAGGAAACAGTGAGAAGTCAGCAGGCTGCAACCAGGAAGACGGCCTTCACCAGAACCCAATCAGGTTGGCACCCTGATCTTGGACTTCCAGCCTCCACAACGTGAGAAAGAAATTACTGACATTATAAGCCACCCAGTCCACGGTATTTTGTTGTGGCAGCCATAACAGACTAAGATACCCTCTGAGGCTCATTTAGTTCTAAGATTCTATGATTACTCTGTGAAGGAATGATGGAAGCCAGATCAGAGCTGAAAGTCCCTAAACTGCTGGCTCACGGTTGCTTGACGAGTCACTACATAAGTATGTTGAAAATAAGGAAACTCAAAGTCTAATTATGTTACACTTCAACTTAAAAGTTTCCTCAACAACAGAAACCAAAGACCTCAGGATTTTAAAAATGGGCAAAGTACCTGAACAGACATCTTCCAACGAAGAAATGTATAATGGCCATATACAAATGGCCAACAAGCACACAAAAAGATGCTCAACATCACTAATCATTAGGGAAATTAATATCAAAACCACAAGGAGATACCACCTCACACTCATTAGGATGGTTACTATCAAAAAAACGGAAAATAGTTCCTCAAAAAATTAAAAGTAAAGTCACTATATGATTCATCAATTCCACCTCTGGGTTTATAGCTAAAAGAACTGAATGCAGGATCTCTTAGAGATATGTATATAACAATGTTCATAGCAGCTTTATTCACAACAGCCAAAGAGGGAAGCAACCCAAGTGTCCATCAAGAGATGAATGTATAAACAAAACGTGGTGCATACACACGATGGAATATTATTCAGATTTTTAAAGGAAGGAAATTCTGACACAAGCTACAACATGGATGAATCTTGAACATTATGAGAAGTGAAATAAGCCAGTTACAAAAAGACAAATACTGTATGATTCCACTTATGAGGTTCCTAGAGTAAGTGAGTAGTCAAATTCATAAAGACAAAGTGGAATGGTGGTTACCAAGAGCTGGGGGCAGGGGAGGGAGGGGAGTTAGTGTTTAATGGGTACAGAGTTTCAGTTTTGCAAGATGAAAAACTTTTGGAGATAGATGCTCCTGATGGTTACACAACAATGTTAATGTACTTATCACTACAATATACTTAAATATTTTTCCCTTAAAAATAGAAGAAAAAAAGAAAAGATGAACCCTCATTGTCTTGACTTAGGGTCCATCCAGTAACTCCCTGCAGTTTATGACACTACCTTGTTTGAAGTTAGGAAGTTGGAATTCAGGAGCCCAAAGGCTTTTCTCTCACAGCCTGTTTGGCAAAACTACCTACTATCAATAGTTAGGGGGAAAAATTCATTAATCACACACGAACCGAGCACTTATATGCCAGGCACTCTGGTGTTTACAAAGATATATAAGGTAGTACCTGGGTTCTCAAGGAGCTTAAACCAAGTAGAAAATATACATGTAGGTACACAGCTACCCTGCCATGAAGTCGAGATCACTAGGTGCCATTATGAGAAATAAGGTGCCTGCTGATTCACAAAAGTCAAGGCAAGACAGATTTGAGCCCTGAGCCACCCATAGGTAAAGATGTGGTAGAAAAAGGCAAAGGAAAGAGGAAAGATAAAGCTATGGTGCTCATGTAGTCTACTGTTTTAACAGAAACAGGAAGCACGGTAACTCACTCTTTCATACCCTGCTCATGTCCCTCAGGCCTTACTGCTTAGTGTACCTGATCTCCAACTGCCAGTATCCATATCTCTTTGCCTAAGGGCTTCTCGAAAGCTCAGGAGGCTGCAGGGTACTCTAGGGAATGAACACTCCCTGAGAGCAGGCTCCAGCAATGACTCATATCCCAGCTGCCTAGATCCCAGGTAGAATAACCCTGAAGTGTGTGTTCTATACCCTTTCCCCTCAGAATCAAACTCCAATTGCCCACAGTTGTAGTTGGCTCACTGAATCATCCTTCTTTTCCCTATCTCACTTTTCCACTCCTCTGATATTTACTGCATTTCCAAATAAATTACTTGCACCTGAAACCTGAACCCAAATTAAGACACATGGGGGAGGGAACACAAAAGAACTGTCACTAATAATTTATATATAAAACATATTTATTACTCAACAGCTCCTCATTTCATGCTCTGTGTTTAAAAGAGGCTATAAAACTTCATATAGAGAACTCCTGTTACCCTGTGCACACCCCTCCCCAATATCTTCCCCAAACTAAACAAATGAAAAATAAATATTTAAAAAGAGCGAACCAAGGCTGGGCTTATCAGAGGTTTTACTATTTCATTGCAAAGGATCAGTGCTTTCCCATTTGCTCAACTATTCACCAGGGAAAGCCATGAAAAGGTAAAAGGGGACTCCCAGACAGAAAGCTGACGCACAAGGCTGCCTTAGAAGGAAGAAAACTCCCACAGAGTTGAGGCCTCTTGGATTTAGTATGACAGCTCCAGAAATAGGTGGAAAATGAGTACAATGTACAGGCTTCCTCTCAGGGACAAGGGCAACTCCTGACCCCTTTCTTCCTCTTGCAGCCACCACAAGGGAACAGCTCAGGATAATTTCCAAGGAGGGGGTCTCGACCCACTGCCGGCTAGTCAGACTGTTTAACTGTTCACACACACCGGAATCACAAAACTGCCCTGAGGAATTCATTTATGGCATTTCTTGGTTGTCTGCTGGGCCCCTTCCAACATTAAAAGTTGGCTGCCTAGGATACCGCTGAGAGAGTGAAATAAAAATGAGTTCATCCATTTATTCATTAAACAAGTATTTACTGAATGTCTACTATGTCTACAGTGTTGGGCACTGTCCCAGGGAAAGGACTGATCAAAAAGACCCTGTCCCTACCTTCATGTGACTTACATTTCATTGGGTGGGGAGAGGAAAAGAATTTTATGCATATATAATGTGAGTGAAGAGTAAGTAGGGGAAAAAAAGTTAAAAAGAATATATGTATGTAATGTGTCCAGTGGTGGTGTTACAGAGAAAAATTAAACAGCAGGTTAGGGCATGTAGGGAGTGCTGGGGGTGGTTGGTTTCATTTTATACAGGGTAGTCACAGAAGGCCTCTCTGATAATATGGCATTTTGAGCATAGCCCTGAAGGAAATGAGGGAGCAAGTTATATGGCTATCTGGGAGAAGAACAGAAGAATATTCTAGGAGAAGGGACAGAGCTCTGGGCTATTTTAAAATACAAGGTAGGGGCGGTCCATTGGTTAAGACTCCGTGCTTCCACTGCAGGGGGCACGGGTTTGATCCCTGGTTGGGGAACTGAGGATCTTGCATGCGCGTGGCAGCAGCAAACAAACAAACAAATAACACCACCAACAAAAAAACCACAAGGTAGCCAAAGGAGCTCTTTTTCTTTTCTTTTTTCTTTTCTCTTTTCCCTCCCTCCATCCCTCCCTTCCTCTCTTTCCTTCTTCCTTTATCTCTCTTTCTTTCTCTCCCTCCTCCCCTCCCTTCCCTTTCTTTCTTTTTAAACCTTTGCAGAAATAAACATCATTTCAAGTGGACTGAGTCCAGAGATACATTTAACATCATCAGAGCAGCTGGAAAGATTCCTCTCCTCCCAGGTTGAAGGAGGCTGAAGCCTCTGACTGAGGGGTGAGTGATAAATTAAAAACTCACTTCAGGGGGCTTCCCTGGCAGTACAGTGGTTAAGAATCCGCCTGCCAATGCAGGGGACAAGGGTTCGAGCCCTGGTCCAGGAAGATCCCACATGCCGCAAAGCAACGAAGCCCGTGCGCCACAACTACTGAGACTGCGCTCTAGAGCCCACAAGTCACAACTACTGAAGCCGGCGTGCCTAGAGCCCGTGTTCCTCAACAAGAGAAGCCATCACAATGAGAAGCCCGCGCACCGCCAACGAAGAGTAGCCCCCGCTCGCGCAACCAGAGAAAGCCCACGCGCAGCAACGAAGACCCAACGCAGCCAAAAGTAAAATATAAATAAAATAATTAAAAAAAAAACCAACTCACTTCACATGAGTGTTTCACCTTGTATCCTAACAGAGATAGATAGGGCAGGGCTCCGAATGAGAAAGAATGTTTTAGGGAGTCCATTATCTAGGCAATAGAAGCCCCACGTCCCCAAATGCTTTGAGGTATGGGGGATAGGACAAGGTAGGAGACCCACAGCCTACTTCAGATCAGAGAGTGGAAGACATACTTAATTTTAACTTGGCTTTGTGGGTAAGATGGGTGATACCAATGCAAAAATGAGCATAAGTTGTTGTGTGGATCCACACCATCCACAATCCTTCCCAGCTGGCCACAAAGGTTAAAGGTTGGCTACACTCTAACCCCACCTCTCACTGTTCATTCATTCCGTAGCCCAAGAGGGCAGCCTGTTTACTGATCTTGATGCAGCCCAGTCATCTTAAGTAGAGCTAACCTGCGGCCAGTGCATTTTATCTAATCCACTGTCAGTATGGAGATATTAACTTGTTCAAGCACAGGGACAGAGCAACAACTGCTTCTCTTAATAGATTTCAAGGAACCACCACCATGATCACCACCACCAACAACAACCAAAAAGAAAAAAAACCATATTAGCACCCTGTCACTATCTCATTTGCCCACATGTCCTCTGTCAATCTATTAACCTTTAGAGAAAACAGTCACTCACATAATACTCCCTACTCTGGTAGACTGCTATAATGCCCAGTGTCCCCTCCAAGAACTCCTGAAACCAAAAAAATGCCTCCCACTTCTCAACCACCCAAAATCCACGTTAAAAAGAGGAAAAAGTTCTAGCATGCAGGAGGAACAGGCCATCTACTGATATACTCCAAAAATAACCCAGAATATGTCTTAGGTTCTTTGCTAACAGAGAAATCTCTTTCTGATCAATTTCTCCACTCCACTTCTCTAAGTAAAATATATGTATATGATACGTGTGTGTAAGTGTAACACGTGTGTGTATGTGTGTGTGCACAGCAGTTAATATTCCCCAATATCTGCTGATGGAGAAAGAGACATATCAATCAGCTATTATTCACTGAGTACCGATCAATTTACACAGTTCTCTCCAAGGTTCCTCCCATAGTAATTGATTAATTATTCTCCAGTAAATGGCACGCCTGTCTAATTAACTGTATTGAATAGGATAGAAAAACCAGATGGCTCTCTAGCCTGGATCAGCAACAGCAGAGAAACTGCTATTTAACATTTAAATCAAACACAGCTCTCATTTCTCCCTGACCTTTGTCAGAAGGGGAAAAAAAATGATTGAACCATTTTGTGATGTGCTCTCTGTAAGATTATTTTCAGTAAAAGGTTTGCCAATTGGTATATAATATACATTTGATCATATATATCACTTATACCCAGAGCCTGTCACAAATACTATCCAAAGCAAACAGGAAAATTTTTCTTTGGAAATGGCCAAAGCCATAGGTTTATTTGATTTTATTTGTGGTAAGAGAAAATACAATTCCATTGGCTACCAATAAAAGCACACAAATATGCATACCCATAAGATTAACACTATTTTTTGCACGTGAAGTTACATGATTTTTGCTTCTTTGGATCATTTGCCATTTTAGCTCCACTAGGCTCCTGGATTCTTTGGTTTATTAAAATAAATAACTTTTATGGGTTCTGAGTAGGAAAAATTCTATTAATAATAATAAAAAAGTTCCATAAAGACAGCCAATAACTGTTGAATAATCAGTAGGGAAGAAATAAAAAAAAATGCTCTAAATCTCTAACAGCTGCTTGTAACAAAGTAGGCTGCATTACTTAAAGATGAATCTCTGTTTGGCAAAACTCTTTTGGAAACCTGGGCAAGATGAGGGGTCATCAACCAAACGGCCTTCAACAATCAATTTCTCCTCTGTGGGCCTTAGTTTTTATACTTGGGGACTGGGAAGTGGGGAGATGGTATCACTCATTTCAGTCTGCAAATGTGTATTTATATTCTTTATTCAAGCAAAGGTCTCCAGTCTTTCAGAGGAAGGAATATTATTTCCCTTTTCCCTTTTTTTAAGATACCCAAAAAAGAGGTAAAGCTACTTAAACTCTACAAGGAGAATGGGGCAGGTAGAGCAGGTTATACTCTGTTCCCATCATTAATATCTACCAGGGATTTCCTAGTGGAGCCCAAACTCCTAGTCAGGAACTATATATTAAAGGAGCACTGCCATGTTGTATCACCAGATCACATCAATCCCATTTGTTCCTAAGAGGAAATCAGGTCACCTAGTGGTCCTTTTCAGCTTAACAATTAAAAACCAGACTATATCTAGCAGGTCTGCATATACTCCAAAACCTTGTAAGCTTTCTAAGTTCTACATCAGTAAATGAACTAAAAGACGGTTTAATCCTTGAGTAAAATCTTAATCCAGGATTGCTAATACCTGAAGCCCCTAGTTTTCAGGAATTCCATAAACTCCTTAATATTACATGCAAAACGATGTGCATATGTACATTTTTCTGAAATGGTGTTCAAAGCTTTTAGACTTTCAAAGAGGTTCAGGAGTCAAAAAGATTTACAAATAGCTGATTTAATAAACAAGTTACCTTCATGCTACCTTCTCTTTATAAAGTAAAGAGTCTCCTAAAATATTCACCTAAAAAATACATACAACAAGGAATTCCTCTGCCATAACATTCTGTGTTCAGCTCTTCCTCATCAGCCCATGGAAGAGGCTATCGCCACTTGATCTGAAAACACAGGTGGCAGCAGGCCTACGAGGAAGAGGGTACAATCATAGGCTATGGACTGAGTCTAGTCCTGGTTCAGCTACTGATTAGATTTGCAGTTTCAAACTACTCTAGACCTTAGTTTCACATGGGGATGAAACCTGTTCAACTATACCCAAAGGTTCCTGGGAGGATTACTATGACATGAAAGTGCTTTAGAAGCTAAAGGGCAAAAAATATATGATATAAAAGAAAGGCAAGGAGAAGAAGAAAAAGTTAGCTTAAAGACACAAAGCAAGTCAAAGGATAGAATCTGAGAGTTGAATCTCCCCTATTAAAAGTGTACCTTTATTTCAGGAGAACATATGGCATGCCAGGCCCCCACGTGAGCTTAATCAGGGCTGCATGGAGTTATTAGAAAAAAAAAAAAAGCGGAGTTATAACTTTCTAGGTTCCTTTACTGGCCTGTAGTGCACTTCCTGGCAAATTCCTACACCTCTATTATACCCGTATAATGTCAACACAGAAAGGTTGAGTGGTGACGTAATGTCTGAGGCCAAGCCATGTATTCAAGGCCGTTTTGTTGGATTCACAGGGTACAAGTCAGCTCTTTTTTCCAGGGGATGAGATATGATGATGTAATTATCATGATTTTAGGGGTCTGCCATCTGTCAAGTTCAAAAGAAAGACCTCTGTAAGTGATCCCAATGTTCAGACACTCCAGGGCTCAGCCCTTTCAAGAAAACTTTATTATTCTTTCTCCTTCCTTCCCTATCCCACTTTCGGCAAGATGTAGGGATTACCAGGCCAGGTGTTAGATGAGACTAACGAAAGAGAAGACTTAAATTACCACACTGTCCATTTCCAGGCCACACAAACCAGTTAGCCTGAAAGACTTATTTCCCAGAAGCCTGAGGTGCTCTGCTGGACTCTTGCAATCTAGGGCAAGAGCCGTTTAAGGAATTGTGAAAGAAAGGGAACAAAAGCTGGGTGCTGTCTTACAAGGGTGTGCCAGAAAAGCTAGCAGGTGGAAAATTGGCCTTCTTTTTTAACCCTGTTAAGAGATTGGCTCACTAAGTATACAGAGGGGAGTGTGAAGCTTGGGAGACAGAATGTACCTAGTCAGGCTTCAGGGAGAAAATGAAAAACAAAAAAATCCAAGTATGATAAGAAAAGCAAGGAGGAGAACCTTTGGGTTCAGGCAGCCTCCAGAGGAAGGAATGCTGTTTGCTGTTTTACTAAAAGATTCCTCATTATATTGCAAGATTAGAAGGTGGGCTGCCTTTAAAAAAAAAAAAGTTAAGGCTTTATTTGGGGCTAATTGTTCCTGTTGATGCCCAACCAATCTGATGTCACTCATGTCACCTTATCTGATGATAGAAGTTATCGAACTTGAATAAGATTATACTAGCAATAAACAAACCATGTATTTTTAGCCAAAAGTGGGGATGACAGAGTGTATATACAGGGGTTTGAATGAAAATCTCAAAGAGGGTACGAACTGGCAGTCACGTGAATGTGTCTACCACAGCATCTGGCACACAGTAGATGCTCAGTAAATATCTGCTTTCTTTTTTTATAAGATGGAGGGGATGAAAAGGCATGAAGTTAGGAAAGGTTCAGTAGGAAACAGGAAAAAGGAATGTGTCTCCACTCACCTATGAATTAGTGACAGACCATGAAACTAAACATGACAGAAAAACATCCTGCTGAAGCACAGAGGTTTGAAACTGGTGGCTCTAGAAAAGAATAGGTGTTATGGTACACAGGTTTGTTTAATTCATACAATGAAGTATGAATTTGCTGCAATACTTAAAAATCAGGAAACTTCACGTAACAAATCTCTACTTCTGGCTTCCCTTGAAAAAACCAAAGGCCCTCCTGGCAACAATGGGCTGAAGCTGAGTCAAAGCTTCACTTATATGGCATTCACTTAGATTTAGGATGGGGTGGGCTCTCCAGCTGGCCACGGTCCCCACTACTCACTGTTGTTTACTTCTAGCCCAACTCACTCATTTTTGCTGCTTGCCTTGCTTAAGGCATTACGTTGTGACCTTTTGTTTAGTGAAAAGGAGTCTCTACTGAGAGCTCAAAAATCTGGGTTCTAGTCCTACTCAAACTTGCACATGTCTTAACTTGTATACCTACCCTCTCTAAGCCTGTTTTCTCATCTGTAAAAGGAGGGATTGTACAAAATGATCTCTAATAGCTCTATAATTAGAATTGATCTACAATGGTGGCAATGAGCATGGGGAAGACACAAAGTAGGCTCAGTCGGTTTTATGCTTTATTCTGATCTTGAAATCTTAGTTTCATTTTGGGGCTAATGAATTACCTAGTGAACCTAGGACAGTCTTATAAGAAGTACAGGCTCTCTGGCATAATGGTTTGATTTGTGTGGACTGAGTAATACTGTAATTAAAAGCCAGAAGACTGTCTCAGATAGATAGGTCGCTTACTGCCTTTCTTGACCATGTTCATTCCTATTATGGAAGTTCGCAGATTCCTCTCTGGGATGGTTACTTACCCAGCCTAGGACTAAATGAAGAGTTCCAGAGCACAGAGCCTCGGGCTGTGGGCGTACTCAAAGCATACAAGAAAAAGATCAAATATAAAGACCGATATAAGGAAAGGGTAGGCTTTGGAATTTGAAAGCAGCTAAAAAGATCCTGTCTGAACCAGCCAAAGAATACACATATCAGTCCTGCAGATCATACTATAACTGTGGCAGCTGCTGCTTTAGCCCTGAGTGTGGAAAGTCAGAGCCCATAAATCACTTTTGAGAGACATGTTTCAGGAATGAGCCAATAATTTTGGCCTCCTGTGCTACACTTAGAAAGTATAAGCTCAGCAGATTAGTTTCACTGAAAATCCATTATTTAATTCATCTTCCTAAAGCTCCTGGAAGTTGAGCAGGAAAACAGGTACTTATCAATCCTGACTTACAGTTATACAAGGCTTAGGCCTGGAAAGCTAAAAACCACACATTGACCAAAGTACTCAAGATTCACTTCAACAAATATTTATTGTGCTCTCAGTGTGCCAGGCATTGGAGACAAGATAATGATGAATTAGCTACATTTCTTAGTCCCTAAGGAGTGAAGAAAACAGCCAAACATAAATCTCTGTACTTCCTATTCCCTAGGTTATATACTTCTGATAATCTATATAGGGAATATAAACAGACTTTAACTCTGAAATGGATTTGAAGTTAGACTCAATGACTTCCCATCCTCCTCTATCCATGGCAAACCACTTATCCCAACCAAAAAGCAGTCTAGTTTGTCAGAAAGAATATATTACCCACAAACTCTTCCCATAGGACAAAAATCATACAGAACAGTCAAATCTGAATAGAGAAAATCAAAAGCCATTCAATGTTTTTATCATTATATATAACCTGAAAGGCCAAAACAACTACATCTTGTCAATGTAGATAACCAGGACCACCACAAAATACCTTGTGTGGCTCTGCCTATGGCAGTATCTGTACCTGTCCCCCTGTATCTCAAAGTGGGTAATTATAACCTAGGTCAAAAGTTCTCAATCAGGGGCAATGTCTGGGGACATTTTTGGTTGTCTGGGTGACAGCTGGGGGAGATGATACTGGCATCTAGTGGGGAGAGGCCAGGGATGCTGCTAATTATCCTACAACGCACAGGACAGCCCCACAAAATAAAGAATTATCTGACCAAGATGTTGACAGTGCCAAGGTGGAGAAACCATGGCCTATGTGTTCTTACATACTGGTTAGAGGCCTTTGTTCTGGGTCTTTTAAGGACTCCACACAGGTAGGTTCTGGCTGCTAACATAGGAACTAAAAGAAAACACAACATCCATTCTCCTTCACCTCTTTCTCCTTTCTCTCAGGGCCTGTGTCTCTGGTAATAAAACCTAATAAACCACTACATTTTTACAATTAGTGCCTGCTCTTTATTGTTCAATGAAATAAAATCACATGCATAAGAGGTCTGATAGAAGACGGAAAATCAACAAAAGCAAGGAAGAAAGGTAGAGAGGGAGGCAGGGGCTTGGTTGTCATTTCCATAGCTAAATGAAATTAAATCAACCATTCTGCAGAGCAAAAAAATTACCTATTCTATTGTGAGTCAGATCATCTCTAGAAACTGCTTCTTTCCACCCAAGAAACAAATTGCCTATAAAAACTAAGTCTATCAGGCATTGTGGCCTCTCCAAGGAGATATTGCTTATATAACTGAGGCCACCTAGTGGTTTTAAGTGTAGATTGCAGCTAAGTAGGCCCTAGGACTCTGACAAATATAAATTCTGAATTTAGATATATGTTCTCTATTTGTAAAAGGGGAAATTCCTAGCCTGGACAACTTAAAAGATATTCTCAGTTTCTTTAACATGCAACTCCATTAAAAAAGCATTTATTGTGCTCCTACTACATATGCTCATCTTTAAGCGATGATATTGGGGAGCCTCTACCTCAGCTAGGGAGAAAAACCCTAGCTACTGCCTTCAAAAAGCAGGGTCTTCACAAGTTCTCAAGGAACTATTTCTTTTATGCCCCTTGCCCACAAATAACTTTAAAGCAGTGGAGTACAGCATGTGAGAATTATATGTCAAAGTTTAACATAGTTGATGGATCCAAAGAGAACACTAAGAATTAGCAAGACTAAGGTTTCTATTTTTCCAATCTAGATGTGAAACGGCAATAAGATTTGTTGTGTTTGAGAAGAAAAAAAAATTTATCCATTTATTTGTTCAATCTTTCTTTATATTTGTCTTTACTCAGCTTGATTACTCAGACCAGTCCAACTGATCCATTCACTGACACCCACTTTAGAACTTCTATGGCCAAGAGAGACAGGTATAGCAAAGGTATAGGTATGTTTTTAAACTGCCAGCTCTAAGTCAACATCAGTATCTCGATTCCCAGTAAGACTGTGAAAAGGCTGGAAACTCACAGCTTGGGTTCTCCTTCCCAGTTGTGATGCTGGCAATAAAAAGGAAAAACGTCAGCATCTGGCTTCCTCTCAAACAAAGCTGCTCAGCCCATTTCATCCAAGAAAAAGGTGCCATTCAAAGGGGCTATTCAGGATGTATGTCTCTTGGAGGGTACTTACAGTGTTTCATTCATCATTGTGTTTCACTGATACAAAAAAAAAGGTGTCATTTTTTGGCAGGCTAATTGTCCATGGACTTCCTCCTTTCTTGTGAAATGACACACTCTTAGAATCTTAAAATCTGTTCACAAACTTGGCAGAGCTAGGTTGCTCAGAACCATACTGTGGTTTATGGTGTGTGTCTCATATTACCCAAAGGCAGCTCTGATGGAAAAACTCACTATTAAGCCAGAATGTCTCCAGACACTTACTGTTTCCCCTCAACTGTTTCTACCTGACATGGCTAAAGAGAAATAAAGACCAGTACAGAAAGAAAAATCTGAGAGGAAAGCATGAGTGTGGGATGCAGGCGGCAGAAGGCACTTACCTGGTCACGATCTCCTGCAAAACAGCAGCTTTTCATGGTACATGAGTTGAAGTAACCCTGATTGTCAAACTGGAACACAGGCAGGCGGGAGTGGATGTCATAGAGTACAGGGGGCAGACGTCGTCTCAGGGCCAGGAGCTGGGTCCCGTTGCTGTTGAATCGCACACTCATGGCACTTTGGAGGGATAGGTTGCCCCCATAGCGCAGGAGAGAACTGGAAGGCAGAAAGCACAGGGATCAGGCATGAGGCAGGCTGGACAAGAGTCTGCAAAAAACACTGCATTTTGTACCAGGACCTCCTGTCAGGCTTGCACATCTGAATTTTGGCAGAAAGTTAGTTTTATGCAGTGGGCTAGAAGGTAATAAAGAGGACAGGGATGACTCCTTGATTACATTAAAGCAAGTTATTTAAACTGGTGGTTCCCCCCTCTTCAATCTCCTAAAGGCAAATTACCAGTAAATTTATAGGAAAAGGATAATACAAGCATCTTGAAAGAAGAGACATATTAAAATGATTAGTTCTTTTATCTACCTGAGCTACATAAGCAAATAGATACTTGTCAAGACTCTGGGAAGTCAGTGGTGTCCACACTAACTGGCTAATCATGGATGGTATTTAAGGAATATATTTGTCCTTTGAATTAGCGACACAAGAACCATCAGCCAAGAAAAGATACTCTAGTTTATTCTGGATTTTTTTTTAATAATAATCACTCTATTGCTTACACATTTATTTTTGAATTTTCAATCTGTTTACAGAGAATTTTTATATTTCATATGGCACAACTCAAGAATAAATATTAAAGAAAAAATTTAAATTAAACACAGAGCAAGCAGTTACAACAATTAGAAAAGCAAGATGACTTGTTTCCCTTTACAATTCCCAAAGAGTTTATATTTAGCTTTAAAATATACTTTGGCTAATATATATAATTCCATTTATCCAGCTTCTACTAGAGAGTGGTATGATCTGGTTCACCCAGTATTCTTCTGTAGTTTCATAATGTTCATAACATTTTTAAAAAGTCACACAGTATGGTTCCAAATAATTTACTTTGATGACTCAGAAGATACTTACAATGTGCTAACTAGGATGGCAGTGAACATTAACAATTATACAGTACTAAGTAACAAAGGGTGTGTGTTTTAACTTTCTAGTAGTCAGTCTCCTTGATTATGATTACCCGGACACTATTTTATTATAGAGGGATGACTGTTCATTGTCCATGTCAACCAACTTTTCTTTCTTTAATTCTTGGAACACCAAATTACTGGTAAGAAAGTGAGATTAACTGTATGCACTGGAGGGACTTCCCTGGTGGTGCAGTGGTTAAGAATCTGCCTGCCAATGCAGGGGACACAGGTTCGAGCCCTGGTCCAGGAAGATCCCACATGCCATGGAGCAACTAAGCCTGTGCACCACAACTACTGAGCCTGTGCTCTAGAGCCTACAAGCCACAATTACTGAGCCTGCACGCCACAACTACTGAAGCCCGTGTGCCTAGAGCCCGTGCTCTGCAACAAGAGAAGCCACTGCAATGAGAAGCCCACGCACCGCAATGAAGAGTAGCCCCCGCTCGCTGCAACTAGAGGAAGCCTGCATGCAGCAGCGAAGACCCAACGTAGCCAAAAATAAATAAATAAATTTACTAAAAAAAAAAAAGTATATGCATTGGAGAATGCTATAGAAATGAGGGCCACATCAGTGCTATTAACTCACTCTGCTTCACAAGACACTGTGGTCATGTAAAGAGATTCTAGTAGTTTAAGAAAAAAAGGTTATAAATTTAGGGAATCAGAGCTGGAAAGGGCCTTGAGATACATAAATTAGAGCCTGCCAGACTTATCTGAAACATTTTTAAGGAAGAAGTTTTAATAGCATTTTACCAAGTGAAAACTTAAAGAGCTGTATGTTACCAGAAGAGATTTAACACTGAATGAATATAACACATTTTCTTTTATTTCTTTTCTGGCAAGAGAGTGATGGAGAAGTTTAAGGGGACAAGAAAGGAGATATCTCAAAAACAAAACTAAACTGAACTAAAAAAAAAAAAACAAAACACCTGCAAACAACCAAAAGAGAAAAAAAAAAGGTTTATAAATGTGAAAAAAAAAGGAATTAAAAGTAATTTACAATTATAATAGTGTCTATAGGTTTTATAGAGAATAAATTACTCCTGCTATTAGTGTTAGCTTGTTTGACCATTTGACATAATTGAATTCACAACTTTAGTTTTTTCAACATGCTGTTGTATTAAACATAAATCCAAGAAGTCATCTTTTCTCTGAAACTCTGATATTAATTTTGGTTCTGAAGACTCTTTAATATATTCTTTATATACAGTTAAATTTATATCATTATACAGATATAATGAAATGATATGTGGTGTAAATCTTTGTAACTGGCAGAGCGCTATACAAATTAAAGAGATTATTACTATAATGTTTTTTAAAAAAGAAAGCAGATATCCCATGGGAAAACGAGGCCCTGGACCACAGTGCAAAGGAAGCTGCCAACCTGGCCTAATCATAAAAACATTCTGCACCACCACTAGCCACAGTGAGTCCTGTGTCCCCCCAAAGCAGTCTTCTCACCAGAGGGAAGAACGCTCTAGTACCGCAGGTATGTATGGAAACAAGGCTTAGGCAAAACAGACTTTAATCCTCTTATGTTCGGAAGGGAAGTAAAGAGAGAAGTGACTTAGAAAACGGTCTCTAGAACTCTAAACATCAAGGAGAAGCCTGGTACTCCTGCAGGCCCCAAGTAATAACCCCTGCAGAGCAATGTTCTTATAATGTCCTAAACACAGGCCACAGTCATTCACATACAGGGAATGAATGATGGGGCTGTTAGAGCCCAGGCATTTCCTTTACAGGGTGTCCTAGCTGCCACAGGCATGTGGTGTTATCTAAACACTGATCTCAAAAACAATGAAAGCCTTTCAATTCAAGATCAGCATGGAGTGTGCAAATAAACCAGTATCTGTAGGACTGAAGAGGAGTTGGGGGTGGGAACAAGACTCAACAAAAAGAAACTTGGTCAGCCACAGCAGCAGGGGATTGCATCAGCTCAGGCATCCCTGACAGGAAAGCTGGGGCCTCTGGCAACACCCTTTCCATTTGTTAACAGGAACTTCCTCTGCAGATTCTAGTCAGGCCTGCAGGAGTCTGCCCAGGACAGGCATCTGGGCCCATCCCATTCCCACCCAAGCTCCTATGTCGGCAATCTGGCCACTCTACAGGGGTCTGTTTGTGGGCTCCATGAGAGTCACTAACTTTTCTCTTAGTTTCTGGGCAGGGAACTCCTATCTCTCACACAGGGAGGGTAGGTACATAGGAATCTTGCTCCTAGAGTCTTTAGGGGTGCAGCTAACAAAAAACTGTAGCAGCAGCTACTAAAACTGAATACTTCATGTTTGGGTGCAAAAATCCTTTCAGAGGGATAGACTGACACCTGAAACTGAGAAAGTGAGCTACATTAACTGTAATTTCTCAGCAGGGGTTCT
This sequence comes from Balaenoptera borealis, assembly GCF_965194805.1. Classification (NCBI taxonomy): domain Eukaryota; kingdom Metazoa; phylum Chordata; class Mammalia; order Artiodactyla; family Balaenopteridae; genus Balaenoptera; species Balaenoptera borealis. Next base: position 32,588,182 of record NC_138866.1, on the reverse strand, counting down.
GCAGCTGGCTCCTCCTGTTGAGAATGGTAAGAATGATCTAGTTCATCAGGAAGAAAAGGCTTAGAAGCAGTTTCCCCTCACAGTCAAGATATAAAGATAATGTCAAAGATCCTGTTGTTTATGATTCCATGGGTAAGATGCATGATAAATCATCTGGGACTTTTAAAAAAGGCAGATTGGGACTTCCCTGGCGGTCCAGTCATTAAGACTCCGCACTTCCACGGTAGGGGGCATGGTTCAATCCCTGGTCGGGGAAACTAAGACCCCACAAGCCACATGGGCAAAAAAAACCAAGGCAGATTCTCAGGATCCATCCCCAGATATTCTAATTCAGTCTGAGAAGTGGGCCCAGGAATCTGAATTTAACAAGCAACCTTAATTAATTATGATGCATGTGACTTTCAAACCACACTTTGAAAAATATGGTTCCATTTTGGACTTTGGGGCGGCGGGTGTATGGGGGAAAATAAGGTGGAGAGAAAGCAGATTACTAGAGGCTCAGCGAAAAACCAACCACACAATATGGCACTTTTTACAGCCCCATGTCTAACAGCAGAAAGGACTCTAATTCCTTTTAAGATCAGAGTTCCACTCTACCAACAATGCCTGACATGTTTTTTTTCCTGCCCTCAACACATTCCCTGAAGGAGAAGTTTCTTACTTCCTCTTGGAGAACTGATGGTACCTGTACACAAGAATGCCTCAATCTTGACAGCAGAGGTGCCACCATCTCCACTCCTCCAGAGAAATGGCCACCATTACACACCCAAATGAGACGAGCAGTATCTTGAAAGGACTAGCAACAAGTTAAAATGAGTTCAAATCAAAATATCCCTAGTGGGAAGCAGCTGCATAGCACAGGGAGATCAGCTTGGTGCTTTGTGACCACCTAGAGGAGTGGGATAGGGAGGGTGGGAGGGAGACACAAGAGGGAGGGGATATGGGGGGATATGTATACATATAGCTGATTCACTTTGTTATACAGCAGAAACTAACACAACATTGTAAAGCAATTATACTCCAATAAAGATGTTAAAAAATAAAAAAATAAATAAGATAAAAGCAAGTAAAATAAAATGATTGTTACTAGATTTAAAAAGAAAAACAAAATATCCTTATAAGAAAAATAAAAGCAATAAATCTATTCCCAGCCTATCTTCAACCAAGAATTTGTCATAAAATGCAACAAGAATGGGGTAGGAGGTGATCCAAGGGTCAGCATGCAAAAGACGCAGGACAAAAAGCAAGAGAACCTCAGAACATCAGGAAACTATTCCTCACTAGTGTGTTCCCCTGGTTTTTTGCTTTTTGGTTTTTGGCCCCTCAAAAATATTCAATTGGACTTCTTTATTGCTTTGGTGGGATAAAAAGAAAAATTTAAAAAGTCTTTGGCCAAGGCTAAAGTCTTGGAACAGAAGAGAAACAAGCCAAGGCTGTTTCCAGAAAAAGTGACTAGGAGTATCAAGTCCTGCACAAGATAGAGCATTGGTAAACGTTCCAAGATCTGGCTTCATGAACCTAGATTTCCATAAATCCATGATTAAGTAATTCATCGATGGTGCCAACAAGATTTCCCAAAGCCCACTGGCATGAATTTCCTCAGAGCTTCTATGTGAAAGTTTCCTAACACCTGTGAAACACTTGGAGTCAAGGCACTGCTACTCCAAATCACAGGCATCAGACCTGGTTTCAGACAACCAGAGAGGCAAATTCAATGTCTCACGGGTAGGGGAAAATCTCTCCCCTCCAGTTTCTGCTTTAGGACAGGATGGCCTATAAGGAATACAGGGGCATTCTGTACTTCCTATAACACAACCCAGAGAACATGACAAATCCTAGAAGATACTAGAATTAAGTAAAAATGAAAAAGTTCAAAAAGTCACAGCCCACATCTTCAAGTGTGTTCAAGATCTTGGTGATCGCTTAACCTTTTTCTTTCTTTTTTTTTTTTAATTGAAATATAGTTGATTTACAACATTGTGTAAGTTTCTGGTGTACAGCAAAGTGATTCAGTTTTATATATATATATATATTTTTTTTTTCTTTTCATATTCTTTTCCATTATGGTTTATGACAGGATATTGAATATAGTCCCCTGTGCTATACAGTAGGACCTTGTTGTTTATCTATTGTATATATAGTAGTTTGTATCTGCTAATCCCAAACTCCTAATTTATCACTCCTCCACCCCCTTTCTCCTTTGGTAACCGTAAGTTTGTTTTCTATGTCTGTGAGTGTGTTTCTGTTTTATAAATAAGTTCATTTGTATCATATTTTAGATTCCACATGTAAGTGATATCAATATGGTATGTCTTTCTCTTTCTGACTTACTTCGCTTAGTATGACAATCTGTAGGTCCATCCATGTTGCTGCAAATGACATTATTTCATTCTTTTTTATGGCTATGTAGTATTCCATTGCATATATATACCACATCTTCCTTTTGTTTTTTCAAATGGTTGTGCCCTGCGTGCACTTGTGGGATTTTACTTCCCCGACCAGGGACTGAACCCGTGGCCACGGCAGTGAAAGCGCCGACTCCTAACCATGGGACCACCAGGGAAGTCCCTGCCACATTTTCCTTAACCACTTCTTTTATGTGAGTTGGAAGGAGAAGAACCTGGGCTTTCTCTTTTGTTTTTTCTAACACAGTCCTCAGTTCCAAGACTGAGACTTCTCTAGAGGAAACCAGAACTATTGGACAATAAGCCCGAGAAAGACACACTGTCATCTGTGACTAAACAAACTTATTTTCTTCAGAACATGATCCACTGCCAAGCCTCTCTGGGTTGAAATATAGATACAGGTTCAGTGTCCATGGTAAAATTTCCTTCCCTTTTTGAACATCCAGAAATTTAAGTTTGAATGAGGTCAGCAGAAGTGCTAGACTAAATTTCTGATAAAAAGATCTTCAGGTAATCAAATGCATATCTAGTCCCTCCATGAAGCAAACATGGATGGTAGGTATTGCAGTGCCTCTAATCATCACCTTCCAGAACAGGGACATACCCAGAGTTGAAGTGACATACAGTCCACGTTTTTGCCTTTGGCTCAGAGGATCCCAAAAGCCACATAAAACCAACCAAGATCTCAACCCTATGCAAGATCTCGAAATGAATTAAGAGGCAGTGCCATAACAGTTTTGTTCTAGGACACTCATGACTTTTCTACAGAATTAGGGACTCAGCATTTAGTCATCTCAGTTCATCAGATGACCTGCTTATTCAAAACCCCACTTTAAGCTGTGAAAAATAGAGAGGGGTTTTGTAAGCAGCCATTTAATCTTTATCTTAAGCTACTCTTGGCCCTACCGTCTGACAGATGTTACATAGCACCAGCCCTGACCTCACAGTGTAGAAAACTGGAGAGGAAGAGTTTAATGAATACTGGTTGGCAGCGGGAAGAAAACAGCCAGGGGAAGGGGGAGACTGAGATGGCAGTTGCTACAGCAACAGTAACAGTGCAGAAGGAGTGGGTGGGAATACAGGCAGATAAACAGGCAGTCCCTGCTGGCAGGAGGAGAAACTGGGTGCGTGTGCTGACTGTCAGGGTACAAGGCCACAAAGCTAGAGGAATGTTAAAGGGGAAAGAGGCAAAGTCTAGAAAAAATCCTAAGCAGAAGAGGGTCTGAAAACAAAAATTACAATTTGGTATCTTCTACAAGAGCACTTATGCAAACAGCTGAAAACAAGAGAAGAGAGGAATGCAAAGGAAAGGGGAGAGAAGGCCAAAGTGCTGACCGATGAGACACGATTATAGGAAGATGGCTTATTTCATACAGGAGCCACTTACTGAGAATGTGTCCAAAAACCAAAGTCACCTCTAGCTGGCAATAATATAAATGTCTCAGGATAATGGCTTTCAAACTTGTTTATAGTAAACCTTTGTAGTAAGTACATCTTATACTGCATTCCAGTACACTCACATTTATTTAGCATAAATTCATTAAACAACTTACTGTCTGCTGTGTGCAATACACTGATTTTCTATTTTCCATTTTCTATCTAATAAATACTTGTGACCATCTAAATTAATTTCATGGCCCAATGGATTATTGAAAGAGCTTCCTATCTTATCTCCTTGCTTCCACTCTTGGCCCATGCTCCATTTCATCCTGAACAAGACAGCCAGAGGCATGCTGATCCATGAGTCAAGATCACATCATTCCTTTGCTGAAAATCTGCCAGCGGCTTCCCATTTCAACCAGATTAAAACCCAAATTCTTTTTTTTCTTTTTAAGGTTTTAAATTTTATTTATTTATTTATTTACTTACTTACTTACTTACTCATTTAACTTTCTGGCCGCGCCACGTGGCATGTGGCATCTTAGTTCCCCGACCAGGGATGGAACCCGCACCCCCTGCATTGGAAGCACGGAGTCTTAACCACTGGACCGCCAGGAAGTCCCCCAAACCCAAATTCTTTATAATGCCAACAATGCCCTAGATAGCCCCTCAATCCCTATGTCTCTGACTCTGCCCCCTAGCACTCTTCTTACCTTACTCTGCTTCAACCACATGATGCCTCCTTCCTGCTCCTAGAATACGTCAGACATGTTTCTGCTTTAGGGCTTTTGCACTTGCAAATCCTGAGGGAACATTCCTCCCCAGATATGAGCATGGTTCGTTCACTTACCTCTTTATTCAAATATCCTTCTCAATTAGCCTTTCCTGATATACCCTATGCAAAAATGCAACTTCCCCAATGCTCCCTCTCTCCCTTGCCTGCTTAGTTTTCTCTACTACATGAATCACCATCTTACATACCATATATTTTTAAGTACTTATTTTGTTTCTTATTTGTCCTTTTCCACTAGAGTATTACCTTTTATGTCTTTTCCTGTGCATCCCAAGTGCTTAAACAGTGCCAGACACATAATAGGCATTCAATAAGTAGATGCTGCATGATCTAGTGGATCATGAGTAGCAATCTGAAAAACCTGACTTAGAACATTAAACAAAACAGGCTCCACAAAGGTTCACCTGGCTCCTGACATTTGTCTGCTCACGAAATCTAATCTTGAGAGGCAAGCAGAAGAGCAACATAAAATTCAGAGAAATAGCAGGAGGCTTGGAGATCATCTGAGTCAAAGTTTTCTTTCACAGGCAAAGGACTGTGGCCCAGAAAGTAAAATGATTTGCCAATGACCACTTAGGTCTTCTCCTCCTCACTGACACCACCACACGTCCTTCAAATGAGTTAAATTTATCTACCTGCTAATAAGCAGCCAACAAGAAGGAAGACTTTAACAGGTAAACAGGTATCATGATTATATCTTGTATTTTAAAGCAAGTTTCTGATATTTGCAAAATAAAAGTTCAAAAGGAAAATTAATAGTTAAACTTTAGGAATTCAATTACAAGCTAAAAAAAGAAAATTTATCAGGTTTCAGAAGGTGGACAGTGAATTCTATAGGCTTTGAATACATGCCCTATCCAATTATATCTAAGAATAGATAGTGATAAACATTTGGATTGATGGATGTACTGAGACCAACAAGAAGGTACGTTAATTAGACTATAGCATTTAGGTAATTTTTTTTATACCTTTCATTTTATTTTCCAAGTTTTCCTACAATGAACATGAACTTCTGTAATCAGAAGAAAATACATCATTCTAAAATGTCATCTCAAACATACTCCCTCTTTAATTAAGGGACCACAGAAGACAGATTTGAGAAAAGTATGACAGTGGGGAATTTAAAGAGCTTCTTAACTGAAACTTCAAATAATATGCTGCCCCACAGGATTCTGGTGTAGATGCAAATCTGAAATTAAATCATTGTTTTAAATTCATATAATGATAGTTAAACAAAAATTTTCAAAGGACTCTGAAAATTTCAGTGTCCCTCACCATCTTTCTCAATGAAGGCAAATAATATCCCTCCTTTGAAAGGTTTTAAAGTACTAAACAGGCCTCCCTTGGTTAGCACTGGACATAGTACCAGGTTAGATCTGAAACTACACCTAGTTTGATTTCCTTCTGCAGATCCACCATTCCACTTCCCAAGTACCCATAAATAAATGGCAAAGTTGTATTACTGTAATAAAAAACTGATTCAAAACACAAAGTTTTTAATGTAGAATTCAGAAACATTAGCAATGTTCTTAGAAAGTCTTCCATACGTAGGCAAATTCATGGATAAATGAAGCCAAGATTATTAAGAGTGTATGAAGACATCCCCATCTAAAATACGTGACTCACACCAGATAAAATACAAGGGGTCAAACCTAAGGTCACAAAATAAAAAGTTCAAACTATGAAGAATTCATGAAGGAATCAAATCACAATAGATACCCCTGAAGAAGCAACAAGTTCTATTAAATTTAATTTCCAAATATTACTCAGCCATAAAATGGAACGAAATTGAGTTACTTGCAGTGAGGTGGATGGACCTAGAGTGTCATACAGAGTGAAGTAAGTAAGAAACAGAAAAACAAATACCGTATGCTAAACGCATATATATGGAATCTAGAAAAATGGTACTGATGAACCTAGTGGTAGGGCAGGAATAAATGCAGACGTTGAGAACAGACTTGAGGGGGATGGGGAGGCTGGGACGAAGTGAGAAAGTAGCATTGACATATATACACTGCCAAATGTAAAATAGATAGCTAGTGGGAAGCTGCTGCATAGCACAGGGAGATCAGCTCAGTGCTTTGTGACCACCTAGAGGGGTGAGATAGGGAGGGTGGGAGGGAGACGCAAGAGGGAGGGGATATGGGGATATATGTATACATATAGCTGGATTCACTTTGTTATACAGCAGAAACGAACACAACATTGTAAAGCAATTATACTTCAATAAAGATGTATAGGGACTTCCCTGGTGGCGCAGCGGATAAGAATCTGCCTGCCAATGCAGGGGACACGGGTTTGAGCCCTGGTCCGGGAAGATTCCACATGCCACAGAGCAACTAAGCCTGTGTGCCACAACTATTGAGCCTGCACTCTAGAGCCCGCAAGCCACAAGTACTGAAGCCCAAATGCCTAGAGCCTGTGCTCCACAACAAGAGAAGCCACTGCAATGAGAAGCCTGCACACCACAACGAAGAGTAGCCCGTGCTCGCCGCAACTAGAGAAAGCCCGTGCGCAGCAACGAAGACCCAATGCAGCCAAAAATAAATAAATTAATTAATTTAAAAAAAAAAGATGTATAAAAAAATTAATTTCCAAGATGTCTGTGTGTAAATTGTATCACCTAATCCTTACATTAACCCTATAAGGTGGACAGTGAAGGTAACATTATTCTCATCTCAAATTGGAGGAGACCTAGGTCCTGAATGCTTATGTGACTTGGCTTTAACCATACAACAAATAAGCAGCAGAAATAGGGCCAACAAGTTGTTTTCTGCTTCTTGGTTCAACAAGATTTCACAGAATACACTGTGGAGATGCATTATTTCACCCAGCAAAAAAAAAATAGCATCATATAACAATGCATCAGGGCCAGAAGGATTCATCTAAGTAATTCACTTCATACCCTTCCCTGTAGTTCAGTAACTCATATATTCATGCATGCCTTTACTGAATAAACATTTATTGAATACCTACTAACTATTCTAGACAATATGCTAGGCACACGAGTTTAAAGATGAAATAAGATGAAAAGACACTTTCAAGAACTAATCAGGGACAAGAAAACCAACAGTTTCCTTCTATAACATGAATAGTGTTCTAATAAGGGGAATATGTGCTGTGAGAGACATAGGAAGAATATCTACCCTCCACTGGGTACACAGGAGGGGGAGCAGTCACAAAAGACTTCATAGAAGAAAAATCTAAGCTGACTCTTAACAGAGAGAGTCAGAGAGTTGACTCAAGTTCTTAACTGGCAAAAGAAACGAGATAAATCTGGATATGTTAATATATAGATAAATCCCCAACATACACTGATGGGTGAAATAGTCAAGTTGTAGAATAATTGCATAGTAGTACATCATTTGTGTGAAAAGCATACATGCGTATAGAAAACAAAAATCATATATTTTCTATGGGTACATGTATAAGCATATAAAGCAAAGAAAAAGTTCTGGAAGCATATACTACAAACTCCTAACACTCATTACCCCCAGAGGAGGGGGCAGGGGACCAGGACTGGAAGAGATAGTCAGAAGGAACTTTAGCTTTACTGACAGTTTTAAAAGGAGAATGTTATTATGTGTTACTTGCATTTAACTTTTTATTTTGAAATAATTATAGATTCAGAGGAATTTGCAAATAAATTTTCTTGTAAAAAGAATTTGCAAAGAATAAAAATCATATGATCATCTCAACAGAGATGCAGAAAAAGCTTTTGACAAAATTCAACATCCATTTATGATAAAAACTCTCCAGAAAGTGGGCATAGAGGGAACATATCTCAACATAAAAATATGATAAAGCCCCAGCTAACATCATACTCAACAGTGAAAAGCTGGAAGTGTTTCCTCTAAGATCAGGGACAAGACAAGGATGCCCGGTCTTGCCACTTTTATTCAACATAGTTTTGAAGTCCTAGCCACAGCAATCAGAGAAGAAAAAGAAATAAAAGGAACCCAAATTGGAAAGGAAAAAGTAAAACAGTCATTGTTTGCTGATGATGTGATACTATACATAGAAAATTAAGAAGGTTCTTTGAACCCTTTACCCAGACTCTCCCAATGTTACCACCTTGCATAACTACAGTATGATATCAAAACAAGGAAATTTACATTGGTACAATCTATAGAGCTTACTCAGATTTTGTCAGTTATACATGCACTCATTTGTGTGTGTGTGTGTGTGTGTGTGTGTAGCTCTGTGCAATTCTATCACTTGTATAACTTCATGTAACCACAATACTTATCTGTACCATCACCACAAGACTTCCTTGTGCTACCCTTTTATAGTCACATCCACCCCCTCTACCTCTAACCCTAACACCTGGCAATGACTAAATTGTTCTCCATCTCTATAATTATATTATCCCATGAATGTTATATAAATGGAATCAGGCAGTATGTATCGTTTTGAGATCGGCTTTTTCACGTAGCGTAATTCACTTAAGGTTTATCCAAATTGTTGCATGTATCAATAGTTCACTATTTTTTATTGCTGAGTAGTACTCTATGGTATAAATGTACTACAGTTTTTTTTGTTTTTAAACTATTCACCCATTGAAAAACATATGGGTAGTTTCCAGCTTTTGGCTATTATGAATAAAGCAGCTATGAACGTTCATGTTCAAGTTTCTGTATGAAAGTAAGTTTTCCTCTCTCTTGGATAAATGCCCAAGATTGCAACTGCTGGCTCAGATAATAAGTTCATTTTTAATTTATAAAGGAACTACCAAAATATTTTCTAAAGTGGTTGTACTATTTTACATTCCCACCAGCAATGTATGAGTGATCCAGTTTCTCCACATCTTCACCAGCATTACTTGTATTTTATTTATTTATTTATTTAAATTTATTTTTATTTATTTTTGGCTGCACTGGGTCTTTGTTGCTGCGCGCGGGCTTTCTCTAGTTGCGGCGAGCGGGGGCTACTCTTCTTTGCGGTGTGCAGGCTTCTCATTGCGGTGTCTTCTCTTGTTGCGGAGCACGGGCTCTAGGCACGCGGGCTTCAGTAGTTGCAGCACGCAAGCTCAGTAGTTGTGGCTCATGGGCTCTAGAGTGCAGGCTCAGTAGTTGTGGCACACGGGCTTAGTTGCTCTGCGGCATGTGGGATCTTCCCCGACCGAACCCGTGTCCCCCGCATTGGCAGGAGGATTCTTTAACCACCGCGCCACCAGGGAAGTCCCATTACTTGTATTTTAAAAAGCTAAGCTAAGAAGTCAGTCAATGGGGACTTCCCTGGTGGTTCAGTGGCTAAGACTCCACGCTCTCAGAGCAGGAGGCCTGGGTTCGATCCCTGGTCAGAAAACTAGATCGCACATGCCCCAACTAAGAGTTCGCATGCCGCAACTAAAGATCCCGTGTGCTGCCAACTAAAAGATCCTGCATGGCACAACCAAAAGATCCCTCATGCCACAACTAAAGATCCCACACACCGCAACTAAGACCCGGCACAGCCAAATAATAAGTCAGTCAATGTATTTTATTTTATTTATTTATTTTTGGGCTGCATTGGGTCTTCGTTGCTGCACGCGGGCTTTCTCCAGCTGCGGCGAGCAGTGGCTACACTTCATTGCGGTGCCTGGGCTTCTCACTGCAGTGGCTTCTCTTTGTTGCGGAGCACAGGCTCTAGGTGTGTGGGCTTCAGTAGTTGCAGCACACAGGCTCAGCAGTTGCGGCACGTGGGCCCTAGAACGTGCGGGCTTCAGTAGTTATAGCGTGCGGGCTCTAGGGCGTGCAGGCTTCAGGTAGTTGTGGCATGCGGGCTCAGGAGTTGTGGCTCACAGGCTCTAGAGCCCAGGCTCAGTAGTTGTGGTGCACGGGCTTAATTAGTTGCTCTGCGGCATGTGGGATCTTCCTGGACCAGGGATCAAACCTGTGTACCCTGCACTGGCAGGCGGATTCTTAACCACTGCGCCACCAGGGAAGTCCAGTCAATGTATTTTAAAATGAAAGACAAAACCAGATATTTTTGGCTTCCTTATGGATATACACAACACCATCTATGAAACATTTTTGTAACCAAAAAAAAAAATCAAACCTGAATCTGTTTGAGCCCCTAGATCTAATACCAATTTATGGAAAAAACTGGGATAAGAGGCAACATGCTAAATGATGGTATAAAAATGCAATCAGTACAGTTGTCCCTTGGTATCCATGGGGGATTGGTTCCAGGACCCCCCCCATAGATACCAAAATCCGTAGATACAGATCCCGAGGATACAAAGGGCCGACTGTATAACCTAAAATGTGAGAAATTCCATAAAGCAAATAATCCAGTTTCTTTAACAAGTAAATTACAAGAGAAAAAATGAAAGGTAGGAGTATCTATAGATTAAAAAAGACTTATAAGCCATGTCAACTAATTGCTTTGTACGGACCTTATTTAAATCCTCATTCATAAAAACCAACTGTAACATTCATGAGGCAGTTAAGGAAATGTAAACACTAAATATGCAGTGGTATTAAGGAATTATTGCTAATTTTTTAGGTATGATAATAATATTGATTATGTTTTTTAAAAGAGTTATCTTTTTAAAAATAAATTTATTATTTATTTATTTTTATTTTTGGCTGCGTTGGGATCGGGCTTTCTCTAGTTGCGGCGAGCCCGGGCTATTCTTTGTTGCGGTGCGCAGGCTTCTCACTGTGGTGGCTTCTCTTGTTGCGGAGCACAGGCTCTAGGCACGCGGGTTTCAGTAGTTGTGGCATGAGAGCTTAGTAGTTGTGACTCGCAGGCTCTAGAGCACAGGCTCAGTAGTTGTGGCACACAGGCTTAGTTTCTCCACGGCATGTGGGATCTTCCCGGACCAGAGCTCAAACCCGTGTCCCCCGCATTGGCAGGCGGATTCTTAACCACTGTGCCACCAGGGAAGCCCAAGAATTATCTTTTCATGGAAAGTAATCTGGCAGTTCCTCAAAAAGTTTAACACAGGATTACCATATGATCCAGCAATTCCACTCAAGTATAGACCCGAAAGAACCGAAAACAGGTACTCAAACAAGTACTTATTCATGAATCTTAGGAGCAGCACTATTCATAATAGCCAAAAGGTGGAAACAACTCAAATGTCCATCAATGGGTGGATAAACAAAATGTGGTATATACATCCATACAATAGAAAATTATTCAGCCATAAAAAGGAATGAAGTTCTGTACTGATACATGCTACAATGTGGGTGAATCTCAAAAACATTATTCTAAGTAAAAGGCCAGACAAAAGGTTATATGATATATGAAATATCTGTAACAGGTAAATCCATAGATACAGAAAGCAGATTGGTGGTAGCCAGAAACTAGGGGAGAAGTATTCTGGGGGAGTAATTGCTTAATGGGTATAGGTTTTATTTTGGAATGATAAAAATGCTTTGGAACTAGACAGAGGTGGTAGTTGCACGACACTGTGAATGTATTAAATGCCACTGAAGTTTCCACTTTAAAATAGTTAATTTTATGTTATGTAAATTTTATCTCAATTTTTTAAAAAGAATATCTTTCAGAGATACATACTAAAGTATTTACAGAAGAAATGATATAATGCTACATGGAAATGGATCCAAAATAATTGGGAAGGGAGGTCACAGAGGAAGAATAAATGAAATAAGATTGTCAATGGGTTAATTGAAGCTGGGTGCTAGGTATAATGGAGTTTATTTTACAATTCTACATATATATATATGTGTATGTGAATTTTTTAATATAAAAAGCTTTTTAAAAAGAAAAAAAAGTCAAGATTTGATTTTAAAATAAAGTGTACTTGATTTAGGAAATTGATATCACCTCCTCCTAAATAACAAGAGTTGGGGAGAATTAAAGGGAGGATATGAACTGGAACCTGCTTCCACAACTCCCATCCATTCACCAGGCCTTCCCCAGATGCTCTGGTCTGAAGCTAAGTCTCTTGCTATAAAAAGGCACACTGGTGAGAATGAATGGACACAGGGAAGCTCTGGCCTGAAGCCCAAAGACCCTGGGTCCAAATGAACACAGCAGCAAATTCAGCAGACCTCTGAATAATCACAGCTTCCACCTTGAAGGATAAGCAAAGTTGCCAGATCACCTGGGGTATGTATTAAAAAATGGCAGATTCACAGGTTCTGCCCCAGATCAACAGTTCAATCTCTGGGTCTGTGCTTCAGGAAGCAGCATGTTAACAACCTCCCCAGGTGATTCTGATGCCCTCTAAAGTTTGAGGATCACTGGGTTAGCATACTGGGGCCCTGGTATCTTCTAGTGGACAAAGCTGATTCTAGAGCTCCACCTTGTGGCCCAAAAGCCAGAAAGCAAGTTTGCCAGAATCCTTGACTTCCATACATCACTAGTTGACAGGTGTCGAAAGCCCCAGAAGAACCCTTACAACCTCCTCTAAGGACTTACTCCCTGCAGATGACATTTTGATCCATGCCATCACACTCAGGGAGTTAATGAAAACATTACAGAAAGCTAGCTTTGAGAATACGTACTATTTTGGGATGAGTGTAACACTGTACTCACTCAATATTTACTGAGGGTCCGTAACATTCTAAGCACTGTGCTAGGCAATAGAGATTAAAAATAAATAAAACATGGCTCTGTCCTTAAAAATCCACAGAAAAACATAAGAATTAATAGTACAGATTAGGACAAGTGCTTCCTTCCTGAGAAGTAATTCCTGAGCACTGGAAGGAAATAACAGACATAATACTGGTCTGTCTGGAGATAAAACATAGTCACAGTAAAGATAATCAATGATGGCAAAAGCGGTGACTGAGACAGGCAACATGAATGCCACAGGCCATAAGCATTATACTTTACAGAGGCTCTGGAGAGAGCGATCCCTTCTGCTAGAAGTGAGGGAAAGCTTCATTCATTCAGCATGTACTCTGTGCCAAAACTGGGCTAGATGCTGGGGACACAGCGAGAAAAGTAAGCTTTAAGAGTATGTAACAGGGAGACACAGCAAGGACGTCTGCACTGATGGGCTTCCATTTGATCTTGGACCTTGAAGGGTAACTAGGATTTGAATAGGAAAAGAAAAATCAAGAAAAAGGGAGAAATTCTCCTCTATGTGTGTTTGTATGTAGAGGAGGAGTTACAAGGGGAGAAGGGACACTGGTACCAGTGAAGGGGTTGACTGCTTGCGTAACGAGTTTTTACTTCATCCAGTAAACTAGGTCATACATTCATTCCAAAAAAAAACCATTTTCTTGGAGCATCCCGCATAATTGGTTCTGGGGATATGGCCATGAACAAAGATAAAAAGCAGCCACTAAAGCTCCTGGGTAGGGGAATGGCAAAAGTGATGTTTAAGGACATGTGCTATGTGCCAGAAACAAGAGGCAGGTTAAGAAGCCAGTGTAGTCAACACCTTATGGAAACAGTGATATGGACCTGAAATAGGGCAGGGGCTTTAAGAACTGAAAATAGTGGCCAGGCACTAACACAGAGCAAGGCTGGTCATGGCAGAGGGAGGGAGAAACAGAAGAGTCAAATGAGACTCTAGGATTTTAGCCAGGATGAGTACAAGAGTGATGGCGACATTAATAAAAATACAGAACTTAAAGGTATACAGTTTTAGGGGAAAAAAAACAAGCTTTTATTACAGTCGTCAATAGATGGGACATTTGCCTGAGTATTGGATATATACATATAAACAGTAAAGGTGGGTGAGTGGGAGAGGAGAGTGAGAAAGCAGAGTATAAATGCCTTTTCGGGCCTTTGAAGTTGAACACTTGGGCTCTATTTTCCCATAATAGTATGAGCAGCCTGCAAATGCAATGTGGCAGAGTTTGCCTAGCTGTTCAGAAGGCAAGGAGTTACACTTAATTTGGTCTCTACAGAAGTAGGATTGGCACAGGCCGAGAGAACATTTAGGCCCCAAAGCCAGGTGAGTTACTAAGAGCAATTCCTTTCTGATAGCAGGAATTTGAACTCATTACCCATTATCAAATGTGTCATTTACACAACACGTAAAAGCACCAGCTTATAAGGTAAGTCTTTACAGGAATTCCTGGCTTGCCCTAGTTTTATTATTGAGTGGGAAAGAACCACTCTCTTTATTATCCTTGTCAAAGCAAGACATTGTTACCTGTCACAGAACTAACGGTTCCTGACAAAAACTGACAAACTAAAGATACGAGAAGGGAGAGAGGTGGTGAGTGAGCAGACAGCTAAAACAGGCAACGAAAACGGTGAGACAAGGAGAGTAACAGCAGGGAAAACTTCACTTTCCCTGAACACTTTGGATGTTCAAGGAGTTCAGTTTTGAAAACTGTTCAGAGGCCACTGCAATAGTCCAAGCAAGACATCATAACTGGGATGTTGGCAGTGATAGAGGAGAGGATGGTTGTGAAAAGACATCGGCAGAAATAATCTAAATGAAATAAACCAAACCTCGCCCAAACTTGCAATGTATACTTGTATATGTGAAGTTTTCTCTTATCCAGTCACTTATACTCAAGTTCCCCAGCTACGGCCCCCTCATTTCCACTAAAATCCCCAAAGCAGACCCTCAAACTCCAATGATTACATGACCAGGGAAGTAACATAAATGAGAGAAGCACACCTGGATTAAGACATCAAGGAGTGGTGGAACCTGTAACACATCCCAAAGGTTTAAAGAGGAACCCATGACTCAACTTCGGCTGACTGTTGCCATGTGAGAATAAAGGTCCAATGACATCAGATTTTTTGACTTTTTCAAGAGATGTTAGAAACTGTGATTTTTTTCTGTGTAATTTTCTAAACACTATTACATCATGTAGGCCAAGCAAAATATCTCCGTGGGTTGAATATGACCTATGCGCAACTAGTTTACAACCTCTGTTCTAAAGTTTTACAAAAGAAAAATTAAGAGCATGTGTAGGTTTCCAGGGTTAGGAGAGCAAGAAACATGGGAAGTCAGCATGAAGACTGGGGCTGGGCCAGAAGACAGTGAAAAGGGAGGCAGAAACTCTAAAGGCCTCAGACTCTAGAGTTGGACAGGCCTGTATTAAAAAAATTTGAGAGGAATTCTGACAAAGTTTTATTTCAAGGAGGCATAGATGAAAGAAAACTAGAACATACAGGGGAGGATATAATACACATATATGCATGTTATTTCACCTCTGTACCTTGACTTCCTTATCATTAAAATAGGAATAATAGAATCTATTTCATAAGGTTGTCATAGGATTAAATAAGGAATTATTCATATAACTGTCATTATCCCCAGTATGTAATGCTTAATAAATGTTGGCTATTATTTATTATTATGAGGCACCGAGAGGTGAAGTAACATGCTCAAGATCACATGGCTATTAAGGTATACTGCCTGGCTCCGTACCCAGGATGTACTTCACATCCTACACTCTAAACCTTCAAGCTCTTCTGCCTCCCTTTACAATCTGTACAATAGGAAGTCAGATCAGATGATAACTGAAGTCCCTTCTAGAGCTGACACTTTATTCTACCAGCCAGCCCTCTAGTCAGCTTACTTCAGGGCAGTAGTAGGACAAATATGAACCTGTTCACACTCCTATGGGCTACCTGCTAAAGTGGAGGGACACAGCTTAGGCTTGGGGTAGGGCAGGGAAACCATTCCAGCATGGAACCACCCATAAGGTAAGCTAGGAAGGAAAAGATATTCAATGTGAGCCCCCCTTATTGTTCCACGGAGATATATTTGTTTCTAGGGAGCCACTGGGTCACTTGAATAGGCCCAGAATTCACACATGTGCCCAAGCTACTACAAGCTGGAAGTTACTTAGAAGCCTGCTAAGGAACCACAACAGGCTCTAAATCAAGAATCTTTAGAACACTGAGTGACTCATCCTCTTGGGGTTCAAGGGTCTCTATGAGAACCTGGTAAAAGCTCTCCTTGTCCCTAGAAAAAAATGCCACGTGTGCTCGCTCAGATACACAAGCACACATGATTTTACCTGCAATTACAAGGGGTTCACAAATTCCCTAAAATCTTTCCCTAGACTTTAAGTATCCCTGAAATAGATCATCTCTCCTGTTCCAGGCTTGTCCTCCCAGGCAATTCAGAATTGTCCCAAGATCTGGGTTGGGGTTTCTAGGCAGCTGTGTTTAGGAGACAAGTCATCCATTGCAACTCAGCATAATTAATCCTGCATGGAAAAGACAAGGGCTGTCTCTTTTCTCCCCACGCCAACTTGCACTGAGAAAATTCAAACAGAAAAGATCTGCAGTTTAATCCCCAAACACTAGTGGATGTGAAGAACAGGACCTCAAGAATATTTCATACCCTTTTTCTGTCTCATATCCATAAAACCTTAGAAAAGTTGAAAGAAACAGGTAAAAACATCCTAGTCTCCACAGCACTGTGCTCCTCCTTTTATTCCAAAAAAGGAATCAGTCAAGATTGCCAATTAGCTCTACTAGATGACTTTTCTCCCACATGGGCTTAGAAAACTATAGGTTACCAAAGAAACCACATAACCTCACCCATAAATGAAGAAGTAATCAAAACAAGAAGATATTTTTCCCCCATAAGACTTGCAACAGTTTAAGTGTTCATGACGGTCAGGAGATGCATGTAGTCTCATGCACAGTTGGTAAGTTTGTAAATCAGTGCAGCCTTTTGTGGTCGTGGGAAAATTTGACAATTTTTATAAAAAATGTAAAAACATACACTCTTTGTTTGATGCAGCAATTACCTAGACATTTTTGCAAAGGTAGGCCAAGATAGATGTGTGACCAGGGTCAGTGAAGCATAGTTTATAATGGCCCAAACAGGAAACAAGAAGTCTGGTTGTTGGGTACATGATATGAATGGAATACCATGTAGCCATTAACAGAATGTGCTAGATTTGCAAGTGCTTATATGAAAAAAGCTCCAAGACATATTATTAATTGAAAAAAGAAGCTGAGCACAGTGGTATTATTATGTGGTTCCTTTAGTCTAAATTCTTTTAAGGATATATATTCTTTACACGAGTTACACGCATTAAGTTATGTTCTGGACAGATACATAAGAAACTGTTCACTGTAGTTACCTTTGGAGATAGTGACTAGAGACCAGGAAAGAGAAGTACTGTATTGATGTAAAACATTTAAAAAACATACAAGCAACAGAGATAATCTTGAGATGGGATTTTCTTTTTCTATCTTTTTTTTCTTTTCATTACACTTTTCTGGATATAGACCTTAAATCTAATAAATGTTACTATAAAAGTAAAGCAGAAATCTCACTTAGAATTTTTTAAAAAGAAAGAAGCCATGTTTAGTGAGGAGACAAGTAGAAAGGGGAGGAGGGTCCAAATATAATGCACAGTAGGAAGCTGGTAGAGGAAAATCGGGAGAAGCGTAAACGTTCAACCCCCCTCTTCTCTCAAGACACTGCTGACATCATGAACTACTCAAGCTTTCCACTGGCGATGAACAGCTCAGGGCTCACTCCAGTTGCCAGCTATTCATTCTCAGTATGGGAGACAGCAGGTTGGGAGAAAGCTGGCATCTTTAGTCCAAATTCTGCCTTTTGTGATAAGGACAAGGCAGAACAGTTGTTCCTGAAGAGCCCAAAGTGGCAGAGGAGGCTACAGCCGAACACAGGAGATTGTCTTCCTGGCAGAGAACAAGCCTCCCTCAGCACACAGCGTGAAGGCACAGCAGGGGTCCTGCTACTACACGCATTTCAGCCACATGGAAAAGGAAGAGCCAGGTGCACAGGCAACAGAGAGCAGGAGAAATCTCTGCTGCCCTATGGAGCCTCAGGGAGCCCTGCTCAACACCAGGGATCCCCTTCTGGGCTACACAGATCTGCCATAGATCCAAACTCATCAGACTGCCCCATGGAGAGAATTAGCTAGAACAAAAAATCACCAAGGAAGATAATCCTCTGTACTCAATTGCCCCTTTCATCCGAGGCCCATGAAATAAGTCATAACCTCGCTTACTTTCCATGATACTCTTCTGCAATAGTACCTTAAAGTGGGAAGTTACCTCCATGTAGAATTTTCAGAGGAGCTAGCAATGCATGCAAATCTTTCATAAAGCAAGGTTTGGCTTCATGTACAGATGCCATAAAAGGTCATCTCTCCCCCATGGGATTTAAGGAACATGAAAGAGGCTCCTACTTGCTCCATCCACATACTTCTCTTAATGATGTCTGAAATTCCCCCATGAGTGATTCGGACCATCAGCTCAGAATTGTCCTAAGTGTACTCTTTAATAATGCAAACAGAAGGGGAACACATTAGGTCCCTAACACTGTAGTGCAGTGGCTCTTAACCTTTATTGTTGTAGTCACTCGTCCTTTTGTGAAAGTGAAAAAAGCTAAACTCCCTTCTCAGAAAAACATACTTAGATGAATACACAATATAATTTCCATGCAGTTTGGGGGTTCACAGTCTTCCTGAAGCTCACATCCCCTTCAGCCCAGGGTTAAGAATCCCCAGTTCAGGGGCAATGCGTTTAACAAATCACCATCACTCCCCCAGAAGGCCTCCCATGCATTTGGGGAACCCTGGATCTAAAGTTAGAAGGTAGTGCTGAAGAGAGCTCTGCCATTGCAAAGTTTGCCTAGAACTGATGCTGTCTAGAGTCCAGATTATAATTTATGATTCCTCCTTAGCAAGGAGTGTGGGTATCTCACACTGCCTGCCCCTTGGAAATAGGGTCTCCCTGGCTTCAGAGACACTGGGATATGTTGGGAGATGTCCAACTGAGATCAACTGCCAATCAGGTTCTCAAGACTGTTGCTGACTGATGACATTACCTGCGAGTTGAGTCAGGGGAAAGTTTTAACAACTTCTGAGTAAAGGGGGCTCACCTCTGAGGTTTTCGAATATCCCAGAGTCCCACTCCTTCCTTTGAATTGGCTGTGGCCAATAACCTGGGCTCCACAGGGTTGAACATGACACTGTGAAAGGCTGATGGGTAGTTGGCCAGGCAGAAGGGCTCTGTGAAGAGAGAAATTCTGATCAGTCCACTTCAGGCACTCCTGGGCCTGTGGCAGGCAGACAAGCAGGAATGTGAAAGCAAGAGGAGCACAGTCATTAACAATCACCCCAGTGGGCTGGAAGCCAGTGTAGTACATCATTCCAGTAGCCACGCTTATTCACAAGGTCCCCACAAGTCCTGGCACACATCTTCTGCACCAGAAAGTCTGCAAACAGCAACTTAAACACATATACACAAATTTTAAGCTATAATGCCGAGAAATAAACATAGTACCTATTCAGATCCTGTAACAAAACAGAAATGGTCACTGTAAATGGGAAGTTAAGCTGTTTTACAGTAAGTAAAACTGAATTCCTCATGAGTTAAAAAAATTCACAGTCAATTACTGGTAGGATTATTATACCTGAATCCAAATTTACTAGCTTTAGAAGTTGAAAGTTTTAAAACTACACAAAGATTTAATGAAGACAAAATAAAACAATAGTGCAGTTTTTCCTTCTGGTAATATTGCTCCCTAAATTGAAAAGAAAATAGCCTCAGTCTAGAATTTTAAGATTTCATTTCCAATGTTGGAATACTTAAAAAAAAAAATAAAGGCATCTAGTACTTGAACTTCTCTTGCATCCAGCCAGTTTCTAATCAACTTCACCTAGAAACCCTGCAGCCTCTTGCATATACTAGCTGGCTCCAGGTGAGGAAGGAATCACTTTGCTGCCTGTGGGGGACATACTCCTATGGAAGTTGTTTAGAAGCAATAGACAGAAAGCACTCCTCAGTCTATGATTTCCATATGTGATACTTCACAGGCCTCTGGGCACAGGGAGTGCTCAATAATCTCAGCCACGAGGCAGTTCAGACAAAGGAGAAGTCCACGTACCAAGCAAACCATTTCACTCAACCATAGCTGCTGCTTTTGGCTGCCATGCCTGCCTGACTCTGAGAACAAACTTCTCTTATAGCCTGAACCTCAATAATGAGCACAGACCAGCATATTAAATGCTCAGAATATAGAAGAATAAAAAGACTCAGAGTCTGCCAGACAAGGTAGGCAAGATAGTAACTCTATGTACATAGGTATGGTCATGACAAAGCTGCACCAAGAGTGGGGCTGGGGGTGGCACTGAGGGTATGCTGGAGGAAAGAGCCTTTGAAGGTAGAGTGACAGAAGTCTCTCTGCAGGAAATGAGCTGAAAAGATGCATTTCCTGAAGAACTTCAGAGAAATTCAACAAGACAAATTCTTAATTTTACATTTCAGAGACCCAAAGAACACATTTGGAAGAGGAACTCACCCAGACAATCCCCCTTAAACAGAGGGTATCTGCTATCATTTTAAGTTCCTACGCACAGTGAAGGTGAGGTTCTGTGGTTCTTTCAGCAAAATAACAACCCTGGATCTAGGATGTAACGAAGTGCACAACACCCCCATTCTCTGTAAATAACCAAGAATATGTGCATGTCAGCACCATGCACAAAGCTGGCGCTTGGTGGCTACTCTCCACAAATGAGGCACCACATGTTCTGTTCCTTGGGGCTACTACACAGCAAGATACTGTGGTGTTTACTCCAAGTGCAAAGGTCTGTGGAGATTCACAAGTGATTGGAGGAGGATTGGCAAAGGTGCCTCACTTCTGACTACTCAGGGGTAAGGTGGGACCTCCAGAGATACATTTATGTCCCTATGTGAGTTTCCTCTCCCTTTATAGCACTTCTACCCAGGCTACTCAAGTCATAGACTGGATCTGCTATGAACTTGACATCAAACTCTTCAACACAGTCCAACCACCTTTTGCACAGTGACCCTACCTCCATGGGGAGATTCCCGGATGTCCCAGATGAGAACCCGGCCATCATCTGAGGAGCTGGCAAAAATGTTGTCATTCACTGGGCTCACTGACAAGCCATACACCGCATCTTCATGAGCAAACACATCTAAGGTCTCACTGCTGAGAGACAGAGAGCAGAGAGAGGCACACAGGCACACACATACACACAAAAGTAGTGCAGAGTTAAAGCCCTCTAGTTCCTAGAATGGAGTTCTCTTTCATTTCCAGGAGAAAGTCAACCTAGCTAAACCCAAAGGATATTACATTTACTAAAAAGTAGGTATTCAACTTCCAGGCTAAAAAAAAAAGTATTACTAAAGAGATAAGACTTCATGACAAGTTTGTTTTTTGCACTAAATAAGCATATTTAAAAGTGACTCAAGGCAATTCCCTGGAGGTCCAGTGGTTAGGACTCAGCGCTTTTCACTGCTGGAGCCCGGGTTCAATCCCTGTTCGGGGAACTAACATCCCCACCCCCAAAAAAGTGACTCAACTGATGAGTTTCATGTTTTCACTTACTACAGAATGCATCTGCTTGTGTACAGTCTTGGGGGTGGTGCTGGATTTCCAAAAAGTGAGGGAAAGCTTTAAAGCAGCCCTGATGCCAGCAGGGGTAGAAGAGGGATCCCTGGCAGTCTGGCATGGTGAGTAAAAGCATGGCTCCAAAGCCAGGCTGCCTACGTTCAGATCCTAACATCACTTGACCTTAAGTTACCTAATATCTCTATGCCTCAGTTTCCTAATTGAGATCATAATAGTATTGCCTCATAAAATTATTGTGAGGGTTAAATATTATGTTTCCTTCCCTTCCAACCTCTCCCTTTAAATTTTTACCTGAAAACTATAATTTTATATCAACTTTGTAAATCTTTTTTAAATCAAAATTTTATTTCAAAACTATTACAGAAATCTTTTTCAGCAAAGGACAGTTGATTTCATGTTATTTTCTTCAAAAAACAAGAACTATTTCGGTCTAAAGACATACCTGCCTTTCTTCATACGAAAGATGGAGTTAATTACCTTCATAAACCAACAATCTATTTACCTTTCAACATCATGGAGGATAACCTGCTCATCATTTCCTGCAAGGGAAAAAGCAGACATTTGGTAATTCCTGCAAAGTGATCCTGTTCATATTACAATTCAGTATTTTAAAGATTTCAGGGAAAACAAATGAACAAAGTCAATGTTAATATTTACAAATTAGGAGGGTTAATTAGAAAAAGGTTTATAAAAATAATGAAGAAGGATAGGATATTCTTATAGAGAATTTGAAAAAGCATAATAGCATGTAGATATAACATAATAACAGTTTCCAAAATGCATTATCCAGTGGATGATTAAAAAAACAAAAAACTGTAGCTATTCAGGAAAAGAATAAATGATCATGGGCAAATCAATCCATTCATCCAAGCTAGCTTTTTTTTTTTTTTTTTTAAAACAAAACATTCATTAACTGTGAGACCTGGAAAAATATCTGTAACTTTTTTATGTCTCAGTAAAATAGGAATAACAATTGTATCTACTTCATAGAGTTATCGTGAAGACAAGAATATAAAAGCATTTGGAGTAGGACTAAGCCCCCAACAAACGTTTGCTACTATTCATACCCTGATCATCTTTTATAGCATTAAAATCTAATGATAGTGTGATCCTAAATAATGGGAAAGTTTTTATCCACAATTTTTTTCTCTTGCATTTCTCAAGGAATCTAAAAATACTGCATCCATGATATGTGTAGTCCTGCCTTCAAATGGTTTATATAGCCAAAAAATAAAAATCCCAAAATGAAGACAGTAAAAAAATTTCCCACTCTATGCTAAAAGCATAAGCAGTAGAGATGTGGCCAGGTCATCTTAAAGTCCTCACTGTAACTCTATTGTGGGTTCATACCAAGTAAATCAAACCCATACTAATGCCTTTTAGGTAACAGGCACAGTGTGAGGTGCTGAGGATACGAGAGGAATGAATAAGATTGAGGAATTCACAGTCCACCTGCACAAACAACTAATAGTTGACAAGATGGGTTACCTTATTGTAGCGATATGCTCTACAATGGAGACACAAATAAAGGAGCAATTGTGTCCTTTATGAGCAGGGTGAAAGTACATGGCACAAAGTGGGAATATTTTTATGGGGAAGGAGACACTTGAATAGAAACTCAAATAACTCAAAACTCTTACTGATGGAAGACTTATGGGAATTGGTGGGGTCTGGACAATTAATCATGGCCTATGGAGGAACAGTATGGGCAAAAGGCACAGGGCACTTAAGATGACAAGTGATTTAGTGAACTAGAGCACAAGATGCAGGGGAGGAAGATGAGGCCCGATAGGTAGACTGGATTTAGGCTTTATCCTGTGGATGGACATGTAGGGTCAAAGGTTCACATGGTTGAAGAAAACTCGTATAAGCAATGAATAAGGAGAGTTAGATACCGGTAGTAGAAATCACAGCAGGACACTGCAGTAGTCCAGGCCAAAGATGAGGACCTGAATCAGAGCAGTGGGTATAGCAAGAGAGCAGAAACTAAAGGATGGATATGAGGCTTTCAAAATAGATCTGACAGTGTAGTTGGTGACTTACAAGATGTGAAAATCAAAGAAAGGCAGGTCTGAGGCTGACTTTGAGATTTCTATTAGACTGAACCACATGAAATTGTCATTTTTGTAAGCTGAAAATGCTCCAATGTCAGCAGTTTCTTAAAAGTTAAACCTAACAACTTACATAATTAGTTGAATGGTGATAATAACCGAGAAAGGGAAACCAGGAAACAAGAGGAAATATTTGTGCAGGGGAGAAGGACTAATAATCTTAGTTTTAGATCTGCTGGATTTAAATTACTTTTGGAAAACAAAGGTAAATATTTGGTGGGGAAATCTGCAGTGCATAAGAGAGGTCAGGGCTAGAAACGTAGTGGTCAGAAAGGAGTGTGATTGATGGACGCCATCATCAAGAGGCTGGCTTGAGCAAAAGCCATTCCAATTATACCCCAACACAACGTTTTTTCAAACAGGAGCCACCCATGGGTCATACACCAATTTGAGTCACAACCTTTAAAATCTTTAAAAACAAAACAGAATAGAATAGAAAAAAAAAAAATCAGAGTGTACCACACATACTAAGGTTAAGTACTCTTTCTAACATGTTTCTGTGTACCAGACTGCAATGTGAAAAGTTTTCTACCAAAAAAGAAAGAGAGAAAGAACAAGAGCAAAGGAGAGAAAGAACAGACAGACATTAGTCTAATACATGTGTCTAAACTGCTGTAATGCAGAGAAGACAAGCTATGGGAAACCAGTAATTCCACAACTCAGTGAGATAAAGGAAGGAAAATTAAGGAATAATTTTAGCACTCCTTTATCTGAAATCCCAGCCACAGTTTCCCAAGGGGAAATCTCCTTCTTCTCACCTCCAGAGAATACTTTGGTGTTCCCACTGTTGAAAGCCAGGCAAAAAATGTTGGAATGATGCTCTCCTTTCAGCTGTATGGGCTTAACTCTGGAGTGGATAGCTTGTTCCATGTGCCATAGTAGAACCCGGCGATCATCTCCTCCTTGAGAGGCAAGTAAGAATCTAGAGTTAAAAGAGCTGACATTTCAAGGCTGACATTTGGTTTTGCCAGCCTGAATCCCATACTTTCCAAAACTGCATCTCCTCAACTCTGTGAGATTCTGATGGGACACATAAACCCAGAACTCTACCCCCTTAACCGTCAGTAGACACATGGCCTCTAAGCCACTCACTTTTCCCCAGAAATTACATCTTGAACAGATACAGAGAAATTTCTGAATTTCCAGAGACCCAGTTGTTTAAATATTTCTTCATTTGCTACCTAAAATCCTTCCACTAATGTCCCCCCACCTTTTTTTTGTCTAACAGAACCTCAGTTGGTTTCTACTGCTTGCAATCAAAGAACTCTAAATATGCTAGTATTTATAGCATAAAAGTTTCCAAAGCACTCTCCTTGATGTGATCTCGCTGACTATGGGACACCAGACAAATGACAACTGAGGAGGAATTGCCTGTCACAGTAGCAGGATCAAGACAGAACTTGGCTCTCATGAAGCTCAGTCCAGCTCTTTCCTCTGCATAATTCTCAATAGTCTGAGTTGAATGAGCAATATTATACTGCATGAGCCAGGTCCTGGAGAATGAGAAGATACATGTTCTACATATTCTTTACATTTGCAAATGCATTATACACATCTGGAAGGATGAACAATGGACTGTAAACAGTGGTTACTACTTCCAGGGAACAGGATTAAAAGAGAGGTAGAGGACAGATTAAGAGGGTTTTTACTTTTACTTTATAGATTTGGCACTGCTTGACTCTTTACAACAAACCTATATTATATTCCGAATAAAAATTTAACTTACAACAGGAGCAAACATGGGCAGCAAGCCATCGTAAGCTCTATACCTCTGCCTCCCCTCCTCCATTCAATATAATAGCCACAAATTATATCACATCCATAACAAGGGCACGCCATGCAACCACTCAATCAGTAGATCTGTAAGAACTAACTCAGAAAGATGACCAAAGGTCTTTATTAGGGAAAAAAACGAGGTGTAAAACAGTATGCATACCAACATCCATTTGTGTAAAACAAATTTTTAAAAAGCTCCAATACAGCAGGAACCTTGTCAGTTTTGTTCACTGCAGAATTCCCAGCACCTAAATGAATGCCCCAAAGAGTAGACATTGAATGAATATGCTTATGCTTGCATATCTATGCTTGTACTTGCATATCTAGATGGCTACAAAAGAAGTTTTTAGTGGACACCACCTCTAGGCTAGAATTGTTTGGAGACTTTACATTGTAGTAAAACATATATAGCAGAAAATGCACCATTTTAACCATTTATAAGCATACAATTCAGTGGCGTTAAGTATATTTGCAGTGTTGTACAACCATCACCATTATCCATCTCCAGAACTTTTACATCATCCCAAACTGAAACTCTGTACCCAATAAAAAATAACTCTCCCCAGCGCTCAGTAACCACCATTCTACTTTCTGCCTCTATGAATTTGATTACTCTAGGTACTCCCATATAAGTGGCATCATACATTTGTCCTTTTGTGTCTGCTTATTTACTTAGCGTAATGTCTTCAAGGTTCATCCATATTGTAGCACGTATCAGAATTTCATTCTTTGTAAGGCTGAGTAATATTTCATTACATACATACTGTTATTTTTTTGAGTCCATTCATCCATCTATGGACATTTAGGTTGTTTCCATCTTTTGGCTATTGTGAATAACGTTGCTAAGAGCATATGGATGTACAAATATCTGTTCAAGTCCCTACTTTCAGTTCCTTTGGGTATACACCATTGGAAAATTTTATGTTTTAATTTTTACTTTATACCTTCCTTTACTACTTGACATTTTGCCATAAACATATTTCCTCTTTTAGTAGAAAAAAAAAATCAGTAGAAAACATAGTAGCCAAATCATACTTATTCTCCCTCTCCTAGAAAGAAGTTGCCTTCATTCCTTGAGTTCCTTTGTTTCTTGAGATCCTTCTTCCTTCCATTGTCCATCAAAATCAAGTTCTGTGTCCTCCTCCAAAGTATTTCACTGTCTACCCTTAAGGGAATGATCCCTTAAGTATGGCCCACAATGTTCTGTGTTTATGATTTGCCTAATTCAACTATGAGTTCTCTGGCCTGGGATGGTTATTTAAATTCTATGTCTCTTATAAGTTAAGGTCATGAAAATAAGCTTTGGGTTTTTGTTGTTTTATTTTAATGAAAAATGGCATAAAGGGGTTTTCCTCCCTATTAATAGATTTAGACAGGTCACGGGCACTTTAGTTCTACATAGTCTCTACTCTTACTGTTTTTTCCCCAACACTTGAGACCACAGGTCAGGGACTTGGCACTGTTTTTGCTACTTTGTATCTTATATTTAGAGAAATATTTCTCTGTGCCCATGTCTCTATCAAAAGTGAAAAATTAAAAGATAAAGAGGCCCACATGTTTCTTCAACTTACTCATGTTTCTAATCTAATCTCCCTGAGCCTGAGTTTCATCAAATACAAAACTGGGATCATAACAGCTCTACTCTCATGGGTTTTATAGATTATAAAGTCAAGTACAAGAGAGTTAAGTAATCTGCCAAGGTCACAACAGTAAGTAAAGTGGTTGAGCCAAGATTCAAAAGCAAGCAGTTAAGACTCCCCACTCTCTTAACCACTACTCTGGATTGCTTGCCTTATAGAATGAAAAATAAACCATAACAGACAAAGCAAATTCACCTGATGGACAACTGAAGGGATTCTCTGCCTTGGTAGCACAACTCAAAAATGAGTAGGTAAGAATAAAACAAAGGACCACAGGACTAAAAACAGAAACCAACTTAACTGGAGTAAACGGAGGGAGCAGGGACAGGGACCAGGAAAGGCTTGCCTGAAATTATAAAGATTCTAGCAATGCACAAAACCGATAACGGCTTATTATAAAGAACATACAAAGAATTCCTACAAATCAACTTTGAAAACAACTAGGAAAAGAGGCAAATATGACAACTCACAGAAGAGGAAAACCAAATGGCCAACAGAGATTATAGAGGATCTCAACTTCTGTAGTAATCAGGGAAATGTAAATTATAATTTAGATACCTTCTTACAAAATGGCACAAAGAAATGTACAAAAGAATGTTCACTGCCTCATTGTTCATAATAGCAAAAAAAAAGGTAGATAACATAAATATCCATCAATATATAAACTGATAAAACCGATTGGAATACAAACACGAATGAAATCTAAGCACAATGGAACACTATACAGCATTTAAAATGAGCTACAGATACGTGTACTGAAATGAATACATCTTGAAAACCTAGTATTAAGTAATAAAAACAAGTTTCAGAAGGATATGTAAAGGAAAACATTAAGTATATAGTTTTAAATATGCAAAACAATACCATGTTATTTATGAATAAACACACAAATAACAAAAGGGGATTACAAATGTACCTGTAAAGTTTTATTTCTTTTTAAAAAAACAACAGATTGGAAGAAAATTTAACAAACTGTCAACACTTTGTCAAATCTGATTGATACTTCTCTTCTTTATGTTTAAATATTTCATGACATTATTACATCAATGAGATATAGTACAGTATTGTGGTCATGTTAAAAAAGAAAAAAGTTCTTATCAGTTAGGGATGCATTCTGAAGTGGGTGAAATGGCGAACATCTGTAATTTCCTTTAAAATATTCCAAAAAAAAAATGTAGGGGGATAGGTGATTAATAAAATGTTGATAATTGTTGTAGATGGGTACACTACATTTTTGTATATGCTTGCACATTTCCATAAAATAAAAAAATATATATATTTTTAATGTTCATGATAGAAAAAGAAAATAAGACTCTCCAGGATGTGCTGGGATACCCATAGCAAAGAAATATAACTGAGGGCACCTCTGTGTTTGTTCATTAAGACCTATGCAGGCAGTACAACCTCTCTTGAACTGCAGCAGCTTAAAAAAAAAAAAAAATTCAATAAAAAAGAAAACAGAATATCTATACCTATGCACTTAAAGTCATAACCATTCTCAGCCAAAGGATCTTCCCCTATCACCCAGACAGCATTATCTTTAATACTCACTCTAGATTTAATTTTGCCAAATAAATTCTTTATGATTTTAAATGAATGGTTATTTGTAGAGTGCCTTGGGATCATTTAAAATGTGTCCTGGGGCTTCCCTGGTGGCGCAATGGTTAAGAATCCACCTGCTAATGCAGGGGACACAGGTTCGAGCCCTGCTCCGGGAAGATCCCACATGCCCCGGAGAAACTAAGCCCGTGCGCCACAACTACTGAAGCCTGTGTGCCACAACTACTGAAGCCCGCGCACCTGGAGCCCGTGCTCCGCAACAAGAGAAGCCACCACAATGTGAAGCCCGCGCACCACAACAAAGAGTAGCCCCTGCTCTCAGCAGCTAGAGAAAGCCCGTGTGCAGCAGCAAAGACCCAATGCAGCCAAAAATTAAATAAATGAATAAATTAATTAATTTAAAAAAATAAAATAAAATGATGTGTCCTTAGTACCTAAAATGATGATGACAGCCCAAGTCCACAGAAGATTGGAATCACTGAGGCAGAAACTATAGTTATGGCAGGGCCTGCTTCCTCTGCTTTGCCCTCAAGGTCAGTGTCAGAAGATGTAAGGTGCACATGCTCCTCCCACCCCTATTTCCTTAGGCAAGGTATTAAGAGCCCTGTGTAAAGATGACACTTTTCAACCATGTGTTGTCAAAAAACACAAACGGTGGAAACTGAGGCATAATCTGAAATTGCTGGGCTGCTTTTAAGCCAGTAGAGAGAGCAGAACAGCTGTGCCCAAAACTCTGACCCCACAAAGCAAAGGAGGGCTGGTGAAGCAAGGATAAATCAGTTTAGAACATGAAAAAAGCTCTACAGTTCTGTCTCTGTGAGTCACGTGGTCAGTTCAAAAAACCAAAGATGTATTGTAGAGTCCCACAGAGAGAGACTGTCTGACCTGCAAACAATCCAAGTGAAGAGTATGATCCTTTAAGCCAGCTCCGTGAGTCTGGCAGCAGTTGGGTGCTTGTGGGGTTGGCCCCAGCCTCTCAGACACTTCAGGGGGAGCACCAGGACCTCTTAGGAAGGCAAGGCCTTTCTGCTTCGTGCCAGTGCCAGGCAAGGGACAAGGAGAGGCCACGCCTTCTAAGCCTGGTTTCCTCACAAACCACTGCTTAGCTTCAACCCAGTTGAGAATCCCAAGAGAATACAACTACTTATGCTGGTCATCTTGGGTTGATTTAATTCTGTATCAAACTCACCAATTCATCCTAAAATGTACTATAATCACATTGTGGCAGCAGCTCTGTAGTTACAGAAAGACTTTATATTTAAATATTTCTCTTTTCCAGTGGGTTGTGAGCTATAAGCAGAAAGTCTGCAAGCTCTCACACCGCGCTGTTAACAAAAGAAATTATTTGGGCTTCCCTGGTGGCACAGTGGTTGGGAATCCGCCTGCCAATGCAGGGGACACGGGTTTGAGCCCTGGTCTGGGAGGATCCCACATGCCTCGGAGCGGCTGGGCCCGTGAGCCACAACTGCTGAGCCTGCACTCTGGAGTCCATGAGCCACAACTGCTGAGCCCACGTGTCACAACTACTGAAGTCCGCGCGCAGCAGCGCAGACCCAACACAGCCAAAAATAAATAAATTAATTAATTAAAAAAAAAAAAAAAAAGAAATTATTTAACATTCTTGTTAAAATAAGAGAAGTCCAGAAAAGCTGAGGCACAGAAGGAAAGAATTTGCTTTGGGTTTCCTCAAAGTCAGCCAAGCACAGGACAGATCTGAGAGAGCACTCTGAAACTCGGGATCAAATGCTCCTGCAGCACAACACTGTTTGCAGAGCAAAAGACGTTTACATGTCCATCAAACTAAGTCTCATTAAATAGTGTTCAGTGAAATAAGCCAAACACAAAAGGACAAAAACTGTATGATTCCACTTATATGAAGCACCTAGAGTAGTCAAATTCATAGAGACATAAAGTAGAAATGGTGGTGGCCAGGGGCTGGCGGAGGAACAATGGAGAACTGTTGTTTAATGGGTACAGAGTTTCAGTTCTGCAAAATGAAAAAGTTCTGGAGATGGATGGTGGTGATGGTTGTACAACAATGTCAATGTACTTAATGCTACTGAACAGTACACTTAAAAATGGCTAAAATGGTAAATTTAAAAAAAAAAAAAAAAAAAAAAAAGGAGTTCCGTGGTGGCCTAGTGGTGAGGATTCAGGGTGGCCCGGGTTCAACCCCTGGTTGGGGAACTGAGATCACACAAGCTGCGTGGCAGGGCCAAAAAATAAAAAATAAAATAAAATGGTAAATTTTGTATTATATATATTTTACCACAATTTTAAAAATGCAAAAAGTTTACTGTTCATATATATACTATGTATTAGGCAGGCAAAAAAAAGCATGAGGAGCTCTGTCTCTTCTGATATGGCATAATCACTAAGACGCAGTGTTAGTGACTGTGTTAACTATTCAAAACATTTTCTTTTAAAAAATGACACAGTGGGATTACATTCAGGGTTTAGGGTTCCATCTTTGTAGGCAGCAAAGGTGGTACAGGAAGTGCAAGCTTTCGAATGAAAGTGTCTGGATTCAAATCCTGGTTTCACCACCCATGTGTCCTGGGTGAGTTATTCTACTACTCTAGCTTCAACTTTATGACTGTAAAATGAAGAAAATGCCAACTATCTCCCAGGGTTGTTATGTTTGGGTGAGATAATAAATATAAAAGCACTTAGCCCAGTGTGTCATTTATTAGGTATATACACTCCTTAAAACATCCTACTTTCTCTTAAGTATCATCCATGAATTTGTCCCAATCTTCCAAACTCTTGTTTTAGGTGGCATAAGAGTATGAACAGCATGATGTATTTTAATAAAACAAAAGAATACACAAATTTGTACATGGAAGGGCAAATGTAAAATGGTTAACAGAAGTTACTCTTGGGGATAGCAATTTTACTTAATGCCCTTTTATACTGCTGCAGTTTTGTTTATTTTTTTAACCTGCAAAGATTTAAAGGAAATCACGCAGCCTGGTTTTCTTCTCAGCCTATTTATTCCTTCTTCTCCATGTGTGTAATCGCCACTCTGCGGAGCCAAACCTCTTTTTGTGACAACCATACCTCTCCTTGAGCTCTAAGAGGAAGCATGGAGATATAGAGGTGCAGCCTATGTGCCATACAGCCCAGCTACATCAGTGTATGAGAAATAAGTCTTTTGTTATTTCCCCAAAGTTGAAAATAATTAACTTTTGTATAAAAGTTTATTCACATATATCTTCACTTGCGAGGTAAGGATTATATAACCCTTTTTCCAGATGAGGATCAGAGAGACAAAATGACTTGCTAACAATCTAAGAAGCTAGGCCTTGAGCCTAAAACCAAGGTGTATCCTTTCTACCAAAGTGCAAGAGGCCAGGACACTACTTACAATTCCAAGTGAGGATGTTTCACAGCTTTACGCAGGGAAGAAAAGCACCATCCATCCAGAACTTTTCATCTTCCCAAACTGAAATTCCATATCCATTAAATATCAGCTGTTCATTCCTGCCTCCCCACTCCCCTGGCAACCACCATTCAACCTCTAGAGACACCATTTCTGTCTCTATGAATTTGACTACTCTAGGTACCTCATATGAATGGACTCATACACTATTTGTTCTTTTATGACTGGCTTATTTCATTTAGCATAATGTCTTCAAGGTTTATCCATGTTGTTGCATGTACCAGAATTTCATTCCTTTTTTTTTTTTAAAAAGACTGGATTTTGGGCTTCCCTGGTGGCGCAGTGGTTGAGAGTCTGCCCGCCGGTGCAGGGGACATGGGTTCGAGCCCTGGTCTGGGAAGATCCCACATGCCGCAGAGCAGCTGGGCCCGTGAGCCACAATTACTGAGCCTGCGCATCTGGAGGCTGTGTTCCGCAACAAGAGAGGCCGTGATAGTGAGAGGCCCGCGCACCGCGATGAGGAGTGGCCCCCGCTTGCCGCAACTAGAGAAAGCCCTCACGCAGAAACGAAGACCCAACACAGCCATAAATAAATTAAAAAAAAAAAAAAAAGACTGGATTTTTTTTTTTTAATTAATTAATTTATTTGGCTGCACAGGGTCTTAGTTGCAGCACGCGGGATCTTTGTTGTGGTGCATGGGCTTCTCTCTAGTTGTGGCGTGTGGGCTCTAGAGTGCGCTGCTTAGCTGCCCCGCGGCATGTGGGATCTTAGTTCCTTGACCAGGGATCAAACCCACGTCCCCTGCATTGGAAGGCAGATTCTTAACCATTGGACCACCAGGGAAGTCCTGAATTTCATTCCTTTTTAAGGCTGAATAATACTCTTTTGGATGTATATTCCACATTTTATCAATTAATCTGTTGACAGACATTCAGATTGCTCCCACTTTTTTGGCAATTGTGAGTAGTGCTATTATGAACATGGCTGTACAGATACCTGTTCAAGTTCCTGCTTTCAATTCTTTTGGGTATATACCCAAAAATGAAATTCCTGTATGGTAATATTCTATGTTTAATTTTCTGAGGAACTGCCATACTGTTTTCCACAGCAGCTGTATCATTTTACATTCCCACCAGCAATGCACAGGGTTCCAATTTTCCATGTCTCATCAACACTTGTTATTTTCTGTTTTTGATTTTTTGGTTTTTTGATAATAGCTATCCTAATGGATATGAAATATTTGTTGGCCATTTCTACCTTCAAGTAATAGACTAAAATGATTCTCAAGTCCTTACTGAATATCTTGGGGCACATCGTTCTACAAGTAGTCTGTTACTTTTCTTTATGTATTGTTTTATACTTACCTACCCTGAAATTCAGTTACCACTCTTCTGCTCACTCATTCCACCCAAAGAGTTGCCTGCAGTTTATTTCCATTGGTTTGGCATTCCACTACTTGAAGGAACTAATGTCATATATAAATTGGGGCTATTTATATGCATTCTCTCCTCAAATCACTTACAAAAACATTAAGAGCACTAATCTCTGTTTACCCAAGCATGCCAATTCTGCAATTAAACCTACTTTAGAGATGGATGTAGTGTGAAGCAGCACAGCATAGCATTCAAAACCACAGGCTTAGCTTTGCTCTACAGTAGAAACTAACACAACATTATAAAGCAAGTATACTCCAATAAAAATTAATTTAAAATAAGTTAATTTAAAAAAACATAGGTTCAACTGTCAGTGTTGCTACCCACTTACTAGCTATGTACCTTTAGACAGGTTACTTAACCTCTCTAAATTGTACCCTCTCATCTGCAAAACTGAAAAAATAACTCTCTATTCTATAGTGTTATGTTAGGATTAATGATAGATCTGTGTGAAGGGCTTGGCCCACTGCCTGATACACAATACAAGCTAGATAAATGTTAGCTAATTATTATGCTATTTGAACTCCAACAATAGTTAAAATTTACTCTGGGTCAGGGACTGTCCTAAGGGTTTTACATGCAGTGGCTCTTCAAATCCTCTTAACAGCCCTATGAAGCAGGTAGTGTTATCCTTATTATCCAGATGAAACTACAGAAAAACTAAATAACCTGAAGGTGCACAGCTACCAAGAATGGAAGTTGGGATCTGAATCCAGGTAATCTGTCTCCAGAGACAGTGCTCCTTACCACAATACAATCCAGCCTCTCAAGTACAACAGGGGCCAGGTAGCAAAGCAAATGAGTGAAACCTGCCAGATTAAACAGCAGACTAGAGATTACACAACCCTTTTTAAAGGAAAGCCACTACTCAGCTCCAGCCAGTTACTGCCACAGCAGAGTGCAGGCTTAAGTCAGCCAGATCTTCCAATTTTTTAAGAGAAGATAGCAACCTGATTTTTGCAGGCTGAATGCAGGCCTCAGTGCAGGCTGCAATTAGCCCATGGATAAGTTAAAATTGGATGATTTGCCCAAGGTCACAAAACTGGGGTCCAACGGTACTTTCTAAATCAGGACGAAAAAAAAAAATCAAATGGCAAGTGCAGGCAGGTATGGAGAGATAAGGAGAGGTGGTATCACACAAGTTTTGCTCTTCACTAAAGAAGTAGCCACAGGAGTGATACTTCTGCTAATACTCTGCTCTTACCTAGTACCTTTTTCCTGAAAACTGATTCTACTCATCTACCTATTATCTCATTTTTCCACATGTCCAATTAGGTAAGTAAGGCAGAAACATTATCCCCATTTTAAGGATGTGAAGAGTGAGGCACTGGTGTGCCTCAATGATGGAAGCCTTGACTCCTAGCTTGAAACACCTGACATTAAATGAGAAGCAGAAATTAAAGTAGCAGCAACACCCTAAAGAGATAGCTAGAACCCTAGGAAATAAAATAGTTTCTCTGAAATTAGATGACTAGTAGCAGTGGGGTTTAACAGAGCTAGGGTTTTTAAATCCTAAGCCAGCACACCAATCCCTAGACAATGTCTCTAATTCCTAAGCAGAAATAGAGAAAGGAATACACATCAGAATCACAGAGTAGAGTTGGAAGACACCTAACAGATCATCTTCTCCAACATCCCTTTCTGCCAATGAAGAAACTAAGGCACAAAGAGGTAAACTCGCCTATCCAAGAGCACACCATCAGTTAGAGGCAAAGTGAGATTCAAATCCAAGATGTCTGATTCCAAAGCACCTGTTCTTCCTAAAGTGTAGTAAGCAGAAACCACTGAATGATTTCAGAAAGTACAATGATTTTAACAATCATGTATTTTAATGTGTATTAGGAAAAAGAAACCTAGCACATTGAACCCATGGTTTCATAGACATTATAATAATATAAAGTTTCCTTTCAAATATTGTTTTAAAGAGTCAATTTAGAAAAAAAATGTTAAATAGCACAGATGATACCCCTTAAATGTGACAAAAGTCAAAAGGGTGGGGCTGAAACTTCTGAAATTTAGAGAATAGTTTACCAGGCACCTCTACTACCTACCTCCTTAAGAGGGGGACTCTAAACCTGAGGTTGTGATTTGATACACACTCAAACACAAACAGAGTAACCAGGGATTAATCTCTAAAGGTAATAGGAGAATGTGACCATTTTAACAAAGAAAGCTGCAATCTTATCAGTTACACTGTAATCAGCCTAAAGGAAGACTACAAAATGGCTAAAACTTAAGACAAAAATATTCAGCCTCACTAATAATCAAGTCCAGTTATATGAGAACTTCAGTAATAATAAAAATGTTTAAGTAATACCATCTTCACATATTGACTGAATTGCAAAGATTAAATGATGCCCAACAATAGCCATGATGCAGTCTAAAAATACAGTGGTACAAATAAATTAATTCAACCATCTCAGAGGACAAATATATATCAAATGTATTTTATAAATTATAAAAAAACTTTGATCCAGAATCCCATTTCTAAGATTTTATTCTCCGGCAAAAAAAAGGTTTTTGCAAAGGTTTAGTTACAAGAATTGTGATAAAAGCAAAAAAATAGAATAAGAGGAAACTGGTTAAATTCTGATGTAGGCCCTTGACAGGATACAGTGCTGCCATAATATATCATACCTTAGAACAGTTCTCAAAGTATGTTCCACGAACCCCAGGAGGCCTGCTAAGTCAAAACTACTTTCACAATAACACTAAAATGTTATTTGTCTTTTTCACTGAAGCCAAAGAGTTTGAGAATTTTTGCTTTAGAATTGTGGTTCTCAACCAGGGTGACTTTGCCCACCCCAGGGAGCATTTAGCAATTTCTGGAGACATTTTTGGTTGTCACAACTGGGGAGCTGCCACTGGCATACACATATAGTCTTAGGCCAGGGATGCTGCAAAATGTCCTACAATGCCCAGGACAGTCCCCTATAACAAAGAACTATCCGGCCCAAAATGTCAATAGTGTTGAGGTTGAGAAACTCTGCTTTTAAAAATACTCAATGACATACGAAAAAAAATGTCAATATTAAGAAAAAAACATAAAACAGCAGAGATGGCCTAATTCCAATTTTATTTTTAAAATATGTACATTTAAATACAAAAAAGTCTAAATAAAACATGTCCCAGGTGTCCAAAATGGTCATCCTGAGTAGGTGGGATACTTCTTTCTTTAAATATCTATTTTCGAAATTTCCCATAATTAATACATGACATTTTAAAAACTTATGAATAAGTGGGAAGTCTGTCTTTTAAGTGCCATATTCTGATAACTTGTATGATTCAACAGGAAATTCTCAATAGTAAAGTATGGAATTCGTGAAATACCAAAGAACAAAAGATCCTCAAATAGAGCTAGGGCTAAAAACAGATCCTCAACAACAGTAAGGATTTACAGGGAAGTTATGATAGCGGACGATGCATTTATTTTGAGGTACTCCCAGACCACAGACTGTCTTCATGTCCAGTCTCACTTCTTCTGCCATAGAGAACTAACCTGCACAATACACTCTCCTCATTAAAGCAGATGCTCTTCATTCAATCTGAGAAGTTTCTGATTTTCAAGTTTTCCTTTTTTTAAATAAGAAGATTGCCTGCATAACTTCTGCAAAATTTCTTGCATAAGCAACAGTAACAACATAATAAAGCTTTCTTTTCTCTTCTTGGGCAATTTCTAAAAATTGAACCAAAGCAGGCACCAATGCTTAGTCCTTCCAGGAAGGTACACAATAACCACCCAAGAGTAGGTATAAACAGAAAGGTCAACTCTGAGACTAAAATCAAGGGCTGCTTGA
This sequence comes from Balaenoptera borealis, assembly GCF_965194805.1. Lineage (NCBI taxonomy): Eukaryota > Metazoa > Chordata > Mammalia > Artiodactyla > Balaenopteridae > Balaenoptera > Balaenoptera borealis. Next base: position 32,550,653 of record NC_138866.1, on the reverse strand, counting down.
ACCTGGTTGCCAAACATGCCAATTTCAGTTGTTTCTTGCCAGTATGTCTAAGGCAAAACATGCTTCAGCCACCTATGGCAGCAAGCGATAAGATATCTGTACTAGGCCATCAAACATGGTTAAGACACCTATAAAGAAAGAAACAACAATCCTCAGAGACTCCAATTAGTCACTTGGCTTTAAGGAGTAACATGAAAGATACAACCGGAATTTAGATACAAGACTTGAATGGAAATTCAGAATGAGGAAAGTTGTGTAATAAGATTCTGACGGGTATCTGGATTTGCAAAAAATTCCTTCTTCTGAGTAATGTTTTTGGAAAACTTTTTAAAGTAAGGAAGTATAGGCAGGCTAAGAATTAAAACTGGAGAGTCAGCCACAGTGACAGTCTGCCTCCACCCCGGAAAATCTCTACTACTCATCTGCAAAATAATGAGGCACCACCAACTTAATCAAAACAATCATGTTCAGAGACAATAAAACTGCAGACAGAATGTACTGGTGAAGTAAGCCACTTACTTGAGTAAGTCCTTTATAAATGCAGAACCTCATAATTTTCCCTACTGAGGGACCAGGTCAGAAGACCCAGATTTTATTCTTGCTTGTACTACTTACTAGCTGTGAGCTACTGGGCTAATCACTTTACCTCTTTGCTCCTTTATGCCCTTCTATGTAAAATTAAAGGTTTCAATTAGATGATCATTAGTCCTTTCCAGCAATAAAACTGTATGATTCCACAGAGGGAGAACATCAGCAGCCTAAGATCACAAGAAGGGTGAAATCAGGACTCTAGCCCAGATCTCTTAAACTTCTTTAATGATGACATTACACAACACAAAAGATATTCTACAGCCAACTGCCCACATATCTGAAAAACTACAATCCCTGAAAACTCTTCGCAGGGCCAACCTATACACTTGAGGGGGCCAAATTTTATTCCAAATGTATATGGTGCTAGATAGATACTCCACAAAACTAAGCCTTTAGCATGGTTTTAATATTATATCACTTTGGGTTAAAAACACCTTAGGAAAAAAACTCCAACTCAGTGGAGAATCATTCGTCAAAACATCTTTCCTTAAAATCAACTCTGCAAAAAACATCAACCCACAGGAAGACTTAAAAAGAAAAAAAGAAGGAAAAAAGAATGTACAGCAAGTGAACAGTAGAACAAGAACTATAAGAGGAAGTATACAGAAAGGAAGGGGTAACTTACTAGCCTCTGGATCTAGCATTTTCTTAATGGTTTTAGCCTATTTGTTTGTTTGTTTTTCCTTCTAATAAGAGGACAAGGAGGAGACAGATGACTAACCAACCACTCTGCCTCTCAGATTCAGTTTAGTACCTTAAAAGTGGCAGTTGAAAGACCTGACGTGGGGAGAATGGGAGCTTGGAAGCTTTTCCAGCAGAGGCATTCAACAGTGAATGGGAGGAGTTAAGAGACTAGGGCTTTGGTTCTACCTGAGTGCCAGACAACTCGGATGATCATGAGCAGGTGGCTATATGACTTACAATGCAAACTAGGACCTTTTTAAGAATGAAAGAAACACTAACAATTGTACTAGGATGTTGGGACGGTCCCAAGTAAACCAGGATATATGGTCATCTTAGTTATAAAGGACCCCAGCAAAGGCAGGGGACCTAAGGAGTTACTTGATCAACCATTTAAGGTAATCTTACCTCACTTTATCAACCGCAGGAGCCCCAGCAGAGGCAAAAGGGAAGATGGAAATCAGCCTTGCTGCCAATATCATCTCTGCTACTTGGATCTATTTATTATAAGCTTGTCAGTTACCTCAGATGCCATTTTCTCATTGATTCCTACATGCCCCAGCCCTCTGGAATATAATTCCTTTAAGATTGGCCCTAACAGGAAAATAGTACTCAAAGCACATAGACCTGATCTCCATTGCATATCAACTCTGTATCCTGAGAGGTACATGATAGAATCTCGGGCATCTAACACTGCAAAGTGCAAGGAGTGAGCAAGGTGGCAAAGGAAGTGCGAACATGCAGGCATGGGAAGAGCAGACAACTAAAGCGACGAACTACTGTTGTCAATTCTTTCCCTAAATCCCTGACCTAGAAAAACTGAGGTGAAGAGCAAGTGGAATCCAAGACCAGAACCTGAAGAGTAACCCTCCTTGTTCATCCAGTCAGTGTGCAACCTTGGAAAGAAAACACCTTCTTTTTCACAGAAGCAGAGTGAAGCTGCTGGTGACAGAAGTAAACTTAACCTGCAATAACACTATGCTTCATTTTAGTGTCAAAAGTGCTTCCAAGTGTCAAAAGTGCTTCCAAATGACTTACAGTGCTCTCTGGGCAGATCGCCCCTGTTACATTGTTTAAACCTTCTTCCAAAAGGCACTTTATTCGGAAGCACATTATTTATATGTGCCCCAGGCATAGATATTTTCTCCCCAGGTATAATTATGAGGAAAGATAACTATTTCTGTTGGCTGAAATTCAGCCATACTCAAGCAGCATACTTTCAACAGAAATCAAACTCAAAACCACAGGCTTAGTAAACACATACATATTATTTGTACTTTTAGTTAGATGAATGGAGAAGAGGAACCAACTTGGTAACCAGAGTTTGTATACCCACTCTTAATTAGACTAAAGGAGGTGTGAAGTTAGTCACATCGTTGATGTAAGTAAGCGTAGAACACGCAGTGTTAAGGAAAAATGAGACTTTAGAAGACAGCCAAGATCCACCAGAGGGCAGAAAGCAGAAGCAAGAAGAACTACAATCCTGCAGCCTGTGGAACAAAAACCACATTCACAGAAAGATAGACAAGATGAAAAGGCAGAGGGCTATGTACCAGATGAAGGAACAAGATAAAACCCCAGAAAAACAACTAAATGAAGTGGAGATAGGCAACCCTCCAGAAAAAGAATTCAGAATAATGATAGTGAAGATGATCCAGGACCTCGGAAAAAGTATGGAGGCAAAGATTGAGAAGATGCAAGAAATGTTTAACAAAGACCTAGAAGAATTAAACAACAAACAAACAGAAATGAACAACACAATAACTCAAATGAAAACTACACTAGAAGGAATCAATAACAGAATAACTCAGGCAGAAGAACAGATAAGTGACCTGGAAGACAGAATGGTGGAATTCACTGCTACGGATAAGAATAAAGAAAAAAGAATGAAAAGAAATGAAGATAGCCTAAGAGACCTCTGGGACAACATTAAACGCAACAACATTCGCATTATAGGGGTCCCAGAAGGAGAAGAGAGAAAGAAACGACCCAAGAAAATATTTGAAGAGATTAGAGTAGAAAACTTCCCTAACATGGGAAAGGAAATAGCCACCCAAGTCCAGGAAGCGCAGAGAGTCCCAGGCAGGATGAACCCAAGGAGGAACACGCCGAGACACATAGTAATCAAATTGACAAAAATTAAAGAAAAAGAAAAATTATTGAAAGCAACAAGGGAAAAAAGACAAATAACATACAAGGGAACTCCCAAAAGGTTAACAGCTGATTTCTCAGCAGAAACTCTACAGGCTAGAAAGGAGTGGCATGATATATTTAAAGTGATGGAAGGGAAGAACCTACAACCAAGATTACTCTACCCCCCAAGGATCTCATTCAGATTGGACAGAGAAATCAAAAGCTTTACAGACAAGCAAAAGCTAAGAGAATTCAGCACCACCAAACCAACTCTACAACAAATGCTAAAGGAACTTCTCTAAGTGGGAAACACAGGAGAAGGAAAGGACCTAATAAACAAACCCATAACAATTAAGAAAATGGTAATAGGAACATACATATCGATAATTACCTTAAACGTGAATGGATTAAATGTTCCAACCAAAAGACACAGGCTGGCTGAATGGATACAAAAACAAGACCCATATATATGTTGTCTACAAGAGACCCACTTCAGACCCAGGGACACATACACACTGAAAGTGAGGGGATGGCAAAAGATATTCCATGCAAATGGAAATCAAAAGAAAGCTGGAGTAGCAATACTCATATCAGATAAAATCGACTTTAAAGAATGTTAAAAGAGACAAGGAAGGACACTACATAATGATCAAGGGATCAATCCAAGAATATATAACAATTATAAATCTATATGCATCCAACACAGGAGCACCTCAATACATAAGGCAACTGCTAACAGCTATAAAAAAGGAAATCGACAGTAACACAATAATAGTGGGGGACTTTAACACCTTACTTAAACCAATGGACAGATCGTGCAAACAGAAAATTAATAAGGAAACACAAGCTTTAAATGACACAATAGACCAGATAGATTTAATTGATACTTATAGCACATTCCATCCAAAAACAGATTACATTTTCTTCTCAAGTGCACATGGAACATTCTCCAGGATAGATCACATCTTGGGTCACAAATCAAGCCTCAGTAAATTTAACAAAATTGAAATCATATCAAGCATCTTTTCTGACCACAATGCTATGATATTAGAAATCAATTACAGGGAAAAATAATGTAAAAAACACAAACACATGGAGGCTAAACAATATGTTACTAAATAACCAACAGATCACTGAAGAAATCAAAGAGGAAATTAAAAAATACCTAGAGACAAATGACAATGAAAACACGACCATCCAAACCTATGGGCTGCAACAAAAGCAGTTCTAAGAAGGAAGTTTATAGCAATACAAGCCTACCTCAAGAAACAAGAAAAATCTCAAATAAACAATCTAACCTTACACCTAAAGGAACTAGAGAAAGAAGAACAAACAAAACCCAAAGTTAGAAGGAAAGAAATCATAAAGATCAGAGCAGAAATAAATGAAACAGAAACAAAGAAAATGGCAAAGATCAATAAAACTGTAAGCTGGTTCTCTGAGAAGATAAACAAAATTGATAAACCAGTAGCCAGACTCATCAAGGAAAACAGGGAGAGGACTCAAATCAATAAAATTAGAAATGAAAAAGTAGAAGTTACGACACCACAGAAATACAAAGCATCCTAAGAGACTACTACAAGCAACTCGATGCCAATAAAATGGACAACCTGGAAGAAATGGACAAATTCTTAGAAAGGTATAACCTTCCAAGACTGAACCAGGAAGGAATACAAAATATGAACAGACCAATCACAAGTAATGAAACTGAAACTGTGATTAAAAATCTTCCAACAAACAAAAGTCCAGGACCAGATGGCTTCATAGGTGAATTCTATCAAACATTTAGAGATCAGCTAACACCCATCCTTCTCAAACTCTTCCAAAAAATTGTAGAGGAAGGAACACTCCCAAACTCATTCTATGAGGCCACCATCACCCTGATACCAAAACCAGACAAAGATACTACAGAAAAAGATAATTACAGACCAACATCACTCATGAATATAGATGCAAAAATCCTCAGCAAACAGAATCCAACAACACATTAAAAGGATCATACACCATGATCAAGTGGGATTTATTTATCCCAGGGATGCAAGGATTCTTCAACATATGCAAATCAACCAAAGTGATACACCATATTAACAAATTGAAGAAGAAAAACCATATGATCATCTCAATAGATGCAGAAAAAGCTTCTGACAAAATTCAACACCCAGTTATGACAAAAACTCTCCAGAAAGTGGGCATAGAGGGAACCTACCTCAACATAATAAAGGCCATATATGACAAACCTACAGCAAACATCATTCTCAATGGTGAAAAACTGAAAGCAATTCCTCTAAGATCAGGAACAAGACAAGGATGTCCACTCTCGCCACTATTATTCAGCATAGTTTTGGAAGTCCTAGCCACGGCAATCAGAGAAGAAAAAGAAATACAAAGAATACAAATTGGAAAGGAAGAAGTAAAACTGTCACTGTTTGCAGATGACATGATACTATACATAGAGAATCCTAAAGATGCCACCAGAAAATTACTAGAGCTAATCAATGAATCTGGTAAAGTTGCAGGATACAAAATTAATGCACAGAAATCTCTTGCATTCCTATACACTAACAACGAAAAATCAGAAAGAGAAATTAAGGAAAACAATCCCATTCACCATTGCAACAAAAAGAATAAAATACCTAGGAATAAACCTACATAAGGAGGTAAAAGACCTGTACTCAGAAAACTATAAGACACTGATGAAAGAAATTAAAGATGATACAGACAGATGGAGAGATATACCATGTTCTTGGACTGGAAGAATCAATATTGTGAAAATGACTATACTACCCAAAGCAATCTACAGATTCAATGCAATCCTTATCAAATTACCACTGGCATTTTTTACAGAACTAGAACAAAAAAAGCTTAAAATTTGTATGGAGACACAAAAGACCCCGAATAGCCAAAGCAGTCTTGAGGGAAAAAAAACAGAGCTGGAGGAATCAGACTCCCTGACTTCAGACTATACTATAAAGCTACTGTAATCAAGACAGTATGGTACTTGCACAAAAACAGAAATATAGGTCAATGGAACAGGATAGAAAGCCCAGAGATAAACCTACGCATCTATGGTCAACTAATCTATGACAAAGGAGGCAAGGATATACACTGGAGAAAAGACAGTCTCTTCAATAAGTAGTGCTGGGAAAAGTGGGCAGCTACATGTAAAAGAATGAAATTAGAACATTCCATAACACCATACACAAAAATAAAGTCAAAATGGATTAGAGACCTAAATGTAAGACTGGACACTATAAAACTCTTAGAGGAAAACATAGGAAGAACACTCTTTGACATAAATCCCAGCAAGATCTTTTTTGATCCACCTCCTAGAGTAATGGAAATAAAAACAAAAATAAACAAATGGGACCTAATGAAACTTAAAAGCTTTTGCAAAGCAAAGGAAACTACAAACAAGACAAAAAGACAACCCTCAGAATGGGAGAAAATATTTGCAAACGAATCAACAGACAACGGATTAATCTCCAAAATATATAAACAGCTCATGCAGCTCAATATTAAAAAAACAAACAACCCAATCCAAAAATGGGCAGAAGACCTAAATAGACATTTCTCCAAAGAAGACATGGATGGCCAAGAAGCACATGAGAAGCTGCTCAACAAAAAAAAAAAAAAAAAAAAAAAGCTGCTCAACATCACTGATTATTAGAGAAATGCAAATCAAAACTACAATGAGGTATCACCTCACACCAGTTAGAAGGGGCATCATCAGAAAATCTACAAACAACAAATGCTGTAGAGGGTTTGGAGAAAGGGAACCCTCTTGCACTGTTGGTGGGAATGTAAACTGATACAGCCACTATGGAGAACAGTATGGAGGGTCCTTAAAAAAACTAAAAGGAGAACTACCATACGACCCAGCAATCTCATTACTGGGCATATACCCAGAGAAAACCATAATTCAAAAAGACACATGCACCCCCAATGTTCATTGCAGCACTATTTACAATAGCCAGGTCATGGAAGCAACCTAAATGCCCATCGACAGATGAATGGATAAAGAAGATGTGGTACATATATACAATGGAATATTACTCAGCCATAAAAAGGAACGAAATTGGGTCATTTGTTGAGACGTGGGTGGATCTAGAGACTGTCATGCAGAGTGAAGTAAGTCAGAAAGAGAAAAACAAATATCGTATATTAACTCATATATGTGGAACCTAGAAAAATGGTACAGATGAACCGGTTTGCAGGGCAGAAATAGAGTCACAGATGTACAGAACAAACGTATGGACACCAAGGGGGGAAAGTGGCAGGGGTGGGGGTTGGTGGTGTGATGAATTGGGAGATTGGGATTGACATATATACGCTAATATGTATAAAATGGATAACATAAGAACCTGCTGTATAAAAAAATAAATAAAATAAAATTCAAAAATTAAAAAAAAAAAGAAGACAGCCAAGACCAAAATCCAGGTGAAGTGAGTTTTAGTCCTGAGCGAGACCTGCTTGAGAGGTGAGTACTGCAGCTGTGACCAGAACTGTGCTTACTGGCTCCAAGCCCATGATCCATCTCCCTCAACCGCACCCCTTCCTCTGTTTCCACATAACGGGGGAAAAAAACAATTAGCAAATCAGAGTGATAACACAGGGAGATGAGAATATAAGGAAAAGGTCATATCCTTTTAAAATGTATGTAACATTCTAAAAATTTCAGAGCAGTTAGCAGCATGTCTCAGAGCTCATGCAGACCCAGGCTGGAAATGCAGCTCCACCACAAACTACAGGTTTCACAAATTAACTTCTCTAAGCCTCAGTTTCCTCATATGTCCAATAAGGATAACAGTACTCTCTGTACCTTAGGAAAGATTCTTTTATAAGTATTAGATGTGATCATGTATGTAAATGTGCCTGACACATATTAAACACCCCCCAAATAATATTTGATATATGAATGACATGCTCAAATATTAGCTATTTTTATTGTTAAACATTTATTTTTATAAACAGTAATGTCTCGAACATCAGGAGGGCCATTCCTAGTTAATTTGGTAGGCACTGGGGAGCACTGTAGATTTTTGAGGGATCAGCAGGGGATATGAGATAATGAGTTAAGCTTTAGGGAGCTTATATTATGTTGGCAGTGGTGACTAATAAGCATTAAAGCTGAAAAGAACAAAAACTTGGGAAGCAGCTATTGGAACCAAATTTTCTACAAAGACCAAGGTAATAGACAAGGTAATAAAAAATCTTTTTTCATTCCTAGAATTCTATTTCACTTCATTTTAACCAGAAACAATGAATTCCAATTTCTATTTTTCCACTAATGCCCTACCTTTTCTCATTACAGAATCCTCAGCAGTCATTTATCAATGCCCTTTCTTGATTCTTTAGCAGTTAATTAATGCAATTAATACAAAACCTTCAAATCCCCTTATCTTTCTAGATAATAGGTAACACTGGCTATTTTCCAAGTGGCAAATAAGACATACGAAGTGCTTAGCAGAGGGCCTGGCACACATTATCTGCTAAATAAGTGTGAAAAAAAATAACCCTTAGAGTTATTATTGAGATTAAAGAGGCAGACATAGTGTGTTCTCATTAAATATTTTTAACGAATAAACATAAGATACCTATGTAAAGCAAGTTATTCACAGCAAAACAAAGAAATACAAGTTATCATCTAAGAGGAGCAACTAGAGTTGGACATGTGCTCAGGAACTGCTAACAGTCAGTTTTCAGTTCTTCAGAAGAGCTCTAAAAAGGCTGCCTGTCCTATAAGAAAAGGGACAGAAAAACATAAAAAGGCAACCTGGAAACAGCACTTGCCTAGAAGCAATGAGCCCTACTTAACAGTCCTCACTGCCAAAGACTAACCAAGCAGCTCTGAACAAGTCACCTTTCTACTTCTCCACTCCCTTTTCCATAAAATGAAGATCTTTCCATCTCTCTGATTCCATGAGAAAGAAGAAATAAAAAAAGGTTACCTAATGTAGTATTTCCCAAGCTTCAGTTAATCGTGATCACCTTTTGATTTCTGCCATATCCACACAACACAGTCACCATTATTTTACTTTAAACTGACTTTTTAAAATTTAGCCTTGCCTTAAGCAATAAATCCATGAAAGCTATTTTATATATGCTAGTTAACTTTTCTAACATGTATAAAATAAATGTACTATTAAAATGTAAATATTCATTCAAAGATCACCTAAAATCAGCTTATGTACGCACACTTTGGCAAACAGTAACCTAATCCTTATAACTTAAAATCAAAAATTTTAGAGAAAACAGAATTAAGTAGAAAAGAAATGTAATTTCACATCGCCACAATAATCTAAGAGTTAATCCTAATAGATCAATATTCAGTTCTTAAATTATAAGAGACAATACTTTTAATATAATGTGGGGCACCAAAAACTGAAAACAAAATCAATTCCTTCTTAACCTACATAATCTTTATTTGATTTAGGATTTTGGTTCCTTTAAGGGTGTCTTTAATTCCACCCTTGAGTATTTAAATTCAGACTAAAACAATAGGAAAAGCAATTCTTTCTTGAAACCATGAAAAAGAAAAAAAAAAAAATCAAAATTAAGAACTGTTTATAAGCAATGAAAGTGCTCTTCACCTTGCTCAATGCATGAGAAAATAAATGCACACACTTCTTAACTCAGAATTCAGAAAGCAGTACCCCTTTGTCCCAAGTTTTACTGGTGAATAAAGTTTCCCTGATCTAAATGATTCCAACTGTACTTTACAACCAAATCTATCAATAATCAGTGAATGAGCACACACTTGTACCTCCCTTCAATGTGTGGCCAGGATACATAACTGAGAGCTACTGCTCTTCTTCAGAACTCTCAGTATATCATAAATGTAAGTCAAGTCAGTGATGATCCTTTGAACAACACTGAACACATAAAGACAAGTTTTTGAGGTACTTATAATGTCTAATGAGACTGGTGGTCATCAGTTAAACCTCACTAGGTATTTTTTAAAGTGGAAGTGACAAACCCAGGCATAACTCTAAATTTGCCAATTTTTGATAGATATCAATTAGTTGACTGAAGAACAAGTGGGAAAAATAATGTGTATCTGTAAATATCCATGTTACCTTATCCTTATGACATGATCTCTGTAATTTATCACAGCAATGTCCTCCAAGGCCATCTCTACAAGCGACCTTTCTTTCCCACTAAAAATCAAAGACAAGGGGACTTTTGCTATATTAAGTACTACAAACCAAACAAAAATCCAGTATCTATTAAAGTATCATAAAGCAGAAGAGAACATTTTTAAAGGATCATGCACTGTTAGAATTGAGAAGTAAATGTTCTGAAAATACAAGCTTAAGAGTATGATTTATATCTGATTCATCATCTCTGTACTTCGCATAACTCCTGTCTTATAAGCAGTATGCGCTCAAAAACTATTTGTTGAACTAATAAATAGACCAAAGAATAAAATTTAACACCTTCACAGCAATGCATTATCAGTAAACAGAAAAGCCCAGAAGAAAATCCAAGAATTGATTCCCTAATCACCATGTCAAAACGTATGTACTACAAAAGCTTTTTAAAGTCAGAAATCTACCTTGCCACTGGCCATATTTCTCCTGATAAACTAACCCCTGGACGAATAAATTCATTCTAATTAAACACGTAGAAGTTTTAATAGTCAGACTTCATTTAACTGGTTAAAGTCAAACACTTTACCTGTAGATAATACGCTTTTACATGAGTTTACTTACTAAAAACTGATTCCATAAAATGAAATATAACTAGTGATTGGGTGACAAGAAATGATCATTAATTAATGGGTTCCAATTAAGCATACAGTTATTATCATAGCTATTATTTGATGCTTAAAATTATGCTTTGATGACAGTATTAGGGTTAAGTTTATTCACAAAGCATTTCTAACAGTTCCCCTCATTGAGATCATTCTCAATTTTTCACATTGTACTGTGCCATGTGCAATGAATGTTAGATGCTCAAGTGTCAATCTCCTATAAGCGTTTTGTGAGGTTCAAGTTAAACAACAACAGTAATAACAGTTGCAGCAGCAGTAGCAACCAGAGCAACAGCATGGTCTAGGCCCTTGTGCTAAAAACTTTACAAGTGTTATTTCATTCAATCCTCACCACAACCCTGTGAGACGTATCACTGTCCTTATTATATGACTTAATCTCTCTATATAACTGTGGATACTTATATCCCATATGAATATGGGAGACCCATATGAAATAGAAATAGGACTAAATAGTGAGTCCAATTATAAATATTATGCCCAAGTAATTGAATGCCTCTCCCCATTCACAACTCCTACTTAATTAACACTTTGAAATAGTATAGTTGCTGATGCTATCTGTAAAGCTTCTGAGGGTGCTTTTTCTACATTTAGTCATAAGCATTAAAAAAAGAAATCATAATCTCTCACTGTAACTCAAAACTTCACACTATGGGCTATTAATCTGCTAGTGCTACAAGTTCCAATGCCTTAAACATCAATTCAGGGTAAATAATATTACAGCAACTCTTATCCCAAAGAGCTGAATATTTTTATTTACTGCTAAGATTCTATTTACAAAAACCATTTATAAGATATAAGAAAGCAGGGCTTCCCTGGTGGCGCAGTGGTTGAGAATCTGCCTGCTAATGCAGGGGACACGGGTTCGAGCCCTGGTCTGGGAAGATCCCACATGCCGCGGAGCAACTAGGCCCGTGAGCCACAACTACTGAGCCTGCGCGTCTGGAGCCTGTGCTCCGCAACAAGAGAGGCCGCGATGGTGAGAGGCCCGCGCACCGCGATGAAGAGTGGTCCCCACTTGCCGCAACTAGAGAAAGCCCTCGCACAGAAACGAAGACTCAACACAGTCATAAATAAATAAAAGAACGTGAATTTCTTTAAAAAAAAAAAAAAAAGATATAAGAAAGCAGAGAGTTACATATACAGAGCTACACTCTTTTTTTTTGGCTGTGCCTCGCAGCTTGTGGGATCTTAGTTCCCCAACCAGGGACTGAACCTGACCCCGGCAGTGAAAGCGCTGAGTCCTAACCACTGGACCGCCAGGGAATTCCCCCAGAGCTACATTCTGATTGGTCTAGCAGTCAGATCACAAGAAGATGTTCATCTGCTTCCCCAAGAGAAAATAAAAAGACTTTTAAGCAAACATATTTCCATTCTAGGGAAAAGGAGAAACCTAAGAGGAAGCAATGGAGGCAATTTAAAGAAAGAATCAGATGCAACCAAAGACTTAAAAGGTAAACCCAGGCTATCCCCTAAATACGTGTACTAGCATAACCTCCTTGATGGTGTTAGTATCTCTTGTAAGTAGCACTTCAACATGCAATGTTGTTCCTTCTCTCTCAAAGAACTAACACCCGTAAATATTCTAAGATAAGACTGCATCAGGCATAAGCTGTCCTTTATAGAGTAATAATGTTCACTTAAACCCATATAGTTCACAAAGTACCTTCACATATGACATTTCATTGAACAGACCTCCTTGTTAGGTAGTGAGGGCAATTTGTTAATCCCGTTTACTGATGAGGAATGAAGGAACTTGCCTAAATTCGTACAATCTGTGACTGGTAGAGCCTCCAACATATCACGTTGACGCCAAATCCCAGGCTCTTTCCCCACCATATTGTGCCTCCTCATTCCACTTCAAAAAAATCACAAAACTATCCTGTCTGCCCCATTTGCACATGTCCATTACCAGCACTGTAAGAACAAGTGTCAGCTAATAATGAAACCACAAGTTATAAGTACAAAGGGGAAAGAAAACAAACTCAGCATTTTTTCTGAGAGGCTGGGAACTCTGTTCAGTACCCAATCTAAACTTTGCCTAATGTAGCTGTCACAACAGCCCTTCAGGTGGGTGCTGGTATTCCCATTGCTTACATCAGGAAAGAGAGGCTTAGCAACTTGACTAAGGTCACACATTAAATGACACAGCAGTGATTTTAACCATGTGTATGCTATACCATACTGCCTTACATGATATCACAGTAATGCCCCTTTCAGCAATAAAGAAAAATACTTTTTAGGTTAAAATACTTTTGTATTTCAAAATGTCAAAAAAACATCCTCCCACTTGTTGCTGTCACACACTCACTTCCCAGCTGAGCACCTTTTCTCCTTCCTGGTTTTCTCTGCTTTACTTTTAATATCTGCTGGCCTCATTGTGCCCTGGAAAAGGGGCTAGCTGTTAGAACAAAAAAGTAATGATGTATCCTTAACAAACAGCATTTTATAAGGCCATAGGAATCATGCAAATATTATTTTTGGCCTAGGTCTAAGTTAATTATATCAAATAGTGTGTGTCAGGGAATTCCCTGGCGGTCCAGTGGTTAGGACTGGCACTTTCACTGCTATGGCCCCCGGTTCAATCCCTGATAGGAGAACTAAGAGCCCATAGGCCAAGCTGTGCGGCTAAATAAATAAAATTAAAAGAACAAAAAAAGACAAAACAAAAACAAAACAAACAAAAAACCCCAAATAGTGTGTCAGTTACAAGAAACATGAGCCTGCCCAAACAATTAGATAATGAAAACAGTGAGCAAACTATGGACAATCTATCATTTTAAAAAACTGTTTTTCTTCCAGTTTTGATATATAATTGACATACAGCACTGTATAAGTTTAAGGTGTACAGCGTAATGATTTGGCTTACATACATCATGAAATGATAATCACAGTAAGTTTAGTGAATTCACTCTCTCATAGATACAAAATTACAGAAATAGAAAAACAATTTTCTTGTGATGAGAACTCAAAGGATTTACTCTCTTAACTTTCATATATAACATACGGCAGTGTTAATGATATTTATCATGTTGTACATTATACATTTCATCCCTAGTACCTGTTTGTCTTATAACTGGAAGTTTGTACCTTCTGACTGCCTTCATCCAATTCCCCTGCCACCGGCCCAACCCCCCGCCCCCTCCTCTGGTAACCACAAATCTGATCTCCTTTTCTGTGGAACAAACTATCACTTCAATCACCACTTTCAAGAGCTTTAACCAATCCAGACAAGATACAAGCACTACAATAAAATGCATAAAAGTAATCTCATTACCATCCTGGAGTCTGGCCTCCCACCACATTTTTGGTGAAACATTAGGGATTGACAGCATTAGCCTCAAAATACCATGTGCTCCTCCCCTCAGGTGTTAACTGCTAAAGAAGGACAATGATAGATAAGATGTAAACACCTTAAATAGTTTTAAATTTGGGAAGATTATTGAAGAACTTCCCAGAACAAAATTTAATTAGCTTTAACAAGTAAAGGTGTATTTATGACTCCCAGAGGGGGCTTCCTTATCTGAAGCGAACAGGAGGAACTTTCTGTTGCATAAGTTGTACTCATACTAGACGGTGAATAAACTAATAAGGCTTTTAACCAAAACTCTACCGTTCAGGGAACAAGTAAGAAAAGCTAACACTAGCTGAGCTAAACTGGAGGGGCAGGTGAAAAAGCCTACTGGAAGACAAGGAACAAGGACAGGAGTAGATAAAAAGGAAACAGGAAGAACTAAGCTAGAGGAAGCGTGAGGGGAAGGAGGAGGAGTAAGGGGCAAAGAAAGTTGGAACCCAGGAAGTACTGATGGAGATGGGCAACTCAAGCCTAGGAAAGAGGAAATGAATGCCTAGAACCAGAAGGTTTACCAGAGCCTGCCTATGGAAAGGACCCTGCTCCTCTATAGACTAAAATTAAGATAAAGGAAATGAACTGGTCAAGTCTAGAGAAAATTGGGTTCATTTAAGACATGGGGGAAGGTACTACACAAGGATAACTGGTAGAGAATGGAGGCAACTTTTTAGCACCTTTAAAAAAGTGTTAATGGGGTCTTCCCTGGTGGTCCAGTGGGTAAGACTCCACCCTCCCAATGCAGGCGGCCGGGTTCATCCCTGGTCGGGGAACTAGAAGCGGCAACTGGGACTCAGCGCAGCCCAAATAAACAAATATATATATTTTAAAAGTGTTAATGAACTTTAAATAGATGAAATGTATGGCATGTGAATTATATCTTAATAAATCTGTTATTTTTAAAAAGCGTCACAGACGTAGAGAACGGACTTGAGGACACAGGGAGGGGGAAGGGTAAGCTGGGACAAAGAGAGTGGCATGGACATATATACACTACCAAATGTAAAATAGATGGCTAGTGGGAAGCAGCCGCATAGCACAGGGAGATCAGCATAGCACAGGGAGATCAGCTCGGTGCTTTGTGACCACCTAGAGGGGTGGGATAGGGAGGGTGGGACAGAGATGCAAGAGGGAGGAGATATGAGGATATATGTATATATATAGTTGATTCACTTTGTTATAAAGCAGAAACTAACACACCACTGTAAAGCAATTAAACTCCAATAAAGATGTTTAAAATAAATAAAAAGCGTGTTAAATTGAGCAATGTATGACCGCATTTATGATTTAATCAACACGATTAGCTCAGTCTGTAATAGCACCCCCCAAATTCCCTCACCCTGTAGGGTGCATTTACTTGTGTCTGGGAACATGTCTGTTGGAATACATCAGTCTGGGAAGGAGACAGGAGTATGATGAATACAGAAGTAGCAGCAGGGGGAAAAACTGGGAGCTCTGTAAAGAGCTCTTCCCCCATCTTTGCCCCTGGAATTTTTGGCCCTGTGGGGGAAGGAAGCTTTTGTTTGGGGTATGCCTCGAAGTGGAATATCAGATTTCTTCAGGAGATGATCTAGGGCCAAAATCTACCTAGTCAAAGAGAAAACGATCTGAAGTGGAAAAGTCAAGTCAGTCCTGGAGAAACCCCAGAAGGTTTATCATGAAATGATCACAAGTCTTATCTGTTACCCCCAAATTGGACTGCACGCCCCGTGTCACTTCCGAATGTTACTCGCGAAGAAGACGGATGCTTTGCCATGATCCCAGAAGTTTCTGGCGAGCTGCCCACTGACGTAAATTAGAAAACCATTCGGGGACCGGCCTGGGTGAAGCGAAGCGCCACGTCCAGCGCTGGGCTCCCCCTTCCTCCCTCTCGATATAGGAAAAGGGACGGGGTAGGGAGGGCAGAAGGCGAGCGGGAACGCCAGATCAGCCGTCTTCGCCCTCCACCCCTGAGCCGGGTTTCGGGGAGCCGCCCCCAGCGTAACCCATCCCCACTCGCCAGCCGTGGGCCCGCGACCCCCGTGGTGAGGGCGGCGGCGGCGAGCGCCCCCACGGGCGGCAGGCGCACCTCCCCCGAAGCAGCTATCGCCGCCACCCGCCCGGCCCCGGCCTCCCCGGGAGCAATAGGCTATCGATTCAGCTGCCTGTCGCTAGGAGCCCCGGGAGAGCGAGGCCTACACCGCCCGGCCGGAGCGCCGGCCTCGATTTCGCCACTTACCCAACACCGCAGGGGGAGCCGGGGGGCAACCAAGCCCAGCTGGGCGGGAGGAGGAGGCGCGGAGACCACCTGCAACGGCAGGCGCGGGGAAAGGGGGTGCGGGCTCGGGGCTCCAGCCAACAAGTCTCCCGGGGTCGTCCACCCCCCCCACCCCCTGCCTCGCAAGTTGCGCATTCAAGTTCAGGCCGGTGCCCCTTGGCCTCCAGAGCCCTCGGCACTCCCAAATCCATAAGAAAAACAAGACACGGAAGAGGCCACCCCAGGACCCGAGGAGATGGCGCTGGGCCCCTGAGGGCGACGAGGGGGCGGCCCAAGGGAACCCGCTCATCACCTCCCCTCCGTTCACCCGGAGTCGCAGCCCCGACCCCTCCGGCGGCCGACCCTGTCACCGCCCGGCCCCCGGCCCCAAGGCCCCTTCCCGGGACGCCGGAGACAGGGGCTCGAGCTCCCCCACGCCGCCCCCGGCATCCGGCGTGCCTCGGCCTCCTCCCCCACCAAATCGCTCAAATGCCCCCAGCACCTTTTAAAGTACGCGGAGGAAGAGTTTCCCATCAAACTTTGTCAAGCGGTAACCTCGCCCCTCTCCCCGACCCACACTTCCACCGCAGTCATGAGGAGAGATCACTTTACACTTGGGATAAAGCGAATTAAGGACCTGTCAACCATTTTAGGTCTTTTTTATAGAAGACATCCTCTCCTTCCCCTCTCTCCCTCCCTCCCCCGCCAGGGTTTTAATTTGACACCCACCTTCCCACCGCCGAAGGGGGGGTTGAGGAGGGAGGGGGTGGGGACGGAGGGCAGGAGGAGGGTGGCGAGGGAAAGCGGAAAGGGGAGGTTGGAAGGGGGCCGGGAGGCGCGGGGAGGGGAAGGGGGTTGATTTACCTGAGACCAGCCACTGGCCTCCATTGTTGGAGAATTCAATGGCATTGACACAGCCGAAGTGGCCCAGGAGGTCCTTCTTGTAGAGGTTTCTGCAGCCTCGCAGGCGTCTCCTCTGAAAGTCCTGAGTGAGCAGGGGGTCCCCATGCAAGCCCCGCTGGGACAAGAAGCCCACCACTGACCTCATGCTGCCCCCCAGGCCAGCTCTCCTCTTCATGCTGGAACCGCCGCCGCCGCCGCTCGCGCCGCCGCCCCTCCCTCGGCCTCACGCGCGGCCGGCGCTCTCCCCCCACCCGACCCTCCCCCCGCGCTGCGATCCGGATGGTTCTTTAACCAGCCATAGCAGACGGAGCGAGGTGTGCAGACACTCGGTGGCGTTCGCGGCTTCCTGACGGTCCCCTCCCTCCCCTTCCCCCTCCCCTAGGCTCCTCCCTCTCCTTCTCCGCCTCCTCCAGCAGCTGATCCTCAGCTGCGGCCGCGCTTCCGCGAAGCGCGCGGCCCTTCCGCCGGCGGCGGCGGGGGCCAGGGAACGCGGGTGGCGGCGGCCCCTCCCCCGCCGCGGGTTGAGGGCCGGAAGAACTCGGGCGGCTGGCCTCTAGACCGCGGGCGGCGGCTCGGCTTTCCCGCCGCAGCTCCTCCCCGCGCGAGGAGCGGGGTCGCTCTGGGCGGAGGCCGGGCTGCACCCCCTGAGCGGTGCACTCTGTGAAGTTGGAGGCGCGCAACGATCAAAGTGGCCGCGGGGCTGCGGACTCGCCTTCCTCCACCGGAGGCCGGCTGTCCATCGCCGCGGCGAGTGTGCTCCCGGCTCTTTATTTTCCGGTCCGGAAAATGCAGCCCGAGGTGGCAAAGAGGTGGAGGGAGGACTGCGGGCAGAGGCTCCGGTTGTTCTCCCTCAATTTGCCTCATCCTTGGCCCGCCCGAGCCCTGTCCAAGGGAAAGGAACCAGGAGTTAGGACTGGACACTCGGGGTAAGGTTGCTGGGGGCCCCCCAAAGAAAGTTTTGACACTACCCCCGCCCCATCCAGTTTCCTAATTTTCCCTTCTTCCAGCCATTCAGTGAAAAAGGCTAAACTGGGTTCCATCGGTTAGATGATGAAGTGGTATATGGGGAAAAAAGCGGGGGGGCGGGGGGGAGGAATTTTTAACTGAAAAGAAAATTGCCAAAACCGAGTTGAGAAAGCTCAGGTAAGCAGAAAGTACTTCTGTTCATTAGTTCCAGGTACGTCTGCAAGACACAAGATGCATTATTCGAAAATAGTAATATATGTTATTTAGTTGGGTGCGGTGAGCCCCTCTTCACGGCCTTGAGTGTGGAGCTCTTAGGCTGTACAGCTGTTAACCAGCAGCTGCGTTCCAGGCCAGAAGTAGCTGCACTACAGTCGTCTGGGAGCCTCCGCGGTGACCCCGGTGAGGAGTCAGGGTGTTAAGTGCCTTGGAATATTAATGGAATATTATTTCCCTAAACAGGAAAATGTGTAATACTTTCTTTTAAAAAGTTTAATTCTCAGGATGCTTCATAGTGTTTCTTCATCATAATAGCACCATAAAGATCAGTAGTGGTATACCAGCTTGATTATAACCAACATCTTTTCTTCATAGCAATGTCTTAATGTGTAATTAAGCATGTATTTTTGTGATTATATCAGCATGTTCCCCCTATAAGTTCTCTGAGAGCAGGGACCATGCCTATTCTGCTCATGGGTATATGGCCAGAGCTAGCACATGCTGGAACTGAGTAGCCACTCAAATATTTGTTGAATACATGAATGAAGTCAGGGAAAGGGGAAGAATTAGGAGGGGAAGGTAATGCATCAGTGTCAGATGCATTGGGTTTGAGGTATCTGCGCTTCATTCCAGTGGAGATGATTTCAAAGCCAGTTTCCCATCTCACTGTTCCTTTGCTTGACCTACTCAATCCACACATTCAAAAACAGAGAGCCCTCTGGCTCCTTCCAATTAATAGGACATCATTTATACCTACTTTATTTTGCCTGGGGTGGGGTGGATGTGCACAGTAATGATGTGGTTGAAGTGGCCTTTACTGTGGCAATATACGACACCCTCCTCTCCCCTCTCAAGCACATACTTCTTCTCCACAATTTTAAATATGACTCGCTTTTCCCCAATCCCTGGAATAACTGTCCCATTTATCTCAGCCTAAAAATAGACCAGGATCCGATCACAAGCCAGCCCAATTCTAGGACCTTGCTGGAAACTTCCTTAACTGTTCAGTGACCAGCCAGGACAGCAATGTAGGGACCTCTCAGTCTGTTTATATCCTACTGCTAGTCTGGGCAGCTTTTTGTAAGGAGAGTGCAGAAAATCTCTCTTATTCATGTAATTAGAGTTGCCAGATAAAATGCAGGATGCCCAGTTCTGTATGAATTTCAGATAAACAATGAATAATTTTTTAGCATAAGTATGTCCCACGTAGTATTTGAGATATACTGAAATTATTATTCATTGTTTATCTGAAATTCAAATTTAATTGGGCATCATGTATATTTGTTTGCTAAATCTGGCAACCCTAACTATAATATAACCCAGCTTCAGAAGATCAAGCCCCACCATAGCTGTTTCCTTTTATTATGAATTTGACATAGTCCCTTGTGTCATTTATTGCAAACTAATAATGTTGTACATAACTATATAACACAAACATTTAATTAACTTCAATGACCATATGAGCTTGGCCTTTTTGATATAGGCATTTATTGTAAAAAAAAAAAAAAAGAAAGAAAGAAACGCCAGTGTACTTAGCTTAAAAATAGCAAATGAGGGCTTCCCTGGTGGCGCAGTGGTTGGGAATCTGCCTGCCAATGCAAGGGACACGGGTTCGAGCCCTGGTCTGGGAAGATCCCACATGCCGCGGAGCAACTGGGCCCGTGAGCCACAACTACCGAGCCTGCGCGTCTGGAGCCTGTGCTCCGCAACAAGAGAGGCCGCGACAGAGAGAGGCCCGCGCACCGCGATGAAGAGTGGCCCCCGCTCACCGCAACTGGAGAAAGCCCTCGCACAGAATCGAAGACCCAACACAGCCAAAAATAAATATAAATTAATTAATTAATTAAAGAAACGTTTAAAAAAAAAAAAGCAAATGAAATTGGACTCCTGAGTAATCTCTCCAGTACATAGACTATGTGGAGAAAGAGGGAGAAAAAGTAAAAAATTCATATGTTTCTTACCTAGGCCAAGAAACTTCTGTATATTAACATTCACATTCAGAAAGCCTGGAAACACTGTTTTGAAAATTCATTCTGGAAAAACCAAGATATGGAAATTACTGAACATGGGAAGTCTTAATTAATTGCTCCACCATGAGTTGAATACTGATTAAACATAGAATTGCCAGAAATTCATTTACTCTTTGACTTCTATTTTGCTTGGCCATGATATCCCTAAAGAAAAAGTAAAGAATCTTTAAAAGCACTAGATGCTAAGGAAATGTTCAAACATTAGAAATTGTTTGTTTAAAAAAAAAACCTAAGAAAATGCTAAGCCCTTTCTCACACATTTACTAAATTTTAGCATATTAAGGGCTATGTATGGATACTAGCATCTCAGAAATTATTCACTTCAGAATATTTTCAACTTTAAAATAAAATAAACTGCTACTCATAGATAAGAGATATTAATTTAGACAACGATCAATGCGTCAAATATATGTATAATTTAACTGTAATGTCATTTAAATTTTAAAGGATAAGTTGTTTATTGGTCATTTCAAACAGACAACAGTCAATTTTAATTTTGGGAAAAAAAAGAAATATCTATTTAAATGCAAATTCCTCCGACAAGATCTATAGGACATACATCCATTCTTTTTAAATAATAATTTAAGGGCTTCCCTGGTGGCACAGTGGTTAAGAACCCGCCTGCCAATGCAGGGCACACGGGTTCGAGCCCTGGTCCAGGAAGATCCCACATGCCGTGGAGCAATAAGCCTGTGCCCCTCAAGTACTGAGCCTGCGCTCTAGAACCCGCGAGCCACAAGTACTGAGCCTGCATGTTGCAACTACTGAAGCCCGCGCACCTGGAACCGGTGCTCCACAACAAGAAAAGCCACTGCAATGAGAAGCCCGCGCACCGCAACGAAGAGTAGCCCCCACTTGCTGCAACTAGAGAAAGCCTGCATGCAGCAACGAAGACCCAACGCAGCCTAAAATAAATAAATTTTTTAAAATGATAATAATTGTATTAGATATAATTGATATACCATAAAATTCACTTTTTTAAAGTTCACAATTCAGTGGCTTTTAGTATATTCACAAAGTGGTGCAACCATTACCACTATCTAATTTCAGAACATTTTCATTACCCCAAAGAGAAACCCCATTCACATTAGCAGTCACTCCCCACTCCTCCCTCTTAGCTCCTGGCAACCACTAATCTATTTACTGTCTCTGGGCTTGCCTATTCTGGACATTTCATATGGGTGGAATCATATAATATGTGGTCTTTGTGTCTGGCCTCATTCATTTAACAGTGTTTTCAAGGTTTATATTTGTTGTAGCATGTGTCAGTACTCTATTTGTTTCTTAGACCAAATTATATTCAGTTGTATGGACAATACCACATTTTGTTTCTCAGTTCTTCAGCTGATAGGCATTTGGGCTGGTTCCACTTTTTCGCCATTATGAATAATGCTGCTATTAACATTTGTGTACAAATTTTTGTGTGGACGTGTTTTCATTTCTCTTGGGTATATATACCTAGTGTGGAATTGCTGGGTTATATGGTAACTCTGTGTTTAACTTCGTGAGGAACTTCCAAACTGTTTTCCAAAGCAACTGACCATTTTACGTTTCCACCAGCAACGTAACATGGTTCCAGTTTTTTCATATCCTTCCCAATGCCTGTTAATGTCTATCTTTTTTTTTTAATTATAGCCATACAAGTGGGTGAAATGGTTTCCCATTATGGTTTTGATTTGCAATTCTGTGATGGCCTTTGATGTTGAGCATACTTTCATGTGCTTATTGGCCAGTTGTATATCTTCTTTGGAGAAATGTCTATTCAGATCCTTTGCCCATTTAAAAATTATTTGTCCTTTTATTGCTGAGTTGTAAGAGTTCTTTACATACTTTAGACACAAGTCCCTTATCACATTATAATTTTTATATATGTTTTCTCATATTGTGAGTTGTCTTTTCATTTTCTTGATTGTATCCTTTGAATCACAAAAGTTTAAAAATTTTGATAAGGTCTAATTACGTATTTTTCTTTTGTTACTTGTACTTTTGGTGCCATATCTGAGAAACCCACCTAACCCAAAGTTACAAAGATTTACTCCTATACTACTTCTAAGAGCTTTATAGTCTTAACCCTTACATTTAGGTCTATGATCCATTTTGAGTTAATTTTTGTATATAGTGTGAGCTAAGGGTCCAACTTTATTCCTTTCCATGTGGACATCTAATCATCCCAACACCATTTTTTAAAAAGACTGTTCTTTCCTTCATTGAATTGCTAGTGTATGGGCTTCCCTGGTGGCGCAGTGGTTAAGAATCTGCTTGTCAATGCAAGGAACACGGGTTAGAGCCCTGGTCCGGGAAGATCCCACATGCCGCGGAACAACTAAGCCCGTGCGCCACAATACAGAGCCTGCATACCACAACTACTGAAGCCCGAGTGCCTAGAGCCCATGCTCCGCAACAAGAGAAGCCACCGCAATGAGAAGCCTATGCACCACAACAAAGAGTAGCCCCCACTCGCCGCAACTAGAGAAAGCCCATGCGCAGCAACAAAGACCCAATGCAGCCAAAAATAAATAAATAAATTTTAAAAAATTGCTAGTGTATAGATACACAATAGATTTTTGTATATTGACCTTGTATCCTGCAAATTTACTTAACTCATTTATTAGCTCTAACTGGTAGGTAGGTTTCTTAAAATTTTTATGTACAAAATCATGTCACGGGCTATTAGAAATCCTTTTACATCTTCCTTTTCAATCCACGTTCCGTTTATTTCTTTTTTTTTATCTAATTGCCTTGGCTAGAACCTCTAATACAATGTTGAATAGAAGTAGTAAGAGCAGACATCTTGTCTTGTTCCTAATATTAGTCACCATTAAATATTATGTTAGCTGTGGATTTTACGTGATTCTGTTATCAGGTTGCAGAACTTCCTTTTTATTCCTAGTCGTAGAATGTTTTTATCATGAAAGGATGTTGGATTTTGTCAAATGCTTTTTCTTTGTATGCTGAGATGACCATATGGTTTTTGTCCTTTATTAATATGATTTTCATATGTTAAACCAATCTTACATTCCTGAGATAAATTCTACTTGGTTATGGTGTTTAATCGTTTTTATATGTTGCTGGATTCACTTTGCTAGTATTTTGTTGAGGATTTTTGTGACTGTATCCATAGAAATGTTTGTTTTCAGTTTTCTTGTGATGTCTTTGGTTTTGGTATCAGGGTAATACTGGCCTTATAAAATGAGATGGAAGTCCATCGGCTATTTTTTGGAAAAGTTTGTGAAGGATTAGTGCTAATTCTTCTTTAAACATTTGGTAGGATTCACTAGGGAAGTCGCCTGGCCTGGGCTTTTCTTTGTGGGAAGGTTTTGATTACTGATTCGATCTCCTGTTATAGTTCTATTCAGATTTTCTATTTCTTCTTGATTCAGTTTTGGTAGTTTGGGTGTTTCTGGGAATTCATATTGCTTATCTAATTTGTTGGCATGTTAATAGTATTCCCTTAGAATTCTTTTTATTTCTGTAAAGTTGTAATAGCACCTCTTTCATTCCTGATTCTAGTAATTTGAGTCTTCTCTTTTTTTCTTGGTCAGTCCAGCTGTCTTGTCAATTTTGTTGATATTTTCAAAGAACAAACTTTTGGTTTTTGTTTATTCTCTCTATTGTTTTTTGCTTCTCTATTTTATTTATTTCTGCTCTAGTCTTTATTATTTCCTTCCCTCTGCTTGCTTTGGGTTTAGTCTTCTTTTTCTAATTTCTTAAATTGGAAGGTTATGTTGCTGATTTGAGATCTTTCTCTTTAATATAGATATTCACAGCTATTAATTTCTTTCTAAGCACTGTGTTAGCTGCATCCTATAAGTTTTTGTATGTTGTGTGTTTTCATTCATCTCAAGGTGTTTTCTGATTTCCCTTGTGATTTCTCCCATTAGTTAAGAATATATTGTTTAATTTCCACATATTGTGAACTTCCTAAAATTCCTTCTGTTATTAATTTCTAATACCTTTTTTTTTTTTTTTGTCCACACCGTGCGGCTTGCGGGATTTTAGTTCCCTGACCGGGGATGGAACCTGTGCCCCCTGTAACCACTGGACCGCGAGGGAATTCCCTCTAATACATTTTTTAAAAGGGGCATTTTTCACAGGTCTTGAAGTGAGTTTCCAGTCTGTGACGTAATTGAATTCAGTAATTAAAGTCAGAGTATCATTTGTTACTAGAATTTTCAAATCACAATCCAACTTACTTTCCAGACATTTCGTTCAAGTTTTCCATGCATAATTCTTTTTAAAAAAAATTTTTTAACATCTTTATTGGAGTATAATTGCTTTACAATGGTGTGTTAGTTTCTGCTTTATAACATAGTGAATCAGCTATACATATACATATATCCCCATATCTCCTCCCTCTTGCATCTCCCTCCCACCCTCCCTATCCCACCCCTCTAGGTGGACACAAAGCACCGAGCTGATCTCCCTGTGCTAGGCAGCTGCTTCCCACTAGCTATCTATTTTACATTTGGTAGTGTATATAAGTCCATGCCACTCTCTCACTTCGTCCCAGCTTACCCTTCCCCCTCCCCGTGTCCTCAAGTTCATTCTCTGCGTCTGTATCTTTATTCCTGTCCTGTCCCTAGGTTCTTCATAACCATTTTTTTTTTTTTTTAGATTCCATATATATGTGTTAACATATGGTATTTGTTTTTCTCTTTCTGACTTACTTCACTCTGTATGACAGACTCTAGGTCCATCCACCTCACTACAAATAACTCAATTTCGTTTCTTTTTATGGCTGAGTAATATTCCATTGTATATATATGCCACATCTTCTGTATCCATTCATCTGTCGATGGACACTTAGGTTGCTTCCATGTCCTGGCTATTGTAAATAGAGCTGCAGTGAACATTGTGGTACATGACTCTTTTTGAATTATGGTTTTCTCAGGGTATATGCCCAGTAGTGGGATTGCTGGGTCATATGGTAGTTCTATTTTTAGTTTTTTAAGGAACCTCCATACTGTTCTCCATAGTGGCTGTATCAATTTACATTCCCACCAACAGGGCAAGAGGGTTCCGTTTTCTCCACACCCTCTCCAGCATTTATTGTTTGTAGATTTTTTGACGATGGCCATTCTGACCGGTGTGAGGTGATACCTCATTGTAGTTTTGATTTGCATTTCTCTAATGATTAGTGATGTTGAGCATTCTTTCATGTGTTTGTTAGCAATCTGTATATCTTCTTTGGAGAAATGTCTATTTAGGTCTTCTGCCCATTTTTGGATTGGGTTGTTTGTTTTTTTGATATTGAGCTGCATGAGCTGCTTGTAAATATTGGAGATTAATCCTTTGTCAGTTTTCATGCATAATTCTTCATGATGAATAAAGAAATCCAGTTTGAAATAACCTTTATGGAGTGAAAGTGAACAGAAATTCTCAATGGCTGGGATTATTCATTTGATATTTACTCAGTGGTATCTTCTGTGCTGTTCTATGCCAACCATCTGGGTTTTGTATATTTGAAGTTTTCTTGACAAAATCATCATGAGCCAGCTGTTTTCACTTATTTTTAATTTTAGGTTTCCACATGAATTACCCCTGGTGAGTGGGTTAAAACAGTTATTGTTTATTGCACTGGGTATGTAGTCACATAGCCAAGATTTCTTTTCTAGAGATGGTTCCATGGATATATAATGTTTATTGAGCATCTTCAGTCTGCTAAACACCATTTAGAAAATAAAATTGGGCAATGCCCCTTCCCCAAAGTAAAATATACCGAAGGAGAAGCAAGAAGATTCTTTGATAAAGATGTCAAATATAAATTGTCGTTGTGGGTTCAGTGGTAATCGAGGACAGGCTCCTGGAAAATGAACTGATCACCAGGGAAGTCCCTCATGGTTTGTTTTGATTACCATTGAATCTATAGCATCAAGAAGAGGTCCTGGGGCTTCCCTGGTGGCGCAGTGGTTAGGAATCCGCCTGCCAATGCAGGGAACATGGGTTCGTGCCCCGGTTCGGGAAGATCCCACATGCCACGGAGCGGCTAGGCCCGTGAGCCACGACTACTGAGCCTGCGCGTCTGGAGCCTGTGCTCCGCAACGGGAGAGGCCGCGACGGTGAGAGGCCCGCGCACCGCGATGAAGAGTGGCCCCCGCTCGCGGCAACTGGAGAAAGCCCTCGCACAGAAGCGAAGACCCAACACAGCCAAAAATAAATAAATAAATAAATAAATAAATAAAAACAACCTCCCTCAGCCCCTAGTTTCTGAGGCTTCTTCATTAAAAAAGAAAAAAGAAAAAAAAAAAAAAAAGAAGAGGTCCTGGTCACTAGTTGTTAGGTGAACGAATCTTCCTGAAATGTCCCTGCTCAAGACTCTCTTCTCTGTCATATCAGGTCCAGACTCCTTTATCTGCCTATCAAGTCCCTCCATGATTTGTCTCCACCATATCTATAATCATATTTCCTGTTACTCCTCATCACACATCCACCAAGTAGGCTGGTAGCCCATTCTTCCCTACATACCTATATGCTCACACTACTCTACCAAATCCTATACATATTTTGAGGTCCACTTCATCCATTCAAATCCTATATATGCTTTGAGGTCCTCTTCTTCCACGAGCCTCTTTTCTGACAATTTTAGGCCACATTAGTTTTCCTTTTCTAAGATTCCTGTTACGGTTACAGTTAGCATCACAGTTTACCATTTAAATGTTTAATATTTCTATATGCCTGTGTAGTTTTAAAAAGTACTTCACATACTTTTTTTAGCTTTGTAACAATCCTGTGTGGTTGGACACAAATTATTATTCATTAACTCCAGAAATGTTTTCGAGCATTTACAATGTACCAATGCCCTAGGAAGACACAAGGAATATAATAGTGGGTAAAAAAGAAGACCCTGACCAATGTTCATAGTACTTATGAGACAGAGACAGACTTTAATCAAATAATAATGCAGTAAATGTAAGATTACAATACTAACAATTGCTAACATTTACATTTATTGAGCATTTATTATGTGGCTGGCACTGTTCCAAGTCCTTTACAGATATTAACTCATTTTATGTTCTCAACCACCCTATGAAGAAAGTATTATTATTCTATGTTACACATGAGGAAAATTACAGTTATGGTACATAAAAGTGTGTGGTAACTCAGTTTCCATATATAACAAATTCTTATTGGTAGAACCCTTAGATCAGTGACTGATGTGTAGTAAACATGTCTGAGTATTAGCTATTATGATGATGATGGTGAGAGATTAAAATGGGAGAATCCTATTAGAGACATTAAGGGGAGCTATGATCTGAAGGAAAGGCAGGTGTGAATGTGGCCAAGTGGGCAGTTGGGTGGCCGTGTTCCAAGCAAAGGCAACACAGCACATGCAAAGGCTCTGGGGGCAGAGGGGGTGGAGGGAGACCTAGAAGGCACTCATTGTGGCTGAAGCACAGCTGGAATGGAACATGATATCAGATGAGGATGCAGCCTAGATTCTGCAGGGGCCTGGCCATGTTGAAGATTTTAGTCTTTAAGAGTCACCGAAGGGTTTTTAACAGGGGCTTATATGATCAGATATGCATTTTATAAGATTGTTTTCGCTACTATGAGGAGAAAGGATCAGAGGGGGCTGAGAGTGGATTAGAGTAGATGATTAGGAAGATTTACAGTAGTACACAGGGAGAGAAGATGGTAGCTTAGACAAATCTAATGAAAGTAGAGTTAGAAGTAAATGGATCTAATATCAAAAGATAGAATTTGGTGATGGATTGGAGAGATTAGGGGTTGAGGGACAAGACATCAGGGCCTAGGTTTTTGTATAACTGTTCATTGAAATAAAACTCCTGGAAAAGTCTAAGTTTTGAGGGAAAAAATCATGAGTTCAGTTATATATACATTGAATTTGAGATGCCTCTGAGACTTCCAAGAAGAATTGATAAGTAACCTGAGTTCAGATGCATGGTCAAGGCAGAGGTCATTGATAAAGAGGTGGTGGTAAAGTCCTAGGCATGGACAAGAATATTCAGAAGTATTAAGTGGAAAGAAAAGAAAAGAAGGCCTAGAACCGAGCTTTGAGAGATGCTTGTGGTTAATGCATGGATAGAGGATGATATACTTACAAGGAGTCAGAAGGAGTGGTCAGAAGGATAAGAAAAAAACTGTGAGAGTACTGTCACGGAAGCTGGAAAAGAGAGCATTTCAAGAAGGGAGAGTGGTCAAATTGTCTCAATTGTTGTTGGAAAGTCAATAAGATGACTGAAAAATGTTGGATTTGTTGACACTAAGATTTTATCAGTGAGACATAAGTGATCTCAATCAGAGGTCCTTCATGGGTTTGATAACTCAGGACCCCAGAGGGGAATTGGCTGAACGTGAGTGAAAGGAAAGGAAATGAAGGCAGTTAGAGGAGTAGCTAGAAGGGAAGCTAAGATCTGGGAAGGGTTTTGTTTTGTTTTCTTTAACAGAAAAAAAAAAAAGAGAGAATGTTTAAAACCATTGAGAAGGATCCTATTCAGAGGAAAAAAAAAAATTGAAAAAGATACATAGATGAAACCAGACTGTATAGGGAAGAGTTCTGAGAAGGCAGGGTTGGGGGAATCCAAAACACAGGAAACGAATTTGGCCCTAATTAGGAGGAAAGACAGCTCCTCCATTAAAACAGGAGGGAAGGAAAACAGGCTGGGTACTGGTGAAAGTAGGATTATATGTTTAGTACTAAGAAGGTGGAGAATGGGATAGTTTCTATTTTTTCAGGAAAGTCAGTTGAACTTCCACTGGACAGAATTTATTTTGCCTTGTTATCAGTTAAATACAGTTTACATAAGTTGTAAAATACCTCAAAGGCAATAAAAGGCTAGAATCAGATAACGTGGAAAGGTCTGCTCTAAAGAATGCATAGTTTTCCATTGGAAACACCAGTTATATTTTTTGCTTCTTCCAAATTTCAGTACGCCTCTCATCCCAGAGGTATGTGGAACCTGAGAGTATAAACAGCACCATTTGGGTGGGGCAACAGGAAAATAATGTCCTCAAGGGAGAGTCAGATTTTAACAAAGATAAGAAATTGAAGAGAAAGCTTGACAATGCAAGGGCTTTTGCAGGCTGTGGATAATAAGTTCTAGAGGGCACAGTGGAAGAGTTTGGAAGGTAGGCCCCACCCTAAGGTTGTCAGATAAAACACTAGAAGCCAGTTAATTTTTTTTTTCTTTTTTTTTTTTTTTTTTTTGGCTGCGTTGGGTCTTCGTTGCTGCGCGCGGGCTTTCTCTAGTTGCGGTGCGTGGGCTTCTCGTTGTGGTGAATTCTCTTGTTGCGGAGGACGGGCTCTAGGCACGTGGGCTTCAGTAGTTGTGGCTCGCAGGCTCTAGAGTGCAGGCTCAGTAGCTGTGGCACATGGGCTTCGTTGCTTCACGGCATGTGGGATCTTCCCGGACCAGGGCTCCAACCCATGTCCCCTGCATTGGCAGACAGTTTTTTAACCACTGAGCCATCAGGGAAGCCCAAAGCCAGTTAATTTTTGAATTTCAGATAAATAAAGAATAGGGGTTGAAAAATATATGTCCTGTTGTTTTTATTTTGCTTTTTTGTTTTGCTAAATCTAGTAACTCTACCCTAAGGGCACATTTGTCATGTCTGGAGAAGTTTTTTGATTGTCACAACTGTGGGGGGAAGGGTGCTATTGGGATCTGGTGGGTTGAAGCCAGGGATGCTGCCAAATATCTTACAATGCACAGGACAGCCCCCACAGAAAGAATTTTCCAGCCTAAAATGTCAATAGTGCTCAAGTTGAGAAACCATGTATTTGAACAATGATCTATAAATTTTTTATCACGAACTCTCCTTTAAACATTTAACATGCACCCATGTTATATGTATATAATGTAATACTGTCCTAATATATTATGTACATTTTTAAATCACAAAAAAGTTTAAAAATTTAAAAACTAAAGGATGAGATGAAGCTGAAATAAACACACTATTTTAAAATATAAATTTTATTTATTTTCTATACGAAAAGCGCTTTTTGCTCCCATGAACTTTTTTTTTTTAAGCAAGAGCAATCTGATTGACTTTGCTTTATTTTTGAAATGGTGGTTTAACACACTATGATCTTATGATTTCAGAAGTTTGCCTCTATGATCTGTTTATTACTTCGTTTTAATGGAAATGAAACTCACAAAACTATAAAGGATCCAAACGGAAAATAGCTGGCTGGACTTACTCAAACATGAAATTAATTTTTCAGTCCCGTTGAATTTTACTGAAATTAATCTAGTTATTTATTTATTTATGGCTGTGTTGGGTCTTCGTTTCTGTGCGAGGGCTTTCTCTAGTTGCGGCAAGTGGGGGCCACTCTTCATCGCGGTGCGCGGGCCTCTCACTATCGCGGCCTCTCTTGTTGCGGAGCACAGGCTCCAGACGCTCAGGCTTGTGGCTCACAGGCCTAGTCACTCCGTGGCATGTGGGATCTTCCCAGACCAGGGCTCGAACCCGTGTCCCCTGCATTGGCAGGCAGATTCTCAACCACTGCGCCACCAGGGAAGCCCAATCTAGTTAATTTTTATCTTCTATGATATCAATCAGTTACACTTGCAAATTAATCAGAAGATGTTATATTTTTAGCAAATATATTTAAAATTCACTGCATCTCTTTTATTTGGAAGATTCTTAAACACAGTAGAGAACTATTTCCAAGGTTTTATGCATGCAAATATGAACATTTTATAAGTGACATACTTCTATGTTTTTTGGCACAAAAAAAAAAACCCTACCAAAATAGAAAGACTTCTAAATATCATTTTTCAAAATATTCGTTTACAGTAGCTTTCAAAAAGCAGTTGTTTGTCACTCATTACACTATCAACTTTATCTTGAAGGAAAAGAGTTTAAAACATTGTTTTTTAGTATCTATAGAGCTGCATACTACTGACAGCCACCTTATCATCATTAACATCATCAACATTTGAAAAAGTTAGCAAATTCGAATGCTCATTTTTTTTGTAAAAGAAAAGTATACATTATCCCTCACCACTGTCTTCCCCAGCAGAAAAAAAGAAAAATGTAAGTTATTTGTAGGTTCTGACAACTATTTTAATACTCTGACAAGAAACACTTAGCAAATCTCTGAGCGAAGCCAAATATCTTTGTCAGCAATCCCCTTTTCACCATAGACCACTGTATTATGAAGATTCTGCTACATAAAAGTCTTGGTTCTATAAAAATGAACATACTGATGTCATCGCTTAAGCACAAAAAGTATAATACGGGTAAGCACTATCAATCCGTTTGCACTGTGGAGCTCCTGTGTCTCCCTGAAGATACCAAAATGACTCATAGCCAGCTGGCATCCAGACCAAATAAGGATGCCAGTGTCCAGCTGTACATTGAATAGTAGCAAAGCTGAATTTCTTTATTATTGTTTTAGCCTTAAAAAGTATAAATAGAAATCTAACATTTTTTGTTAATATCCCAGTATACCATCACGCACACCCAGGATGTGCCCATCCTACTCCACCGTGGGGACCATTATGTTAGAGGATGGTGTAGCTTGAGACCATTTCCACTTCTTTGCTGAGGTATGTGAGGCCAAGACAGATTGAAGTCAGAGAGACCTGGGTTAGAGCTTCCTAAAATGGCTCCATCGTTCATCAGCTGTGCAGTCTTGTGCAAATTACGTAATTTCTGTGCTTCTGTTTCTGTATTTGTGAAATGGAATAATATTGTAAAGTGGAGATAATAATACCTCATGGGACTGATGTGAGGATTAAATAAAATAATGTTAACATAACCATGCCACCTCTCCTAAACACTCACAAATTGAGCCTACTCCCCAAGCCCTTGCCCTCAGCCTTGGCCTACCCGTCTGCTTCACAAGGATCACGGAGGCCATCAGTTGAGAACTCCCTCAATTTCAGGCCTCCTCATGGAGGCCTCTTATCACTCCTCTTATCCAAGCACAGTGCTTTCACTGTGCAGTAGAACCATCTCATGTTACCTCCTCACGTACTTTGTTCGATTAATTATCCTTTCTCCTATATATTAACCAAACCATCCAATTCTATTGGCTTTTCCCCCTAAGTTGACAAATATGTTCAAGTGTCTCCCAACATTGAAAAACATTTTTAAACTTAGGTAATAAGTTAAAATC
This sequence comes from Balaenoptera borealis, assembly GCF_965194805.1. Classification (NCBI taxonomy): domain Eukaryota; kingdom Metazoa; phylum Chordata; class Mammalia; order Artiodactyla; family Balaenopteridae; genus Balaenoptera; species Balaenoptera borealis. The sequence continues at coordinate 32,517,689 of NC_138866.1, read as the reverse complement.
CATATTTATGCTCTCCCCAAATGTCTGAGAGGAAACCATGAATAACAGTTTTGTTTAGTATTTATAACTCTACCTCATTGTTTAAAATTCCTGCATAACATAATGTTGCATAGTCAACAAATATCTCTTGCATGTCTACATTGTTCTAGGTACTGAGGGTATAGCAGTGAACAAGCTGGATAATATTCCCTGCCCTTCAGGAGCTTACTTTCTAAAGGGAGTGGAGCACAGAAAGTCAATAAGATAAACAAGTAAATATATATAATATGTTAAACGATGATAACTACTTTGAGGTTTAAATAGGGTGGAAAGAGAAAGCATGCTGAGAAAAGTGACATTTGAATAAAGATTAAAAGGTCAAGGAGAAGCCCTCAGGGATATCTGGGGAAAGAGCCTTCTAAGCAGAGAAGATAGCAAATGCAAATGTCCTGAGGCAGGAAGAATACTTGCCATGGAGTTACAGTTACAGTGTCTATATATAGGCAATGTTATTTACTTCTCATATTCAGTCCAAGGTCCTATCCGCATATATTGAAACCAAAAGACTAAATTGTAGGGAATTCCCTGGCAGTCCAGTGGTTAGGACTCTGTGCTTTCACTGCTGAGGGCAATGCGGCGCGGCCAAAAAAAAAAGAAGACTAAATCGTAAAGTTAACAGCCATCAGCAGTCCTTATGTAAAATAATAAGGGAAAATCAGGAGAGAGATTCTTTTTATGTACACACATAAAAAGCTGGAAGAAAATATGCATAGCTATTACTGTGCTCATTTCTGTAAGTGGTCACAAGGCCATAATTGACATTTATAAATGTTGTCTTCCACTATCCATTCATTATTTCCTTTCCCTCACCTAGAACCTCTTTTTCTGGCCTGAGTTCTTTACCTGCTGGGATGAACCAAACTTTCATTCCTGAAGAATCTAAATGCGCTTCAGGGTCCTGCTTTTTTCTGGTTGCTGTAATTTTCCATTAATCTTTTCTGTTAGATGTGGAAGTGCTGAAAGGCTTCCCAGAGAATCTCTTGGGTTCCAGAGAAACTCTTGGGTACCTGTGTAACAGATACCCAATTCCCCCTTGTAATTAGGATCAGTCACCTCACCCAGTTGAGCAATCCTTTTATTTTTTTGGCTGTGCCCCTTTCGGAATCTTAGTTCCCTGACTGAGGATTGAACCTGGGACCCAGCAGTGAAAGCGCTGAGTCCTAACTGCTGGACCGCCAGGGAATTCCCTTGAGTAATCCTTTCTTGGCTGTTGGTTCTGTGGCATGAGGAGCCCAAATTGGCTAGGGGTGCATCTAACTTCCCATTCAAAAGAACTATTATTGTGTTTCATGGTAGAAGCATTACTCTGTTGGGTACTAAGACCTCCAAACCAACAGAACTCAAAGTTGCAGACATGGGAAGTAAAAATTCTGGAAGGGGATTATTAGGTGTAAGAAAGAGAAAAGCCATTTCTACTTCCAACCCTTGATTTGTGGATACATGCATTCTGGCTGTAGAAGAAATAGCACTATATATTAAAGAATATATTGAATTTTATAAGATGATCCCAGTCTTTCAAGATGCTATCTCCCCACTGGCGAGGGTGCTGAAATCAAGCCATTAGTAGGCTATTCCAGCATTCCATCAGGCCACATGCTTTTGGATAATAAGGTATATGGAAAGATCAATGAATTTCATAGACATGAGCCCATTGTCACACTTCTTTTACAGTGAAATATGCTTCCCATTAGAAGCAACCCTGTATGAAACACCATTACAGTAAATAAGGCATTCTGTTCAAGTCTTGGATAGTGATGCCGGCAGAAGCACCATATGAGCAGGGAAGACAAATCCATACCCATAATATATGTCTATTCTGGGAAGGACAATTGCTGTTACATAAGGGGTCCAGTGTAATCAACTTGCTACCAGTTGGCTGACTGCTTCCCCTAGGAGTGTTGTATTGAGGGTCCAGTCTAAGTCTTTATCATAGGTGTGTTAGACTTGCTGAGGAGCTTACTTAGGTCAGACTTATTGAGGGGAAGTTGATGTTGCTGAGTCCACACGACTTGGCCACATTGTACTTGAGCTCACTGAGCAAACACTGTTGTGTCTGGAGAAAGAAGTGAAGTGATATTCATACTAAGTGTCATCTTGTCCACCTGACTGAGAGCCTCCTCTGCAGTGGATGCCCTTTTGTGAGCATTTTTATGAGACACGTATTACATTCTGCTCATCTGAGAGGTCCATTCACATACCTCTTCCCCATACCTTCTTTCTACTTATCTTCCAATGCCGCTGTTCTTTCCAGTTCCCTAAGCATATTGTGAAGCTGTAAGCAACTGCCCATTAGTCAGGGTAGGTGTGTTCTGGCCATTCTTCAGTTCAGATAAAGTGGACAACCAAGTGTATTTCTTGAAGATCTGCCCACTGGGAGGATTTACTTCACCACTGTCTTTTAAGGATACTCCTATTGGGGGCTGTAATGCTACAGCTGTGTCTTCTGTTTGGCGCAGAATTATCTGTAAATCAGGCATGATTCGGGTAAATTACATGGTTGATTTTCAAATGTTAAGCCAACTTTCAACTCCTGAGATAATTTTTGTCCTCTCCCTTTTTTTCTTTTCTTTTTTCTCTTTTTTTCTTGATCAATCTGACTAGAGGCTTGTGGTTCCTATTGATCAATTTTTTAAAATAGCCTTTGTTTTCATGGATTATATGCCCATTTTCTATTTTGTTGATTTCTACTCTTGATTATTTACTTCTATTTTCCTTGGGCTTAATTTGCTCTTGTTTTTCTGATTCCTCCTGGTGGAAACTTAGATTGTTGATTTTTGCTCTTTCTTCCTTTTGTGTGTGTGTGTGTGTGTTTTTAATATTTATTTATTTTGGCTGCACCAGGTCTTAGTTGCAACACATGGGCTTCTTAGTTGTGGCATGCACGCAGGATCTAGTTCCCTGACCAGGGATCGAACCAGGCCCCCTGCATTCAGAGCATAGAGTCTTACCCACTGGACCACCAGGGAAGTCTCTCTTCTTTTTGAATGTAAAATATTTAAAACCATAAATTTCCCTCTAAAAACTCCTTTATCTGTATCCCACAAATATCAAATGTTTTATTTTCATTATCTTCTAATTTATCTTGATTTTTTTGACTTGTGGATTATTTAGAAGTGTGTAGATTGGTTTCCAAATATTTTGAGTTTTCTTAGAATGTTATTATTTATTTGTAATTTAATTCCATTGTTAGAGAAATACTCTTTAAAATTTCAATGTTTAAAATTTGTTTTATGGCTTAACATGCGGTCTCTCCTGGTAAACATATCATTTGCACTTGAAAAGAGTGCATATTTTGCAGTTGTTGGGTGTAGCATTCTATAAATACCAATTATGACAAAATAGGTGATAGTGTTGTTCAGTTCGTATATGTCTTGGAAGATTTTCTACCTGGTTGGACTATCAGTTGCCTAGAGAGATATGTTAAAATCTTCAATTAAGACTATGGAATTGTCCATTTCCCTTTTAAAATTTATTTTATTTATTTATTTTTGGCTGCATTGGGTCTTTGTTGCTGTGCACGGGCTTTCTCTAGTTGTGGTGAGAGGGAGCTACTCTTTGTTGCGGTGCGCGGGCTTCTCACTGCAGTGGCTTCTCTTGTTGCGGAGCACAGGCTCTACGCGCGAGGGCTTCAGTAGTTGTGGCACAAGGGCTCAGTAGTTGTGGCTCGCGGGCTCTAGAGTGCAGGCTCAGTAGTTGTGGTGCATGGGTTAGTTGCTCTGCGGCATGTGGGATCTTCCCAGACCAGGGATCAAACCCATATCCCCCGCATTGGCAGGTGGATTCTTAACCACTGCGCCACCAGGGAAGTCCCCTCCCTTTTAATTCTGTTAGTTTTTGTTTCATATATTTGGAAGCTCTGTTATTAGGCATATACACATTTATAATTGTTATGACTTCCAATATATTGACCCTTTTGTTATTACAAAATGCCCCCTTTTATCTCCTCTAGTACTTTTTATCTTAAAATCTGTTTTATCTGATATTAATACAGCCACTCCACTTTCTTACACTTACTGTTTGCATGTCTTTTTCTATCTATTTACTTTCAAACTATCTGTCTTTATATTTTTAAGTGTGTATTTTATAGGTAGTAAATAGTGTAGTTTGCCTTTTTTTTTTTAGTTTTATTTATTTATTTATTTATTTATTTATTTATGGCTGCGTTGGGTCTCTGTTTCTGCGTGAGGGCTTTCTCCAGTTGCGGCGAGCGGGGGCCACTCCTCATCGCAGTGCGCGGGCCTCTCACAATCGCGGCCTCTCTTGTTGCGGAGCACAGGCTCCAGACGCAAAGGTCAGTAACTGTGGCCCACGGGCCCAGTTGCTCCGCGGCATGTGGGATCCTCCCAGACCAGGGCTCAAACCCGTGTCCCCTGCACTGGCAGGCAGACCCTCAACCACTGCGCCACCAGGGAAGCCCCGTAGTTTGCCTTTTTATGAAGCAATTCTGCCTGTCCGTTGAACTGTTTAACACATCAACATTTAATGTAATTATTAATATGTTTGGATTTTGGCCTTCTATTTTATCATTTGTTTTCTATTTGTCTCCTCTGATTTTTTGTGCCTCTTTTTTTCCTTTTTGTCTTCTTTTTAGCTATTTAAATATTTTTAAATTTAATTTTAATTTATCTATTGACTTTTTAGCTATGCCTCTTTACATTACATTTTTAATAGTTGTTCTAGGGACTTCCCTGGTGGTCCAGTGGGTAAGACTCCATGCTCCCAATGCAGGGGGCCCAGGTTCGATCCCTGGTCAGGGAACTAGATCCCACATGCCTTAACTAAAAGATCCCACATGCCACAAGGAAGATCCCATGTGCCACAACTAAGAACTGGCACAGCCAAATAAATAAATGAATAAAATAAACATATTTAGGGCCTTTCCTGGTGGCGCAGTGGTTAAGAATCCGCCTGCCAATGCAGGGGACATGGGTTTGAGCCCTGGTCCAGGAAGATCCCACATGCCGCGGAGCAACTAAGCCCCTGCGCCACAACTACTGAGCCTGTGCTCTAGAGTCAGCGAGCCACAACTACTGAAGCCTATGCGCCTAGAGCCCGAGCTCCGCAACAAGAGAAGCCCCCGCAATGAGAAGCTCGCGCACCGCAACGAAGAGCAGCCCCCGCTCGCCACAACTAGAGAAAGCCCACGCGCAGCAATGAAGACCCAATGCAGCCAAAAATAAATAAATAAATTTTAAAAAATAAAAATAAAAATAAAATTTTTAAATAAACATATTTTTAAAAAGTTGTTCTAGGTATTTCTTTTTTTTAAGAAATTTTTAATTTTTATTTATTCATTTTTTAAATGTTTATTTTGTTGTGCCGTGTCTTAGTTGTGGGAGACAGGCTCCTTAGTTGTGGTATGCAAACTCTTAGTCGCAGCAGGCATGTGGGATCTGGTTACCTGAGCAGGGATCAAACCCAGGCCCCCTGCATTGGGAGTGCGGAGTCTTAACTCCACCAGTCTTAACACTGCACCACCAGGGAAGTCCCTGTTCTAGGTATTTCTCTTTACATCCTTAACTTTTTTAAAAAATTAATTAATTATTTAATTTTTATTTATTTTTAGTTCTGACTGCGTTGTGTCTTCATTGCTGCATGTGGGCTTTCCCTAGTTGCAGCGAACGGGGGCTACTCTTCGCTGTGGTGCGCGGGCTTCTCATTGCAGTGGCTTCTCTTGTTGCGGAGCACGGGCTCTAGGCATGTGGGCTTCAGTAGTTGTGGCATGCTGGCTCAGTAGTTGAGGCTCACAGACTCTAGAACGCAGGCTCAGTAGTTGTGGCGCACGGGCTTCATTGCTCCACGGCATGTGGGATCTTCCTGGACCAGGGCTCGAACCCGTGTCCCCTGCATTGGCAGGCAGATTCTTAACCACTGTGCCACCAGGGAAACCCTACATCCTTAACTCTTCCCAGTCTACTTAGTTAATATTTTACCACTTTACATAGAATGTAGAAGACTTGCAAGTCTACAGATCAATTTTCTATTCCCCATCCTTTATGCTATAGTTATCTTATGTATTACAGCTACAAATGTTATAAACCCAAGACAATTTTTGCTTTAAACAGTCATACGATTTTGTTTTTGTTTTTGTTTTTTAATTATGAGTGGGAAAAAAATCTCTTGTTTATTTACCCAGATATATACCATTTCGGATGCCCCTCATTCCTCCTAAAGAGCTGATTTTACGCCAGGTATCATTTCTTTTTAGTCCAAAGAATTTCCTTTAGTATTTCTTGTAGTACAGTCTTGCTGGTGATAGATTCTTAAAACTTTTTTTTTTAATCTTAAAGTTTTTATTTTGCCTTCATTCTTAAGGATGTTCTCCCTAGGTATAGAATTATGGGTTGTCAGTGTCTTCTTTTAGCACTTAAAAAATGTCAGTCCACTGTCTTCTGTCCTTCATTGTTTCTGGTGAAAATTAGTAGTTTTTTGATTCATTATTCTCTTGTATGTAATGAGTCATTTTTATCTTGCTGTTTTCAGGACATGCTCTTTTTCTGGTTTTCAGCAGTTTGAATATACTATGCCTAGGCATGGTTTTCCTTGAATTTACACAGCTTGGGATTTACTGAAATCTTTGGGCTTGTAAATGTATGTCCATCCACAAATTTGGGAAATTTTTGATCATTGTATCTTCAAATACTGTTTTCTGTCTCTTTTTCTCTCTCTCCTCTCCTTCTGAGACTCCAGTTTAATATACATTAGATTTTTTTTTTATGTTTTCTGTGACCTCTGAAGCTCTGTTCATTTTCTTTCCAATGATTTTTCATTTCTGTTTTTCATATTGGATCATTCCTATTAACCTGTCTTCAAGTTAAACTGACTCTTTGGTCAGCTCTACTCTGTTGTTACTTTTATCCAGTGAATTTTTTTTTTTATAAATTTATTTATTTATTTTTGGCTGTGTTGGGTCTTTGTTGCTGTGCGTGGGCTTTCTCTAGTTGCAGTGAGCGGGGGCTACTTTTCGTTGTGGTGCACGGGCTTCTCATTACAGTGGCTTCTCTTGTTCCAGAGCAGGGGCTCTAGGTGCGCGGGCTTCAGTAGTTGTGGCACATGGGCTCAGTAGTTGTGGCTCGTGGGTTCTAGAGCACAGGCTCAGTAGCTGTGGCACACGGGCTTAGTTGCTCCACAGCATTACAGTGAATTTTTTATTTCAGAAATTTTTTTTTTAGATCTGAAATTTCCATTTGGTTCTTTTCTATCATTTCAATTTGTCTGCTGAGATGTCCTATCCTTCTATACATTATGGACATTTTTCCTTTATATCATTTAAAATGGCTATAATATCTGGCTTAAAATCTTTGCTAATTGCAGCACCTGTATCATATTGGTATCCCACTCTGTTGATTGTCTTTTCTCTTGAGAAGAAGATGTAATACATCATCTTATTTCCTCATATGTCAAGTAATTTTGAATTCTATCTAGTCTCTATTAGATGTCTGATAATTATTTTTTTTTAAAGAGTGTCAGTTTTGTTGTGGTGGTGGTTGTTTGTTTTAGCATGCCATTAGGGATGGTTCAAACTGCAAACTGTTTTTGGGCTGCAGCACAAATTTCAGTTCAGTTGTTTTATCTTTGGTTGGGCTGCTTGCAGTCTGCCCTGAAAATATGCAATTCAGCGGTTTACCAGAAGTTGAACAGTGTTTAAACACAAATTATGTGGCTCCCGCTGTCTAGTTCACTCCTTTTTTGGATTCTCCTCTCACTGTCCAGCAGTTGTGGGTCCCTCCAACTCTCTCCTCTGGTTTTTCAGAAAGACTGTGAATTTTCTATCAGTGTTTTAGCACTCTAAGTAACTCCGGATGAAGCCTGCCTTCAGGTTAAAGACTACTATAAAAGATAGAAAATTCATCCCATGCTATTGCTATCTTGTAGGTGTTGACCTCCTGTCAGAATCTGTCTGCTTTTTTTTTCACTCCCAGTGCCTTCAGAGAGTTGGCTTGTGGTGTATTTTGTCTAGAGTCCATGTCTAGTCCAGTACAGGAGCTTACTAGGACATACCATAAGTGGAACTCCAGTAACATTTCAGATTACAGAAAACTTGTGAAGGTAGATTAAAGAGTTCCTATACACCCCATACCCAATTTCCCCTGTTATTAACATCTTATCTTAGTACAGTACATTTGTCATAATTAATGAACCAATATCATTACATTATTATTAAAATCCATACATCAGATTACCTTTGTGTTCCAGGATCTCATCAGGGGATCCACTTTACATTCAGTTGACATGTCTTCTTATGTTCTTCTTGGTTGTGACAGTTTCTCAGACTTTTCATTGTTTTTGATGACCTTGGCAGTTTCGAAGATAATACTGGTCAAGTATTCTGTAGAACGTCACTCAACTGGGATTTGTTTGATGTTTATCTCATGATTAGACTGGGGTTATATGTTTTTGGGAGAAAGGCCACAGAGGTAAAGTGCATTTTCATCAAATTATATCAAGGGTATTATATGGACTGAATTGTGTCATCCCCTGCCCCCTCTGCCCAAATTCATATGTTGAAGCCCTAAGCCCCAATTTGACTGTTTTTGGAGATAGGGCCTATAGGAGGTAATTAAGGTTAAAAGAAGTAATAATGGAGGGGCCCTGATCCAGTAGGATTAGTGCCCTTATAAGAAGAGTTACCAGAGAGCTCTCTCTCTCCATCATGTGAGGACACAGTGAGAAGGTGGCCATATACAAGTCAGGAAAAGAGGTCTCAGCAGAAACAGAATTGGCTGGCACAGCCTTCAGAACTGTGAGAAAATAGATTTCTGCTCTTTAAACCATCCAGTCTAAGCTGTCTTGTTATGGCAGCCCTAGTTTATTTAGGCAAGTATGTACTGTCAGCATGACTTACTGCCTTGATAACCTGGCTGAGGTAGCGTTTGTCAAGTTTCAACACTGTAAAGTGACTCTTTTTTCCTCCTCGTTCCTTGCTGTACTCTTTGGAAGGAAGTCCACACATTGTCTCTTCACTCACACTGTCTTTGACCTCTGCTACTTCAGGATCCCAACATCTCCATTGCAATCAGGGAACCCATCTCAACTATAACTTCTCCCTTCGTGAAACCTGTCTACAGAAAACAGTCACCAAATAGTTTACAAGGATACTGGTGCCCATTCACTAAGGTATTTCTCAATGCTTTAGAGAAGGGAGTGTCCTCTGGGATTTCTCAGATGAGACAGTGAGGGGGTGGCAGTTCATACATGATAGGTCCACTCCAACATTTCTATCTCCTTAAGCCTTTGGATTCCTTCTAAGTATGCCAGGAAGGTTTTGCATCTCAACTTTATTGAATATAGGCCACTACTAAAATGCAGTTTCAGTCAACCAACTGTTAAGAGTCATTTCCAGGTGCACAGATAACACATGAAATCTAGAACTGTGATGAGTGCCCACATCAACAATTCAACCAAATCTAATATTACATTCTGTCTTCTTTGTTTATTTCCCTCTTGGAAAGGAAGAATCCATTCTTCCACATATTCTCCAAGTTTCTGCAAATATAAATCAGCAAAGTATTGCAATATTAAGTACAAGTCATTTCTTCCCAGTCAGACCGTGGAAAATGTTGCAATCTGACCCTGGTTATGGATCTAGAGCAGTGGTCCTCAACTGGGGATGATTTTTCCTCCAAGGGTATATTTGGAAATGTCTGGAAATATTTTTGGTTGTCACAACTCAGGCTGGGGAAGCTGCTACTGGATCTAGTGGATAGAGGTCAAGAATGCTGCTAAATATCTTACAATGCACAGGACATCTCCTCACAACAAAGAATTATCCACAGCCTTTGAGAAACCCTGATCTACAGCTAACAATGAGTGGTTGGAGTGAAACTTGGGGAAAATAGACATCCTGCAGATGATATAATTACAGGACTTTTAAGCAAGGGATGAAGGGCTGTTTCTACTGGAGAGATTTGGGCATTCTAGAATCTTAATTTTGTTTGTGTTCCTAATGTCCCCATTCCAAGTTTCAGTGTCATACCCTTCCCAAACAATGCTCCATCTTTCACTAGAGTTTTGGCAAGGCTATGAAATCAACTTCTGTTGAAATTCTGAAACCTGCACAATTAAATTTTATGTTTGACTTAGCCATCAGGTACAAAAACTAAGGGGTTCTTTTAGGGCTGCCATAGAAGCTTTTGTCGTGCCTTGAACTGAATGTTTAATGACGTGAACTTTTCATTTCTTTATGTAAGTTCTTCAGTGCGTGCAAATAAAGTCACTCCCAACCTACAGTTGTTATAGTCACCATTACCATCAGTCAAATATGGCTCCAAAGCATTTGCGTTAGTGGGCACTTCAACACAAATGACGAAACGTGATAAATTGATTATTTATGATGTCACTACATCTCATTTCCCGTTGATGAGTTGCTCAACATTGAGTTTGAATATAAGGATATGACCAAATCAACCCGAAATCCTATATCTGAAAGTCTGTTTCTCAGAACCACTCTTAGGCTATTTTCTGTATTAGTCGGGATTCAATAAAGAAACAGAAACTGCAGCAGTTATCTGAGGAAATTAACACAAAGAGTTATTAGAGCTATCACAGGTGTTGGAGAATTGAAAAGGGAAAGTGAAACAGAGAAAGTAGTAACTGCAAGCAGTAGATGGAGAAATAAAAGGTCAAGGTTGGGGTTATTGGGACCAAGCACTTGAAGGAAGGGTCTTAGAGAGGTGGAATCCAGACCCTGAGGAGAACATGCTGCCTTGTACTGACCTTATACTGGTACCTCAGTGGCTCAGAGGAAGGACCTGAGTCCCGAGGTCTGTCAGGACTCAGACCGCTCAGGAGGGTGGCTGGCTGGCTGGTACTGGTATCTCTGAGGAATGTGATAAGCCTCCTTCTGGGAATATGGAAAGAAGTCCAAAGCTGGAACCAACCGCTGCTCCTGGCACGAAGAACTGTTGTCTGGGTAACACGGATAGAAACAGGAAGTGAACAGGAAGGAGCAAGTCCTTTCTCCCTTATTTCTGTTTCTGATCTCCCACTATTGGCAGAACCTCACGGAGAGCCAGGCTGGCAAAGGAAATATGTGAATTGCAGAGACCTAGCCCAGCACCAAAAGAGAGAGCAGAGGTGGGAGGGTTTGAAGCTGAGGAACAATTTCTTTACAATCAGCATAGTTAGACAACCATTATTGGATTTCACACAAAAAGATGAGGGAGAGGAAGGAGCCTAGAACATTTCACAGGTTTCTAGTATTAGTAACCAAATGAATAGTGGAGAAAGAGGTAGAATATATGTGGAGTGGGGAGTAGAGAGGAGGTAGCTTGTAGTGAGTGAAAAAATCTGTTGGGACTGATACATTTAGTTTGAGAAATCTGGAGTCTAATATAGTATAATTCAAAGTGTAGTCTCTGGATTAGCTAGTATGCAATTTTTAAAAATTGTGGCAAAATACGCAAGATAAAATTTATCATTTTAATCATGTTTTAAATTGTGGCAGGTAAATAAATATATAAAATTTACCATTTTAACCATTTTTAAGTGTACAGTTCTGTGGCATTAGTTATATTACACTCATATTGCTTTGCGACTGTCATCACTATCTATCTCCAGAACTTTTTCATCATCCTAAACTGAAACTCTGTACCATTAAACAATGACTCCCTATTCCTCCTTCCCCCAGCCCCTGGCCACCACCATGAATTTGACTGTTCTATCTATTTCATATAAGTGAAATCATACATTATTTGTCCTTTTGTGTTAGGCTTATTCACTTAGCATGATGTATTCAAGGTTCATCCATGTTGTAGCATGTATTATAATTTAATTCCTTTTTAAGGCTGAATAATATTCCATTTTTGGTACATACCACCATTTTGTGCAGTCTGTTTTTATCAATCCTCAACAAGATAAAAGCTTGTGCCAAAGTGTAAACTACCTATGTCAGCAAGCACCATGTTAAGTTCCCTTCACATTTTTGTTGGAAGATTTTTCAGTGAAGGAAGCAGAATGCTGATTTACATTCCATAGCAAGGTCATTTGCTCATTTCACCCCAGTATTTTGAGTAGCATTGGTAAAATAAGTATTTAGAGACACAGCTTTAGACTGGAGATTTGGGAATCAACATCTGTAAAAGAAAAAAGTCCAAACTAGGACCAAGATGCAATTTTTGCATAATATAATTTACAGCCTCTTTCCAGGAAGAAATTAGAATTTCTGATTAAATGCTCACAACTAATGGGATTATAACTTCTGAGAAACCAGTTATGCACCCACTCACCCTTCAGTTAAGAGTAATAGTTAAGAGTATAGTGACTTTTACCAAATATACTTTTCTTTTTTGTATCTAGTCTAAAATAATTTTCTAACCAGTCTCTTCCTCTCAGATATCCCTACCAAAAGTAAATCTTTGAATTTGACTTCTTAAAGGATAATAGTTTTTAAAAAATCATGATAGGTGCAGATATGAAATGAATGTGTCAAAGATTTAATTTAACTCATTAATTAATGAGGGAATTGGAAAAGATGTTACAATCAGTTCAAAGGAAAATCCAAAGACCAGACAAGTATCTAAGCCCATGGGAAATGTTGAAACCAATTTTCTTAATAGATGCAAAGCTCGCTTATTGGAGGGTGTGGGGGGCAGGGACGTCAACAGAAGCTTCACCTAACAAATTTATTTGCAAATCTAAAGACAATAATTATTTGCATTACTATTAGTTTTTTTTTTACAAATTAGCTTATATCTCTTCAGTTTTGTACAACAGTTCAAAGGCAGTAAAAGGCATAAATCCCATAGAATCTGATAAGTGGCAAGAGTGTATTTAAAACAATGCATAGTTTCCAATTTCCCAGTAATCTTTTGGTCCATTTAAAAGTATTTCACACTTTCTCCTATATCCTACTACAGAGCTTCTTCCTTATTGCAAGAAATTTTGAAAAATTTTTAAAGAATTTAAAATTTTTTAATGAAATTTTTAATGAAATTTTGATATATGCTCATATCAAAATTATCTGGAAATTTTTCTTCAACACTTGGTTCTAACATTGGTTGCTGATGTGGGAGAGTAATGCAGGAGTCTCGAAAGAAGTGATTTTCACTGAATTCTCATATTTTTAGCGTGGCACCCCTATCCTTAACTAGATAAGGTAACCTCTACCCTCTCCAGGGAATCAATCCTAAACCTTCTGCAGGGGCCCGTAGGGGAGTGACTTGGGAGCTAGGGAGGAGCTGGTGGTCTGCTTCCAAAGTAGACTTTTAACCAATTATTGTGCTTTTAGTCCCAACTTTTACCTGCTTCTTGAGGTACCTGGTGCTGCCAATTCTAGAGTCTTTTGGTGGTTCTCTGGGACAAAGCAGGCTTGCTCTTAGCCTGTCCTTTGACAGAAGATGAGTCGGCTAAGTCAGTTCCCACCATCCCTCTGCTTTCCAGCTTCCAAAATGTTAGTGGTTTTATGTCCTGTTCTGTGAGAGACTGACTATACAAATGGACAAATAGCCATACCACGTATGGCAACAGAACACTGACCCCTAACCTCCGCGGCAACCAGCCTCTGGGGCAGTCAGCCCAGAAGTGTCAGTGAGTCAGCTTCCTTGTATCTTGCCCCCACTTCCAACACTGGACCAAACAGAGAAAGCCAAAACTATCACAGAAGAAGCCTGGCTTCCATTTAGCCTATCCCCAGCTTCCCCGTGACAATGAACTCCATTCAGAGAATATCTAAAGCCTTCCCTTGTTTTCACTATAAAGATTTCCCACTTCTCTGCCTGCCTTTGAGTCTTTGCCAAACACAAGTGATGGCGGCTGACTCCCTGCCACAGCAAGTTCTGAGTAAATAGCTTCTGTTTTTTCTCATTTGGGTGGACTTCATCTTTTTCTATATCGTTTTACCTTGAAGCTTTGTGTTTTCCCATTTTTTAAGAGGGATTTCAGGAGGAAGTGGACTTATATGTGGCTCAGTCCATCACCTTTAACTGGTGTTCTCTTTCTGTGCTCTTTTCTCTGTGACCTAGAGGCCAGAGTCTACACTTTTCCCCCAGCTCCAGAAAGCCCAAAATAACCTTTGTCTTTTCGTCTTGCAAACCTGGATGCAAAATTCAACACCTATTCAAATTCCTCCAAAGAATCTACTGGAACAAAAGCATTAGAGAATAATATAGACTTAATGGAAACCTACCTAGGAGGGAGAGAAGATGAAGTTGCATAACACACACCCCCCGACCCCGCATAAAGAACTTAAACTCACATCCCCGAACACTTTAAACACTTTCTCTCCCAAAGTGTCTCCTCCGAGGTATCTTTCTCCCAGGAAGATTCAGCCTTTCAGCCTTTCAACCTCTATTGTTAGATGAACTTGTCTCACTGGGGAATGTATGTGTCTCACCCTCACTCTAAGGAGGCTTCATGAATTTCTTCTAAATGAATTCAGGCATCTTTCCCAAGAGGTAGTCTCATTCCAGCTCCTTAAGAGAAAAAAAAAGTTCTGATTCTCTAAACCACCAAAAAAGGATACCTTTTCTCACTTGCTGACAAATACTCTTTTTGTGTTTCCAACTAGCTTGTAAGCTTCTTGAGTGCATAGCTACATATTTTTATAATCTGTATAGTACCTAATAATATTACAAAAGTTTATAGATGTGATCAGCAGGCAGAAAGGAGCAATAGAATTTCAATGGAAGGAAATAGGATATTCAGAAAGAGCCTATTTAGTGGTTCCTCTAAGTTTTGACCTTTATCTTCAAGACACTAAACAAATCCAGTAAAGGGTATCCACCTTTATTGTACATCTACTGGGCACTGTATTCAGCAGGTTTAAGTTGACCTGTGTGGCATGCATTCATTATTAGTATCTTTCATTTCCTGTATCACTTAGGGATTGGGTTCTATTGCTAGTAACAAAGACTTGACTGCATGGCATAAAAAAATTAATTTATTTTCTCATGTAAAAGAAGTTCAGAGGTAGGTAGTTCAGGGTTAGTACAGACTACAGAGGGAATCAGGGGTACAGGCTTCTTCCACCTTTCCACTTCACCTTTCTAGGTACCTGACTTCCATCTTCAAGGTGCCACTGCAGTGGCAGAGGGCTGTGTAGTGCCAGCCATCAGGTCCTAGTCTCAGCAAGAAAGAAGTAGAAGGGTAATGACAAAAAGGCAAAAAAAAAAAAAAAAACCACCAAAAAATCCCCCCTTTTTAGTAACTTTACCCAAAGTCCAATGCAAAAACTTGTTTATACCTCATTGGCCAGAACATAGTCACGTGGCCACCATAATTATTCACAATGGAGACAGAAAAATGTATTTTTTAGTGCATTTAATACCCTGACTTCTGTTACTAAGTAGAGAGGAGAATGGATATTGGGTAGGCCACTAGCACTTCTGCCACAGTTCCTCTTAAATTTTCTGTACATGATGTCCTAATGCTTGGCATTAAGTTATCCTTGGAATCAATAAATAAATGAATAAACCATTTTTAGATAAATCAAGCAGTTCACAGCATGATCTCTCTCTCTCTTTTTTTTTTTTTTTTGTAATTAATTGACTTTATTTCTAGAGCAGATTTAGGTTCAGAGAAAATTCTAACATAAAGCACGAGTTCCCATATGCCTTCCCCCCAACCCTCCCCCCACCCCCTTGCCACACACGCACAGTTTCTCTATTAACATCGTCCACTGGTGTGGTATGTTTGTTACAATTGATGAACCAATACTGATACATTATTACTAACTAAAGTCTATAGTTTAGGATTTTCTCCTTGTGTTGCACAGTTCTATGGGTTTTAATACATGCATAATGTCATGTATCCACCATTACAGTATCATACAGAATAGATTCACTGGCCTAAAAACCCTCTGTGCTCCACCTATACACCCCTCTCTTCCTCCCCAGGAACCTCTGGCAACCACTGATCTTTTTACTGTTATCATAGTTTTGCCTTTTCCAGAATATAATGTAGTTGGAATCACACAGTATGTACCCTTCTCAGACTGGCTTCTTTCACTTAGCAATATGCATTTAAGGTTCCTCCACATCTTCTTATGGGTTGATAACTAATTTCTTTTTATCACTGAATAATATTCCATTGTATGAATGTAATACAGTTTTGTTATCTATTCACCTATTGAAGAATGTCTTGGTTGCTTTCAATTTATGACTAAAGCTGCTATAAACATTTGTGTGCAAGTTTTTGTGTGGATTAAGTTTTCAACTCATTTGTGTAAATACCTAGGAGCATGATTGCTGGATTGTATGGCAAAACTATGTTTAGCTTTGTTAAGAAACTGACAAAGTATCTTCAGAAGTGGCTGTACCATTTTGCATTCCAGCCAGCAATGAATGAGAGTTTCTGTTGCTCCATATCCTTGTCAGCACTTGGCATTGTAGTGTTTGGATTTTAGCCATTCTAACAGAATTTAGAGAATCAATGAAATACTGGTATCTCATTATTGTTTTAAGTTACAATTCCCTAATAACATACAATGTTGAATATCTTTTCACATGCTTATTTTGGATATCATATAACTTCTTTGAAAGGTCTATTCAGATCTTTTGCTCACTTTTTAATTGGGTTGTTGAGTTTCAAAAGTTCTCTCTGTATTCTGTATAACAGTCCTTAATTAGATATGTGTTTTGCAGCTATTTCCTCCAAGTCTGTGGCTTGTCTCTTCATTCTCTTGTCTAATAAATTTTTGGCATAAAGTCGTTCATTATATTTTCTAATTTCTTATATCTCTGCTGTATTTTGCTATGTTCCCCCTTCTAATCCTAGTATTATTTATTTGTTGTTATTTCTTTTCTATCTGGATCAATCTCACAGAACTTTTTTCATTAGTGTTTTCAAAGATCTAACCTTAGTTTTGTTGGCCATATGAATAGCATCTTTTTCTATTTTATTAATTTATTCTCTGATTTTTGTTATTCTCTTCCTTCTAGTATTTTGGATTTATTCTTTCGTTTTTTCTAATGTATTAGCTGATCACTTATGTAATTGATTTTTAGTCTTTCTTATTTTCTAGTGTAAAAAGCATATAAGGTTATCAATTTACATGTATCCTATAAATTTTCTTATATGTATAATATTTATTATTACTTCTCAAATCTAATATTATAAATTTCCATTGGGATTTCTTTTCTGAGCTTTAAATTACTAAGATTTTTTAAAAAAAATTCTCCAAATATATGGAGCTTTAAAAACAATCATTTTATTATTGATTTCTAACTTAATTGTAATGTGGTCAGAAAATGAGATCCGTATGATAGCATTTTTATTTCAGTATGTAGAAAGTTGCTCAATGGTCTAAATCAAAATTAATTTTCTTAAATCTTTGTTTTTAAAGTATGTGTGTGCTCAAAATACTGGGTGCAGAGTTCTATACATGTTCCTTAGTAAATGTTAATTAATGGTGTTGGAGACAATCCTGCAATCACTGGTGAGTCTTGGATGTCTTTTCATATTTAAGAGTGCTATAGGCTGAATGTTTTGTGTCCCTTCAAAATTCATATGTTGAAAACTAACTCCCAACATAATGGTATCAGGAGGCAGAGGCCTTTGAGAAGTGATTAGGTCATGAGGGTGGAGCCCTCATGAGTGGGATTAGTGCCTTATAAAAGAGGCCCAAGAGGACTTCCCTGGTGGTCCAGTGATTAAGACTGCATCCTTCCAATGCAGGGGATGCAGGTTCAATCCCTGGTTGGGGAACTCAGATCCCACATGCTGCGTGGTGTGGCAAAAAAAGAAAAAAAAGAAAGCCCAAGAGAGCTCCCTACCCTTGGTTAAGTGAGGACACAGTGAAAAGACAGCTGTCTATAAACCAGGAAGTAGGCACTCACCAGACAATAAATCTGTCAGCACCTAGATCTTGGACTGTGAGAAATAAATTTCTGTTGTTTATAAGCCACCCAGTCAATGGTATTTTGTTATTACAGTCCAAAGGGACTAAGACAGAGTGAAGTACTAAAAAGTTGACTGGAAACTATTTATGCATAGATGGGGCTTGTTGACTGGGCCTTAAATGTAGGGTGATTGCTTATGGATGTAGACAGTTTATTATGGGATCCCTCAAATGATATATCCTTCCATTCTAATCTAATTTCTATCCTCTAAAATTATACTGATATTTGTTTGACTGCTATTATCTCCTCTACTGTTCTTTTTCTTCTTTGGGCTTATAAACTTTTCACTCCTTTATTTTCATTAAAAAAAAAAAAAAACAAAGAAACCCCCCCCAAAAACCATCACTTTTTATTGATGTTTGTATGCATTCAGAAACCCACCATAAATATGCAACCTGAACACACATGTAAACCAGCACTCAGATTAAGAAACAGAACATTATTAGCACTTCAAGAACCTCCCCATGTTCTCTTCCAGAGTCACTACTCCACTAAGAGTAATCACTACGTTTGTTACCCAACCAAACTTGGGTCCGCTCACCTGCGCATAGTAAAGCCAATCTGCTGACACTGGATTGTGGTGTAGGAAAGTGCAGCATTTATTGCAAGACACCAAGCAAGGGTCCAGGCAGCTAGGGCTCAAAAGATCTGAACTTCCCAAAAAAAAAAAAAAAAAAAGATCTGAACTTCCCGATGGCTTTCAGGGAAAGGTTTTTAAAAACAGGGTGTGGGAAAGGGGTTGTGGGTGTGAGTGATCAGCTTGTGGACATTCTTCAGATGGGTTGGTGATGAGGTACTAATAATACTACTGTCTCATGAGGTTATGAATATTAAATGAGATAAAATATGTAAAACGTTTTGCAAAGTTTCTAGCACACTGTGATCACAGTCATCAAATGGCAGCTATTATTATCCCTTATATTGTTTATGCACGTCTCATTTCTCCTATTTTACACATTCTATGACAAAGCAACAGCACATAGCACACATTAGCTGCCTCACAAATAACAGTTGCTGATAAAGACTGGGTGAATGAAAGTTTTAAAATATAAATGGAAGGTATTGTGGTTATTGTAAAAGATGGCATAAATTATTATAATGGCTATAGTATAAAATGCGCTGCTAATGAGGAATACATTATTTAAACAAGTGTCTCTTCTATTTACCTTCATTATTTAACAGTTAAGAAAATCTATGCAGTGGAGAAACACTACTGGAGCTAATTAGTAAGGACAGTTAGATGTCCCAGATTGCATTTGTAAGGGTTCCAGAGGCTTCTTTCTTTAAAACCAAAACAAACAAAAATATCACCCGGAAACAAAAACAAAAACACCACTTATCCGAAAAGATGTTAAGGCTTTCCAATTTTAACAAATCTTTTGTTCAACAGTGGAGAAACTCGGGAGGCACCAGCTGCCCCCGACTGCTTCCGTACAAGATGGCGTCGTCCATTTGTACACCCCGACTGGGGTTGTCCCTTTAGCCCGTCACAGGACCGGAAGTGGTTTCGGTCCTAGTGGATCCGGGTGGGTGCGCGCAGGTGGCCACAGAGGTTCCAGTTCTTCAACGTGAGGCGCCGCAGGTGTTCCGGTGGGGTCCAGGGCCGCAGGTAAGCGAGGATCAGGGGCCGGCGAGGCTGTTCTCCAGACTTGTGCGAGTGGCGGAGGGGGTTTCCAGCGCGGATTGAGGAGAGGGCTCAGGAAGCTGGCGATGTCACCGTGTGCGGGGGCGACTGCTTGCGGGGACCTCGTTTTCCCCAAGCGACTTGGCCCTGCCTCTCTCCCCGCCCCGCTCGCCCGTGGCGGGGGCGGTTCAGCACCCAGGTACGCTCCGAGGGCTCTCACCTCGGTCCGCAGCCTCCCACGCCCTTCCCTGGCCGCCTTCTCGGACCCCCTTTTGCTCTCTATAGGAGTACATACCAAACCTTCGTGGCTTCTTTTTTTGTTGTTGTTAATTTAATTTAATTTATTTTTTATACAGCAGGTTCTTGTTATCCATTTTATACATATTAGTGTATATATGTCAATCCCAGTCTCCCAATTCATCCCACCACCACCCCACCACCTCCCGCCCCTCGCCTTCGTGGTTTCTTGACCCAATTAGCTAAAACGGAAGCACCGCTCGCAGCATCTGGCAACTCCTTGGGCGCTGCGTGTTGCACGCGTCCACAGTTAGAGTTTGGTCCCCTCCGTTCGTCCTCCGCCCCCATTGTTACCACCTCTTTCCTCCCAGACCACACCCGCTGCTCCGGGCCTTGCTGGGGGCCAACTCTTTCCCTTTTCGCATCCCTGGAATAGATCAGAACCAGAACGTTAATGATTATTTATTACAAAATTGATATCTGCTCGTTAAAATATAAACGAAAACCAAACCTTTATAAACCTTTAATATATTAATGGACGCAAACTCCCTTAGATACCCATTCCTTGAAAACACTCTACCGTATTTTTTTAGTTGCATTGCAAGGGTAGAAGGAACAGCACTGAAAGGTTTTGTTAATATCTAAGTTACGAGGTACGGGAGAAAAGAGGTTTAAGAGGGGGAAGGAATTATAAATTTTGGTCAAGTTGAGTTTGTTTTAAAAAATGTATTTATTCTTCTATATTTATTTTGGTTGTAGTCCATGCATACAATCATATCAAAAATTTAAACAAAATAGATCCTCTTTGACCTATCTCTTTACATCTCCATCTTTTCTTCTTTAATCTCTTGACCCCAAGTAAAAACTGTTATCAGTTTGGGGTGTTTTTTCTATTTCTTTGTCTTTACATTTATTGATATGTGTTTGTACACATAAGTATGTAAGATTTTGTGTTAAACGTTTACAAATGTGGCATATTGTACCTCTTCAACAACTAGACGTTTATGCTTAAAAATGGGTCTTGGAACTTTTTCTTTGTCAATATGTAGACATCTAGCATATTCGTTCTACCTGCTCTGTAAATTCCAGAGTGTGTTAAGATCCCATTGTATATGAGATACCATAGGTTGCTTACAGTTTTTCACCATTAGGCACGGTGTCGCAGAGAACATCCTTCCACCTGCGTCTGTGTGCTTGTGTGAGCGTTTGTCAAGGATAGAAACCTGCAGGTGGAATTAGTGGACGTTTAATGCCAAACTGCCCAACAGTGTATAATAATACCTATTTCCCCAGCTCTTTTAAACATTTGATGGTATCAATCTTTTTTACTTTTGCCAATCTGATGGGTGGAAAATGACTCTAATTTGGTGTTTTAATTTGTATTTCCCTAGTCATTGGTGAGACTGAGCATCTTTTCATGATTGTTGGTTATTTGTATTACCTCTTTTGAGAAATGTCTCATTTCTGTTGGGTTGTCTTTTATATATGGTAGTGTTTTATATATTCAGGATATTAATCTTTTATCATTCATATATATTTGAAATATTTATTCCCAACATACTACATTTTAAAGTTGTTACTTATCTTTTAACCATATGGCATCTCTGTAGAATGAAAGTTGTAAATTTTCTGTTTAAATGTATCAGTCTTTTACTATGTGTATTTTGCATTTTGTGGCTTTCATTCCTTATCCCAGTGGTTCTCAAATGGGAGCTATTTTGCTTTCTAGGAGCAACTTGGCAATGTCACGAGACATTTTTTAGTTGTCATCTAGTGGGTAGAAGCCAGGGATGATGTTAAACATCCTACAATGCACAGAAAAGCCCCTATAACAAAGAATTTTTCTGGCCTAAAATGTCAGTAGTGCTGAGGTTGAAAAACCCTGTTCTACCTTGAGGCAGAGTTTTCTCTTATGAGTATGTTTTCTCCTGTAAGTTGTTATATGGTAGAGTTTTTCTCTAATTCCTGTGTGTGTGTGTGTGAGAGAGAGAGAGAGAGAATGGTGTGTGCCTTATTATTCTTTCCAAACAATATCACTCTGAATATCAGTCCATTCTTGACCCACTAATCTAAAATGCCACATTTATCATGTACTAATTTCTTA
Organism: Balaenoptera borealis; assembly: GCF_965194805.1. Lineage (NCBI taxonomy): Eukaryota > Metazoa > Chordata > Mammalia > Artiodactyla > Balaenopteridae > Balaenoptera > Balaenoptera borealis. The sequence goes on along the minus strand of NC_138866.1, from coordinate 32,495,848 downwards.
CCCACATAGTGTCTGTTTCTGGACTCTCTTCTGTTCTATGTCCTAGTTTTCTATTTTGCTGGACCAATACCATAACATTCTATATCAAATATATATTATACTTTGATATCTAGTAGTGTAAATAGTCCTCATGATTATTTTTATTGTTATTTTATTGTACGTCATATACTTTATCAGCTCACATACTCATTATTTAATCAGTGTTTTCGGGGTAGTCTTACAATTTTCCAGATTAATTTTAGAATCAGCTTGTCAAATAGTTTTTTTGTTTTGTTTTTTTTGTTTTGTGTTGTTTTGTTTTGACTGCATTGGGTCTTTGTTGCTGTGTGTGGGCTTTCTCTAGTTGTGGCGAGCAGGGGCTACTCTTCGTTGCGGTGCACGGGCTTCTCATTGCGGTGGCTTCTCTTGTTGTGGAGCATAGGCTCTAGGGCACGTGGGCTTCAGTAATTGTGGCACACGGGCTCAGTAGTTGTGGCTCACGGGCTCTAGAGTGCAGGCTCAGTAGTTGTGGTGCATGGGCTTAGTTGCTCCGCAGCATGTGGGATCTTCCTGGACCAGGGATCAAACCCGTGTCCCCTGCATTGGCAGGTGGATTCTTAACCACTGTGCCACCAGGGAAGTCCTCAAGTAGTTTTTTTTAAAGTTGCTTTATTGAGATGTAATTCATGTAATTTGTTGCTTAAAGTGTACAGTTCAGTGATTTTTAGTATATTCAGTTATGCAGCCGTCACTACAACCTAATTTTAGAACATTTTTATCATCCCCCAAAGAATCCCATACCTATTAGCAGTCACTCCCCTTCCCATTCCCCAACACCCTAGCCCTAGAGAGCCACTAGTCTTTCTGCCTTTATAGATCTAAATATTTTGTATAAATGGAATCATACAATTTGTGGTATTTTGTGATTGGCTTCTTTCATTTAGCATAATGTTTTCAAGGTTCACCCATGTTGTAGCATGTGTCAGTACTCATTCCTTTTTATTGGTGACTAAAATTGTATCCTATGGTGTATTTGTTTCCTAGGGATATGGTATCGAAGTGAGGCAAACTGGGTGGCTTAAAATAACGAATGTATTCTCTCACAGCTTCGGAGGCTATAAAGTCCAAAATCAAGGCGTCAGCAGGACTGTGCTCTCTCTGAGGGCTCTAGGGGAGGATCCTTTCTTGCCTCTTTCTAGCTTCTGGTGGTTGCCAGCAATCCTTGGCATTCTTTGGCATTCCTTGGCTTGCAACTGTGTAACTACAACTTCTGCCTCTGTTTTCTTTACATGGCCTTCATCCCAGAGTGTCTATCTTCGCATGGTAATTCTCTCTGTGCAACTCTATCTCTGTGTCTCTTCTCCCCTTCATGTAGGACACAAGTTATATTGAATTAAGGGCCCACTCTACTACTCCAGCAGGACCTCATTTTAACTTAATTAGGTATGCAAAGGCCTTTTCCAAATAAAGTCACATTTGTAGGTAATGGGGGTTAGGACTTTAACATATCTTTTGGGGGAACACAATTCAACCCATACCATTATGGATATGCTACATTTTATTTATCCATTCATGAGCTGATGGACATTTGGGTTGTTTCCATTTTTTGGCTATTATGAATAATGCTGCTGTGAACTACGGGGTGGACATGTGTTTTCATTCCTCTTGGATATATACTTAGGAGTGGAGTTGCTAGGTCATATGGCAACTCTATGTTTAATCATTTGAGGAACTGCCAGATTATTTTCCAAAGCAGCTGTACTATTTTCTGTCAACATCAGCAATGTATGAGAGTTCTAATTTCTCCATATTATTGCCAGCACTTATTAGCTGTCTTTTTAATTAGAGCCATCCTCGTGGGTGTGAAGTAGTATCTCATTGTCGTTTTGATTTGCATTTCCCTAATAGCTAATGATGTTGAGCATCTTTTCATGTGCTTATTGGCCATTTGTATATCTTCTTTGAAGAAACGTCTATTCAGATTCTTGCCTGTTTTAAATTGGTTTATTTGTCTTTTTATTATTATGAATTTTTAAATTTTTTAAATTTATTTTATTAAAAAATTATTTTTTGGCTGTGTTGGGTCTTCTTTGCTGCCCACGGGCTTTCTCTACTTGCAGTGAGCAAGGGCTACTCTCTGTTGTGGTGTGCGGGCTTCTCATTGCGGTGGCTTCTCTTGTTGTGGAGCACGGGCTCTAGGCGTGTGGGCTTCAGTAGTTGCAGCATGTGGGCTCAGTAGTAGCGGCATGTGGGCTCTAGAGCACAGGCTCAGTAGTTATGGCACATGGGCTTCGTTGCCCCACGGCATGTGGGATCTTCCTGGACCAGGGATTGAACTCGTGTCCCCGCCTTGGCAGGCAGATTCTTAACCATTGCACCACCAGGGAAGTCCCGTAAGAGTTTTTTATATAGTCTAGATACATGCCCTTGCAAGATCTATGATTAGCAAATATTTTCTCCCATCCCATGGGTTTTTTCACTTTCTTGATGGTCAATTCATTTTTTTGTTTGTTTGTTTTTTTGTTTTTATTTCCATTACTCTAGGAGGTGGATCAAAAAAGATCTTGCTGTGATTTATCTCAAAGAGTGTTCTTCCTATGTTTTCCTCTAAGAGTTTTATAGTGTCCGGTCTTACATTTAGGTCTCAAATCCATTTTGAGTTTATTTTTGTGTATGGTGTTAGGGAGTGTTCTAATTTCATTCTTGTACATGTAGCTGTCCAGTTTTCCCAGCACCACTTATTGAAGAGACTGTCTTTTCTCCAGTGTATATCCTTGCCTCCTTTGTCGTAGATTCATTGACCATAGGTGCGTGGGTTTATCTCTGGGCTTTCTATCCTGTTCCATTGATCTATATTTCTGTTTTTGTGCCAGTACCATATTGTCTTGATTACTGTAGCTTTGTAGTATAGTCTGAAGTCAGGGAGTCTGATTCCTCCAGCTCTGTTTTTTTCCCTCAAGACTGCTTTGGCTATTTGGGGTCTTTTGTGTCTCCATACAAATTTTAAGATTTTTTGTTCTAGTTCTGTAAAAAATGCCATTGGTAATTTGATAATGATAACATTGAATCTGTAGATTGCTTTGGGTAGTATAGTCATTTTCACAATATTGATTCTTCCAATCCAAGAACATGGTATATCTCTCCATCTGTTGGTATCATCTTTAATTTCCTTCATCAGTGTCTTATAGTTTTCTGCATACAGGTCTTTTGTCTCCCTAAGTAGGTTTATTCCTAGGTATTTTATTATTTTTGTTGCAGTGGTAAATGGGAGTGTTTCCTTAATTTCTCTTTCAGATTTTTCATCATTAGTGTATAGGAATGCAAGAGATTTCTGTGCATTAATTTTGTATCCTGCAACTTTACCAGATTCATTGATTAGCTCTGGTAGTTTTCTGGTGGCATCTTTAGGATTCTCTATGTATAGTATCATGTCATCTGCAAACAGTGACAGGCTTACTTTTTCTTTTCCAATTTGTATTCCTTTTATTTCTTTTTCTTCTCTGATTGCCGTGGCTAGGACTTCCAAAACTATGCTGAATAATAGTGGTGAGAGTGGACATCCTTGTCTTGTTCCTGATCTTAGAGGAAATGCTTTCAGTTTTTCACCACTGGGAATGATGTTTGCTCTGGGTTTGTCGTATATGGCCTTTATTATGTTGAGGTAGTTTCCCTCTATGCCCACCTTCTGGAGAGTTTTTATCATAAATGGTGTTGAATTTTGTCAGAAGCTTTTTCTGCATCTATTAAGATGATCATATGGTTTTTCTTCTTTAGTTTGTTAATATGGTGTATCACATGGATTGATTTGCGTATATTGAAGAATCCTCGCATCCCTGGGATAAATCCCACTTGATCATGGTGTATGATCCTTTTAATGTGTTTTTGGATTCTGTTTGCTAGTATTTTGTTGAGGATTTTTGCATCTATATTCATGAGTGATATTGGTCTGTGATTGTCTTTTTCTGTAGTATCTTTGTCTGGTTTTGGTATCAGGGTGATGGTGACCTCATAGAATGAGTTTGGGAGTGTTCCTTCCTCTGCAATGTTTTGGAGGAGTTTGAGAAGGATGGGTGTTAGCTCATCTCTAAATGTTTGATAGAATTCACCTATGAAGCCATCTGGTCCTGGACTTTTGTTTGTTGGAAGATTTTTAATCACAGTTTCAATTTCATTACTTACGATTGGTCTGTTCATATTTTCTATTTCTTCCTGGTTCAGTCTTGGAAGGTTATACCTTTCTAAGAATTTGTCCGTTTCTTCCAGGTTGTCCATTTTATTGTCATAGAGTTGCTTGTAGTAGTCTCTTAGGATGCTTTGTATTTCTGCAGTATCTGTTGTAACTTCTCCTTTTTCATTTCTAATTTTGTTGATTTGAGTCCTCTCCCTCTTTTCCTTGATGCATCTGGCTAATGGTTTATCAATTTTGTTTATCTTCTGAAAGAACCAACTTTTAGTTTTATTGATCTTTGCTATTGTTTTCTTTGTTTCTATTTCATTTATTTCTGCTTTGATCTTTATGATTTCTTTCCTTCTACTAACTTTGGGTTTTGTTTGTTCTTCTTTCTCTAGTTCCTTTAGGTGTAAGTGTAGATTGTTTATTTGAGATTTTTCTTGTTTCTTGAGGTAGGCTTGTATTGCTATAAACTTCCCTCTTAGAACTGCTTTTGCTGCATCCCATAGGTTGTGGGTCATCGTATTTTCATTGTCATTTGTCTCTAGGTATTTTTTGATTTCCTCTTTGATTTCTTCAGTGATCTCTTGGTTATTTAGTAACGTGCTGTTTAGCCTCCATGTGTTCGTGTTTTTTACGGTTTTTTCCCCTGTAATTGATTTCTAATCTCATAGTGTTGTGGTCAGAAAAGATGCTTGATATGATTTCAATTTTGTTAAATTTACCAAGGCTTGATTTGTGACCCAAGATGTGATCTATCCTGGAGAATGTTCCATGCGCACTTGAGAAGAAAGTGTAATCTGCTGTTTATGGATGGAATGTGCTATAAATATCAATTGAATCTATCTGGCCTATTGTGTCATTTAAAGCTTCTGTTTCCTTATTAATTTTCTGTCTGGATGATCTGTCCATTGGTGTAACTGAGGTGTTAAAGTCCCCCACTATTATTGTGTTACTGTTGATTTCCTCTTTTATAGCTGTTAGCAGTTGCCTTATGTATTGAGGTGCTCCTATGTTGGGTGCATATAGATTTATAATTGTTATATCTTCTTGGATTGATACTTTGATCATTATGTAGTGTCCTTCCTTGTCTCTTCTAACATTCTTTATTTTAAAGTCTATTTTATCTGATATGATTATTGCTACTCCAGCTTTCTTTTGATTTCCATTTGCATGGAATATCTTTTCCCATCCCCACACTTTCAGTATGTATGTGTCCCTAGGTCTGAAGTGGGTCTCTTGTAGACAGCATATATATGGGTCTTGTTTTTGTATCCATTCAGCCAGCCTTTGTCTTTTGGTGGGAGCATTTAATCCATTCACATTTAAGGTAATTATCGATATGTATGTTTCTATTACCATTTTTTTAATTGTTATGGGTTTGATTTTTAGGTCCTTTTCTTCTCCTGTGTTTCCCACTTAGAGAAGTTCCTTTAGCATTTGTTGTAGAGCTGGTTTGGTGGTGCTGAATTCTCTTAGCTCTTGCTTGTCTGTAAAGCTTTTGATTTCTCTGTCGAATCTGAATGAGATCCTTGCTGGGTTGAGTAATCTTGGTTGTCGGTTCTTCCCTTTCATCACTTTAAATATATCGTGCCACTCCCTTCTGGCTTGTAGAGTTTCTGCTGAGAAATCAGCTGTTAACCTTATGAGAGTACCCTTGTATGTTATTTGTTGTTTTTTGCTTGCTGCTTTCAATAATTTTTCTTTGTCTTTAATTTTTGTCAATTTGATTACTATGTGTCTCAGCATGTTTCTCCTTGGGTTTATCCTGCCTGGGAGTCTCTGCACTTCCTGGACTTGGGTGGCTATTTCCTTTCCCAAGTTAGGGAAGTTTTCTACTATAATCTCTTCAAATATTTTCTCGGGTCCTGTGTCTCTCTCTTCTCCTTTTGGGACCCCTGTAATGCGAATGTTGTTGCATTTGATGTTGTCCCAGAGGTCCCTTAGGCTGTCTTCATTTCTTTTCATTCTTTTTTCTTTATTCTGTTCCGTGGCCATGAATTCCACCATTCTCTCTTCCAGGTCACTTATCCGTTCTTCTGCCTCAGTTATTCTGCTATTGATTCCTTCTAGTGTATTTTTCATTTCAGTTATTGTATTGTTCATCTCTGTTTCTTCTTTAATTCTTCTAGGTGTTTGTTCTTTAATTCTTCTAGGTCTTTGTTAAACATTTCTTGCATCTTCTCGATCTTTGCCTCCATTCTTTTTCCGAGGTCCTGGATCATCCTCACTGTCATTATTCTGAGTTCTTTTTCTGGAAGGTTGCCTATCTCTACTTCATTTAGTTGCTTTTCTGCCATTTTATCTTGTTTCTTCATCTGGTACATAGCCCTCTGCCTTTTCATCTTGTCTGTCTTTCTGTGAATGTGGTTTTTGTTCCACAGGCTGCAGGATTGTAGTTCTTGCTTCTGCTGTCTGTCAGTTCATTTTTTAAAACTTTTTTTTAAAATTAAGTTTGCATTTAATTTACTACATTATTTTGAGTATTTCTGTAAAACAATCTCTTGTTTATTAAGGAAAAATAGGGTAATTATAGTACCTTCTGTAGAGAGTTGTTGAAAAGATTAAATGAGTAATGTATATATGAGTATACATGAATATGCATGTAAAGAGCCTGGCACATGATATGTGCTCTGTAAGTGACAGCTGCTATAATATATCTCTGCTCTTCCAGTCTTCTTCTATATCTTCAGTAAAGCTTTCTGTTTTGCTTCGTATTGATCTTGAACATTTCTTGTTGAGTTTACACCTAGGTTTGTGTGTGTGTACATGTGGTTGTTGTTTAAAAACATGTGGCTTGTGGGACTTTTCCTGGTGGCACAGTGGTTACGACTCCATGCTCCCAACACAGGGGGCCTGGATTCGATCCCTGGTCAGGGAACTAGATCCCACATGCATGCTGCAACTAAGAGTTTGCAACTAAGGAGCCCTCAAGCTGCAACTAAGGACCCTGCGTGCCACAACTAAGACCTGGAGCAACTAACTAACTAAATAAATAAATAAAACAAAAAACATGTTGCTTGTAGTTTTAAAACAGCTTATATTGCTATGGGATTTTCTTCATATTTTTGTAATGGGTATGGAAAGCTATTGATTTTATATTCATCAAACTTTCAAAATTTTAAGTTGTAAAAGTTGTGACTTGTTTACTAATCCAGGTGATTCCAATGCCTCCATTCTGATAGGAACTGTCCTTTTCCATTCTGCCTTCTTCTGCCCTGATTTGGATCTTCTTTCCCTCTTGGCCATGCTATTGTGAGTCTTCTAACGGGTCTCCCTGCCTCTAGCCTTGCCCTCCTCCAGTCCAGCACCCACACTGCTACCATGGTGTTCTTTGAAATAGGAGCCTGAACTTGTCACTTCTCTTATAAGTCTGTTATTGGCTTTCCATTACCTATAAGGTTTTATCTTTCAGGGTAATAGAAGGCTCCTCACAACTTGACCTATATCTACTCCTTCTAGCATCATCCCTCTCTGTTTCCTTACTTGCACATTGTGCTCTAGCACAGTGCTATCCAGTAGAAATATAATGTGAGCCCCATAATAATTTAAAGCTTTCTAGTAGCCACATTAAAAGTATAAAAAGAAACAGGTGAACTTAATTTTAACAGGTTTTATTTAACCCAGTATATCCAAAATATTATTTCAACGTAAGATGTAAAAAATCGGGAATTCCCTGGCAGTCCATTGGTTAGGACTCTGCGCTTCCACTGCAGGGGGCACAGGTTTGATCCCTGGTCAGGGAATTAAGATCCTGCAAGCCACGTGGCATGGCAAAAAAAAAAAAAGATATAAAAAATCAATATAGAATTAATAGAGATAGAAAGTATAATAGAGATTACCAAGAGTTGGGGGAGGGAGGAATGGAAAGTTATTGTTTAATGGGTACAGAGTTTGTTTGGGATGATGAAGTAGTTCTAGAAATGGATAGTGGTGATGGTTGCACAACCTTGTGAATGCAGTTATGCCACTGAATGTTACACTTAAAAGTGATTAAAATGGTAAATTTTGTGTTATGTATGTTTTACTACAATAAAAAAAGGTCACCTTAAAATATCAATATAGAAATTATCAGTAAGATATTTTTTACTTTTTTTAAAGAGTAATTCTTCAAAATTCGGTATTTTACACTTACAGTATGTGTTAAATTTGCTGGTACTCTTTCACCAGTACCACGAGGCTTCGTGCCTTTTGTATCCTTGCACATGCTATTCCCTCTGCCTTGTGCACCTGGAGAATGTTTGGTCACTTTTAAACACCAGTACCAGTCTCAGTGCTTATTGCTCTCAGCGAGTGTTTTTCTTAATAATCCCCCTACTCTTTCCTCTTTGCCATCCCTGTACTCGTGTGTGCTTCTGTTGCTGGTGTTTCCTCACCAAATTGCAGCTTGTTCAATACACGCATTTCTCGTTTTCTGAATCCTGCATTTTTGAAAGCAGCTTGTGCCATTTAACTCTTTTTACCCAAAGTCTAGCACAATGTCTGGTTTATTGAAAGTGCTATTTACATGTTTGCTGAATGAATCCCTTGGCTGGGAAAAAACCCACACAAAATCTCTCCATATAAAAATGAATTAGTAAGTTTTTAAAATATTGCCAACAGTTCCCTCATATGGAGGTACCCCACTTGCTCCTTCAATCTCCCTGTGAGGCCTTTCTTTTTCTCAGGCCACACGTGATAAAGAATAAGTAGGAACCTGATAGCCTGGGAATTCTAGGTCTGAGGGAGCCCTTCTCAATGGAAGCAAATCAATAATACTCTGTTTTTTCAACTTTTCTACTGTAACGTAACCTCATTTTAGTGTTATTAACCATGGAGATAGTTTGAAATACAAAAATAAATTTGAAAAATGAATTAATAAAAACACATGTTAGATGCTGTTATTTTCTTTGAAAACAGAAATTCACTTTTCTATACAAAACCATGTTTAAGTTGGGAGGGGAGGCACAATCAAGATGCAAATTGGTCTCAAAGGGTAAAGTGTTTGGCTGAAACAAACAAGAGGAAATTTAGAAGAAAGAAATGTAAAATTTTGGATTTAAGTGCAAAGTATAAATTACAAGTATATAAAATGGGGAACTCAATATGATTTCAGTGAATTTTAATTTACCACAAACTCTATGAGGGTCATCAGTGTGATTCTGCTATTCAAAAACCTATCATTTCATCCATCATTAATAAAATATAGGGTCCAGACCCTGGGAAGTAATAGTACCAATGTAGTCCACATCAATTAGAACATGTCTCAAGTATTGAATACAGACCTGGGTGCCACATTTAAGAGATACTTTGACAAGCTTGGAGCCATTCAGAAAGATCTAGCCATGATGGCAAGTGGTCTATAAACTAGGTCACGGGAAGCTGATTGGGTTAAGTAGAATGTACTAAGGGGAGTCATAAGAGCTATCTTCACATATTTCACAAGTTCTAAGGAGGGAGTAAACACTTGTCATTTCAGAGGCCAGACTGAACATCAAAGAGAGCAGTTTCTATATAGGGAACTTTTACAGAATGCAAGGACTTTTCAACAAAAACTGCCTCTTAAGGTGATGAACTCTGTTCCTGGACGTATTCAGGTAGAGATAAGGTCATGATCTGTCAGGATTACTGTGGAAAGAAATCTTGAATTGTGTGGGAGCTGAATTTGGCTTCTAAATTTTAACTCTATGATTCTTTGTTTTCCTTTAATAGTTCTGTGGTTTATAGAACCTCAGTAGTAGTCATAGCTAACATTTTTTTAACCCTAATGTGCTAGCCAATATTCTGAGTATTTTCATCATCTTACTGAAGTCTCACAATAATCCTACATGGTAGGTACTATCCTTCCCATTTTACTGAGGAGGAAACTGAGGCTTAGAGAAGTTCAGTAATTTCCCCAAGTTTATATAGCTAGCAATTGGCAGAGGCTGGATTTGAACTCAGGATATTTGACTCTAGGGCTCATGTTGTTATCCTCTACTTTATGCTACTCTCTAAACATTTTAACATATTTGTTTAATTCATTAAAATGAGATTTATTTCAGGAATATAATCATATGTCTTAAACGTTAAGTGGGATATTTACTTTGCCTATCTCTAAAAAGCACCACTAAAAAAACTTATATTTTTCTAATTATGAATATGTACATACTCGTATAGAATTTGAAAAATCAAAACTATTTATAACCCTACTACCCTTAGGTAACCATTGTTATCGGTTTGATGTTGTTGTTTTATACAATTTTTTTTTTTAAAGAATGGCAGATCCTTTCAGTCACTGAAGATAGTGAAGCACTGAAAGCTTTGGATCCCCAAGCAAGTTCTTAGCAAGGTGTCTTAGTCCGTTTGGGCTGCTGTAATAGAATACCACAGACTGGGTGGTTTATAGACAGCAGTTCTCACAGTTCTGGAGGCTAGAAGTCTGAGATCAGATTGCCAGCATGGTTGAGTCCTGATGAGAGTTCTCTTTTGGGCTGCAGACTGCCAACAACATCTCATTGTATCCTTTTATGGCAGAGGTCAGAGAGAAGCAAGGTCTCTTGTGACTTTTTAAGGGCACTAATCCCATTCACGAGGGTGCCACCCTTTTGACCTCATCTGATCCTAATTACCTTCCAAAGGCCTCACTTTCTAATACCAAATATTGGGGGTTGAGATTTCCACATGAATTTCAGAGGGACACAAACATGCAGTCTGTAACACAAGATTTGATTTTTCTCACTCCTAACCCAGTATTGAACCATACTGCTTCTTTATAGTATGAAGGCTCAATAAGGGGAAAACAATTTTGTTTCACATGAATAAACGGATTTTTGTAATTTTGATAATTGAATTAGAAATATTTATCATAGGACTTCCCTGGTGGCGCAGTGGTTAAGAATCCACCTGCCAGTGCAGGGGATACAGGTTTGAGCCCTGGTACAGGAAGATCTCACATGCCACGGAGCAACTAAGCCCATGCACCACAACTACTGAGCCTGTGCTCTAGAGCCTGCAAGCCACAACTACTGAGCCTGCAAGCCACAACTACTGAAGCCCACGTGCCTAGAGCTTGTGCTCTGCAACAAGAGAAGCCACTGCAATGAGAAGCCTGTGCACCACAAAGAAGAGTAGCCCCCACTCGCCGCAACTAGAGAAAGCCCGCATGCAACGAAGACCCAATGCAACCAAAAATAAATAAATAAATCCATTTATTTATTTATTTAGTTTAAAAAAGAAATATTTATCATAAAATGTTAACATATAATACCTTGAATTGAGTTTTATTCATTCAATAAATATTTATTATTATCAGTTCTGTGCTACTTGCTGAAGGTATTTATATATAAATGAAGAAACCAGTTAAGGTCCCTATACATGCTGGAGATATTTATATATAAATGAAGAAGCCAGTTAAGGTCCCTATTTTCATGAGGTTTACATTCTAGTGGGAAAGATAGACAATGAATGAACCAGCGGTCATTAATTCTTCAGTTGGGCCAACAGGAGAAAAATCAGAAATATCCCTGAATTTTGACAATTGCATACACTTGTGTAACACAAGCCTCCATCAAGACATGAAACTTTACCACAGTTCCAGAAAGTTCCTTCATGCCTGAAATGCTATTCCTTAGAATTTGTCATATCTGGCTTTTTTTGTCATTCGGTGCTCAGCTTAAATGTCTCTTCCCTGTACCCACCTCTCCCAGAGGCAACTATTGTTCATATTTTTTTCTACCGTAGATTAGTTTTAGCTGTTCTAGAACTTTATATAAATAGAATTATACAGTATCTCTTTTATATCTGGCTTCTTTCACTCGGTGTTATGTCATTTAAGATCCATCCAGATTGCATGTATCAGTAATAAGTTCCTTTTTATTGCTGGTTAGCATTCCATGTAGGTATACCACTTGGGCTGTTTCCAGTTTGGGGCTGTTATGAATACAACTGTAATGAATATTCTTATACAAGTCTTTTTGTTGATATATTTAATTTCTCCAACTTGGGACTCAGAGAACTGTACCAAATCTGACCTCCTTCATCTTCCAAGTCTTCATTATGTGGATATTGAGTTTCTCAATCCATCCTCTGTGTCTCTGTTCTTACATTTTCTACCTCTTTATCTCTGTGATGCGTTCTGGGTGACTTCCTCAGATTTATCCTCAATTCAGTAACTTTTTCTCTCTCTCTGTATGTTTGATCTGCTGTTTAACCTGTCTATTTTAAAAATTTTAACAGATTTTTTCATATCTAGAAATTCTACTTTTTGTTGCCTGCTGTTCATGTTTGGGATTTTATTTTCCTGAATTTCCCTGGTTGTTACTTTGAAGTCTCTTTCAGATCTCAGTTATAGATATTTTTTTGCTGGCTCTGTGAGCTATTATTATTGATTTTAGGGTTTTGGGTTTTATTTTGTTTTCATTCGTTTGTGAGCACTCTTCTAGGGAGTGATCTTCCGTGGGAGTCCTGCATGTTTCCTGCATGATAAAGCAGTTTTACCATTGCATGGTAAAACAGTTTTATGATCAGCTCTGCTTGGTTCCAACAGAACTGACCAATTCTAAGCATTTTAGTTTTAGTTTCTTGGCTGAGGGTTTCCTTTTTCAAGGATAATGTGAACTTGGGTCCTTTATCTGTCCAGAGTGCAGGTTTGAGGGGCTGTCCTTTCATGAGGGACTCTGTTCATATTCTTTTTTTTTAATTGAATGAAAGATTCTTTATATTCTATAATACTTTACAGCTTTCAAAAGTTTCACACACATGATTTCATATAATCCCAAAATAACCCCCTTTTTTCCTCCTACCCCTCTATTGCCCCTCCCCCTTCCCTCCCCCAACTGGTAACCACTAGTTTGTTCTCTGTGAGTCTGCTTCTTTCTGTTATATTCACTAGTTTGATATATTTTTTAGATTCCACATGTTGGTGATATTATACAGTATTTGTCTTTCTTTGTCTGACTTATTTCACTTTGTGTAATGCCCTCTAAGTTCATCCATGTTGCTGCAATGGTAAATTTTCATTCTTTTTTTATGGCTGAGTAGTATTCCTTTGTATATACTGTATCTTCTTTTTTAAAAAAATTATTGAAGTATAGTTGATTTACAATGTTGTGTTAGTTTCAGGTGTACAGCAAAGTGATTCAGATATATACATCCTTTTTCAGATTCTTTTCCCTTATAGGTTATTACAAAATATTGAGTATATTTTAAGTACTGGGCTATACAGTAGGTCCTTGTTGGTTATCTATTTTATATATAGTAATGTGTATACGTTAATCCCAAACTCCTATTTTATCCCTCCCCCACCTTCCCCTTTGGTAATCATAAGTTTGTTTTCTATGTCTGTGGGTCTGTTTTTGTTTTGTAAATAAGTTCATTTGTGTCATTTTTTTAGATTTCACATTTAGGGGATATCATATGATATTTGTCTTTGTCTGACTTACTTCACTTAGTATGAATCTCTAGGTCAATCCATGTTGCTGCAAATGGCATTATTTCATTCTTTTTTATGGCTAAGTAATACTCCATTGTGTATATATACCACATCTTCTTTATCCATTCCTCTGTTGATGGACATTTAGGTTGCTTCCATATCTTGGCTATTGTAAATAGTGCTGCAATGAACATTGGGGTGCATGTATCTTTTCGAATTAGTGTTTTTGTTTTTTGGGGGTATATACCAAGGAGTGGAATTTTTGGGTCATATGGTAGTTCTATTTTCAGCTTTTTGAGAAACCTCCATACTGTTTTCCACAGTGGGTGCACCAATTTACCTTCCCACCAACAGTGTACAAGGGTTCCTTTTTCTCCGCATCCTCGCTAGCATTTGTTATTTGTGGGTTTTTTTGATGATAGCCATTCTGACAGGTGTGAGAATGTGGTTTTGATTTGCACTTCCCTGATGATTAACGATGTTGAGCATCTTTTCACGTGCCTGCTGGCCATCTGCATTTCCTCTTTGGAAAAATAGCTATTCAGTTCTTCTGCCCACTTTTTAATTGGGTTGTTTGTTTTGTTTTGTTTTTTGATGTTGAGTTGTATGAGCTGTTTATATATATTGGATATTAATCCCTTATTGGTCATATCATTTGCAAATATTTTCTCCTATTCAGTAGATTGTCTTTTCATTTTGTCAGTGGTTTCCTTTGCTGTGCAAAAGCTTTTTTTTCTTTTGGCTGTGTTGGGCCTTTGTTGCTGCGCACGGGCTTTCTCTAGTTGCAGCGAGCAGGGGCTACTCTTTGTTGCGGTGCGTGGGCTTCTCATTGCAGTGGCTTCTCTTGTTGCAGGGCATGAGCTCTAGGCATGCGGGCTTCAGTAATTGCAGCACACGGGCTCGGCAGCACAGGGGCTCTAGGTCACCTGGGCTTCGGTAGTTGTGGCATGCGGGCTCAGTAGTTGTGGCTCACGGACTCTAGAGTGCAGGCTCAGTAGTTGTGGCGCACGGGCTTACTTGCTCTGCAGCATGTGGGATCTTCCTGGGACCAGGGATTGAACCCGTGTCTCCTGCATTGGCAGGCAGATTCTTAACCACTGCACCACCAGGGAAGTCCCTTTTTTTTCTTTTTTTAAAAAATTAAAAAATATATATTTTTAAATAAAAATTTTTTTCTTTCTTTTTTTTCTGTGCAAAAGCTTTTACATTTAACTAAATGCTATTTGTTTATTTCTTCTTTTATTTGCTTTAGGAGATGGATCCAAAAAAATATTGCAATTTATGTCAAAGAGTGTTCTGCTTATGTTTTCTTCCAGGAGTTTTATAGTATCCAGTCTTACATTTAGGTCTTTAATCCATTTTGAGTTTATTTTTGTATGTGGTATTAGAGAATGTTCTGATTTCATTCTTTTCCATGTAGTTGTCCAGTTTTCCCAGCACCACCTATTGAAGAGACTGTCTTTTCTCCATTGTATATTCTTGCCTCCTTTGTCATAGATTAGGTAATCAGAGGTGCATGGGTTTATCTCTGGACTTTCTGTCCTGTTCCATAGATCTATATTTCTGTTTTTTGTGCCAGTACCATACTGTTTTGATTACTCTAGCTTTGTAGTATAGTCTGAAGTCAGGGAGCCTGATTCCTCCAGCTCCATTTTTCTTTCTCAAGATTGCTTTGGCCAGTCAGGGTCTTTTGTGTTTACATACAAATTGTAAAATTTTTTGTTCTAATTCTGTGAAGAAATACCATTGGTATTTTGGTAGGGATTGCATTGAATCTGTAGATTGCCTTGGGTAGTAAGGTCATTTTCACATTAATTCTTCCAATCCAAGAACACTATGTATCTTTCCATATGTTTGTATCATCTTCAATTTCTTTCATCAGCATCTTATAGTTTTCCAAGTACAAGTCTTTTACCTCCTTAGGTAGGTTTATTCCTAGGGATTTTATTCTTTTTGATGTGATGGTAAATGGGATTGTTTCCTTAATTTCTCTTTCTGATAGTTTGTTGTCATTGTATAGAAATGCATCAGATTTCTGTATATTAATTTTGTATCCTGCAACTTTAGCCAGTTCATTGATCGGTTCTAGTAGTTTTCTGGTGGCATCTTTAGGATAGTATCATGTCATCTGCAAACAGTGACTGTTTTACTTCTTCCTTTCCAATCTGGATTCCTTTTATTTTTTTTTTCTTCTCTGATTGCTGTGGCTAGGACTTCCAAAACTATGTTGAATAAAAGTGGTGAGAATGGGCATCTTTGTCTTGTTCCTGATCTTAGAGGAAATGCTTTCAGCCTCCACCATTGAGTATGATGTTAGCTGTAGGTTTGTCATTTATGGCCTTTATTATGTTGAGGCATGTTCCATCTATTTCTTTGTATGTTTTTAAAGAATGTGTATTCTCAAAATGCTGGGTGAAGAATTCTATACATGTTCCTTAGAAAATGCTAATTAATGATGTTGGAGACATGCCTGCAATAACTGGTGATTCTTGGATGTCTTTTCATATTTAAGAGTGCTGTAGGCTGAATGTTTTGTGTCCCCTCAAAATTCATATGTTGAAAACTAACCCCATTTGGGGGGACTTTGAGAAGTGATTAGATCATGAGGGTGGAGCCCTCATGAGTGGGATTAGTGCCACTCCCTTCTGGCCTGCAGAGTTTCTGCAGAAAATAAGCTGATAGCCTTGTATATTATTTGTTGCTTTTCCGTTGCTGCTTTTAATACTATCTTTCGTTTTTGTCATTTTGATTACAGTGTGTCTTGGTGTGTTCCTCTTTGGGTTAATCCTGTATGGGACTCTGTGCTTCCTGGACTTATATGTCTGTTTCCTTTCCCAGGTTAGGAAAGTTTTCAGCTATTACGTCTTCAAATATTTTCTCAGGCTCTTTCTCTTTCTCTTATTTTTCTGGGACCCCTATAATATGAATATTAGTGGGCTCGATGTTATCCCAGAAGTCTCTTAAACAGTTCTCATTTCTTTTCATTCTTTTTTTTTCTGTTCAGTGGCAGTGATTTCCACTACTTTGTCCTCCAGGTCACTGATCCATTCCTCTGTATCATTTGGCCTACTATTGATTCCTTCTAGTGTATTTTTCATTTCAGTTATTGTATTCTTCATCTCTGTTTGGTTGTTCTTTATAATTTCTAATTCTCAGTTAAAAACTTCTAACTTCTCACTTTGTGCATCCATTTTCCTCCTGAGTTCTTTGATCACCTTTGCAATCATTACTCTGAACTCTTTCTCAGGTAGATAGCCTATCTTCACTTCGCTTAGTTCTTCTTCTGGGGTTTTGTCGTGTTCCTTCATCTGGAACATGTTCCTCTGCTGCCTCATTTTGTCTAAGTTGCTATTTTTATTTATTTATTTTTATTTATTTATTTTTTTAATGTATTTTTTTTTAACGCATTGTTTACTCTGTTTATTTATTTATTTATTTTTGGCTGTGTTGGGTCTTCGTCTCTGTGCAAGGGCTTTCTCTAGTTGCGGCAAGTGGGGGGCCACTCTTCATCGCGGTGCGCGGACCTCTCACTATCGCGGCCTCTCTTGTTGCGGAGCACAGGCTCCAGACGCGCAGGCTCAGTAATTGTGGCTCACGGGCCTAGCTGCTCCGTGGCATGTGGGATCTTCCCAGACCAGGGCTTGAACCCGTGTGCCCTGCATTGGCAGGCAGACTCTCAACCACTGCGCCACCAGGGAAGCCCGCTATTTTTATTTTTATGTATGTGGTAGATTAGTTACATTTCTTGACCTTGAAGAAGTGTCCTTCTGTAGGAGATGTCCTGTGTGTTCCAGCAGTGCGCTTCTGTCTCATCACCCAAGCTATATGCTCTAGGGGTTCCCCTTAAGAGGGCTGGGTGGGTCCTTCTGTTGTGGTGGGCTGACTGTGTGGGGGTCTGGTAGGCCTGGTTGGTCCCTAGTCTGGTTGGTTGCCAGGTCCTGCCTTATATGGATGCTGCTGGGTGCTGTTAAGAGGGCCTGGTAACAAGGCGACTGGCTTCAAAACCCTAGGGAGTCCTGGGGCTAGTGCTGGCTCACTGGTGGGTAGAGTCAGGGTCCGGAGGACTCCAGGGCTGTTGCCTGCCCCCTGGAGAGTGAAGCCAGGCCCTGAGGTTACTGTTGGACTACTGGCAGGCAGAGCCAGTTCCTGGAGTCTGGCTGCAGGGTCCAGGGATCCCAGAGCTTGTTATAGATCATTGGTAGTGGGGGAGGTGGCGATTTCTGACACAGTTGGTATGGGTTCTGGGGTGTCCTGAAGCTTGTGTTGGCCTGCTAGTGCACAGGGCCAGGGCCCAGCTGGTCCCAGGGTAGGGTGTAGCCTGCTGTGGGCAGGCTAGGTCCACAGGCTGTGGGATTGTGGTTTTCTTGTGTCTGGTGTCTGTCCCCTGGTGGCTGAGGCTGGTCTAGAGGCTAGTGCAGGCTTCCTGGAGGGCAGGGCCAATGTCTGCCCACTGGTGGGTGGAGCTGGGTCTTGGCCCTCTGGTGGGCAAGGCCCTGTCTAGAGGAGTGTCTAGAGGAGGCTGTGGGCTCAGGAAGACTTTAGGAAGCCTGTCTGCTTATGGGTGGGGCTGTGTCCCCACTCAGTTAGTTGTTTGGCCTGCGGCATCCCAGCACTGGTGTCTACAGACTATTGGATGGGGCTAGGTCTTGGCTCTAATGAGCTAGAGGGAGGAGCCCAAGATCACGCCCACCAGCACTGGCTTCCAAATATGACTGAGCTGCCAAATTTAGCTGTTGTCAGCTACAGCCGGCTCCCCACCTCTCCAAGGCCAGCAGGTAGGTTTGACTCAGACTCCTATCAAGTTACTGCTTTTGCCCTGAGTCCCGGTGCATGTAAGATCTTGTGTGTGCCCTTTAAGAGTGAAGTTGTATTTCCCACAGTCCTTCCTGAAATTAAGCCCGGCTGGCCTTCAAAGCCAAATGATCTGGGGGCTAGTCTTCCTGGTGCAGGACCCCCAGGCTGGGGAGCCTAACGTGGGGCTCAGAACTCTCATTTCTGTGGGAGAACTTCTGCACTATAACTTTTTTTTTTTTTTGACCACGTGGCTTGTAGAATCTTAGTTCTGTGACCAGGGATCGAACCCACACCCTTAGCAGTGAAAGCACGGAGTCTAACCACTGGACCACCAGGGAATTCCCACGTCTGCACTATAATTATTCTCCAGTTTGTGTGTTTCCCACCTGGGAGTGTGGGACTTGATTATATCATGTCCCCTCCTACTCATCTTGCGGTTCCTTCTTTGTGTCTTTAGTTGTAGACGATCTTTTCTGGGAGGTTTTGGTCTTTTTCATAGATGGTTGTTGTGCAGATAGTTGTGGTTTTGGTGTGCTTGTGAGAGGAAGTGAGCTCAGGGTCTTTCTACTCCACCACCTTGGCCAATCTTCAGGGGACTGTGTTCATATTCTCAGCCTTGGGCAGGTGGCTTGCCTGGGCCATAGTAGGTGAACACTTACAGGTTCTTGTTCATGGACAAGGCAACACTCTCCTGCATCTCCACTGTGCCCTGGGCCTGTGGCCTAGACTTCTGTCCCTGGGCTGGTGATATTCTCTAGCACTGGGGCTGGTATGAGTTCTGGTCTCTGCCCAGCTTTATCTCCTACCCACTGTGGGTTCCCTTCTTCCATTTCTGACACTTGATGATTTCCCTTTCTTCTTTTTAACTGTGTATTAAACTTTTATTATCTTTTTTTTTTAATATTTGTTTATTTATTTATTTATTTGGTTGTGCTTAGTCTTAGTTGCATCATGTGGGCTCTTTAGTTGTGGCAGGCGGGCTCCTTACTTGCAGCTTGCCGGCTCCTTAGTTGTGGCATGCGAACTCAGTTGCAGCAAGCATGTGGAATCTAGTTCCCTGACCAGGGATCGAACCTGGGCCCCCTGCATTGGGAGCACGGAGTCTTAACCACTGTCCCACCAGGGAAGCCCCTTATTATCTTTTCAATGTTTTCTCCAACATTTGTATTGTTTAGAGTGAGAAAGGGAAGGGTTTTTATGTCTTCTCAGAGTATTTTAACTAGAAATCTTTCTATGCAAGTTCTTTAATCTTATTAAGTCCCAGTTTCCTCTTCAATAAAAGTGCTGGAGAAAGTACATATGAATACTTAAGCATAGTTTCTGCAAAAAAGTAAATATTTTAAAAACAGCATAGCCATTTTATTGTTTTCATTAGTACTGTAATAATTGTTGTGATTCCATTTTTCCTCTCCATTGCTGAATATCTCTGTAGGCATAATTATAGCCCAGGGTTGTTGTAAATATTAAATTATTTTTAAAAATTTGTTGTTGACGCTTTTAAAAATTGTTAAAAATAGTGCACATTGGGAGTTCCCTGATAGTCTAGTGGTTAGGATCCTGGGCTTTCACCACTGTGGCCCGGGTTCAATCCCTGGTCAGGGAACTAAGATCCCACATGCCCCACAGCATGTCCAAAAAGAAAAAAAAAAAATGGAATTCCCATTGAATGGGAAACCCTCAGCCATAGAGAAGTGTAGGCAGGCTCTAATAGGTCACTGTGTCTTTGGGCAGTATATATTTTAGGTCAGAGCCTACAGATGGGTAACCCAGAGCCCAAAATGTTTTTATTTGGCTGGCACAATGTTTCAAAAACTCTAAATTTGTTGCTAACACTTAAAAATGGTGATATTTCACATAAAATTCAGATATCTAACTTTTCTTGAGTAATCAGGATAATCAGGATAATCTGACCACACTGGGCCTTCTTCACAAACAGTATCAACAGCTTGTGCTGAATGGTTGCTCTGCCATGTTTTCTCTCCATTATTGAGGCCAAAGGCCACTTACCATTTATTGTTACACATTTACTGTCGTTTTTTAAAATAGTACAGAAATAGTTGTATATGCCTATTCTTCTGTCAAAAATAGGAAAACAAGAGATAGATGGAGAAAAACCACATTGTAAGCATTGATGAAAAAATTAATCAGTTGGTCTAAGAAAGAAATGGAAGATTTTATTCGAGCCAAATTTGAGGATTATAGCCCAGGAAGAGCATCTCAGAAAGCTCTGAGACCTGTTCCACCCCTTAGAAGTCAAGGCGCAGTTATGTAAGTTTTTTGAGACAGAGGCTGTACATCAAATGCTGTATTATTGGCAGTTTACATAATCCAGATCTAAGTGCCATGTGACCCCTTATGAGATCAAGAAGGAATGGCATCTTTCCTTACACAACAAGGAGTTGTCTTATTGATGCTAGAATATTGCTCTTTATGGTTGAGCAGGTATTTCTGTCAGTGGGGAAGGTTTGGTTAATGCATAGTGTAGATACACAGTGCACAGTGGGAGGAGAGAGGAGGCCAAAGGACAGAAAAAATTTTTTTGTTTAAATTTTTCTTGTCTTGCCATAAAATATGAATTTTATTTCACGTACAAAAAATGGAAAAGAGGCTATTTTGTGATAGAAAGGAAGACAGTTCCTACATATTTAATAGGATGTCTGTGTCAGTTTTCTCTTGCACTTGGCTTGCTTCACTTATTTATGTTATCCTGTTTGGACCCTGTGGACATTTCAATTTGCAACCTCCTCCTGAACATCCTGGATTTCTAAGTGCTGTTCTTTTCTTTTTCTTTTCTAGTCCTGTCTTCCCTTTTGTACTGCCCTAGCTTACCCTCAATAACTGAGTGTGTTTCCACGGAGAACTACCGAGACGTCTAGAGCAACGGAAAATCCATGTGTACTCAAGCCTGTTTGCTCCATCCCTCACCAGCCATGCCTCCTAGAAAAGTAAAAGTCCCCCTACCACTTGCTGATGATTAGATTTTTAAAATTTTTTATTTCTTTCTTTTTGGCTGCGTTGGGTCTTCGTTGCTGCTCACAGGCTTTCTCTAGTTGTGGCGAGCGGGGGCTACTCTTCGTTGTGGTGCGAGGGCTTCTCACTGTGGTGGCTTCTCTTTGTTGCGGAGCACGGGCTCTAGGTTTGCAGGCTCGGTAGGGCTCTAGGTTCGCAGGCTCAGTAGTTGTGGCACGTGGGCTCAGTAGTTGTGGCGTGCGGGCTCCAGAGAGCAGGCTCAGTAGTTGTGGCTCACGGGCCCAGCTGCTCCGCGGCATGTGGGATCTTCCCAGACCAGGGCTCGAACGCGTGTCCCCTGCATTGGCAGGCAGACTCTCAACCACTGCGCCACCAGGGAAGCCCTAGATTTTTTTTAAATTGCAAAGCAGACGTTTCCATTCAACTCTTAGAGATTGAAGGTTCAAACACAAACACCCTGAGGAAGATCCATTAACTAAAATTTACTCACAGTAAATCAGCAAGTGGAAGTAAGAGTCTAGTTTATTCTGTTTTGATTGATGTGATTTTATAGGATTAAGAGAGCCCTGGGCAACTGGTAGAGGGCAGGGGGTCTTTCTTGGATGGAGACAGAGGTGGAGTACAGGACATACAAAAGGGGGAAAAATTTTAAAATATCACTGTTTCATGTGGAAATTTGTTGCAATTTTTTTAGTTTGTGAGCACACGGATTGTGAATGCAACATTTTTTGCGGGGTGGTGGTGGGGCACTTGTGTCTGTGGAGCTTTAAATTCTGTATGTGAATATATTGTTGCCATTTGTTTTGCAGATTGTGGGATTAGCGATATGCTTTCCTAAACAACAGAAAAGTTGAAGATGTCTAAACACTTAGTGGCTTGGACAGTGACCACCGTTCTTGGTATGGCCGTCGGGGGGTTTGTCCTGTGGAAAGGCATCCAGCGCCGGAGGAGTAAAGCAAGTCATGTAACCCAGAAGCAGCTGCCACAGCAGCAGCAGAAAGTGCCAGGCAGGAGAGAGCGGCCCGCTCCAGTAGAGGACCAGCCGCACTCCAGTGCCCCCAGAGCCTCGTGGGAAGAGAGGATCCTTGGAGCAAAGGTGGTGACTGTGTCTCAGGAGGCGGAGTGGGATCAAACTGAGCCCTTGCTTAGGAGTGAGTTAGAAGATTTTCCAGTGCTTGGAATCGACTGTGAGTGGGTAAGTTAAAAAGCAAAAACAAAACGTATCTTTTCTGCTTTTCCAGCTAGGGACCTTGAATAGTCAAATAGAGGATAAGATTAAAGGAGAATTAGCTTGTTCTCAATTTATTTGTAAATAGATTTTAGCAGAAGGAGAAGCGGCTTCTCTTCTCAGGATAGGGGAGTGCTTATAATCATGGATTCTGGAGTCTGAGCTACATGAGTCCATTTTCACCACTTATTCTGTGAACTTGAACAGTACTTAACCTCTTTGAGCCTCAGTGTACTTATCTGTAGCAGGGGTGTAATGGTAACTACCGCCCAGGGCTTTTTTAAGGATTCAAATAGATAATCCCTATATAGGCTTCAGCACAATTTTAACAGAGAGTAATTGCTCATTAAATATTAGCTACTGTTAATATTTTTAGTAGTATTTTCATAGGATGCCATGGAGAAGATAGTTAAGGAGGTCTAGTTAAATGTGTTTATTACACAAATTGGGATTTAAAAAGATAATAGTTTAAATGCTAGACACTATTTACTCTAAGCCAGGTATTATGTTGTTTTTTCTTTCATTATCTCATTTAATTTTGACAATAATCCTTTGTAGGAAGATACTGTTATTATTTCTTTACAGATAGGAAGTGTTAAAAGGTCTAGTTACTTGCCCAAGGCTATGAAGCTAGTAACCAGCATTTGAGCTGGTCTTCCTTAACCATGGGTTAATTTTTCTAATAGCTATTACTTTGGGGGAGTTGTTACATAGTTGTGACGAGGATAATATGGTACACCTACTCTTCTGTCATTCTGATTCACAGAGTGAACTTTAATCTCCTTGCAACAGAAGATACTACAAAATATAAATAAGTCACAGTAATCATCTCTTATTAATTCAGCATAATACCTTGCCAAAATTCTGTGATCTATGTCTTCTGGGTATCTGGAATACAGTCAAGAGCCAGGAAATGTAATCGAAAGAGGCCCTAAGCAGAATTGCTGCCACAAAATCAGATCACAGGTTGGTAGGAGGAGCTAAAGATGCCAGTACAATGATGACCAAGAAGAGAACACCTGACAGTGTGGGAAAAGTTTAGTAGTCACATAAGGCCTTACGGAGCTACTGAGGGTATTTCTTTTTTTTCTTTTTTGGCCGTGCACTGCACGGCTTGCGGGATCTTAGTTCTCTGACCAGGGATTGAACCTGCGCCCTCTGCTTGAAAGTGTGGAGTCTTAGCCACTGGACCGCCAGGGACTTCTCGAGGGTATTTCTTTATATCAGCAATAGCAGTAGTAGTTTATACCAATGACCTTGGGCCATCAGGAAAGGATTGGGCACCTTTTGTTTATTGTGTATAAGAATTATATCATTTTAGAAATAAACATATTTCTATATCATTTTAGACATATTTACACCAACAACCATAAAAGAAAACATTAGTAAACAGTGAGCTTTAGTAGATTAGGAAAACTCACATTTGCCCAACACCTTGATTATCCTACCAAGTGAAGTATAACTGCAGCAACAACGGGGTAGTCTGAAGTGAATAGTAATGCAATCGATTTAATAATATGTTTAATCGCTGTAGCAGAGTAAGTTAAAGTGGCAAATAATCCAAAACCCAGCTCCTTATGGCTTTGGAATATATTGAACTTCTTCTGATGCCACATTCCCTTCAGGTGTGATTGCATTTCTCTGATTGCTGCCACGGAAGAACTTTCATCCATCCTCCTTCTTTTCATTCTTCCATTTCTGATTCGTTTTCTCTTTCATTCACTTTTGTGTAAGTATTTGCTTAGTTATTGTTTTTGTTCTTGTTTTACACAGTCAGTATTTGTTTCAATTTACCAAAGTGTTTACCTTTTTCTTTGCTCATCTTTCCTTATATCTCAGAACTTTCTGGCATCATTCTCTTTAAGGTTGTCCTTTAGAAGTTCATTTCTTGAGGGGTCATTGATAGTAAACGTAATTATTACTGTTTTGAAAGTGTCCTTATTTTGCTTTTGATCTTTGAAGATATTTTCACTGGATATGAAATTCTAGTTTAGCAGCTTATCATTTTCAAGATCGCATTCCACTTTCTTCTGGCTTCCATTGTTGCTGTTGAAAATAACTGTGAGTGTAAATGTTGATTCTTTATAGGTAATCTAATTTTGGTAGCTCCTTTTAAGATCTTTTTGAGTTGCTGGTTCTGAAGATTCGCTCTCATGAGACTAGTGTTTTTCTCTTTCTGTATTTCCTGCTTGGGATTCAGAGAGATATCCTGGATGTAAGGATTGGTATCATATATCAATTTTTAAATTCTCTTTGAAGATTGCCTTTACCCTGTTTTTTCTTCTCCTCCTCTTCCTCCTCCTCCTCTTCTTCCTACCCCTCCTCTTTCACCTTCTTCTTCTTCCTTTTTTTTTTTCCTTCTTCTTTCTTGCTAGAATTAGATCAGCTATATTCTGAACTTTTTCTGCTCTCCTACATGTCTGGTAATCTCTTTTATATTTAACATATCTTAGTCTCTCTGGATTCATTCTGCACAATTTCTTCAGGTCTCTTTTATAGTTCCCTTTTTCTTTCTTTAGTTTTGTGTAATCTGCTATTTAACTTACCCCTTGAGTCTTTTTTTTTTTAACCATTTTTATTGTGAAATAAAACACATCAAGAAAAGTGCCTGAAACAAAAACAAAGAGCTAAATGATTTCACTAAAGAGAACAGCTGTGTAACTGGAAACTAGGTCAAGAAACAGAATTTGCTAGTACCCCAGAAGCTCCCCTTGTGACCCCTAGTAATCACTGTCCTCCCACCAAGGGTTACTATTATCCTGATTTTATGGTATTTACTGTCGTGTTTTTCTTTATACTTTTACTACTTAAACATGCATGCCTAGGCACAATAATTGAGTTTTGTCTGTCTTTTAAATTTAATGTAAATGAAACTATCAAGTGTGTATTTTGTGTCTGGCTTCTTTTGTTCAACATTATGTTTGTGAGATTTACCCATGTTGTGTGTGACTGTGATTCATTGCCATATGTCCATTGTGTAAATATATCATGATTTATTCATCCATTCTAATATTGATGGACTTTTGGGTTGTGTACAGTTTGGGGCTCTTACAAAGAATGCTGCAGTGAACAAATGCACTTATTATTATTGGGCGTATGTATCTATGAGTGGAGTTCTAGGTCATAGAGTTTGTATATATATCTTTAACTTTTATAAATAATGCCAAATTGTTTTCCAAGGTGGTTTTAACTAGTTTACCCTCATCAGTAGTAATGAGTGTACCCATTGTTTCTAGCTGTTTTCAGAAGTGGTTCTACTAATTTAATCTCTCACCAAGACTGTATGAGAATTCCCTTTGTCTTATAGCCTTGTCCACATTTGGTACTGTCAGATTTTAAAATTTTAGCCATCCTAATGGATGTGTAGTAATATTTCATTGTGGTTTTAATTTGCATGTCCCTGACCAGTACTGAGATTGAGCATCTTTCTATATTTTATCGATCATTTTGATATCTTCTTTTCTGGAGTACTTGTTCAAGTCTCTTGCCTCTTTTTCTGTCGAGTTGTCTTTTTCTTACTGATTTATAGTTCTTTATATATCTTGGTTATGGACCCTTTGTGAGTTAAATGTCTTCCTCCATTCTGTGGATTGCCTTTACATTCTTTTACTGTTAAAGCTTGATGATCAGGAGATCTGTATAGTGCTGTGTAACAAATCTTACCTTATCCCTAATCGTGAATATACTCTCCTATGTTATTTTCTTGGAGTTCTATGGGGTTTTTTTTTTTAATACATAAATTTACTTATTTTATTTATTTATTTTTGGCTGCGTTTGGTCTTTGTTCCTGCACGCAGGCTTTCTCTGATTGTGGCAAGTGGGGGCTACTCTTCGTTGCGGTGTGCGGGCTTGCAGTGGCTTCTCGTTGCAGAGCACGGGCTCTAGGCGTGCGGGCTTCAGTAGTTGTGGCACGCAGGCTCAGTAGTTGTGGCTCACGAGCGCTAGAGCACAGGCTCAGTATTTGTGGCGCATGGGCTTAGTTGCTCTGCGGCATATGGGATCTTCCCGGACCAGGGCTCAAACCCGTGTCACCTGCATTGGCAGGTGGATTCTTAACCACTGCACCAACAGGGAAACCCTAAATGTGTGACTCTGTTTCTGTTTTGTAATTTAGTTCACGTGTAGCCATTTTTAGATTCCACCTATAAGTGATAACTTATGATAAGTCTCTTTTTCTGTCTGACTTATGTCACTTAGAATGATTGTACCTAAGTCCACCCGAGTTGCTGCAACTGGCCTTATTTCATTGATTTCATGGTTGAGTAATATTCCATTGTACATAAGTACCACATCTTCTTTATCCATTTTTTCCTTCCAAGCACATTTATGTTGTATCCAAGTCGAGGCTCTTGTAAACAGAGCAGCACTAAACGTTGGGATGCCTGTGTCCTGTGGATTTTTGGTTTTCCCAAGATATACGCCCATGAGTGGAAGTGCCGTATGCTCTGTAGCTCTGTTTTTTTTTTTTTTTTTTGGCTGCGCTAGGTCTTCGTTGCTGCCTACGGGCTTTCTCTAGTTGCGGCGAGTGGGGGCTACTCTTCGTTTCGGTGCGCAGGTTTCTCATAGCGGTGGCTTCTCATGTTGCAGAGCACGGGCTCTAGGCACGTGGGCTTCAGTAGTTGTGGCACGCAGGCTCAGTAGTTGTGGCGCACAGGCTTAGTTGCTCCGCGGCATGTGGGATCTTCCCAGACCAGGGCTCGAACCCATATCCCCTGCATTGGCAGGCGGATTCTTAACCACTGCACCACCAGGGAAGTCCCTGTAGCTCTGTTTTTAGATTTTTTATTAAACACAATACACTTCTCCAGAGTGGCCGTTAGCAATTTACATTCCCACCATCAGCATAACAGGGCTTCCCCTTCTCCACGCACCGTCCTGCATTTCTGGTTTTTACACTTTGTGAGGATGGCCCTTCTGACTGATGCGAAGTGATACCTCTTTGTAGTATTGATTTGCATTGTCCACCTGTTTGGTTGGCCAAAAAGGGCGTATGCGTTTTTCCTGAATATCAGGAAAAACGCATACGCCCTTTTTGGCCAACTGCATCATTGGCGAAGTTCAGCCACTTTTCATGTGCTTTAATGGCAGGTTCAATCTACCTCTTGAAATCCCTTTCCTGCAATTCTGCCTTGCTTGCAAGTCCTTTTCGATGACTTACCTCAAGACATTTTTTGATGATAGGTATCATTTACAGCCCTGCAGGTTTGAATTGCAGTGTCCCTGAGCTCCATTTTTCAACTTGTTGTTTTGGGAACTGGCCACAAAACAGCAGGATTGCTTCAAGCCCTATTCTGGTTCCGGGGGCAAGCTGAGCCTTTGGTCAGTTCCTCTTCCTGATTGGAAATTAAAGTGGCATGTGCCTGTCCAAACAACTAGGGCTTGTCTCTCATTGGTTTCCCCGCTTCCGCTTCATCCTCCGGACAAATTCCAAACTGTGCGAAACAGGATGTTGAAGGTGCTGACTTCCCCAGGTGGGGAGATTGTTAGGAAAGAGGCTGGAGGGGGGAACCTGGCCACCAGGAGATGAGGATATGAGGTGCCTTTTCCAAACTCTTCCCGGTCAGCCGGTGTACCATCCTCTGGGTGTCCCATGCATGTTTTAGCTGTAGGAAGGGTCCCCAGCACCTGGAGATTTGGGACCCATGGAATGGGGACCAGGTAGCAGTACTCTAAAGGGGCTGCATTTGCTGGCCCATCCTCACCAAGCCTCTCAGCCCCACGAGTGTCCAGCCTTAGCTCCCATCCAGCTGTGGGTCTAGATGTGGTCTGTCCAGGTTGCATCACAGCCCCGAACGAATTCTGTAAGAATTTCTCTCTCTCTCTCACTTTTTTTTTTTTTGAATTTATTTTTATAATGGTATATATCTGATTTTCAGTGCTGTGTTTCTTGCTGCTGTACCTCCATTTGATTCACTTACAGAGAGACATCAATAAATTCTTTTTCAGATTCTTACCAGTCTTTTTGGTTTTTTGTTTTTTTTGGCTGTGTTGGGTCTTTGTTGCTGCGCACAGACTTTCTCTAGTTGCGGGGAGCGGGGGCTACTCTTCATTATGGTGCGTGGGCTTCTCACTGCGGTGGCTTCTCTTGTTGCAGAGCACGGGCTCTAGGTGTGCGGGCTTCAGTAGTTGTGGCGCATGGGCTTAGTTGCTCCATGGCATGTGGGATCTTCCCGGACCAGGGCTCGAACCTGTGTCCCCTGCATTGGCAGGTGGAATCTTAACCACTGCGCCACCAGGGAAGCCCGAGTTTTGTGGTTTTAACATTGCATATTTAGATTTATAATCTATCTGGAATTGATTTTTTTGTGTGTGTGTGTATGATGTGAAGTAGGGTTGAGTTTCATTTTTTCCTCTTATGGATATCCAATTGTCCTAGCACCACTGATTGAAAAGATAAATCTCACTGCTGTGCAATGCCACTTTACTATAAAACAGGTATCTCTTTTTTTCATTTTCTTTTTTAAAATAAATTATTTATTTATTTATTTTTTGTCTGCGTTGGGTTTTTGTTGCTGGGTGTGGGCTTTCTCTAGTTGTGGCGAGGCGGGGCTACTCTTCGTTGCGGTGCATGGGCTTCTCGTTGCAGTGGCTTCTCTTGTTGCGGAGCACAGGCTCTAGGCACGCGGGCTTCAGTAGTTGTGGCACGCGGGCTCACTAGTTGTGGCTCGTGGGCTCTAGAGTGCAGGCTCAGTAGTTGGGGTGCACGGGCTTTTAGTTGCTCTGCGGCATGTGGGATCTTCCCGGACCAGGGCTCGAACCCGTGTGCCCTGCATTGGCAGGCGGATTCTTAACCACTGCGCCACCAGGGAAGTCCCAAAACAGGTATCTCTATAGGAATAGATCTATTTCTGGACACTTTAGTAGTCTATTTTTCTATTCTTCCACCAGTGATCACAAACTGTCTTAGTTACTGTTGCTTTATAATGACTCTTGATATCTGCCACAGCAAGACTTTCTATCTTGTTTTTTTCCCGGAGGGTCTTGGATAGTCTTGGTCCTTTGCATTTCCTTATACATTTTAGAATCCGCTTTTCAGGTTCTACCAAAAATAATTTCTTGATATTTTGATTAAGATTGCATTGGATCAATAGATCAGTTTGTGGGGAATTGACTTCTTTCCAATATTGAGTTTTATAATCTAAGAATATTTATTTAGATCTTTAACTTCTCTTAATAATATATTTGTAGTTTTCTGTGATTTAAAAATATTCTGTTTTAAATGAAATCTTAAAAAATGATGTGGGGGCTTCCCTGGTGGCGCAGTGGTTGAGAATCTGCCTGCGAATGCAGGGGACACGGGTTCGAGCCCTGGTCTGGGAAGATCCCACATGCCGCAGAGCAACTGGGCCCGTGAGCCACAATTGCTGAGCCTGCGCGTCTGGAGCCTGTGCTCCGCAACAAGAGAGGCCGCGATAGTGAGAGGCCCGCGCACCGCGATGAAGAGTGGCCCCCACTTGCCACAACTAGAGAAAGCCCTCGCACAGAAACGAAGACCCAACACAGCCATAAATAAATAAATAAATAAATTTTTTAAAAATGGGCTTTATTTAAAAAAAAAAAAAAATGATGTGGGTCTTTCCTGGTGGTGCAGTGGTTAAGAATCCGCCTGCCAGTGCAGGGGACACGTGTTCCAGCCCTGGTCCGGGAAGATCCCACATGCCGCGGAGCAACTAAGCCCATGCGCCGCAAATACTGAAGGCTGCGCACCTGGTGCCCGTACCCCGCAACAAGAGAAGCCACCGCAATGAGACGCCTGCGCACCGCAACAAAGAGTAGCCCCCACTCACTACAACTAGGGAAAGCCCACACGCAGCAATGAAGACCCAACGCAGCCAAAAATAAATAAGTAAATAAATTAATTATTTTAAAAAGTTGTGTTTCTTTCTGGTATATAGAAATGTAACTTTATATGTATTTCTCTTATACTAAGGAACTTACTAAACTCACTTATTAATTCTAATTACTTGTAGATTCTTCTGGGTTTGTATATAAACTATTATATTATCTGTGAAGTGACAATTTTTTTTCCAGTCCTTACACTTTGTATTTCTTTTCCTGCTTTGCTGAACTGGCAAGGATCTCAATATAGTGCTCAGTATGAGTGGTGACAGTAGGCATCCTTGACTTATTCTCTATCTCAGAATGACAGCTTTCAACATTTTCATATTGAGTACGATATCTTTAGTAGGTTTGTTTACAGATTAAATACATTCAATTCTATTCTTGGTTTCTTAAGAATTTTTTTGTTTTGTTTTGTTTTGTTTTGTTTTGGCTGCGCCACGCAGCTTATGGAATCTTAGTTCCCTGATCAGGCACTGAACCGGGGCTCTTGGCAGTGAAAATGTGGAGTCCTAACCACTGGACCACCAGGGAATTCCCAAGAGTTTTTTTTTTTTTTTTTTTTTAAAGAATGAGATATTGTCATTTGCAGCAGCAAGAATGGACCTAGAGAATATCATACCAAGTAAAGTAAGTCAGACAGAGAAGTACAAATATTAATAGGATATCACTTATATGTGGAATCTAAAAATGATAAATGAATCTATATACAAAACAGAAATAGACTCACAGACATAGAAAACAAACTTATGATTAACAAAGGGGAAAGGGGGTGGAGGAGGGATAAACTAGGAGTATGAGATTAACAGATATAAACTATTATACATAAAATAGATAAGCAACAAGGATTTATTGTATAGCACAGGGAACTAGATTTAATATCTTATAATAACCTATAATGGAAAATAATTTGAAATATATATATACATATATACATATATATATATATATAAAACAATCACTGCTGTACACCTGAAACTAACACAATATTGTAAATCAATTATACTTCAATTTTAAAAAAGTTTTTTTTAAATTATGAATAGTTGTTGAATTTTATTAAGTGCCTTTTCTGAATTTCTTGAGATGAGTATGTAGCTTTTCTCCTTTATTCTGTTCTTGTGGTGAAAATACATTGATTTTTGAATTCCTGGAATAAATCCGACTTGGTCATGATGTCTTATTCTCCTTATACATTGCTGAATTCACTTTACTAGTGTTTTAAAAATAATCTATATTCATGAGTGATATTGGCTTATAATTTTCCTTTCTAGAAATGACCTTGTCAGATTTTGATTAAAATGTTATGCTGGCCTCATACAAGTTAGGGCTGTTCCTTGTTTTTGTGTTCTCTGGAAGAGTTTGTGTAAGATTGTCATTCTTTTTTCCTTAAATGTTTGATTAGAGTCTACTGGTGAAGCCATCTGGAGCTTTCTTTTGAGGGAAGTTTTTGAATTATGAATACAATTTTTAAAATAGTGTTGGGGCTATACATATTTTCTATTTCTTCATGTCTGTTTTGATAAATTTTATTTTTCATCTAAATATGTCTTCTTTCAAAATTTTAAATTACAGGCATATACTTGTTTATAATATCCAGTGACTTTTTTTTTTCCTATCTGATGGATATGTAAGGACATTTTTGACAATGCTTATTGGCTTCTCTTTTTTTTTCTTGATTACTCCTTCCATGGGTTTATCAGTGTTATTAGTCTTTTCAGAGAACCAGCTTCTGGCTTTGTTGATCTTTATTGTATGTTTATGTTCCATTATGCTGATTTCTGCTCTTTATTATTTCTTTTCATCTACTTGTTTGGGTATAATTTGCTATTCTCCATTTATTCTTCGACCTACTCTAATCTGACATCCTACCATACTACTCCACTGAAACGGATGAAGTTGATGGCTTTCTTGTTTTCCAGTCCAGTGGACACTTATTTGGACTCATGTTATTCTAGCTCTCAAAAGCATCTGCATAATTCCTGCACAAGACATTCTCTTTGGCTTTCATGCCATCATGCTCTCCTATCTCCTATCTTACTGTTCTTTCCTCTTTTTCCTTTTCTGATCCCCCTTCTACCTCACATCCAAATATTGAGTTGACGTAGGCTTGGTCTCTTCTGTATCCACCCCAGGGACTGCAAACTCAGATGCCTACAAGGTCCAGACAGGAAATGTAAATGAACAATGTAGAGTGATTGTTTGCATTTTCGAATGCATAGGAACATTCTTCAATTTCATAAAGAAGTATGCTCCCTCCCTTTTTTCTTTAAACACAAGACCTCTGTGATCTATCTTCCATTTTCCTAGTTTTGATAGAGACATGGATCCTGAGAAATATTTCTTTGCTGGAAAAACAGTGGTTTACAAATACAGTGATAAATGGGAAATGACAGTTGGCTTCAGTGTTGAGAAGACATTATGGTGAATTAGAGAATTCATGCCTTATATAAATGAGGAAGCTGCTATACAGTTCAAGCCAAGTGTTGCCAGATTGTCCAGTTCTTTAAAAAGAAACTCGATATATTCTAGATTTTTTTTAAATGTGAACTCCACTGCAATTTAAAAGTTCTGGCACAAGTTTTTAAAATGTGGAGATCAAAAAAATATATAATATTAAACATCTGTGGGTCAGCAGACAGGTCCAAGGACCACTAATTTATGTCCTCTAATCTATATTCTTTTTCTAAGTGACCTCACCTAGTTTTATAGCTTTAAATATCGTTGATAGGCTGAAGACTCTCAAAATTAGAACTCCAGCCCTTTACATCCACCTGTCTACTTGACATCTCCCTTGAATGTCTAATAGTCATCTCAGACTTAACATGTTCCTAACAGACCTCTTGATTTTTCTTCCCAAACCTGTATTATCCCTAGTCTTCTCCACCTTTAAGATTAAAATCAAGAGAGACATGCTCCCCGCTAAGGTTTGTCTAACAGAAGTGATATGATTGAAAGTCAGACACAAAAAGGCAGTTATCATATGTTAAGTTTCTTTAATGGCAAAATATGTGGAAATTCAAAGAAGTGGTTCTAGAAAGCAGGAAATAACACAGCATTCTACCAGATAGAGGTATGTGTTTCCAGATTCCCCCGAGTTACCCATGGTGATGTGTAACCATGGATAAATCACCTGTATAAAATGAGGATTCTGCCATGTTTTAGAAGCTATTATTGCCTTTCTCCTGGGGAGAGGGAGATGTTAAATAGATTTCTGGCCCCTGACTCCTGCCTGATTTTTTCTGGAGTCTCTGGCTATAGACTGCCTTGCTTAACAGGTGCAAAGTAATTGGTGTAATAAAGACTGAATGAAGTGAAGGTCATTTTCCCAAGAGCATCCTTCTGCAGGCCCAGGCTTCAGGCTTGCCTGAAGTTCCCTCCTTTTTCCTTACTATTAACCCTTCATTTCCATTTAGAAAGTATTACCCTTGTTATTTCCAAAATAGATTTTGCATCCATATACTTCTCTACATCTCCTCTACTTCCTTCCTAGTCCATCCCTCAAGAGTCTCTTATTTGGACCTTTGCAGTAGCCTCCTGACTGGCCTCCCTACTTGGACTCATATACCTATGATCCCTTCTCCATAGAGTAAGCAAAGTGATCTTTTAAAAATGCTAATCTGATCATCTCAGTCCCCTGCTTGAAAAGCCTCCATTGCTTCTTATAAAACCAAGATGTCTTAATTGCTTAGGTGTTCTTAAGGACTCACATGCTCTTGCCTCTCTCAGCATCTCTGATTTTGTCTCCTTTTCTCTTCCTCTTACTACTTTCCAGCCTTATTGAGCCTTCATTCTGTCACTTGAACAGGACAAGCTCATTCCTGTCTCAAAGCCATGGTCTAATTTAACTGACACATAAACTCCACAGATAGGGATGTTTATTAGTTAACCTTGTTCCAGCCCAGAATATGGTCTCAGATTATTTTTTGCTCCCTGCTGCCATTGTGGGGTCATTTAAAGAATCACGGACTTTTCCATAATGTTTTATTTGCTCTGGATTTGTAAGATCCCTGAAGCTAAAATGGATGATCACTGGCCTTCAGGAAGGAGGATCCCTAAACCAGTCCTCTGTGAGTGAATCACTGAAATACAGAAAAAAGTGTTAGAAATTTTGTCTACAATGATTGATGGCATCATTCATTTAAAATTTTTACTTTCGTGGGTATTTCATAATGTCTTAACACGTTAGTATAGTACTACATTTATATGATTTATAAATGCATATGTACATATATTGTGTATGTCCCAAACATTTCTTATGAGTCAACTCATCAAAAAACAAACAAAAAACCCAGTGACCCCTGGATTACATAATGCTAACGAAATTAAAATGTGTTTTTTTTTTTTTCCTATTAAATACAATGTCGGTAAGCCAAGGGTTTCATTATTTTCCATGGGTGGTAAGTGATGTCAAGGCAAAAAGATGTTGGCAACAGGGGGAAATATAAGAAATTAAGACTAGATATCTTATTCTTGGGACTTCCCTGGTGGTCCAGTGGGTAAGACTCTACGCTCCCAATGCAGGGAGCCCGGGTTCAATCCCTGGTGGGAGAACTAGATCCCACATGCATGCCACAACTAAGAGTCTGCATGCCACAACTAAGAGCCTGCATGCCACAACTAAGAAGTCTGCATGCCGCAACTAAAGATCCCGCATGCTGCAACGAAGATCCCATGTGCTGCAACTAAGACCTGACACAGCCCCCCCCCAAAAAAAAGACTAGATATCTTATTCTTTAAGCCAAATTGAGTCTGCTAGAAGCAATATTCTTCCAATCATACATTCAGTGTAAATTGGGTACCTATTGGAATCATAAACATTTGGATTCCTAGTGGAAAAACCTTAATTATAATACAGTGGATCTTAAGCACAATCCAGAAACAGTATTAAAAGGACAACTTATCTATCTAGCTAGCTATTTATTTAATGTATTTTAGACAACGGAACTTGACTGAAAAGATTTTCAAAGATCTGGCCTTAGGAATTAGCAGTGAGTATTATGTCAAATTAGCAGTGCTAAATATTAGAAGTAGAGATTTTCTGCTTTTTCTTGGAGAGAGCCAGTATTATAGAGGGAGGGAATTACGCTTTAATAAAAAAAAAAGTGATTTGGCCACATCCAGATGAATTGTTATAGAATAGGAACCAGTAGTCAAGTTTCTTCTGGGTCTTGTTGACCTTCCAAGAAATAGACACTTTGGAAATCAAACTGGCATGTTTCCATTTGAGGATATGATAAAGCAATGCCTGAGAAGGGGAATCCTAAAGCTTTTGTGAGTTAAACCGTGGTTTTACTTAGCACTGAAGTAGAAGTCGAGGAGGAAGTCCCTCCTAATTTTGTGTTTAACAGCAACTCTTCGTGATCTTGATCTTGACTGTTTCTTCTCTATTCTACAGATTGGGAAATTTGGGTTCCACTTCTGACTTTGCCATTATCTCTGCATGTTTAGTCAAACTGTTTAATCTGTAGCCCTTAAATTTCCTCTCCTGGAAAATGAGAAGGATTGGAATTTATTGGATGCTTAACCTGGATTCTGTGGGTAGCTTTAGGGAACCTTTAATTAATGTGAATTTTGTATGTAAATTTTTCTGGGAATAATTTCCTTAGCTTTAAGCACTTTCTCCAATTTATCTATTACATCAAAAAGATAAGAACTAGATCAGTTAAAATATAAAGTTATTTTCATTTCTTAAGATATCAGAATCCTAGCTTATGCTCAATATACATTTTTTTTATGAACAGCATTTGTGACCATAAAATGCTGAGAAAGCACTCTGTGCTACTACGATTTATTATATTGGCAGATACCACTTATTGATAGTACTGTATTTCCTACCTCTTTTTAAAAATCGGATCTTGAGGCAGTGATGACAAGTAAGTGAGTCAAGTTACTAACATGTATGTTAAAGAGTCTAGAAAATGAAAAGAGTACATCATCATTTGGCAGTCTGCTCCTTAGCCTTTTATTTCCTTAGCTTTTTAAAACCAGTGTGTCTCACATGACTCTGCCAATGTGTGTCCCAGCGCTGCTCTGTGTCAGCTGGTCACTATTTATGGCCTGCTCATTTCAGGCTCATGTTTGGGCCCCCAGTAACCTCTGTTTAGGCCCTGCTTCTTAGAATCCATTGCATTTGTTAGCAAAGGCTCATCCTTAGGTTTGAGGCAAACTCTGGTCAGTTGTTCCCTCTGGGAAGTTAAGACTGTACCTCTTAGACATTTTTGCCAGACTTTCATGTTGCACTTGGCCCTATGCTGGGGTGTGAACTGTGGCCCTGTTTTCCTCTGTTACAGGTGAATTCGGAAGGCAAAGCCAGTCCTCTGTCACTCCTTCAGATGGCCTCTCCAAGTGGCTTCTGTGTCTTGGTTCGCTTGCCCAAGCTGATCTGTGGAGGAAGGACACTACCAAAAACGTTACTGGACATTTTGGCAGATGGCACAATTTTAAAAGTTGGAGTAGGATGTTCAGAAGATGCCAGCAAGCTTCTGCAAGATTATGGCCTCGTCGTTAAGGGGTGCCTGGACCTCAGATACCTAGCCATGAGGCAGAGGTATGGTTTATATGAATACTGGAACTCCTGTAGCTGTGGGGCAAATATTTTAGCAAGAGTTGTAGATTACTGAGACTCAGTAATGAAGCCTCTAAAATTCTTTAGAAGCTTAGAGGCTTCTGAGATGCATATTGAATTTGTGAGGAAATATTCCAACTTCTGGGAAAACTTTAGTTACCTAGAATTGGTCTTTTTAGATGAAACATTAATAAGGTGTCTCTATAAGCTACAGGTTGTAAACTGATGGACTCCTTGGGCAAATTAGAGTTGCAGATTTTTTGTTTTTGTTTTTGTCCTGCATGATATTTTGGGGAGATTTTAGTTTAAATTCAGAAGATTTAATGTAAAAGTCTGTATTTCTGGCTTCTCTTGAAAAATTAGGTGATTTGACTACACTAGGTCAGTAGTTCTAGATGGCAGCAGTTGGCTGGAAGCATCAGCCTCTTCAGATGAGCATGCTTTGTTCAATTTGCCAGAATCCCCACCCCTCCCAACTGTCACACCAGCTCATCCTGATCAACATGTGAATGTGCAGACCCTGCTTTAGACCCAGAATGGTGGTAGACCTAATGCTTTACTGAGAGGAAGAGATTTTCCTTTCCTTTGGAATTCTATTCCTATGGAAATTCTACCTTTTTTAAGGAAGCGGCAGTTACCTTCTCATGTATATATGCAGGTCCTCATTTTAATAGTGTGGACTGAAACAGCCTCTCTCCCTGCCTTTCTCCCTGCCACTGATATTGAAGGGTTGGAGGATTTGATAAACTAAGAGAAGGCCTGATTAAAATCTATGCTTATATATTTTAATAAAATCTATGCTTATTTTAATTTTTTAGTAGTAAATGAAATTTTAGTTTAGTTTAGTAGTTTGGCTTGTGTAAATGAAACTCTTATAAAAAAAAAAAGAAACTCTTATAAATGAAGTATCCATTTTTTTTCCAAGTAATACATGAAAATATTTACTGCAAAATTTTTTTAGCTCTGTAAAAGTATTTGGAGTGTAGCAGCAAAAGCCGCCTTTCGTCAGGCCCTCCTTCCTTCGGTGCCGCCTCCCCAGAGCTGCCTGCTGTTACTCTGCTATGAGAGGCCATGTGTATCGTGGCCAGGAGTTGACTCCAGAGCAGGCTGTGTGGGTGGGAGTCCCAGTCTTCCTCTTACCAGCTACGTGACCTTTGGCAAGTTACTAAGCCTCACTGTTCCTCAGTTCCCTCAACTGAAAAGTAGAAATAATAATGTTCCAATCTCATAGGATTGGTGTGAGGATTAAACGAGTTAAACTACGTAAAGAACTTAGAAATGGTGTTTGACATATAGAGAGTGCTATGTAAATTTCAACTATTACTGTCCATCATCATCATCATCACTACCACCTATAGGACCACCATGATCTGATTGGTTTGTCCTTCCAGATCTCTTTCTATCCAATTACAGTCCTCTCTATCAGTATATAGAAATTAGAAGTGCCCTTACTTATCTGGCTAAATGCAGAATGGCCAAGTGTCAAAATACAAAATTTGGCCAAAGCTGAATATGACCATGAACTTCTCTAGAAATAAGAATGAAGCATTTATCAGGCTTCTTCATTTTTAATGAAATCTTATTAAAATTTTAAACATTCTTATTTTATTATTGAATACTTTAGAAGTAAAATTAAAATTTTTTGACATATAGTAGAAGAAATTTGACATTATAGTGCAAGAATTATACTCAGCTTTTAGCTATAGGCTGCTCCTGGTGTTTGCTGTAAGTAGTTACTTTCATTTGACTTTGGAGAGGAGCACAGATTTTCTTGGTAATGCTGTCCTCTTTTCTTCATACTCTCTATATTTTTGTTATATGTTAGCAGAAGATAATTTATTATTGAGATTGTTGTATATGATTTTGGAACTTTTCCTAGTGAAACTTTGAAGTAGCAAAGGTGGCATCTTGTTTTTAATCCATCCTCGAAAAATGTGAAACCTTCCCAATGAGGACGTTTAAAAAAAGACTAATGACCTAAATGGAATTAAGTAACGAAAAACTAAGTGCTGTCTTTCAATGAGGGTAATGATTTCAAGGATTATGGAATACCCAGGCTTGATAAATTGTACAGCTGTTAGAAAGAATGTAATAAGTACGTTTGTGCTTACTGTCAGGGAAGGAGGTCCCTGATACATTAAGTGATAGAGCAAGTTGCAGAATAAAAAACAAAACAAATACCAAGAAACTATATCTGCTCCTCCATCTAACCATCTGTTTTTTTGTTTGTCTGTAAAAAAGGTCTGGAGGGGCGACAATATACTCATAAGGGTCATTCTTCCTGAGGAGTGGAAGTGGGGGGTGGAGGGCTTTCATTTTTCACCCATTACTCTTCTCTGTTGTCTGAATTTTTAACAATAAACATTCATTGCTATTATAATTACTAATATAAAGGAAAGCATAAAAAGATTTTAAAAATTTAAAATAAAAGGGAAGAAGTTTGTCTCCCCCAAATTCTTAATTTCCATTAATTGAACCACGACCTTACGTATTTTACCTAAGTGTGTCTAGACCTTTTTTTTTTAACTTTTTAGTCAGTGCTGCCTTTTGGGGGTGATGAAATCCATCAAGTTACTGCTTGTTTTTGTAAAGAAGGACTTCCTTTTCTTCATCATTATAATGATTTCATTTTCCACAGTACCTGAGGGAATTGTGCATGTTGTAACAGTAACACTGATGTGAAACTCCACCTCCAAGCTTCCTCCTCTAAAACCTCTCGTCTCTCACTTGGTAACCAGCAAGTCAGCTCCACTTTTGTAGACTGGTGTGTTCTTAATTTTACATTAGCCCTTGTTTGGACTCTCCAATCCTTGGGTAAATTAATTTTTTTCACCACTCTGCAGCTATTTGAATCAGAAAGTGTTTGAAGAGCAGAAAATTATTTGATTTTATTGTACCTTCGTGCCCTCAATGAAAGTAGCCTTATCATATTTTTCAAATTTGAAAAGTAATACACAAACACTAGCCAATTCAAATATAAAAAATGTAGGACTTCCCTGGTGGTGCAGTGGTTAAGAACCCGCCTACCAATGCAGGGGACACGGGTTCAAGCCCTGGTCTGAGAAGATCCCACATGCCGCAGAGCAACTAAGCCCATGTGCCACAACTACTGAGCCTGCGCTCTAGAGCCCATGAGCCACAACTACTGAGCCCGTGTGCCACAACTACTGAGCCTGCGTGCCACAACTACTGAGCCCGCATGCCTAGAGCCCGTGCTCCACAACAAGAGAAACCACCGCAATGAGAAGCCCACGCACCGCAACGAAGAGTAGCCCCCACTCGCTGCAACTAGAGAAAGCCTGCGCGCAGCAACGAAGACCCAACGCAGCCCAAAAAAAAAAAAAAAAAAAAAAATATATATATATATATATATATAAGATGTAAAGATTTATGATCACCCCAAACCCCACACCCAAAGATAACATCACTACCATTTGATTAATATCTTTCTAGTTAACTCTTTATGCTTCCTCTCTCTCACATACCTAGAATCACATACACACATTTATTGTGTAGTGTATATATATATTAATATAAAGAGTTCATAATATGTTTTCTTTCATAATCTCTTGTTATAAAACTAATACATCATGGACATCTTTTCACATCAATATAGATCTACATCCTTATTTTTAATAGCTATGTGGAATTTAATTACATGGATATTTAACCAGTCTTCTATTGAGGATGTTAGGTTGTTTCCAATTCTTAGCTACTATAAATAGTGCTGTAATGAAGATAGTTTTATGTACATTTGTCTTAGGATAAATTACTAGAAGTGGAATTATTGAATCACAGAATTTTCATGTTCAAAACTTTGATACCTATTTACTGACAAACTTTTTCATAAAGGTTATACAAATGTTCAGTGCACAAATTTTAGATTAGATGGTGATTCTTCATGTTCCACCAATACCAGATATAGTTATTTTAAAAAAATCTTTGTAATCTGATAGATTTTTAAATTGTATATACTTTTTATTTGGTTTGATGTAGTGAGATTATGTGTCATTTGTTTATTGGCCATTTGTATACCTTTTTTGATTTGCCGTTTCTTGTCCTTTCCCATTTTTGACACATGATTTTATTTATTTCTTGTAGAAACAATTTGCTCTCTAATGGGCTTAGCCTGAAATCACTCGCTGAGACTGTTTTGAACTTTCCCCTTGACAAGTCCCTTCTGCTTCGTTGCAGCAACTGGGATGCTGAGAATCTTACTGAAGATCAGGTACTTCTTATCAGAGTAGTTGAAGAGTGGAAGAGTCATTGCTTGTGAAATATAATTATTTTAAAAATTCTAATCCTCAAAGATGATATGTGTTGGGCAGAAATGCCTTAAAATAGCCTCATTGATGATACCCAAGAAAAATGCTCTATAATAATGTAGATGCCACTTAAATAAAAGGGTAAGAGTCCCTATTCTATTTTTTTGGAGCATTTACTATATGCCAGGCATTTCAGAAAATGTAATTTTTTTTGTCATGAATACAAATGCATAATTTCAAAAACCAAAGTGTTATAAGACTTATTATAAGAAACAGCCAGTAGTTCCCTGCCTTCCTCCCCCATTCCTAATTACTCTTCCTTCTTTTCAGAGGCAACTGATTTCATTTCTTTCTGGTAATTACCATTATATTTTAAAATTACATGCATATATTACTCTTTCTTATTCTACATATTATCTTTTGACTTCTTGCTGTGGAAGACATGATTTAGTATAGTACTCTTGCAATTCCTGTATCCCCAGACAGATACTTATTCCCTTCCCCATGCTCCCAATAGAGGTAAATCATCATTTTTATCAGGTTAATATCCACTTATATTGATATTATTTATAGCTGCTCCACTTAGTAAACTGACTAAAGTAAATGTTTTTTCCTTCTACAACTTTTTGTTTTCCCAGGAGTAGTAATTTATATTTTTGTTTGCTTAGTTTTCTATATACCTGTTAACTATTTCAACCCCGGACTCTTTAACAGAACTATGTAGAGATCTCCTTTCTGCTGCTTCAGACACAGTCAGGTAACTTACTCCTTTCATTTTCCCTTGGAGCTAGCCCTGCTAGAGCTCTGTCATCCTGCTTCTTTCAGGACTGGTTGCGTCCCAGCCCTGCTGCCCAACTCTCATCCTGAAATTCGCGTTTACCATCAGCCCGGGAATTCCCTTCACCTCTTCTATAGTAGAGCCTCTGTTTTAAAAATATCGTGTCTTCTTACTTTCTTATCTTGGTGGAGTACATTCAAAATAGCTTCTTGAGAAAAGGAGCATGGGGAGTTAATTTATGACACCATGCACGTCTGAAAAGATGTTAGTTTCCCTCTCTATTAACTGATAGTTTGGCTGAGGGATAGCATTTTAGGGTGGAAATCATTTTCCTTCAGAACTTTGAAGGTAACGCTCCTTGTAGCTTCCAGTGTTGATGTTGAGTATGTGACTTGTTTTTGTTTCTGGAAAATCTTCTCTTTATTCTTAGTTTTTAAAATTCATGATGATAGTTTGGGCCATTTTTCATTATAGTTTTAGAATTCAGGGGACCCTTTCGGTCTGGAAGCTCATGTCTTTCAGTTCAGGGAATTATTCTCATACTATTTCTTGGAAAATTTCCCTCTTTTTTGTTTCTAGAACTCATATTATTTGTATATTGGATCCCTTGAATTGATCCTCTCATTTTCTTAGTAAAATATTTTCTCTTTGATTTTCCATCTCTATATTTTTTATTTTACCTTCTGGGAAATGTCCTCAAGTTTATCTTTCAGTATTCCAATCAACTTTTAATTATTCCTATCATATTAAGTTATAAGAGCTCCTGGTCTTCTCTCAATATTCGCTTTTAAAATAACTTTGCATTTTTGTTTAATGGATATCATATCTTCTGTTATCTTAGAGTATTGAAGATTTCTGAAGTTTTCTTCTCCTTCCTGTATTGCCTCTTTTTCCTCTGAATTTCTAATTTAATGTTTGATTTGGTCTTTGTCTTCCACGTTAAAGATTTTTCTAAAATGTTTAGATCCTTGGCTATCCATTTTTGTTTACAAAGGAGATATTAAAGCTCCAGTTGAATCTGTCATGTAATGAATGAGTAAATAAAATATGGTATAGCCATACAATGGAATATTATTCAGCAATAAAAAGCTACAACATGGATGAGTCTTGAGAACATTATGCTAAGTGAAAGAAGCTAGTCACAAAAGATCACATATTGTATGATTCCGTTTATATGAAATATTCAGAACAGGCAAATCTACAGAGACAAAAAATAAATTAGTGGGTGCTTAGGACTGGAAGAAGTGGGGGATGACTGGTAAAGGATATAAGTTTTCTTACTGGGCTGCTGAAAATGTTCTAAAATTGACTGTGATGAAGGTTGCATAATTCTGTAAATAATTCTAAAAATTCTAAATAAAATTCTAAAATTTCTGAATCCTGCAACATCTGTAAAAGACATCTTTGGGACTGTTGGAGACATTAGGATACAACTGTGTATTATTGTATTTTGTCAATGTTAAAGTTCTTGAATGTGATAATGGTGTTGTGATTATGTAGGAGAGTGTCCTTGTTCTTAGAAGATACACACTAAAGTATTTAGGGATGAAGTAAATATCATAATAGCTGCAACTTAATTTTGAAAAGTGTTCAGCCCAAAAAAAAAAAAAAAGTATTTGTGTGGTGTATGTATTGTATTATAAAGAGATAAAGCAAATGTTGACAATTGTGAATGTCAATTGTCATTCTTTTAACTTTTCCTTAGGTTTGAAAACTTTCAAATAAAACATTGGGAAGAAAAAGTTAATTGCTACCAAATTTGAAACCAAATTTGTGATCCATATTATTGTGAGAATTCAGAATTTCCAAAGACTCTTATTCATTCTTCATAAAAAATTTTATTGTTTTTCCAATTATAAACATAATGCTTAATGAGATTTTGTAAAATACAGAAAATAATATTTAAATTTGACATTTTAAAAAAATGGAATGAGAGCACAGAGCATATGGCCAGGTATTTTTGACTAGCGAGTTTTATTATCAGTAACTATTAATATAAATTAAAGTCAAATATCAGTAACTGTAAGTCTTCTCTCTCAGGCCACTCAGTTTCTCCAGACATGAATCTCCTACTCTTCTGCCCAAGAGGTATCAGCCCCACAGCCTATATTCTGGTAGCTGAGTGGGAGAGAAGGTGCTGGTAGTCTCATCATTTAATATGTAGATTTTCCCATAATCCCCCTTTTTCCTTTTGACACTTTGTCCCCAACCTCTGCCATGCCTGGTATTAC
The DNA here is from genome assembly GCF_965194805.1 of Balaenoptera borealis. Classification (NCBI taxonomy): domain Eukaryota; kingdom Metazoa; phylum Chordata; class Mammalia; order Artiodactyla; family Balaenopteridae; genus Balaenoptera; species Balaenoptera borealis. The sequence goes on along the minus strand of NC_138866.1, from coordinate 32,451,637 downwards.
TAGGTCCAGATCCTCTGTGATTTAGCCACTGTATGACTTAAACTTGTCAAAACCCGAACTCTGTACACCGAGTAAAACAATGCTGAAATATGAGTTTATTTCAACAGATTTGACCTGCAAGCTGGGAAACTCAAGGCCATGGGAGCAATGAGTTTCAAGTTGCTCACAGACCAAAGGGTTTTCATTGGGTAAATGTGGAAGATTTTTGGCTTTTTCAGCTGATTGTTTGCCTAGTGGTCTTCTTCCCTATTTGGATCAGGATAGCTGAGACAGGGGAATAAGGAAGTCCAAAGATGGCATGAACAGACTCAGTGTTTGGAGATTGACTGACATCCTCTGCTGATTTCTGAGGAGAGCTGTAAATTCCTGCCAGTTATGTTAAATAAAGTTTCATTTTCTTTAATGTGCCTGCATTGGCCACCTCCATTTTGTCTCTGACATAAGTGACTCCATTTTAGTTTTGGTTCTACAAACTTCTACTCTTTTGGGTCAGGGAAGGAGTAATTGCCTGTCCCTATGCTGTAAGAGAGGAGATCTGGGGTTGTCAGTGTTATTTACAGAGACTGTCACCTGATCCTCCTGTTTTCACCCCTGCTTGTATCATTGCTTTTATAGATACCTGGTGCCTCGCATTCTTTATACTTTGCCATTCTTTGTGGCTCAGATTAATTTGATTTTTGGATTTTTTGCTTACCACCCCCTACAGGCCTAGGTTTCAACCTTCTCTTGTTTGCTTAGTTCGTTACCATTTGTTTGTTCATCCTTCTAAAACATTGTGTTATTGGTTTTTTTTTTGGACCGCACTGCATGGCATGCGGCAATCCTAGTTCCCGACCAGGGGGACCCACGCCCCCTGCAGTGGAAGCGCAGTCTTAACCACCAGACCGCCAGGGAAGTCCCCCAAAACATTGTTAATGGAAAGAGTTAGCAATAGTTAGTATCTTAGGATCATTATTATCCTGTGGGAGAGTTCTGGGACCAGGGGGAACCCACGCCCCCTGCAGTGGAAGCACAGTCTTAACCACCAGACCGCCAGGGAAGTCCCCCAAAACATTGTTAATGGAAAGAGTTAGCAATAGTTAGTATCTTAGGATCATTATTATCCTGTGAGAGAGTTCTGGGACCAGGGGGAACCCACGCCCCCTGCAGTGGAAGCGCAGTCTTAACCACCAGACCACCAGGGAAGTCCCCCAAAACATTGTTAATGGAAAGAGTTAGCAATAGTTAGTATCTTAGGATCATTATTATCCTGTGAGAGAGTTCTGGGACCAGGGGGAACCCACACCCCCTGCAGTGGAAGCGCAGTCTTAACCACCAGACCGCCAGGGAAGTCCCCCAAAACATTGTTAATGGAAAGAGTTAGCAATAGTTAGTATCTTAGGATCATTATTATCCTGTGAGAGAGTTCTGGGACCAGGGGGAACCCACGCCCCCTGCAGTGGAAGCGCAGTCTTAACCACCAGACCGCCAGGGAAGTCCCCCAAAACGTTGTTAATGGAATGAGTTAGCAATAGTTAGTATCTTAGGATCATTATTATCCTGTGAGAGAGTTCTGGGACCAGGGGGAACCCACGCCCCCTGCAGTGGAAGCGCAGTCTTAACCACCAGACCGCCAGGGAAGTCCCCCAAAACATTGTTAATGGAAAGAGTTAGCAATAGTTAGTATCTTAGGATCATTATTATCCTGTGAGAGAGTTCTGGGACCAGGGGGAACCCACGCCCCCTGCAGTGGAAGCGCAGTCTTAACCACCAGACCGCCAGGGAAGTCCCCCAAAACATTGTTAATGGAAAGAGTTAGCAATAGTTAGTATCTTAGGATCATTATTATCCTGTGAGAGAGTTCTGGGAATCAAGGTATCTGATTTTGTTTTCTAAAGCTATTTCAGATTTGCTGCGACCCTGAGTAAGTTACTTCTTTGTGCCTTGGTTGGTTCATTCCTTCCTTTCTTTTAATAGTTTTATCGAAATATAATTTACATACAATAAAATGCACCCATTTAAAGTATACAAGTCAGGGACTTCCCTGGCGGTCCAGTGGTTAGGACTCCGCCCTTCCACTGCTGGGGGCCCGGGTTTGATCCCTGGTTGGGGAACTAAGATCCTGCAAGCCGTGCAATGCGGCCAAAAAAAAAAAAAAAAATTATACAAGTCAATGGATTTTAGTATATTTACAGAGTTGTGTAACCATCACCACAATCTAGTTTTAGAACATTTTCATCACCCCAAAAGAAACCCCATACCCATTAGCAGTCACTTCCCATCTCACCTCCCCAACACCCCAGCCTTAGGCAACCGCTAATCTACTTTCTGTCTCTATAAATTTGCCTGTTCTGGACATTTCATATAAATGGAATCATTTATGTATGTGGTTTTTTGGATTGGCTTCTTCACTTACCATGGTTTTGTGGTTCATCCATTTTGTAGCATCTATCGGTACTTCATTTCTTTCTTATTGCTAAATAATGCTTCATTGTATGGATAGACCACATTTTGTTTATTCGTTTATCAATTGGTAGAGATTTGGGTTGCTTTCATTTTTTTAGCTGTTATGAATAAGCCACTATGAATATCTGTGTATAAGCTTTTATGTGGACATACATTTTCAGTTCTCTTGGGTAAATACCTAGAATGGAATTGCTGAGTCATATGGTAACTTTATGTTTAACTCTTTGAGGAACTGCCCAACTATTTTCCAAAGTAACCGTACCATTTTATAGTCCCAGAGGCAATGTATGAAGGTTCCAATTTTCCATAACCTTACCAACACTTATTATTATTCATCTTTTTGATTAGAGCAATCCTAGTAGGTGTGAAGTGGTATTTCATTGTGGTTTTGATTTATATTTCCCTAGTGACCAATGATGCTGAGCATCTTTCATGTGCTTATTGGCTATTGGTATATCTTCTTTGGAGAAATGTCTGTTCAGATCCTTTGCTCACATTTTAATTGTGTTGTTCGTCTTTAAATTGTTGAGTTTTAAGAGACGTGTGTGTGTGTATTCTTTATATATTCTGGATACTAATCCCTTATCAGATATATAATTTATAAATATTTTCTCCCATTTTCTGCAGATTGTCTTTTCACTTACTTGATGGGATCATTTAAAGCACGAAAGCTTTTAATTTTGATGAGGTCCAGTTATCTATTTTTTCTTCTATTTCTCATGCTTTTGGTGTCATATCTAAGAAATCATTGCCTAACCCAAGGTCATGAACATTTACTCCTCTGTTTTCTTTTTTTTTTTAAATAAATTTATTTATTTATTTATTTTTGGCTGTGTTGGGTCTTTGTTGCTGTGCGTGGGCTTTTTCTAGTTGTGGCGAGCGGGGGCTACTCTTCATTGTGGTGTGCAGGCTTCTCATTGCGGTGGCTTCTCTTGTGCGGAGCACCAACTCTAGGCGTGCGGGCTTCAGTAGTTGTGGCTTGCAGTCTCTAGACCGCAGGCTCAGTACGGTTAGTTGCTTAGTTGCTCCGCGGCATGTGGTATCTTCCCAGACCAGGGCTCGAACCTGTGTCCCCTGCATTGGCAGGCAGATTCTTAACCACTGTGCCACCAGGGAAGTCCCTGCTATATTTTCTTCTAAGAGTCTTATGTTTTGGCTCTTACACTTAGGTTCATAATCCATTTTGAGTTAATTTTTGTGTGTGGTGTGAAGTAGGAGTCCAACTTTATCTTTTTGCATGTGGACATCCAGTTGTTCCAGCACCATTTGTTGAAAAGTGCATTGGATTCCTTATCATTTGGAAATAATTTGTTAAAAAGCGTTCTGAACTCTTCACGTTCAAGCACCCTCTTTTCCCGTGGGAGACAACTTGCTGACAGAGATGTAGATGGTTGGGTCTAGGTGGAAAATTTTACCCAAACCTTATTTTTCTATTATTCTATTCTTTTTTTCTATTATTCTAAAAGCACAAAAAAAATCCATACTAATAGTGTTATTTACAAGGCTTGATTATTAAAGGTGAATTAAAGGAATTTTAAAGTCCTCACATGCTTTGTTGGGAAGAGCTATTAATTATAGTTTTGACTACTTTTATTTATGACCAGCTTGCCTGTGCCTAGTTGCTTGGGAGAATGACTTACTATTAATAAATACATAAATTCCAGAAGTGGGGCCTTGTGACTTGATTTGAGGTCCATGTTTGAAACTGTTTTACGCATTGTATTAATACGTACAGCAGTTTGTTTCTGATCAATAGTCACACAGGCCTCTTAATGAATCTTGGTTTCAGTTTTGTAGATGATGACAGTTTCCAAAGTGAAGTTGTCAGACCTGTGGTAACTACCCTACCTCAAACTTGAGAAAAATCTGTCTAGCAGGTTTGGTAGCAGATAGAAAGAAACTTCACTGATTTATATAGATTAGGAATTTTGAGCACGTAGAGTAGGTCATTATTTTAGCTATGTTAGTTAAAAACATAGAGAACATGAGGATTCCTTATACTGTTTGATTTGTTTTTGTATCATTTGAATTTTTTTGTAATTAAAAGGTTTTAAGGAGTACATGGTGCCTGGGTTACTGTATATCTTGAATTGGAACCTAAAAGTTGTCTCTGTCTTTGCGATTGATTTTGAAGTTGCTCTCTCTGGTTTGCCTTCCGGATTCCACTGATCTCTGACTTTTCTCTTCAGGTAATTTATGCTGCCAGGGATGCCCAGATTTCAGTGGCTCTCTTTCTCCATCTTCTTGGATACCCTTTCTCTAGGAATTCAACTCTAGAAGAAAATGATGACTTCATTGGCTGGAGAAAAGTCTTGGAGAAATGTCAGGATGTGGTAGATATCCCATTCCGAAGCAAAGGAATTAGCAGATTGGGAGAGGAGGTTAATGGGGAAGCAACAGAATCTCAGCAGAAGCCAAGAAATAAGAAGTCAAAGACCAATGGAATGATGCCAGGCAACCACCAAGGGAGAGACCCCAGAAAACATAAAAGAAAGCCCCTTGGAGTGGGCTATTCTGCCAGGTAACTGAATTGTTCCATGTCTAGTAGAATCCAAGGCCCAGCCTCCAGCAAAAGGCATGATGCCTTACCTTGGATCTGGGGAGAAGGCTAGTGCGGTAGGGTGGCAGAGGCTCTCCAAGGATTAATTCTATTTTTCCTTTCCTTCAAGGACATTTGGAGCTATCCTTTGATTTATTTGTATATTTTTTCCTTTTGCCCTTCTTCTACTTTTTTATTTGTGGGCAGTTGGAGTGAAAAGGAGGAGAGCTTAACCTAGCTTTGTCACTGACCTTGATGTGACCTTAGACCTGTACTTTTCCAATTATAAGTGAGCGCGTAATTATTATTCCTTGCTTGCTTCAGGATAGCTGTGAAGGTAACATGAAGTGCCTCACGCTTTTCAGGAGAAATGCATCATCTGATTTCTTGTTCATTTGGTATTTGATTATTTAGAATGGCATCCAGTCCTAAGCCGATGGTATTCTCTAGCCAATGGGAATTTTCCTGTACAGCTTATGCCTCTATTGCAGAAAGGTGACTACTAAGTACTTTGGAGTGGAAGTTTGGTCCCTATAGTAAAGTGCCTTCAGGAATTGTGTGATTAAATTGAAGCAACTATTGCATATGAGCCAGAAATAAATCCACGTGGCACCCATTACTTTAGCTTGAAGTTCTTTAATTTTAATTTACTTTGTTAATCCAATGATTACTCTACAGGGAAGTTTTCCTGGTGTTCTGTTCCTGCTTGCTTTCATGATAGAACTATGTAAACACTATCCAACTCACTCCCTAATGTTCCAATCTATAAATATAAAAACTAATAGTATAAACTGATTCATTTTAATTTCTCTTTCCTAGCCCATTGCAGATGGAGGAATAAACATGATTTCTTGCCGTGTTTTTTTTTTCCAAAAACGTAATGTTTGACCCTAGGGTTGAATAGTTCGGGTCACTCAATCTAGGAAGGCAACTGGTACCTTGATCAATAGTTAGCTCCCAGTTTTAGATTTCTCTCTCCGTTCCCCACAGAAAATCACCCCTCTATGATAACTGCTTTCTCCACGCACCTGATGGACAGCCCCTCTGCACTTGTGATCGAAGAAAAGCTCAGTGGTACCTGGACAAAGGCATTGGAGGTTTGAGATTCCACTGTCATATTAGATCTATAATGCGGTGCATGCGGGCACTGACCGGAGTGGGCATGAGATAAGGCAGAGGGATGGGATGGATAGAAGGCAGAGAGACCTAGAGACACGTGGCATGGGGCTGTTCAGAACCCAGAAATAGTGATCTCTGCCAGGATACAGCAGAGAACAACTGAGGTGGTGCTTCCTCCTTGGGGGAGAGGTGGGCAGGCATACACTAACACTGCTTCTTTCCTCTAAGAGCTGGTGAGTGAAGAGCCTTTTGTGGTCAAGCTACAGTTTGAACCTGCGGGGAGACCTGAATCCCCGGGAGACTACTACTTGATGGTTAAAGAAAACCTGTGTGTAGTGTGTGGCAAGAAAGACTCATACATTCGGTGAGTGTGGGCTGGGCTGCCCTGTTGTCTGCCTCTGATGGAAATTGCCCTTCAAGCCACACGCAGAGCCCTTGGCGGGCTTGACTGAGTCTGCCGACTTTGGCTGGGAGACTTGTCCCCAGGGGGCATCCCAGTGTCCTCAAGAGCTTCAGCACTCCGCCTGGCCTTGCTGTAGTGGCTCCTGCCCTTCCTGAGCCAGTTCTTAGTTTCCGGAACGAAACACTCTTCTCGATAACAGTTTGCCCTGAAGAGAGTCATTCCCTTTGCTCATGAAGGAACGGAGACCTTCCTTCCTTAGGAAGCTGCCTTTCTCTCTGTGTCCTTATGATCCTCCCTTGAGTGGCTCACAAGCTTTGTGACCCTTGATATATGGGTATCCAGATGACCCGAAGGCACACTCCAGAATAGTCTCAGAAGATTATGCTGTGTCAGGGTCCCCAGGCAGTGAAGGTGAAGTTACCACTGGGCCTGGGTGCCCAGACCCCTGGCTTTCTCCCTGGCTTCTGTGTAGCAACTCGCTTGCCTCCTTTCTCCGCTTGCAAAGTGTGACAAATGGTTGTTGCTGCCAAGAGGTTCCCCTGAGAGCTTAGTTCTCCTTAGACAATAATGATGGACTTTGATGAACCAGGGAAACAATTTTAGAGTAAGGGATTCTTCAGGTGAAGGAAATGGGCTTTTACAGGTCACCAGGCTTCCAAAGTTTCAGGAGTAGCAGTTACCTGCTGTGTGCTTTGAGAGAGTTGTCTTCCAGATGTTGAAGGCCATTAGAATTTCTTTTCATTTCTCGGATACTTTTCCTTCTGGGAGCACAGCCTTCCCAAAGGTGGTTATTAGCCTCTCCCTGCCCCTGGCCTGCCAGAGGAGTCTGACCGCCGGTGGCCTGCACTCACTTCAAGGAGAGGGGAACCCAAGGCCCGTAGGTAGGTGGGCCAAGAGTGGAATAGGTGGTATGGCCTTTAATGTCACCTCTGCTGGGCTGTGGGACCCAAGCTCCTCAGTTGTGTTTAGGCCCAGATCAGAACCCTAGTAGCGTGCCTGCCTGCCTGCCGGCTCCGTGCATGTTCTGTGTCGTGTGCTAACGAGCACTGCCTTCTGCGTGGGCTTGTTTAGGAAGAACGTGATTCCGCATGAGTACCGGAAGCACTTTCCCATCGAGATGAAGGACCACAACTCCCACGATGTGCTGCTGCTCTGCACCTCCTGCCACGCCATCTCCAACTACTATGACAACCACTTGAAGCAGCAGCTGGCCAGGGAGTTCCAGGCCCCCACCGGCTCCGAGGAGGGCTTGCGCCTGCTGGAAGATCCTGAGCGCCGGCAGGTGCGTTCTGGGGCCAGGGCCCTGCTCAACGCAGAGGGCCTGCCCGCGCACCGCAAGGAGGAGCTGCTGCAGGCGCTCAGAGAGTTTTATCGCACAGACACGGTCACGGAGGAGATGCTTCAGGAGGCTGCCGGCCTGGAGACCAGGTACGATCCACAGTCCTGCTCAGAGGGGGCTGAGGACTAGTCCGGTGACTTAACCCCGACTACTCGGTGAGAATGCTTGCCGGGGAGGGAGCAGTGGTCGTCCAGCCGCAGTGTGCAGCCTCGTGCTTACCCCATTGAGTCTCTGTGGCTTAAGACGCCATGCGGGTGGGATAGAGCAATCTATTTGCTAATTTACTTTCCACAGGAGACTTGCCTTCTATCCTTGACCCTTCGAGGTCATATACTTATGTTCGGCCATTTTCGTGATTAGCAGGAGAGTTCAGAGGCACTGGAGTTGTACCTTATACCTTCTCTGCAGAAGTAAATCCTCAGGTCAGCTCATAAGAGGAAAATAAGAGTCAAAAAATATCCTTCAGTCTCTGGAGTTGCCCGTGAAGTACAATGTGTGTGGTTTTGCGTCTCTTCCCTTCTCTAGGTCTGTGGGAATTGAGACAAATGGATTCATGTTTCTTGTCTCACCTGTACTCTGGGGTGTTGGCCTACTGAATGGGATGTTGGCCAGAATTGCTGTTACTATTTAAATTACTTTTTACCTTTTTCCTTCCTTGCTTGCTTTCTCTCTCTTACCCCGTCAGTACATAGTTGAATTCATATCATTTAATTCAGTGTCCTTAAATGAGAAGCATGTTTTGGTCCTGAGAAATAAATGGGCACATGGCCCAGATGATAAAAACTCTGGGCTACCTGCTATAGTTTTGCTTCCCAACTTGCCACTTCTTTCAATCGTAACAGGGGTTGAAATAATTGAACCGATAAGGTCGCAAATCCTGGTAGCTATGCTGGTTGCCTTAGTGTTTTGTTATGAAAACAAAACAACCCTCCCCCACAAACTTAATTATAGCAAAAATATTTATTGAACAAATCTTTTATAGATATCCTAATCTATTCCACCAAGTTAATAAACTTTATATAAATTGCCTTAATTATTTCTTATAACAGCCCTATGAGGTAGGAGTTTCTTACTGGTAACTGCTAACATATCCTGTATCTTTAAAATCTTTTAAAATTTTAAAAAATTATTCTTAAATTTTATTCTTAAAACTATTTTCCAAGTTTTATATTAGATGCCCCGAGGTTGAAGTTAAGTAACTTGCCAAAGTCATATTACAAATTAATGAGACTGGCTCCTTTAACCAATTCCCAAATGTATTTCCTAGAACAGCTAAACTTGCCCTTTCAGTGACAGACCTTTCTAACAAATTCATCTTGCTGACTTGGATGGAAGGGTGCTGGGCTTGGATATCTAGGACCGAGAAGAACAGCTGTTTGGGGAAAGTTAGGCAAGTTAGTGGGATGCTTGTGAGCTAAATAAGAAAATGCCCCGCAAATACCCAGGGGGCACGAACACTGCTGGTTAGCGAGGATTGAGAGTGGGGTATGGATTGTATGGGAGAGGAATGGAGCCCCGGGCAGGGAGCTTCCTTTATTCATAGGAGCTGACAGTACTGTCTACAAGGTATCTTAGTTAGAAAGGAGACAGGGATTCATCTTCTCATTAAACAGCACTAGCTGTGCAACCGAGCAACCACGGTAGAATTTCATCGCAACAGAAGCACGTCCTGTGGATGTGGTTTGGCATTCTTTGTATAAGAAGGAAGACACCGAAGAAGTATTACCACCTTCATCTTACATTCAGGTGTTATACTGTGATGAAAACCTGGAACACGCGGGCTGCTTGAACAGCTAATATAGAGACTGAGTATGGTTCAGAATGAGTAACTTAAAGAAGTAACTGGGGAACCCTGGAGTAAATGAAAGACCAACATTCTTCACCCATCATCAGCCAGACAGCGGGGCCTCTCTAGTGGGGGCTGAGCATTATGCAGTAGCCTTCCCATAAGTATAGATCAGAATCTCCAAATGCCTTCTGCTGGATTGTGTGTTATATGTCCAAACTATTTTTAAAAAGGCAGATATGGGAAAGAGGATGTTTTTATTTTTTATTTATTTTTTAATTTTTATTTTATTTTTTAAAAATTTTTAAATATTATATTTCATTTAAAAAATTTATTGGAAAAAAGAAAACTGAAGAACTTGCTAAACTTAGAATAAAAGTTTCTTCTCAGCAGTATATATAAATTCTTAAAGATCCCAATAAAGTTAAACATTTTTCAAAACCTTTGGAAAGTGGGTCATTATATAAAAAGTGATAAATCACTCTCTAGAAAAGAAAATCCCGGTAAAGTAATTATGGTTGTGGCTATCATAAATCCACAGTGATTATACCTGAATTGAGAACGTCCGTCAGCCTTCTCTTTTCCTATGAATTACCTGAATAGTGTTTGTTTGACTTTGTTATTTCAAAAGGCACTGTTCTTTAAACTCCATCAACTCCTAAAAAATTATGTCAAAATTTCATTTGGGGATCATGATTTATTTTCATCCTGTTTTTTTTTAACCTCACTTTGTAATTGCCTTTCTTTTTTCTTGACAGGAAAAATAATCACTCATTTTGTATGACACTATCTACTTTCTTCTTAAAGACATTTTCATGTAGCCCTCAGACTTCATGTTCTAATTTGGAACGATTATTTCTATGCCAGCAGTAAAGGAGTCGTTCTGAGATTTATCTTTTCTTTCCAGGGATACATTAGTTCTACCTTAAAACTCATATCCTCTTCTTTCTCAGATTTCTTTTTGGATTTGTATCCTGAATTTATGCTTTTTAATTGTTTATAGTTTTTTTTTAAAGGTGCATGACCAAATAAACTTGCTGAGTCTTTTTGTGCTGGAAAGCACCTAATTTTGCCCACATGCTTGAATGCTAATGTGGTTTCCCTCATACCATTGTTACTCCATTGTTGTTAAACATTAGATTTTGCTCATGAGAAGTCTAGTGTTTGTTTAATACTTGCTCCTATTTTTTTAAAAGAAAGTTTAGAATCTTTCTCTGTGGAGTTCTGAAATGCTCACCAGTCAATACTTATATGTGAGTTGTTTATCTACCTCTCAGAAATTCTTCCAAGTTTTCATTTGCTAATAATCACTTCCTTTTCACTGTCAGTTCTGTTTCTTTTATTATTAATAGTAAGTAATGTGGTCAGTACCCCAATTTGAAATAGCATTTCATATTTGTTCTTTCATTTGGCACTAACTACTTTAGCAAACACAAATATTAGTAAGACCACGTTCATCCATAAGGAAATAAAACATGCAAACAAATAATCACAATATAAGGCTTTTAGGGCACATTTCATTAAATGTCTTGTACACTGATGTGTATAAAATCAATGACTGATTAAAAAAAAAAAAAAAGAATTGCAGTACAATACGAGGATGTTTTTAAAAGCATCAAAATAACCAACCCTTTAGGAGTCAAGCAACCTCTCCATAAACCCCTGTCGAAGCGTCTTGGCCCATAGCATTTGGAGCCACTGTGATACTGTCCTGAGCTTGTTTCCCTCAGACCCTTGTCCTTTTTTTTTTTTTTTTTTAAACATCTTTATTGGAGTATAATTGCTTTACAATGGTGTGTTAGTTTCTGCTTTATAACAAAGTGAATCAGTTATACATATACATATGTTCCCATATCTCTTCCCTCTTGCATCTCCCTCCCTCACACCCTCCCTATCCTACCCCTCTAGGTGGTCACAAAGCACCGAGCTGATCTCCCTGTGCTATGCGGCTGCTTCCCACTAGCTATCTATTTTACATTTGGTAGTGTATATATGTCTATGCCACTCTCTCACCCTGTCACATCTTACCCCTCCCCCTCCCCATATCCTCAAGTCCATTCTCTAGTAGGTCTGTGTCTTTATTCCTGTCTTGCCACTAGGTTCTTCATGACCTTTATTTTCCCTTAGATTCCATATATATGTGTTAGCATACTGTATTTGTTTTTCTCTTTCTGACTTACTTCACTCTGTATGACAGACTCTAACTCTCTATTAACAATAGCCAGGACATGGAAGCAACCTAAGTGTCCATCATCGGATGAATGGATAAAGAAGATGTGGCACATATATACAATGGAATATTACTCAGCCATAAAAAGAAATGAAATGGAGGTATTTGTAGTGAGGTGGATGGAGTTAGACCCTTGTCCTTTGTGTCTTGACAGGATCTCCAATGAAAACTACATTCCTCACGGGCTGAAGGTGGTTCAGCGCCACACCCAGGGCGGGCTGCGCTCCCTCATGCAGCTGGAGAGCCGCTGGCGGCAGCACTTCCTGGACTCCATGCAGCCCAAGCACCTGCCCCAGCAGTGGTCGGTGGACCACAACCACCAGAAGCTGCTCCGGAAGTACGGCGAGGACCTTCCCATCAAGCTGTCGTGACAGCTGCTTCCCTTCCACGTTGGGACAGCTGGGAAGCTGCAGCCAGGGGTGAAAAGTCACCTCTTCCTGTTTTAATGTCATTGTCGAAGGCTGGTGACACAACTCACAATACTAACCTGTACTGATCCCAGGACGCTTCTGGTGGAGCAAGGTGTTGTTTTCAGGGGGAGCTTATGGTCTTGAATTTTAGTAGGGCAGGGTGAGAGCTCTTTACTCCACCCTCTTATTTTATTTTTCTGGACAAATGGGAGCCTTGGCCTTCATTTTACTCTCCCTCTTCTGCTTTCCCTGTACAGGCGACAAATGAAGGGTCCTCCCTGAAGTGTCTTGTCAAGACACTCTGGTTTTTAATGCTTTTCCTCCCTGTCCAGCATGTTGGTTCATCTCAAACAGGAGCTGTCAAGTATTTCAAGCCCATCAGGTTAGGAGGGGAAAAAACGTTCTTCTAGAGGTTGTAGAGGAGAAAAGGGGTCGGATTCATATTCCCAGTTCAACTTCATAATTGGAAATTCTTTGGCTTAATGCTCTGCGGTAATTCACCTGGTTGGGATCCAGCCCATCTGGGTTGCTTCGGTTTATTTCACATGCTTGAAATGCTCCCGTTTACACATTCAGGACCAAAGCAGCAACTTCCTGCCATATGTTTTCACCCTAACGCTGGAGCGAATTCTTTTCTGGAAAGAGGCCTCCAGCCTGGGTGGGGCACAGAGAAGCACAAGAACCATCTCCCAAGAGAACTTGGATAACTTGCTCAGCTTTCCCTTTCAGCTGTTTCTTGCAAGCCTCCTGCCCAGAACGGCAAGGTTTTTAGCTTAATCCCTTTCTGAGAGGAAGGTTATCTTTTCTCAGAATCAGTATCTGGTCCCTTCAGTGTTCCATCAGGTTTGCAATACTGACCTCTTTTAAGCTCTTAATTCTTTCCCAGAGTCATTTGGTTAGGTTGAGAGGATTTCTCCATCTCCCTTCATGCCTGGGACGCCAAGACTAATTAATACATTTCGATGTTCAAAACGGTGGTGTTTCATCTTTCCAAACGTGAGGGCACCACTTGGAGCACGGAATCAACTTCTTAGTGGTTAGTATTTTTACAAAGTATTAGGAAAACTTTCTTACCTTACAAGATCTTAACAAGCTTAAAAAAGAGCTTTATGGGGCTTCCCTGGTGGCGCAGTGGTTAAGAATCTGCCTGCCAATGCAGGGGACACAGGTTTGAGCCCTGGTCCGGGAAGATCCCACATGCCGCGGAGCAACTAAGCCTGTGCGCCACAACTACTGAGCCTGCGCTCTAGAGCCCACGAGCTGCAACTACTGAGCCCGCGTGCCACAACTACTGAAGTCCGTGCGCCTAGAGCCCATGCTCGGCAACAAGAGAAGCCACAGCGATGAGAAGCCCGTGCACCACAACAAAGAGTAGCCCCCGCTCGCCGCAGCTAGAGAAAGCCCGTGCGCAGCAACGAAGACCCAACGCAGCCAAAAATAAATTAATTAAATAAATTTATTTAAAAAAAAAAAAAAAAAGAGCTTTATGGCCAGAATTCAACAAGAGCTCTGTTGTTTCGGAATTGTGCCCGAGTTGGTGATGGTTGCTCTAACACTGATAAATAAAACAGCTTCTAAGCACAAAGTTCATTGATTGTAAATGTAAAACCTTTTTCTTCATAATTTTATAGAATCGGCAAATACTCTTGGGGAACGAGATCTTTATGCTATAGGTCCCTGCCGTGTGGCAGCCCATGATATGTGTGCAGGTGTCGTCGTGTGCCTCCGCCAACAGCTTTGGCCTGTCGACAGCAGCCCACAACACGTGCACACCCTGCAGTTTGTTCCTCTGCCCTTTCATCCCCACTCATCCTCGAATAGGTGTTTCTGGGATCTAAACTAGAAAGTCTTGAAGACAAATAGTACCAGCTGCTTTGGGGACCGTTTGTTCAACACACTAGGTTATTATGGGGCAGGTTCCTCAGGGGCTGTTACTGCCCACAGCCCGGGGCAGAGAACCGTGGAGACGGATAAGTGGTTGTCGTAGTCAGGCTTGCCACAAGGGGGCGTGGTAGATCTTGCTTTATATTCATTTTTGAGAAGTAAGGGGCTTTGATAACATGGTTTCTAAACATAACTCATGACTTATGTTTCAGATTGTGTCTCACTTTGAGTCATTTTGACAGCTTTACAAGAAAAATGTCTTCCTCTGAAACAAGAGAGTAGGGCTCTTCCTTTCTCTTTCCCTGTGATCCTCATACTGAGAGGTGAGAACCACGTTAAGAGGTCGTTTAAGGCGCTGTGGTTGCTGCGGAAGGGGGAATGGTTTCTCCAGTAGAGCTCCCTGCAAACCTTAGTAATGTAGAGCCAGCAGCCATGGTAGAGGAAACATCTAGACTGTGGCACCCTCGATTTCTCATCCTTTTCAGAACAGTGACTGTGTAGGTTTGAATCTTTTTGTTTTCTGAGTCAGCCTTGGACGCCTTTCTCTAAGACTGACAATCGCTATCTCTAGTGAGTTATTTTAGGGCGGGCATATTTTAACATAAAATTTTTTTCTGATACAAAAGTAACGTGTATGCTTGTTAGAGACGAATCTAAAGAAAGAATGAAAATCCATCTTCCCTCCATGTAGCACAGAGCTAATCTCTGCTGGTATGTTTATGAATTTCCTTTCAGTATTGAAAAACGCATATAACATGTAAGGTGTTTAAACAAACTGGAGAGTCATATATACAGCTTGGTATACAATTTGCTTCCCTCATTTAACATCGTATCACAAGTAATTTCTTGTGTCTTTAAATCTTGGAAAGTAGATTTGCAGTAACTCTACCTTACCTTATTATCCATTCCCACACTGTTAAATTTTGGTTGTTTCAGATCCTTTGTTAATATCAATGATGTTGTGATGAACTTTTTTGTGTATAAATCTTTGACTGTATCTTTGCTAACTTCTTTAGGTTAGAACTCTAGAAATTGGGTTGCGAGGAGGGGGACTCACATTGCTGGAGTGAGTACAAATTGATATCACCTTTTAGGAATTTCTGTGACGGGAATGCTTCCCTTTGACCCTTTTACTCACGTCCCAGTGCATTTGCTGAGCTTCGTCCCCTGTGAGTAGAGGTGAGTGGACAGTGTCACAGCAAAGGCCTCTCTGAATGTGCCTGACCGTTATGATTGCAGGCTAAGAGTCTTTTCTCTGCTTCCCTTCTGTCTGTCTCCCATCCTTTATTGCCTCATTCCCCCTTGCAGCAGTGTTTTTTGGAAATACTGTTTGTTTTAAAATAAAAATGTAAAAAAATTTAATTAAAAATAAAAAAATTTATTTTAAAATAAAAGCTATAGACTTTTTTTTTCCTGATTGACAAGCAATTAGTGATTTGCCATCCTTAAGTGAACAAGGCACAATATTCAGGGATTTGTTGCCTCTTAAGAGTGCAGCCATAAGTTCCTTATTCTTATCCATGTCACGGACAGAGATCAGATGACAAAATGTGTCCTGTTGAAATAAAGCCATTTTAATCCCTCATTTTAGACTCTTAGGGACCCAGCAAGCAGAAACAGCTTTTGTTCAGCTTTGTATTCTAATGTTTGGGGGCCCTAACATTTGACTATAATTTAAATTCTTTGTTACCTTGCCTCTCTGAGTTTTTCATTCATTCATTTACCTTTTCTTCCTTTTTTTGTTTTTTTTTTCTTCATTGTGTCTCATCCTCTGAGAGGTATCAGAGTTTCTCAGTTTACTAGTTTGCTAGTTGTTACATATTTTAAAAGGATCCTTCTTTCTGGTCTCTTGTCTTTTCTGTGGTTTACCTGGTCATTTTTTTAGAGTACTTCATCCCTCAGGAATACAGTGAGAATCAGTTTTTCTTGGATGAAATAAGCTGTAAGAGGGTATAAGAATGATTCTCGTATAGTTAACTCTTGATCTGAGTAATATAAAAATAATACATAATCCTCAGAATACTCTTATTTTGGAATTCAGTTATGCTTTTTAGGTATTCACCAAGTTGCCCCCTCATGCTGGAGCCAAATACCTTCTGTCTTTCCCCAGTCCTGGGACAGTTTTGCATCAGGTGATGGAGCAGGGCTGACATGCAGCCAAATGTTCGTTCCACTTGTTCAAAAGTACCTGTTCCACCTACCCTACCAGGGAGATGTCTTTGTCTGTGGCACCAAGGTCCTTACTTAACTGGCAACATGTTGTTTGGGAAGGTGGGAAGTACATTAGACCATTGTTTCCTTCTAACCAGCTTTGCCTGTGGCCAGCTCTGGTTATTGGCAGTCCCTAGACGCTGTGGGTACTGGACCAAATGGGCAGTCACGTGGGAGATAACCAAGAGCTAACTTGCTGTGCATAGGAATAGGGAATGTCGAAGGACCTAGTTCACACATCCTGGGCTGTTCCCTCCTCCAAGGCAGTGGTACTTGCTGCCTTAAAAGGTCATTCTGTGCTCTGACTGAATGGAGATAGTTAACCTCATACCCTCCAGATTGAACTCAAAGCATTTTCCCTCCTTGCAACTTCCTTGTTTTTAATTCTTGAATTTTTCTCTCTTGCTCGATGGGTAGCCTGTTGCCTTTCTGCCAGCATAAGCTTCAAGAGCTGCTGAGTTTGCAGTCAGCATTATTATAAGCGTGATGTGTGGTTCAGATATTCCTGAGTTGGAGAGGCTACTTGTATTCTACTCCTGCTTCCCAGAGATCTCCCTTCTCAGGCTGCAACATGCTGGGGCAGAGTTGGGATTCTGACTACTCAGACCACCAGGGTATCTATTAAGTCCTGGATAAGAATCCAAAATTTGAGCTTAGTAAGCTAACAGGGCTGAAAAGAAATAGGAGATTGAGACACAGGTAGTTTTAAAGAAGATACATTTATTTGGTTGGTGGGGGTGATGGGAGTATTGTCTATGGACTTCGTATTTTACTTTTTCCTAAACTCAGTTGTATAGTGTGTTGGAGGATCAGAGGAGTGGGTTGGTGACCTGGGTTCTGGTTGTGGTCATCAGCTGGGTGTCTTTGGACCAATCACTTAACTTTTCTAGACTCCTTTCTGTACCTGTAAAATTAGGAGTTTGAATTAGATGTGCTGTAGGGGCCCTACTAGTATAGCATTCTGTAATACATCCCACAATTTCTTTTTTTTTTTTTTTAATTATTTATTTATTTATTTTTGGCTGCATTGGGTCTTCGTTGCTGCTTGCGGTCTTTCTCTAGTTGCAGAGAGCGGGGGCTACTCTTCGTTGTGGTACGCAGGCTTCTCATTGTGGTGGCTTCTCTTGTTGTGGAGCACGGGCTCTAGTTGCGTGGGCTCTAGTAGTTGTGGCCCACGGGCTTAGTTGCTCCGCGGCATGTGGGATCTTCCCGGACCAGGGATCGAACCTGTGTCCCCTGCATTGGCAGGCAGATTCTTAACCACTGTGCCACCAGGGAAGCCCCCCAACTTTTCTTTATGTGGCCCTTTCCCTGGGGTGCTGTGTACCTTCTGCTTCATCGCACACTCTCATCCCACCCCCAGACCTGGGAATGGAGGCTGTGCGTGAAAGGAAGGGGGCGAGGGAAGCAGGATGACACACGGTGTCCTCCTGGCCTCCTGGCCTCGTTGACTAGGGAGAAGCCTGCTCCCTCCATCTGGAGCTCCACTGGAGGTCAAAATACTCTTCTCACCAGAGTTGTACTGTGTGTGGCCTTAGGGAACTCACATTTCTATTCAGTTCACTATTTAACAGTAAAGAAAGAAGAGAAATCTTTATCTTCACCCACATCGCCAGTGCTGTAAGGCTTAATAAGGGAAAAGCACAGAGTAGAAATGAGGCAACTTTTGCCAAGTGTTGTAAATGGGAGGATGTTGGCGGGGGGTGAGGAGGGGAAGAATGTTTCTCAGTTTAAAGATAGGAGAAATTAAGGCTGTGCCATAGAGAGAGAATTGAATAGAATTGGATACCTGAAAAGGAAAACATTAAACCAGTAAGTTAAAAATATTCTTTTTTTATGTTGTCAGGACTGCCTAAGAAAATTTGAGGGGTCCACTGTGTTAACACATTGTTCTCCATCCGTGAGTCCTGAGACAAGATTAACTCCCAGGGAGACTTGAGAAGTCTCTGGGGCCTGCCTCTGTATAACCCTGACCTGCCTGGGACTTTGTCCTGCTTACCTTTGCCTGGCCACCAGTGAGACGGGACATGTGCAAAATGTAAAGTTTGTATTTTATAAGCTGCTGAGAGACATTTTTCCCATTTCCTATATATCCATTCCCTGTGACCTGGCAGGAAATACATTTTCCATTCCATCCTTGTGCTTAGTTTCAGTCCCAAAGAGGTATAGTGTATTGGCTTTTCTTTGTGTAGCACAGATTTATTTGTACCAAGTATGCTAAACTTGAGGCTTTTTTCACAATAATCACTTCGATGTAGACATGAGCCCCCATTTTCTACCAAATTGGGGTCATTTTGTTGATGTTCCAGAAAAAATGACCAGATAGCCAAAAGAGAGGCTAAAGTAATATTTCTCTGCCCTCTCCTAGATGGACCCTAACTTGATCTAAAATGTTGACATCTTTTGTTAAATCTCATAGAGCCAACTGGAGCCCCAGTCAGCTGGCTTGGTTCCTTTCTAATCAAGATCTGTATGTTTGGCCCTGGAGGTTTGGTCAGCCTGAGCCATAGCACACACGGCTCCCTCTGAGTTCTCGGATACAATGAGCAAGACTAAAGTTGGCTCAGAAAAGGGACAGAAGATGACTTGGGGTTAGTTTTTCCTTTTTTAAATGTTATACAAGTGCAGAGAGTTGGCTGCCATCCCCCTCTCAAACCATCAGCAGAGCTTGACCTTGGCCAAGATTTTGCCTCATCCTCTCGGCATTTTAGCATCGAGTTGCGTTTCAGCCATGGAATGCTTAACCAAAAGCACATGCTGTAGTGGTAGTTTCCAAAGAGCAAGGTTTTGCAGAAAGTCCGCAGCGTGCTGTTTTCTCAAAACAACAGTTTTCTCCGAACCGCCAACCCAATAAACCCCCAAATGGTGATTCTTTGGTTTATTTGTACACAAAGGCTGGGATTTTTGTTGCTGTTAATAATACTTTATTGGAGTACAATATAATGAACATACAATAAAGTGTACAAATTTTAAAAGTACAGCTCAGTGAATTTTTACAAATGTATACACCCGTGTAATTATTAAGGGCTGGAGTTTTTTATATTACATGAAACATACATCCTGATGATGTACAGCTTGGGGTTGGGAGGTTGTCCGTTCATCTAACTGAGCAGATTACTGTAACACAGCAAATCCAGGTCAAAATGTGATAACATTTGGTGGTCTGAGTCCAGGCAGTTTGCCCTTTTGTCACACCTAGGGGACTCGGGTGCTGCAAAGCTTCGTGATGTTTGTTTTTAACAAGTTACTTTTAAGAATAGGTAATATGTGCACATAGTACAAAATTTCTTTTTAAATGTATAATGAAAAAGGAATCTCCTCCCCAGTCCTTTCCCTCCCTGACAATAACTACTGTTACTGTTACTTGTGCATTGTGCGTCCTTCAGAGAGAGACAGAGACAGAATGTGAATGTGTGTGGGTTTTTTGGGTTTTTTTTTAAGTCTCAGGTTTCTTCTTTGATTGCTAAACAAGAATTTCTCTGCCCTTCTCCCCATACTCTAGGCTCTAGTCTAGGGCATTTGTGCAGAAACTTGGATCCTGCAGCCTCAGTAGGATTAATCCTATTTGTCTTGTACTGTAAAGTTCATACTCTGGATCTGTCATCTGGCTCCAAAGTCCATGGTTCTCACAGGATTGGCCATGAGTTGATAATTGTCTAGGCTGGGTTTTTTGGATTTTTTTTCACAGTCCAGGTCTTTTATTTTCTTTACACCCATCATGCCATGAATTCATAGGGAATGGGCTCCAACAGTTCAGGCTCCTTTCCATCGGTTCTCACGAAGTGTGCTTCTCTGGGTGGCGCAGGCTGGTGCTCCAGTTGAACCCAAGTACCTTTCTCTTTGGCTTCCTTCTTTTTCTGATCATTTTCCTTCACCCATTTCAGGAAGCTATCTCGCCTCTTAGAGTGCTTAATATGCTCAATAAGCACATTAATTCTCTTGGCAAGAATCTTGCCCTTAACTTGTTTGTTTACAATGATGCCAACGGCATGCTGGGTAACATTGTAGACTCTCCCAGTTTTGCCATGGTAACGTTTGTGGGGCATTCCTTTTTGAACAGTGCCCATTCCCTTGATATCTACAATATCACCTTTCTTATGGATTCGCATGCATGTGGCCAAAGGAGCAACTTCATGTTTTCTAAAAGGCCTAGAGAACATGTAGCGGGTGCCCCTCCTCTTTCCCTTTGTGTTGATCATTTTGGCGAATTACTGGAAGATGGCCGTTCCGGCCGAAAAGAAGTAGGCTGGGTTTTTTACATTAGGCTTTCTACTTCTTTTAATATATATTTGAAATTTTCTGTAATAAATTTTTTTTAAATTATTTCTTTAGCAGTAGCTCCTGCAACACACCTATCTGTTTAAGTTTTGCATTTGTTTTAAAGTAAGGTTTAAATTGCAACCTAAAAGCAAACCATAGATGGATCTCTAGATAGTCCCATCCTCCACCCCCTACATCCATCCAAATCAGTCATTCAAAATTCCAAAGTTACAAACATGAACCAGGATGATTATTCACCTTCAAAAGCCATCCTTCTTTTTAAACATAAGGTTGACCTCAAATTTATTTTGAAAAGCCAACTTCTCTGGCAGGCAAAATTTCATTTGATCTGTACACTAAGTTTCTCAAGAATGTAAATCGCATGCAAAGCAGAGGACTTATATTCAGCCTTGAGAAGTAGTTTATACAATATATGGGCTGAAGAGCCAGAGAAAGAAGAACCTCTCAGACCCACCCTCTCAGCTGGGGAGAAAACATAGCTTGCATGGTTTGGCCGCATCTCCTAGCGGCCACCTTATTTTGTACTCCTCTGTGACAGGTGGATGAGGGGTCAGGTCTTCTCCAGATCAGAGATTCCCAAAAGATAGCAGCCTGGGGAAAGGTTTTCCAATTCAAATCCCATATGGTTTCCCTAGGGCCATTTTATCCTTGATGTCCTTTCATGCTCTCTACTTTGTCTTGCTGTAATCTAATCACCCAAGGCCTCTCCAGTTATCATTAAGTATATTCCCACTGGTCAGGGAGCTCCCTTTGAGCATCCCTTTAGAGCAGCTGTCACATTTGAGCAGCATCTGTTTTCTGACAAGCTTGAAGACAGAATGAAGGAAGTCACTGAGTCTTTCCCAGTGGAAGTGCATGACACAAGTAACCATTGGGACTGCGATAGGATGCTGTGAGTTGAGTGGCCTGGCAGCTCATGTGTGCAGGGAGAGGTGGGTGATTCCTAGATGGGGCAGTGGATCTTCATGGTCTCAGCCCTGTGGTCCATGCAGGGTCCTAACGCTGGAATGGTTCCCTAAGCCTTTGGCTCCAGCTTTTTCTGGGCAGGGAAACAGAACGAGGCAAAATGCCTGGTGTGTTTTAAATAGATTCTGCTTGCTGCAGCCAATAAGCCCAACAGCTTGGGAGGTGAGTGACCCTTCCTGAGAGATTTCTGTTGCACCATTTCTCCGGCCTCCAGCCCCGCAAGTGCCGACCATCCCCTCCCCTCCTGCTCCTCCCCTCTGACCTAACTCCCTTGCTCTCTGGATGGTTTCTGTTCAGGCCTTTCTGGTTTTAGTATTTATTACACATTTATTGGTCTTCGCTCTCTGCTTTTTCTTTCCCTGAAGCTGCTTTTCCTCACGCGCTGTATCTTTTCATCTCTTGGAGTCTTGTTTCCGTCCACTCTCTCAAGAGCACATCTCCATCTGCTGCTCCTTGTCTGACTCTGTCATGGCTTCTCAATTGTCCTCTTGCCCCAACCTGGGCTTTATTGACCCTGGAAAGAAAGAATGGAGGGCGGAGGAATCCACCTTGAGCAATCCCATTTGTAGGACAGGTATCGGCTCCAGTCTGGGAAGTGGACCTTAAAGATGGCAGCTGTTTCTGGGCAGGGTGGCAGTGCAGTAGGCAAGCCAAAGGAGGAGGAATCAGAGATGACAGGAGGGGTGGGGTGACCCAGCACCCATCGCCAGTGACAATCAGAAAAGGAGGTGGAAGAGGAAGGCCAGGTGGAAGCTGGATGTCGTGAGGGAAAGCTGAGGAGGAGCTGGCACCGGCGGAGAAAACCAGGGACGTGGGACCCTGCCAGAGATGCTGCAGCCCAGCTCTGCTGAGCAGAGGCAGGCAGAGTGGGCTTGGGGCCAGGAGAAGAGAGCATCTTAGAGACCCTTCCTCCCCACTCTTCTCTGGCCCTTTTGTTTTTCTCTTTCATGTTTCTGTCTTCATGTTATATTAGCAGCAGAAAACAACACAAAACAAAAGGCAGTCTGGGGACTTCCCTGGTGGCGCAGTGGATAAGACTCTGCGCTTCCGATGCAGGGGGCCTGAGTTCGATCCCTGGCCAGGGAACTAGATCCCACATGCATGCTGCAACTAAGAGTTCGCATGCCCCAACTAAGGAGCTGGCGAGCCTCAACTAAGTAGCCCACAAGCTGCAACTAAGGAGCCTGCCTGCTGCAACTAAGACCCATTGCAACTAAATAAATAAAGAAATATTAAAAAGGGGGGAAAAAAAGGCAGTCTGTCTTTGAAAGGGAATGGCGAGATCTGGAGGATTTAAGGCTGGATGCACTTCCGCCTATGCTGAACTCTTAGGCCCTTTGCCTGTCTGGCTGCTGGGGCCATGAAGGCCAGCCCCTTAATGGAGCACCTTGAATAGAGGCCCCGTACCAGCTTGACAGTCCAGCTGGAGTGCCACCAACAGTAGGAGTGGTGGCAGTCCCCAGCAAGGGCAGCCAGCAGTAGTGTGCACCCACAGACCCCCTCCAGGCACACAGAGCAGCCAGGGGAGCAGGGATGTTGGCTAACCCAGCCAGAGGGCTTGGGCTGAGGGGTGGCTTCCAGAGAATGATGCCAGCCCCACCATGGGCTCCTCCCCCGCTAGGAACTAAGCTGCAGAGGGGCCTGTGGTCGAAGAAAGAGAAAGGAAAACTCTTGCTTAAAAAAGTTTTTAATTGAAGAAGTAATAAATGCATGTGGCAAAAAATTCAAAAGGTACAAAAAAAATATGCAGTGAAATCTCCCACTCCCGTTCACCTCGGGCTCCCCTCCTCAGAGGAGTCCCTGGATGTAACAGTTTCTTGAACATTCTTCCAATTTCTCCTCTTGAGTTTGCTGTATTCTGGAAATTTTCAGATTCTTCATGCAGTGGAACATTTTAAATTGTCTGGGTGTATATGTATGTATGTAATATGGGCCGGGGGACCCAATGATAATAAAGAAAATTGTATCTCGGTTTATTGCCAATAATTCTTGCTGGGGCAGGGACTGGTTTAAAAAATTAAAATAAGTAAACAGAATCCTAAAATACCAGCACTAGAAAGGACCTTCCAAATTCTTTTGTACCAAAGATCTTACTTGAAACATAAGTAAGGGGTCCAGATAAGTGACTTTTCCAGGGTCACCAAGCTAGCCTATGGCACACCTAAGACTAAAACCCAGGTTCCCTACCTCCTAGTCATCCCAGTTGCCCAAGAACATACTAAATGCTCTGTCTTTAGGTAGGGGCCTTTGTAAAGGTATGTGATTCAGAAATGGAAGGAAAGACAAATGCTTGGACACAGATTTAGAAATCTCCTCCACTGGACACAAATATAGGGAAAGAAATCAGTAATTCCAGGAAAAACCTGAAGTCCAACTCCAACTGAAAAACGTGTGCGCACACACACACGCACACGCACACTGGCACTGCCAGAAGACAGAAGACGGACGTCCGTAAAGTCTATTGTCTG
Organism: Balaenoptera borealis; assembly: GCF_965194805.1. Lineage (NCBI taxonomy): Eukaryota > Metazoa > Chordata > Mammalia > Artiodactyla > Balaenopteridae > Balaenoptera > Balaenoptera borealis. Next base: position 32,427,556 of record NC_138866.1, on the reverse strand, counting down.
TCTCTCCTGCTGAGCCCAGCAGAGGCTGTGAGAGGTGGCACGACCCCCCGCTCTGCTGAAGAACCTGCGGCCCTCGGACCCACTGTCACTGGGATGCAGGCAGATGCAGGCATCTTTGGTTGGGCAAGAGGAAGAAATGCCAACCTAGACTAGAGGAAGAGGACAGTCTGTGCAGGGACACGGGGACAGGGATGCCAAGGGAGAGCAGAAGCTGTGCCTCGCCAGGCCACCCCGGAGCCCTGCCACCACTGGCCCCATGAGTACTGGCAGCCCCAACTGTTTCTACCACCTACCAGGATGAAACACCCCAAGATTTATGTGCTGACAAAACGGCAGCATAATTTTTAAAATTCTCTCTGCTTTCACATCAGCTCCAGACACTGTGTACAATTTCAGTGTCCAAGCCAGACTGATGGCCCTTTTGATCTCTTCAGAGGGTGGCTCCAGTGAGAGGGGACATGTATGACTATAAACATTGGCTGTAGAAACCCTCAATTGCTTTGAAATGGTAAATTTCCAGGCAAAGTGGATCTGATGTCACACGCCTCCTGCATTAACAGCTTTTTCTTCCTCTTCAATTAATTTTGGCTGGTAAGGGAGTGGAAATTACACTTCAAAATATATCGATGGGTATTTTCAGCCTTGCTGAGAGCTTCAAATTATATACCAATCCTGGGAACATTCCCTTAGTTTCCACTTCCCAGTTTCTCAAGGAAAATGGAGGTTTCGATTATAGGCACCATTAGATGGAAGGAAATGCAGGGCCAGGACCACGGGTCTCTTTTCAATTCAAATGCTCTCTGGTCTTATCACCTGACCTATTTTTGAGCCAAATTTTGTTCCGGCCCTAGGTGTAGAGGTCCATCCTAACATGTACGAGATGATGAGTTCCTTGATAAAAAGACGAGTATGTCTAACAGCCTGGGTCCAGGGCTTGAATCAGGGCATCTGACAGGCAGGGGGAAAAAAAAGCCAATTCTGTCTCTTCATCTTCACACGAGGGATCCAAAAGTCCTGACCTCTGGTGCACATGGCCTCTCCCCCATGCTTAGGTGCCGGGTACACGGGCAGCCTCCCAGCTACGTCTTTGCCCCAGCTGTGTTCTGGTTTTCTCTTCTCGACCTGACTGGCCTCTTCTGCTTTTCACCAGAGGACCAGACCTGGATTTACAGCTCCCTTCCTTGGCAGACCACAGAGAACTCAAGTTCAATTGAACAAGTCTCCCAAATCTGCTCCTCCTCCTGTGTTCCCCATTTCAGTTAGTGGTTACCTTACACCAAAGCACTTGTCTCCTACGCAAGAAATGTACGTGTTATTCTCAAATCCTTTCTCTCACCTCCGCCTCCAACTGATCCCCAAATCCTTTGAGTCTACCCTCTTTCTCTTCTGCTCCAGTGTTTCTGCCCTAACCCAGGCCCACAGCATTGCTTGCTGGGACTATTGCAAAGTCATTGTAATCCCCCACCACTAGTCTCCAGCCTCTTCACTAAAATTTATAACTGATCATGTCATTCCCTGTTACAAAATCTTGGGTGGCTCTCCATGGCTTACCAGAATAAGTCCAAACTTCTTACAAAAGCATACAAGACATCTGTTAACTGGCCCATCTACCTCTCTAATCTCGTTACCATCACCACTCCCTACCCAGTACACACCAAACCGCTGCCCATTTCCTGTGCTCCCTCCCATACACTTCCACACGTTAGTTCCTTGGTTTGCTCTTCCTCTGTGCAGAATGCCCTTCCACATCTTGTCCACCTGCTTATCCTTAATACTCAGCTCTCAGATGACTTCTTCCTTGTGATGAAGTCCCCTTTGTGTTTGAATAGAGCTCTGTTATACCCTTTTGTGACCATTTGTGCCTATTTCCCCATTATCAGTTACTGGGCTCCTTAGGCGGTGGAATCAGGCTTTGTTCGTTTTTGTATTCCTGGAACCTAGAAGTGCCTGGCATGGTAGGCATTCGAGAAGGAAAGGGAAGACAGGGACTGGAAATACCACCCTAATGGGCAAACAGGCATTGGCTTACCATCTGAGTGGGCTAGCTGGCATTTTAGTGGGACAGAATGGGGAGTAGCAGCAGCCTGCTGCCCTAGATACTTATTCATTCATTTACTCATTGCACAGATACTTAGTGAGAGCTGCCATGATGCCCCATGCTGTGCTAGAATCTGGTGATACACAAAAGAAGGCTGCCAGGCCCAGAGGAACTCCCATTCGAGGGCGAGAGACAGGCATGTAACAGGCAGTGGCCTGACATTTTTGGCCAGCTGGTCTGCTCTGAGGATCTTTGCCACTCAGCTCCACAGAGGCTGTGGAGGAGGGGAAGGGGCGAAGGAGACAGGCAGTGAGATAGGGAGGTCAGGTAGGCCTTGCAAATGGCTCTGCCTCCGGGACCAATTCTGCTGACCAGCTGGCTTTATTTATGCATTTCTCCTCTGTAGGAATTCCTTGCTGTTAAGAAAAAGCATTTGACACATTTCTAATTAGCCCTCAAACTCTGCAATCCTATTATTCCCAAATGTAGCAGCTGGGTCATTTCATGATCAGTAATAACTTTTGTAGTTCCTGCAGTTATTCACCAAATCGGGGTCATTCCTTCCCTGACTTCTGGTGGAACCACAGAGGGTTTTCTCACCCCCTCATCTGGGGCAGCGGGGTTTGGCTCCTGGCCCCATGGTTGGGGGGCCGTCAGCTGCTCCTGCGGAAGCGCTGGGAGGGAACCTGGGTTACTCACTACACCGGCCCACACTGACCCAGATGAGTTGTGCCCTTTCTCTGGGTGCTAGTCCTGCACCATCTCTCAGGTGCTTGACTTAAGACAGAAATGCATGCTGCACTGAGTACCCTGCCCATCTTCTTCCCTCCTTCCTTCCACCAACAAATACTCAATGAGGGACTTCCCTGGTGGCGCAGTGGTTTAGAATCCACCTGCCAATGCAGGGGACATGGGTTCGAGTCCTGGTCCGGGAAGATCCCACATTCCGCTGAGCAACTAAGCCCGTGCACCACAACTACTGAGCCTGCGCTCTAGAGCCTGCGAGCCACAACTACTGAGTCCATGTGCCACAACTACTGAAGTCCGTGCATCTAGAGCCCATGCTCCGCAACAGGAGAAGCCACTGCAATGAGAAGCCCACACACCACAACGACGAGTAGCCCCCGCTTGCTGCAACTAGAGAAAGCCCATGCGCAGAAACGAAGACCCAATGCAGCCAAAAATAAATAAATAAAAATAACAATAAATTTACATTAAAAAAATACTCAATGAGCATGGACTATATACACCAAGCAGTGTTCTAAGCACTGGGGAGATAGGTGAACAAAACATACAAGAACTCCTGCCCTCATGGAGCTTACACTCCAGTGGCAGAAACTGATACAAAAAGCCACGGTTCTCAGACAAACAGAATGATGACTAATAAAGAACTCTCTGAGCTCCTTTCAAAGAGCCAGGTCCTCAACTTGATCTATAATGGTTTGTAGAAACTTAACTTATAAAAAACTTTCCCTTAGATACGCTGGTGCATTAAGTGGGGACAGCTGGCAGTGGGTAGCATACCTGCCACCTGATGGCTGGGTGACCTCTGCAGGCATCAGTCTCTTCATCTGTGAGATGGAGAGGGCCGAGCCTTCCTCACAGGGTCATCGTGAGTATTCTGAGATCGTGTATTGGCACAGTGTCTGTTTCATGGTAAGGTACATTCTGTTCACCATCCCTGGCTCCTCTTTCCTGCTTCGAGCAGACATGGGAGTCTAATCAGTTCCCTTCACCCTCCTTCTGGACCCCTGCTGCAGGTGCAGACAGGACAAGAGGCTCCTGAGGTGACCCAGAGTCTCAAGGGTAATGGGTATGCCGGCGAGAATGGACACCCAGCAGAGGCTGGGGCCGCACACTCTGCCTCTCCCCTCCCCCCCAGCCCCACTGAGCAGCGGCTCTGGAAGAGGCGGCCACGCGCCTGTGCGGCAGGACGGTCATCCCTGTCGGAACTTGGGTGTGGCTGAAGAGGCCTGTGTGGGGTCTGTTCTCCTCCGCGGCCCAGGTGAGCAGTCCCCCGCATGTGCCCTGGCGGGCCCTTCGGGAGTCCCCGTCACCCCGGCAGCCAGCAGCACTGCCTGTGAGAGAGGGCCTCCAGGGGACGCCGGTGGTTACCAAGCACTGGATTTTACTTGTTTCATTTCATCCTACCTTTCCCAACAATGCTGCAAGTTAGGGGCTGTCACTGCCCCATTTTACAGTTGAGGAAACCGAGGCTAAGAGAGGGAGTAAGAATTTGCCCAAGCCACTCTAATATGTGCCGGAAACAGCATGTGAATTCAGGCTGTCCAGCTCCAGAGCTCGGGCTTCACACTGACCTATACCCTTTCTGCCCTCTGTTACCAACCCCAATCCCCAAATCCGCACATCAAATTCACAGGGGCAGACAGTTCCCTGGGACCTCTGGGAGCGCCAGGGCCACATGCACTTTGCCCAGCTTACCTGAGTGCTGGCTTCAGCAGCTTTAAAGAGAAGGGGACCGTGCCTGAGAGCACTGTGACAAGGGAGACAACTGGAAGTCCAAAATGGCACAGCTGGAGGGACCTTGGAGGTCATCTCTTGGCAACCCTTCTTTTACCAAAAAGAAAACAGAGGTCCAGAGAGGGAAGTGAGGTCCCTACATGCAGAACTTCTACCACCCTGCAGACTGCCCAGTGGCCTCAGAAGCCCAGCACTGGTGCCCAAACACTGGCATCGAAAATGGGTTCGAACCCAGTCCCTCCACCCACCTGTTGTATGACTCTCAGCAATCGAGGGCTTCACTGAGCCTCAGCGTCCTCTCCTGCAGTTTGCGGGGGCTTTAGAGATAATGTGTGTGAGATGCCAGCACAGCAGTTGGCACCTGCTAGGTACTCAGTGAACTGTAGCTATTATTATCACTCTTGTCGGTTTCGGAGTTCAATGATGTTAGGCAACACTACGTCTCTTAGGTGTTGCTTTGATTCTGTGGTTCTGCTAGCTAGGCCCAGAGAGGGAACAATGCTCACAGTCACCTCTGAACACTGAAATCCATCTCAGGGAGGGCTAAGGCTCAGCTCTGTGCCTCTTTGGGATTAGAATCTGGAAGAATGACCATGGGCTGTAGCCGAGGTGGCAGCTGCAAGTTCCCAGCTCTTCCAGTGTGCCTGTGGCTTGAGACCCATCACTCAACCTCTGTCTATATCAAATTTCTGTGAATCCAGTGAGCGAGGTAATCACCTGCCCCCTTACCTCCACCACCCACCCCCAGGGAAGTTTATTGTGCTCATTTAAGGAAGGGCTAGCTATGAAGTGTAACACCTTCCAGAAAGGCTACACTCCTAGGGGTTTTTTGGGGGTTTTTTTGGTGGTCGGGGGTGAGTGGAGACGCCTTCTCTCTGAGACGGAGCTACCAGGCAGTGACAATTTGGTGCAGATGTATAGCATCCTCACCACTGAGCCCTGAGGAATAAGGGGTAAGACTTGTAGAAACCTACCAAGTTCCAGCTCCTCCTTCGCTTCCTCTCCTCATGGAGCCCTCCTTCTGGAGCCATCAGTAACCCATCCGCCTGATTTCGGTTTGGCATGGTCCAGCTTCATCCTCCATGCCTAGGGGTGACTTTGGAGCCTCTCACTATGGGTTGATGTGATGTCTTTGGATCCCACATCCTCTCACCTGGTTCTTTCAAGACCAAAGGCAGCTAGACATAATAGACCAGGCTGGGATGAGAGGAGCAGCCTATATCAGCAGAGGGTCATTCCCCAGGTCTTCCCATCTGGCTGACCTGAGAGCCTGTATGGGGGTAGGGACACCAGAAGGGCAGTGCCCTTACATTTTCTCGTCATCTAGAGATGCCTGTGGGGCCTGATTCCTAAGGAGCAAGTCTCCCTAGCTTCCCACAGAGGACATGACCACTGGGTCTGCCCCATGATTGCTGCAGAAACAAGGCAGTGGCTTGACAGTGGTTATCTTGGTCTATGGAAGTGAATCCTGGTCCCTACTGCAGTCTAATTAAACTGCCCAGGCAAGGGAGACCTGGGAGAGCGAGGCTGGCCTGCATCTCCACACCATCTCCTATTGCTCCTGACTGCCACACAGCTCATGCCTCAGATTCCCCGCTATTCGTACAGATCTCTTTGTGAGGCCCTCTTTTATGCATCCCCTTCTTTCTAGGGTCACATTCTTGGTAGGGCCATTTTTGGACTTGTCCTCGTGGTTAGTCTTCTGAGTGAGGAAAGGATATTGCAGTTAAAACAATGACTTTTCTGCAGCAAAAAACCCATTCAGGTTTTCTTCCTTCAATTCACTTCACTCCAACCGAAGTGTACTGAGCATCTATTACAAAAGTGCTTCAGTCCTGAGTGCTAGAGAAACAGGGAAATGCTGATGGGGTGGTTGGGGGAAAGCATGAACTGTGACCTCGCCATCTGCCTGATTCCCGAGGTAGCTTCACTTAGAGGCCAGGACCCAATGTGGCCCTTCAGATGAGCCAGTGTCCAGGAGCCCCAGCAGGATGCAAGCTCCCTGACAACCCTGTCTCTCACATGAAAGGGCCTCCTGAGTCCAGACTCACCCAGCCTGGCCAACCTCAACTCCCACCAATAACTTCCCAGCATCCTGGGCCCTGGCACCGCCAGGTAGATCTCTTCCTTGAAAACATCAAGTACTTTCATCCTCTGGACCTTTGCTCATGCTGTTCATGCAGCACATCCTGCCCTGTCCTCCCTTTCCTGCCTCTTAAGAATTTATTCAAAGGATTTATCTACCTTCTGTGAGAAGCCTTCCCCTAAGACCACCTTGCAATACAATATTTTTCCTCTGTGATCCCTGCTTGGTTTGTTTATTTAACATCTGAGTGTCTGTTCTGTGCCTGATACTGTGCTGATCTCCTAGAACTAATTTAGCCCACCTTGCCTTCTGCCCGGAGTGAGAGTAGTTCACATCGGATTCTCAGTGCCACCAGGGCTGGGGCACAATCTCAATAATTTCTGTGTCCGTGTCTCTCAACACCGTGTTTTGCACTTTGTTCAAAGTGTCAGACGGAGAGGTGGTTTCTAGACTGGGCTCTGCCCACTAATTAGTCGTGTGGTCTCCGGCGAATCTTCCAGCCTCTCTGGCCGCCTCCTTTCTTCCTGATGAAATGGTGATGATAATACTCCAGGGTTGTCCAGGGGACAACGAGGCGGGGTGGAAGGAAGCATCATGAAAGCTGGGAGCCCCAGGCCAACGGAAGAGGTGGGGTGGTTGTACCCCCATTCTCCTTTCACTGGCTATGAAGCAGCGTCTCTTCCCCTTCGCTCTCTTCGAATGTCAAGTGCACCAGCTTCCAATCCCTCCTCGGGGCGGGACCTCCGGCGGTCGGAATCCTAGGCTGCGGAGGATTCCGGTGCAAACTCCAGACTCTCCTCCCGCCCAGCCGCCCCTTTCCAAAGACTCGCCGAACACACCTTAAACCGTGTTCCAGAGAGCAATTCAGAGCGCAGTCCAGAAAGGCAGCTCCGCAGCGCGGGCCCGGGCCGGGGTCGCGCATCTCCAACCGGTGACTCAGGGCCGCTCGGTCCGGGGGTGGGTGGAGGTAGGCGGGACAGACCAGGGCCGGGCGGGGGCAGCCGCCAAGAGCTCGGTCGCCGAGCCGTTGGAGCCGAGACTGGCTCTGGCCCGTCGCCATTCCGCCGCGGGCGTCTGCCTCGCCGGGCCTTCCTCCGGCGTCGCTTTGCACCCGCTACGCTCCTCTCCCGGGGCGCAGCGGCCCCGCAGCCGGCCGGGGCTGGAGCGGGGGGCGGGCTCTGCGCGCGAATGAATGGGCGCCCGCGGGAGGCGCGCGCCTCGGGCTGAAGGGCATTAGGACCGTGAGGATCGCTCCGTGCTCCTGTCTCTCCCTATCACCCCCCCCACCCCCCACCTCTCTCCTTTTTCTGCTCTGCGGGACTGAGCAGCCCGGCGCGAGCGAAAACAAACAGCTGGGGCTGCGAGCGCCCCCGCCCCAGCTCCGAGAGCACGCCGGCCCGGGCCCCTACTCCGGGTGCCCAGCCGCCCACCATGAGGAAGATCCGCGCCAATGCCATCGCCATTCTGACCGTAGCCTGGATCCTGGGCACTTTCTACTACTTATGGCAGGACAACCGAGCCCACGCAGCATCCTCCGGCGGCCGGGGCGCGCAGAGGGCCGGCGGGAGGCCGGAACAGCTCCGGGAGGACCGCACCATCCCGCTCATTGTGAGTACGCTTTGCGAGCCGGGCTGCCGGCCGGGGAGCCGCGGCGCGCGTCCTAGCCCCGCGCGGCAGCAGAGGGCGAGGGGCCGGGCCGGGGGCTGCGTGCCCGCCGCGCCCCGCCGGCTTTGTATACGTTGGAGCATTCCTGTCCGTTGTTATGGCAACCTCTGTCGGGCTAGCGGGGCCAGGGCGCACGAATGGAGGGAGGGTGACAGCGGGTGGGGGCTGGGAGAAAGTACTGCAAGTTTGGTGGGCCCGGCGTGCACGCGCGACTGGGAACGTGGCGGCTCTCTGGGCGCTGCGCAGCCTGGGCCGGGGGCCGAGGGCCGAGGGCCGGGGGCCGAGGGCCGGGGGCCGAGGGCTAGGGGTTGCCCGCGCCTCACCCGCCCCTGAAGGCGGCTGGACCTTGCGCGCGGCGAGCCGGCAGTGGGAACCACTCGCTGCTAAGCGCGTAGGTGGTCGTGCGCACCCCCCTTCAGCCTCTCTGGGGCAAAGGACGTGGGGTGGGAGCGCTGGGTGAGGCAGGGTCGCTAGGGGCTTGCTGGACTTTTAGCTCCCTTCTCAGCCCGGGTCAACTTGAACCTGCTTTTTTGTGGGGCACGGAGGACTCCCCACTATCACCCCCGGGGTTCTCCGGGTCGGGGAAAGGTCTCGTCCTGAAGGCGTCCCACGCCCCAACACCAGTCCATCACGACGCGCGAACTAGCAGTGTCTGCGCCGAGACTCGGAGATTGCCTCTCACGAGGTCAGCCCCGCGATCTCAATGCGAGCGGGGAAACCAAGGCGGCGGGGCACGGCTGGGGCCTCGGCGCAGGTGCGGGGGAGCCCCCCAGGCGCTCCGGGGACCTGGGCTGGGGCGTGCCTGTCGCCGCCTCCGCCCTGGCCCCGGGAGCCGGCTCTGTGTGGCAGGGGCACCTGTTGAGACGGGAGGCTCTGGAACCCGCGAGAGGCGCGCTCAGGCGGGCCGCAGTCTTTCGATGGGGGCGGATGGTGGGCGAGACTCTTGGGCGACCCGACTCTCAGGACCGACTGCTGGGCCGGGGGCAGCCTGGCCGGCGGGGGCCGGAAAGAAGGAAAGCAGAGTGAGGGGCTGAAGGTGGGGGAGTGGAGCAGGGTGGCCATTCTGAAAGATCTGAGTCTGGGGAGGCAGGGGTGAGGAGCTCCTGGAGAGGCGCAGGGTCAGGAGGGCGAAGGCTTGTGTGGAGTAGACTCTGAGATCTTTGTGCCAAGGCAGCTGAGCCCCAGGAATATGGTGTGTTGTTTGTAGTGGCGGTTGTAGGTGTGGAAGTGCTCTCATATTCCCATCCTGCCCCAGATTCCCTTTCTTGTTACCTACCCGGAAAGAAGTGAAAATCCCCTGCAAAAGAACCATATTTCCAGGCTTTGCCTGAGGAGACCTTGGGGTTTGTGGGTTTTCCCCAGCCTCACTCCCCCATTCCCAGATCCCCGTCTGGTTGAGCTCTCTGGGGGTGAGCCTGATTAGGTGGAGTGTTCCCTTCTGGGCTGAGGGTCCCTGCCACTAAGACACTGTTTCCAAAGCACTTGTGGATGTTTGGACAGAAAGGCTGATCAAGGAAAGCCTCCTGTGTAAAGATCCAAGAATGTTGGGATCTGGGTGGACGGATTCAAGTCGGAACTGGGCAAACCACGAGTGGCCCCATACCCCCAGGGAGCTTCCACAGCGGGGACTCATCAGAGCTGCCCTGTTCTTACACTCTGAGAGGGCCAGCTCTGGTCCAGGGTAGGCGGGCCTGGAGTGGCAGGGGAGAGGCAGGCTGCCCAGATGTTCTGTCCTCCTCTGTGGTGACGTGATGGAAGGAGGGTCTGAGCTGGAAGAGGAGGAGGAAGCGAGAGAGGAGGGGGAATGGAAGGGAAGAGCACAGAGATACTAACTGCTGCTCAGAGCCTGAGGCTGGTCTCATCACAGGTGCCTCTGCTTCAGAATCCGGGAAAGCCACTCAGACTGAGAGCCTGGGAATGGTGCTGGGGGCTTGGGGGGGCATTGCTGGAGGTGGGCGGCACTCGTTTTGAGGGGTGGCAATGGGAGGTCGTGGGGGCTGCAGTGAACATCCTCTCGGCCCTCTCCCTGTTCCCATGGGGTTTGACTTGCTGCAGATTAGAAGAGGGCTGTGAACTGGAAGCCGAGTTTAAAGTGTGAAGGAGTATCGGGGAGCCAGGAATGGAGGTGCAGGAAGAGAGGGAGAGTGGAAGTTCCAGGGAGTGAGCCGCGAGCCTTCTCTGGCCACTCCGGTCATAGCCAGCTCCCTCATTGTTCTTAGGCTTTAAGCCCTGGATGTCTGTTCCATAGGCATTGATCCCCAGTCACACCCTGCCTTTGACACAGCCTTGCATTGTATTCCCATATTCCGGGTATTTCGCTTCAGTGGGACTTTCAGCCATCGGCCTGTCTCCTCATTGAATGGAAGCTATCATGCAGGGACAATGCAGGAAGCTTCTTGCATCCCCACCTTGATGAGCACAGCAAGACTTAATAAGTACTGTTACATGAGTGAAGTAGGATTTCTGCCCATCTCTGGGAGCAATGATCCAAGTTTCATATCCCACTAATACTTTATTCCAGCTCCAGCTGACTATAACTAGAGAGCCAGGGGAATGTGTGTTCAGCTTCTCCAGGAGGTAAACCCTTTGTTCAACTTAAAAGGGGCAGGTGCAGCTGAAGATTTAATTTCTCTTTGAAATCTGTGGTTGACCTCTCACTGGTCTTCTTGCCATTCCAAAACACGTCTCTGTCTAGTTGGGCCAGAACGTGCTGCATGTGGATTTTCAGATTCTTAGGGAATGATGTGGCTAGTCCGGCTGACAGAGGCTGAGAAAATTCAGACAAGCGTCATCATCACTCCCCTGGGGAATCAGAGAGCTGAGCTGGAAAAGGGAGGGTCTGCATAACAGCCTGGGCCAGGAGGCAGCTCCGTCTTCACAATGTCTGGGTGATTCCAAGCCAGCCAAGTTGTTTCTGGACCTTGGAGGCAATTGTTTGGCATTGCGGGATGTCGGCATGGCAACCATATGGCCCAGGTATCTCAGGGAGGTCCTAATTTTTAATATTCTGTCCTGTTGTCAGTCCATGTGTCCCAAATTTTGATGTGAAAAATTGGTTATAGAATCTGTAAAACTAAAGGGAGATACTGACTTCATCCATAAATGGCTGCTTACGATGTGGCAGGGTTTGTGATTTTTCCATGCTGTACTTTACGGGCAAGGCAGTGGATTTGGGGATATCCACTTGAATCTACATTGATGCTTGCTGGCTCTGGACAGCAGCCAAAGCAGGAGGCGGAGCAGACACAGCTGGCCTTCAGTCTTTAGGACTCACAGTCGGGGAGAACATTTGTGATTGGTTTGGTTTTCCATATGCTAATAGGCGTGGGTGGGATGCTAAGGTGTTACATGGAATTTCACTTTACAGACATATTTTTAAAAGACTATCCATTGTGGGTATTTTCAGGGTAGGTGTACTCATTTGCAATGTCTCCTATTTGAAACCATGAAAGTTTTAGGCAAGAGTTTTCCTAAACTGGAGTTTTTTTATCCTACAGTTGGGATACTGCTGAGTGAGCATGGACAAAAACTTACATCTCTGGACCTTGGGTATTTTATATGTTAAATTTGGGTGAGGGAAATTCCCTGGTGGTCCAGTGGTTAGGACTCTGCGCTTTCACTGCCCAGGGCACGGGTTCGATCCCTGGTTGGGGAACTAAGATCCCACAAGCCTCACGGTGTGGCCAAATAAATAAATAAATTTGGGTGAAATGATTTGTTAGGTGTGTTGATCCTTGGGTAAGCTGATGATAACTTCCTTTCTAGAAGCAAATAAATGGCTTTAAGAGAGTTCTTTTGAATGGTGTTGTGAGAGTTATGGCTAGTTGAGGGATACCCCTGTCCGGAGTTGGTCCTGTAGTAACCCCTGAGGCCGCACAGGGATCCCCACTTACCTAGCAGAAGGGAACAAAGAAGATGGCTTTTCCAGCACTGTTCTCTGAGAGCAGAGGCTTCAATTAAAATAAATATAAATTAAACTATATTTAATTTGTGTAGGTGCCCAGTTCCCTTTGCCCCACAAACACCCCCAGTTACCTTTGCCAAAATGTTTGAACTGAAAGGGCTTGATTTCCCATCACTGAATTACTGTGTAGGGTTCCAAGGAATGGAACTGGGGCTAGTGGGTAAAAGTTGCAGGGAGAGAGATTTGTTTTTAGCAGAAGCAACACTTTCTCACTGAGCTGACTGTCTCTGGAATAGTCCGAAGGCTGACCAGGGTTTCTCTTCACACTCCCTGTGGCCAGGTCAGCGCTTTCTTCCAGCAGCAGTGGGAGGAGGAGAAAAAGGCTCGTGGTCCTGACTGTCTCGGAAGATGTTAGGCAGCTCTGTAACCGAGTCTGAAATAGGGCCCAATTATGATACTGCAAGAGACCTGGCACCCTGGGAAGCAAGGCTGGCTGAACACACTGAGGCCAGGGAGGAGGGTGATGAAAAAGAAACCCATAACTGCCACAGTGCTGTCCCCTCCCTGTTCCTTTGGAGCTGCCAAGCAGGGAAGGAGAGGGGGCCAAGGCTGGTCAGAGGCAAGGCTGCAAAGCCAGAAGTGCTGGTCTTCAGGCTCTTTCCTGCTCCCCAGAACGAGGCCCACAAAGGTTTTCCACCCACCTGAGGCCCCTGGAGTCTGACCTTCCCATATACCATTTCTATTTCCCTCATCCAGCCTGGGGAGAGTTTCCAGGTGGCCTGTCCTGCGTCCCGGGGCCCTGCCCATTGCTTTCCAGGGCGGCGCCGGCTGGCAGTGCCCCTGAGCTGTGTTCATGGAGGAGGCTGAAGCCCAGGCCTGCCTGGATCCCCCACACCCTGAATTCCAGCCACACCCTTTGCCAGTATCTGGTTAGAGACAGTAAGGCCACCGGAGGACTTCTGTGAACATTTCAGAACCGGTAGGAGTGGCAGACAAGGGGTGTTTGGGGACAGAGGGGGCCATCATTATACTCTGTAGGCAAGATAAGGCTCAGGCCACACCTGGGGAGACACCGAGGCAAGTCTGCCCCAGGTATGGCCTTTCCACTTTTCTGGACCTATTAGGAAGAGCTGCAAGTTTAGCTTAAGGGCACCGGTGCCACTTCCTTGCCATTCCATGAAATGAGGTGTGGCTCCGTGGACATAAGGACAACATCGTCTCAGAGCACGGGGGTTGGTGGGGGAGGGGAGGTGACCACATCTCTTAACATGCTCCGAATTGTGAGCCCTGACGTTGTGCGATTCCCCCAGGCCCTGGCTAGGCCAGGTGCAGGCAGAAGGAAACGGCTCAGGATGGAAACAGATGTTGGCTGCCAGGGATGAGGAGGTGAGGGGATAGAAAGAGGATGCAGAATGAAGGCCAAGTGATCCCCCTTCTAGGCTCAGCCCTGCTCCCAAGGGGCTATGTTTCCTTAAGTGAGTCACTTCCACTCTCGGGGTCTTAGTTTCCTCATCTGTCAGATGAGGGTTGAACTAGAGGATCTCCAAGGTCCCTCCCAGCTCAAACCATCTTTGACCTTTTTGACCCATTCCTGCAAAAGTGAGGTGGCCCCAAGCCAGGGCTCGTGGTCTGATGGTGCTTGGATTAAGGAGAATAAGGCCGGGGGTGAGGTGTACAAGGACCAGACCACTTGTGTTCAGAAGAGCATGAAACCAGTTCTCATAAGGAATAAACTGTACCAAACCCACCCTGTTCTCTTCTCTTGAAACACTGTCTGATGGAGTGACGCAGACACATATGCAGGAGTGTCTCTGGGTGGACTTCAGACTCTCAACAATCCGGGAAGACCAGAAGGAGGCTGAAAAGACCCCTGAGTAGAGAATTCATAGTCTCAAGCTCTTGGACTTTATTCAGAAGACAGACATGGAATTAGGCCACAGCCTAGAAATCCACTTTTTGGTTTTTTTTTTTTGGCCTCATCGTGAGGCATGTGGGATCTTAGTTTCTCGACCAGACATCGAACCCGCGTCCTCTGCAGTAGAAGCGCAGTCTTAACCACTGGACTGCCAGGGAAGTCCCCGAAATCCACATTTTTTGTAAAAATCAGTTTAAGGAGTTCAGAAGGTTGTCCATCTCCTGGTAACCTTCAGGTTTTCGTAGGTTACATATACAGCAGATTAAAAGAAGCAAGATGAGGGCATAGCTAGGAGCTGCTGATACACTGAGAAGTGACAGGTGACAGCAAAGGACCAACCAGCCATGTGAGGTTGGAGCAGCCCCCCTCCCACAGGTACACACTGGTCAGAAGTGCTGAAGGCATCGTTTGTTCCTTCACTTGACAATTATTTACTGAGTACCTACTGTGTGCCAGGACTGTTACAGGCTCTGGGGATAACAAAACAGGCAACATCCCTGCTCTCAAAGAGCTCACATCCTAGTGGGGGAGACAGACCATAAATAGATATACAATGTGTTAGGTGATGGCAAACACTATGAAAATAAAATAAAGCGGCAAAAGGGGACAGAAAAATGAGAGAAGGATGGCCAGGAAAGGCCTGTTGGATAAGATGGTGTTTGAGCTGCAGCATGAATGGAAAGAGTGAGCCATGCAGACATCTAGGGAGAGAGTGTTCCAGACAGCCAAAGCCCCGGGCACTATCTCTACAGGGTAAGCAAGGGTAAAAGTGGCCCAAGGTGAAAGTCCAGATCATTAGGCCTTGTAGACCATGGCAAAGATGGGCTCAGAAACGTGTTCCTGAGTCATCAGGAAGTGATCAATTACATTCAGTGTACTGGCTTGGGATGTCAGGGAGCTTATGTCATTCAGTTCAGAAGGATTTCCAGCAGTGTCGTCAGATATATTAGTAAGTGTTGGTTCTTAAAGAGGTAACTAGGTTCTTTGAAAAATGTTCTATGGCTGGAACACTTCATTTCCCCACAATGTGAGATCAGTGAGGTACTTGTGTGTCCTGTGTGTGTGTGTGTGTGTGAGAGGAGGCTGGTGAGGGGGAACAGAGGGTGCTAGTGCCTGAAGAGATTTAAAAGACAAAAGATAATGGAGCCCTTGTTGAAATATTGGAGTAGGGCAGGATGGGAGACTGCTCTGGGGGAGAGTTTTGTGCAGGAAGGAGAATTCGTCTGTGCGCTGGTACCTGATCAAGCACCCCTTTGTTTCTTCGTCTGGTTCGTTGTGTTCTCTTCAGGTGCATTCGGGACTCCGGAAAGGATGTTTTCGGGCAATGCAGGAACTTGGAATTCTTGCCCTTTCCTGCCCTCTTCTGTACAAACAGACCCTGGAGGCTGAAGCATCCAGGGCCTTCCCGCAGACAGGGAGGTGGACACCTATGCCTGGGTGGACACCTGAGGCCTGGCAGAATCAATGACCCCACACAACTTTTTTTTCAGGCAGAAGGTGGGTGAGAGGGGCTGCTTTCTGGACGGGGGCTCTGCCTGGGCCTGTCTGAGGCCGTGTGCACTGATGTTTAGTGGATTTCCCAGTGCCCAGGAGACTGGTATGATGGGGCTTCATGTGCCCGGCAAGCTGCAGGCGCTCTATTTTTGTGGTTCAGGTCACACACCCTCAGTCCCAGAGTCCTGTCAGTCATGCCCTTTTAGACACCGCTTTTCAGACTTCAGATTTCCATCCCTTTATCTTCTTACAGCAGCTCTGGCTTTTAGCTTCTTTAAACTAACTGTTGGGGAGGGCTTCTGACATTTCAAGGTCTTTCATTTCAAGGGGGTCTGGCCTTGATGCCACAGCCAGAGGGAACCCACGTTGCCTTCCAAAGTGGCCAAGTCAGTTCCAGGGGGCTTAGCTTCTGCTGCCTCATAAGTCTGCGACCAGATTCTTTGCTTGGAAGCCATCTTTTCTCCTTCCTGTGAAATCCCTTACTGGGTGCTGGGGGACAGCTGGCGGGGGGTGTGGGAGGCTGGAGGCATCATCCCAGAGTTTGGGGTAGAGCCCAGCCTGAGGCTCAAGGAGAAAGAAACTGTGATTGATTAGTGATGTCTGCTGTGGTGCTGGTGGCTTGAAGGAGTAAAGTGGTAGGACTGAGTCACAGCCCCCAGATAGTTCACCAACCCAAGAGGCCAGAGGAAGAAAGGGAACCAAGGGACGGAGCACACCCTACAGGGATCAGGGAAGGCGATGGAGGACCTTTTGGAGCCACAGGCCAAGAGGGATTCCAGATAGGAGCAGAGGTGCCCATAGTAATGTTTTAGTACCATCTTGGTGCCACTTGTATGGGCATGAAAATGGCAAGGGCCTTCTTCCAAAACACCAAAAGGAAATGACTTGCCCCTGGATGCACCCCCACCCCCAAATTGCCCACCCCTGGTTTTTGGCAAAGCAGAAACACAGCATCACCTAGACAACCCTTCCAGCCAAGCAGGGCCCCTGAACCACACCTGGGCAGGGGCACAGAGCCAGGTTGGGGTGGACTAGCCCAAGAACTGCAGAGCATGGAGCCTGGGAGATCTGAACACCTATGCTGGGACAAAGCTGAGGGCAAGCCAAGCTGAGAGAGTAAGAAAGGGCCTGGTCAGAGAATGAAACCGGTTGTGAGGCCCACACCTGAGCAAGAGTGTTCAGAAGAGCCAGGCCACGGGTTCCCTGAGCATAGTCACAGGGGCTCTGATGGGAGATGGCAGCTGCCCACAGGTAGGGAGAGCCCTGCAGGGTCCAGACCTGCACTGACCAAGGTCAGCAGCCACCAGCCACATGTGGCTATTGGGTGCTTGAAACGTGGCTAGTGCAACAGAAGAAACTGAATGTTTAATTTTATTTAATTTTAATTGATTTAAATTTAAAAGCAGACACTCATTTCAGTTATTGGAAAACTTCTAGGAGTGTTTAGAAGAACTTCAGTATATGGAATCTACATTTTCAGCTGTAAATTTTATGAAATCTCAATATAAATAAAATATTTCTGGTGAAAATTTAGTATCTTTTTTTAATTTGATTTTTAAAAATATTTATTTGTTTAATTTATTTGGTTGCACTGGGTCTTAGTTGCAATAGGTGGGCTCCTTAGTTGCAGCTTCGTGGGCTCCTTAGTTGCGGCTTCATGGGCTCCTTAGTTGTGGCATGCGAACTCTTACTTGCGGCATGCATGTGGGATCTAGTTCCCTGACCAGAGATCGAACCCAGCCTCCTGCATTGAGAGCGCAGAGTCTTACCCACTGTGTCACCAGGGAAGTCCCGAAAATTTAGTATCTTAATTGAAATGTGCAGACTTCCCTGGTGGCGCACTGGTTGGGAGTCCACCTGCCAATGCAAGGGAAACGGGTTCAATCCCTGGTTCCAGGGGGATCCCACATGCTGCGGAGCAACTAAGCCCGTGCTCCACAACTACTGAGCCTGTGCTCTAGGGCCCGCAAGACACAACTGCTGAGCCCAAATGCTGCAACTACTGAAGCCCACGCGCCTAGAGCCTGTACTCCGCAGCAAGAGAAGCCACCACAATGAGAAGCTCGTGCACCGCAGCGAAGAGTAGCCCCCTCTCGCCTCAACTAGAGAAAGCCTGCGCACGGCAATGAAGACCCAAAGCAGCCAAAAAATAATTTAAAAAAGAAAGAAAGAAGGAAAGAAATGTGCTATGAGTGTAAAGTACATACTGGATTTCAGAGACTTAGTACAAAAAAAGAATTAAAATACTTTACTAATATTTTTTATATTCTGTGTTGAAATAATATTTGGATATATTGGGCTAAATAAAATATATTATTAGAATTAATTTTACCTGTTTTTTTTCCTTTTTTTCATGTGGCCACTAGAAATTTTAAAATTATATATGTGTCTTGTATCCTGTTTCTTTGGACGTCGCTCGTCCTTTCATGTGTTCGTGACCCCTTTCTAAAGTGCTAGGAGGTTGTCAGCAGAAGGTTATATATAAAGTAAAGAATGTGGCTACATTCCTATTTTACCTTGACTTCAGGATGAGTCCTTTCTGGTCCAGCTGCTGCTGAGTCTTTAATTCCTAATTCACCATCATCTATGGGCACAGACACCTCCCAGTCTGGGCTCTCATCCTTATACCATCATTAAAACCAAGGTCAATGTTTTCTTTCAGTGTCTTCTCTTTTTAAAGTCCCTTCTAGGGCTTCCCTGGTGGTGCAGTGGTTAAGAATCCACCTGCCAATGCAGGGGACACGGGTTTGAGCCCTGGTCTGGGAAGATCCCACATGCCGCGGAGCAACTAAGCCCATGTGCCACAACTACTGAGCCTGTGCTCTAGAGCCCGTGAGCAACAACTACTGAGCCCCCGCACCTAGAGCCCATGCTCCACAACAAGGGAAGCCACCGCAGTGAGAAGCCCACACACTGCAACAAAGAGTAGCCCCTGCTCGCCACAACTAGAGAAAGCCACGCACAGCAACGAAGAACCAAAAGCAGCCAAAAATAAATAAATAAATAAATTTATTAAAATAAATAAATAAATAAATAAAGTCCCTTCTAGACATACAGATGGCCAAGAAGCACATGAAAAGCTGCTCAACGTCACTAATTATTAGAGAAATGCAAATCAAAACTACAATGAGGTATCACCTCACACCAGTTAGAATGGGCATCATCAGAAAATCTACAAACAACAAATGCTGGAGAGGGTGTGGAGAAAAGGGAACCCTCTTGCACTGTTGGTGGGAATGTAAATTGATACAGCCACTATGGAGAACAGTATGGAGGTTCCTTAAAAAACTAAAAATAGAATTACCATATGACCCAGCAATCCCACTACTGAACACATACCCAGAGAAAACCATAATTCAAAAAGACACATGCACCCCAATGTTCATTGCAGCACTATTTACAATAGCCAGGACATGGTAGCAACCTAAATGCCCATCGACAGATGAATGGATAAAGAAGATGTAGTACATACATACAATGGAATATTACTCAGCCATAAAAAGGGACAAAACTGGGTCATTTGTAGAGACATGGATGGATCTAGAGACTGTCATACAGAGTGAAGTAAGTCAGAAAGAGAAAAACAAATATCATATATTAACGCATATATGTGGATCTAGAAAAATGGTACAGATGAACCGGTTTGCAAGGCAGAAACAGAGATACAGATGTAGAGAACAAACGTATGGACACCAAGGGGGGAAAGTGGCGGGGCGGGGTGGTGGTGGTGGGATTAATTGGGAGATTGGGATTGATATATATACACTAATATGTATAAAATAGATAATTAATAAAAACTTGCTGTAAAAAAAAATAAAATAAATTCAAAAATTCAAAAAAAAATAAAATTGAGGTATAATTGGGAAAAGAAAAGTCCCTTCTAATCTCTTGCTGTGATGAAAATCGGTTTGGGAGGAGAGGTAAGAGCAGTGGAGGCAGGGAGCCATTTTACTCCCTTGGAAACTAGAGGGATTAGTTCCAGTCTGTTGCTTTTGGTGTTTTGTCTTTGTCCTGTTTGAACCAGAATGACAAATAGGTCTCAGCTCTACTGCCAACTCAGAACCTGTGGAAGTGGTGTCCTGGAGCATTGTGGTGAGAAGGATTCTGAAACTACATCCAGACTGGGTGGGAAAGAGGCAGTTGATTAGCCATGTCTGTAAAGGGCAAGGAAGGGGACTGTAGAACATGTACGTTGTATTTACTGATCCTGCATTGATGAAGCTGCCTTATCTGAGTGATTTTTCTCCACTTAAAACACATGCTTTGGATCTGTGAGTCTGCTCCTTTTTTTTGTTATATTCACTAGTTTGTTTTATGTTTTAGATTCCACATATAAATGATATCATACAAAAAAAAAAAAAAACACATGCTTTGGGACTTCCCTGGTGGTCCAATGGGTAAGACTCCGCACTCCCAATGCAGGGGGACTGGGTTCAATTCCTGGTCGGGGAACTAGATCCCACATGCATGCTGCAACTAAGAAGTCTGCATGCTGCAACTAAAAGATCCCGCATGCCACAACTAAGACCCGGTGCAGCCTAAATAAATAAATAAAAAGAAAGATATGCTTTAAGACATTGACCACTTTGAAGAAGCAAGGATGAGGCTTATATTGAGTCAGATGTGCAGAGGAAAAACTGGTCATCTCCAGGGATGAGAAGCCTAACTAAGAAGATGTGACAAGAGCTTTAAAACATTGTGCGAAGTTTTAGTAACATTTTTCACTTATTCAGTGGAGGTGAGTTGGCTGTGGTCCGAGACCACTGTACAGGCGGCATAGGAGATGGTTAGAGCTGAAACCCAAGGAGAAGGGTAAAGCCTGGAGGGTCTTGGGGAAGAGAACAGGGTTGGCTCTTTCCTTTTTTCTCTCCTTCCTCTTCCACCCCTTGAAAGCAGGCTCTGTGAATTTGAGAACATTTCCTGCTTCTTGGTGCCACATTTTTGGTTATGGCTTTGTTCAGGATGCATCATGAGGTAGCGGTTATGGGCCCAGCCACTGGAGCCAGTGTCAGGGTGCATGTTCCAGCCCTGCTGCTCACTAGCAAGTTATTTAAGCATTCTGTGCCTTAGTTTCCTTATCTGTAAAGTGGGGATACAAGTCGTCCCGATTTCAGATGGTTGCTATGAAATGTGCTGTAAGTGTAAAATACACACTGGATTTCAGAGACATAAAGTGTTTAGAATAGTGCCGAGCACATACTAAGTGCTATACTAATGTTAGCATACAAGTTAATGATAATAAGTTGTCATTATTTGTTCACTTGCATATTATTTATTTAATGCTGCATAATAAATTACCCTAAAAAGTAATAGCTTAAAACAACAATACTCATTTATTGTCTCTTGCTGTTTCTGTGGGTCAGGTATCTGGGAGGGGCTTGGCCAGGTGGTTCTGGCTCAGGGTTTCTCAGTGAGGTTGCACTCAGATGTCAGCTGGGATACAGTCGTCGCAGGATGGAGGGTGGCTCTCTCACATGGCTGGCAGTTTGGTGCTGGCTGTTGGTGGGAGGCCTCGGTTCTTCCCCACATGGGCCTCTTCACAGGCCTGCTTGAGAGTCTGCACGGTGTGGTGGCTGGCTTCCCCCAGAGCAAGCAAACCAGGAGCCCAAGAGGCATATTGCAAAGCTTTCTTGACCTAACCTGGGAATTCACATGAGCAGAGGAGTAATGAGGTCTGACTTACATTTTGAGAGACCACTGTGGTTGCTGGTTTGAGAAGAGACAGAAGAAGGGCAAGGGCAGAAGCATTTTTTGACTGCCTGCTATGTACCCGGAGCCTGCCAATTGTGTTTTATATATTTTCCCCTTAACTGTCATAGCAGGCTTGTGAGCTGAGTATTACTATCCCCATTTTACAGATAAGGAACCTGACTCAGAGAGGGCCGATTACCTGCCAACAGAGCCAGGATGTGACCAGGTTAGCCTGGCAACAAAGCCTGAGGAAACACTGACTTCTCAGGATGCCCAGTACCTGATGGTATGGTTTACAAGGGGAAAGGAGACTTTGTGAAGGATCTTAATTCCCTTATTTCTTGAAATCAGGATGGGAAACCTAAGAAGGCTAAGAGATATTCACAGGTCAGACAAAGGAGTGGGGTAGGGACCAGGTGATTCTGGCACCTGTGGGAGCTGGGGGAGAGATGAGGGGCTGGGGCTGGTTTGGAAGGTTTTATGGACTAGAAGGATGAAGGCTGGGGAGAGTCCCTCTGGTTGGCTTAGGTTTTCCAGATTAGCAGAACGTCTGAGGTCAGGGGAAGCCTTGGTGTCACCTGTGCCCCAGAGAGTACCATGCCAAGGCATCAGGCCCACCCACCTGGGGTGGGCTACTACTTGCGGTAGTAGAATAAATGAACTTGATCAATACCTATCAGCACGAATAAGACTTAAAAACATGACGTTAGAGGGGGAAAGAGAACCTGATGGCAGATGATGTAGTATGATACATTTATGCAAATTAAAGTAATAGAAAACAATTGCGTCTATGGTTCCTGGATGTGTGTGTGTATGTGTGCCTATATATCTTGAAGTATAACAATGGACCGAAGAGGACACACAGCACACTCAGGACAGTGAGTGTTCCTGGAGGAGATGGGGGAGGGGACCAACAGGGAGTTTTGACTGTCTTTGTAACATGTCATTTCAGGTTGTTTTTTTTTTTTTAAATAAGAGACAGAGACTTAAAGCCAATCTGATAAAATATTGAGTTGTTAATTCAGGGGTGGGGGGTGCAATGCAGGTGATTCTTAGTCTTTGTACTTTTTGGAATTAAAAAAAAAAATCCCTCAACTCTAAAAACATATTAAAAGGAAAAGAAAGAGTTGGTGCCCCAGCGTTGCTGGGTCTCAACTGCATGAAGATGGAGAAGGAGGGTAGTGGACGACTGAAGGCAAGATTCCTGCGTCCCCCATCGCCCCCTCCCCGTAAAGCCTGTCACCCACGCAGCACCGTTTCACCAGCCTGGGGGACAGCAGAGCGATTCTCCATCCTCTGTGCTTGGTGCTTGGGTGCGTGTGTTCGTGTGTTCTTCACCCGAAGACCAGCCTCGGGGCAGGCATGGGGATCCGGAGGGTGGGGGGCAAGGAGGTGGCGCTGGCGTGGTAGCAGTGGTGGTAGAGGAAGCGCTTCCTTAAGCAAGGTCTAAGCATTGGGGTGCAGGGGGTGGAGGAGAAGAAGGGTCAGCAAAGGAAGAAAGGGTCAGGTGAAGAGAACTGAGGGCCAGAGACTGGGAGTCCCATCTGTGAAAAGGCAGGAATAGTAAAAATGGGTGTGTCTACACCCCTCTCAGGGTAAGGGGATGATGAAGTCTTTCGGGAGAAAGGTATGAGATCAAAGACAAGCAGGTTTTTCTTTATTGTTCTTTTTTCTCCCTTTGGACATGGTACATGTTTAATATACAAGAGATGGGAAATCAAGAAGGACCTGAAAATCACCCTAAAACCCACCGTTCAGGCTTACCACTATTAACATTTTGGTGAATAATCAATTCAGATCTTTTTTGGTGGATTTTTCTTAGTGAAATCATACATTTTATGCTGCTTTGTACCTGGTTCTTTTCATATAACACTTTATCTTTCTATGTCACCTTTCTATGTCATTGTCTTCTTCCAAATATTTTTTAATGGCTGCCTAGAATCTCAGTGGGTGAATGTTCCATAGATTATATAATCACAGTTCATAAATGATGGATATTTACATTAGACTGAACAATATGAAACTGTTCTTTTTAGGTGAAAAATAGTCAAATGTTGGCAGTTTCATGTGGTTCAACCAAATGTTCTCTTGGTTTTTATTTTCGTGAACAACACAACAATGAATATCCTTGCAGGTAAATCTTTACACATAGCCTTGATTAATTCCTTAGATAAATATCTGGAAATGGAGTTGTTGAATAAAATATCAAAAAATAAAGACATAATCTGATAGGGCTTGGGATTAGGGTGAGGTGAGTGAGGTGGGTGCTGTAAGTGCAGGGCTGGATCCATCCTGTCTTTAAAATTTTAATATTTGATTTAAGAAAATATTTCAGTAAAATATAATCTATGGGGACTTCCCTGGTGGCTCAGTGGTTTGGAATCTGCCTGCCAATGCAGGGGACATGGGTTCGAGCCCTGGTCCGGGAGGGACCCACATGCCGCGGAGCGGCTGGGCCCGTGTGCCACAACTACTGAGCCTGTGCGCCTGGAGCCTGTGCTCCGCAACAAGAGAGGCCACCACGGTGAGAAGCCGGTGCACCACAACGAGGAGCGGCCCCCACTCGCCGCAGCTAGAGAAAGCCCGCGCACAGCAATGAAGACCCAATGCTGCCAAAAAAAAAAAAAAAAAAAAAAAAAAAAATATATATATATATATATATATATATATAAAATCTATGTTGATTCCTGAGTTTTTTTGGTGCCCCTTTACATTTGGCACCTGAGTTCCTCACTTCCCTCACACTAATCCCAGCCCTAGATAATTGTTTGAATTGTTATGATGAGTGACTCGTGTGTAAACCTCTCAAAACAGCATCCACGGTGAGCACAATAAATGTTGTGTGCATTTCCACTCAGAAAGCATTTGTTTTCTAGTGCGTGACAAGCACTGAACTAGAAGTTGGGGTGCAAGGGTGAAATGAGCCCCAGCTCCTGCTCTCTAGTTGCTTGGGCTTGGAAGGGAGCTGATGAGGGTGGGGAAGTCTGTGGGTGCCATCACAGGGCATGTGCTGAGTAGAGCAAAGTCTTTGCCACCCTCACTGAGAGGGTGATGATGTGGCTGAGACTTTATTTATTTATTTCACAAGACAACTTCCATTTAAAATTTTTATTACATATATATACATTCCTTTTTATATTCTTTTCCATTATGTTATATCAGGATATTGAATAAAGTTCCCTGTGCTGTACAGTAGGACCTTGTTGTTTATCCATTCTATATATAATAATTTGCATCTGCTAATCCCAAATTCCCAATCCATCCCTCCTCTCCCCCACCCACCCCTTGACAACCACAAGTCTACATCTGTGAATGTGTTTCTGTTTCGTAGATAGGTTCATTTGCGTCATGTTTTAGATTTCACATATAAGTGATATCATATGATATTTGCCTTTTTCTTTCTGACTTACTTCACTTAGTATGATAATCTTTAGGTCTATCCATGTTGCTGCAAATGGCATTATTTCAATCTTTTTATGGCTGAGTAGTATTCCATTGTATATATAAACCACATCTTCTTTATCCATTCATCTGTCGATGGACACTTAGGTTGTTTCCATGTCTTGGCTGTTGTGAATAGTGCTGCTATGAACATAGGGGTGCATGTATCTATTTGAATTATAGTTTGGTCCGGATATATGCCCAGGAGTGGGATTGCTGGATCATATGGCAACTCTATTTTTAGTTTTATGAGGCACCTCCATACTGTTTTCCATAGTGGCTGCACCAACTTACATTCCCACCAACAGTGTTGGAGGGTTCCCTTTTCTCCACACCCTCTCCAGCGTTTGTTATTTGTAGACTTTTTAATGATGGCCATTCTCATTGTAGTTTTGATTTGCATGTCTCTAATAATTAGCAGTGTTGAGCATCTTTTCATGTGCCTGTTGGCCATCTGTATGTCTTCTTTGGGGAAATGTCTATTTAGGGCTTCTGGTGGCCGAGACTTTAAAGATGAGCATATGCTGGCTGAACATGGAGAGAAAGGAATATCAGGCAGGAGGTGTGGCCTGAGCAAAGGCATGGTATGCTATGCCCAATTCCAGGTCATTTTCTAAGGTTGTAGCCTGGAATGGGGGGTGGGGGCAGGTCAAGAATGAGACTGGGTGGGTGGGGGAAGACCCTGGGATTTCACCCTGAGCCGAGCATTCGTTCTGTTCCCAAGTCACACTGACTACAGGAGAGCTCAGCCTAGAATGGTCCACTCCTACTCCCAGGGGTGCCGCTTTCCCTGGGTAACAGAAATGGCAATATTGATGCCTAATATTGATTTCTTCTTCTTATTTTCCTATGTTTAATTGCAGTAAAATACACATAACATAAACTTTACCATATAAACCATTTAAAAATGTACACAGTGGCATTAAGTACATTCACACTGTTGCGCAAGTGTCACCACCATCCATCTCCGGAACACTTTCATCATTGTAAACTCAGACTCTGCACCCATTAAACACTAACTCTCCATTCCTGCCAGCCCTTGGAAAGCACCATTCTACTTTCTGTCTCAAAGAATGTGCCTCCTCTAGGTACCTCCTGTAAGTGGAATCATACAGTATTTGTCTTTTTGTGACTGGCTTATTTCACTTTGCATAGTGTCCTCAAGTTTCCTCCATTTTAGAGCATATGTCAGAATTTCCTTCCTTTTTTTTGTTTTGTTTTGGTTTTTGTTTTTTTAATTTTTGAATTTTATTTTATTTATTTTTTTATACAGCAGGTTCTTTTTTTATACAGCAGGTTCTTATTAGTTATCCATTTTATGCCTATTAGTGTATATATGTCAATCCCAATCTCCCAGTTCATCACACCACCACCCCCACCACTTTCCCCCCTTGGTGTCCATACGTTTGTTCTCTACATCTGTGTTGCAATTTCTGCCCTGCAAACCAGTTCATCTGTACCATTTTTCTAGGTTCCACATATATGCGTTAATATACGATATTTGTTGTTCTCTTTCTGACTTATTTCACTCTGTATGACAGTCTCTAGATCCATCCACGTCTCAACAAATGACCAAATTTTGTCCCTTTTTATGGCTGAGTAATATTCCATTGTATATATATACCACATCTTCTTTATCCATTCGTCTGTCGATGGGCATTTAGGTTGCTTCCATGACCTGGCTATCGAAAATAGTGCTGCAGTGAACACTGGGGTGCATGTGTCTTTTTGAATTATGGTTTTCTCTGGGTATATGCCCAGTAGTGGGATTGCTGGGTCATATGGTAATTCTATTTTTAGTTTTTTAAGGAACCTCCATACTGTTCTCCATAGTGGCTGTATCAATTTACATTCCTACCAACAGTGGAAGACAGTTCCCTTTTCTCCACACCCTCTCCAGCATTTGTTGTTTGTAGTATTTCTGATGATACCCATTCGAACTGGTGTGAGGTGATACCTCATTGTAGTTTTGATCTCCATTTCTCTAATAATTAGTGATGTTGAGCAGCTTTTCATGTGCTTCTTGGCCATCTGTATGTCTTCTTTGGAGAAATGTCTATTTAGGTCTTCTGCCCATTCTTGGATTCCGCTGTCTGTTTTTTTAATATTGAGCTGCATGGGCTGTTTATATATTTTCGAGATTAATCCTTTGTCCATTGATTCGTTGGCAAATATTTTCTCCCATTCTGAGGGTTGTCTTTTTGTCTTGTTTGTAGTCTCCTTTGCTTTGCAGAAGCTTTTAAGTTTCATTAGGTCCCATTTGTTTATTTTTGTTTTTATTTCCATTACTCTAGGAGGTGGATCAAAAAAGATCATGCTGTGATTTATGTCAAAGAGTGTTCTTCCTATGTTTTCCTCTAAGAATTTTATAGTGTCCGGTCTTACATTTAGGTCTCTAATCCATTTTGAGTTTATTTTTGTGTATAGTGTTAGGGAGTGTTCTAATTTCATTCTTTTACATGTAGCTGTCCAGTTTTCCCAGCACCACTTATTGAAGAGACTGTCTTTTCTCCATTATATATCCTTGCCTCCTTTGTCATATATTAGTTGACCATAGGTGCGTGGGTTTACCTCTGGGCTTTCTATCCTGTTCCATTGATCTATATTTCTGTTTTTGTGCCAGTACCATATTGTCTTGATTACTGTAGCTTTGTAGTATAGTCTGAAGTCAGGGAGTCTGATTCCTCCAGCTCCGTTTTTTTCCTTCAAGACTGCTTTGGCTATTCAGGGTCTTCTGTGTCTCCATAAAAATTTTAAGATTTTTTGTTCTAGTTCTGTAAAAAATGCCATAGGTAACTTGATAGGGATTGCATTGAATCTGTAGATTGCTTTGGATAGTATGGTCATTTTCACAATGTTGCTTCTTCCAATCCAAAAACATGGTATATCTCTCCATCTGTTTGTATCATCTTTTATTCCTTTCAACAGTGTCTTATAGTTTTCTGCAGGTCTTTTCTCTCCCTAGGTAGATTTATTCCTAGGTATTTTATTCCTTTTGTTGCAGTGGTAAATGGGAGTGTTTCCTTAATTTCTCTTTCAGATTTTTCATCATTAGTGTATAGGAATGCAAGAGATTTCTGTGCATTAATTTTGTATCCTGCAACTTTACCAGATTCATTGATTAGCTCTAGTACTTTTCTGGTGGCATCTTTAGGATCCTCTGTGTATAGTATCATGTCATCTGCAAAGAGTGACAGTTTTACTTCTTCTTTTCCAATTTGTATTCCTTTTATTTCTTTTTCTTCTCTGATTGCCGTGGCTAGGACTTCCAAAACTATGTTGAATAATAGTGGTGAGAGTGGACATCCTTGTCTTGTTCCTGATCTTAGAGGAACTGCTTTCAGTTTTTCACCATTGAGAACTATGTTTCCTGTGAGTGTGTCATATATGGCCTTTATTATGTTGAGGTAGGTTCCCTCTATGCCCACTTTCTGGAGAGTTTTTGTCATAACTGGGTGTTGAATTTTGTCAAAAGCTTTTTCTGCATCTATTGAGATGATCATATGGTTTTTCTTCTTCAATTTGTTAATATGGTGTATCACATTGATTAATTTGCATATATTGAAGGATCCTTGCATCCCTGGCATAAATCCCACTTGATCATGGTGTACGATCCTTTCAATGTGTTGTTGGATTCTGTTTGCTAGTATTTTGTTGAGGATTTTTGCAGCTATATTCATGAGTGATATTGGTCTGTGATTGTCTTTTTCTGTAGTATCTTTGCCTGGTTTTGGTATCAAGGTGATGTGGCCTCATAGAATGAGTTTGGGAGTGTTCCTTCCTCTGCAATTTTTTGGAGGAGTTTGAGAAGGATGGGTGTTAGCTTTTGTCTAAATGTTTGATAGAATTCACCTGTGAAGCCATCTGGTCCTGGACTTTTGTTTATTGGAAGATTTTTAATCACAGTTTCAATTTCATTACTTGTGATTGGTCTGTTCGTGTTTTCTATTTCTTCCTGCTTCAGTCTTGGAAGGTTATACCTTTCTAAGAATTTGTCCATTACTTCCAGGTTGTCCATTTTATTGGCATAGAGTTGCTTGTAGTAGTCTCTTAATATGCTTTGTATTTCTGCGGTGTCTGTTGTAACTTCTCCTTTTTCATTTCTAATTTTATTGATTTGAGGTCTCTCCCTCTTTTTCTTGATGAGTCTGGCTACTGGTTTATCAATTTTGTTTATCTTCTCAAAGAACCAGCTTTTAGTTTTATTGATCTTTGCCATTGTTTTCTTGATTTCTATTTCATTTATTTCTGCTCTGATCTATATGATTTCTTTCCTTCTGCTAACTTTGGGTTTTGTTTGTTCTTTCTCTAGTTCCTTTAGGTGTAAGGTTAGATTGTTTATTTGAGATTTTTCTTGTTTCTTTAGGTAGGCTTGTATAGCTATAAACTTCCCTCTTAGAACTGCTTTTGCTGCATCCCATAGGTTTTGGATCATCTTGTTTTCATTGTCATTTGTCTCTAGGTATTTTTTGATTTCCTCTTTGATTTCTTCAGTGATCTCTTGGTTGTTTAATAACGTATTGTTTAGCCTCCATGTGTCTGTGTTTTTTACGTTATTTTCCACTGTAATTGATTTCTAATCTCATAGAGTTGTGGTCAGAAAAGATGCTTGATATGATTTCAATTTTGTTAAATTTACTGAGGCTTCATTTGTGACCCAAGATGTGATCTATCCTGGAGAATGTTCTGTGTGCACTCGAGAAGAAGTGTAATCTGCTGTTTTTGGATGGAATGTACTATAAATATCAATGAAATCTATCTGGTTTATTATGTCATTTAAAGCTTGTGTTTCCTTATTAATTTTCTGTATGGATGATCTGTCCGTTGGTGTAAGTGAGGTGTTAAACTCCCCCACTATTTTTATGTTAGTGTCGATTTCCTCTTTTATAGCTGTTAGCAGTTGTCTTATGTATTGAGGTTCTCCTATGTTGTGTGCGTATAGATTTATAATTGTTATATCTTCTTCTTGGATTGATCCCTTGATCATTATGTAGTGTCCTTCCTTTTCTCTTGTAACATTTTTTATTTTACAGTCTATTTTACCTGATATGAGTATTGCTACCCCAGCTTTCCTTTGATTTCCATTTGCGTGGAATATCTTTTTCCATCTCCTCACTTTCAGTCTATATGTGTTCCTAGGTCTGAAGTGGGTCTCTTGTGGACAGCATATATATGGTTCTTGTTTTTGTATCCATTCAGCCAGCCTGTGTCTTTTGGTGGGAGCATTTAATCCATTCACATTTAAGGTAATTATCGATATATATGTTCCTATTACCATTTTCTTAATTGTTATGGGTTTCTTTTTGTAGGTCCTTTTCTTCTCTTGTGTTTCCCACTTAGAGAAGTTCCTTTAGCATTTGTTTTAGAGCTGGTTTGGTGGTGCTGAATTCTCTTAGCTTTTGCTTATCTGTAAAACTTTTGATTTCTCCATCGAATCTGAATGAGATTCTTGCCGGTTAGAGTAATCTTGGTTGTACGTTCTTCCCTTTCATCACTTTAAATATGTCATGCCACTCCCTTCTGGCTTGTAGAGTTCCTGCTGAGAAATCAGCTGTTAACCTTATGGGAGTTCCCTTGTATGTTATTTGTTGTTTTTCTCTTGCTGCTTTCAATAATTTTTCTTTGTCTTTAATTTTTTTTTTAATGTCTGAAACATTTATATTAACATATTTCCATACAAATAACCCAATGAAAGTTTAGTATTAGTTGTTTTGTTTGTTTGTTTTTTTATACTGCAGGTCCTTATTAGTCATCAATTTTATACACATCAGTGTATACATGTCAATCCCAATCGCCCAATTTAGCACACCACCATCCCCACCCCACCGCAGTTTTCTCCCCTTGGTGTCCATATGTCTGTTCTCTACATCTGTGTCTCAGCTTCTGCCCTGCAAACCGGCTCATCTGTACCATTTTTCTAGGTTCCACATACATGCGTTAATATACGATATTTGTTTTTCTCTTTCTGATTTACTTCACTCTGTATGACAGTCTCTAGATCCATCCACGTCTCAACAATCCACGTGTTGAGACGTGGATGTCTTTAATTTTTGCCAATTTGATTACTATGTGTCTCGGCATGTTTCTCCTTGGGTTTATCCTGTCTGGAACTCTCTGTGCTTCCTGGACTTGGGTGGCTATTTCCTTTCCCATGTTAGGGAAGTTTTCGACTATAATCTCTTCAAATATTTTCTCGGGTCCTTTCTCTCTCTCTTCTCCTTCTGGGACCCCTATAATGCGAATGTTGTTGTGTTTAATGTTGTCCCAGAGGTCTCTTAGGCTGTCTTCATTTCTTTTCATTCTTTTTTCTTTATTCTGTTCCACAGCAGTGAATTCCACCATTCTGTCTTCCAGGTCACTTATCCGTTCTTCTGCCTCAGTTATTCTGCTATTGATTCCCTCTAGTGTATTTTTCATTTCAGTTATTATATTGTTCATCTCTGTTTGTTTGTTTTTTAATTCTTCTAGGTCTTTGTTAAACATTTCTTGCATCTTCTCAATATTTGCCTCCATCTAAGGTCCTGGATCATCCTCACTGTCATTATTCTGAATTCTTTTTCTGGAAGGTTGCCTATCTCCACTTCATTTAGTTGTTTTTCTGGAGTTTATCTTGTTCCTTCATCTGCTACATAGCCCTCTGCCTTTTCATCTTGTCTGTCTTTCTGTGAATGTGATTTTTGTTCCACAGGCTGCAGGATTGTAGTTCTTCTTGCTTCTGCTGTCTGCCTTCTGGTGGATGAGGCTATCTAAGAGGCTTGTGCAAGCTTCCTGATGGGAGGGACTGGTGGTAGGTAGAGCTGGGTGTTGCTCTGGTGGGCAGAGCTCAGTAAAACTTTAATCCACTTGTCTGCTGATGGGTGGGGCTGGGTTCCCTCCCTGTTGGTTGTTTGGCCTGAGGCCACCCAACACTGGAGCCTACCTGGCTCTTTGGTGGGGCTAATGGCGGACTCTGGGAGGGCTCATGCCAAGGAGTACTTCCCAGAACTTCTGCTGCCGGTGTCCTTGTCCTCACAGTGAGACACAGCCACCCCCCGCCTCTGCAGGAGAAACCCCAACACTAGCAGGTAGGTCTGGTTCAGTCTCCTATAGGGTCACTGCTCCTTCCCCTGGGTCCCGATGCGCACGCTACTTTGTGTGTGTCCTCCAAGAGTGGAGTCTCTGTTTCCCCCAGTCCTGTCGAAGTCCTGAAATCAAATCCCGCTAGGCTTCAAAGTCTGATTCTCTAGGAATTCCTCCTCCCGTTGCCGGATCCCCAGATTGGGAAGCCTGACGTGGGGCTCAGAACCTTCACTCCAGTGGGTGGACTTCTGTGGTATAAGTGTTCTCCAGTTTGTGAGTCACCCACCCAGCAGTTATGGGATT
Source organism: Balaenoptera borealis (assembly GCF_965194805.1). Taxonomy (NCBI): domain Eukaryota; kingdom Metazoa; phylum Chordata; class Mammalia; order Artiodactyla; family Balaenopteridae; genus Balaenoptera; species Balaenoptera borealis. The sequence goes on along the minus strand of NC_138866.1, from coordinate 32,395,479 downwards.
TGATTTTATTGAGATTGTGCCCCTCCTACCGTCTCATTGTGGCTTCTCCTTCGTCTTTGGATGTGGGGTATCTTTTTTGGTGAGTTCCAGTGTCTTCCTGTCGATGATTTTTCAGCAGTTGGTTGTGATTCCGGTGCTCTCACAAGAGGGAGCACAGAATTTCCTTCCTTTTTGAGGCTGAGCATTTTCTATCATATGCATATACCACATTTTGTTTATCCATTCATTTGTTGATGGACACTTGGATTGTTTCCAACTTTCGGCTACAGTGAATGATGCAGCTATGAACGTGGGTGTACAGATATTTCTTCGAGACCCTGATTTCAGTTCTTCCAGGTACGTACCCAGAATGGAATTGCTGGATCATATGGTAATTCTATGTTTAATATTTTGAGGAGCTGTCATACTGTTTTCCTATTCTTATTATTTTTACTAGATAAGAGAACTGAGGCACCCAGTACATTGCCTGCCCCTAGTGAAGCTGGTTGACTGAATGAGTCTCCCGGAGGTCGAGTAACTTGCCTAAGGCCCCGCAGCTAGAGGTGGGCGAGTGAGGTCAGAACAAATTCCAACCCAGGGGCCAACCCAGGGGCCAAAGGCTCTTTATCTCCAGGCTATTCCCATTTCCTGAGAGGGCCTGGCTCTCATCAGTCCTGGGAGGAGTCTCACCCTCCTTTCTCCCTTCCCTCCTTTTGGGGCAGAAGCTGAGGATACAGCCCTTAGGGAGCCCCCCACCCCTTTGCAGCAATTAGTTGCAAAGTTGCCAGTGATAACTGTGACTCTTAGGAAAAGAAAGGGGCAGGCAGGTCCAGCTGCAGTCACTCACGTTCAGGAGAAAAAGAGCAGCTTGGGCTGCTCATGACTAATAAAAACTTGGAGCCTTCGACCCATGCCCACGCCACTCCCCGAGGGCCCAGGCACCTGCTACTGTGTCATCAACTAGAGATTGCTCTTCCTTATCTGATCCTGCACACCCAGCGGACAGGGTTAGCATTTGTACCTGACCTCCACGGCGCCTGGTATGTGGTGAGCACTCTGATTCTGGGATGATTGAACCTGCAGGGCCTCCTGTGTGATGGGCCCAGGGCGAAGAACTTTACCCATGTTCTCTGACTTGACTCCGTGAGCTAGGGACTGTTAGTGTCTCCATTTGACAGATGAAGAAACTATGGCTCAGAGAGCGAGCGACCTGTTTGCTGTTCCAGCCAATCCTTTGCAGCGCTGGGATATGCAGCAGGGGGCTGCTCACCACAGACTCATACAGGAGAGGCGAAACCCATGTCAGCCCCAGACTCGTTAGGTTTGGGAGGTCTCACTTGAATTCCCCACTTGAATCCCTAGAGTAGGCGGGAGGAAAAGAGGGGTGATTCCAAACCTGGTGGACCCCTGTGCCCTGCTTGTCTGCCTTCCCCTCTTTGCAGGGTTCTGTGAGCTCCGGAGGTGGAAAGGTTCTCCTTTGTTGCGAACAGGGCTGTGTGGTCATGACACCAGCCCAGCCCTCCATCCTCCTGGGCTCCACATGCTCCCGTGACCCGGGGAGCCCTGACTGCTCAAGACACTGACATCACTCTCTTCTCTCAGGACGCAGGCCTGTGGCATTTCTGAGGCCCGATATTTCACAGGCCTGGGGAGCCCCACTAAGTCCCCCATCACTCCAGACACAGTCCTCTGCCCCAGCATGGGGGTGTTGGTAGCAGCTGAGCCTGTCCCCAGGGCCCGTCTAAACCCCAAGCCACCACGATGGTCATTAGAGAAATGACATTCCTTCTAAAATTACTTCCTGCTGGTGAGTACTTGCATACACAGAGCATGTCAAAGACCAGGTGTTAGGACTATTGATTTTCCATAAGTTACGTGGTGGTGGTTTGCCCCAAAGGACCTCTGAGAGACATAAGAATTGATAAAGATTATGTTTGCACTTGGTAGTTTTTTTTTCTTTACATGCAGACAATTCAAGCTGCACAGTGAGGTCAGTACCCCTCACAGGGGCTTGGAACCTGGGACCACCCTTGTCCTCTAGAGGCGATTCCTTGCATCGTTCCTTTGCACACTACCAGCTTGGACACGTTGTATGTTGGAGCACACAGGCCTGACGTCAGCCAGGCCCAGGGTCAAATCCCCTACTTTACTGATCTCTTAACGTTCCCTCTGTTCACTGTGCCCCAGCCACACTGCCCTCCTGTCTTAACATCAGGAAGTCAAGTTGTTCTGCCCCAGGTCCTTTGCACAGGCGGTCCCCTCTGCCGAGAGCCTCCACCCCCACCCCAGAGCTGACCATAACTGGCTCATCTCTCCTGCCTTTTACCTTGCTTTATTGCCTTCCCCACACTTATCACTCCTGCAAATGATCTTGTTTATGTGTTCTTTACTGCTCTCCAACTCACCCCCTTTACCTGAGAGCTCCCTTCTGTACCAGCAGAGCAAGACCTGCCATGTAGCTACCTGTAAATACATGTAGTTACCATGGAGCAGGTGACCTGACCTCTCTAAGCTCTCTAAGCCTCTGTTTCTTCATCTGTTCAGTGGGCATAATTAGTCATAAGGGCTACATTAAAAGAGATATACCATACACATGGGGGGTGGCGTAGAGCAGGTACATCACAAATGGTGAGTCGCTAATGTCATTCACTTCAATTCCTTGAGAGCAAAGAGCACGTCTGTCTCGTTGTGCCGGAGAGTGCCTGTAACCTACCAGTAAACGTTGACCGAATCAGCAGGAAGCTGACCATTATTGGTAAGGCTGGTGTTTCTTTGCTCACAACTTGGCCCTTTGTGGGCCGTATCACCTGTGTCTTGGTTGCCAGGACATCGGAGTGTCTGCCAGATTCACACTTGGCCTCTTACAGGTTTTGATTCTTGGGCTCAGGCAAGTAAGGAGCTTGGTGTAATACTCCAGGAAGCTTTTCCAGGGTAGGAAAGATGGGGTGATGGTCATCACAGGAGTTAAGACCATGGACCCTGAAGTCTAACTGCCTTGGGTTTAAATCTAGCTTCACTGGTTATTAGCTATGTGATCTTGGGCAAGTTACTTAACCTGTCTGTGTCTCAGTACGTACATCACAGGGTAGTTATGAGGATTTGACTGTTTACTGTCAGTAGTGCTCTTAGAATGGTGCCTGGCACTTAGTAAGTAAGTGCTATGTTAAGTTTGTTATTATTATTATCCCTCTGTTTTCTCTGCTTCCCTGTGTTGTGTCTTCACTCACGTAAGATACATTCATTAAACACCTACAATGCATCCAGAACTGTGCAGGGTACCAGGGAATCAAAGGTGAACCAACATCCTGGCCCCTGTCCTCAAGGTGCTTACAGTCAGGCGGGAGAATACATGATGACAGAGGTGTGGATAGATACCAGGGGAGGACAGGCCTAAGAAGAATAATCAGGGCTTCCCTGGTGGTGCAGTGGTTTAGAATCCACCTGCCAGTGCAAGGGACACAGGTTCGAGCCCTGGTCTGGAAAGATCCCACATGCTGTGGAGCAACAAAGCCTGAGAGCCACAACTACTGAGCCCACGCGCCACAACTACTGAAGCCTGCGTGCCTAGAGCCCATACTCTGCAACAAGAGAAGCCCGTGCACCGCAACGAAGAGTAATCCCCGCTCACCGCAACTAGAGAAAGCCTGCGCGCAGCAACGAAGACCCAGAGCAGCCAAAAATTAAAAAAAAAAAATGATTCCACTCAGCCGTGCCCCCTCCTGGTTTGGAAAAATAGATTCCTGCCTCAGGGCGCTCACACCTGCCTTGCTGAACATCTCTCTGACCCTCTGCTGGGACTAGACTCATTCTGAATTCTCAGAGCTGTCAGGGCCCATGCAGACCTGCATCTCTTCCTTCTCTCCCACCCAACCCCCGCTTCAGTTCCTCCAGGAAAAGCTGTCGGCTCTTCGGCCACAGGGAACGGGGAGCAAAGCCGCCTCCTTGATGCTGGCAGTGGGGCCATCCTGCCACCTTCTAGCCTCAAGGACCCTGGACCATCACTGTCAGCAAGGACAGAGGAACGCAAATGTCGGGGAGTGGGGTTGACGGGATGGTGGCACACAGATAGGTATAACTGAGGAACCCTCAGCCTCGGGTCAGCTCCTGGGGCTGCCACTTCAGGTAATTCGCCCTGCCTGGTGTGTTCCGAGGAAGTGATGGTTGGGAGCCAGAGCGAGGAGGTTCTTTTCACGTGGGCTGCTCACTTGTGACAAATGCTCCAGGGCAGGAAACTTACCACCCGGCCTCCGCTGAGCAGGCACGTGAGCCAACGCCAGGACTCCCGGCTCTGTACCACGGCTCTGGTTCCTCAGCTTACCGTGAACTTGGGCAGATCACATCTCTGTCCTGCGCCTGTTTCCTCAACTGCAAAATGGGAACAATGTGGAGGATCAGGTGAGATTACGTGTTAAAACATGTGGTACTGGGCTTGGCTTTATTATCACTTATTATGCTGGTGTCGTTTATTATTGTCATCATTTTCCAGGGACATTTAGGTCACGCCTACTGCCCATCCCACGTGGAAGCAGGATCTCATGTAAGAAAGATCCTTTCATTTTCCTAACAAACCGTCCTACCTACCATTGTCTGCATTTACATTCTAGGGAGGCTGTTGTAGTTTGTAGGAAGGAGAGGCCCCCAGGTTTCCGCAGACACCGGACACCTGGAGTTGCAGCTGCAATCGAAGGGAACTGAGGCCCTCTCTCCCGTCCTCCCTCAGGGACTGTGTTGTCCTCACACAGAGGCTTGTGTCTCCTGGGTACACACTCGTGTTCCTCACTAGCCCTGGCTTCTCTGTCCTTCTGCGGGCACGTGGCCCGTGATTGTGGTGACCCAGCCCCAGGTCTGCCTTGTGGCCTTCACCTCCGTGTCTTTGCCCAGCCAGTGCAGTCTCTCAGTGTTCTGCTGATCTCGGAGGGACAGCAGTGAACCGTGGCTTGAAGCGAGATCTCAGTTCCCTGCCCAGGAATCAGACCTGGGTAGCCTGGATGAAAACCAGGAATCCTAACCACTAGACCACCAGGGGCTACAGGCTAGAAGCAAAGTTCCCCTGGCTCTCCCCCGACCCTTTGAAAGCAAAAATATTTCAAGGAGGCAAAAACTGTAAAAACAGGTACAAAGTTTATCATTAGAGACACAGTACAACAAGGGGGAGGGCACACAGAGAAACAGTTTATTTATCTAAGACTGAAGCAAGGCAGAAATACATACCTGGAGAGAAAGGGTATGGGCATGGGCGTCCTCTCTAATGATAAGCACAGTAAAGACGTGATTTAAATCACTTATACAGGACAGTCCAGCCGGGTCTTTGTTTACCTTTGGCCAATTATCTGGTTTCTTTTTTCACACCTGACCTGCCCTAGGGCCCTCCCCAATGTGCCTGCGCAACTTTTTGCTAAGATGGATCCCACCGCAGAGGTCCCTGGGGGTATGTATGTCCACAGATTATTAGGGGGTGGCGCCCCTCCCTTTTTGACCCCCAAGGAGCCTTCCTGCACATGTGCAGACAGGGACATTTTCCTTGACCACAGGAGTGGTCATCTTATCTCTTTACTTCAGCAGAGCTCAGCTTCTGCCACTAGCTTTGTCCTTGGAGTGTCTGGGGGAGAACAAAGCTTCACTTTTACTCCACTTGACAAACACCAGCTGAGCAGCCCAGGGGCCCATCTACCTCCTACCTTACTACCTCCTGAGAGAGCCTCTGATCGGCCCAGCTCCTCCCGCTGAGCCCGGCCACAGAGGTTAAATGTCACTAGCCAAGGCCTAGATGGGCCACCTTTGGGTCTGTGTCCACCCTGGCCAAATGGCTGTGGCAAAGCATCCAGAGTCGTGGGGCGCAGATCACACAGATTACGGCCGCAGGGGCTATGGGGATGAGGTGGGCGGTGGGTCCCTTAAGAAGGAGGCAGACAAGGGAACTCTCTGGAGGGATATTAATGTTGTATTTCTCGGCAAGGATTTGGATGGCACAGGTGTGTGCACTATCAAAATTCATCTAAAGGTATGCTTAAGATTTGTGCATTTTACATACACACACAAAACCTTAAACATGTTTTGAACTCTAGTTAATGATATGCATGCTGAAGTGTTGAGGGGTGATGTATTTCAAAGCTTTCTTTGAAATACATCAAAAAATTAAGGTGGATTGACTGACAGATGAAAGGATGGATGGAGGGATAGATACACGATAGAGCAAACACAGCAAAATGCTATAGAATCGAGGTGGTGGGTACATGACTATTCACTGTATAATTCCTTCAACTTTTCAGTACATTTGAAATTTTTTACAATAAAGTGTATAAGTTTTAATAAAAACGTAAGAGAGTGTGAGTGGGCAGGCGCTGCCTGACACAATTTGTTCTTCCTCCAGTTAAAAACACAGGACACTACCGCCCCGGGCCTGCTACAGAAGGCTGAGCATCTCTTGTCCAGCCCCTAACTCCTGTCAAAAGCTGAAATGAGTTGATGAGTAATTGAGAGAGTCTCCAGGATATGTGGGTCGCTCACCACTCCTGGTTTTCCAGATCAGGTCCCCACATCAAGCTAGGTCCCCAGGAAGGGCATAGCTGGTGCTGATTTGCAATTTTACTTGCTGTTGACAAGTCTTTTTAGAATTACAACTCTGCGTCACACCCTCACTTTTATAGACCCCCTCTCAGCATCTTTTGTACCATCAACACTGGCATCATTGTTGTATTTCCACTGTGTGAGAATCCCCAAGATAAAATCCCCTCAGGTCTGGTTGCTGCTGTAGACCCAGCTCAGTAGGCCGCTCGTAGATGCTCAGTAAATGTTTACCAGCTAAATGCAAGATTGAGTGAATTGCAGAATTCAGTGGAGGAAAGAAGCATCTCTCTCTTGACCAATGGATAGGCTTTCTTTAAGCAAAGAGTGAGAACTAAGCAGCACGCAGTGCTTCCCTTTTGGTGTGGCTAGAAATTCAGTATAGCAATTATAACTGCTCCTGTAGCCTGCGGTCCCTCACTAGGAGTGGGAAAGCTACCCACTCCCTCCCTTTTACGACTCTGGATTTTTTTGTCTTCCTGTGTCTAATGCTACAGGGAATACATAATAAATAAATGAACAAAGTCAAGTCCAATTCTTTCATTTTGCTGTTGAGGAAAACAACTCAGAGAGGTTAAGCGACTTGCCTGAAGGTGAACAGCAGAGCCAACACAGATCCAGCCTCTCCTGCTTCCACAGTTCTTTCTCCTGGATCACACTGCCTCTTGTATTCAGATCGGAGGCGAAACTACAGCTTGGAAATGATGCCACTGCCTCTAAAATGAGATACACTGGCCGAAAATCCTAACTGTGTAGGGTCCAAACCAGCAGAAAACTCTCCACTTGATCCTCCTCTGGGTATTGAGTGACTAATTCTCAGGACGCCCAGAAAGCCCTCCATAGCACCAGGAGCTCTGGATTGTCCCTGAAGTCTCCTGAGTCCTGGAAGACTGTGGTGCTAAGAAGCCAAAACGTTTCTTGGAATCAGTGACCCTGCAGGTCCAGAGCAAACGAGCAAAGGTGTCTGCCACTGCCTCCATCAGGTCCCCACACCCTGCTTCCCAGCTGCGCCGGCAGGGAGGGCCAGTCAGATCTGAAGAAAGGACCTGGCAGGCCACCTGGTAGCCTGATTTACAAGGAAGAATTGAAGGACGGAGAGACCATCCCTTGTTTAAAGCCACACGGTTTGTTTGTGCAGACGAGGGCTCGGATGCAGGCCTCCAGGCCTCCCAGCCACAACTCTTCCCACCGTATCACACCGCCTCTTCACAAAGCCACAGAACAGTTGTTCTGCATTAGGGTGAACCAGAAGGCCGTCGGAACGGGTTGACAACCGACTTCAAAGAAGCCTCTGATGCAGTTGGTGGTGGATGAATTTAGTGGAGATGCTACCAGATCGGACCGGCACCAACATGTCAGGCCCAGGAGACCACAGCACTCCTACCAGTAACCCCAGCACCAGTGCATCCCCAAGACCCAGCGTGGCTGGTGGCATTGACTTTATTCCTGCATTGAGTGAGCACCTAGCCTGGCCTAGTGAATTGTGGTCCCAGGCCTCACTAGTTTCCCACCTGGAATCACTTGGAGATAATGAGATTCATGGGCCTTTCACGGGGTACATCCTCAAGGACCAGAAGGTTCCAGCAGGTTTCCATCAACCCAGAACTCTATAGGTTGGAAAATAGTCTCCACAGCCTCAGAAACTCAAAAACTCAACCCAGGGTCTGGAAAAGTCAGCACCTAGAGAGAGAGGGAGTGTGTACGTGACCCAGGCTCATGTTTGGGTCTGACGACGACGTGGCTTTTTCCTCGGCCAGTGGATAGAGGTCATTAATTATTTTCCCTCTGGGGCCTCTGAGGAATGCTGGGGTGCTGGAGGCCTTGGAGAGGCTTAGTGGCTAAGCCCACGTGGAAGTCATCACTTTGATGGGATCGCCATTTTGGAGTCTTTGGTCTTAAGTTAGCATGACAGACTTCAGTCGTAGGCGAATGTACTGCTGGGATACCTGGGAGGCTGGGAACCAGCTTCAGGTGATCAAAACCTCCGAAGGCTTTACTTTGCTAGAAGGCTCACCCTCTGCACTTCTCTATTGCTGGTCTCAAGCCTAAGGCCCAGGAGGGCCTTGTTGGCCCACTTAAGTCCCGTGGTTGCCCTTTGGTGGGAAGAAGTTGGATGTCTCCAAAGGGGCCTGAAAGGACCCCTCTGGCTTCCGTGGTAATGTTGGGGGGTGGGGTGGGAGGAGACCCTTGGATTTACCTTCCCACTGAGGTTGCCCTCAGAGACAAGAGGCATTTCTCTAAAAGGAAACCAGGGCGCTCCTCAAAAGGGGAAATGGATGCTAGGCTTCCCAAAACAAAGGCTGTCTCCCATGCCCAATGTAGAAATTGTTCTGAGCTATTTTTGTTAATTAATTTAATATGAACATATGGTTTGTTGGTCATTGTCAGTGATCTAACCTGTAAGATTCTTAAAAGCGAGAGACAATGCCACAATGCTTTATTGCTACGTACCCATATGTGCATCTCTGTCCTCAGAACTCATATTTGTAGACACTCTTGTTTGCACTTTGACCCACACCATCTCGTCTGATCTTTGCAAGATCCCTGGGAAGCAGTTTTACCGGATTCAGTGCTCCCAGGAGAATGACCCTTTGCTTCAGGAAACCAACATCTTGGATGGCTTTGCAGGCAAACAGGAAGGTGGGGGAAGAGAAAATTGTCTCAAGACATGAGAATTGAACCCAGGCCGCCTGCACTGGGAACAGCTCTGCAGGGGCGGAATCCCAGAATCATCTGTCCTTGGTGCCTCCCCAGAGGAGCCGAGACATGGGCCTGGGCTTTACCCTTTGTTTTCACTGTTGATGATTTTAAAATGACAGAAGCAAATGAATAAGTTATAAAAATAGTAAGGCTCTCATTGACCCCAGATGCTGCAGTGGAGAGCGATTGAAAGATTCACATTAAGAATGTGGCTCCTGAGAGCACCTTCCTTCACTCAGACCTGCGGAGGAAATTTCCCTGCACACTTCACTTCTGGTCTGGGAACAGAATCTCAGCCCCAGTGGTAATGGTCCCAGAAAATTACCAGCCCTTGGAAATGAGGACGGAGAATGAAAATGCTATTTCAGCCCTATCTGGAAAGAATTAAATGCACAAACCCTCCATCCCAGTTTCATTATTGATGACAGTTAAACTGTGTTAGAGACGCATACGTCAGCTGGGAAGGCACCCCACACACAGCTCTCGGGGCCCATGGAGCTCCTGGGACACCTGTGATTCTCAGAGGAGGGCCCTGTGCCCACAGGGAGGGAGAGAGGGGCTTCCAGGCCCAAATTCTCAACTTTAGTGGCCTTTACCTTAGGGTTAAATGATAAGGGAGATTCTTTTTGGAAGGGCTGGTCTTTGCTTTTTTTCCACAAGACTTAATATTTTAAAAATTTACATAGATCAATACCTTGTAATAACCTATAATGGAAAAGAACCTGAGAAAGAATATATATATGTATATATAAAACTGAATCACTTTGCTGTACCAGAAACTAACACAATGTTGTAAATCAAATATACTTCAATAGAAAAATTATAGTCACTATAAATATTTTAAAATGCAGAATGAATTCAAGAAAATAAAAATCACCTAAAATTCTGTCAACAATTTTTTTAATATAGAAACGTTTGAAATTGGTCCCCAAAATCTCTTGGAAGGACCTGACTCGACTTCCCGTGTCTCTACATGGCGTGATCCCAGGTAGACCAGATGGGTTGGTGAGGATACAACCCAGTGAGATCAGGGCCTGTCCCCACCTCTCCTGCTCTTGGTCAGGGCGGTGGGAGGGGGTTTTCCTCCCACGGACATACGCCAGGCCCTGACCTTGACTCTGGCCTGCCAGGCCTGTGGTCGTAGACCACGGGGCACAGAAGCTCAGGCAGGAAAGTGAGTACATGCCGGAGCAGGACAAACCCTTACCTCTGCCACGATGAGCAAGAATGATATAGAACAGAAAGCCCAATGCCCAGGGCTTCAGTCTCCCTTCACTAGCTGTGCAATCCCCCCTTGAATCTCTCCATTTCTCAATCTGTAGAACAGCAATTATAATACACATGGGCTTAGATGAGATAGTGCATGTGAAACTGCTTTACAAACTGTCCAGTGCCATAAAAGCGTAAGGAACCACAGTCGTCACTGTAGTGGGTATGGTAAGTGGGACCCCACAGGAACTGCTAACTTGAGAGGGGTTTGGATGCCCCTCCTGGGCACAGACCAGGTGGCATCCTGCTGTGTCCCTCTTTAAGACAGGAACCTGGGGTGGGAAAGAGGACCTGTGGCTGGCTTTATCTCAGCCTCAATGCTAGCTTAATAATAGTGCTATTTGTGGAGCAGTAACTCTGTGCCCAGCACCGGCCTAAGCATTTTATACACATGATCTTGTTTTCTTCTCCCAGCATCCCTGTGGGATAGTTACTGGGGCACAGAGAGGTTAAGTAACTTGCCCAAGGCTACACAGCTAGTCAGGGGCAGAACTGGGACCCCCACATAACTTGTCTCATTCTTCAGTTAGTGCTCTTAGCCCGTTGGCCAGACCACCTCTTTGTTTCCCATTATGACCTATGCCCTGGGATGGAGGGAAAAGGTGGGTCAGCTGCTTGATGGTATTGCTCGTGCTGGGCCCTGCTCCTCCTGGGAGAGGAGACCGAAGCTGAGGCAGGCAGGGCAGGGCGTGGGAGCACCATTCCAGAGCCCAGGGGAGCGTAACTGACTGCCCCTCAGCTGTCCCCTGTCCCCTGTCTCCTTCCACACCCTGCATTGGTCTTATGGCCGCAGAAGTCCTTCTTTGTGGCTAACTTGGCCAGCCTCCTGGCCCAGCCTAGACCCAGCTGCTCTTCTTCTGCTCTCTGGGGAGATGGAGAATTATTCCATCCTACCCACAGTAATCGTCTACCAAACTCACAGATCTAAGTAAAGCCCATCCTTCCTTTGGTCCTTAGTCTGGTGAGGTTGGCTTCCCATCACCCATCTGGTTTGCAGGCCCTGTGGAGAGGCTGGCAGATGCCTCCTGGGGACAGTGACCGTAGTTCCCGGCTCCCCTCCAGGGTGAGGACAGAGTTGGCCCACTGGGCAGCCTTGTCCCAGTGTCGAATCACAGTGTTGGGACCACAAGACACTTACTTGGTTAATCTTCCTCTACAAGTGCAATGCTTCCTTAATGGTCTACAATGAGAAATATACCCGTAGGTGATAAGAAAATTAGATAGAAGACAAGCGCCTCCATTTATTAAGCCCTAAGTATGTGTCGTGAACTTGTGCTGATCACTTTATACATATTATGTAATCCTTTCAACCCCCAAGCTGGTCCTCTTTTTTTTTCAACCCATTTTACAGATGAGGAAGCTGAGACTCAATAGAAGTTAAGTATCTTGTCACTGATTGGATGGCCAAATCTGTGGAGGAGCTGGGATTAAACTGGTTCTGTTTTGCCCCAAAGACTGGGCTCCAGACTCCTCAGCACACTGTCCCACCGCCTTGCAAAGAAACCCAGGCACTTAAGTACATATTAGGAATAGCATTGGCTTCTCCCTGCTCTCTCCATTCCTTAATATCTAAACCAGATAGAAAAGAGATTTCTTTACGGCTGCTCTGTAGGATTTAGCACTTTCCTTTCAGACTATTTCTTAAAGAGGCTTGGCTCTTTATTCTCTGAACATTTCAAAATACAATTGGACAAACACAAGCCATTTGAGTCAATTAGATGGTGGTTTCTTCCCTGGCTAGCATTTACTGAGTACTTAATGTAGGTCAAGCACTTTGTATTAATTATTTTTATTTAGTTCTCACAATAACCTGAGTTAGGTGGTGTCATTGTGAGGTATTGCAGTCAGGTGGTTCAGCACTCGGCCCTTAAAATCAGGCTGCCTGCTCTTCTGCTTGCTAGCTGTGCGACCTGGTGTGACCATGGGCAAGTCACTTAACCTCTCTGTGCCCAGTTTCCTCATTTGTGAAATGATTAAAATGATCGCCATGGAAGAGTGTAAGGCTTATTAAATGGGTAAACATATGTAAAGAATTTGGAATAATGCCTGGCATTATAGTAAGCATTAGTTATTACAGACCTACTTTACGGTGTGGACATTGGAAGGAAGTAGCTTGCTCAGCTGAACTGGGAGAGCTGACATTTTTTTTTTTTTTTTAAATTAATGACTTGATGCCTTTTTAATGTAATATACACAATTTATATTTTCCTAAACATATATATATATATTTGTACTATATATCACATTTACATTTTTTTCCACACATACACACTGTATTTTATTTTTACAAGAGATAAATAGACTGACACCAAGCATTGTACATGAGAGCTGACATTTTAACCCAAGGAGTCTAATGCCAAGACCCTTGCACTTAACCACTACCACTCCTTAGTAGCCCCAATTCTTTCACTTTTTTAAAAAATTAATTTTTACTGGAGTAGAGTTGATTTACAACGTTGTGTTAGTTTCAGATGTACAGCAAAGTGAATCAGTTATACATATGCATCCACTCTTTTTTATATTCTTTTCCCACATAGGTCATTACAGAGTATTGAGTAGAGTTCCCTGTGCTATACAGTAGGTCCTTATTAGTTATCTATTTTATATATAGTAGTGTGTATATGTCAATCCCAATCTCCCAATTTATCTGTCCCCCTTACCCCCTTGGTAACCATAAGCTTGTTGTCTACATCTGTGACTCTATTTCTCCTTCACTTTTTAAAGTGACTTTAATGAGGTATAATTTACACAGCATAAATTACATTCTTTTTTTTTTTTTTCGGCCGCACTGCGTAGCTTGTGGGATCTTATTTCCCCAACCAGGGATTGAACCCACACCCTTGACAGTGAAAGCACAGAGTCCTAATCACTGGACTGCCAGGGAACTCCCCAGATTCATTCATTTTAAGTGCACAATTCAATGACTTTTACTAAATTTATAGAGTTGTGCAGCCATCACCATAAGCAAGTATAGAGCATTCCTGTTATCCCAGAAAGAGCCCTCCTGCCCATTTACAGTCACTTCCCCTTCCCAGTCCCAGCCCTAGGCAACCACTCATCTATTCTCTGTCTCTATGGAGTTGCCTTATTTGGACATTTCCCAGAAATGGAATCATACAATATATGTCTGGCTATATGTGTCTGGCTTCTTTCACTTAGCGTGATATTTTTGAGGTTCATCCAGGTTGCGGTTTGCTTATTGGTAGTTTGTTGCATTTTATTGATGATTAGTATTCCATCGTATGGCTAGACCACATTTTGTTTATCCATTTACCAGTTGATAAACATTTAGATTATTTCCAACATTTGACTATTATGAATACCTTTTACTTTATTTATTTTTAAATTAATTAATTATTTATTTATTTTAAAATTTTATTTATTTATTTATTTATTTTTGGCTGTGTTGGGTCTTCGTTTCGGTGCGAGGGCTTTCTCTAGTTGCGGCGAGCAGGGGCTACTCTTCTTGGCGGTGTGCAGGCTTCTCATTGCGGTGGCTTCTCTTGTTGCGGAGCACAGGCTCTAGGTGCACAGGCTTCAGTAGTTGTGGCACGCGGGCTCAGTAGTTGTGGCTCATGGGTCCTAGAGCGCAGGCTCAGTAGTTGTGGCGCACCAGCTTCGTTGCTCTGCGACATGTGGGATCTTCCCGGACCAGGGCTTGAACCCGTGTCCCCTGCATTGCCAGGCGGATTCCCAACCACTGCGCCACCAGGGAAGTCCCATGAATACCTTTTACATTTTTGATAATTTACTATGAAAAATTCTCAGACATACAGTGTACCCCCACAGACCCATCTGCGAGCTTCAATGTTTAGCGTTAACATCCACCATCATTGCTTCATCTAGATCCCTCCCAGACAACATATCATTGCACTCCTTAACTTCTTCCTTTAAGTGTATAAACTTTTATTTAACTTTAATCAGTTATATATTCGTAAGATTCTAAGATCAAAGAGTATAAAAAGGTATACAGTGAAACGTTTCATTCTGGAAAGTTCTATTCCCCATCTGCTCAGTTTTCACTCAGTGCCCTCCAACTTCTGTTATTTTCATGTATTCTTACAGAGTGCATGTGTAAGAAAATAGGAATATATAATCTTTGCCCGCGTTTTACATAAATGGTAGCATGTTTACTATAATACTGTTTTGTACTTTGATGCTTTTAACTTAATAATATAGCTTAAAAATCTTTCCATATCAGAGCATAGATAGTTTCCTTATTCTTTTATCTTTATTTTTACAGCTTATACTATTCCATTGTATGGATGTACCATAGCTTAGTCAAACAGCCACCTACTGGTGGACATTTGGGCTGTTCCCAGTTTTTTACTATTATAGGCAATGCTGTGGTCCATAAACTTGTATATACATCAATTCTCACTTACACAGAGTATCTATAGGCTACATTTCCTAAAATTGAATTGCTGGGCCAGATAGTATATGCATTTGTAGCATTTGTGGTTTTCATTGGTTTGTCCTGTTTAACAGTTGTACCATTTTATACCCACCAGCAATCTATGCAAGGATTTGATTCCGCATTGCCTCGCCAATAGCGTGAGCTATCCAGTTTTTTAACCTTACATAATAGTTCTGTTTGTCAGCTCTTGCCTCATTTTCTTTCTTTCTTGCCCTTCTTATTTTGCTTTAGTTTATACATCTTTATGTTAAGAATTTTTGAATGAGTTATTGCCTGACCACCTTGAGTCATTTTTTAAGGCTTTTTTTGGCAACAGTTCTTTAAGATATAATTCACACACCATACAATTCATCTGTTTAAAGTATACCCTTCGATGGTTTTCAGTCTGTAGCTCATTTTTAATGCTCATCTCTGACCTTTTATAAAAGCGTTTTTTTTTCTAATTACAGAAGTAATACCTGTTCCGTTCAGAAAACTTGGAAAGACAAAAATCAAAGAAAACATAGTGCCATCACCTAAAGATATCCATTGTTAACAGTTTTTTAAATTTTATTGAAGTATAGTTGATTTACAATGTTGTGTTTAATTTCTGCTGTACAGCAAAGTGACTCAGTTATACATATATATTCTTTTTCATATTCTTTTCCATTATGGTTTATCACAGGATATTGAATATAGTTCCCTGTGCTATACAGTAGGACCTTGTTGTTTACCCATCCTATGTATAATAGTTTACATCTGCTAATTCCAAACTCCCAATCCTTCTCTCCCCCAGCACGCCCGTGCCCCGCCGGCAACCACAAGTCTGTTCTCTATGTCTGTAAGTCTGTTTTTGTTTCATAGATATGTTCATTTGTGTCATATTTTAGATTCCACATATAAGTGATATCATATGGTATTTGTCTTTCTCTTTCTGGCTTACTTCATTTAGTATGATAATCTCTAGATCCACCCATGTTGCTGCAGATGGCATTATTTCATTCTTGTTAATGGCTGAGTAATATTCCATTTTACATACATATATATATAAATGGACAATGTATATATACATATATGTAAATGTCAATGAACATTTAGGTTGTTTTCTTGTCTTGGCTATTGTAATAGTGCTGCTATGAACATTGGCGTGCATGTCTCTTTTTGAATTATACTTTTGTCTGGGTATATGCCCAGGAGTGGGATTGCTGGATCATACAGCAATTCTATTTTTAGATTTTTGAGGAACTGCCATGCTGTTTTCCATTGCTAACATTTTTTAAAACAAAAATGATACTTAATGTATATACTGTGCTGGGGTTTGCTTTTATCCTTCTCAGTTCTTTTGTCTCTCAATTATGTCTTCAACATTCTAGGTCTGTTAATCAACATAATTATCATTGATGATAATAACAATAGCAATAATAACCACAGTACTCCCCATTTACTGTGAGGTTGCTGTGTGCCAGGCACTTGTGTGTTGCATACTTTTTGGGCTTAATCTCAGTTAATCCTGGAAATAATTTTATGACATTGGTCTTATGCTCATTGCATTTTACATCTGAAAAAAACCGAGGCTCAGAGGTTAAGTAATTTGCCTAATATTAAACAGTAAGAGAAGGAGCTGAGGCTTGAACTCTTATCTGTGTGACTTCAAAACCCCTGGTCACTAAACTATACTTCAGATTAAAGACTTTCAGGATTGGTTCAAACAAACGGCTTCTCTCGAGACCAATCAGGAGGACCCAGGGGTTACAGCGCCCTTGTCAAGAGCAACCTTGGGGCCTGCCAACACACTCTGTTTGGAGCGGGGTTGTCTCAGGCCCAGTGTCCTTTTTTCTCCTGGCTGTGTGTGGTCCCCTCTCTGCCCCTTGAAGTCCCCCTCCCTCCTTCACCTTTCAGAAAAGGAGTGGAGGGGGTAGGTGGGTATTGCTGGAGAAATGGCCTACATCACAGGAAGACTGGGGACCCCTCCGGCACGAGTTCTTTACAGCTCTCCCAACCCCAACCTGTTGGTGGAGAATTATGGAACAATTGCAAGAGCACTGAGCGCTGCACCTCACAAACACCCTCCTGTCCCCCCCTCACTTCCCACATCCCCCCACCATGTTCCAGCCTCTCAGACACTTTAGGGGTATCTTCCCCTGGGTTCACCAAGCCAAATAGCCAGTGGGAGGCTTGTGGCTGTTAGCTCGAACAGCAGGCTGGCTGCTTGGTTGCCATGGCAACAGCTGTTGTGAGTTAGTGGTCTCTGTGGCAGAAGATTTAATTTATTAAACTAAATTTGGGGCCCCAGTGGGAAGATCTGGTACAGGCTTTACTGGGTGCCTTCTGTGGCGCTGGGGCTGCAGCAGGGCATGTGTCGGAGGAGGGCTGGAAGCTTTTGTCCTGCAGAGGTAGGCCCAGTGATGAGAACTACATCCTGTGTCCTCAGAGATCCTGAGACTCAGCTCTAGACGTCACCCATGAGCGGCCGGCTGAGGCCTTGCACTGCTGCTTCTAGCTAAGAGGTATCAGAGCAGCCCTGCCGCTGGGAACAACTGGAAAATCTGGATAGAGTGTGCAGACCTTCTGCGTGAGGTCGAGACTGAGGTGGACAGGGCAGGTGTCCACCCCTAGGGACCCATCTTGGTGTGTGCAGCGGCCCTGGGGAAGCAGAATGCTGTTTCTGGGTCTCCGTGCTATGATTAAAATAACAAACTGGAAAGTCTATGCTTCCATTCTTTCTTGATCTACTTCAATCAGGTTTTTGTCCCTACTATTCCTTTGAAACGCTCTTGTCAAGGTCACCAAAGACCTCCACGTGACTAGATCCCATCATTAAATCTGGGTCCTCATCCTTCTTTTCTATCAGCTGCTTCTGACACTGTCGGTCACTCTCTCTTTTCCTTGTCACTCTCGGCTTCTGAGAGACTACACTCAGCCAGCCATTCCCTCCCCTCTCGGTGCTGGGGCTTCCTCGTCCCTGACCCTTAAACTTTGGAGGGCCAGGACTCAGGGCTTGGTCCTCTTGTTTGTTCTGTCTTCTCTGGCTCCCTAAGGAACCTCACCTAGATTCTTAGGTTCCCAGGAAACAGGCTCTGAGACAGAGATTTGCGTGGAGCCGGTTCACTGGGAGTGCCTGGGGATGAACCCCTGTGAGGGACTGAGGGATGCTGGGGGCGCAGAGGGAGAAGTTGCCCAGTGATTCTGTTGCAACAAAGGCTTCAGCCAACAGGGCTGGGATCCGGGGAGTGCCAGGCACTGTGCTTTGTGGAGTTATCTCAGTAATTCTCATAAAGCCCTCGTGGAGCAGATTTTGTCAGTGTCCCCATTCTGCAGGTGCAGAGGTTGAGGCTAGGTAAAGTTATCCAACGTGCCCCCTACGAGGAGCTGGGACTCAGACCCAGTCTGGCTGCCTCTCAGAACCCTACACAGAGCCTCTGAAAAGCATACTGAACCTACTGTACGGCTCAGGGAACTCTACTCAATACTCTGTAATGACCTATATGGGAAAAGAATCTAAAAAAGAGGGGAGGGCTTCCCTGATGGCGCAGTGGTTGGGGGTCTGCCTGCCGGTGCAGGGGACGCGGGTTCGAGCCCTGGTCTGGGAGGATCCCACGTGCCACGGAGCAACTAGGCCCGTGAGCCACAATTACTGAGCCTGCGCGTCTGGAGCCTGTGCTCCGCAACAAGAGAGGCCGCGATAGTGAGAGGCCTGCGCACCGCGATGAGGAGTGGCCCCCGCTTGCCATAACTGGAGAAAGCCCTCGCACAGAAACAAAGACCCATCACAGCCATAAATAAATAATAAAAAATTGAAAAAGAGGGGATATATGTATATGTATAACTGATCCACATTGCTGTACAGCAGAAACTTACACAACATTGTCAATCAACTATACTCCAATAAAAATATTTTTAAAAATTAAAAAACTAGAACTACAAAAAAATAAACATATTGAGTAAAACTCTTGGGCCAGGTCCCTTGGAGGTCCTGCCAGAGTCTGCAGCCCTGCCACTTACTCCCCTCACCACTGGCATCCTGGGATGCACCCCTGCAGGGCTCCCAGGGCCTGTTCCCAAAGCCTGTCACCTTCCTGAGGAGAGGGGACACATCCCTCCGGGGCTCTGGGGCAGGACCTGAGGCCCACAGAGCTGTGGGAGTCTCCTGTTTCGTTTAAAGATGTACGAGAAGTTTGTACCTACTTCTTGTGTAATAGAAAAATAGCTAGCTCCCAGATCTTTGAACAAAAGGAAGATGCTCTGTGATTATCTCATGTCTTTGTGTATCCTTGGCTGGATTACCTCATATTCTTGAGGTTCATGGGCCTTCCTTTGATAAGCACTGATGTCCCCCTTTACTTAATTGACGTGGGCCCTGAGAATGAGGGCAGGTGGGCAGATTCTCCCTTCCCCCCACCCGGTCCTGGAGCAACTACACTCCTCCCCCCATCCTTCTTTTCTTTCCTCCCTGATCAGTCACGGTGACTCACACTGCCCTGGGCTGGCTGCCGAGAACCTCCAGCTTCTCTGTGTGGCTGTCAGGGTGACGGTGGTAGAGGTGGTGCCAGAGGGGCCTCCCCTGGGTTCTGTCCCTAAGACACCAAAGTGGCCATGTTTCAGGGTCTGATGGAGCTGTTCGCGGTTGATGAAAAAATTCTATCAGCCCCAGAAGCAAAATTGAAGGGATGAAGACCTGCCCAGGTGGTGGCTTTCAGCACATACGTGTGCAAACTTCAGGGAGGGACGTTTCTTAGTGTGCTGCCATATGTCACAAATGGTTCAGAAATTTGCACATACAAAAAGTCAATGCCAAAATCAGCAAATCTCTAATCTTTGGGGTGAACCCCTCTGCCTTCTTAAAGAGCTTTTATATTTAAACATTTAAAGTAGACGTGCATGTGCCACATCTGCACATGCACACACACACGTATGTCCTGATGCACACAGCATGCCCACGTCCTCACAAAAGCTTGTGCCCATGTATATACGTAAGCATACCTGTGCCACCCACCAGCATACCCATGCAGACAGACTTATGCACCCATGTACTCATACAAACATGCAGACTCAGAATGGAAACCCTGACCAGAGTCTGACTAGAGCGAAGCCATTCTCTCCTTTGCTGTCCCTGGCGTCACCAGGGATCGAGGTGACATTCTCTGATCTCTCGGAAAACCATTCTTGCCTTTGCCCACTCAGAGCCCAGGGTGATGTTTGAAGCCTGCAGGAGAAACTTTGCATGTAGATTTGGGGGATGGCCATTGAGGCATCTGCAGAATGTTCACAGCATCCACTGTGAGGCTGGAGGGGAAGAGGGGTAGGCTGGCTTTAGATGCGACCCCTCGGATTTCACTGACTTTTGAAGTCCTGGGCGTCAGTTTGGGGCCCATGAGAGGAGGGCTGAGGGCTAGGCTCTTGGTGGGTGGTGGGAGTTGAAGGTGGAGGAGGGGCTGGTCCACTGTGGAGTCCCTGGGACAGGGGAGGGAAGGAGTGACTGCCCAATGGCAGAGGCCAAGAGCATTGGTTGGCCCATCCCTGAGAAGGCCGATCAGCAGTGCTTGGTTTCAGGGCTGTGGGCTGTGCCCCTAACTGGTCCAACTGGAGGACGCCGGAAGGACTGGAGCTTGGCAGACTCCTCCAATGGAATAAGAGCTGCTCAGGACAGGGGGTGGGGGGGCTCCCCCCCTGAGAACCAGGGGACTCTGACAGTCCCGTTTCCGTCCCTCATCTCATTCCTAGCCTCAGATGAAGTACCTCTATTTTCTGGGCCTTGTTTTCTCTGGGAACAGCTCTTTGCTCACGTGACTTCATTTAATCCTCCTGGGAGCCTGAGGTAGAGGCAGGAATTGTGCCCATTTTATAGCAAGAACGTCAGGTCAGACAGTTCATGAGGGGTGGAACCAAGAATTAAAGCCCATATTCTTTCTTCTTTAAAAAGGATTATTAGATTTTTAAAAGTCACAGAAGCAACATATGCCTGTTTTAACACGTGCAGTGATACAGAGCTATCTAAAGAAAAAGTTAAAACTCTCTCTTCCTGCCCCTTCTCCCCACCCCACTTCAATCTCATCTCCCTGAGCTAAATATTAACAGCCTACTGTGGAATTTCCTATTCTTTTCTCTATGGTCATAGAAATGCATATACACATTATACATAGCTAGCTTTCTCTCCCTTGCTCTCTCTTTACACAGAAAATGGAACATTATAAATGATTCCTCAACTTGCTTTTCCTCTTAAAATATTGGGGACATCTCTTCAGAACAGTGTGCTTAGATGTACCTCTTCCTTGGGATGGCCTTAACACAATTGTTTACCCATTCCCCACTAATGGGCATTCAGGGTGTTTCAAATCTTTGCCAATATACACAATGCTATAATAAACATTCTTATACATAGGACTTTGCACTCATGCCTTTATTTCTGTTGCATAAAGTTCCCAAACTAGGATTACTGGTCAAAGTTTTGTATATTTTAAATTTAAACACACCTTGCCAAATTATTTTCCCCCAGGTGGTGGAAATGAATACCTCCGCTGGCTGTGTTTCCTGCAGCCTTATCAACACTGGATGTTATTATTCTTTTTTCATTTTTGCCCATCTGATAGATGAAAATGGCATCTTATTTTATTTTGATTTTTTACCTATCAGTTGTTTCATATGTTCATTGGCAATTTGTATTTCCCCTTTAATGAATTGTCCATATCCTTTGCCCAGTTATTTGGGTTGTCTTTTTCATATTTCAGAGATTAATTTTTATCTGTCAAATGTGGAATAAATAATGAGTTATTAAATCATAGGATATTATTTGTCTTCTGAATTTAATAGTATTTCTGCCATAGGAAAATTCTTAATTTTTGTAAAGTCCAGTCTATTTACTTTCTCCTTAATGGCTTATGGGCTTCCTGCCTTTCTTAAGGATCTTCCTCAACGTTCAGTTACTCAAAATTTTATTATAATATTTTTATTGTTTTAAAAATATTTATATTTAAAATTCATCTGGAATTTATTTTAGTACCTGTTATGAAGTGAGGACCTAATTTTGTTTTCTTCCATATGAGTAGCCAGTTATGTCAACACTATTTATGCCAAGCTATCTTCCTTATTGAATTAGAATGCTCATATGTCACATACTGAGATCTCATATATATTATTTCTAGATCATATTTTGTTCCACTGATCTGTTTTGTCTTTTCCTCAGCCATTATCATATTGTTTTGATTAAGTGGCTTTAGAGTTAGTTTTTTTTTTTTAATTTTTATTTATTTATTTATCTATTTTTGGCTGTGTTGGTTCTTTGTTGCTGCGGGCAGGCTTTCTCTAGTTGCGGCTAGCGGGGATTACACTTCGTTGCAGTGCACAGGGTTCTCATTGCGGTGGCTTCTCTTGTTGCAGAGCACGGGCTCCAGGGGTGCAGGCTTCAGTAGTTGTGGCTCGTGGGCTCTAGAGCGCAGGCTCAGTAGCTGTGGCGCACAGGCTTAGTTGCTCCGCGGCATGTGGGATCTTCCTGGACCAGGACTCAAACCCATGTCCCCTGCATTGGCAGGCGGTTTCTTAACCACTGCACCACCAGGGAACTCCTAGAGTTAGTTTTAATAACTGGCAAGGCAAATCTCTTCCATTGTTATTTGCCTTCTTTTGGGGGTGTGGGGCAGGGGAGAGGTCTATTCTAGAGAGCCCAGGGCTCTTTTCAGATGTTCTTCCAGATGAACTTTAAGATCTTTTTGTCAAGATGAAAGCAAAGAGAAAAAGCAACTGGTGTTCCCACTGGAAGGACATCCGTTTTAGTCTTAACATGAGCTTCCAAGCCCAGGCTCCTGCCGCTGTACAGGGCTGTCGTAGGCTCTTGCTGGTCTTGTGATCCTCTGAGTACATAGGAATGAGGTGAAGAAGATAAAGGCAGCTTTAGCCCGAGCTTGGAACTTGCCCTATGCAGAATATTGTTGTGTTTTTCCCTAGGAAAAGAAACATAAATTTGTGTTATGTTCATAGGGTTTGCTGATTATGTTTTGGTTTAAAATGTATAATGGATCGGAGATAACTTTGTGTCGGTTACCACGCTCCAAACAAATACCCTGTTCATTCCTCCTTGGGTATGTAGGTTAAGTTTGTTTGTTTTTTAAGAGATGCCAAGATGTAGAGCTGCTAGATAGGAGGGTGTGCACGTTTAACATTCCAATAGCTACTACCAGATTACCCCGCCCTCCGTGGGGCTGTCCTCCCAGGCTCCCAGCCCTCTCCCACACCTTGTCAACCCTTGTCAAGGTTTTCAGGGCCATAAAAGAGGTTGGTTCATGTTACTTAAGTCGCTGCTTAAGAGCTGTTAAAAGGAGTGGGCGGCCAACTTGGAGTTGACACAGTACTCTGTATTCCACTCCCACACCCTCTCCCTGCCACGCTCAGCCATCCCAGGCACAGATCATACAAAGCAAGAGGTACCAGCTTTGGATCTCCCTCTGGTTCTTCTTCCCGTCCAAGGAATTCTCTCAACTCTAATGTTTTTCAGCAGCACTCAGGGTGCAAAAAGCTCTTCCTCTGCATCTTTCTCTCTCTCTCTCATACACACACACACACACACACACACACACACACACACACAGCTTTAGAAGTGCTTGCTGTGTGATGGTGCCCTGGGAATGCTGAGCTAGATTCTATCCCTGGCTCTGTTCCTTTTTTCAAAGTCTATATTTAACCAGTTTGGCCCTAAAGGGAATTAACCAAGTCAGGGCTCCAGTGAGTGCCAGAGGCTTGGGATTACACCAGAGGTTCTGACCTGGAGTCCGAGAATGGACCTCAGGGAGTTTGTGAGCCTCAGAAACCGCCTGCAGCGGCATTTGGGTTCATGTGTGCTTTTTTTTCTTAGGCGAGTCCATAGCTTTAAATAGGATCTCAGAGCAGGTGTGAGACCACTGCCCCACCCCCCACCCCCCAAAAAAGGTTAAGAACAACTGCCACAGGGACAGAGTAAGTAGCTTTATGAGCAAGCAGAATAAAAGAATGGCATTCTAGAATCTAAGGAGGGGTTCTTAACAAGAAGGAATGAGAGGGGGGACTGTATGCAGAATTTTCTGTGAAAATACCTTCTGAGTCTAGGACAGAGAGACTTCATTAGATCCCCAAAGAGTTCATAACTCCCAAATTGAAGAATCTCAGACATAGAGGCTTAATGATGTTAAAGTACTAATGTCATCTGAGAGGCTAGATATTTCTAATAGTAATTTTTTCAAAATAAATGCATTTAGTTCATCATAGAAAATCTGAAAAAGTCTTCTAGAAATCTTCTAAAAATCACCTATAATCCCAACATCCAGAGATAATAACTTTAAAAAAAAAAAAAAAAAAAGGATTCTTGGGAATTCTCCGGCAGTCCAGTGGTTAGGACTCTGTGCTCCCATTGCAGGGGTCATGGGTTCTATCCCTGGTCAGGGAACTAAGATCCCGTGTGCCTCGCAGCCAAAAAAAGGATTCTTCCAGAGTGTTTGTATCTTTCTCTCACACTCTGCCATTCTCTCTCTCCACATATGTGCGTGTGTATATGCAAACCTAGAATCATACCGATTTTTAACATGAATGTTTCTACTTATTATTTTATAGCACTGTCTCCTGTTGTTAAATAGTTTTCTAAAACAGTGTTTTTCAACCTTCTTTTAGCAATGGAACCCTTATTTTCAAACCAAATCTTATGCGGAAGGCTAAAATATAAAATAAATAAAAGATGCGATGTTCTAGCTAAAGCATAGGGAGAGAAGAAGCACAATTTGAAGCCCCTGCTCTAAAAACACGAGTTTTAATGGCTACATGGTGTTCTATTATATGAATGTGTAGGGTGGCCAGATTTAGCAAATAAAAATACCAGATGTCCAGGTAAATTGGAATTTCAGATAAACAATGAATAATTTTTTAGCGTAACTATGTTCCAATTTAAATTTCAGATAAACAACAAATATACTTTTTTAGAATAAGTATATCCCATGCAATATTTGGGATATACTAAAAAAATTTAGAAATTCTTATTTAACTGGGCAACCTGTATTTTACATGGCAAGCTTATCATGTGCCGTAGTTTACCTAACCAAGATCCCATTGTTGGACATTTAGATTATTTCCAATGTTTTACTAGTATAAAAAATATTGAGCGGTATATCTTGTACCCATATCTTTATATATTTATTATTTTATAACACCTTAGGATCAGAATTACTAGACCAAAGGCTGTAAACATTTAAAAGTCTTTCCATACATTTGCCAAGTTGTTTCCCCCAAAGGAATGTACTCTCGAGGGCTGTGTATGCAAGCACCTGTTTTAGGAGGGGTTAAACATGCGTCAGACCATTATTAGTTGTGTATGTTAGGTGGTCATTCTGCCCCTGCAAAACCCTGAGACATTAAGGTTCAAAGCTGGCAAATTTGATGCATGGGCTCTGGGATAGCCAAAAGGGGCTAGTTAGCTCAATAGCATCTGGGTGCTTGGGGTCAGGGGTCCAAGTTGATAGCAATAAGGTAGAGATGTACAGACCTATAAAAGGAGAAGGGGTCACCATGATAGACTTCACCCGACAGAAGTAAAGGAAGCTGGAAAGAGCTAGGCCCATTGTAAGGCATTATTTTTAGTAAGTAGCCTTGCGTTTCCTAAAGACAACCATTCCAAGCAGGGGAAAGGCTACAGAAGAAAAAGTCTCAAAGGAGTTTTTTCTACTTGAAAAAATAAAAATTACATAAACATAGTAATAACCGAAAGGATGGAAAATCACTCATAATCTCCCCATCCTAACAAATAGCTGTTTTTATTTTTCGATATGCTTTTCTTGTCAAGCTCCATAATTTTTACATAACTGCAATTACAGAGTATATACAATTTTTATCCTGCTCTTTCCTCCCATTATTTTTTTAAAATTTATTTATTTTATTTATTTTTATTTTTGGCTGTGTTGGGTCTTCCTTGCTGCGCACAGGCTTTCTCTAGTTTCAGTGAGCAGGGGCTACTCTTTGTTGCGGTGCGTGGGCTTCTCATTGCAATGGCTTCTCTTGTTGCAGAGCACAGGCTCTAGGCGCGCGGGCTTCAATAGTTGCAGCACGCAGGCTCAGTAGCTGTGGCTCGCGGACTCTAGAGCGCAGGCTCAGTAGTTGTGGCACATGGTCTTAGTTGCTCCGTGGCATGCGGGATCTTCCCAGACCAGGGCTCGAACCCGTGTTCCCTGCATTGGTAGGTGGATTCTTAACCAATGCGCCACCAGGGAAGCCCCTTTCCTCCCATTATTGTGCAAGTAATTTTCTGTGCTGCTACACAGCTTTCATAGCTAATATTGCTAATGTTATTTTTTCTTGATTTCACAAGTAATAATTATTCATTAAGACAAATTAGAACATCTAGATAAACAAAAATGGAATCACAATGCACATATTAATTTGTAGCCTGTTGTTGTTGTTTTTTCACTTAACTGTGTATGGCGAACATCTTCCCATGTTAAAAAAATACATTTCTACATCTTTTAAGATAATTGCAATGTATGCTGTTGGTGGGGGGGTATACCAAAACCTATTGAACCAATTCCCTGTTACTGGAAGTCTATGGGATTTTCCCCCACCATCTTTTGCTATTGTAAATGGAATTCATTTTTAATCATTTCCTTAGGACAGATTTCTAAAATTAAATCATATGTGCACATCTTTTTCAGACTCTTGATACATACTGGTAAGTTTACCTCTAGAAGATTTGTACCAGTTTATACTCCCTCTAGTAACATGAAAGAGTGTATTTATTTCCCCCCAGCCTATGACAGTCATAGTAAATGGTTGCCAAATATTCTTTTTAGTTGATGGAACATAATTTACTTAATCTTTTCTCTGCTGTTGACATTGGATTGTTTCCAAATTTTCATTCTTATACATAAGACTGTCATGGACATCTTTATGCCAGTATTTGTCTATAATTAATTATGTGATTAAAATAAGAATCCTAGATGAGAAGGCATATTTACACGTCACTCCCTTCTTCCAAAGGTTAAATTTAAATCTTCTGGGTATGTGGGAGATTTGGGGCCCATTTGGTACCCTGCCATGACTAGGGGAAGATAATGGACAGAATAAAATAGAAAAGGCCATGTGCCAAAAGATATAGCACTAAAAATGTACTGCCAGACTGTTTTCCAAAAGGGTACTAAGTTAATAACCATTCTGTTGACTTAAAAATTAATATAATCCTCAAAGATATTAGTCAAGGGAGAAAAGCACTGTCTGCCATTAACCCACCGTAATGTCATTTCCTCAAACCACAATGACTCTCAAACCACAATAAAACACACATTTCTGTCCCTCCTGGACCCAAAGCTAGCATGCCCATCTGCCTAGCTCATGCACTTGGCAGAAGCCACAATGGGGGTCTCAGGTTCACCCGCTTCCTGCAGCTCCCCCATTCTAGAGGTCCTTTGTAGTCTTACTTCCTGTCCAAACCCGAGGCCCCAGAAGGAGCAAATACCATTTTGGTGACACTTAATCAGAGCTGCTGACCATTCCTCCAGCTCCCTCGGAAACTGGGTCTCTGGGGAACAATGTACACACCTTCCTAATGTGACAAACACCCCCCCTGAGCACCTACCTGTATCAAGGTCACATAAGAAGACGCTCTTGGCTCTTTAGAGGGCCTGCATGATCTGCAATAAATATGTCTTGAACGATGATGAGGTGAATGGATGTAGTTATAGTTCATTTAATGTTCGAGATGGAAGAGGCCTCAGAGACCATCTTGTTCAACCCCCCTCCTTTTATACAGTCATTTAGTGAGGGCCTCCCATGGCCCGGATGTGATGTATCTTATTGAATACGCTTGACACCTCTGGGTGGTAAGTATCATCACCTCCTTTCCGCAGGTGAAGAAGCTGCTATGCTCAGAGGTTAACCCAGGCGCTGCAGAATGGCTTGTGGGCTAGCTAGCCTGAGGGACTCCACCGACAGCCCTTCACAGCCCTCCTTGGCCTGCCCGCCCCTTTCAACCAAGTTACTAAGTTAAGCACTCAACACCAGGCACTTTTGAAAGGTTACAAAAGCTTAAAATGGACAAAATGAAAAGGAAATGACACCAGTCGCCCGTGAGCCTCCCTACCAACCTCTTCAGAGTGTACTTCTCTGGTTGGTACCTGAGGTGAGGTTAATGGCCCCTGGCCAGGATTTGCCCTGCACCCCATTTTCAGTTGTTAGACTCACGCTTTGGGGAGAAATCAGGAGAAACCCAGCTGGGTTTCAAGCATTACCTGAATGATGGATTCACCTGCAACAACACCCCTATCCCTGCTCTCCCCCCACCTTACATACTCTCTCTTCATCTGGCTCTTGATTTGTATCCTTCAGTATCCTTTGTAATAAACTGGTAACCTAGTGAGTTCTGTGAGCTGCTCTAGCAAATTAATTGAACCCAGTGAGGGGGTTGTGGGAACCTCTGGGTTTTAGCCAGTAGGTCAGAAGCAGAGGTAACAACGTGGGCTTGCAATTGGCATCTGAAGTGGAAGGCAGTCTTGTGGGACTGAGCCCTCAACCTGTGGAATCTGATACTACCTCTAGGTAGATAGTGTCAGGATTGAGTTGAATTATCGGACACCCAGCTGGTGTCCAAGAATTGCTTGTTGGTGGTTTGGGGGAAACCCCAGCACACCTTGGATTTGGGTCCCAGAACCCTTTATCTGTCTTTATTACAGGGGTCTCAGCTAAGAATTCAGAAGGGCAGAAGGAAAATTATTCTTCCTCCCTTAAACTTCCCTTCCCGTCCTCTCCATCTGGTACTTCTGCCCCTGGTTGTTACTTCTGCCCCCAAATGTTACAGCTGAGGAAGGGCTTACTTTTCATCAATTTATTTATATCTCAGATTCACTTTGAAGATGTTAATGTTGATGATGACAGTAATTAGCTCAACTCTTTTAGGTAGAGAAGAATTAAGCTTCATCTGGTTTTTTAAAGTATTTTAATTGTAAAAGAATAAGTACTTATTTACAAAAAAATTCAAATTTTTATAAAGGGAAAGGTAAAATCCTTTAGTCTTCCAGCCCACTCCTGTGCCGCTTGCTGGAGGTGACCACTGTTTAGCAGTTTGCCATGTATTTTTGCAAACAAATCTATGCATTTAGATATGCATGTATTTATGAACTCTTTATAGGAAATGAATCACAATATTCATACATAACTTATTCCTTCTAACATTTGTTTAGAATTCTACTGTAAGGATAAACTGTAATTTATTTAATCAGTTCTCTACTGATGGGCATTTAAATTATTTCCAGCATTTTAAATAAATACTACTGTAATTAAGATACTTGTACACTTAAAATACTCATGTGAGTTTAATTATAGAGTTAATATCTAGAAATGTAAGGTGATCATATAATCTATCACGTAAACTAAGACAGATTCTAATTCAGAGGGGCTCCTGAGAGCACAGGTATATACTGGGACTGTCTCAGGAAAACCAGGTATGTGTTTATACAAAATTGAAACTTCTACTGAGTCAAAAAGTAGCATTTAAAATGCTGATGTTGTCAGGCTTGGTCATACCAATTATAATCCACCAACATATAAGGGCTTCTGTTTCTTCAAACTTTCAAAATACTGAGCATTATAGTAATAATTATTTGCAAATTTACGAAATTAGTAAGAAATTGTATCGTTTTAACTTGCATTTATTTAATAATCAGTGATGTTGAACACCTGTCATTTATTATTGGCCATTTGTATATCATATTTCTTTTTTTAAAATATTTATTTATTTATTTGGCTGCATTGGGTCTTCGTTGCTGCGCGTGGGCTTTCTCTAGTTGTGGCGAGCAGGGGCTACTCTTCATTACAGTGCACGGGCTTCTCATTACGGTGGCTTCTCTTGTTGTGGAGCACGGGCTGTAGGCGTGTGGGCTTCTGTAGTTGTGGCACTCAGGCTCAGGAGTTGTGGCACGCGGGCTATAGGGCACAGGCTCAGTAGTTGTGGCGCACGGGCTTAGTTGCTCCGTGGCATGTGGGATCTTCCCAGACCAGGGATTGAACCCGTGTCCCCTGCATTGGCAGGTGGATTCCTACCACTGTGCCACCAAGGGAGTCACAGTATGTCATATTTCTATGAACTACTTGTTCATATCCTTTACGGCTACATTTCTTTTTTTTTTTTTTAATTTATAAGAAATTGAGCCCTGGAAATTAGGTGGCATCTTTTTTTTTTTTAATTGAAGTATAGTTGATTTACAATGTTGTGTTAACTTCTGCTGTACAGCAAAGCAACTCAGTTATATGTAGATATACATTCTTTTTTATATTCTTTTCCATTATGGTTTATCTCTGTACATTGAAGACAGTTCCCTGTGCTACACAGTAGGACCTTGTTGTCCATCCATTCTATATGTAATAGTTTGCATCTACTAACCCCAAACTCCCAGTTCATCCCTCCCCCGCTCACCCCCCCTTGGCAACCACAAATCTGTTCTCTATGTCTGTAAGTCTATTTCTGTTTCATAGATAGGTTCATTTGTGTCATATTTTAGATTCCACATATAAGTGATATCATGTGGTATTTGTCTTTCTCTTTCTGACTTACTTCACTTAGTAGGATAATCTCTAGGTCCATCCACATTGTGCAAATGGCATTATTTCGTTCTTTTTTATGGCTGAGTAATATTCCACTGTATATATGTACCACATCTTCTTTATTCATTCATCTGTTGATGGACATTTAGGTTGTTTCCATGTCTTGGCTATTGTGAACAGAGCTGCCACGAACATAGGGGTGCATATATCTTTTTTTATTTTAATTTTTAAAAAATTTATTTTTTGGCTGCGTTGGGTCTTCGTTGCTGTGTGTGGGTTTTCTCTAGTTGCAGCAAGCAGGGGCTACTCATCGTTGGGGTGAGCAGACTTCTCATGGTGGTGGCTTCTCTTGTTGCAGAGCATGGGCACTAGGCGTGCAGGCTCAGCAGTTGTGGCGCACAGGCTTAGTGGCTCCGTGGCATGTGGGATCTTCCCAGACCAGGGCTTGAACCCATGTCCCCTGCATTGGCAGGTGGATTCTTAACCACTGTGCCACCAGGGAAGTCCCAGGGGTGCATATATCTTTTTGAATTATAGTTTGTCTGGATATATACCCAGGAGTGGGATTACTGGGTCATACAGTAGTTCTATTTTTAGTTTTCTGAGGAACCTCCATAATGGCTATACCAACTTACATTCCCACCAACAGTGTAAGGAGGGTTCCCTTTTCTCCACACCCTCTCCAGCATTTGTTGTTTGTAGTTTGTCTACATTTCTTTTGAATTCTTGGTTCTTATTGATTCGTAAGAGCTCTTTGTATATTAAAGAAGTTAGTTCTTTGTTTGGCATATATTTGGCTAATATGCTTTTTCCCAGTGTGATATTTGTATCTTGACTTTCTGGTGTTTTTAGTCATAAAATCTTTAAGCCTTTATGTAGTTTTTAAAATAACATTTGAATTTCATGTCCAAGATTGCCAAAAAACAAGAATAAAAAGTAAACAGTTTTTTCTTTATACTTCTTAGTTTCTTTTTTAAATTAAAATTTTTGGGCCACCTAGAATTAATTTTGGTTTAAGAAATGAATTCAGCTTTATTTGTTTCCATGTTGTCTAGTCACTTTTCCTAACATCATTCACTGAATAGCACATCATTCCCTTCCCCCTGCCATTTGAATTGCAACTATATCTTATGCCAACCCTTCATATTTACGTGGGGTCTATTTCTGATCTCTCCATTTTCTTCTATTCATCTGTTTGGTTTTATGCCAGTAGTATCTTGCTGCATAAAGCCTGCAGTCCTTGCTGTGTCTTAATATCTGTAGGTCTATTTCTCTATCTTTAGTTTTTTTCAGATTTTCCCTGATTGTTCACTCATGTTTAAGCGCTCCCAGCTGAATCCTTACTGTCCCCACCACCACCCCTCCCACTGCCAACACAGTTGTTTTTTGTTATTTAATCAGATTGCACTGAGTTTGTAGATTAAGTCAGGGAGGATTCATACCTTAATATCGCTAAAACTTTTTCAAGAACGGGCTATGTCTTCCCTTTAAGATTCTGTTTAGCTACAGGCTGGCCATCAAGGAAAACACGGATGAGCATATATAATACGTGGCTTATTTAGATTACATGACAACGCATGACATAGTTGTTTGTTGTTGCTCATTAATAATGTATGGTTTGGTGCATTGTGCAAAACTGCAGTGAATGCAGTACATAAGATCACATTTCCATGGATCCCAGCACATGCATCTGTGATACGCTGTGCTCAGATGATCTGTGTCTCTGATTTCTCATTGAATAAAACTGCATCTTTAGCGTATCCCAGAAGAAGTCATCAAAAGGGCTCTATTCGTTAAAAAATATTAGTAGTATCCCTGTTTCCAGATTTTTACGGCCACTTTGTATATTGTACCTAGATAAACTGCTGGGCTGCAGGGGAGGTGCCGGTCCAGAGCATGGTCCTGTGGAGGGGACAAGTTGTACCTGTCCCAGCGGTGGCCCTTGAAGAAAGTTGCCCACGAGGCAGGCTGCTTTTTCCAGTTCCCCTTCCCAGCCTCCTTTTTCTTTATGTTTAACCTGATTTTAAAAGTCTGCCTTGTTAAAGAAGATGTGGCATATATATATAATGGAATATTACTCAGCCATAAAAAGAAATGAAATTGAGTTATTTGTAGTGAGGTGGATGGACCTAGAGTCTGTCATACAGAGTGAAGTAAGTCAGAAAGAGAAAAACAAATACCGTATGCTAACACATATATATGGAATCTAAGAAAAAAAAAAATGGTCATGAAGAACCTAGGGGCAGGACAGGAATAAAGACACAGACCTACTAGAGAATGGACTTGAGGACATGGGGAGGGGGAAGGGTAAGCTGGGACGAAGTGAGAGAGTGGCATGGACATATATACACTACCAAATGTAAAATAGATAGCTAGTGGGAAGCAGCCGCATAGCACAGGAAGATCAGCTTGGTGCTTTGTGATCACCTAGAGGGGTGGGATAGGGAGGGTGGGAAGGAGGGAGACGCAAGAGGGAAGAGATATGGGGACATAGGTATATGTATAACTGATTCACTTTGTTATAAAGCAGAAACTAACACACCATTGTAAAGCAATTATACTCCAATAAAGATGTTAAAAAATAAAATAAAAGTCTGCCTTGGGAATTCCCTGGCGGTCCAGTGGCTAGGACTCTGCACTTTCACTGCTGAGGGCCTGGGTTCAATCCCTGGTCGGGAAACTAAGAACCCACAAGCCACATGGTGTGACCAGAAAAAAAAAAGTCTGCTTCTGTCATGCTTTATCCTACTGATGGGTCTAACCTAATTGTTTAATTACATTAGTCATGAACCACAAGTAAAGTACTTCTGAACGTGACCCACAATGCCAATAATGTACTGCATCAGCCACTACTCAGATTTGGCTCTCTGTTCTGAAAAGTGTTACAAACTGAGGTGCCCAGCCCATGATCAGGGCCTTGCTGAGTGCTAATGGGTTGAATTTTATCCTGGCCCAGCTGGTCCCGACCTCAGTGTTGAGACAGGAGGCTATTGCCACCTTCAAAATCGTCATACTCTTTATGTTCTATGTGTTACACGGCCCATTATTGCTTTTATTTTTTCAGTTAATATCCGACAGGTTCAAGTTCAATAGATTCTGAATATGGAACACCAGAAGTGCAACGATAACTTACAAACATTGACATCTTACACTTGTGTGACTAGAGCAGAACGGGGTGGTGACCCGCACCGTATGTTGGCCAAGAGGGTGTGTGTTGGGCCTGGGGAGCCCTGAGAGCTGTCACAGCAGTTCTTTCCGCTGGCATCCTTTCTCTCAGCCGCAGAGCGTGGCAGTG
This sequence comes from Balaenoptera borealis, assembly GCF_965194805.1. Lineage (NCBI taxonomy): Eukaryota > Metazoa > Chordata > Mammalia > Artiodactyla > Balaenopteridae > Balaenoptera > Balaenoptera borealis. The sequence continues at coordinate 32,361,742 of NC_138866.1, read as the reverse complement.
TTGTTTGGGGGATTGATAACGATCCAGCAGACAAGAACCTGAAGGGGAATCAGCTTTGTCCCCCTTTTGATGTGACTGCAGCTCAAGGTCACCAGGACCCTGAAGGCATCCCTGGCTGGAAAGACCAAGGAGGGCCTGGGCTGACCTGAGGAGATCTGGTTATGTGCTGTTTTGGTCTGAGTAATACAAACTCTTATACTTTTCATTTTTCTGTCTTCTTTCTAGCCATAAGCAGAGAAGTATTTCCATGCTCATGTCAGGCCAAGAGATGACAGCACTGGGCAGGTCCCCATCAGAGTCATGAACTGTTGCTCTGAACCCTGCGCCCAGGAGGGAGGCCACCTCCGGCCTGCACTTGTCAGGCCTGGTTGTGGTCCAGGCACTGAAGGCCAGCTTGCTTTGGAGCTGAGGGACTCAGAGTTGGAAGGGGGGGTGCCAAGCACATCTGGCCCAGAGTAGTCTGAAGGCACACAGAGGTAGCTTTGTGTTTAGGCTTTCCAGACGGACCACCTCAATTCTAGTCCCAGCCCAGCCACTCAGCAGCTGTGTGACCTTGGGCTTGTTGTTTTACCTCTCTGGGCCTCAGTTTCCACCTCTGTAAAATAAGGGTAAGAAGAGCACCTATTTGGCAAGACTACTGGGAGATAGAAGTAAGCACCTCGTATAGCATCCAGCTTATTGTAGGCCCTCAGTGAGCAGACAGTTATCGGTTCAGATGAGAAGAGGCCTAATCTTTCCTCATGTTCTGCAGCAGCTGTGGCTGGGAGGGTCAGGCAGAGTTCTAGTACCCTTCACAGACCCAGGAATGCTCTACTCAAGCTGGGTAAACTGATAAGCAGGTGGAAACTGAGCTATCATACCACGTATTCCTAGCATGGACCACCCTCAGAATTCCTCCATCCCTAGATGACCTCTGGGCTGGGTAGAGAGTGGGAAATGAGACTCAGAGAGCTTGATTGGGCCTGGAATCTTCCTGGATCTGAGCACAGGTGGTCTGGAACAGTGGGCCTGATGCCTTGTCCCAGCCTTAAATAGAGGATCCTAGTTGGCTCAGATATCTAAGGGAATGGGGAACGCGCCCCCTCTCTTTCTTGGTGAGATCACCATAACCACTAGAACTCTTTCTTGGTGAGACCACTGGTATCATAAAGCTGTGCAGTCATCAGCACCCTGGAGAAGTCAGGTCATGGTGGGAAACCTAACTGGAAGTTCAAGGTGGCCTTCCCAGGCACCTTGTGCTCCTTGGTATGAAATTGAACTAGAACCTCCCAGGCCTGTGAGCGTAAGTGTTGCAAGGTGGGATTTCTATAGTAGCCTTGGAGGCTCTAGCTGAGTTGCAGCTGGCTCTGCTGATGGTGAAGCTCTGGGTCAGTACAAAGAGAGGCCAGAAAACCAGACTCACAGTGAGGCTCCTGGGAAGGGGTCAGGGGAGATGGCCTAGGTCCCTCCTCGTTCTTGGTCCTGTGATTTTAGCAGCCCTTGACTAGCAGTCGCTCACCACCCTGCATCCATACGAAGCAGCTGCTCAGCCTTGGTAGCACATTGGACCACCTGGAGAGCTTTAAGAACCCCTGATGCTTGAGACCCACCCCTAGAGATCCTGATTTAATTAGTCTTGGGTAGGGCCTGGACGTCAGGATGTTAAAAATCTTCCCACATGATTCTAATGTACAGCCAGGGTTGAGAGTCACTGCTAAAAAGACAGGCAAGCTAATGATAATTAATATATAATTTATGTGCCAGTTACCGTGCTAAATATATTATCTACATTATCTCCTTTAATCCTCACCCTAATCCCCATTTTCCAGACGAAGAAGCATGCTCAGAAAGGGTAGGTGACTTTCCAAGGCCAGAGAGCAATAAGCACTGACATTGTATCCCAGGGCCATGGAATTTCAAAGCCCAGGCTGGTAACCCCTATGACAACTACTTCTGAGGCAATGTGTAAAGGAAGATGGGGACGTATCTGGGACAGGCCCTTGGTAACCTAGGCAAGTTTCGCCTGTGCCCAAGCTGAGGTTGCCAGCCCGGTGCCGCCCCTGGCATCTTGTCTGGTTAAGCAGGAGCACTGGCTGTCCAGGCGGGGTTGGCTGCCTCCCCAGAACCCAGCAGCTTGCGGGGAGACCCAGGGGACCCGCCTTTTCATTTGGGAGGGGTGGAACCCAAGCCTGTGCTCTCAGAGATGGTGACTCATGCACTGTTTCCCAGCTCTCCTAATGAATGGCAGTCTTTCAACTTGGGACACAGCATCAGATGAAATTTTTGTCCTAGGGGAGTCAGGAGTGGTTGGGAATCACATTTTGTTCACCAGGTGTTTGGCGTTTAAAGCAGACTCAGAAAAAAAAGTCAGGAGTCATCCATAAAATAGGACCAGAGTCTTTTTTTAATTTTTTTTTAACATCTTTATTGGAGTATAATTGCTTTACAATGGTGTGTTAGTTTCTGCTTTATAACAAAGTGAATCAGTTATACATATACATATGTTCCCATATCCAGAGCCTTTTTATTTGCAGTTTCAGTGAGTTTAGTGAAAGGCAAACCCAGCAGGTACCTGTTTTACTGGCAATAAAAGGAAATTGGGCAGCAGTTATTTAAAAGGAGTTCGAGTTGTTTAAATCTGAAATTTAGGGGTACATGTGCGTATATGTTAAAAGAAAGTTTATAAGGCTTGGAGATTTGGGTTGAACTGTTTTTGATGAAAATGACTTGGAAAATATTTTCCTTTCTTATTTTCAACCTTCCCCTTGGCTGTTTGTTTCCAAAAATTTAGCAGTCAAGAAGAAATAAGCAAATCTAGCTGGAAAAAGACTGATACCAGTCAGGCAGGTTTCAAAGTTTAATCGAAGTGATTGACTGAAGATAAAAGTCTCTAAGATGAGAAATAATTCTTCCCATTTTATAAAGCAGAGTCATGATTTCAGCTTAAACAATTTCAGATGTGATTGACCTTATTGGACATGGAAGTGCTGGATTTGGCACTTCCTGAAAAGACAGACTGGTGACGTTTAGGAGGCAGCTGCCTAAACGTCACCAAGAACTCTCGGCAGGCGGCTGGAGGGCTGTGGGAGCCTCATCAGGCTGTCACTCACCATCTTCCCAACACTTGTTCCTCACCATGGCAACCCAAGGACCTCTTAAGTCATTGTCCAGATGGAACCCCCTCCTGCCCCCCCGCCCTTCCCAAAGCCTGACCACAGCCCTGCCTGCTGGACAAGGCTAGGAATGCCTCACCCGGCTCTGGGCTCAAGTCCCTGGGCCAGATGCCAGAGAACAGCCTGGAAATCTTGGAATGGATGGCTTTCACCCAAACTGTGTCATTGCCATTGGTGGCTCATTTGTTGGTTTTTGGTTTTGATTTTTGTTTCTTACTTCTGGAGAATGGTTTGCTTTTCATTGAAAGGACCGAAGAACTGACATCTCTGAACTTTTGGCTATGAGAGAAGAACAGCCAACTCAAACTAGTTCAAGAGAAAAAAAAAAAGGACAGATAGGTAGGTAAGTAGTTAGATGGACAGATATAGAGAGATAGAAAAACCCCAAAGTGAACTTGGATCAGATATAATTGGCTCCAGGGACCCCAAACAATATCATTAGAGCTCTTTCTTTCCATCTCTTGGCTCTGATTCTTTCTTCTTGGTTTCATTCTCCAGACGAGACTTCTCCATGTGATGGGCAGGAAGACTCTCACCTCCCAAGCTGACCAGTGCTGACAAAAAGAGCTCAGTTTATAGAAAAGTCTCAGGGTGGATTCTGATTGGCCCCGATTGAGTCAAATGACCGTTCCTGAACCAGTCCCCTGCATCTGGGAGTGCAGTGACAAGATCACCCTAGCCTGGGTCTTGTGCCCACCCCATGGTGGTGATTGAGGTGTTGGTGGGATGGGAAGAGAGTGATTAACAGCCCTGCCAGGAGCATGTGAGTGAGGAGGTCCCTAAGATGAGCAAAACTACCCTGCCACCTTCTTGGTTCACTTCAACTCCAAGTGTGTGTTAGCTGAGTGTGGGGAGCGGGGTGGGGGGGTGGGGACAGGAGATGCTTGCGGGCATGACAACTCATCACTCACATACTCTTTAGCCATTGTTTTCCAGTCCCATTGGGCACTGTTCTGGGCTTTGGGATCCAGCATTAAACAAAACAGACAATCCCTGCCGTGGTGAAGCTTATATTCTTGTGGGAAGAAGGAGTCAAAAAGATAACATTAATAACAAAAATGCACATCGAACATCCAATGATACTACGTGCTATAAGGAAAACCAAAGCAGGCGAGAGGATGGGGAAGGCAAGGGTGGGGCTGAGGCCACAGTTTCACAGATGGTGGTTGGGGAAGGCTCACAGAGGAGCCGGGTTTGAGCAGAGCCCTGTAGGGGGTGAAGGAGGGAGCCATGCAGACAACTGGGAGAAAAGCCTTCCAGAAAGGAAGCAGAAGGAACAAAGGGGCTAAGGAGAAGGTGCTGGCAGGCTCAAGGAACATCAGGAGGCCAGTGTGGCTGCAGCAGAGCTAGGCAGGGGGCAACAGTAGAAGCTGAGTCCAGCGAGGTGACAGGGCTTCCGCTCCTGGGCCACTGTGAGCTCTGGGGCTTGTGCCCTGAGGGAGAGTGAAAGCCACCGGAGGTCTTGTGTGGTGTAAGAGGATCCCATTTGTCTGCTGTGGTTTTCTCCCCACTTGATTATAAGTAAGGTGAGAGCAGGGATACTGTCTAGGTATCCATTCATTCATTCACTCACTCATTCATTCCTTTATTCAGTAAACATCCGCTCAATACCTACTATGTGCCAGGTGCTAGGAGCTCACTATCTAGTGGAAAAGAAAGAGAAGTGAAGCACAGATGTCAGTGCCATGTGGTATAAGAATTCCACAGACAGCCCCAAATGCCCTCACCCCCTCCAGAAAGGACAGCAGTCCAAGTCCTCCTATCCAGTGGCTCCGACTGGCTCCAAGCCCAGGATCTCGGGTCTCTCAGGCTGATCCAGATATATCCCCTTATGGTCCCGCAGCCCAGAGCCAAAGGATGTATTTACCCCTCACCGATATGCTTAGTAAGCAGTGTGGCTGGGAGAACAGGATAGCACAACACACTTCCCCTTTGGAAGAGGGGAGCAGGGAGGCAGCATTCACTGGCCACCAGTGCCTGGTGCCTGTGCCATCACCAGACTCCTGCCCCAGCTGGGGTGGGGTGGGCGAGGTTCCATGGCCAGTTCTCCAGCTACCCGTGTGATCTGAGTTTGAGAGTGGAGGTTTCTTTATGATCCTCCATGGCCATGCCTGGCATGGGATGGGGGAGAAAAAGGGAGTGACCTAGATTCCTAGATTTCTCTTCTGGGGGCCATACTTTTTGTTTATTTCCATCCTCCCAGCTTCTTGCACAGTGTCTGCACAAACTAGACTTTCAGTAAATAATCTGTTGATTTAACACTAGTGGCATGTGCATAGGACACTGCCTGTGAGACCCAGGGCAGGGGCCTGCATCAGGCTGTGGAGCATGGGGGAGGGCACTAGGGGTGACCCCTGGATTTGTCACCTGGAGGACCAGGAGGGTGGGACTGCCCACCTCTGCAACAGGCAGCACAGAAGAAGCAGCTGCTTTGGGGACGGATGAAGAATTCATTTTGAGGCATTGAGTTAGTGGTAGCCACTGGGACACTCAAAGGCCTGGAAGTCTCAGAATCAAAGACCGGGGCCAAAGGGAAAGGAGAGTTCAAGAGCTGGAGGGAAATGAGCTGTGGTGTGGGTGTGTGGATAGATATCAGGTAGAAGAGCTCAGGGCAGTGACTGGGGTGAGGCCAGAGAGGGACTGGATAGAGAGGTCACATCCTACCCTTCCTCAGTATCACCCCCACTCGGCTGACACACAGCCAACTGATGTTTCAGCTCTAAACCCCGGGGATGCTGGGTCAACGTGAAAGCAGAGCTGAGACCTCTGGGAGGGAGCAGGCCCTTGTGCCCTTCTTCACAAGGTGTGTCACAGGTGAAGGGTCTAACCTCGGAGGAGGGTTGGACCATCAGAGGCTATGGGTCTGAGGGAGGGAGAAGCAGACGCATCCTTGAGGATGTCTAGCTCAGTTTTGAGGTCCTGAGAGGAACTTCTCTAGAGATGCTCTTACACAGCCTTCTCTGTGGCCCTGAAGAAGCTTTGAATGAGGCGCAGGAAGGCAGCAGGCTGGGAATGGGGACAGAGTCAGAACCATGCCTTCCCCTTCCTGGCACATAGGTGGTGCTCAGCGGAGTTTTGCTGAATGAATGGGTGGATGAATGAATGAGCAAGTGGAGTCAAGCCTCTGTAAACAAATGAATGAATGATCAGGTGATCCTTGGAACTTGCAGAAGGGTGTCCCAGTACCCGGTAGCTGGTGGCTCTCGATCAATGTTTACTGGGCGATGGGTGAGTGTGGGTTGAGAGCTCAGATGTTTCCTGAGCCCACAGCGTGGCCATAAGTCCTAAATAAATAAGCATGGTTATTTCCCTCAGTTGACTGGCAGGGTAATTCAGTGGCATACTCTCCCTTTGGGAGCTTCTGCAATTTTTGTTCTTATTTTAGCTCCTCCACCATCAGCTGGAGGCCGCTTTCCATTTGCCTGATCCCGGGCTGGGTGGAAGTGGGGGGCAGAGTTAGCACCCACTCTTTTCTCTGGTGGGAAGGGCACAAAGGAACCCTCATCCTCACTCTCACAGTTGACAGCTTGGGTCCTTCTAGCAATCCAGGGTTCAAGCCAGAAACTTCTTCCTCTCTCTCTCCTCCCCTCTCCCTCCTTCCTTCACTCCTTCTCTCTATTTTTTTTTTTTTTTGGATGTCCTTACCTATGTTTTTTTTGAATTTTTGAATTTTATTTTATTTATTTTTTTATACAGCAGGTTCTTATTAGTTATCCATTTTATACATATTAGTATATATATGTCAACCCTAATCTCCCAATTCATCCCACCACCAACACCCTCTGCCACTTTCCCCCCTCAGTGTCCATACTTCTGTTCTCTGCATCTGTGTCTCAATTTCTGCCCTGCAAACCGGTTCATCTGTACCATTTTTCTAGGTTTCACATATATGCGTTAATATACGATATTTGTTGTTCTCTTTCTGACTTACTTCACTCTATATGACAGTCTCTAGATCCATCCACATCTCTACAAATGACCCAGTTTTGTCCCTTTTTATGGCTGAGTTATATTCCATTGTATATATGTACCACATCTTCTTTATCCATTCATCTGTTGATGGACATTTAGGTTGCTTCCATGGCCTGGATATTGTAAATAGTGCTGCAGTGAACATTGGGGTATATGTGTCTTTTTGTGTGTGTGTGTGTGTGTGTTAGTTTCTGCTTTATAACAAATATATGTGTCTTTTTGAATTATGGTTTTCTCTGGGTATATGCCCAGTAGTGGGATTGCTGGGTCATATGGTAATTCTATTTTCAGTTTTTTAAGGAACCTCCATACTGTTCTCCGTAGTGGCTGTATCAATTTACATTCCCATCAACAGTGCAAGAGGGTTCCCTTTTCTCCACACCCTCTCCAGCATTTGTTGTTTGTAGATTTTCTGATGATGCCCATTCTAACTGGTGTGAGGAGATACCTCATTGTAGTTTTGATTTGCATTTCTCTAATAATTAGTGATGTTGAGCATCTTTTCATGTGCTTCTTGGCCATCTGTATGTCTTCTTTGGAGAAATGTCTATTTAGGTCTTCTGCCCATTTTTGGACTCAGGTGTCTGTTTTTCTAATATTGAGCTGCATGAGCTGTTTATATATTTTCGAGATTAATCCTTTGTCCATTGATTCGTTTGCAAATATTTTCTCCCATTCTGAGGGCTGACTTTTTGTCTTGTTTGTAGTTTCCTTTGTTTTTGCAAAAGCTTTTAAGTTTCATTAGGTCCCATTTGGTTATTTTTGTTTTTATTTCCATTACTCTAGGAGGTGGGTCAAAAAAGATCTTGCTGTGATTTATGTCAAAGAGTGTTCTTCCTATGTTTTCCTCTAAGAGTTTTATAGTGTCCGGTCTTACATTTAGGTCTCTAATCCATTTTGAGTTTATTTTTGTGTATGGTGTTAGAGAGTGTTCTAATTTCATTCTTTTACATGTAGCTGTCCAGTTTTCCCAGCACCACTTATTGAAGAGACTGTCTTTTCTCCAGTGTATATCCTTGCCTCCTTTGTCATAGATTAGTTGACCATAGATGCGTGGGTTTATCTCTGGGCTTTCTATCCTGTTCCATTGACCTATAGTTCTGTTTTTGTGCCAGTACCATATTGTCTTGATTACTGTAGCTTTGTAGTATAGTCTGAAGTCAGGGAGTCTGATTCCTCCAGCTCCGTTTTTTTCCCTCAAGACTGCTTTGGCTATTCGGGGTCTTTTGTGTCTCCATACAAATTTTAAGATTTTTTGTTCTAGTTCTGTAAAAAATGCCATTGGTAACTTGATAGGGATTGCATTGAATCTGTAGATTGTTTTGGGTAGTATAGTCATTTTCACAATATTGATTCTTCCAATCCAAGAACATGGTATATCTCTCCATCTGTTTGTATCAACTTTTATTTCTTTCATCAGTGTCTTATAGTTTTCTGCATACAGGTCTTTTGTCTCCCTAAGTAGGTTTATTCCTAGGTATTTTATTCTTTTTGTTGCAGTGGTAAATGGGAGTGTTTCCTTAATTTCTCTTTCAGATTTTTCATCATTAGTGTATAGGAATGCAAGAGATTTCTGTGCATTTTTTTTGTATCCTGCAACTTTACCAAATTCATTGAGTAGGTCTAGTAGTTTTCTGGTGGCATCTTTAGGATTCTCTATGTATAGTATCATGTCCTCTGCCAACAGTGACAGTTTTACTTCTTCTTTTCCAATTTGTATTCTTTTTATTTCTTTTTCTTCTCTGATTGCCGTGGCTAGGATTTCCAAAACTATGTTGAATAATAGTGGTGAGAGTGGACATCCTTGTCTCGTTCCTGATCTTAGAGGAAATGCTTTCAGTTTTTCACCATTGAGAATGATGTTTGCTGTGGGTTTGTCTTATACGGCCTTTATTATGTTGAGGTAGGTTTCCTCTATGCCCACTTTCTGGAGAGTTTTTATCATAACTGGGTGTTGAATTTTGTCAAAAGCTTTTTCTGCATCTATTGAGATGATCATATGTTTTTTCTTGTTCAATTTGTTAATATGGTGTATCACTTTGATTGATTTGCATATATAGAAGAATCCTTGCATCCCTGGGATAAATCTCACTTGATCATGGTGTATGATCCTTTTAATGTGTTGTTGGATTCTGTTTGCTAGTATTTTGTTGAGGATTTTTGCATCTCTATTCATGAGTGATATTGGTCTGTACTTGTCTTTTTCTGTAGTATCTTTGTCTGGTTTTGGTATCAGGGTGATGGTGGCCTCATAGAATGAGTTTGGGATTGTTCCTTCCTCTGCAATGTTCTGGAAGAGTTTGAGAAGGATAGGTGTTAGCTCTTCTCTAAATGCTTGACAGAATTCACCTGTGAAGCCATCTGGTCCTGGACATTTGTTTGTTGGAAGATTTTTAATCACAGTTTCAATTTCATTACTTGTGATTGGTCTGTTCATATTTTCTATCTCTTCCTGGTTCAGTCTTGGAAGGTTATACCTTTCTAAGAATTTGTCCATTTCTTCCAGGTTGTCCATTTATTGGCATAGAGTTGCTTGTAGTAGTCTCTTAGGATGCTTTGTATTTCTGCAGTGTCTGTTGTAACTTCTCCTTTTTCATTTCTAATTTTATTGATTTGAGTCCTCTCCCTCTTTTTCTTGATGAGTCTGGCTAATGGTTTATCAATTTTGTTTATCCTCTCAATGAACCAGCTTTTAGTTTTATTGATCTTTGCTATTGTTTTCTTTGTTTCTATTTCATTTATTTCTGCTCTGATCTTTATGATTTCTTTCCTTCTGCTAACTTTGGGTTTTGTTTGTTCTTTCTCTATTTCCTTTAGGTGTAAGGTTAGATTTTTTATTTGAGATTTTTCTTGTTTCTTGAGGTAGGCTTGTATACCTGTAAACTTCCCTCTTAGAACTGCTTTTGCTGCATCCCATAGGTTTTGGATCATCTTGTTTTCATTGTCATTTGTCTCTAGGTATTTTTTTATTTCCTCTTTGATTTCTTCAGTGATCTCTTAGTTATTTAGTAATGTATTGTTTAGCCTTCATGTGTTTGTGTTTATTTTGTTTTTTTCCCTGTAATTGATTTCTAATCTCATAGCGTTGTGGTCAGAAAAGATGCTTGATATGATTTCAATTTTGTTAAATTTACTGAGGCTGGATTTGTGACCCAAGATGTGATCTATCCTGGAGAATGTTCTGTGTGCACTTGAGAAGAAAGTGTAATCTGCTGTTTTTGGATGGAATGTCCTATGAATATCAATGAAATCTATCTGGTCTATTGTGTCATTTAAAGCTTCTGTTTCCTTATTAATTTTCTGTTTGGATGATCTGTCCATTGGTGTAAGTGAGGTGTTAAAGTCCCCCACTATTATTGTGTTACTGTTGATTTCCTCTGTTATAGCTGTTAGCAGTTGCCTTATGTATTGACATGCTCCTATGTTGGGTGCATACAATTGTTACATCTTCTTCTTGGATTGATCCCTTGATCATTATGTCGTGTCCTTCCTTGTCTCTTGTAATATTCTTAATTTTAAAGTCTATTTTATCTGATATGAGTATTGCTACTCCAGCTTTCTTTTGATTTCCATCTGCATGGAATATCTTTTTCCATCCCCTCACTTTCAGTCTGTATGTGTCCCTAGGTCTGAAGTGGGTCTCTTGTAGACAGCATATATATGGGTGTTGTTTTTGTATCCATCCAGCGAGCCTGAGTCTTTTGGTTGGAGCACTTAATCCATTCACTTTTAAGGTAATTATTGATATGTATGTTCCTATTACCATTTTCTTAATTGTTATGGTTTAGTTTTTGTAGGTCCTTTTCTTCTCTTGTGTTTCCCACTTAGAGAAGTTCCTTTAGCATTTGTTGTAGAGCTGGTGGTGCTGAATTCTCTTAGCTTTCGCTTGTCTGTAAAGCTTTTGATCTCTCCATCGAATCTGAATGAGATTCTTGCCGGGTAGAGTAATCTTGGTTGTAGGTTCTTCCCTTTCATCACTTTAAATATGTCATGCCACTCCCTTCTGGCTTGTAGAGTTTCTGCTGAGAAATCAGCTGTTAACCTTATGGGAGTTCCTTTGCATGTTATTTGTCGTTTTTCCCTTGTTGCTTTCAATAATTTTTCTTTGTCTTTAATTTTTGCCAATTTTATTACTATGTGGCTCGGCATGTTTCTCCTTGGGTTTATCCTGCCTGGGACTCTCTGTGCTTCCTGGACTTGTGTGGCTATTTCCTTTCCCATGTTAGGGAAGTTTTCTCATATAATGTCTTCAAATATTTTCTCAGGTCCTTTCTCTCTCTCTTCTCCTTCTGAGACCCCTATAATGCAAATGTTGTTGCGTTTAATGTTGTCCCAGAGGTCTCTTAGGCTGTTTTCATTTCTTTTCATTCTTTTTTCTTTATTCTGTTCCACAGCAGTGAATTCCATCATTCTGTCTTCCAGGTCACTTATCCGTTCTTCTGCCTCAGTTATTCTGCTGTTGATTCCTTCTAGTGTATTTTTCATTTCAGTTATTGTACTGTTCATCTCTGTTTGTTTGTTCTTTAATTCTTTGAGGTCTTTGTTAAACATTTCTTGCATCTTCTCGATATTTGCCTCCATTCTTCTTCTGAGGTCCTGGATCATCCTCACTGTCATTATTCTGCATTCTTTTTCTGGAAGGTTGCCTATCTCCACTTCATTTAGTTGTTTTTCTGGGGTTTTATCTTGTTCCTTCATGTGGTACATAGCCCTCTGCCTTTTCATCTTGTCTGTCTCTCTGTGAATATGGTTTTTGTTCCACAGGCTGCAGGATTGTAGTTTTTCTTGCTTCTGCTGTCTGCCCTCTGGTGGATGAGGCTATCTAAGAGGCTTGTGCAAGCTTCCTGATGGGAGGGACTGGTGGTGGGTAGAGCTGGTTGTTGCTCTGGTGGGCAGAGCTCAGTAAAACTTTAATCCGCTTGTTTGCTGATGGGTGGGGCTTGGTTCCCTCCCTGTTGGTTGGTTGGCCTGAGGCAACCCAACACTGGAGCCTACTCCAGCTCTTTGGTGGGGCTAATGGCAGACCCTGGGAGGGCTCACGCCAAGAAGTACTTCCCAGAACTTCTGCCGCCAGTGTCCTTGTCCTCACGGTGATCTACTGCCACCCCCTGCCTCTGCAGGAGGCCCTCCAACACTAGCAGGTAGGTCTGGTTCAGTCTCCTATGAGGTCACTCCTCCTTCCCCTGGGTCCTGATGCGCACACTACTTTGTGTGTGCCCTCCAAGAGTGGCGTCTCTGTTTCCCCCAGTCCTGTCGAAGTCCTGAAATCAAATCCCGCTAGCCTTCAAAGTCGGATTCTCTAGGAATTCCTCCTCCCGCTGCTGGACCCCCAGGTTGGGAAGCCTGATGTGAGGCTCAGAACCTTCACTCCAGTGGGTGGACTTCTGTGGTATAAGTGTTCTCCAGTTTGTGAGTCACCTACCCAGCAGTTATGGGATTTGATTTTATTGTGATTGAGCCCCTCCTACCGTCTCATTGTGGCTTCTCCTTTGTCTTTGGATGTGGGGTGTCTTTTTTGGTGAGTTCCAGTGTCTTCCTGTCAATGATTGTTCAGCAGTTAGTTGTGATCCTGGTGCTCTCGCCAGAGGGAGTGAGAGCACGTCCTTCTACTCCACCATCTTGAACCAATCCCCTCCTTCCACTCGTTCTCTCTTTCCTGCAGTGGATTGCGAGTCTATGGGGACTCTGACCCATCTGTCCAGTCCCTGGCATGGCACCAAATAAGAATATCACAGCGCGGCAGTGCAGCTGTTGTCACCATCCTGAGAATGTGTGTGGCACAGGGCTGGGCCCAGTACACATGAGGGAACCTCCCTCACTGGCTCTGACCTCAGGGAGCTCAGGGACTGGCTCCTAGGAGGCAGGAACACTACAGAGAGGCAGCCCTTAGGAGACAGGCACTCCCCGGAACCTTTGCATTCCTGTCCCATGAGGCTGGGAGCTAGGCTCTCAGGGGAATGTGGAGGCCCTGGGCTGCTGGTGGATCTCCCAACACATCCATCTCCTCTCCACAGGTCGAGCTGTCTTCTTGGGACTGTCCCTCTAGAGACTAGGCCTGTGATGGAGTTCTCACGCAGGGGTTCTGTGCCTGGACAACTCTCACCCGCCGTCCTGCTGCCCCTGTGGGCCCACAGGTCCTGCCCGGGCTGCTGGTCAGGTGGAAGGGGCGGAGTCGAGATGCGCTCACCATTGATGATATTTCCAGGCAACATCCGGCTGGCAGTGTGGTTCAGATAATGAGATGTCAGGATCCATCCACTCATCCATTCATCTCAGATGTATCTTTCCCCAGTGTCTTTCATGGGGGGAGTTTGGGAGCACAAAGCAGGGTGTGGCTAAGAGGAGGGAGGCTGGACCATGGCATCTGTCATCCATCACTCCCCAGCACTTAGCACTGGGGTGCCCGGGAGGCCTGACGTGAGCTATTTCAGCAGCAAACACAAGTCCCAGAGAAGATGCATCACTGCCTGTGCATTTGCGTCCTAGCAGCTCTGGCATTAGCCTGTGAGGGTCTGCTGGATCTCACAGGTGGTTCTCTGGGCAGCAGCTTGTCCCAGCGCTGGATGTTTTACTGATCAGGCACCTCCTGTATGCCTAGCCCAGTGTCAGGCCCAAGTTTATCCCTAGGAGACTGTCAATCTGCAGGTTGCTTGGTGACCTCTCAGGACACCTCATTTTGGGGGTCAGGTGCCCTCCAGGTGTCACCATCTCCATATCCAGCGAAGAGCACTGGTCAAGAGTGTGGGCTTCAGAGTCAGAACAACCATTTTGATTCCAGAAACCTGTGACCTACTAGCTCTGACCTTGAGCTTTTTTATTAATAAGCTTTATTTTTTTATTTATTTTTTATTTTTTTGAAGGATAAGCTTTATTTTTTAAGAGCAGTTTTAGTTGCACAAAATTGAGCGGAAAGTACGGAGAGTTCCCATGTACTCCCTGCCCCCACACATGGGGGTACTGTCACGAGCCTCAGTTTCCTCATCTGTACAATGGGGGAAATAACGATCTCCTGCTCACAGATACAAATGAGGTAATGCAGTTGGGTCCTACCGTGTCGTAAGTGCTTACCACACAGTGGCTACTTTATCCTCTTGCCTGTGGCCCCTCTGATGCTGACCTTTGTCTCAGGCGACAGGAACACCCTCGAAAGGCTTTGATGAGAAGGCGTACCTGGCAGCCAAGCAGCTGAAGCCTGGAGAGGACCCCTACAGACAGCATGCCTTCAACCAGCTGGAGAGCGACAAGCTGAGCCCTGACCGGCCCATCCGGGACACCCGCCATTACAGGTGTGGCCTCCATTGTGCCGGTGGAGAAAGAAAGGTGGAGGGAAGGGCCAGCACCAGTTGGCTTTTCTTTCAGTCACGTGGATTTTAAGAAATGAGGAAGATTTCCTCAGACTCGGTCCAGCTATTGAGACATTCAAACTCTTACCATCTGTCGTTTTCCTGACTCATCTTTATTTCACTGACCTCCTGAGAGACCGAGAGGTCCAAGGAGACTTCCCAGTGAGGCCAGAGAGGCCCCTAAGTACCTCAGGCTGGAATCCCAGCAAGAGTGACCTGCCAGGGGACCACGGGGACGTCTGAGGGGGTGGGCTAGCCTGGCGTTCTTGGGGCCCGTCTGGTGATGTCTGAGGGGAAGAGGGGCCGCCAGCCCTGCCTGCACTGTGCCAACAGTAGAGTGCTGTGCACCGCCCCCTCTCCTCCCTCTCCTCCTGCCCCGCTGCCGCCACTTCCTCAGCAGCTCCCAGGAATGCTTGGCACTCTTGCTCCTTGTTCTCCCACAGTGGTAGGTGGGAGAGGCCCTAGGCCAGGACCTAGGACACCTTCCACGCGGATCCCAGCTTGGGCTCTGCTCAGTGTGAGTGGGCAAGTCATCAGCCCCGTCCCTGGTTCAGGCCCTTGTCGTGTCCCGTCTGGATGATACGAGTCTCCACCTTCAACCTCTCCTCTCCCTGCCCTCACCTATGGGAACAGTCTAAGCCCCTTTCCCTGAAGTACAAGCCACCTGGTCCCCTCCGAGCCTCTGCTCCTTTGCACCTAGCCCTTGGTGCTCCCTCACTCCCGGACTCCTCTGGCCTTCCTCCTTGTTTCCACACACAGGCCGTTTCCTCTGCCTGAACGCCTCCCCGCCACACCCTTACGACTCTCCTCAGCGTCCTCTCCTCCGGGGAAGGTTCCTTGCCAACCCAGGCTGGTATGGGGACCTCCTCTGTGCTCTGTGCAGACATTGATCAAGGCAGCGAGGCGGGGTTGGAGCTGACCCACTCGTGTGCCTGCAGCTTTGAATGGCCAACGTGGGCTGCGTTGGAGCCGGCTGTGTGCCCAGCGCCGGGCAGGTCTTGGTTTGAGGGTAGGCGAGGGTGACTTGCGTCAAGATTGCTTTTCCTGGGCTTCCCTGGTGGTGCAGTGGTTGAGAATCCGCCTGCCAATGCAGGGGACACAGGTTCGAGCCCTGGTCTGGGAGGATCCCACATGCTGCGGAGCAACTGGGCCCGTGAGCCACAATTACTGAGCCTGCGCGTCTGGAGCCTGTGCTCCGCAACAAGAGAGGCCACGATAGTGAGAGGCCCGCGCACCGCGATGAAGAGTGGCCCCCGCTCGCCGCAACTAGAGAAAGCCCTCGCACAGAAACGAAGACCCAACACAGCCAAAAATAAATAAATAAATAAATAAATAAATGAATAAATAAATGATTGCTTTTCCTTCTGAAGCAGCGACTCTGCAGCACAACGGATGTGTGTGAGATAAAGGTGCAGAAGGGGGCCTGCTTCTAGCACCTTCCTTGTCACCCACGGAGACCAGAAGTCCAGTGGGCTTGGCATCCTTCCTGGGCACTAGATCGTTGGGCTTCAAAGATAGAGACCTGGGGCCATAGCGGTCAGTGCAGGGGGTCTGGGTGCCCAGGAAGTGACTGCTTCCCCCAGGGCTCCCCATCTCAGCAGACCAAGCCCCCTCCTACCCCCAAACCCACACGCCTCTGGGAGGAGAGGCACTTGGGACGCCTGGCTTCCCAGGGCAGAGGTGAATTTCTCTACCCCTCCCACTCCCCGACATCCTCTCTCAAGGAGGATTATTTTAGGGCCTCTCAGCATGTCTCTGGTGGGGGTCCCAGGCTAGCGGAACTTGCCTGTCTGACCTGGGCTGCTCTGCAGGGCAGGCAATGGGCCTGGGAATTCGGCTGTAAGCCGCTGTCCGTGGAATGAATGCCATAATAAAAAAACAGTCACCGCTGGAATAGTCAGAGAGCAGTTGTAATAAAGAAGATTGCCATGAAAACTAGCACTGCGGCTGCCTTCCCGCCGCGGCCCCAGGAGCACCAATAAATGCATTCACAGAAGCATTCGCAGAACCGATAAGGATGAAGCCTGGCAGGGATGGATCATTTTAATTCCCTTTTCTGAGCATGGGGAAGCCAATGGGCCCAAAATGTGGTGTCTGGAGAAGGCGGAGCGCAGAGCTGCTGGGGGAGGGAGTGAGGTAGGGGGACCTGCCTTTGGTGTCTCCTCAGAGACTTGGTTTCCCCCAGGTGTCCCAGGGCCCATGGGAAGAGTGAGGCTGCTCCCCTGCCCGGTGTCACCAGGCGGCTGTTAGTGGTGGCAGTGAGAGGGAGGAGTTCACGGGAGGGCAGGATGGGAACGGTTCCTCTCCAGATCCCACCAGATGTCAGGAGCCGCCAGGAGATGAGAAGGAAGAAGCTACAGGGTGTCAGAGACAAAGAGAGGCCATTTTCCCTCTTCTCCCCTCTGCCATTTTGTCTCTCTTGGCTGCCCCCTCGGGCAGGGAGTTCTGTGTGTTGGTCCGGGGCTTGATCCTGGGGCCTGTGCGGTGCCTACACACGTCGATCCCTCCTCAACACTTCAGTGACTGTGGGGCTCCGAGTGCTCTAGGTCTTTTGTAAAGAGCACCCAGGCCTGGGAAGGGCCCCCAACCTGTGCTTCCCTCCAAGGACTCCAGGCTGGGCGGCCTGAGTGGGCTGGGCATGGGTGTGGAGGCCCGGGGCCCACGCCCGGCTTCAGGGGGCAGCAGGCTGGACACAGAGAAGCTTAAGCCTGCCCTGAGAACACTCTCACAGCTGCCCTCTGACCTCTCTGCTCTCTTCTCAGTTGCCCCTCCGTGTCCTATTCCTCGGACTTGCCGGCCACCAGCGTCATCATCACCTTCCACAACGAAGCCCGCTCCACCCTCCTGCGCACGGTGAAAAGGTGAGCCCCACCTTGGATCTTTCATCTCAGTGGTGCAGCTCCCCCAGGCCTCGGGGATCTGCTGGGCCCTGGCAGGGGAGGACACTGAGACTGGGTGCTGTGGCCAGACGGCGTGAAGACCAGCGGGCACTGGCAGGGGGTGTTCTGCCCTTCTGAGAGGCTGAGGCTGGTGCATCAGGGTCAGGGAGACCCAAGAAGTCCAACTGTTAGCGAGATGCACAAACACAAGGTCAGGTCCCCAGGACTCGGGCAGAAATGCAGGGGTCAGGAGCCCAGGGCGGTGGGGACGGACGTGAGGCCTTAGGTGGATGGATGCCAGCCCAGTAGGCACCTGTCAGCGATTCAGAGAGCGGTGCCCCTCCTGTTCTCCTAAGCTTGGCCCCGTGGTCAAGTTTGACTTCTCACCTCATTTCTTAATGAACTTAGATAAGAATAGGATTCAGAATGGAGTACCCAGTGATATTGCAGGGATTAAAGAAGTTTAGGTTTCCTTCACCAGGGAGTGAAGGAGGAGGAGGGATGGTGGGAGGGAAAGAGTTGGCGGGGGAGCTTTCTGAGAACACCCCTCCGGACCCATCAGGCCAGAAGGAGCCTCACTAGCTTTCCAAGCAGACAGCTTCGGGGCCAGCGGGGGTTGTCCTCAGGTGGGCTTGTTAAGCCCAGGTAGCCAGAGCAGCTAAGGTCCTGCCTCAACAGCTAAACTAGGGCAGTCCCCACCCCCCATCTGGGGTGGGCCCCAAGTACCTGAGGGTCCAGGCAGCAGGGTCAGCAGGGTCTTGGAGGACCCTGAGGATCACACTGCCCCTCAGCCATTGACCAGGGCCCGGAAGGTTTGCTAGCAGCTGCCCGTGGCCAGTGTGCAGGCTTCCGAGGTGGGCGGTGGGGGAACCCATGGCAGGAAGAAGGAAGTAGAAGGTGACGTCTAAATCTGGGCTCCTCTGTCCCCATCACTGCTCCAGCGTCCTGAACAGAACTCCTGCCAGCCTGATCCAGGAGATCATTCTAGTGGATGACTTCAGTTCAGATCGTAAGTACGCACCTTCTTTTCTTGCACCCTTCCACACCCCATTTCCCCAGAATGCCAAGGGAAGCACTCTTGAGGTTGTTCTGGCCATCACAGGCTGACCTCTGCTCCCCACGGGGATCTTCAGTCTTTTCTAGGTGCCCTCCCTGGCTCTGCTCCCTGGTGCAAAAGGAGTGGTGTTGCTTTGATGGGACACCAGTGAGATGACATTAAAGAAAAAATTAAACTGCCTCAGCAGCATCCTTCATTATCACAACTGCCGTGTGCAGAGTATTGTCCCCACAGTCTAGCTCCGAGGCTGATGGACTGGTGACAGCGCTGGTGCTCTCTGGTGCCCCCTGGGGGGTAATGCCACAAGTACAGGCAGTCCTCAGTCTGGCCGGGGAGTGGAGGACAGGGCGATCCTTTGGCCAGTGGAGATGACCTCTCTCCTCCATGCCTCGCCTTCCCCTGGGCCTGGTCTGGAGAAGCTCCTGGGAAGTTCCAGTAGTGGTCGAACCACGTGTGGTCTGATGTCAATATCTGAATGAGTTTGCTTCCTTCTCTCCACCCCCAGCTGAAGACTGCCTTCTCCTGACCAGGATCCCCAAGGTCAAATGCCTGCGCAATGACCGGCGGGAAGGTAAGTTCTTGGACCCTAGGTGCCACCACAGACCTCTTTTGATCTAGACTTCTGCACCTCCCCACTCCCTTTTGGTGCCATGTCATACCAAGCCAGTGTGGTCCTGCTGCGTTCCTGGTGGCCAGGACCAATGTCTGGGGAAAGACCCTCTTGCTATCTTGGGTCAGCCCCTATCACAGTGTGACTGTAGGTAAATAGCTCTACTTCCGGCTGCCTTCGTTGTCTCTCCTGAGAAATGGGAATAATAATAGTACCCTTTCTGTCCTGCACAGTTATTGTAAGGCTTAAATGCTTTGAGAAAACCACAGGGCAGTATAAAGCAGATGTGACCGCACTTCCAATCAAGAGGTGTTTTGGAGCACCGACTACAGTGTAGGATTGTACACGGCACTCTAGGGGACACAAAAGAAGTATAAATATGGTCCCTGCCCTCGGAGAGCTTATTATGGAGCTGAGGCTGGTTATAATTATATGGGGGTAGAAAGGAGATGGAGGAGAGGGAGCCGAAGGAGAGGGGAATGACCGGAGAGGGGGCCTGGATTGGGTGAAGGGGTTGTGAGACAGATGAATAGGGCACAAGGGAGGGCGTTCCAGGCCCAGGGACTCTGCGAGCAAAGGCATCAGTCCGGCCTGGGTACAGGAAGTACTAACAGCCTCTTCCTGAGTTTCCTGCATTCTCACCCTGTAGCATTCACTCTGCCCACATTCTCATGTTCAGTCCTCATAACAGACCATCATTCTGTTTTGCAAATAAGGAAACTGGGGTTTAAGAAGGTTCAGTAATTTGCCTAGAGTGATGAATAAAGGAACCAGGATTGCACCCCGGGGCAGGGGGCCCACCCAGAGCCCAACCTCTTAACCTCCCTCTACTTAGTCTCCCTTCCTGGGAGAATTGGGCCTGGTCAGCACGAGGAATGAGTGGGGTGAGGATAGATGACGGGGGGCATTTAGACTTGATAAAGCAGAGAATAGGGAGCCACTGAAGGTGAGAGAGGGAGAGAGAGAGAAAAAGAGAGGGAGAGAGAGAGGAAGGAAGAAGGGAAGGAAGGAAGGAGGGAGGGAGGGAGGGAGGAAAGGAAGAAAGGAAGAAAGGAAGGAAGGAAGGAAGGAAGGAAGGAAAGAAAGAGATGTGATGAGTGTATTTAAGAAAGTCCAGTCAGGCCGAGGGGACCTTCAAACTGGAATGGAAGAGGCCAGAGAGCGATCTCTCCCAAGCACTGGGCTGCAGGTGCCGTTAGGCCTGGGAGTATGCTGTTCCCTGGGGTTTTACCCAACATAGATGTAAATTTATGATTAGGTGCTTTACAGCTCCCTATGGAGTAGAAGGATGGGGCAGTAGAGTGCTGGGCAGAGTTGTGTGTGGCCAGGGAAATCTCCCCACACCAGTGGCTGCTCTGTCAGGGGCAGGACCATCTGGGTCTCCTCTCTCCTGATCAGGCAAGTCCCCAGCTCCGACCAGGGCGCTGCCAAAAGTGAGGCCATTTTTTTGACAGTCGACGAGCCTTCGGCGAGACTGGGGAATGAGGTGGAAGCAGAGTAGAATCTCTGCACGTGTCGGCTTCCTGGGCACCACGCACTGTCCCCAAGAGGCAGGGATTATTCTCTCTGAATCTTCTGGATAAGAAAACTAAGGCTCAGAGAGGTTAAATAATATGCTACAGTTAGTGAAGGGGCTGGCATACTAACTCCAGCTTGTCTTAGTCTAGAAGACTCTCTGCATGTCATAGAGGATAGTGCAGCTGGAGGGGACCACCCTGCGGTTCCTAAGTGGTGGTTTCTGGCTCTCCTTTGGTACCAAACCACACCTTATTGCAACTTCTGTTCACTAAACTCTGACTGTTCATCAGTGTGTCCCCAGAGTCCAATGTCTGGCATGCAGCGGGCACTCAGAGAATAACCTTGGAGTAATGATGGTTGATGGATGGGTGAGAGAAAGAAAAAGAGGGAGGGAAGAAATCAAGAAATACGAAGTAAAGTTAAATCACAATAACTCAGAGGAAACCTCAGCCCTAAGGGGCGGAGAGCCCTGAGACTTTGGGGGGACGGCTGAGCAAATTGGCTCAATCCCAGCACCATCCTTTGTCCCTTCCCATTGCAGGGCTGATCCGGTCCCGAGTTCGCGGGGCAGATGTGGCCACAGCTGCTGTCCTCACCTTTCTGGACAGCCACTGCGAAGTGAACACCGAGTGGCTGCAGCCCATGCTGCAGCGGGTGAAGGAGGTAAGTCTGTCTGTCCCTGGGGGAGCCCTGGACGTGCCCACATGTCCTTGGCATGAGGGGAGATGATGAACGGTCTCTGGAGTTGGGCAGGCAGAGTAGGAAGCCTAAATGGTCTGCTCCCTCCTGAGTAACTTCACCTCATTGAGCTTTCTCATCTGAAAACAGGGATAATTGTAATATTTGTCCCACTGGGTTGTGGTGAGAATTAAATTGGCTGAAAGCCTGGGTGAGCCACAAAGCTCCTACTACGAATGGGTGGTGTTGTTTTCCTCCTGAGAGAGTGATGAGGAGTGAGGGTGAGTCAGGCTGGGAAGCCTGAGAAGGAGGGAGGAGAGGATGGTATTCTCAAGCAGGGGGCCCTCCCATGTGTCTGCTGTTCTCTAGAATGGGGAGGATTTGGACATATGGAGCACAGGATGAGGTGATTTCAACTCAACCATAAAAGACAAATAGCCCAATTTAAAAATGAGCAAAGGGGGCTTCCCTGGTGGCGCAGTGGTTGAGAATCTGCCTGCTAATGCAGGGGACATGGGTTCGAGCCCTGGTCTGGGAAGATCCCACATGCCGCGGAGCAACTAGGCCCGTGAGCCACAACTACTGAGCCTGCGCATCTGGAGCCTGTGCTCTGCAACAAGAGAGGCCCGGCCGCGACAGTGAGAGGCCCGCGCACCGCGATGAAGAGTGGCCCCCGCTCGCCGCAACTAGAGAAAGCCCTCGCACAGAAATGAAGACCCAACACAGCCAAAAATAAATAAATAAATAAATAAATATTTTAAAAAATAAAAATAAAAATGAGCAAAGGGGCTTCCCTGGTGGCACAGTGGTTAAGAATCTGCCTGCCAATGCAGAGGACACGGGTTTGAGCCCTTGTCCGGGAAGATCCCACAGGCCACGGAACAACTAAGCCCATGTGCCACAACTTCTGAGCCTGTGCTCTAGAGCTCGCGAGCCACAACTACTGAGCCTGCGTGCCACAACTACTGAAGCCCGCAAGCCTAGAGCCCGTGCTCCGCAACAAGAGAAGCCACCGCATTGAGAAGCCCGCGCACCGCAATGGAAAATGGACAAGTGGTCAACAAGCACATGAAAAGATGCTCAACGTTAAGTCATTAGGGAAATGCAAGTCAAAACCACAATGAGGTACCACTTGATACCTACAGGATGGTTATAATCAAAAGGATGGACAGTACAATTGCTGGTGAGGATGTAGATAAATAGGAGTCTTTATACATTGCTGGGGAGCATGTCAAATGGTGCTGTTTTCCACTTTGGAAAACAGTCTGGCACTTCCTCAAAAGTTTAAATGTAGAGTTACCATATGACCCAGCAATTCCACTGCTAGGTATATACTCAAGAGAAATGAAAACATACCCCACACAAAAACTTGTGCCTGAGTGTTCAGAGCAGTGTTATTCAGAATAGCTGAAACATGGAAACAGCAAAATGTCTATCAACCGTGAATGGGTAAACAGAATGTGATATATCCATACAGTGGAATACTGTTCAGCCATAAAAAGAATGAAGTAATGACACATGTTACAATATGGATGACCTTTGAAAACCTTATGCTAAGTGAAAGAAGCCAGTAACAAAAAACTGCATATTATATGATTCCATTTATATGAAATGTCTAGAATAAATAAATCTGTAGAAATACAAAGTGGATTAGTAGTTGTCAGGGGCTGGAGGGAGGCGGGTATGGGGAGTGACTGCTAATGGTACAGGGTTTCTTATTGGGGTGATGAAAATGTTTTGGAATTAGAGAGTGGTGATGGTGCCACAACCTTGTGAGTATACTACAAACCACTGAATTGTACACTTTAAAATGGCGAATTTTATGGTATATCAATTATATTTAATAAAATTGTTATAAAAATGTGAATTATATCTCAATACAAAAAGTCTATAAAAAGGATAAGGTGAGGCCCCCATAGAACACTGTGGGAGACCATGGATGGTCTCCCCTGTTCTGCCACGTCCCACAGTTTTGTCGTCCTGAGACGGAGTGTGAACTGAGGGGCAGAGCTGGATTCCAAGTTGCAGACAAGAGGATTTTGAGGGTCAGCACAGAATGCAGAGAGAGGAGGGAGAAGAAATTCTGTTCCATGTCCCTCCATGGAGGCAGAAAAGAAGAGAACAGACATCCTGCTGATGGAGGGCAATTAAGTTTTGCACGTGGTATATGATAAAATCCACCACCACCGCCACTATCCCCCCACCCCTCACCCCCAGAAAAAAACCTTTAGTAAAGTTGGCATATTACCCACCAATGTTTTGGAGGTGGATTTGTGTCTGGGAGATGATGAAGGGAGTGTGAGTCTGACTTTGAAGTGGATGTGGCATGAGAGGAGTGCCACCCAGGTTACACAGAGACTGCAGGGTCCCTGCCCTTAAGCTGCTGGTTGTCCAGTTGGGAAGACTCAACCTCAACATGTACAAAGATGGACGACAATTAGTAAAACAACAGTTCAAACCAGCAACAGAAGATCCACATCAGGCAGCATCTGATTCACTGTCCCAGGAATTGTCTGGTCTATAATTGTGAGAGCAGTTTAAAAGAGGAAGAAGTCCTCAGCCTGCAGCAATCAGGGAGGGCTTTACTGAGGAGGTGAGATCCTGGCAGGGCTCAACATGATGTGAGAGGAAGAGGCTGGGAGAGCATCGTGCCCATGAGACCCAAGAGGGACCTTCCGGGAGCCTAGATGTGGTGATGCAGGACAGCTCCTGGGAGCCTGACGTGTCCTGCAGGAGGTGCTGAGTGCCCAATGCCTCGAAGAGAACTTCTTCACAGAGCAGGCAGTTGGGCCTTTATTCACGGAGTCCCTGGCCTCACGCCATCTCATGTGTCCTCTCCTAGGATCACACCCGCGTGGTGAGCCCCATCATTGATGTCATCAGTCTGGATAATTTCGCCTACCTTGCTGCATCTGCTGACCTTCGGGGAGGTGGGTCCGGCTCCCAGGGGAGGGGCTCTAGACCTGAAAGGAGGCAGGTGAGGGCAGGCAAAAGCCCTGGCTTGGTGCTCTTCTTCCCAACTGTGCCAGAGCGTCTCACACCCCCACCCCCTTTACCTCTAGAAAACGAAAGGGGATTGTGTAGAGCCGTGGGGTTGGGGACCAAGGGCCAGAGTTGGCAGTTGCAGGCTCCTGGCACAATCAGGGACAGAGCCAAGCTAGTCTCTGATCTTTCCCTCCCCCCGAACTTTGACACATCCTTCTCAAATACTGCCAGCCCAGGCACCATGTCCACAAGTCCTGGCAGAAGAACATGATATGACTACTGTCTTGGGGGTGGGGAAGGGGGAGCCCTCAACTTTGCACGGTTTCCTGACCTGTACGCCTGGAAATGGTCTAGACCTGGCCAAATATGGTAGTTATTAGCCACATGTGGCTATTGAGCTCTTGAAATGTGACCAGTCTGAACTGAGATGTGCTGTAAGAAAAACTACACACCAGGTTTTGAAGACTTAGTATGAAAGAATATAAAATATCTCATTAATAATTTTTTGTATTGATTATGAATATGTTCATCAATGATAATGATTGAAATGATAGTATTTTGGATATATTGCATTAAAAATACATTATTCAAATTAATCTCATATGTTCTTCTTACTTTTTGATATGGCTACTAGAAAAATTTAAATTGCATGTGTGGCTTGCGTCTCCGGCTTGCATTGTATTTCTTTTGGGCAGCTCTGGTCTAGGCTTTAGAACTGTGCTGTCCAATACAGTAGATAATAGCCACTTTTGGCTATGTAAATTTAAATTAATTAAAATTAAGTAAAATTCAAAACTCAGTTCCTAAATTGCCCTAGCAGCATTTCAAGTGCTCAATAACCACATGTGACTAGTGTCTACCACGTTGGACAGTGCAGATATAGGACATTTCCGTCATTGCAGCAAGTTCTATTGGGCAGGCTGCTCCAGAGAATCTTTTGCCAGGAGCTAATGCGCAGAGTGGATTTCCTATTTGGGGCTCAGTTTTCCAATAAATGGACAGAGTCGTTAGACGTTGAGGCTGAGTGGGATTCTGAAGGGAGCCAGGCATTTCTCCTTAGGGAAATCACCTCAGGGCCTTTGCACTTGCTGTTCCCCCACGTGGAATTCCCTTTCCCTACATGTCTGCATGGATCAGTTCTTCATTCAGGTCTCTACTCAAATGTTACCTCCTCAGAGAGCCTTTCCTGGCTACACTTCCTAGAATGGCATGGGTACCCCTCCTTTCTTTTCTTTCTTTTTTTTCTTTTTTTTAGCACTTTTCAACCCCAACTGACATATTATCCATTTACTGATTTATCTTTGTAAGTCTTTGTCTTACCCAGTAGATTCAAACTCCATGAGGACAGGGACCTGTCTCGTTCTGAATGAAGGAATGACTACATGAATTGCCCAGGGCCCTCTACAAGCTGGGTTCTGATCAAGGGACACTCTCAGGGGTGGTGGAGTGAGGGGACAAGAGCCCCCGAGCCCCATCCTCACCCCAGTCTGTCCCTTAGGATTTGACTGGAGCCTGCATTTCAAGTGGGAGCAGATCCCTCTGGAGCAGAAGATTGCCCGGACAGACCCCACCAAGCCCATAAGGTCAGGACTGCTGTGGGCTCTGGAGAGACCCCTTTCTTCCCTGAGTCAGGGGCTTTGGAGGCTCCTGGGAGGGCCATTTCAGTCGCCAGGGCTCCTAGGGGTGCACGATCCAAGGGCTAACTCTGTTCTGGGCCCTGGGGAGAGAGAGAGGCCAGAGGCCAACAAGCGGGACAGATATCCGACCCCAGTGACTCTGCAAGTGGGGGATGCTAGGGCAAATGGCCTGGGCCCTGGGGCCATCTAGAGGGGCTCAGATTTTCCAGCTCATATGTTACCTCTTTCCTCTCCTTGCTCCCAGGACACCTGTCATAGCTGGAGGAATCTTCGTGATTGACAAGTCTTGGTTTAACCACTTGGGAAAGTATGATGCCCAGATGGACATCTGGGGGGGAGAGAATTTTGGTAAGTTGGGAAATAACCACAATAATAATAATAGGTAACCCGGATTGAGTGTTTTCTATATGTAAGGCCCTAAGGATGTTACACATATGGACTCCTTAAATCCTCACAATGAATCTCTGAAGTAAGTACTATTATATCTCCATTCTACTGGTAAAGAGACTGAGGCACAGAGAGGTTAAGTAATTTGTCCAGAGCCACACAGCTAGTCAACAAAGAGATTAGGTGGTCAGGGAGAACCTGTGGCCACATGGCTAGACACGTGTATGGAGGAAGCACATGGCTGCTTCCCTACAAGAAAGGCTGGGGGTGGTGTGTGCAGTAGGGGGTGGCGGTTAAACGTAAGCAATGGGGTCAGATGGCCTGGGTGCAAATCCTGGCCCTACCACCTATAAGTTGTTTGGCCCTGGGCAAGTGAAAGCCTCCCCGAGCCTCAGTTTCCCCAAGAGGCTGTTATAAGCACTCAGTGAGATGAGGGGGGTGAAGATGCTGGCAGCCATTATTATTATTAGGAGGCCATAGGAACCCTTTAGCCCCACAAGGAAAGGGAAGAGCCAGTGAACCCCCAGGGTCGCTGGTGAGGTTCAGGTGAGATAAAGGCTGGGTACAGATGGAACATCTGATGTGGGTAATTTAAGGGGGGTTTATAAAAGGGCCTATTTACACGGCGTGGGCAAGTTACAGGGAACCACAAGGGCCAGGGTAGGGCTGGGCTGGTGACTGCTGGGAGGTGTAGCCACCCCCAGGTCTGAAAGACAGGGAGGGAGTGCTCCCCCACAGTAGCTGTGGTCTTGGGGCGCCTACAGCCAGTCCACTGTGCCAGGTGGAAGGTGTCAGGGAATAAACACCCACCCTCACTCTCCCCCGACCTGCTGGCTGAACTTCCTCACACAGGAAGGAAGCCCAGGGGTGCAGCCCACACAGGCAGCCTCCCAGATGAGGAGCGTGGTGGAGGAGGGTGGCGATCGAACCCAGGGATCCAGGAGTGGGGCAGGGTTTTGGGGGCAGGTACCTTGAGGCTTGTGAAACACAAAGGCCTGTCCTTGCTCTGGCAGTGGACCCAGTCAGTCCTTTGCAGAGCCCTTTCCCACTGCTTCCTTTTTCAACCTGACCAGGTTTTTTGCAAAGTAAATAGGGCTGGTGGTATCTCACCCATCTGACAGATGGGCAAACTGAGGTAGATGCCACCTTCCAGATCTCAGCCGGGAAACTCCATGTCTGACAGGTGTAGGTAGTGCCTTTACAGGAGCCACTTAAGTGTTGTGAGGTGTGATCCAAGTCAGAGTCTGTGTTTCTGGGAGGCAAGGACCAGGTCTTTCTTCCCTCTCTGACTGGGACAGTGGGACAGATGGGCAGTGGGGCTCTGACTCAGGACCAGCCGCAGTGGAAACAGGCGTGGGATTTTCTCCCCTTTGTAACTTACTCTTGGAAACCGTTTCCAGGCAGGCATTCAGAGGAGTAAATTCTGGGAACTGGGGTGCAGTGACCCTTCCATTCTGACCTCCTTTTATGTATTTTGGGCCTAAGTGACCTCTTTTGTGTTCTCCATCTCAGCCTGAAGGGAGCTTTGGCAAATCCAGTTTCCTGTAAAGATTCAGAGGGCTGGGAAAGTAACGGTCTCTGCTGCATCCAGAGGCCTTTTTCTTTTTTCCTTCCTTCTTTTTTTTTTTTTTTTTTTTTTTTTTTTTTTTTTTTTTAAGGCTGGGGCCTGATGGAGAAACAAGTGAATGGTCAAATAGCTAACTTCAAACTCTGCCTGAGGCCAGGGCTCAGTGATTGCGGAACTGAAAGGTGAACCACACAGTGGTTCTAGGGAGGGTTTTGTTTCTTTGAAAAAATTCAAAGAAATTCCTAGGCTAGCCGTGGTGCTCAGATGTTCAGCTGCTGGGACCAGTTTAAGCCAGGAGACTCTCGTCACTGATGGGTTTGGGCCTTTCAGAACTGTTCATTTGTGGAAGGAAGGGAGGTGCCCAAACCGAGACTCGTTCCTGTTTCCCCTGAGATAGCCAAACGCCGGAACACAGAGGCCGCCTTGAGTGAGGGTGGCCAACGTGAAAACCTTGGGATTCTCATTAGGGATCCTTTTAAAAGGTAGTCAGATCATGTTACTCAGCTGCTCAAGACCCTGCAAGGGCTCCCGCATCACTCAGAGCAAAACCCGAAGTCCTTACACCATCTGCCCTTCCCCCGCAAGCACACACCGCCAGCTCCGCCCTCAGCTCCTCCTGCCCTCCCCGCACCTCGCTCCACTCCTGCCTACTGTGCTCTTTCCTCTAGCTCTGTGCCCTTGCTTGTCCCTCTGGCCGGAACGCTCATCCCTAAGAGTCACGTGCCTCTTCCTCACCTCCTTCAGGCCTCGGCTCAAATGTCCCATTCCCATTCATCGAGAACATCCCTAATCAGCCTCATTAAAACTGCAGCCTCACCCCCAACTCCACTCACCTGCTTCAGTCTCCTACCTGCTTCGCAGATGAAGTATTCTACTCATTTTCTTGTCTACTTGTATTTTGGTTTCTTCTTTTACTGAGTTCCTGTCTCCCCCCACTAGAATGTAAGGGATTCTACAACGGCGTCTGACAGATCATGATCTGTTTCAAACAGTGGGACTTGCTGGACAAAGTGTGAACTTTACACTGCAGTTCTGCACCTGAGCGTGGAGGTGACCTTGGAGAGGTTATTTAACATCTTTGAGCTTCGCAGTCCTTATTAAAAACGTGGGGGATCATAACACCAATGCCACATGGTAGCTGTGAGAATTAGACATCAGCCATAAAGAGCACAGAGTGAGCGCTCAGTAAATGGATGATGGTTACCGCTTTTGTTGTTGCCATTGTTGTTGGTCTTTTTTGGCTGCGCCATACAGCTTGTGGGATCTTAGTTCTCTGACCAGGGATCGAACCTGCCCGTGCCCTTGGCAGTGAAAGCGCAGCGTCCTAACCACCGGACCATCAGGGAATTCCCTGTCGTTGCCATTGTTGATAAAAATGACAATAAGTAATAGTAATGTGGGCAATATGGACTATGTGGGATGAAATGACCTAACTAGCATAACAAAGTTAATCTGGAAGAAATGGTACCAGAATGCAGATCTTCCGTCCCCAGTTCTAAATCTCAGTTGCCGAACCAGCTGCAGAGCTCTGACCAGGAGAAGGGACAGAGGCCTGGCAGTTTGCAGGCAGACCTAGGGAAGCCGATTAACGTAGCCAACCCTGGGTGCGGGTCCAGATATGCCTAACGTCCAGTCGTGGACCACAGTGCGAAGTCACCTGGTGCACATAGGCTGGCCAGGAGGGGGGCCTTAGTCCTGCCACCTCCGCTGCCCACTCTGCTTGTCCCTGGGAGCGCCCTGAGCAGTCGCTCCAGATGAGAGCCCCCAGACGGGGCCAGGGACCACAAGTGTCCTTACAGCCAACTGGGGAGTGGGAAGAGGAACCAAGGCTGGAACTCATGAAAATAACTGGTCTTTCCGTTTGTTTTTGTTTTTTTTTTTTAATTAAAAACAAAAAAACAAGGGCTACGGATTTTCTGGGACAGGAGGGAGGTGTTTTAATGTCAAAGGGTGTCCAACTTCAGGGTTAAAATGAAAGAAAGTAGAAAATCAGAAGAGATTATGTGAGGTTCAGCCAGCTGCCGAGGTGGGTCCTTGTCAGAAGTGAGGATTGTTGAGTGGAAAACAGAGTGGGCAACTTGTGACGTCCCCTTCTGGGAGGCAGGATGGCCACAGCTCGTCTCTCCCAGCACTACTAGGGACCACAGTCATCTGTGAAAGCTCGTTCAGCGTCACCACCACCACCAAAAGGAAGTATGTCTCAGTAGGGCCAGTGGTAGCTGTAAATGGAGACCACCGGGGCCATGAGGGAGGTCTGGGCCAGCCAGAAAGATGCCAGCGGTTATGTGTGTGTGGAGGGTATGTGTGGTTTGTGTGTGTGGTGTGTGTGGAGGGTATGCGTGTGTGGAATGGGTGTGTAGTGTCTGTGTGGAGCGTGTGTGTGTGTGGAGTGTGTGTGAGGAGGGGGTGTGTGTGTGGGATGTGTGTGTGCACACGCATGGAGAGAGCAGTCAGGAACACGTGCAAGGAGTGGGTGCACCCCGTGTAAACAGGCCCAGGAGCTCAGACACCAGCGTATGCCTCCAAGGAGACACCAAAGGCAAGGGAAGCCAGCTCCTTCCCACCTTCACTCCGTGGGGACTTGCCAAGTGGCTCCTCCCCCTCCTGATGGCTGCCGTCTCTGCAGAGCTCTCCTTCCGGGTGTGGATGTGCGGTGGGAGCTTGGAGATCGTGCCCTGCAGCCGGGTGGGCCACGTCTTCAGGAAACGGCACCCCTACAACTTTCCTGAGGGCAACGCCCTCACCTACATCAGGTAGGTCACAGTGCAAAGAGCACCGCGCCAAGAGCTAGGACACCTAGACCCCAGCCCTGTCAGTTACCCAAGGGACTGTGGGTAGCTACCCCACCTTTCTGGGCCTCGGTTTCCCCATTTGCCCCCCATTCTGGGATCCCGGTACTGTCAGGCTGGAAGGATGAAGCTGGGAGTGTCTCCACCAGGCCTCTCTTGTTTTGACTGTCTTTGTCCATGAGGGTCTTGGAAAACCAGCCAAATGACCAACTGGAAGCTGCCCTCCACTCACTGGGTCCCAAGTACTGGTCATAGACGCCATGTCCTGACCCTGACTTGGTCAGCGTCTGCCCATCCATGTCCCCAGTCACAGCGTGCACTTCATCTTGAGGGGCAGTGGGCAGGGTCGTAGAAGACCACCCCCATCACCCGCCCCCCTGATGCTGGTGGCAAGGGGAGGGTGGGAGGAGCGTCATGAGCGCCCCCCTCCCAGGGATGAGTCTTCATCTTCTCAGGCTCCCTTGTTGCCAGCGGTGGCTCCCCAGGTCTAGCTCATCAAATGGCCTTTTTGTTTTGCTTCCCCTTATCCCATTTTAATTGTTTTTATACTTGTAAAAGTGATACATGTTTATTGTAAAAATTCACACTATATCATGTATATTATATATATATCTGTACATATAGTATGTTATACATTATAATTTTTACTCTTCATTTCACATAGAGAGAAAAAAGTGAAAGTCCCTTTCACCCAGTCTTACTCGTATCCACTTGTCTCTCCAAAAGTAACTACTGCTAATAGATTTCTAGCCTATCATTTCAGGTCTTTTAATTTATTTTCATATATATATATAGTTTCTGTATAGAGGTGCATGCGTTAGTGGGGTGTTTTTTTTTACATTTTTTTAACTTTATTTTATATTGGAGTATAGTTGATTAACAATGTTGGGTTAGTTTCAGGTGTACAGCAGAGTGATTCGGTTATACATATACATGTATCTATTCTTTTTGTGTTTTTTATATAAATGGGGTCACACTGCATGATTTTTCTGCAGCATGCTTTTCTGCCACTCCACACTAAATTGTAGACATCCTTCAGCGTCAGTATGTACTAACCTTGGTGTTCTTTTTCGAGGCTGCCTAGTACTCCATCATGTGGACGTAGTTCATTATTCTCCTACTGATGGGCATTTAGGCTGTCACCAGTGTTTTATGACACAAGTATTCTTGTACATGTCCCTTTGCCCACGTGCTGGTATTTTGGTAGAATAGATTCCTCAAAGTGGAGTGTCAAATAGTATCTATACCCACAGAGTTGATGGATGCTGACAGATTGTCCTCCAAAAAGACTGTTCTCATTGACACCACCCCAATCAGTATTCTTTCGCGTGCATTCCTGAGAGCCTCCGCACCCTGTACTGCACAGAGCTGATCTTGATCCCAACCCTAACTCTGTCACCGCCCTGGTGACCTTATTTTGCTCCTTCCTACCCTTTTAGGAATACCAAGCGCACTGCAGAGGTGTGGATGGATGAATACAAGCAGTATTACTATGAGGCCCGGCCCTCGGCCATAGGGAAGGCCTTCGGCAGGTGGGCCCCTCTCCCAGCCCCCCTTGGCCTCCCTCCACAACCTTAGCAAAATACAAAATTGTGTGTACGCCAGGGAAGCGCTCAGGGTCTCCTTAGCAACTGAGCTGCCCCAGGACGCTGGGCTCTTCCGGGCCTGTAGGGTATACGATGCAGAGACAAGGTTTGGGTCCTTGAGGAGGATGCAGCCTCATAGGGAGAAATAACCAGGGAGGGCTCGCTTATGACAGCTCTGCCGGCCCACAAGCTGCCTGCAGGACGGACATCTGGGGAAGTGCTTAAGGATGGCTCTCTGTAGAAAACACTCGGGGTTTTGGCTCTACCCCTTGCTGTTCAAAATCCGACGGTGATCCGTTAGCTTATTTTTCTGCCCTGAACTGTTATGACTACAGTCTAGTTAAGCATTTTCAAAATGTGGATTAGTTGCGAAATCAATTTAGAGAGTCGTGACCAGTATTTTTTTTTAAATGATAGAGAACTAGAGTATTACAGATTAGTACAGAACATAACAGTTGATTGCAGTTATGGATAGATATTGTTTTGTGAAAACTCTTATTTTGGTTGTATGTTTGTAGCCATATATGCCCATGGGTATACTTGGTCACAATGTATTTATTTCTTACTTAATGTTGTGGTCAGATATGTTTGAAAACATTATTAGCTATCATCAATGAATCTCCCTCTATTTGTTTGTATTTATCCCTTAAAAAAAAAAGTTTTAAAAAAAAAGAAGTTATGTCACTATTTCTTTTAGTGGGGAAGTAACATCTGCTGAGGACCTACCCTGTGCTCGGCACTTATGTCCCCTTTATTCATTTGATTCTCACAAAAACCTTTGGAGATAGATGGTTGTGTCCCCACTTTACTGAGAACAAACAGGCTCAGAGAGGCGGTGAGGGTCATCTGTCAGTGGCCATTATGGTCAGTGGAGCTGAGGAAGGTGTCCATGGACACATCAGATGGTTTTTATTTGCCAACTTTTTGGAAAGATGTTTAAAGCGTGGTTTTCTTGTTGGTAGACACTTGCTGCTCAACTGGAATGCAGGAAAGGAAAACTAGTTCACTAAGGCTCTGCTAAGTCTGTGAAAATAAGGACCAGATAGTGGTATCCTCACTTGAGGTCTCAAGGAGTAAGAAGCTGAGATTAAAGCCTGGCCCCCGTGGGCTGGGCAGATCCTGAAAGGTGAGCAGGAATTTGAGGAGAGAAATAAGGCGTGGCCAGGAAACCTGGGACGAGCTTGCAGGTCAGAGAATGACTTAAGGCAGGGACCAAGGCTGGAAGGCAGCCTTGGACAGCTCCTGGCCCTATCTCCCTGGGGTAGGTGGAAAGAGGGGGCCGGCCTCCGGGGCCTTCTCACGCCCACTGAGCATTGCCTTCTCCTCCAGCGTGGCCACGCGGATTGAGCAAAGGAAGAAGATGAACTGCAAGTCCTTCCGCTGGTACCTGGATAACGTCTACCCAGAGCTCACGTGAGTGCAGCCCTCAGCTCGTGCATCTGGCCTGGGTGGGGGCCGGCAGCTTGGGCACCCTTCACCCTGATCTCTCCCCAGCCCAGGCAATCTGGCTCTTTCTAGCTGTCGGTGTTTGTTGTCATGTGAAGGGTCTGGAGGAACCGGGAGGAGGTTACCAGGAGTTAAGAGTGAGGTGTGGTAGGAACCAAAGTTTAACAGACTGGGCCTTAGAGCTAGAAATGGCCATTGTCCCCTTAGGACAGCAACAGTGCACTATGTAGCAAAGGCTGCAGAAACACTCATTTCCTTTGACTCTCTTCTCTCCCTTCCGGGAGTTTATCCTAAGGAAATAAAGCAACCAAAGCAAAAAACCTGTTGACAAATAAATGTCCACTGTAGGCTTCTCTGCTGTGAAAAAATCGAGAAATAACTAACAATAGGGGCTGGGTTTAGTGAATCATGATGCGTCGACCTAGGCAAATATGTGTCAATTAATGTTATAATCATAAACCGTGAAAAAACATGGGGAAATGTTTGCTCCAGCAAATGAGGAAGCAGCGTGAAAATGGTGTATGTGTGTGGGCTACAGCACGGTGGGCAGTAGCTGTAATGACAGGGGTGGGGAGGGCGGAGCTGATTCTTTTTTTCCTCATTTCAAAATGCTTCTCAGCATCCTGGTTACATCATTCCTCACCTCCTCCAGGCCTTGACTCAGCTGTCCCCGCCGCGTGAGGCTCCCCCGAACTCTGCATTGGCCGACTGCACCTTCCCCAGCATTCCCTGCTTATTTTCCTCTGTCACCCTTATTGTCATTCAGCATATATGTGGCCAATTAATTTTACTGTCATCTCCCCACACTTGACAGGAAGCCTCGTGAGGGTAGAGGTGTTTATCTGTTTTGCTCACTGCCTTATCTCCAGCCCCTAGAACAGTGC
This sequence comes from Balaenoptera borealis, assembly GCF_965194805.1. Lineage (NCBI taxonomy): Eukaryota > Metazoa > Chordata > Mammalia > Artiodactyla > Balaenopteridae > Balaenoptera > Balaenoptera borealis. The sequence continues at coordinate 32,327,252 of NC_138866.1, read as the reverse complement.
CTGTCACAAAATGGGCACTCGATAAATATTTTTAACTGAATAAATTGCGTAGTCAATAAGCGTCAGTAATAACTTTGAAATTAGCGTTCTCTCTTCTAGAAATGTCACCTCGGGGAACGGGTTTTTCCGCTGCTGTCTCCCAAGGATGCTATCATGGCTTTCCAGAACACTCCATCTCTCAGAGCCTGCAGGTCCTCCAAGGAGGCAAATCTTTGTCCTTCAAGGGCAGATTTGATTTTTGGAAAACAGCCGTAGTTAAGTTGTAGCCAAGTCCAGTGAATAAGCTGGTTGATTAACCCAGATAATACAATCCTGGGTCCCAAATACAGGGTGACAAGACTGAAACAAGTAACAAGGATAAACTGACTCTGCAAGCAATGTTCAAGGAATTCCAGAAGAGTCTGAGCGGCGGCAGCATCCTTGGAAGAAGTTGGCAGCCTGGAGGACCCCAGCTCCGCAGATGATGGCTGTGCATGGAAGAACATTAATTTACAAACTTGTAATAAATGAACAGCTTCCTCAAGTGGCCACTTTTAAGGGGACAGTTTCATTCAGACATGTCATTTCTGAGGGTAAAAAGCATAGTCTTTCTTTGTGTTCTGTCAGAGTTCATGCTATCCGGTTGGAGTCATGGACTCCAGGCCTCAGACAGGAGCTGGGGAGCTGGGGGAAGAGTTGGGAGGATCGGGGATGTGCTTCTCCCCCCCACACCCCAGTCCCCACGCAGTGTCCCATGTCATCCCATGAGCACCAAGAGGAAGAAGTCGTTTATAACTACCAGAAGTCTGGATCTATCACAAAGACAGGAGAGTGGATGAAACCAGCCGTGTGATATGAGGAGCATAAGTCACCTTCCGTTTGTTTTGTCACTGTGTGGACGTTTAAAAATGATTTTTTGTTGTTAAGGTAGAAATTGCAGCTCATTCCTATCCAGTTTACTCATCCTCTGTCTGTTCCTTCATGTTCTGCCTCAGTTCTCAGGACGAGGGGCCCGGAGTGGATCAGGTTATTAATTAGAAAGGAGATCTGGGCTTCCCTGGTGGCGCAGTGGTTGAGAATCTGCCTGCCAATGCAGGGGACACGGGTTCGAGCCCTGGTCTGGGAAGATCCCACGTGCCACGGAGCAACTGGGCCCGTGAGCCACAACTACTGAGCGTACGTGTCTGGAGCCTGTGCTCTGCAACAAGAGAGGCCGCAATAGTGAGAGGCCCGTGCACCGCGATGAAGAGTGGCCCCTGCTTGCCGCAACTAGAGAAAGCCCTCGCACAGAAACAAAGACCCAACACAGCCAAAAATAAATTAATTAATTAATTAATTTAAAAAAAAAAAAAAGAAAGGAGATCTATAGGCCCAGATGATACCATGTTCCTCCAGACAAGATCCTAATAGTTGGACCACATTTGCAGATGGTCAGTGGAGAAACTTAGGAGGCTGAATGGAGAGGCCTTTGCTTTCCTAGGCCTGCCTGCAGCACTGCTACAGTGCTGCCGCTTTTCCAGATCAGAGTTCTGTGGCTAGCCTCAGCAATTGCTAATGTATTACCTTTATTAGGATGTTCAGGAACAGTTGTGCAGGCTGTGCATTGCACAAGCACACCATATTTGAAGGGTGCTGGTCACACAGTATTGTACCTTTATTACTACAATTCCTGGCAAATGACAGTAAAAGTCTTCTAACAAAAGACTTTTTTGTCTTTTTTTTCATAAGGTAGAAAATCATCTATATTATGATGATTTTCTAACAGATGGAAGTAAAGTGTCTCAAGAAAGGGATGCCTATTGCTGTTTCTACAAAGGCATCATAAGGGCTAATGGCAGCCCAGCTTCGAGGTGGTCCACAGAGAGCAAAGCAGATGCAGACTTAAGAGGACTACCAACAAATAGGACAGCTAAACCTGGCTCTGCCAGAGAGCAGAGGAAGGGTGGTGATGGCCATCCCAGCTGCTGCAGGGCTGCTACCACTCAGACACCTCAGGAGCTGCATCTGGTCTTGAGATTGCTGCCCAAGCCCCGGGTTTCCTCCATAAGCATCAGTGGGCAGGCCTTTGTTGTCAGTGACATTGCCACACTTGGACAGTATCTGCCTCACCTCTGAAAACTGATCATCTTGCACATCTTCCTAAGCAACAGCGGGTAGGGAGGGGAAGAGAAGAGGAGGGTCTGAAACAACCTTGGCTTCTCAAAGAGGCTTCCGCAGGACCTTATCTCTGTATAGAGGGGAAGTATAACACAGTTGCCCGTGGATGAAGCAGAGGGGTGGAGCTTTTGCCTCCCAACAGCCTTGCACCTAGCAGGTTGCAAACTTAAATCCTACCGTGATCAGACAGGCAATGTCAATAAGTCAAGTGGGTGGGGATGACAGTAAGGAGTGGAGGGGACTGTGGCAAACTGAAATGCACAAGCTCCACCCATAAGGGGGCAGCTGCTGCTCATGACAGTGTGTTAGTGCCGTGCTGGAATGCAAGTTTGGTGTGGCCTGACCTTCCTATGTTTTCCAAAGAAGCTGGATTTTTGGTGTGATGAATTGGGAGATTGAGATTGACATATATACACTAATACGTATAAAATGGATAACTAATAAGAACCTGCTGTATAAAAAAAATAAATAAAATTCTAAAATTCAAAACAAAAAATTCTAAAGTTCAAAAAAAAAAAAAAAGAAGCTGGATTTTTCTGTGTAAACTTGAAATCTTAAAATACTGCCAACTAATTAAAAGCACCAATAATCACACTGTACAGGTCAGAAAAAACCTGTCCAGGGCCAGATTCAGCTTAGGGGCCGACAGTTTGCAGCCTCTGTTCTAGAACTGCACGACCTCTTACAAGGGGGTGTGGGGTTCTGAAGGGGCACTGCTACCAGTAGTGTGGAGGGAAAGTGAAGGGCTCTCCTTGAGGCTCTGTGAGAGCGGGTAGGTTCTGGGAATCCGGGGGCTTCCAGTCAGCCCTGAGGAAGGAAGACCTGGTTTGGTCGAGGTCCTGCAGGGTGTCCACATGAGACAAGAGAGTGCCGGAAATGTTCTGATCCATGCCCCCCGCCCAGGTTCTCTTCCTGACAGAGGTAACAGAGGCAGATAGGATTAGCATGTGGTCAGACTCTAAGCCCTCCTGGTTCCCCGTCACGCCCTGTGGGTCCGTAAGCCAAGTGTGTGTATAACCTTCTAAACCCAGGAATACGAGCCCACGTCAGCTGGGGCCAGCATCCCCTTTAGGTTTATTACCCACAGGGTAAGACAGTGTGTTTTATATCTGTGTGTGTGTTTAAGCATATTTTTCCTGTGCATATAAAATGTTCTAATAATACACTATTTTGAAACATGCCTGTTTTACTTAACTGTATGTTTTGAACACTTACCCACATTACCAGAGTCATTTTTAATGGCTAAAGGTTTTTTCCATCCTACAGATGAATCAGAATTTACTTAGCCCATCCCCTATTGTTGGATATCTAGGAATTTCCAATGTTTTCAGTATAAGCAGTCACTCTGAATGAAAATCTTTTAAACTAAATCTCTGCACACATCTTTAATTATTGCCCTAGGATACTAAGTTCCTGGAAGTGGGACAAAGGTGTGCACATTTTTAAGGCCTTTGATACGTAATACCACACTGCCCTCCAGAAAAGGTGGGCCAATTTATGCTCTCACCCAATCCCACAGCTATTGCCAACACTAGGTAGTGATATTTAAAAAAAATATATATATATATATATGTATATGTGTGTATATATACATAGATATACATACTTACACTTAAATATATAAATATATTATTTTATGTATGTAAATAAATTATATAAACACACACACACACACACACATATATATAAACATATGGTAAACAAACAGTGGTACTTCTCTAATATGTATTTCTTTAATCATTGGTGAGATTGAGCACATTTTCTATATTTGTGTATTTTACATTTGCCTCTTCAAAGTGACCCCTTTCCCTGTCATTTCGAGATTGTTTACTGAGCCCACATTTGGGCCTCAGCCTCTCCCCAGCCCGTCCTCTTTCTGGACTGGGGAGCCCTGGTTTCTGGTTTGAACCCTCTCAGGCCTGGCCTCCAGGGCCGTCCCTGGGGCTCCCGGAGCTGCCCAGAACCCAGTGGGGCGAGGCCCAGTCTTCCCAGAGGCACCCCTGCTCCCTCCCCATCCCCTGCTCACCTCCCCCCGCTGCCAGGCCTGCTCCCCGGCTCCCCTCCGCACGGACACCTGGGTGCCCCGAGAGCTGGCAGGGCGCTGCCCTCTGGGTAAGGGTGGGTACGCCCGGGGAGGGCAGAGGACAAGCCTGACCGCTGCCTCTCCTCTCAGCGTCCCCGCGAAGGAAGCGCTCCCCGGCATCATTAGGCAGGGGGCTAATTGCTTAGAATCCCAGGGCCAGGACACGGCTGGTAACTTCCTGCTCAGCATGGGGACCTGCAGAGGGTCTGCCAAGAGCCCGCCGGCGGCCCAGGTAAGTGGCTTAGGGCCCCCGGGTCAGGACCGGGCGCGGGTGGGGACCTCCCTCTGCCCGTTCTCATCTTCCCTCTGCCTACACCTTCCACAAACCCACTTTCCCAAGGACCCTGCAAGCTGTCCCCTCCCACTCTGCTCCTTGGGTCTGCTCCCACCATACTTGGTCGCCTTTGTAGCCTGTCACACAGTCGCCCTATGGGCACCACCTGCTTTCTCCTTGCAGAGGGAGAAATGCTGCCCGAACAGAGCCCGGTTCTCTCCTGGGATGCAGCTGTGGCCCGCCCGTATATACAGGGCATGCAGGACGCCTGTGTACACACGTGCGCAACATGAGTGTTGATGCACCACGTCGCAGTAGAGCAGGTCGTGGAGACCCCGGCGTGGACTGGCTCCTGGGCTGCCCTGCTCCCGTGTCCTGCCTTTCCCCCCATCCCCTGAGCATCCCTCCGTACGTCCTCTGGCCAGCTCCAGCTAAGCTCCCCCACCCCAATATTCTATTATGAAAAATTTCAAACAGAGAAAAGTTGAAAGAATTGTACAGTGATTACCCATACACCCATCCCTAGTATTTGTAGAAAATTTTACCAAAATACACAGTGTATTTGCTCTATCGTCTATCTACCCATCTATCCATCCATCCGTTGCTGTACTTTTGGACTTGGCCTTTCTGCTCCCTGTCTTGCAGGCGTGGCTGTTCAGTGACCATCTCATCCAGCAGCAGGGGAAGTGCCTGGTTGCCGCTTCCACCTCCATCTCCCCCGGGTCCCTGGTCGCACTGCAGGCGTGCGACCCGAGAGAAGGCAGGCAGGTAAGCCTTCTCGCCCGTGGGCACGGGATGGCGGCAGCCCCGGGGAACACAGTGCGGGTTTGGCATACAGACCCAAATAAGCCCTCCAGAGTGAGGATCTGGGGGACCTAAGCCAGTATCCAGGTCAAGTCTATTGTTTTCCTCATGACGAAGTACGGTAAATAGTTGTTAGGTGTCCATCCTGCATCCTGTGGCTCCGTGCGGGCAGGGACTATTTATCTTGTCAACACTGTATCCCTAGCCCCTGACAACCAGCACAGCCAAAATAAGTGTGAGCTTTTACTGAGAACCTGTGCTAGGGGTTTTACATAGGTCATCTCATCTAATTCTCCCAGCAACCCAGCAATGTGGGCCCTAGTACTAACCCCATTTTAGAGGTGAGAAAACTGAGGCTCACTGAATTTAAGAAACATATCAGATCACATAGTTGGGAAGGGGTGGAACTGAGGTTCAAACCCAGGTCAGCATGACTCCTAAGCCCACAGTCTTGCCCCAGCACATAGTAGGTGCTCAGTAGGTATTTCTTGACTGCTGGCTGATTGGGGAAACTGAGATCCAGCCACAGTGTTTTCCAAGCTGGCACGCCGGCCTCACGTGAGCACTGCCTTTTCCATCTGTCAAACACTCTCACCTGCCCTATTTTCATTAATCCTGGGAGACAGGTCAGGCCTGCCTGTTGAGGAAGAAACGGACGCTCAGGGCACACAGCAGCCAGTGACAGTCAGCCCCACTCCATTCCTGGCTGGGAGGGCTGCCGCTCTGCCCGGGAATGGACACAAAGGCCAGAGTTCTGGTCCAGTCCTTCCTCTGCCCACACCTTCTTGGTAGCTCCCACTGTGCCTGACCCTGGCCAGCCTGCAGAGCACTGCAAGGGGCAGAGGAGTGCCTGGCTTTTTGATTCAGCCACGGGCTTTTCCTCCCACCCCTTTTCTGTTGCCTGGGTCGGCTCTTTCTTTAGGGATGACTGGCAGTTTGCTATTTTATTCTGGAAAAGCAGCCGGATCCTTCCTCTCCCTTCAGCCTCCGTGTGTGTGTGTATGTGTGTGTGTGTGTGTGTGTGTGAGGGAGGGAGAGAGAGAGATTTGTGTGCCAAGGCCTGCTCGCTGGGCCTGCGGGACACATCTGAAGCACTTCCTGGTTGGGACGCTGCAGCTTGTCCTGCCTGCCTCCTTGCCTGCCCTCTGCACCTGCCCTCTGCGCCTCCCCTGCAGTTAGGTGGGTCCCCAGGCTCCCCTTGACCTGGAGTACCGGCCTCTCTGAGGGTCAGGCCACTCCCAGCCCCATCCTTGCGGAGGCCAAAGTCAGGGAAGTAGCTCCCAGGGTAGCCACCACTCAAATACTTCTCTGGAGCTGAAGCATCCATTTCCCCCTTCACACTGACCCAGGGCTCCTAGGAATCTCCTTTGGCCCCATTCCTTCTGCCCCTGCAAATCCTGCAGGGGCCCCAACAGCTGAGCCCTCTCTTCCAGGAGGAAGGGTGAGCAGCTCTCCCACTGCCGGTGCCTTCTCAAATCTAGGCCTCCCTTCCTGGTCCCCGTTTGGCCCCGTTTCTGAGGCCACCTGGGTATCAGTTATGGGAGAGATACCTGTGCATAGAGCTGCTGGGAAGATGTCAGCAGGTCCTAGCTCCGTCACCCCCCCTCACCTCTCTGGGCCTCAGTCTCCTCACTTATAAAATGAGGGGCTCTCTCCCTGTCTGCCTTATAAGGAATCTGCAAGAACCGAGACTGTGGCGATGGGAGCGCGCTGTGAGGCGATATTATTTCCCTGGCCAGGCCAGAACATAATGGCCAGGAGAGTCGGGGAGACCCCAAGACTGTGCCTGATGGCACCGGTAGGAAGTGAGAATCCCGTGATTTGCAGAGCACTTCCTCATGACTGGGTGATTCATTCATTCACCCATGCATTCATTCTTCATAAAACAAAACTGCATTCGGTGCCTACCTTGTGTCAAGGAAGGTGCAGATCACATTGGCCGTAAGGATGAAAGTGGCCCAGCAATGCCCAGCTGGGGAGTGTGTGGCCAACCCTTCCCGGGAGGTCGGAGACTGGAAGAGCACAAGGCAGTAGGATGCTGTGAGCTCCAGAGGGACCAAAGGCCCAATCCTGCCCACCGCCCGGGGCCTTTAAGCCAGGAAGCCCTCTCTGCTGGGACCACATGGGCCAGAGAGACTGGTTCTCAGCCCCGCATTCCTAAGGGGACTCTGGGCTCTGCAGCACGCCCCCTTGCTGCCTTCCACCCTGTTCGCACCTCCCAGTTGGTTCCCTTCTGTGGCCACCCCACGTTCCCCTGCCGCCCCAGTGCTGGCCCTGCAGCTGGTGCCGCTCATCTCCCTTCTCCCAGTTGCTCCAGTGAGAACAGGGCCCCTCCCCCTCAGAGCCCTGCGGCTCCAGCATTCCCCACTTCTTCGGAGGACAGAGGACGAGGTAGATATAGGAAGAGGGGCTATGGATGCAAGGAAGGGAAATAGGAGAGAAACCAAAAATAGACCTGTCTCCCTGTTTACTCTTCCCTGAGCCTCGAAACCTGGGTCTCAGCCTCTCATCCCTTCTCCAGACCACACTCCATCGTCCATCCAGCCACTTCCAAAATGGTCTACAGGAACAACTCTTGTCCCCCTTGTCAAGCTTGGGGCAGGGGAGGCACCAGGAGGTGAAGGCACTGCCTCAGGAGCCCCTTCATGACTCTGATAGGGGGACTCAAGTGCCCTCACCATTCCATCACTCTTCATCTCTGCAGGGATGGCGACCAGTTCCCATTAAAGGGTGTAGGTAACTGGCTGCACAGCTACAGGCCAGGGCAGAAGCTTAGAGCTGCAGGAAGAAGAAATCTTGTTTGAAGGAGTAAAAGATTCACCTAGTCCAGGACTCAAACTCAAGGGCTTACAGAGTGCAAGTGGGGAAGCCCTAGAGGAGAAAAGTCGGGCCCAGGTGGGACTATGGCGAACAGGAACTAGGCTGACTAGCAGAGAGCAGGTCTCCAGCCACAACCAACTGATGCCACCAAAGAAACCAGGCCCATGTCTAAAGGGAAGTTGGAAATGCAGGTTTTTATGCAATGACTAAGCCAAATTTTAAATAAGCACGTGCAGGCCAGACAACATACATCTCTGGGCTAGACTCAGCCCAGCCCATGGGCCTCTGACCTAGACAGTGACTTCTTCATGCCAGCCTACAGAAGGCAGAGAGTTCAGGAGGAACGGGCTTCAGGTTTGCATGTGGGGTGTGGGCACCTCTTCTGTAAGGGACACACAGACCATTTAAATGGGGGTGTGTCCTAGGGCCACTTACATACACGTGTAATGAAGGGATGAACATTATGATTATTATTAATCATTGTTTTCTCTTTCCCCTCCTTTCCTGCCTCTCCCCACAGAGATGGAGGAGAAAAGCCTCTTTCATCCAGCATTCAGTCAGCGGCCTCTGCCTGGAGGCCAAGACCACCCAGCTGGTGACCAGCAAGTGCCAGGCCGACGTCCCAGCCCAGCAGTGGCAGCTGTTGCCACACACATGACCGTAGCCTGGGGCCTCCTGTACCTTTTGCATGAGACTTTGGGACCGGAAGGGGGTTAGGGTGGGGGAGTGTAAAGCGGGCCGTTTCCATCTCCTCACATTTCTGCCGGAATCATCAGCAAACACCACTGCCACGACACATGATTCTCCAAAGCTTGTACGGGGAGGACGCAGGGGTGATGCCCTGCTGCCCTGGCCGCCACCCCGGCCTTGCCTGGGGAGAGGAGCAGGTCAGGATGCTGGACTGCTACTGGGCAGAGACTGGGCAGGAGCCCTGGCCCTTTGTTACCTCCCTCCACCCTCCCGAGGTCTGGACAGTGGTTGGGGGCCTCCCCTTGTTGGCTGGGGAGAACGAGGACAGCAGCCCACACGGGTCCCACTGGGCCAGGGGTCTGCCTGTGGGATCAGGCACGAGAGGAGAATGTGGGCAGTGTGGACGGGGGGCAGGCTGAAGGCGGAGGAAGGGGCAGCCTGCGGGGCAGATGGAGAACAGCAAGAGGTGAGCAGCTCAGTGGCCTGTCCCAGGCAGGTTGCTGGGTTGGGGGCGGGAGGGAGGGGATCCAGGGCAAAGGATGGGTGATCTGCAGAAAGACGAGGACGGAAGAGCAGCAAAGCACTGAAAAGAGTGGGTCTCTCCCCGGGGACCTAATTCCTCCCACACGTACCAGCCCCAGGGCCGGTGCCTCCGGTCCTGCGCTCTGGTTCCCCCGGCTCAGCACGGGGCTGAAGGGGGATCTCCAGGGGAAGCCTCAGGACACAGTTTATTAAACAGATCCCACTTCTGTGTGGACACGTGTCAGGACAAGACCTCTCCCTTGGGCCTTAAAGACCAGCGGGTGCCCTGGCCCCCTGCCCGGTCGCACCGCGTGGACCCCATGAGGACAGACACCACCGAACAGCCCCATCCTCCCTCCTAGTTTTTGACTCCTGCCTTCTCAAGAGCCCTTGCCACTGTAAACACAGCGTTACAGGGTCGGGGGCAGGGCGGTAAGAACGGGACCTCCATTCTGGAGCATCCCTAGGTCATGGGGGCTAAGCCATCCAGGCTGGTACTTATCCTCACCCCTCCCCACTGCAGGAGGGAGGCCCTTGGGACTTGGCTGCTGCAGTGGCCTGGAGGCTGGCTGGAGGCCCCAGTTTGTGCAGAGCTCCCAGTTCCTTCTCACAACCACTGGGAGTCTCTCCCCTCCCCCAGGGCCTGGTCTTGGAACTGCCTCTGCTGTTTCCCATGTTCCTCTTCCCCCCGCCCCACTGGCTCAGGCAGTGTGATCTTAGGGAAAAGACTGGTGGTACCAGGAACCCTGGTGGGTCTCTCACCCAAAGCAAATCAGCCTGGAACCCCTAGGGAGTTCATGGATTCCAGGCCTAGGAATGTCCTGAAATGGTCCCCCAAATATTGCATTGTGTGCATATATGCATTTTCCTGGGGAGAGGGTCCATGGATTTCCCCAGCTTCTTACAGAGGTCCCTGATCGCCAAAAGGTCTGAACTTCTGCTCTGGATTGGAGCTACCGGTCACTGGAGCTGCCATGCCCCTCCCCCTCCCTGCTGTGCCTCAACTGCTGTGGTCCTGCTCCCCCCATGCAGCCCTTGGGGCCATGGTCCCCACACCCACCCTGGAGGGCTCTCAGTGGTTTCCTCTCACCTCCTGGCTCTCGCTGGCGTGCTCTCAGCAGTGCTCCTGTGCCCTAGCCTGAACCCCTGCACTCCCCAGCATGGAGCCCTTGGCCCCCAGGGCAACACTTCTCCCATCCTCTGTGTGATGCTTCATCCACCGCCATCTCCCTTGTGCGTGTCCACCCCAGCAGGTAGCGTGGACCTTTGGGGACAGGGAACATGGGCATCTCTCAATGAATGTAAGAGGACTGCTGCTCAGAGAGCCTTTGAGAGGGCCCCCTCCTTCCCTGTGATCAAACCAGGCTCAGCACTTGTCAGCTGTCCTTTGGGACTCAGCCCTATTCTGTTTTGCTTTTCCTCTTCCTGACCAAAGCATGTGCCACTCGCTGTCCCTGAGGACCTCGTCTTTATGAAAAACTCCTGGAATAAAGCCACTTCTCACATGCACACGTGCACCAGCGCCTTCCTTTCTGACTCCAGAGCCAAGGCCTTCAGTGCCACCCTCCCTCTATTCTGGAAAAGTGAAACTGAGCACGCTCAGCTCTCACCCCCTCCTGCACCTGGTAGCTTGCTCCCCAGCCCATGTGCCCCCCCAGGCACTCCTGGACGACAGGCTGGCTGCTCTGGGGGGGAGCCATCAGGTGGGGCAGGCTGGGACCAGAGCCCAGGCTCCCAGGTACCAGCCTGCTCCCTCTGAACTGCCCTTCCTTTCCTCTGCCACACAAGACGGCAGTGGTAAAAACGCAGGTGGGCTGATTTTCCTAGGTAGAAACTGCAAAGTAATTCCAGAAAGAGTCCTACCAGCGTAGCCTTGTTTGATGGGGTAGCAGATGCTCTGTCTAATGTTTCCATGGAAACCAATGGAAAGCCCCCACCATTTCTGTGATCAGAAGCTGAACCTAACCAGGTAAAAATAAGCACTGCCTCGGTGCGCACATGAACTGTAGTGGGCAGGCCAGCGCGCCACTAAGCCTCCCTGAACACAGCCGTTCCCACCCCCGCACCCGCCTGGCCTCAGGGCTGCTCATACGGGATTCTCCAGAACTGACCACCAGGCCTGAGGGGCCCGGAGCAAAGCCCTGGCTGGTGACAGTTCCGAGCACACAACGTGGCTGCAGAGTCTGTCTGTCCATCCGTCCTCTCAAGGAGCACAGCGCACTGCCTGCCGCCTTCTCGGGCCTCCTTCCCGGCCAGGCTGAGCCAGCTTTCCACTTGGCGTCTATTTTCACTCGCAGCCTGAAGGGCTCTGGTGCTGGCTTCTCCTGAGTCATGCTCTCTCTTGCCCTCCTCCAAGCCTACCTCTCCAGAGGCCCATTCTCTTTCTCACCCCCAGTTTTTTCCTGGGAACTAAGACTCTTTGCCCTTAGCCAGCCCCTGGAGGAATCAGCAAAAGCCCTGGGGCTGGCAATTAACCATGGCCTTGGGCCTTACATAACCCTAATGCGGCAGAAGAGAGTCTTCCAGAGCACACGGGAAGGGGAGGGCGGGAGGGGTGTCTGAATGGGGCCAACCTCCCATGTGTCCAGCAGGGAGGGGGCCCCCCCGTCCCTGGGCATCTGTGACTTGCCTTCACAAAGGCTCCTCCTGGCCCCTCGGTATGGGTCTCCCCACTCACAGTTGGGACAACATAACCCAGGCAACATCTCTGTCCCCCCGGGGGTCTGGCACCCCCAGGCCTGGGGAAGATGTCTTCCAGCGCTGAAGGGGTGTGGTCCTCTTCCACCATGGGACAGGAAAGGAAACCTGGAGAGGAAGGGCTGGAGTTCACAATGTCCACAACTTCATTCCCGACAATGTTCTCAATGTCTGTGGTATTTCTGTGTGTCCCCCTTGATAGTCTGAGTCAGTTTCCTCCAGAACGAGGGAGGGGGACCAGGGCAGCTTCTTTCATCTTAAAAGTCTTCGGGGGGCTTCCCTGGTGGCGCAGTGGTTGAGAGTCTGCCTGCCAATGCAGGGGACACGCGTTCGAGCCCTGGTCTGGGAAGATCCCACATGCCGCGGAGCAACTGGGCCCGTGAGCCACAACTACTGAGCCTGCGCGTCTGGAGCCTGTGCTCCGCAGCAAGAGAGGCCGCGATAGTGAGAGGCCCGCGCACCGCAATGAGGAGTGGCCCCTGCTCGCCGCAACTGGAGAAAGCCCTCGCACAGAAACGAAGACCCAACACAGCTAAAAAGAAATAAATAAATTTATTAAAAAAAAAAAAAAGTCTTCGCTGCCAGGCCCTTAGCAAAGACCTTGAGATGGAGCAGGGTGGGCCGCTCTCTCCTGACCTGGCAGCCAGGGTGTGGGCAGCCAAGCTGGACTGAGGCTCCAGAGCCATCTGGGGACAGCCCTCTGCTGTGGAACTCAGCCCCACGGAGTGTGGGGAAGGGTGTAGCAGGAGTGGGGATCCGGAGACCCCATCAGCCAGGTCCATCCCGCTCTGCCACTTACTAGCTGGAAAGTCATTTCATCTCTCAGCCTTGGTTTCCTCACCTGTGAAATGGGGGTACTCATAGCTCCCGAGGGTTTTTGTGAGGACTGGCTTATTTAACTACTGCAAAGCACCCAGCCCTTTCTAAATGCTTAGTAAGTGTGTGTTATTGCTGTTATTAACAGGCATTTTCTGAGTGCCTGCTGCATGTCAGGCACTTTCCTAGGGGTGAGGACACAAATGTAAACAAGACAAATGTTCTAGAACTAATGTTCCAGCAGGCGAGATGGACAGATAAACAGGCAACCGTAATACCAGAAGAGAAAAGCTACAGGGAAGGCGGGAGCTATGGGAGCAACACGGAGGGGCCTCTCACTGTGGCCTGGGGGCCAGGGAGTCATGATGCTTCCAGGGCAGCTGGAAATGACATTCTGGGCAATGCCAGTCTCGGGCCGGGTAAAGGGCGGGTTGGATGAGGCCTGGTGAGGCCAGCTGGCCATACTAGCCCAGCTGGAGGCTCAGCGGGCAACTGCCGAGTGGCCTTGACTTTCTACCCCAGTGCATTGCAGCATGGTGGTGATGTGGACCAGGCTGTAATCATAGAATAATTATAGATGGAAAATATAGGATCCATTTAAACCCAGACAGATGGGTCTTCTGCTCCTTGAGCCAGTGACCACTCCTCCAGGGCTGTTTTCTTAGTGTGGGGAGGGCAAAAGAAAGGGTGGGATGAGATGGCCTAGAAAATTCAGTGATTCTTATCTGGAGAGAATGAATACAAATGACCAGCAGGTGTTCAGAAAGACTCGATTTCTTCTTACTCCCTGGCTTGGGTTATCTCTGACTGCTCAAGCCATCTGAAAAGCAGGCTCGTCTTTCAACAATTCTTCTTTCAAATAAGTTGTCTCTCAAGGTGCGTCCAGATAACCCGCTGGCATCACTTGAGGTGCTTGTAAGTGCGTTTGTGCCCAGGCTCCCACCCAGACCTGCTGATTCCCAGTTCATCTGCGTGATGACAGGTGGCCCGGCTGATATGACGCATGTTGAGTCCATAGCGCTCTGAAGCAGGAGGGAGAGAAAGCCGCGCAGGGTCGAGTCAGGACACAGTGCACACGGGCCGGCTCCGGATTGTGTACACTGAGTACACTGGCCCTTGACCCCACTGCGAGAAGGAGAAGCCAAGGAGGAGCTGGATGAATGTGGGGACCAGATCTGGGAGCCAGACATCAGAGCCAGAAACGGCACCCCCATAAGGAGAAATGCCCCCCGCTGGGAAACCCTCTTTGGGAGGGGAAACCAGGGCTGGCAGGAGAGTCTGGGGTTCTGGGTCCAGAACCAGGAGGGAAGAGTCTCCAGGGCCTCGTCGGGACCTCTGCCACCATCCGGGTGAGAGGCGGCTGGCAGCACAGCAGGAGGCTGGTTGCAGCACGGGTGGCCCTTGGCCCCAGCCCTCTGGGGTAGCTGCCTAGCCCCGGGCTCCTCTGCTTATGGGCAAGGGCAGACCTTGCCTGTTTGACTCTGCTCTCCAGAGCCTCTTCTCCACAGGGGTGGGAGAGTGGGGGGTTGTTAAGGTTAAGTCAGGTCACAGTAAGCAGTGGGGGACAGCAGGTGGGGCAGCAGAATGGTGCTGGGGGCCCTCTCCTGGGTGTGTGCATGACCTCAGCCCTGGGCTCATGTCCTGCGGCCGTCAGGGGGAGGGCAGGGGACTGACGGATGCTGGGAAGGCGAGCAGGCTCTGGGCAGCGGTTTGGGCTCCTTGTGGATACCCTTCCTGGGTCATGCAGACTCTCACACCTGTGGTATCCTCACCATGAATGTCACCAAGCCCGTAATGTGCTGAGCGCCGACCCCGCAGAGGGCATGGAACAGGCTCGGAGGAGCCGTGTAACCACCGACGGTCAAGGCCATCCATCCCTGGACACCAGGCAACCAGGCCAACCTCAGCTCCCACCCTCTGTTCCTCACCCTGCAATCCAGCCAAACTGCTCTGCGTCCTGTTTCTGGAAGTTGCGGTCTGCCTTCTCTTGTCGGTACTCTTGTGTTTCTTCCACCCTCTACTTGTCATCTCCAAGGGCTGAATGCTACCCATTCTCCAGGCAAATGCTGCTTCCATAAGGAAACCTGCCCTATCTCCCACCTGCCTGAAAGCATCTCTCTGGCCTGTTTCTTCCTCATCTTGAATGTTCCTCTCCAGCTGAAGTGAGCACCTTCCTCCTTATGCTGGGAGGTGGACTTTTCTCTTTTCTGCTGGACTGCAGCTCCTTGATTACAGGACCTATGTCTGCTCCAGCTTCGTACAGCACTTCCCAGCACCGTACAACACAGCTGCAGCACACAGCCCAGTTCTCAGACTCACCATAAGTGTTGGCTTGTCGAATGAATGAAATGAAAGATTCTAGCTGCATTTCATTGGTTTGTTTGTTTTTGTTTTGAGTGATAAGGCATTTTTGCATTTAGGAATCAGTACACTGCATTCAGAAAGCACCCAATCTCTATTTGTTCATTTTTCCCTCTCACTTGTCTGTAAAAGCTTAGGATCTTCAAAACTCCATCCTTCCTACTTATTAGTTGTCTCTGAGCCCTCAACAACAATGCACTGGTGATGTTGAGGGCTTAATGGATTGAGCATTTCCTGGGATCCCAGAACTGAAGAGGGCTACCATGTGCCTTATCTCATTTGGTGTCCACACCCCCATGAGGCAGGTTCTGGTGTGCCCATCTTAGGGATGAGGGAGTGGGGACTCAGTGAGGAGAAGAAACTTGCCCAAGGACAAACAGCAAGGTGTAAACTCAGTCCCACAGAGGTGCAGGTGAGTGGTTCTCAAAGTGTGGTCCCACAGACCGGCAGCCTCAGCATCATGTGGGCACTTACTAGAAATGCAAACTCTTGAACTCCACCCAGACCTACTGAATCAGAAACACTGGGGGTGGCGTTCAGCCACCTGAGTTTAACAAGCCCCCAGGGGATTCTGATGCACACTCAAGTTTGAGAGTCACTCACTGGTTTGGTGACTGAGATGGGTCCTGGTCTCCTACTGGAGGGCGTGGGTCACCACCTGGCACAGAGGGCTCAGAGAGCTGACGCTGCATGTGGCAGACCTGCCCTCTGCTCAGTAGGCTGCCAGATATCTCCGGGGCAGAGGGTGGGTGGGCAGGGGGCTTGGCCAAGGTTTGCTGCTGAGCCAGATGTCACATGCCAACTTTGCTTTGTGTGATTTATGAGTTTCTTCCCCAATACCAGCCACAGGTGGCTGACTTGGTTATAGAAGAGTTTCCACCCCAGAAGATTCATGAATCAAGGAATCAGTGCTGCACCTCCCAAGCCCACAGGATGGGCATACATTGTGCCATGAGTTATATGACTAAAAGTCCTTTTTATGGGTCATCCAACTGATGACATTCATAGCCAGTACTATCACTTATCCACCAGTCACTGACAGTCACACATTTCAACTTCTTTAATCCTAACAACAACTCTATCAGGTAGGTGTTTTATTATCACCCCGTTTACAAACTAGGAAATTGAAGCCCAGAGAGGTTAACACACCTGCCCAAGATCACCCAGCTAAGCTGGAGGTAGAGCCAGAATTTGAACTTATGAAGTCTGACCCAGGGTCCAAGCTCCTTACTACCCTTCATTGCCTTTCATATGTTAGTTCATATCCTCATACTAACTCTGACACTTCTGTATTGTTATTTCCCCATCCTGCACTTAAGGAAACTGAGGCCCTGTGCAAAGCTCTCCGTCTTATTCCAGGGCCCAAGGTTTGTCCCCCTACACCCCAGTTCCTTCCATGGCTGATTCTTAGAAGCCTGAGAGGGAGGGTGGGCCAGGATTGGCTCTACTATCATCTTCTACAGATGTAGAAACAGGCTGGGAGGCCGAGACGCCCAAAGTCACAGAGCAGGATATTGGGAGCCCCAGGAGACCCGAGAACGTAACCTTCCGTGACACAGTAACAGAGGCAATTGCTGATGGCTCTACCTGGTGCCAGGTGTCGGAAGGTGAGACATTCCCCACCTCCCCAGTGATGCAGCCCCGCAGGCCAAGGTTCTTTGCTACATTGTCTGCTTTCGTCCTGCAGCCTGGCCAGGGCTATTGTTTTCCACACACCTTCCTGGCAATGTTTCTTTGCTCTGCATTATTTCTCCTCAGACCCTAGTTTTGTGCTTGTTCAGGTGGAATCTCCTTTTGCACACTAGCCCCTGTGGCTTTGTCCAGCTCGGGTGGGGACTTGAGGGTTCTTTGTGGAGCCTGGGAGATTCACCCAGTTTTCACCAGGCACCTAGGTGGTCTTTGTATGTTCATCAAGCACCTGGGTTTATTTTAAATTTATAACCAAATGTGTCCATCCCAGTTATTTCTTGGCTGCTTTATCATGTGACAACAGGGGTGGCGAGGAGAGTTCTGGCCTGGCAGTAAGAGAACAATTGCTCCAGCTCTAGCCCAGCCCTTTATGAGCCAGGTAATCTCCAGCAAGCCACTTAGGCTTCCTGAGCCTCAGGGTCCTGAAAAACGGGGGTGATGTGGGCGAAGGTCAAATGAGAAAACGTCTGTGGTCAGAAACTGGAAAGCATGTGCAGCCTTCCGGAAACTATCAGGGAGGGTTTCTCTGACCCTGGGGCAGGCCAGAGCTGCCAGACCCTGAGGCTGTGGGTTTCCCAGCTGCTAAGGATATTCTCCAGCCATCAGGACAAGGCCTCGCAGCTCAGACATAGGGGCCCGAGGGAGAGGGAAGCCGACCAGGAAAGAAGAGTTGGGGAGTCCTGGCGTCCACTTTGTTCCTGAGCTAGAGACTGCTGATCTGGCTCTGAAACTTTGTTGGTGGCACTTGCTTTTACCTTTGAGAAGCAGAGAAAGTTGATTCAGCAGGGGACTTGATGTTCCAACAAGGCTTTGAAAAGCTTCAGCCTGGTGGGGAGGGCCAGGATGGGAGCCAGGAGGGAGGGTTACGAGGCAGAAGCGTGGTTCCATCTGGGAACCTCCCATTTGCATCCCCGGCCTGACATGGATCAGGGCTCACTGGGCCCGCCCCCTGGAGCAGAGGAGATGGGGGCTGTGATGACTGTCTAGGCCAGCGGCCTCTGTCTTTGGAGGCTACACAGGCACGACCTTGCCACTCTCAGCAGGCCTGAGAAAGCCCCTGTGTCATCGTTGGGAGGCCCCTTCCCAGCCCAGGGTTCGCTCTGCCTGGTGGGGCAGAAAAAGCAGAGGCTGGCGAGCCACACTGAAAGCTGTGGCCCGGCTGTTTCTCTGACTAGCTGGACAACCTACAGCAAGTCACCTCACCTCACTGACTGAACCTCAGTCCCCTCCCTGGTAAAACAGGGAAAACACTACCTGCTTCTTAGCAATGTAGTAAGAGGTGACATTTGTGAATGGACAGGAATAAACAAAGAAAAGGGGGCATGGTGCCTAGAGGGGTGCCCAAACTCTGTGAGGGGGGAAGTATCTGTCTCGTTTGCAGCTGGACCCCCAGAGCCTGATGCAGAGGATGTGCTCAATAAGTGTGGATGAATGAACGAATGAATGAGTGTAGCTCGGTGGGAAGCAAACGAGTCTCCTTGGGAAGGCCTTGACTCCAACCTTAGCCCCAGCCCTGGTCCAGGGTCCCCAGGACTCCAAAAGGGGGCATGAATTCAAGATCGGTACATGTCAGGCTTGTTGACTTTGCAGACAGAGGAGTCCTGGCAGGCCCGGAACTGAGAGATGGACAAATGGATGTAATTCGTGGGCAAGAATGCTGGGAGCTTCCCTGACATTCTCCACCTCCGTCCCTAGCCACTGGGGGAGGGGTCTTCCTAAAGGTTCCCTGAGCGTCCATATTTCCCCCTTTTACCTTGAATCAGGGCTGTATTCTACATTCCCACTAGAATGCAAACTGCAGGAAGATAAAGACATATCCACAGCACCTGGTAAACACCTAGCACATGGTAGGTGTTCAATAAATGTTTGTTGAATGACTGAATGAGTGCAATAAAGCTTCTGTTCTCTCAGTTCTGAGAGTCTTTAGCCTTAGAAAGCAGGGTTTGGGGTGCATGTCAAGTTTTTCTCAGCTTTCTCTTCTAAACTGGCTATTGATTTGGGTTTTCAAGGAATCAGGTGAGGTTTGACCAGTGAAAATACTTTTTCACCGGGCACAGGAGACCCAGCATTTGCAAGTTAATGCCAAATCAGTGCCTGATTAGACAATAAATGTGAGAACAAGGATAATACAGCAGAGATGATGCAGTAAATACAGACGGGGATGGACCTACCTTGTTAGAAAATTGCTTTATATACTACGGAATATATTAAAGGCTAAGGCAGCTTTGGGATTATCTAAGGTTTTAGTTTAAACTGGCAGCAGAGAGAAGCTGATGAAGATTTCTCTGTGGTCCAAGCCGTGGTCTTCTTGAAGTTTCTGCCCAGGGCCATGTCCCGGCTCAGGGTGTTGGAGTCTTTAGTATTTGCATACAAATTGCAAACATCTACAAAGTCTTCGCTCAAGCAATTTTTAAGTAAAATATTATTGCTTCCCTGAAGGCTATAATTCCTTGGTTTTTCTCCTCAGTATTCTTCTCACTTAGCAGTCACTCACATTGACCCAGATTTTCCACCTGGGACTATATAGGAGAGTGGGAGGAGCCAAAGGGAGGGGGAGCAAAGAAGGCAGCGGGCAGCTGGGCCACTGAACTTGCTTTTCAGGACATGCAGAACCGGACCTAAGGGTTTTAAGTATTATTTCATTTAATTCTCAAGCCAGCTCTGTGGGGGTAGACATTATCATTATCTCCATCTGTAATGAGGAAATCAAGGTTAGCAGATGTTATGTGAGTCGCTCAAAGTCACACAGCTAGGAAATGTCAGGACCGGGACTCCAAGGATGTCTGGCTCCCAGAATTATATTCTTGAACCACACTATCTCTGTAAATCACTTACCCTTTACAGAGCTTTAAATATACAAGGCAGTCTTGTCAAAATTATTAACAGTGATGTGCAGAATCTACTGATTTGTCCCTAAGCTGTTTTCAAATCTGAATGTGCTGAGGAGATTGCTGGAGTTATCTTTAGGGTACGGCTGGCTACATAATTTGCAGGATTTGGTGCAAAATGAAAATATGGGTCACCTAATGCATAAACTATTCAGAATTTCAAAACAATCACAGCAGCATGGGGCCCTTCTAAGCACAACACCCTGAACAAACTGCACACATTGCACACCTGAGAAGCCGGCCCTGAGTCAGGGTTCCTGGTGGAAACATGTCCGTTTTGTCTTGGAACAAGGCATTAGGTCTGGCACATGACAGACATTAAAAAACTGTTGGCTAACTGAATGAACAATAAATACTCACCTACTACTACATACCAAGCAGTGCTCTAGGCACAGGGGATATAGCAGTGAGCAATACCTACAAGGTCCTGATATGGAGCATATATTCTAGAGGGAGAGAAAAAAAAAGTAACCCACAAGATGTAGCAGATTATTCTGAGATACTAATAGGTGTTATGCAGAAAGTAAATGGTGCCTATGTGACTGAGTTACTAGGAAGGTAAGGGCTAACTTCAGATGGGGCAGGAATTGGCACTGATGCAAGACCTGAGTGCTAGGAGAGGATTGCCTGGGGAAGAGCATTCGGGCAGAGGCAGTAGTGAGTGCAAGGCCTCGCGGGACACGCCCTTGGCCAGAATGAAAGAACCACGTAGCCGGGCGGGTGCCTCCGTACTGGGCTTTCCTGTGTGGTGAGCTGGAGTCCTGAGCTCCGCCCCCTGCCTACCTGTCCCTCCTCATTTTGTTCTGCTCCCCGTTGCCATCACTGTGCCAGTCTTCTTTGAATTCCTCAAATGTACCAACCTCTTCCCCGCTTAGGGCCTTTGCACAGCACATCCTCTGCCTGTAACATGCTTCTCCCCCACTCTGGCTGGCTGGCTCCTTCTCATTTTTCAAATCTCAGCTTAATGTCAAGGCTTATTGGGGCCTCTGCCTCTGCAAGCTCAAATAACTCAAAAGACTATTCTCTCTCAAAAAAACCCTAATGGTTTCCTTCATAATAGTAACCACGTTAGTTTGTGTGTGTGTGTGTTTTGCTTTTTTTTTTTGCCGTGCCAAGCGGCACGCAGGATGTTAGTTCCCCGACCAGGGATCGAGCCTGTGCCCTGAAGGGGAAGTGTGGAATCTTAACCACTGGACCTCCAGGGAAATTGCCGTAACCACACTAGTTTTTACTTTTGACTGTAAGCATCATGAAGGTATCATGGATTGGGATCATGTCTATTTCATTCATTTATGAACCCTAGTTGAGGTAATAAAATGAAGTTGACCCACAAGGCCCACACTCTTTTATAATGGAACCAGATTAACAGGCAAGTGCAGGTGAGAGTAACTCCTTGATACCATAACTCAATTAATTAGCTAATTGATTAATTAATCAACAAACATCTTGAGAACCTATTGATATTATTTAGAAGGAACTAGGGATTCCAATACGAAAGATTTGGTTCCTCCTTCAAAGAGCAGAGAATATCGAGGGAGGTGGACAATCACACCAACAATTCCACACAGTGGGATTAAGAACCATGACAGAGGATGCTACTAGAGCTCAGAAGACAGAGGACTGGAGGGATCAGGTGATCAGGGAAGGCTTCCTGGAGGTGGTGATACTGAGTCAAGCCTTAACCTGTGATTAGGGGTTAGAGTGTGTGGGCCTTGTGGACATGACCATAAGAGGAAGGGCTGGGCTTCCCTGGTGGCGCAGTGGTTGAGAATCTGCCTGCCAATGCAGGGGACACGGGTTCGAGCCCTGGTCTGGGAGGATCCCACATGCCGCGGAGCGACTAAGCCCGTGAGCCACAATTACTGAGCCTGCGCGTCTGGAGCCTGTGCTCCGCAACAGGAGAGGCCGCGACAGTGAGAGGCCCGCGCACCGCGATGAAGAGTGGCCCCCGCTCTCCGCAACTGGAGAAAGCCCTCGCACGGAAACGAAGACCCAACACAGCCAAAAATAAATAAATAAATAAATAAATTAAAAAAAAAAAAAAAGAGGAAGGGCTTGTGCAAAGGCAAGCCAGAGGTCACGTGGTGTACTCAAGGGACCGTAAGAAGTGTGGTGGGAGCAGGAGGAGGGTGGTGGGAGCTAAGTTTGACAGGTGGTAAGGTGCTCATCATAAAAAGCCTTGGGCATCAGGCTAAAAACTTGGATTTTATTTTAAGAGTCATAGACAGCTTTAAGAATCTTAAGCAGGAAAGTGACTTTCATTATAGAAAAATTTCTCTTCCACAGCAAGAAAGAGGATAGACTAGGAGAAAGTAGTGGTAGAAGCTGCTCTTTTATCAGCAGAATGGCCCCCTCCTTTTCCTGGGAAATGCGCCTTCTCTTGTGGCTTGAATAGAGGCTTCCATTTTGTTAGAGACTGCACTAGTTATCTATTGCTGTGTAACAAATTACCTCACAATTTAGTGACTGAAAACAACTCATATTTATTATCTCACAGTTTCTGTAGATCTGGGATCCAGGAACGGATTAGCTGATGGTTCTGGCTCAGGGACATCATGAGGTTGCAGTCAGGGCGTCAGCCAGGGCTGCAAGCATCTCAAAGCTCAACCAGGCCTAGAGAATTCACTTCCAAGCTCACTCACATGGCTGCTGGCAGGCCTCTGATGATCTGCTTCCAAGCCCACTCATGAGGGCTTCTCCACAGGGCTGTCTCACAACATGGCAGCTGGCTGTCCCCCAAGTGAACAGCCCAAGAGAGAGCGAGAGAGTGTGCCTAAGATGGCAGCCACAGCCTTTTCATAACTTAATGTAAGTGGGAGTCCATCACTTCAGCTGTATCCTTTTTATTAGAAGAGCGTCATTAATAAGTCCAGTCCTCACTTAAGAGTAGGGGTTTACTCAAGGGCACGACTACCAGGAGGTGGGATCATGGGGGCCCATCTCAGGGGCTGTCTACCACACAGACCCCACCTCTTCCTTAGGTTAGGTGACCCAACTGGGGCAACCTGAACATTTTCTTGGGATTTGTGCACTCAACCAGAAAGAAGAAATCTTTCTAAAGTGGTGAAGCTTGAAGACTGTGGACAGCCATGGTCCCCACCAAGTAGAAGCTGGTCTGTGGGAAGAATGAAGCTGACACTGAAAGGGAAGCAGAGACTGGAAATAGTAGGCTTTCCTGATTGTCCATGTTTCTGGTTGAATCTGACCCTGAGATTCACTTGTGCTCCGGCCATCCCCGTAGTTAGGTTATACAAGTCAATAAACGACACCTCCTCTAGTTTTGCCTAAGGTAATTCAGGTGGGTTTTTGTCATCTGTAACAAGAAAGAAGACAACTGACTAACAGATGCAGAGTCACACTGAGGCAGGCAAGTTAGGAAACTTGGAGTGAGTCAGCTGAGAGCTGACTTAGGGCAGACCTAGGGCACTGGGAATGGTGATTAGGGCCCAAATAGGAGAACATTTAAGAACTGAAAGCAGGGATCACATAGGACTACCTTATTCATCATTGTATCCCCAGACGTTAACACTGTGTCTGGCACATAGCAGTGGAAATGATGAATGAAGGCAGGGAGACAAAGGAAAAGCAAGACTTGCTGACTGATAGGATATAGAAAATGAGAAAGAGGGAGAGATAAATCGTACTCAGGTCTCAGGCTTGAATGACTGGTTGGCTGGCAGTCCTATTCAAGACAGGAAATGCTGCTTTGGATGGGGTCAAGGGGAAGGGTGATGAGTTTGGTTTTGAATTACTGGCATGTGTTTTCAAGAGGAGCGGCTAGTCTTAGGGAACAGAGATGTTAACCTGTCTACATGAGTTCATCTCTGTCGTTGGCCTCCTTGGCTCTGACCATGTAACTGAGGGACGCAGCTACACGTACTCAAAGTCTATTTACTCGGCTAGAGAAAGACCTAATTTGGCAAATAGGCAGTGACCACAACTGCCTTGGGACCTGGTGGTCCTTGATTAGGAATGGTCTAAAATTAGCATGACAAAAATCAGCTGTCAAGTGTCAGCCTAATGAGTCCTTCTGACTCCCAGCATGATTCTCCAGCGTCCCCTGTATGACAGCTTACTCCCAGCCAGACTGGGGAAGATTATGGAGGCAGTCGAGAAGCTTGAAATTGGGTATTCAGAAAACACATTTGCTTTCCTCTAACAGGAACAATGTGTCAAATGCAAATACCCACACTCAGGCTGGGTGTAGTTGGCAGCTTTTTAAAAACTGGTGTTGGAAAGCTGTCAGAGGTGGGAAATGCCCCCTTTTAGATTGACACTCTGTGTCCACCCAGAAGCAGTCTAGGGAGATGGTTAAGCAAAGGTTGTTAAATTCCACCAGAATTTAGTTTGAAGGGCTGACTCTGTTTACATCCCTGAGCAAAGCTCATTAACACGTGTCAGAAATGCAGCTTCAGTGGCTCCCAACATCCCAAGCTGCTCCTGGGCTTGCGGGAACGCCAGCCTGACACAGCATAGCTGGCTAGGCTTCCTTGTAAGCTCCTCCTGCCACAGTGGCCAAAATGTACAGAGCAAAGCCTTCTTTTGTGACCCAAATATGTCCTGCTTTAAGAATTCAGCATGCCCTCTTCTGAGCTCAGGTTTCGAGGAGGGAGCTGGGCAGGTGGAATGGAGTAGTGAACATGAGGTGCTGTAAATGGCCAAACACTACACAGGGCTAAGGGACGAATGCTCATTGCCAGTCTCACAAACGATCAGCATTACAGCTGCCTATAGCCCGCCAGCACAGTAGTGGCAAGATTGTGACTGTGTTATCAATTTTCTTTTAAGCTTTTCATTATGGGGAATTTCAGGCATATAAAAAAGCAAAGAGATTAATGCCCATCTCCCAGTTTCAACAATTATTAAATTATGACTAACCTTATTTCTTCTACATCATTCCACTGGATTATTTTGAAAAAAATCATAGATATTACATCATTTTATCTGTAAATATTTCAGTACATGCTCCGAAAGATAACAATTAAAAAAAAAATAAGCACAATACCATTAACAAACCTAAGGAACTTCACAACAACTCCTTAACACTGATGGAATCGTATACTAGTGAGCAAAGGAGGCTCCTGCACTCCCATCTCCTTTACCCTTCATCCCTCAAGGAATAATGTGTCAAATGCAAAGGAACAAAAAAGGAAAAAGATCAAAGCAAAGCAAGATTGTGCCCACACTAGGATCAGCACCAACGTCTTAGCAACTCTAGTATGTTTAAAACATTTCTTGAAATACGCTAAAAGAGAAGTTAAACCGCAGCCCTCACATTTTTATCAGACCTTTTGGCATTTCCCAGTGCTGCAAGGACAGCCCATTAGAGAACCAAGAAGTGTTGGGAGGTGAACCAGATTCTTTGTCTGATCGGCTGCCATAGGGTCCCAGGCCTCTACTAAGGTACAGGGATAACTTCATGGTAACGTGAATTTTTTAGACTTCTTTCTGGAAGTATTGTTTTAATAACAGTATTAAATATTTCTGGGGAATACATTTTATTAAACTGTAACATATATATACAGAGAAAAGTGCACAAAACTCTAGGAGTTTGTTTTGTAGTAACAGTTATTACTTACCGAGCTCTACATTTATCTTGAGGATTAAGTTAAACACTAAAAATGGCACTAAAAATGGGACGTAAACAGCGTGACAGCTATCAGGGCAGCTGGTCATGTAAGTGTTTACCATGCAAAATCATCTTTGTGGAAGAGCAGCGTGAGAGGGGCCTCTCCATGAGTGGCCTAGGTGGGAATCAGAGCTAAGTGGGGAGATGTCTGTGCAGAGGGTAGCCAGGTGGCGGCTGTCAGAGCCCAGTGGGGCGAAGACTCTGTCCACGTGGGGAGCCTGAGTGACCGTCCTAGCCATGGGCTCTCAGGACAGCATGCTCCATGCTGATACCAACACCGGCTCAATGTTGGGTGGTCCCTTGAAGCACTGCTACAGAATCTTTTATACAAACTGCAGAATCCCCCTATCTAGGATGGTCAGTTGCAGGAATTACTGGGCAATATTACAGAGATGGTCACTGTTCATGTACAGGTCACATAGGCCTCAAATGCTCTGCTGTGTAAGTAGTGATCATCAGCCTTTTACATGAAGGAAAGATGTAATTTCTCAATCCAAGTACTTGAATAGACCCAGAGGGCCTGGCTCAGAGAAGCTACCAAATACTGGGGTATCAAGGCTTTCTGTCTTAAATCCCTTAGCGTTGTATCAAGACCTCATGCTAAAGAGCATTTGCCCTCATTAGTACCTGTACCTTCAAATCCTTTTGTAACACTCCTCTGAAGGGAGAATGAGGCTAAATCCCCTTCTGTCAGTACAACTGCCACTTCCCATTGGGATTTTTAAAATATTTATTTATTTATTTATTTATTTAATTTAGGCTGCGCCAGGTCTTAGTTGTGGCACACGGGATCTTTTGTTGCGGCATGCAAATTCTTAGTTGAGGCATGCATGTGGGATCTAGTTTCCCAACCTGGGATTGAACCTGGGCCCCCTGCATCGGGAGTGTAGTCTTACCCACTGGACCACCAGTCAAGTCCCTCCCACTGGGATTTGCTTAATCATTGGGAAGATCATTATGGTAATCCTTTCTGGAATTGCTTTGTAGGTGAAAGGAAGCGGGTGACCATGCTTCTAACAGGCTTCTGTGTTCACGGACAGTGTCAAGGACAAAGCAATCTCTGCAGTCAATGGCCAGGACTTTGGAGAGAAGGGGCCCAGCATTGTCTGGTGCTCTTCAAACTGTTCGTCCTGAAGCAGTACTAAAAGACTCAAACATACTCTTTCCCTCAAAGACTAGGGGGCAATATAGTTGACCAAGCCTGGGTGGGTCTTGGAAGAGCAGATACTCCACCACAAATGCTAGTAAGTGAAGGTAGGAGTTAGCATCACCAGGGCAACCCCTCCAACCTCAGGCTTCCGAGGAAGAAACCATGATCTACCCCATATCTCTTAAATTACAGTCCAGAGACCTTAAATTCAAACATCTGTTGACAAGGACACAGGGCCCATCTCAGTTACGTGATGTAATCAGTTCTCATTAGCCTTCTCCCTACTCTCTTGAAAAGCATAGTTACCTCTGGCACAGAAGAAGCTTTTAAAACCAAGCTCTTCACAATATGCCTTAAATTGAACATCCTGTTGAAGCACTGAATTACAAAACAGAAAGGAGTGTGCTAGGTAAATTGACACAGGACCTCTTAATGTAGCTGAAGGGATCACTATTTTCTCCAAAGGTAAAATATCTTTCTTAGCTCAGGCTTACAAGTCAAACTATGTAGTGGAGGAGACAGGAAAGTGAATCACTAAGAAATTATCATCCTCTATGTTTTCTTTCACTGAAATTCCCCTCAGACCATCAACTAGCTTCTTCCAACTTCTCCATCTCCCAATTGTCCTTTTGATTTCAGTCTCTCAGCCCCTCCTTATCTCTTAACCCATCTTCCACTTGCCTTTGTGTCTAGTCCAGAGCTCAGTTAGCCTTTTTTTTTTAAATTTATTTTATTTTTTAATTTATTTTTGGCTGCGTTGGGTCTTCGTTGCTGCGCGCGGGCTTTCTCTAGTTGCGGTGAGCAGGGGCTACACTCTTCGTTGTGGTGCAGGGGCTTCTCATTGCAGTGGTTTCTCTTGTTGTGGAGCACAGGCTCTAGGCGTGCAGGCTTCAGCAGTTGTGGCACGTGGGCTTCAGTAGTTGTGGCTCGCGGGCTCTAGAGTGCAGACTCAGTAGTTGTGGCGCACGGGCTTAGTTGCTCCGCGGCATGTGGGATCTTCCTGGACCAGGGCTCGAACCTGTGTCCCCTGCACTGGCAGGCAGACTCCCAACCACTACACCACCAGGGAAATCCCCAGTTAGCCTTCTGATAGTATGCTTGTTACCTGTGATCCCTTGTCACCTTAACTCTCCCCGCCCCCACCCTAGAATTCCCTCCCATAACAATTTTATATTGTTTCTTGTACTAAAGTTATGCTCTTATCTACCTTCTACTAGGTGGTGAGATTTATACTGCCTAAGATCATTCTTTGTTCATTTTTGTAGTCGACTATGTACTTCCCAATGTTTAGTCAGATTCATTATTTACTGTACATCTAATACACACCAGGCACTTTCCTATGTTATCTCCTGGAAAGCAGTGTGGTGTAGGATATCTTGCCTCTCAACGTGTAGGCACCTGGAAGTTTGTTAAAAATGCAGAACGTCAAAGTCCACTGACCTAAATCTGCATTTTAGGTGCAGATTTAGGTGCAAGAGGTATGCAACATTCAGAATGAGAGGTAGTGCTAGCACATCAGAATCTCCCGAAAAGTTTTTCACTCCATATATTTTGAGTTCCATTATTGAGTGGCATATTTAAGATTATGTCTCTTAGTAAATTTACCCTTTTATGATTATACAACATCCCTCTTTATCCCTGGTAACGTTCCTCATTATGAAGTCTGCTTTTGTCTGATACTGACTATATCTGTCAGTTTCTTAAGCTTAGTGTTTGCATGGCATATTTTTTCCCCATCTTTTTACTTTTAACCTGTTTTTATATTTTTATATTTAAAGTGGGTTTAGCATATAGTTGTGTCTTGCTTTATTCATCTAGTCTGACATTCCCAATCTTTTAATTTAAGGGTTAAGACCATTTACATTTAATGTAATTACCAGTATGATGGGATCTAAATCTACCATTTTGCTATTTGTTATCTATTTGACCACCTGTTGTTTGTTCTGGGGGTCCTGGAACAGAGTAGATACTCCACAACAAATGCATGTGGGTGAGAGGGAGTTATTAGCTTTACCATGGCAACCCCTCCAACTCCAGGCTTCCATATTATCCTGCCTTCTTTTGAATTGAGGGTGGTTTTTTTTTTAAGTGATTGCACTCAGGTTTACAGTATCTTTCACTTTTCACAGTACATCTTCAATTATACCACTTCATGTCGGTGTTAAAAATCTCTCAAGCATGTATTTCCATTTCGCCCTACTGTCCTTTACACAATTGTTATTTAATTCTAGATGTTATAAACACACAGTACATCTTTAAACAGTAAGTTATCTACTAGAAAATTTAAAAACGAGAGGAAAGTCTATTGTATTTGCCCACATATTTACCATTTCTGGTGCTTCTCATGTTGTTGTGTAGATCCAAGTTTCTGTTTTTATTTTCCTTCTGCCTGAGGAACTTCCTTTAACATTTCTTGTAGTACAAGTATGCTAGCAACCAATTATCTCAGATTCTGTTTGTCTGAAGAATCTTTTATTTTGCCTTTATTTTTGAATGATATGTCCAATGAATATACAATTTTAGGTTGACAGTTTTTTCTCTTAGCATCAAAAAAATGTCATTCCATTCTTTTGGCTTGTATAGTTTCAGATATTACTAGCTATTGGTGAAGTGTGATAATAGTAGAATCAGGGAATGTTCTCATATATGACTGGAGGTACAATGTAGTGTATGTTCAAGTCACAATGTGACCACAATCTTTACACTAAAACCAAGATGATCTTGTACTTTTCTGTGGTCTTTCCCTCATCCTCATAGCTTCTATACAGGGGTGGTAATCAGCATTCAACTGCTGAAGGCTATGAGAAGGCACAAGGACCTTCCAGAAGAAGTACATCACCAAAGCTAAGGAATTAACCTGGCTGCTGTTGTAGATAAGCTATGTCCCCAGAAAGAGCTTCATAATGTTTGCATCAACAGTAGGTACAAACCTTGGAGATACAACTGAGATTCACTTACAGCTCTTTAGCTTCATATAAGCCACAGCAAAACATATTCAGCACATATATAGGTTTTCTTCAAATTCACTGTGTAGCAGGCTACTGGTTTAGAAACTGATAATGCTTTGGCAAGAAAATCCAACTCAGTTCAGAGACCAAAAAAAAAAAAAAAAGAAATCACTCAGGGGAAAATATAACTAAAGGACATTTATTTGTTTTTCACTACGACTTCGTCTTGATGACATAAGTAAAGCGCGTCACCACCCCCACCCTGATTTGAAGAAGGGTTAGTACAGTGAATGTTGTAAAGCAGATATGAACAGTCTGAAGGACTGGAACCAACATTAACCGACAAAAACCAACTTCCATCTAAATCATCATAAAAATGTTTAAGTAAAAAAAAAAGGAGTGGAGAGAAGGGGGCAAAGGGGGTTTCAGATTGAACAAGATCCTCATATTTATCTAATACATTCAATCCTGGCTAGAGTGTACCAAAATGGAAACAGGATTACTATAATACAAAACTTCTACTACAGCACACTGTACACACCTGTGTTCCAAGCCCACCCCCATCCCCCTAACGCTTCCAAACTCAACTATTTCCCGGCCTGTTGGGCCTGTCGACGAAGGAGCACGTAGATCTTCTCTTTAATCCAGTCTTTGTTATAAGGCTGGTATGTCTGGGTATCAGCTCGGTAACTGAGGAACAGAAAGGTAATAAGCAAAGTTACAATGGTCAATTACTGTCACGTTTTTAAAACCTGAAATCATAACTGCCCAATGATCGCACAGATGTGCACATGTTCATACATGAACTTAATGAAAACATAAAAGAGCTGATTACATAACTGTTGAATTTTAAGCGATATGAAGTTTAGATCACCTAGTACTATCTTACAGCAGAAAAAGAAACCAAGGCCTAGAGATCTTAAGTTAAATGTGTAATGTTACACATCTACTTCTTGACAAAGTATGACCAGAAACCATGTGTTCTTTCTCCTACATAGTTACTATTTTTATGGTTCTTTTAGTGATTAAAAAACAAAAATTGAACACTAATTCAAATTTGCTAAATTTACTTTGAATCAACTTAAAAAAAAACCTTTAATACGTTACTGCCACAAAGATTTCTTCCCTGAAAAGTATCAACAGAAGGAAATACTTTTATATACATCCAATATTTTAGGATTTGCTTTTTAATATAAACAATGCTAGAGGCTGGGAGGGGTCTGGAGTACAAGGAGTAGCATTAGCAATGAAGCTCCAATAGGATTCCAGGGTTTTGGGAGTACAAGGCATCAACTTAATAGCCAAATCACTCAAGGTATCTTTAGAGGACTCAAAAAATAGAAACATTCCAGCTGACCTACAACTGAAATCTAGCTGGTTAAGCAATAAATTCATTTTTTTGGAGTTAAAAAAAACTAAAGCTATAGTATAAAAAAAGCAGACAATAAGTAAGCAGAGATTGCACAAATACAAGGCACATCACAGTGTTTCAAAGCCATGTGCACCATCTGGTGGAAACACTGCATGGCATTCAAGAGAGGCAAAGGACGCAACTTGCCTGAAAAAACAACAACA
This sequence comes from Balaenoptera borealis, assembly GCF_965194805.1. Classification (NCBI taxonomy): domain Eukaryota; kingdom Metazoa; phylum Chordata; class Mammalia; order Artiodactyla; family Balaenopteridae; genus Balaenoptera; species Balaenoptera borealis. The sequence goes on along the minus strand of NC_138866.1, from coordinate 32,296,170 downwards.
ACAACAAACCCTTAGGGATGCCCTAGAAAAATGAAATATCTAATTTATCAATTATTGTTTCATTTTACCCAGAAGTCTCATTTTTTAGCTTCTCAGCAAAAAATTATATACATATAAATACAAATGATAGTAAATACCTATTAAGAAGTTGCCAACTGCTAGGTATTGCTTTAGGCACTCATCTGAATCAACTCACTTAATCCTGTTTACATTACCACCCTGTGAGTAGATAAAATTATTATCCTTGTTTTATAAAGGAGGAAACCAAGGCTCAAAAAAGTTCAGTAACTTATTAGCTAAGTGACTTCAGGCAAGGAGTGAAAGCTTAAACACTCCTGACCAGAGTCCTTACTGTGAACCACTAAGGTAGAAACCTACGACCCAATTTTTGAAGAGAAACAAACTCCAAAGAAGGAATGCTTTACACCATTATCATATTCTTCCCCTGAATGGTAAGGTCAGAATCTGGTTTATTAAAAATGCATAAGCTTTCTACTTTTACAAAACATTTGGCTTTTTACTAATGTCCTTTTGTTACAATGAGAAATACTCTAAAAAGTAAACCAATTTTCTTTGACTATCCTCTGTTCACACGTCCTGATTAAATAAGTGCTAATCTAGTCTACTCCAAGGTAGGGCAGAATAGACTACAATATTTATATTAACACTGGAACAGAAATAAAAAAGGAAAAGAATTTTTCAGAACTATAATATCTGGGTGGGACAGCCTTATTTAGATCATTCCCCCCACCAAGATCACTTTAGAATCCATCAACTTGCATGCTATTTTCCAACTTAAGAAATAGTTAATAATGCCTTCTTTATGGAAAGCTGTATGTTGATGGCTGTTAACTGACACTTGAAAATGAGACAATTAAATGTTAAGTACATTAATAAAATCCCTAGCTGTTGGCACAGATAAATCTTTTTAGCCTACTGTTATGGTCAGTAAGTGCAGGTTTAGGGACTTCCCTGGCAGTCCAGTGGTTAAGACTCCACGCTCCCAATGCAGGGGGTGCGAGTCTGATCCCTGGTCAGGGAACTAAGATCCCACATGCCCTACAGCGTGGCCAAAAAAGAATAAAAATAAGTGCAGGTTTATGCAAGAACAGAAGCTGTGGATCTGAGCAGGGAAATCAGCTGGGGTCTTCACTGATATCAAGCTCTCTTCCTGATTAGGAAGGAGTACCTTCCTTATTACAATAACTAAGGATAAAAATGTCCCTCTGTCTCTAAGCAAACAAGAAAAGTCCTCATCTTTGAAAGGCCAAAAGGCTGTTATCTTAATCTTAAAAAAAGCCTATTTAAAAAAGAAACAACAAAAAACAAAAAAACCCACCTAATAGATGACAGAACTGTGAAGAAATTTGTACTCTGATTTCAAATATATGAAATACAAATCCTTCATGAATAAATTTTACTATTAATGCATGGTTAGTTTGTTTTGGGTTTAATTATGTCAACAAAGTATCTTACTTATTCCATTCTTCCTCTACCGGTTTAAGCATAAATAATAAAAAATGTCTTGCCATTTAAACTTAATACAAGCAACGAGTACACAACAATTACAAACCAAAAATGAACTCAATTCTTGGTCTGAGGAATAACAGGCCAAGTCACAATCCCTGATTAAGGAGAGGGGCAGGATGTGCTGTCACAGGAAATGCCATGGCAATAGGTGACCTCTTCAGAAGCAATTTTGGAAATCTTATTTCTCTGGAACATTCAAATAACAAAGTCATATGGGCAAAATGGTTCTAAATCCAAATTTGATTCTGAAAGTTTTCAAAGGCCAAAAGTTCAACATTAGAGATAGAAACATAAATAGCTACAGTTTACAGTTTTTCAGACAAGTAAAAACTATAGATTACCATTAATCTCTCTTTTATACTATCTGAACTACTACAACATAGAAAGAATTACCTATAATAATTAAATAATTATTGTAATATATATAATTGTATATAATATATATAATTAAAGATGTCTTTTCTCTGTTTTGCTTTAATAATGCAAGTATTAGAAATCATTTTAGCATGCTAGACGTAGTTTCTGGTTTACACTTAACGCCACAAAGTTAGAAATGTTATGTTCTATCACTAATGACATACCTGTAGTATGTCCCTATAAAAGCTACTATTTTACTCTGTGTAACTTTCACTGTCAAAAAACCAACATAATACCTCTTTATTCGTTAACAGTACAATTTAACTCACTTGTGATATTTGAAACTATCATTCTACTTGTGGCAAATTTTAAAGAACCAACCTACTCACTATAATTAAAAATAAAACCCTGCCTGATGTCAACCTAGTTAAAAAGGGAGTTCCTGCCATACACCTGATACTGTTGTGCTAAGTAAGCACTGCATCCTCACCAGTAGTCCTGTGAGGCAGATGTATCTAAATTTTACAATTTACAATTGTAAATTTTACAAATAAGCAATCTGAGGTTTAGCAGTATTAAGCTAACTTGCCCAAGGGAGCTAGCAAATGACAGAGCCAGGATTCAAACTCAGCTATGTCTAATCCTAAAACTCCAGTTAGATCTTAACCATAACCTCCCAAGGTTGTAAGTAATTCCCCATCTGTTGCGAATAAGTGCCACATCCTAAACCATCAGGATTAGATACCCAATGTCTCAATAAGTGATTTTTATAGAATCAGAAAGACAGCCATTAATTTTTAAAATAAAATCAACAATTCATTTACAGAATGAAATGAGAATATGCACACTAGCTCTGTTAAAATTTTAAGTTCCAACTGAAACATCCAATGTTTAAGTTCAAGTGTGAATATTTCCCCAAATACACCTAGAACAAAGATATATTAAAAAACAAAACAAACAAACAAACAAAACCCTCCATCATAGTGTAAAAATAAAATAAAATAAAATACCCACAGCTTAATCAGATAAATAACTTCCAAGATTTCTGAGAATATAAGACACTGCAAAATTTAGCATGAAAGAAGTCATATTAGATTCTTTCACTTTTATTTAGACCATCCTATCATTTCCGACTATAGCTCTGTAATGCAGATGAGAGAAAAGGAAGATTACCAATAATTTTAAAAGCTATGCCTCAAATCATATTATATTGGTGACATGTATTTTAACAACCAATATTTACTCAATATCAACTATGTGCCAAATACTATTCTAGGCACTGGGGATACAGCAGTGAACAAAAACAAAGCTCCCTGTTCTCAAATTCTAGAAAGTAAATAAACACATTATTGGTGATTTCATATCCACTAGATGATCCTGCCAACATCTGGGCCTCTCAGTTCCTTGAACTCCTCTCCTCCAATGATCTCATCTCCTGCCCTTCCTTGGCCAGATCCCTATACCTTCTCATTACCAGCAACTTCAATCTCCCAATTTCAAGCACCTTGTTCTCTGATCACTACTTCCCAATAACCCACCTTCAACAATCCTTTGACCCCACTGTGACCTGTAATTAATTGATCCTATCTGTCCCCACCCCATCCCAACCCCTACATGGTCATTCAGTCCCCTGCATTAATACTCCCTTGCATACATCCTCAACTGTTCGCAAAATCTCTGCTGATTCTCTACCTGTAGAGACTCACCTGTAACCATTCAGGTTAAGAGTGACTAGGAAAAAACTATTATCACATGATTAATTTAACTTTAAATTCATTATCAAGTACCTCTTAAACCACACATTCCCTAATCCCTTCACCCTCATAGATAATTTCTTACCTCTTTTCACAAGCCTCCTACACCTCCTCCCTCACCCTTAATTTCAAATGGTGTCCTTCTTCCTATTTTCCTGAGGTAACTAAAGCAATTAGAGAACAACTTCCCCAAGCTTCCACCATATCTGCCCATCCTTCCTACTTTACTATTAATGTACTGTCCAAGATCCTACCTAAAGCCATCAATTTTTCCCTCTACTACATCATCCCAACAGCCTGCAAACTTACCATTATTTCTCTCAGCTTAAAAACAAAATTAAAGCGAAAAAAAAAAGTATTCCTTTCTCTAGCTATAACCCCATTTCTCTGCTCTCCTTCTGAGCTAAATTCTTCAAAAAAGTTGTCTGTGTTGGCTGCCTACAATTTCTCTCCTCATTAACTTAAACTCACTGGAATATATAAAGATTTTACTCCTGTCACACTACCAAAACTGCTCTGGAAGTCACCAAAGACTTCCACACGGCTAAACCAAGAGTCAGTTCTCAGTCCTCATTAATTTGATCTACCAATAATATGAAGTACTTTTGAATTGGCTTCTAGGATATCACCCTCTCTGCCCCACCAAATTCATCTCCCTCTACTCTCCCCCTCACTTATTCTTCTGCAGCTTCACAGGGTTCCTTTTAACCTAATTTATTCACTGCTCAATCCCCAGTGCCTAGAACACACATGGTACATAGTTGGCACTTAATAAATATTTGTTAAATGAATATGTATGTGTCTCTTTCTGTGTGCGTCAGGCAATAAACAGATCAACTATAGTCATTACAAACCAACATAGCATAATGTATATAGCTCTATTGGCCTCAACAGTTTTCTGAGTTTTTATATTAAAATAATAAAATTATAAACACATTTCATTAAAGACCAGAACTGGATCACTTGAATGTTCTGAGTGAACAAAATGAAATGGCTATAACTGAAACACAATGAAGAGATGCAGAAAACAAAACTCAAAAATTGCAAGGAGATGCTTATTTTCACCAGCAATCTTTGGTGAGACAGCAAGTCCAGGCTTGGCTCCAGTGGTGATCCAGGAAGTGCCTCAGAGTAGGACCTGTATGTTTTTCACCATTGAAAAATATTTTTTTCTTCTAGCACAGTGTCTGGCATGTAATAAACATTAAGGCATCTGGTGACTGAAGATCTCATTGTAAGGTACTTCCATTTTCCTCTTTAAAATTAGCTGTACTTATCCTCAGGCTCTTGTCCAAAAATGCTGAGACTGAGTTAAGCATTACAGACTCACTTGCTCCTTAGTAATAGTGGTGATAAGTAATTATTGAAATAAATTATAACAAGAATATGTTAGGAAAAAATTTTTAATTTGACAAACCTCTGAGAATAGAAAACATAAGGGTCTATAAAAAAAAAAAAAATCTCATTCTAACATGCCAAAATATACTTGATTAACACTGGGTGGAATTAAAATTAAATTCCATTTCAGTCCTACATATATTTACATTCTAAAAATAATGTCATGAAAACAGAATAATCTTAGTTTTAATCCAAAGCCAACCGCTTTAGGATAAAGACTATAACGGGGGGGAAAAAAAAACTAAGAAAAAGATTATTAAGTTTAAGGAACAAAGTTCTCAGTTCAAAGTTGATGCGTACTAACTGCATCAATTAGCAAAGTTGTTAAGATTTTCCTGTGCCTTTAGCTTTATGTTGACAACTTAATTTATGAGCCACATGCAGAAAAAATATTAATTAATACATAGTAAGCAAAACACAACGATCAGTGTCAGGCAGAGTGAGTTCCCAATACCATAAATCGCCTCAAACAAACAAACAGAAAAATACAATTTAAAAGATATGGCGGCTAATACTTACACAAGGCAGCTGAGGTCTGCCAGGTCATCAATGAAGTCAAATAACTGACTGATATCATATGTGATAGAGGGGCTGTTGGGATTCATTCTCTTCAGATGTTCTTCATACATTTTACAAACACCTAAGAGAGAGGGGAAAACCAAGATCTTACAATTGTATGAACTTTAGATATGAGTAGCGTTATATGCTAATATCATAATATTTATTTTTACAAAATTGGGCTGGGAAAAGAACAGTAAGTTGATCACTTTTGTTTTCACTGTTGCCACTAGCAAATTTTTAAAAATTTTATAAATTCACCAGAATGTTGGTATCTTGTGCCTTAATAATAAAACTTTTTTTTTTTTTTGGCTGCACCGTGCACAGCTTGTGGCACTTAGTTCCCTGACCAGGGATTGAACCTGGGTCCCCTGCCGTGGAAGCGCAGTGTCCTAACCACTGGATCGCCGGGGAATTCCGACAGTGTGTGTCTTAGCAGGTTTTTCAATAAATAAATATGTTCTATCCTGTACATACAAGTCTTCATGTACCTCTAAATTGACTTCATAAATTTCCTAAGAGAAAGTAATATTCAACCACAGAGTTGTCAAAAGCCATCTTAGTAAGGGTTTTTGATTGGTACTGGTACACACACTGTGATCAGAAACATCACTCATAAGTTCCTTCATAGAAAGGGTGAAATGGAAAGGAAGTAAAAACCTTTTACAATGACGGAAATTTCATTGTAGCACTGACCCACAGTTACCATCATACTTAGCAGTGAAAGACTGAATGCTTTCCCACTCAGATTAGAAGAACACTAGAATATCCGCTCTTGCCTCTCTTATTCAACACTGTATTGGAGGTTCTAGTCAGGTTGATTTGGCAAGGAAAAGAAATAACAAGCATTCAGATTGGAAAGGAAGAAGTGTACCTATCTCTATTCACAAATGACATGATCTTATATACAGAATATCTTAAGGAAACTACAAAACACAAACTATTAGAATAAATGAGTGCAGCAAGATTGCATGATATAAGATCAATATACAAAAATCAATACTTCTATATCCCAACAATAATCTGAAAATGAAATAAATAGCATCAAAAAAGAATTCTCATGAATAAATTTAATAAAAAAGATGCAAGACACACACTGAAAACTATAAAATGTCACTGAAAGTAAAGATTTAAATAAATGGAATGCTATCTCATGTTCATGGAATGGGTGACTCAATATCAAGATGGTCATACTCCCCCAAATGATCTATAAATTTATTGCAATCCATATCAAAATCTGAAGTACTTCTGCAGAAACTGAGAAGTTGATCCTAAATTTGATACAGAAATACAGGGGTCTAGAATAGTCAAAACAATATTGAAAAAGAACAAAGTTGGAAGACTCACACTTCCTGATTCCGAAACTTATTCCAAAACTACAGTAATCAAGACAGTGTGGTACTGCTTATGCATAAAGACAGGCACACAGATTAATGGAATAGAAGCAAGAGTCCACAAATAAACCCTCACATCTATGGTCAACTGCTTTTTGACAAAGAGACCAAGACAATCCAATGGACAAAGAGTAGTTTTAACAAACGGTGCTACGACAACTGTACATTCATATGCAAAAGAAAGAACTTGGATCCATCTCACGCCAAGTATAAATATTCACTCAAAATGGCCCCGAGACTTAAATGTAAGAGTCAAAACTATAAAACCCTTGGAAGAAAATACAGACACAAATCTTTTTGACTTTGGATAAGGCAATGGCTTCTTAGATAAGTTGGACTTCATCAAAATTTAAACCTTTTGTGAGAATCTGCCTGCCAATGCAGGGGACACGGGTTCGAGCCCTGGTCTGGGAAGACCTCACATGTCACGGAGCGACTAGGCCCGTGAGCCACAATTGCTGAGCCTGCGCGTCTGGAGCTTCTGCTCCACAACGAGAGGCCGCGATAGTGAAAGGCCCGCACACCGCGATGAAGAGTGGCCCCCGCTTGCCACAACTAGAGAAAGCCCTCGCACAGAAACGAAGACCCAACACAGCCATAAATAAAAATAAATAAATTAATTAAAAAAAAAATTTAAACCTTTTGTACGTCAAAGGACACTATCAAGAAAGTGAAAAGACATACCACAGACTAGGAGAAAATCTTTGCAAAACATATATCTGATAAAGGACTGTTATCAAAAATATACAAAGAACTCCTAAAATTCAACAATAGGAAAACAAACAACTCAATTAAAAAAATGGGCAAAAGATCTGAATAGACACCTCACCAGAGAAGATATACAGAAGGAAAATAAGTGTTATGAAAAGATGCCCAACATCACGACATGAGGAGATTGCAAATTAAAATAATGAGGTATCACTATACATCTACTAGAATGGCAAAAAAAATCCCAAACACTGACAATACCAAATGCTGCCACAGGAGCTCTCATTCACTGCTGGTGAGAATGCAAAATGATATAGCCACATCTGAAGACAGATTGTCAGTTTCTTACAAAGCTAAATACAGCCTTACTATAGGATCCAACAATCATACTCCTCAGTATTTACCCAAAGGAGTTGAAAGCTCAGGTCCACACAAAAACCTACACAGTAATGTTTATAGCAGCTTTATTCATTGCCAAAGCTTGGAAACAACCAAGATATCCTTCAATAGGTGATGGATAATTTTTCTAAACTTCTTTCCCTACTCCCTTCTCCTTTATCTTATCCCCCACTCATTCTTTAAAATTCAGACTTCTTCAACAAATAAGTAACAAGGAGAAAAGAAACATAGGGGAAGCACTTAAAAGGCAAATCAACTAATTGTAATCAATGAACCTATCGGGTCCAGATTCAAACAAACTTTAAAAAAAAAAATTCATGACATTTATGAGACAATTGGAAATTTGAATACCAACTGGATACTTATTTGGTGATGTTATTGGTAATATTTTAGATGTGATAATGGTATTGTGGTAATGTTAAATATAGGTCCTTATCTTTTAGAGATACACATTGACGTATTCACAGATGAAATGATTTCCATCAAAATAATACAAGAGAGGGAAAATGAGTAGGGATATAGATAAACAATAAATAAAATAATAAATAAACAAACAAACAAAAAAAAGGTGATGGATAACCAAACTGTGGTATATCCATACAATGGACTATTATTCAGCAATAAAATGAAACGAGCTATCAGGCCACGAAAAGCATGGAGAAACCTTAAAAACACATTGCTAGGTGAAAGAGCCGATCTGAAAAAGCTACATATTATAATTCCAACCATACAACATTCTGGAAAAGGTGAAACTATGGAGATATTATAAAGATCAGTGGTTGTCAGAGGTTTGGGGGGAGAGATGGATGAGTAGGTGGAGCACAGGGGATTTTTTGGGTAGTAAATGGTCACTACACATGTCAAAATCCACAGAATGTTCAACGCAAACATTAATGTAACTACAGACTTTAGTTAATAATGTATCAGTATTAATTCTACAATTGTAATAAACGTGTCACACTAATACAGGATGTAAATAATAGGGAAAACTGGGAGGGCGTGGGAAGGAAGCACGGGTATGATAGAACTGTACTTTCTAACCAATTTTCCTGTAAACCTGAAACTACTCTAAAAAAAACTAAATCTATTAATTTTGTTTGTTTTTTTGTTTTTGTTTTTGGCTGCGGTGGGTCTTCGTTGCCGCACGCGGGCTTTCTCTAGTTGCGGCGAGCAGGGGCCACTCCTCGTTGCGGTGCACGGGCCTCTCACTGTGGTGGCCTCTCTTGTTGCGGAGCACGGGCTCTAGGTGCGCAGGCTCAGTAGTTGTGGCGCACGAGATTAGTTGCTCCACGGCATGTGGGATCTTCCCGGACCAGGGCTCGAACCCGTGTCCCCTGCATTGGCAGGCGGACTCCCAACGACTGTGCCACCAGGAAAGCCCAAATCTATTAATTTTAAAAAAGGGATGCGGGGAGGGAAAGCTCTGTATTCGAGAGGAATATTAACTACTATAACGAAGAAAATTACCATTTGGCAACCACCATGTGAGAACTGATTCCAGTATTTCCATTTTAACTTTTAAAATGGAAAATAAACCACCATTTCTAATTTTAAAAGAAAGAAAGAAAAAAAAGAGCTATCAAGCCACAAAAAGACATGGAAGAACCTTAAATACATACTAAGTGAAAAAAGCCAGTCTGAAAGGGCTACATATGGCAATGATTCCAATTCTATGACAAGGCAAAAACAATGGAGGCAGCAAGGAGACCAGTGGTTGCCAGGCAGCAGGGATGCGGTGAAGAGGGATGAACAGGTGGAGCACAGGGGATTTTTAGGACAGTGAGCCTATTTTATATGATACTGTAATGGTAGATACATGACATTATGCATTTGGCAAAACCCACAGAACTGCACAACACAAAGAATGAACCCTAATGTAAACTATGGACTTTAATAATAATGTATCAATACTGGTTCATCAACTGTAACCAATGTACCATACCAATGCAAGATTTATTAATAGGGGAAGAAACTGGGGTTAGGGAGAAGTATATGGGAACTCTCTGTACTTGCTGTTCAATTTTTCTTTAAACCTAAAACTGCTCTAGAAATAAAGTGTATTCATTAAAAAGACAGTGTATGTACAAAGTCTACCTTAATGGCAAGTAAGGATATCAGCAGAGGAAGGGACCTGAGAAAAGAACAAGAGCCTTGCTCTTCTAGAGCAGAATCTGATGGCAGGATCAGCAAAGCTTAGAAGCTGTCTCTAATTACTACAAGTAGCTTTTTTCCCCCCACAGGTCTACCCATTGTTGGTTTTAAATGAAGAGATTTTAAGTCTAACCCTGTTAGTTTCAGATAATCAACAAATTCAGGGACATGCCCGCAGCAAAAACACCGACTATAAAATCTTTATAGGAAGAAGTGAAGAATGTGCAATTTGCTAGACAGGGTGCAGGGTGGTTTACTTGATGTAATGATTAAATGTAAAGATGAATCCAATTTGCGATGATCCAATCTATGTGCTCTCATCTAATGGTTTACTGAGGGCTAACACTTCCCTTCAGGGTGGTGCCAGCTTATCAAATGTACAGGAAAGTATACTGATTTGGTTCCATCTGCCTTTATTCACTGAGGTAATTTTTTACTTTTTAACATTCTGATGGACTAGCTTTTAACATTTATTTGTTTAATAAGCAGACCATTAGGTTCTGCAGGCACTATTAGGTTCCTCGGGCCTGCCTTAACAACTCTATAGTGCTTGAGTTTAACCACAATATATAAGGAATACCTGTAAAATATTTACATAACACAGTAACAAAATAACATAACAAATAACAGAACATTTACATAACAATCAGAGGCTTGGGAAAGTCATTATATAATGAGCTTGATTAAAAAAAAGTAAAGTAATATTTGCAACAGAAAAAGACAATATATATAATTTATATTTCAAATATTCAACAAATACGGTCCTAAATATCTACTTTCTTTGCTCAAATTAACAATGCAAGAAATCTGGAGAAAAAAACAAACCCAAGACACCTGAGAGTTGCAGCACCTACCACTCTCACCCCGGGCCAGCGTCAACAAGCCGGTGTGGACGCTAGCGTGGGAGTGGGGAGTCTCTACAGCCCGGCCCCCCCTACCCCCCAACACCTCCCCACCCCCGAAACAAACTCAAAGATTTCTACCCCTCGACTAGTGTTTAAACTTACCTTCCATGCATTCATTCACAGATTCATAGTCAGCATAAGTTCTGCCTTCTGGTCTCTTGGTAGGCTGTACCAGCAAAATGGTGTGAGACTGTGGAGGGAAAAGTGATTTCAATATAAGTTTCCAACTCATATTTGAGAAATTCGTAGTATGAGATAGAATCTCCATTCATGACAAATGATCATTGGTTATTAAAACACTATTAATCAGGGTGCTCCTTCTACAATACTTATGCCTTTGCCCAAGTGTAGCACCAGAAGCTGGATTACCTTCTGTAAGGTCTCTCTTAGCCTCCCAGTCCTTAATGAGTGCTTTCTCAAACTTTTACTGCACTTACTGACGGCAAGTACTCAGCATAAGCTACCCTGTACTGTTTTTTCTCTTTTGCACCTATCTTCCTAGCCAGATTATAAACCTGCTTAGGTGTTCTATCTCCACTGGTCACTTTCTAGCTCTAGCCCTACTAAGTCCCTAGTAAAAACAGATATGGGCTGATGAAAGGAGAGAAAAAGGAAGACACTATAATGACTGCAAGCACTGCATCAATCTATGTTCTTTTTCTAACTTTAGCACAACAGTGAAGTCACATCTTATCCAGGGATTAGATTCAAGCATTAAGGCGTAAGATAAATTGGCAATATAAAATTAGTATATATAGTTAACATTACCCTAGAAGATCCATTAAATTATTCACCTAGTAGATGACTCACCTTAAGGGGCTATCTTGTACCAAAATAATGTATTTTTAAACTCTAGAATCACACAAAATAGCTAGAGGATCACATTGTAGGAGATGTGAACAGGCCTAAAGAACAGCAGATAGACTTTTATCTTCCATCTCACCCTCACTGGGGAGCACGTTTTTGTTAGTGGGTCTATTTCAGGGTTTCTCAACCTTGGCACTATTACATTTGGGGCTGGAAGATTCCTTGTTGCAGAGGCTGTCCTGTGCATTGCAGGATGTTCGGCAGTATCCCTGGTCTATTCCCACTAAATACCAGTCGTACCTGCACTCCCCTCTCCTGGCCAAGGTGTGACAACCAAAAATGCCTCCAGAACACTGGTCTGTTGAGGGTACAACCCCTTCTAATTTTTTGCCAAGTGTGTTAAGGCTTATTAATTAAATTCAAGTATGATGTAACCTCACTGTAAACCCAATCCTAAATCAAACTATTCATATTTTTCTCTTCTGCTGTACTATTATTTTTGGATAAAAAACAAACAAAATCTCCTAATTACAGGAAGCAAACTGTTTTGAAATGATCAGAATTTTTAACCACCAACAATCTGCAACTGAAATAGCTGATGCCTAGACTTTCTGAACAAATCACCCCCAAAATAGTACTTTGAACAAAATATGAAAAACAAAGGAATTTATCGTACTCCTCCCTCCCCATCAAGAGCTGAGTCATTCTGATTAAAAGTTTGAGGATTTGAAATAAAACAGAACTTGATGACAAGAGATGAAAAGTAATTCTCACCTATAACGACCTGAACACAATCAAGGCCTTTCTAAAATAGTGAGTAAAAGTTAAAGAAAGCAGTATATTAGATTACTTGTTATTTATAAGTTTTTATAAGTCACCAGTAGTTTCAATAGGTCGTATGTTGAGAAGAAAATTAATTTATAAACTACATTAGCATTCCTGCAAAAGGGCCTGCCCCATACACTAGCCATACCAGTTGCTACTGTATTACTTTTGTTCTTATTCTAATGCAAAATAAAGGATTAAGTCACTTAAGAGAGTAAAGATATGGAAATGCCTATACAGTATGCTTTTTATATCTACCCTTAAAGTGAACCTGAGCGAAGTTTACTGTTTTCAGTACTTACTGCCCAAAGACAAGGCTTAAAAATTAAGAACAAGAAATGACTAAATTTACAGAACTGTAGTCAAAATGGTTATTATTCTTAAGTGGCAGTGCCTTTCTGTCACCAGTTTAAGATCATAATACCTCTCAAACCAATTTTGGTCACTTTCTTCTTATTGGAGCCATTTTTGGAACTCTTTCGTTTTACTAAAAATCCAAATATATTTGCCCTATCAATTTTTTCCTTCTTCTGGACAGATTTGGTCCTGGCTTTCCTTAGGGTACTCTTTCTCAGGGGAATGACCAGTTCCATATATATATATATGTATATACACACACACAGACACACACATACAAAACATAAGTACATACAGTTAAACATATATATTTATATTTGCCACAATAGGAAGATAACATTGTGAAACCTAAATCAGAAAAATAAAGTTTATGCAGAATTACCTTAATAAAATCCTTATTCTGATTACCAAGTGGCTTTGACTCACTCTAATGAATAGTTAATCTGGCTTTGTTAACTTTTTTAAAGTCTCACAAACATGAACCCTAAGAATAGTCATTCTACTGCTGCAGAAATACTACAGTGCATAACATTGGCTCTTTAGCTTCAAATGCTTCTCCCCAACTACCAAAAAGAAAAAAAAAAAGAAAGTGAAGCTGGTATCTTCAGTAAAGCAAAAGTACTTAAGACTTTTGAACCAACAATTGTTCACTTTAAATACAAATTCCAATTTTTAATTCTACTTGAAATGATAAGGAATTATCACTGATATCTGTTCAACGGGAATGGGTTGTTGATATTAACTGCTGTCATTTTCCCAGATTTTGATCTAAGCATTTTAATACAATACCAAATAGTGACATAAAAGGCAGAGAAAGAAGGAAACTCAGAGATGAAACGACTTGCCCAAGGTCACATTGCTAGTTATAACAAAACGGAAACTGGAAACCCAGTCTTCTAATTCCTAGTCCTCTTTGGGAGATTATGTTGGGTCAAACATTGAAATTCAGAAAAGGACAACCTGAAAAAAGTTCCTTGTTAACAATAGCTGCATAATCTGTTAATAACTGCAGCAACCAGAAAACGAAAATTGAAGTGTGGAAGTATCCATGACTCCTCAGAATCCCTGTGAGCGTCTCCTTTTTGCGGATTACAAAATACACACACACAAGCAAAAAACAAAAAACCACCAACAACCCTTCCCACCCACTCCACTACCAACCCGGTCAGATTCTAAGGAACCTGGACCTTCAGCTGAACCTATCTTTTCAGCCTCCAGCCCCAAGAGAATATAAATAACGATAAGCACAGGATTAAGGGCTGAAAAAACAAAAAAAACCCCCAAAAAACCCACACCAAACCAGGCCTCTGGAGATCTTAGAGAAAAGGAAAAATGTTACATATTTTTCCAAAAAGGCAGAGCACAGAAAAACAAAAGCGAATAGCTGAGAGAGCACGCTACAAAGCAAAGACGACCCCTCCTGGCCCACACGCTGGGTGCAGTAGACTCAATCTGTCAGCTTCGGGACAGGATTGTCATACATCCCTCGGCCATTGTTCACACAGGAAGCTAGAGAGTTTGGAGGGAAAGGGCAGCCTCCCCACGCCTGCCTCTACCAAGCAGCAATCGGGAGAAAGAGCATCCTCCGCACCGCACGCTTTGCCCGAGCCAGCCGGCGGGCGCGCAACCGCAGGGCGGACCCTGGCTCCGGGGCCTACCGCCAGGCCCAGCGTCTCCGCGGCGGGAAGGGGAAGGGTCGACCCACATGCCGGAGGGCCGAGCAGCAGCATGCTCGAGCCGGACTGGGTGGGGAGAAGATGTATGGGCTGGGGTCACCCTGGAGGCTGGGGGCTCGGGGAGCCGGTTAGGCCTTTCTCACCATCGCGCCAAACTGTCGCTGCAGCCGTTGCCGACTCCTCTGCCGACTCCGCCGCAGCCCACGAGTTTGGCCGCAACGCAGCCAACAGCCAATGCCCGCGAGATGAGCCGCCGGAAGTCGTCAGAAAGACACCGCGAAAGACCCTTTCGGACCATAGAGACTAACATATTTCCGGCAGCTAGAGCAGACACTGACTCTGTTTCAGCCATCTTGGAAAAGGGCGACGAGACCCACGGAGAATGTATCGGAACTTGAAAAAGAATCATTTTTTTTTTCAAGACACTGTCTTCCGTACTCTCGTTATTATGCATGCGGCTAAAGTGATCACTGGTATAGAGAGTGATACAAGTCATCTTTCAATGGCCCCACTCAAAAATGGCGGCAGTATAAGAATTCCCGGGGCATAGGTCAGTTGTAACCCGGAAGTACCCTTCTAAAGGAGGGGGTGGTAAGGCAATCCGGAAGTGGAGTAATGAAGAGGTGCCACTTGGCGGCCATGGCAGCTGTAGTATCGGTGGCTCCGGGTCAAGGCCCAGCGGAGTGGAGTAACATGGGCAGCACTGGGTATAGGGCAGAGACAGCTTTGTATCAGCTTCGCTGCTGAACCCCTAAGGCCCATCGTTAGAAATCTGCAGGACTCCTCTTTCCTCATTCTAGACTCGGAAGAGAGTTTGCCGGGATTGGTGGGCTGGTCCCAGACCTGGGAGGATCACAGGCGGGGCGGCTCCAGGGAGATAGGGCCGCTGGAAGAACGAATAAGTTCGCTTGGGTTTTCATCCTTTTCTGCTGCCGTCTGGAACGCTGTTCGTGGAGGAAGTAGGCCCATTGTGCCACCCTTATTCCGACGACTGAAGAAATCGCTCACTCGCATATTTTCCCATTGACTTTTCTCATCTGTTAACCCACGGGAATCCAGTGACTGGTATCGGAAAATTTACGGGCAGGGACCTAAAATTGTTGAAAGTTCTCTCTGGTGCTAGTATCAGCAAAAAGGGGCTGTTTCCAGGTACGTTCAAGAGAAAAGTGCCTCGTGAACACATCTGCCGGTGGGGAGGACCAAAGAACTGAAAGTCCACTTGTTATCTTTGAACAACCACACGCGTTTAAGAACCTAAGCACCCCTCGAAGCCTCGAGAATTTGTAGTCTGGTGGTGGGTGAATAAAGGAGGGCAGGATGGATGATTTCATCTCCATTAGTCTGCTGTCTCTGGCTATGTTGGTGGGATGTTACGTGGCTGGAATCATTCCTTTGGCTGTTAATTTCTCGGAGGTAAGAAGTTCTCAATTTTCTGTTAGCTGTCAGGATGGCAGCTGGGAAGTAGTGACAGTTGTAAAGGGAAGCTGCTTCCCCAGTTAATATCAGAGCTAAAGGTCTTATTAAGGAAGACTATCTTTTCGAAAGATGCATAATATGTAATAATAGAAACAAACCTCCTCTTCATCACTAGAGTTCTTAACGGGGGTGGGTGGATCCACTGAAGATTCTGGAATACTCTGAACTCGCTGAAATTGCATACCAAAATTTGAGACTGTGCATTTTACGGGAGAGAGGCACCATAATGTTCTTTTGATACCCAGAAGTTCCAAAGAATCAAGATTCTAGATTGCAATCAAAATATAAATGGAGTATGTTGTTTGTCCATACGAGTTGAAATCAATATAACTTCTCTTTTTGAGAAAATCAAGCATAGCTTTTTGGGAAAAGGTATTTTTTTGGATACCTGTAATAAGAATGAAGTAAGAAAAACACTAAATTAGATTGTTCTTAAGTCACATTTCCTTTTAAAGAAGGAGAACATTGAATGGGTTTTTGAAGTTGTTTTCAAATGTTTGTTTAGAAATGAATTTTTTTGTTAATATGGTTTGACATTTTGTTTAATTTCTTTGATTCTTTATCATTACTTGGACAAACATTAACAGGGAAGAATGATGAAAGCATTGTTCAATGAAAGTGCAGATAGGTTCTTCAGGTTGTCATAAGGAGTTCACAACATGCATAGCGCTCAAAGATTGAGGGAGAAAAACTACTACATTCAGGATTTCTTGAGTATACCTTGGGGTTCAGCAGTAAGATAGTTTCACTGCCAGTCCTGAAAGTGCTTTCAAAGAAAAGGGGAGTGGAGAATGGCCTGAAGTATTGATATAAAGGGAAGGTATAGGTGAGGTGTGAGGTAGGCCTTGAGGAAACCTGAAGAAAGAGGAGGCATTTATTGCTGGTAAAGAAAATAACCTGTGGGTGAGAAAGAAGGTGGAACTAGGCATTATGAGTTTGAGAAATAAAGCCCATAGCCAGATAGGGGGACTTGAATTGCTGCTGCTCCTTTTCTGTTTCCTTTTTTTATCCGTTCCTTTCAGCATCTAATGATTGAGCATATACATTACCTAATTTCATTTTAAAAACCCAGTGAGGTACAGATGAGGAGACTAACACTTAGATCATGTAACTTGGACGAGTTCATGAAGTGTGTTAGAGTCAGAGCTGTTTTTTCAATCTCAGTTTTTCTGACTCAGAGCAGTTCTTAGCCACTCTGTCCCTTGTGGCAGAGGTAGCAAACTGGTAGCCCATGTACCAAATCTAGCCCACAGACTTACTTTATTAGATTAGCAGAATGTTAATTTTATTGTTATTGGTATTTGTCTTTATTCCTCAAGGTAACAGTTGGCTAGAGCTGAGTAGTGGTAGATTGTCATGGTCCTTCTTGGCTGTGAAGCCTACTTCACTCATTTGGGCTACCTGCCTGCCCAGTCCTTTGTGAGCCTGCTATCTCTCCTCTGGCATAAATCATATTTTCTTATAACTACAGTAGAATTGAGTTGATATTATTAGGGCTGACATTTGTGAAGTTTAAGTTGGTTTGTATATTTTAAAACTTATTGAGATAACATTTATCAAGAATTATAATTAATTCAAATGAAGAACTGGTAGAACTTTTTATTTCTATAAAATTCTTAGACCTTTTCCAGTTTCAGTATTTTCTCAAACTGTCTTGAGTGATTTTTGCAATATGCAGGTATATGCTATCTTCTTTTCTTACTGAAGGAAATGTGTACGTGAGTGGTGTAATTAACTAGGCTATTAATAAAGATAATTAGTATGATATGTCACTTATGGCTTTCTAAATGGATGATCGAATGGTCTTTTTCCAGATGCAGGTCTTGAAATGCTATAAATCATCATTCATAATATCTGTTCATTATTACAGCAGTAACTGCATTTTGAGCTGTTAGGACAAAAATAAAAGTTATGTATAACTTAGTTAAAGACATTTTAGAATTCAACTGGTGATTTTTATCTCCAAGGAATTAGCATTTTTTCTAGACAAATTATACTATTATTATAGATCAATGTATTGTGAAACTAGTGAGATGATAAATGTGTAAAAAATAAACTTTATTCATGGAGACTAGGAAGCACAGTTTCTACCCTTAGAGAATAGCTCCCCAAACTCCTACATTGGCTAAACAACTTTTCTTTTTAAGGAAGTCTAGCTTTTCTTGGGGACTGGAGTTATTATAAATAAAAGGACCAATAAACCTAATTAATTTTGCAGTTCACTTTCATTTATATGAAAAGATAACGCTTTTTATTCATGTTCTTAATCTGTCTGCTGCTTTGTCATGCAAAACTTTTTTCTTCAGAATTTCTCAGAGCAGGAATAAAAGATCAATAAAGCCATTAATTATGGCAGGATTAGTATTTGGAAATGAGTTAAAATCAAGTAGTCTGAAATTGCTGTAGCAGTGGTGTCTAGCTGCCATATCTGACCATCAAGAGGTATGTGTGGCATTGATATTTTTGTCACTTTCTCCACTGCCTTGCCCCCCAACCAACTTTCTTGATGCTTCTGTAACTTCCTTATGCCTAAATGACTTCTAAAACAAAGGAACAAAATCTCTGATTCTCAAATGCATTTATAAGTGACTGATAATCAAGATGCTTTCTTCTTCAGCATACGGGCAGGAGAAAAATTAAACTTGTAAAGGCAGCCAAAACATACTTTACACAAATGAGGTTTTGTCGGAAAAAAGAGTTGGACACACTAGTTTAGCACTATATTGTGTTTTTAAGATTCAGTTGTTAATGAGCAGTTTTCTTTGACTCTAAATGAAAATGCTACATAAGTAGGTTGAGAGCCTGCAACTTAACATTACCTAGGATAAACCCAGCTTATCAGGTGCTCTGACTGAGGAATGAAGTTCAGATATAAATGATGGCCAGTGTGAGATTTTATATTGATGGTCTGAGGATTGTCATTTACCTGAGCACATCTCCTCTTTGTCACAGAGCTGGGAAAGCAGTGTTTGCACCAGAGCTCTAGGGCAGCACTCCTCAGATTCTCTGGTGCATGCCAGTTTTTGTTTAACTTCCATTCCATTGCAGAGCAATATACATGTGGAAATGAAATACTAAGAAAATGAAGTGGAAAAAAGGCATACAGGGCTTCCCTGGTGGCGCAGTGGTTAAGAATCTGCCTGCCAATGCAGGGGACACGGGTTCGAGCCCTGGTCTGGGAAGATCCCACACGCCCAGAGCAGCTAAGCCTGTGAGCCACAACTACTGAGCCTGCGTGCCACAACTACTGAAGCCCACATGCCTAGAGCCCGTGCTCTGCAACAAGAGAAGCCACCGCAGTGAGAAGCCCGTGCACCACAACGAAGAGTGACCCCTGCTCGCCGCAACTAGAGAAAGCCCGCGCACAGCAACGAAGACCCAACACAGCCAAAAATAAAACAAATAATTTAAAAAAAAAAGCATACAAAATACAAGCCCAAATGCAGTATTGTGAGATTTAACAGACATACAATTACTCCTATAATTGTAAATATCATATTGCTATAAAACTTTTTGAAGGCTTTCTCTCATTTTGTACTTTTCTTATTACAGACCAGTTTGGATTATAATGCCACATTTTTCATGTGTTGAAACAGTATAGATCCATAGATATGCAGATGAAAGTAGTGCTATTCTTACTTCAATAAAGTTTTTTTTTTTTTTAGAAGTTTATTTATTTTTGGCTGCATTGGGCTTTGGCTGCATTCCTGCGTGTGGGCTTTCTCTAGTTGTGGTGAGTGGGGGCTACTCTTCGTTGCGGTGCGCGGGCTTCTCATTTCGGTGGCTTCTCTTGTTGCGGAGCACGGGCTCTAGGCACACGGGCTTCAGTAGTTGCAGAGCGTGGGCTCAATAGTTGTGGCTCATGGGCTCTAGAGTGCAGCCTCAGTAGTTGTGGCACACGGGCTTAGTTGCTCCACGGCATGTGGGATCTTTCTGGACCAGGGATGGAACCCGTGTCCCCTGCATTGGCAGGCGGATTCTTAACCACTGGGCCACCAGGGAAGTCCCTATAAAATTTTTAAGGCAATTAGTAATGCACTAATTTCAAAAGGAACTGTCTGAGATGGGTAGTGTAGGTCAAAATCAGTGTCACTGCTTGAGCAAGCTGTTGAACATCCAACTCTTCTTGTCTTAAATGACTTTATAGGATTGTTGTGAGGATGTAAGGAAATAACATAAGCACAGGGCCTAACACTGTATCTAGAACATAATAAGAACTTTAAAAAACACTGAGGATTATTCTCAGTACTGATTGTGAAAACTTTTTTAAGATTTTCATTTTTATAACTTTGTTCTAAATTATAGTTTTTAAACCTTTTATTTTGGAACAGACCTCTATTAAACTCCCCGCCTCCCCCAATCATGAAACTTCTCAGCAATTTGGAATCCAAAAAGTCTTGTTTAGGGGTTGGCATTCCTGTTCACCATGAATGTTTCATTTGGAGAGGCCAGGGCTTTTCCTTTGGTCTCCCTGCTTTATAGTATTTTTCTTAGTAGTTAACTTTCTCTTCTTCATTATACTTATTCTCATTTTAAGCTTTGTTTTGTTTTTCATGTGTTAAAGTTTTTATTTTGTGTCTAATGATAATAACTGACTCATTCATAATAAATCTCTTTGGCGCTTTGAGTTACCACCAAATCAAAGGTTTGTGTCTAAAGAACGAATTTGTTCAGTATGTTTTTTCTCTGACAATTGATTATTTTTAAAATAGATTTGACAAAGTTGCATTTTTAAGGACTTTTGCATTTTCTGGTGTATTAACCTTTTATTCTTTTATGGTAATACAATAGATTTTACAGTTGTTTGGAATTTCATTTCTAAATTTTAGACTTTGAAACTTTGAATTCTCTGTAGTTTATTCGTATCTGGAAAGCAATCAGTAACTTTGTCTTCCCTCAGATTATTGTCTTATAATGTTATTGTCTCATAAGTATCTTTGCTTGATAAAGCTAAGTTTGAATCAAAGTCTAGATGCAATCTGATTCAATATTATTTTCCTGAAAAAGTTATATGGATAAACATCATTGAAATTTATCTGCATAATAATATTAATAATAGTTAATGCGTATTGAGCTCCTTCTATGTACCAGGCAATGATGTGCATTATCTTATTTAATCCTCAGGATGAGACTATGAGATAGATACTCAGGCTTGAAGACATCACGTACCTGGTAGAGGTGGGATTTGAACTAAGTCAGTTTGATTACCAGTCCAAAGCACTTGACCATTAGATGATATTTTCTTTCCTAATGAACACTGTAAAGAAGGAATGAAAATATTATGGATCTAAATCGGCACCTTTAGCTCCCCCAACTAGGAATATCTTTTGCATCACTAACATTTTACCTTCCAGAGTACATCTCATGCCTTGTGCTTACTCAGTGTAGCAGAATTAAAACTACTGAGGTAAACAATCTCTGAATACCATTGAAACCTATAAGAAAGACTGAATATGTCTTAGATGCCCTTTAAATTAGCACCTGCCAAGTTGGAATGTGAAGCAGTTCTCATTTTAAACTATTCAAGATTAACTTCACACTCTATATCTCGATATCTTCATAGTTTAGTCAATTCTAAATTGTGCTCTTCAAGAATTGACATCCTTTTTGAGGGAAGAAGACCTGAAATGGATTCAGAATGCTTCTGTATGACAGTCTTAACCTCTCCTCTCATTGAAGAATTTAGATGTGAGACTTTGTTGAATGACAGTGAAGTTTAAGAGCCTCTGTAGCTCAGTTTGGAATTCCAAGTAATAAGCAGTAATGCTAACCATGAGTACAGGTATTTCTTAAAACTTATGATGGAATTATAAAAATCTCAATTCTCCTTTAATACTAATATTCAATATCCAACTTCATTGCAATAGAAGCAGGTAATAGTTGGTTTGCAAATTCCTCTGCCCTGATTATATGGATTTTTAAGGGGCAGGGTCTTGGGGTTAACTACTAGATAATTACATTAAACAATCGATTGTGAACCCTGTATTTATGTGGAGGTCAATTTTCTATTAACCAAACAATTATGCCCTAGCTTCTGCACCTTGTTGTATATGTTCCTTTCTTTAATTCTTTATACATTTGACAAAGGCAAGTTGGGGAAAGAAGACAGGTGCTAAAAGCAAAAGATGAAACAATGAAATAGGTTTTATAGAGAAGCAGTTTAGCATGGTGCTTAAGAGTATAGATTCTGGAGCTAGACTGTGTAGGTTCAGATCATGGCTCTGCCATTTGCTGGCTTTGTGAGCCTGGACAAATTACTTGAACTTTCGCTGCCTCTGTTGTACAAAGTGGGGATAATAGAAGTATCTACCTTATAGGATTATTGTGAGGATTAAATGAGTTAATATATGTAAGGTGATTATAATTGAATGTGCCTGGCTTAGTAAGTACTTAGTGAATGTTATTATTAATAGAGGTGAAGGAAAAGAATATTGATAGCACCTCTGTTATGTAGAACTTGTCCATCCAGAAGCCTCAGCAATCTAAAGGACCAGAAAAGTCTCTGATTAACTAAATAGATAGCCTTAAGAGCAAGCATTTTACTTGCTCTCTACTGTTCTTGGCTCTCACTTGGCTCCTGTGTATCTTTTTATGTAATTTTAGTAAGCTGGTGTGCCAGTTATCAATTTATTGCCTCTCAGCTCCAAATTCACTCTTCATTAGCTACGCTGCAAAAATGGATGTGGGCCCTTTAAATATTTTTCCTTTGCCAGCTGGCACAATGTTAAGCTTTGTCAGTAGAGGATACTGGAGAGAAGTTGTAAGAAGAAGGGGTTTTCCCTCTTGGTTCTGGCAGGCTTGCTCAGCAGGCCTTCTAGGCGACTTGATTCCTGTAGCACAGCCAGCCTCACCAGTGTCCAGCTTCTGCACTGCAGGTGGCTTTCAAAGCCCCAGACTCCTGCTGAACACACAGCTTCTCCAGCACCCAGCAGTCAGTAGTTCCCACTGGCAACCCCGTCTTGGGTGGTTTTATAGGAGAGTCTCTCTGGTGAGACCCTTTCCCATGAACAGTTTGCCCAACACCCTAGAGTGCAGATTTCCAGTGAGTTAACACCAGTGTGGCACCACAGAAACTTCTCTGCTTGTGATATTGTGATTTATAATAAGAAGTATGTATTTGCTTTTCCTCCTTTTCCTGGCACAGAGTTCCTAAAACCCTTGGAATTTCCTAAATGATAAGAGCCATAAAGGTGTCTTACTATGTGAATGAGATGACTTTTGGAAAGCCACTGGGTAACCTAAGGATGGGGGCTTGTCACCTGGAGAACCAACCACATGATTCCAAGGGTTGGAACTTAACAGTCCCACCAGCGAGGGGAAAGGGGATGGAGGTTGAATCAATCGTCAGTGGCCAGTGATTTAATCAATCATGCCTATGTAATGAAGGCTCCATAAAACCCCGAAGGATAGGGTTTGGAGATCTGGTTTGGTGAACACATGGCGGTGCTGGGAGAGTTGCATGCTCAGAGAGCATGGAAGCTCCGTGACCTTTCCCCATACCTTGCCTATGAATCTCTTATATCTGGCTGTTCTTGAGTTATATTCTTTTATAATAAACAGGTAATCTAGTAGGTAAAATGTTTTTCTGAGTTCTGTTCAATTAATTGAACCCAAGGAACCTCTGATCTATAGCTAGTTGGTCAGAAGCACTGGTAACAACCTGGACTTGGAACTGGCATCTGAAATGGCAGGGGGCCCGTCTTGTAGGACCTGATGCTATTTCCGGGTAGTGTTAGAATTGAACTGAATTGTGGGACACCCTACTGGTGTCCAAGCATTGCTTGGTCTAGGGAAACCCCACCACCACACATATACCTCAGAATTGGTCCCAGACCTTTTACTGCTGTTCATTGAGCCCCAGCCATGCCCTCTCCAGCAGAGTTTGGATCTCAGCCCTTATGAGACCTCTTCTTTGAGCAGATCTTATTTTGGTCCTAGGTAGTCACTGCTCCTTTTAGCTGCAGTTCTTATGTTCTTTAGAGTTCTTTCTTACTGGCTAATTTCTCATTATTCCAGTCCCCTTTTATAGTTACTCTTTGTATTAAATTTTTCTGGTTCAAATTACTTTATGATTTCCATTTCTTGACTGAACCCTGACTAATACAGCTAGGTAATGGGTCATAAATCATATAAGTATTGAGGCTGAGCAGTGAATCAGGCCTGGAGGAAGATAAAATGGTCCAAGTGTCATGATGTGTGGCAGCTAACCTCCAGTGTCAGTGCCTGGGAGTCTAAGGGAGTCGTGAGAACCGTGGTCAACTGTGGCACAGAAGAGCATGTGCCATTTGATGACACCAGCCCTGCTGTTGCCAAATCTTCCTACTTTTCAGAAGTTGGAAATCTGGATTTTTATATGAATCTTCTAAATTTTATTCTTTGGCTACTAATTCAAATATTATTGCGTCGCTGTGTGGATCAAAAAACCTGTGTTTTGGACTTCCCTGGTGGCGCAGTGGTTAAGAATCTGCCTGCCAATGCAGGGGACATGGGTTCGATCCCTGGTCCGGGAAGATCCCACATGCCACGGAGCAACTAAGCCCGTGCGCCACAACTACTGAGCCTGTGCTCTACGGCGCACGTGCCACAACTACTGAGCCCATGTGCTGCAACTACTGAAGCCCGTGTGCCTAGAGCCCGTGCTCCACAACAAGAGAAGCCACCGCAATGAGAAGCCTGTGCACTGCAATGAAGAGTAGCCCCCGCTCTCTGCAACTAGAGAAAGCCCACGTGCAGTAACAAAAACCCAACACAGCCAAAAACGAAACACAACAAAACCAAAAAAACCCCTATGTTTTGAAATGCCAGTCTCAATCCTCTGGGCTGGACTGTCTGATTTCTAAGCTCTCTGTAAAGTAGAAAGAGCAAACTAGAAGGGGTGGGGCAACAAGTAGAGGAAATAAGTCACAGTATGACAACAAGGGGGGAGACTGAAAAACATTTCAAATTACTACAAAACCTAAGTGTTCTGTAGTAATTTGGAGTGTTACTATGTGTTTAGAACTGCTTGGTAAAGGGGAAAACGTCTCTACGTGCGTATTAAGGGCACTGTGCTCTCTACTCCCACCACAGTATAATAATTAATAATAACAGTAGCTACAGTATCAACTCATGTGTCAAGTTCTGCACTGATTTTAACAGTAACATTGAAAGGGAAGAATTCTTATCCTGTTTATAGATGAGGAAACTGAGCCTCAAGGTTTACTAAGTTCAAAGCCACTGTTTATATAGCCTCTAATTAAATGAACAAAAAAACCGTTTTAAGCCTGGCTATATAATAGGGATTCTTTGTGGCAAATTTAAAAAATATGATAATGTGTAAAAGGAAAATAAAATCATCCACTGTCCAGTGAGAATCACTAGTAACATTTTTGTTTCTTTTCATTCTTTTTTTTTTCTATTTGTTTGCATTTTTAAATGGTGGATTATGTGGTATATGTATAAATTTACATTTCCTGTTCTTTTACCTGGTAATTATAAACATTTTCCTTTATTATTAAAAACATGTTCTAAGCACTTTTTTGGGGCGGGGGGCATGCTGCGTGGCTTGTGGGATCCAGGGATTGAACCTGGGCCCTTGGCAATGAAAGTGCCAAGTCCTAACCACTGGACCACCAGGGAATTCCCTATAGGCACTTTTTTTTTTTTTGGCTGTATTGGGTCTTCGTTGCTGCGTGCAGGCTTTCTCTAGTTGCCGCAAGTGGGGGCTACTCTTAGTTGCGGTGCGCAGGCTTCTCATTGCGGTGGCTTCTCTGTTGTGGAGCACAGGATCTAGGCGCGGCGGGCTTCAGTAGTTGTGGCACGTGGGCTCAGTAGTTGTGGCTCGCGGGCTGTAGAGTGCAGGCTCCGTAGTTGTGGCGCACAGGCTTCGTTGCTCCGCGGCATGTGGGATCTTCCCGGACCAGGGCTCGAACCCGTGTCCCCTGCCTTGGCAGGCAGATTCTTAACCACTGCGCCACCAGGGAAGTCCCCTATAGGCACTTTTTAATGTTTTCATTACGTTCAGTTATTTTATATACAGAAATTCTTACTATGCATTTAATTTGTTTTCAAGTTTTTTCTATGATAATAGTGTTGAATGAATATTTTTGTGTCTAATGCTATGACCATATTTCAGATTATTTCCTCAGGGGTAGAATGACAAGATTAAAGAGCGTAAACACCTTCAAGAAGGTTCTCAATCTATATTACCAGTTTTTTTAAATGCATTTTTTTTCAACAAATGCAAATGACACTGTGTTCTCACAAACACTGAGTACTATCATCTTTAATTTTTAAAACTTTGCTAATTTGATAGAGAAAATGTAGTTTATTATTTTAATTTTCTCAGTTCAATCAAACTTCTTATGTATTAATAATATAATATTTCATTGCCAGTGTTTTCGCAGGTCTTTCCCATGCATCAACGGGTTTTTGTTTGTTTTTGTAGTCACATCAAACAATCTTATGGGATTTCCTTTTATTTTCAGAAAGGACTCTTATACAAAAAGACAAGTTAGTCTTGTTTTCCAAGATTGAAGGAAGTGGCATCAATAAAGTATTGCTTGTTCTTACCTCTATGTCAAATGAATTAGGAAAGGGGAAGCCTATATGCCACTGGCATAATGGCAACTGTGGTAGCATTGTTCACTTGAACTTCTGTCCAAGTATCTGGGTTTTGTTTTGTGATTCTTGTGGAGGAGGGGCTTAGAAGCATTTATTGCATGCTACTGATGAGGCTGAAGATAAGTAATAATGACAGCTACTCTGTGCTAAATGTGCTAACATCATACTCCTACATGATCGCAGTAGTAGTGGCAGCCCTGAAGGATATTGAACTTGCTCAGTATCACAGAGCCACTACTTAGAGGCAGGAAACTTTTTGGCATCTTGCCTCAGTTGTAAGGACTTGAAGAATTGAGTTCATATTTGAGTTTTCTTCGTTATCTGTTACTGACACTTAGCAGCAGATAATGTAGTAGTTAAATTGACATTAGGAAGTATCTCCTTGAAGCAGGCTTATTTGTAAGAATATGGAGAAAGCCTTTGTTGCTTGAACAAGAGTTACTTTGTGCCCTGTGATATTTGATCTCTTCAGTGCCTGGAGCTTTGAAGGGATCAGTCTCATAACATGAGATGCATCTTTGATTTTTTAGGAAACTATAGTTGATGCTTTCAGAACTAACATGAACATGGTATAAGGGAGATTGAAATAAACAATCTTCAGTATTAAAAGCTTTTAAAATTATCAACATGTGTTTAGTTGAACCAAACAATTTATTGACTGTTTCTATGAGCAAGGAAAGAGAAACCATTTAACTACCTTGGTGTCTGTGAAGAAAACTAAACTGACTTCAAAGCTTTGCACTGCACTGATAGCTAATGGCATTGAATACAAACTGTTGTTTTAGTTAATACTTCTGGTCAATCCTTTGGCTTAGTCAGGCTACAGATGTGAAATTGTAAAATGAGATATCATAAAATGAATGGCATTGCACAGTTCATGCCTCTCTTGAGCAAATATTTCATTTCTCCACCAGAAACTATTGCTTTGGGAACTCTTTTCATCTTGGACCAACACTTGGAATTTGTAGTTCTTCATTTAAATACACCCTTTTAGTGATTTACCATAAGCAAAGGAGGGAACCATAAACAAAATGTCAGCATTTTAACTTTGACATGTACATAGTTTTGAGATTAAATAACAAATTGTGAAGTTGTGTGAAAGAATACAGCTGTACAAATAACATGGAGCCACATCTCAAGTGCTTGAAATAAATAAGATTGAGTCTAAAATGATTTAGGTAGTTAAAAAAATTTTTTTAAGAAAAATTGAAACTATAACCCATGACAATTATGCTTATTTTTTTGACTATTGATTTTTTTTTTCAATCACAAGTGTTGCCTCTATAATTAGGTTGCTGTAAGAAAGTTAGTACACATTTATCAAGCTGATGAAAGTTATGTAGAATAAATAATCTTTATATCGCTTTGCTGAAGATTGAAACAGTGACTGAACAGTGATTGAAACAGTGCTGAAGATTGAAACAAGGTTTTGAGCTCCTTGGAAATAAAACAGTTGTCATTTAAGGTATTTGCATGAATGAGACAGATGACAGCATTGCCTCACATTTACTATGATGGAATCCTATTATGGTTCTTCATTATATGTACTTTAATACCCCTTGAGCCAAAGGAGAAATTCTGAATCAAATAACCACTGAAAATTCTAGATATGGTTATGCTTTTAAGGGACTTGTTAGGCCTATTTCCCAGCACAAGTATTCTAAAGAGGTTCCAGTGCATTCGTATATTTGTTGATACTAAAGGCCAGTGGAGTGGCAGGTACCAAGTCCCCAGTGCCTTGCATGATGCTGGGCATTTAATTCATTCTCTTCGTATATGTTTAGGGGAGAATCTGTTACGTGCCAGATACTGTTCTATAAACTGAGTATTCAGCAGGAAATTAAAAACAAAAGTTTCTGGGCTTCCCTGGTGGTGCAGTGGTTGAGAGTCTGCCTGCCAATGCAGGGGACGCAGGTTCACGCCCTGGTCTGGGAGGATCCCATATGCCGCGGAGCAACTAGGTCCGTGAGCCACAACTACTGAGCCTGCGCGTCTGGAGCCTGTGCTCCGCAACAAGGGAGGCCGCGATAGTGAGAGGCCCGCGCACCGCGATGAAGAGTGGCCCCCGCTCGCTGCAACTAGAGAAAGCCCTCGCACAGAAACGAAGACCCAACACAGCCAAAAATAAATAAATAAATAAAATGCTGGCTTAACTCCTAGAGAGTTTCATAAAAAAAAAAAAAAAAGGGGGGCTTCCCTGGTGGCGCAGTGGTTGAGAATCTGCCTGCCAATGCAGGGGACACGGGTTCGAGCCCTGGTCTGGGAAGATCCCACATGCCACGGAGCGACTAGGCCCGTGAGCCACAGTTGCTGAGCCTGCGCGTCTGGAGCCTGTGCTCCGCAACAAGAGAGGCCGCGATAGTGAGAGGCCCGCGCACTGCAATGAAGAGTGGCCCCCGCTCGCGGCAACTAGAGAAAGCCCTCACACAGAAACGAGGGCCCAACACAGCCATAAATAAATAAATAAAAATTAAAAAAAAAAAAAGTTTCTGCCTTCATAGAGCTTAAAGTTTTGGGGTAAGGAGTTCCAGGAACAAACATAGGTTTGCTTAATTTAGTTAACTTAGTTTAACTTCATTTGGTAAATAAATGTGCTTTAATTTCAAAATAGACTGAAAACATAATACAGTAATTTTAGCTCACACTGCCTTTCCTCAGAGGAAATATTACAAAGCTAGATGATTTACTCAAGTTTACCTCAATGATCTCTTTTTTACAAATTCTCAAATTCTTTTTTTTCTGACTTTTTTAATGGTATTGTAATACAGATCTCATGCTTACACTGTTGTAGATCAGGGTTTTCCAGGCGTTTGGATTTCACAGGTCAGTAATATATTTGAAATTCAGGAGAATTGATAAAGGATTGCCTGCTTTAATTTTGCCAAGTAAGGACACTAAAAAACAAAAACTATTGTCACCATCATTTCTTAAAAGAAAGGACATTTTAACATAAAAGAGTATGTAGGACATAATCTTAGAGTACAGAATAGTCCTCTACATTGAAGAAATAAAATGTTATGAAAAGCTCATTACATTGTCCTTATTTCTCATTTTGCCACAGACCTTTAGAAAATGTCAACAGAGAACAATTATAACTAATTGTAATTTTGGTTTTCCTCTTGATGTTGCTAAGGGATTTTTCTGACACACTATTTAAAGAGGTTGTGTGATTGGATTTTATCTTTTTTTTTAGAGGTAAATTTTATATAATGGATTTATGTCTTGTGCCATATGAGGGACATTGTCTTGGAATGCACAGGGCAGCAGAGTACGATGTCAAATCTAATCATGCCTCTACACTAACTAGCCTAGCTGTGTGATCTCGGTCAAATCATCCCTCATTTTTGGCTTTTGATTCTCCATCTTCGTAGAGCGAGGATCATTTCTTACATTTCTTGCAGTTCTTAAACTTGGATTCCATGTTGATAACTTTGGTAGCTAGTATCACACTTCCAAAAGTATGTGTCTAAAGATTAATAAAAATTTTTACTGTCTTTCTAAAAATTTGGACCAGGCTCCTGTTCACATTCCTTCAGCTGAGAGCATTTAATTGTTCATACATGATTAACAAAGAAGTGTAATTTCATGACTATGTACTTTAAAGATTTACCATAATTTTTTTGTAATGATATTAGCTACACATGGAGATTTGACTGTTTTCTAGCTTGGGCCTTTGGGAAATTCTTATAAAATCTGTTGTGATAGATAATGTTCAGAAATCTGGTCTGTGTAAATAAGTGGATGGAATTATAAGTAATTTCATCTTGGAAACAAGAGTATCTAAAAATATTAGATTATTTTAAATTACTTAAAATTTAAAAGGCAGCATTTTAGGAGAATTATTTTTTACTTTATAGATTTGAAGTTTTTGTTTTTGTTTTTTTTGTGGTGTCCATAGTTATTCTGGATGGTATGTACCCCTCAGTTCTCTTAAATGGTGCTATTTCAGCACCTTAATTTTGTGGTATGCAAGCCTCAAAAACTCTTCTGCTCCTGCTTTTAAAACTTGTCTCAATCTAGTGCTTCATGTGACTCCAGTGTAGAATATAATGAAGCACCTGGTAAGTGCCTTGTGAATTTGTGGATTGATCCACAGTTGTAAACACCACTGGTTTCTGCATGCAGTTTTTTACATAAAATTCTGGTGAATGATTTTTAAGGACTATCTGAATGACAAATTAGATTAAGAAAAAAAGAATTTCTTTTTCAGCCGCAGCACGTAGCTTGAAGGATCTCAGTTCCCCAACCAGGGATTGAACCCAGGCTATGACAGTGAAAGCCCAGAATCCTAACCACTAGGCCACCAGGGAATTCCCCAAGAAAACATTTTGAAAGTGGTTTTTGGTATTCTTCATAGACCTCTGACCTTGATTTCGAAAAACTGCCATGAAGACGCCTTGTTAAAATTGAATAGTTCTGAAATGAATCCTTTCAGAGGTCCTGGCTGAGTAAATTACTCTCCAGATAATTTTATAGAGTAAAAGGTACAGATCTTAATACAGTTGGCTGAAATGTGACAAATGTATATAAATGTAACTCACATCCCAATCAAGATTTAGAACACTTCCATCATCCTAAAGAAATAACCTGGTGCCATTTTCCAGTTAGTCTTTTCTGCCACTGTGTAACCCTCCTGCCAGAAGCAGCCGCTGTTCTGATTTCTATTGCCATAGATAGTTTGGCCTGCTTTTAAGCTTTATATAAATGGACTCAGTACATGCTCTCTTTGTATAAGGCCTTTCAAACATCGGGCTGATGTTTTTGAGATTCATGTTGCTGTATGAAGCAGTCATTTTTTCCTTTTTGTTACTGATTAGTATTCCATTGTGTAAGTATACCACAGTTTGTTTATCCATTCTGCTGTTGCTGTACATCTGATTCAGATTATGGCTATTATGGATAAAGCTTCTATGAGCATTCTTATACAAATTTTGGTGGGGACATATGCTTTCATTTCTCTTGGTAAATACCCAAAAGTGGAATTGCTGGTTTAACCTTATAGGAGATGACCAGTTCTCCAAAGTGGTTGTACCATTTTATGCTCTCACCAACAATGTATGAGAGTTCCAGTTGCTCTATATCCTTGCCATCATTTAGTGTTGTCAGTCTTTTTAATTTTAGCCGTTCTAGTGGGTGTGAAGAGGTATCTCACTGTGGTTTCAATTTGCACTTTCATGATGCTTAAATGATGTTGAGCACCTTTTCATGGGCTTCCTGGCCATTCATATATCTTTTGTGAAGTATCTGTTCAGTGTTTTACCCGTTTTTATTTTTTAATTTTAATTTTGTCTCTTATTGAGTTGTATTCATTCTTTATATTTCAAATACAAGAGCTTTGTCAGTGTCTTAGGTTGGGTTCCCCAGAAAACAGACTCTGAGAAGATTTGCATGCAGGAAGTTTATTGGGGAGTGCTCTTGGGAGTAACACCTGTAACTGGGTTACAGGTGTAACATGGGTTACTGGTAACCCAAGTAATTCTTGAGAGCAATTAGCTCTTTCTCTTTTCGGTACATACATCCCTTTCCTCTCTTCTCATCTTCCCTTAATTTGCAAATCTGGGGTATCTTTCATTTCCATTTCCCAGAGTAGAGCATAGTCAAAATGCTGACAGGACAATCTTCTTTCCTAGTAATTTATTCATTAGTTTGAATTGTGGAGTTCTGAAACCAAGGCCTTCAAATGAAACGGTATGCTCAGTCCAGTTCAGTTTTACCCTCGTTTTTGTCCTTCCTTAGCAGTAAAACTTGACATTCATGATTTTTTTTAAACAAAGGTGACTTTTATGAATTGTTTAGAGAGAATGATGAGAAGACTAATTACCACGTCACCTTCTACACAGAATAGAGCTGTTTTTCCATCTTGTGTTCTCCATGCTCTGACAGTTTGTCTCAAATGAATGCTGTGATTAGCAGTACTTTGGTGAGTTTAGTAACTTGGAAAAGACAAAGACTCTTAGAATAGCTCAGTATTGAGCATTAAAATAGTAACACCAGTTGTCTGGTGTCATTTTTCCAAAATGCTTTGGCCACTTTCTCCTATTGACTCCTCTATCTTCACAAGACATGTAGAAATATTATTTTACAGAAGAAAAGTTGAGGGACTTCCCTGGTGGTGCAGTGGTTAAGAATCCGCCTGTCAATGCAGAGGACACGGGTTCAAGCCCTGGTCCAGGGAGATCCCACGTGCCACAGAGCAACTAAGCCTGTGCGCCACAACTACTAAGCCTGCGCTCTAGAGCCAGTGAGCCACAACTACTGAGCCCACGTGCCACAACTACTGAAGCCTGCACGCCTAGAGCCCGTGCTCCCCAACAGGAGAAGCCACTGCAATGAGAAGCCTGCGCACTGCAACAAAGAGTAGTCCCTGCTCACTGCAACTAGAGAAAGCCTGCGTACAGCAACAAAGACCCAACGCAGCCGAAAAATTAATTGATTAATTAATTAATTAAAAAATAAGAAGAGTTGAGGTGCTAACTTGTTAACTAATTTGAACATGGAGTCAGTTCTGCCTCCCAAGCCAGTGCCCCAACCACTGGAGGCATTCAGAACACTCTCAGTTTATAAGTAGTTAATGGCTATCCTGAATGTATGAAGGGGTGACCTGGCCTAGGTGCTAAGGGGATTTCCCTCTTGCTATAGGGCAAGTATTAGCTGGTGCTGACATTGCAACTGTAGTTCCCCCATTTTCAATAGATACACAATAGGTATAGATCCCTTCTTTGTTCCCAAACAAGAAGGGGGTAATGTTTCAACCAGCCTTTCAGCTAAAAACCCATTTTCCTATAGAGGCAGTACTTGTACATATATATTCCCACAGCTTCACAGTTGCAAGTTCAGTAGTATATTAACTAATACAACCATTGTTATTTTTGCTAACCTCATAAAAGAAACTAAAACAGAAAAGTTAAGTACATGATACACTACTAAATTATTAAAACTTTTCCCTAAGCAACATAAATGCCCTCTTGTAGGTTTTTTTTTTTTTTTTTTTTTAATTTTATTTTTGGCTGCGTTGGGTCTTTGTTTCTGCGCACAAGCTTTCTCTAGTTGTGGCGAACAGGGGGTACTCTTCGTTGTGGTGTGCGGACTTCTCATTGCGGTGTCTTCTCTTGCTGTGGAGCAGGGGCTCTAGGTGCGCGGACCTCAGTAGTTGTGGCTCAACGGGCTTAGTTGCTCCATGGCATGTGAGATCTTCCCGGACCAGGGCTAGAACCTGTGTCCCCTGCATTGGCAGGCAGATTCCGAACCACTGCGCCACCAGGGAAGTCCACCCTCCTGTAGTTTTAAAGATCATTTTTCATACTGCTAAGACTTCAGGAAGCCATATAGGATACATCACCGCTTCAAGAAATTTTGAAACTTAATCTTTTGTATCTTGTATGTCAGGATACTATCTCTTAAAGAAATCTGAGTGAAAAGAAAAAACTGGGATTAAGTGGATTAAAACCATAGATCATTTATGGCATTGATTGTGATGATGGTTTCACAGATGTATACTTATTTCCAAACACATAAAGTTGTATGCATTAAATATCTATAGCTCTAGTATGTCAACCTTAGTCAAGCGTTTTTTGAAAAGCTATAGGACATTTTAGCATCAAACTGAATATGGGGACTTCACTGGTGGTGCAGTGGTTAACAATCCGCCTGCCAATGCAGGGGACACGGGTTCGATCCCTGGTCTGGGAAGATCCCACATGCCGCGGAGCAACTAAGCCCGTGCACCACAACTACTGAGCCTGTGCTCTAGAGCCCGCGAGCCACAACTACTGAGCCTGTGTGCCACAACTACTGAAGCCCGTGCGCCTAGAGCCCATGCTCTGCAACAAGAGAAGCCACTGCAATGAGAAGCATGCGCACCACAACGAAGAGTAGCCCTCAGTCGCTGCAGATAGAGAAAGCCCGTGTGCAGCAAGGAAGACCCAACGCAGCCAAAAATAAAATAAATAAATAAAATAAATTTAAACTGAATACGTTTTTCATTGTATGAGTAATACGTGTTCATTGCAGATAAATTTAAAATGTGTTGTAGGGACTTCCCTGGTGGCACAGTGGTTAAGAATCCGCCTGCCAATGCAGGGGACATGGGTTCGAGCCCTGGTCCGGGAAGATCCCACATGCCACGGAGCAACTAAGCCCGTGTGCCACAACTACTGAGCCTGCGCTCTAGAGCCCACGAGCCACAACTACTGAGCCCGCGTGCTGCAACTACTGAAGCCCACATGCCTAGAGCCCACGCTCTGCAACAAGAGAAGCCACCGCAGTGAGAAGCCCGCGCACTGCAACAAAGAGTAGCCCCCACTTGCTGCAACTAGAGAAAGCCTGCATGCAGCAACCAAGACCCAACACAGCAAAAAAAAATAATAATAAATAAATTTTTAAAATGTGTTGTAAATTATATATTACACATTATGTTTATAATCTATAAAGTAAAAAATTTGTTAAGGGTAATTTATACTTGTTCTACTTGTATGTATACCTTTTCAAAAGAATTATGAGATTATCAATGCATATTGTTGGCCACCAGCTTTTTCCTCATAACAGTACACCATGACTTTCTATATCCATGAATAGACCTGTATCATAATTCTTAATTGTTGAGTCTTGTGCTACTGTGATGAAGTATTAAAGTTGATTAGCTAGTCTCCTTTCTTGGACATTTAGGTTATTTTCAGGTTTGCATTCTTAATATGTGCAGTGGTCATCTTTGCATAGTTCTTTCTTTCTTAGGATAAATTTCTAGAAGTGAAATCGCTGGATCAAAGAATTCACATTTTTGAGGCTTTAACTCTAAATTGCCAAATTGGGGTCCAGGTAGGTTGCAGCAATTCACATTTCTTCCAGTGTTAGACAAGTATGCTCATTTCTCCCTATTGTGGGTAGTAGACAAGTGTTCCCACATCATTGCCAATCTGGTAAACTTAAAAATGGCATCTCCTTGTTTTAATTGGCATTATTATTCGTGAAGCTGACGCTTTTTCATGTTCAGTGGCCATTGTAGATTTTGGCCTCACAGATAAGCAGCTCACAGCCTTCATTGCAGATACTTCAGAAACTTTACCCTGTTCATTCATCAATCTTTTCAACAGCTTATGTTTTCTTTCCAGGAGCGACTAAAGCTGGTGACTGTTTTGGGTGCTGGCCTTCTCTGTGGAACTGCCCTTGCTGTCATCGTGCCTGAAGGAGTACATGCACTTTATGAAGATTTTCTTGAGGGTGAGAAAGAGAGACAGGCCTTTGAGATACGTTATTGATGTGGAGGGCTGAAAGGAGAAGCTTAGTGTTATTTTTTTCTGAACACGGTTCATGTTTGCCATAGAATATATGCCAAAACATATCTTTTGACGTCTTTGACAATAAACACATCAATAGCAGTTTGTGATTGAATGCCTCAATCCATGAATACCACTTAAGATTTATTTGCAATAATGCATGAATTCTGGGCTTTATAAGTATGAGTCATTTTTTAATGTCCATGCAAAAACTTCCAAGATCCTACATGATAATGATTGTATTTTTAGTGTTTTTTAATTGAAAAAAATATATAGATAAACACATTTGGATTCAAGGACCCTTTATAGTAAACTTTGTAGTGAGGACCTCTGTAGTAAAGGATAACTAAAAAATTAAAGAGACCTTTCCTGACAAGCAGAGAACAGTATAGCTGTATAAGAGAAAATGCTGAGCAGTGTCAGCTTGGTTCACTCATCTGCTAAATGATTTGGTCCTTCACACCAGCTGGAAGGCATACTTGATGCAAATTTGTGATTCAGCAAAATCAGATTCCTACTTGTCATGAAACTTCACAGATACCTGTGAAGGACTGAAACCACAAATGTTAAATTGGTGAACTGAATCTTCAAATGCCAAGAGTCTGTTGGACTTTAAGAATAGTATAAAGAGGTAAACACCTTCCAGATTTCTTACTAGTTACGGTATAATAAATAGTCTTTCAGGTCTCAGTAGAGGAAAAGAACTGTGTCTTTTATCCAGATTGATGATGCTCTTATGCCCAGGGTATGAATATGGGCATAATGGTAAAGAGTGAGGATTGTGGAGGTTTCATTGCAAAACAGGACAGAAGCTGAGGATTGGTCAGCCTTAGGGGAAAAAAATAATAAATCAGGAGCCTTAGAGCAGTGGTTTTCACCCTGTTTTGATCGTATATTCTATTGGGGAAAAAGATATACATGTGCTATTGTACTGATTTACTCTGTACATTATAAAACACGCTCCTTAAATAGAAAATTTTGGAATATGAGATTTAAAGTCCTTTCATATTCTAGTGGATCATCTTGGATTTTTCTGGATGTGATCATTACTATCCTGATATCCTAGGAAACATTCAGACTATGAT
The DNA here is from genome assembly GCF_965194805.1 of Balaenoptera borealis. Classification (NCBI taxonomy): domain Eukaryota; kingdom Metazoa; phylum Chordata; class Mammalia; order Artiodactyla; family Balaenopteridae; genus Balaenoptera; species Balaenoptera borealis. Next base: position 32,258,916 of record NC_138866.1, on the reverse strand, counting down.
TAAATAGACAATTAAAATTTGTTTTGCTTGTCTTTGTGCTAAGAATTATGGGTGGCAGTTATTTCCTAAACTTGTCTGATAATAAAAGTTCCTTGAGGGAGGGGTGCATTTTAAAATTGTAGTTTCCTGGCCGCCAACCTAGACTACTGAATCAGAATTTCCAGGGAAGGGACCTGGGAATGTCTAATTTTAACAAGTTGTCAAATGATTCTTATTAGACAAGTTTGGGAAACACTGGGGTAGAGGAAAGAACTGCTTCAGGTTTAGTTTTTGTTTGTTTGTGTTTTAATAACAGTTTTATGAGATAATTTACATACCATATTTCAGGTATAGTTTTAAAGTTAAATGTAGCTACTATGTGTTGGGTTGCTTTCCTTTATTTTAATAGTTTTCCTGGTTTTGTCCTAAAATAATTTTGTGGATTCATTTGAAAATGAATGTGCTGTATAAACCTGTTTTTTCAAAAATAAGCATTCTGGTCTCTTTAACCTTTTCACCATAGATTATTCTCCTGCCCTAAGCCATCATTAAAAAAATCTTTTAAGGGGCTTCCCTGGCGGTCCAGTGGTTAAGACTCCGTGCTTTCACTGCAGGGGGTGGGGGTTCGATCCCTGGTCGGGGAACTAAGATCCCACAAGCCGCCCAGCCTTGCCAAAAAACAGAAAAAAAAAAAACTTTAAAAATTATTTTCATTTATATATTTTACATTCACTCTTTTTGGCGTGAATGACTGCATTTTGCCAAACGCATAAAGTCAAAATGCAGAACAGTCCCGTCACCCTCATCCCCTTTTGTAGTCAAACCTTTCCCCCAACCTGGGGCAACCTCTGATCTCTTCTCTCTCTCTATAGTTTTGCCTTTTCTGAATGTCATATACATGTAATCTTGTAGCCTTTGGATCTGACTTCTTTCAGTTAGCATAATGAGGTTGAGAGTCATCATGTTGTTCTGTGTATCAATGGTTTGTACCTTTTTATTTCTGAGTAGTGTGCCATTGTTTGGATGAACCATTGTTTGGATGAACCATAGTTTGTTTATTCCTTCACCAGTTGAAAGACATATGGGTTGTTTCCAGTGTTGGTGATTATCAGTAAAGTAACTATAAACATTTGTGTACAGCTCTTTGTGCGAACATGAATTTTTATTTCTTTTGACAGGTGGAATTGCTGGGTTATATGGTAAGTGTGTGTTTACCTTCATAAGAAATTGCCAAACTTGTTTGCAAAGTGCCGGTACCATTTTGTATTCCCCTCAGTAATGTGTGAGAGTTCCAGTTGATTCCCTTCCCAACACTTGATGTTGTCTATTTTGTTTTAGTTTTTTATTTTAGTCACTCTAATAGGTGGGTAGTGGTATCTCAATGTGGTTTTGATTTGCAATTTCCTAATGGCAAATGACGTTGAACATCTTTTCATTAGTCACTCTATTAGGTGGATAGTGGTATCTCAGTGTGGTTTTAATTTGCAATTTCCTAATGGCAAATGACGTTGAACATCTTTTCATGTGCTTGATTGCCATTGCTGTATCTTCTTTGATGGTATCCAATCATTTGTCCATATTTTAAATTGAGTTTTCTTATTATTGAGTTTGGAGAGTTCTTCATGTATTCTGGATACAAGTCCTTTACTGAGATACATGATTTGCAAATATTTTCTCCTAGTCTGTGGCTTCATTCTCTTAACAGTATCTTTCACAGCGTAGTTTTTAATTTTGATGAAGTGAATTTATCAGTTCTTTCTTTCATGAATTGTGCTTTTGGTGTCATATTTAAAAAACCTTTTGCTAAACCCAAGTTCACAAAGATTTTCTCTTTTGTTTTCCTCTAGAAGTTTTATAATTTTAGGTTTTATACTTAGGTCTATGATCCATTTTGAGTTAATTTTGAACACAATGTAAAGGTTCATTTTTTTTTAATAAATGTATTTATTTATTTATATTTTTAATTTTTGGCTGCATTGGGTCTTTGTTGCTGCACGCGGGCTTTCTCTAGTTGCGTGAGCGGGGTCTACTCTGTTGCGGTGCATGGGCTTCTCATTGCGGTGGCTTCTCTTGTTGAGGAGCACGGGCTCTAGGTGCACGGGCTTCAGCAGTTGTGGCTCGTGAGCTCTAGAGCGCAGGCTCAGTAATTGTGGCACACAGGCTTAGTTGCTCTGCGGCATGTGGGATCTTCCTGGGCCAGGGCTCGAACCCGTGTCCCCTGCATTGGCAGGCGGATTCTTAACTACTGCACCACCAGGGAAGTCCTTCATTTTTTGCATATGGATGGATGTCCAATAGTTCCAACATCGTTTGTTGAAAAGACTATCTATTGAATTGTCTTTGCACCTTTGTCAAAAATCAATTGACCATGTTTGTGTTGGTCTATTTCTGGATTCTCTGTTCTGTTCCATTGATCTGTTTGTCTATCCTTTGCCAATACTACATTTGTCTTGATGACTATATCTTTATAGCAGATTTTGAAATTAGATTGTGGAGTCCTTCTAACTTTGTTCTTATTTTTCAAAATTGTTTTGGTTAAACTAGTTCCTTTGCCTTTCTATAAAAATTTAGAGTCAGCTTGTCAGTATCTACAAAAAAAATCATGCTGGAATCCTGATTGATATCGAATTGAATCTATAGATTAATTTGGGGAGAATTGACATCTTAAGAATATTGTGCCTTCCAATCCATGAACACAATATATCTCTCCATTTATTTAGGTCTTCTTTGATTTCTTTCATCAGTATTATAGTTTTTAGCATACAGATCTGCAAATATTTTGTTAGATTTATACCTAAATATTTCATATCTTTGTGCAATTGTAAATGTTACTTTTAAAATGTCAATTTCCGATACTCTAGTATTTAGAAATTTGATAAGCTCCATGTAACTTGAGCTGCTGTCAGGGCAAAGTGGCAGGAGAAAAGAGAGAACAGAATAACCTGTTTTCCCCCCATACTCTTCAGACCACTGGGGCCCTTTTCCTAGATACTGTGGCCAGAAAGATGGTGTATTTCTTGGGGTTTTAACTGCTGTTGTTACTGCCATGAAGTTCTGCAGCTGGGGCTGCCTTCAAGGTAGGGCTGGGAAAGAAAAGAGAGGGAGGGTAAAAGGAAAAAAAAGGGGAGGGCTTCCCTCCACACCAACACCTCTCAGCAGTCCCTCTTCCTGGTCCTCTGCTAGAAGGACAGGGTTTCTTTTGAAGTTTTTGCTGCCCTATCTCCTCTTGCTATTGTTTACTCTTTATAGTCTTCAGGTAGTTGTATTTTGTCCAGAGTTTTTGTCGTAATCAGTGTGTGATTGAGACTATAGTGGGTTTACTCCACCTTGGCCAGCACCAGAAGTCCCCATCATTCTTTTTAAAAAGTAAAATGTTAATATTCCACTTTATTAAATTTTGAGGTAGCTCGACCATGATGTTAGTTTTAAACTAAGCTATCTCCAAATTTTCCTCATCTCTCTCTATACTGATAAGTCACATCACTTTAGTTTCTGCTACTTTATCTTTTTCTCCCTCCACCCTTTTCCACTCTTTCTTTATTGTACATCAAACCAACTTTTCTCCAAACTTTGAAAAAGGAGTTTATTTACATGTAACTACAGCCTATGGTTTAGTTCTTCTGTGAACCTTATAATTATGATAATTAACATTTTTTCAGAGCTCAGTGTACCATGTTAACTAAGTGCTCTGACACTTTAATAAGCATTAATAAGCATTATTAAATACGAATTAATGTAAAAAGGAGCCTCTCACATACTCTTCTGTATTTATAGCTCTAAAATCACTGACCTTAAATGATTATCAGCGTTCATGTGAGAAAACCATCTTTCTATAGAAACAGAAGTTTTGAGAACATAGTTTATTGAGTACTGCAGTGCTTGTTTACTGTGGAGCTAATGTTTGAAACCACCATAATTCTTTGGAACATGAGAATTGATATGTTTAGGAAGGCAGACTGTTGGTCAAAGACCTAAATATAAATGTGATGTGGTCAGAAACTGTTGTGGTCAGAAATGGTTCAGTATAGATTATCCCACTTATTTCTCCAAGAATGCCATGTGTCAGATTCTTTAGAGAGATACAGTTATCATTTTATGGCTTTCTCTGTCATTTTGCTCTACATTTAAAGTAGAGGGTTAAATCTGCTATTATATTTAATTAACTTTTATCCTATCATTCATTAATAAAAATGGAGCTCTTTAAGGCTCTTGTTATACTTTACTTTCAGGATTCTGAAACATGGATGATCCTGGACTAATACAACCTATCTCATCTACCTCTTATTCTGTCTGCTAAAATGTCTAGTCTCTGCTTTTTCCCTGCCCCTTCCTCTCCCTTCCCCCCCAGCATTGTTTTATTGTTCAGTATTGTATCTGACCAGATAATCAGGCCAACTATTTCATATAAGATGTTTAAAAATAAATCTCCCAAATTAATTCCATTAAATGTGCAACTGTGTTCCTAAATATTCAGTGAGCACTTAACCGCATACAAGGTTTTGTGTGAATATATTGCCTGATCATCACAGCAACCCTCTGAGGTGGATACTATTTTGTAGATGAGGCTTTTGAGCCACAAAGAGGTTAAATAATTTGCCCAAGGAACTCAGCCAGTAAGCGTCAGGACCAGGATTTGAACACAGGCTGTCTTACTTGGAAGACTACACTTTTTTTTTTTTTTTAACATCTTTATTGGAGTATAATTGCTTTACAATGGTGTGTTAGTTTCTGTGAAGCCTACACTTTTAATGACACTCTGCTACATGGTGGACTTTGTAAGGAATTTCACATTACCAAAACACTGTTTGTCTGCTAAAGAAATCTAAGTTTCCTACCTTGTAATGAGATTCTTGTCTTTCAGAAACACAGTATTTTGACAAGAGATTCACTAACATCCCTTTAAAACGTCAGCTTTATACATTTGACTATGGTCAGTTTTCTGTTTTACATGAGAAACAGAATGCATCATTATTAAAAGCTACACCACCCTATTACTGAAAACACGTCAAGTGTAGAGAACTGTCTGTCTTTGCCAGAAAAAGAAAAGTATATAGTAAAAATCTGTGAAGGTTATAAGGTGTGAGTAGAAGTTAAGAAATTTAAAACAACGAGTAAAGGCCAAAAATATAAAAAATCAAAACTGGGGATCACCTCAAAAAAAAAAAAAACAAAAAAAAACCCCAAATTACCTGAAGGTTTGATTCTTAGAATGCTTTGTCCTTTGTACATGTTAATCTGAAGAAGGAGTTCCAACAAATCTGTTCAGAGGGTAAATTGGTTCTAGTATATTTAATTTAACGTATGTGTCTGTGTCATAGAAAGGCTACATACTATACTGATGGAACTTACTGGAAGGATTCCTATGTGAATATCTAGGGAAAGAATTAAGCCCATAATGATTTGCTGAACACTCTGTTAGTGGTACGAGAAATATATGTCTGATGAGCAATATCCAATGATAATACTGGGTTTATATACTTTGCAGTGGGATGAATGTGACGTGGAACATGTCTCAGCTAATGAATTACCAACCAGTGCCCTGAGTAAAACAGACACAACGATAACAACCTGAAAGTTCTTTCAAGAATGAGTAACACATGTCCACAACATAATGTATTTTAATTAAATAGCTTGGTTTTTAAAAAATTTTTATTTTATTGAAGTATAGTTGATTTACAATGTGATGTTAATTTCTGCTCTGTGGCAAAGTGATCAGTTATACATAGATATACATTCTTTTTCATATTCTTTCCCATTATAATTTATTATAGGATATTGAATATAGTTCCCTGTGCTATGCAGTAGGACCTTGTTGTTTATCCATTCTATATATAATAGTTTGCATCTGCTAATCCCAAACTCCCAATCCATCCCTTGCCCACTGCCCTCCCCCTTGGCAACCACAAGTCTGTTCTCTATGTCTGTGAGTCTGTTTCTGTTTCATAGATAAGTTCATTTGTGTCATATTTTAGATTCCACATGTAAGTGATATCATATGGTATTGATATTTGTCTTTCACTTTCTGACTCACTTCACTTAGTATGATACTCTCTAGGCCATCCTTGTTGCTACAAATGGCATTATTTCATTCTTTTTTATGGCTGAGTAGTATTCCATTGTATATATACACTACATCTTCCTTATCCATTCATCTGTTGATGGACATGTAGGTTGTTTCCATGTCTTGGCTATTGTAAATAGTAAATAGCTGGGTTTTGAGATCTCAGTTTTTGCTAGGTTGAGTTTCATGTCCCAGAGTAGAAGGAAGGAGGGATGTGTTAATACTGAATATCTGGATCCCATTACTAATCTGTTTATGTACTAATAAGATCATGGGATTATCACTCACTTTAAAAAGTTTTTTTTGTTTTGTTTTGGCTAATGCTTGCAAATAAAACCAATAATGCCTACCATTCATTGTATATAATCCAGTAAATATTTCATGTTTTTATATAAAGTTAAATTCCACTTAAGTATAAGTATTCAGATCTTTTATGGAAAGCTTCAATCAACAGCACACTTATTTCAAGCCATATATATATATGTATGTGAATATATATATATATATATATATATATATATATATATAGAATAATGTTGCTGACATTTTACTTATTTGCCACAATTTTACATAAAATTAGGTGTTAACGACTTCAAAATGGGAACGTCAGGAAATTATGTACTTGTATCAGTGAATGCTCAAAAAATGTTGGAACTCTTTCTTTAATTTACCTCCAGAGTACGCAGCACACTTAGATGAGAATCATCAGTGGCAGCAGAATTTTCCTTGAAAGTAGTTTAGGTTCGGAGAAATATACAACTTATTCAATGCCAATCTGTTTGATAAGATAGGTGACCTGTTTATTCAATATTATTTTAGATCAAAAGCTGGTGATACTAGAAAGTATGACAGTTTTATTGTGATTCATAAACTTGACTCTGAATGCTATACCAAGAGTTCCAAAATTATTTAGATAAAGAAAGCATTGTTAGGATAAGATATAGAAGGATCTTATACTTATCTAAATTTAAAAATTCTGATATACTTATACTTTATGAAGGGAAATAATTTTGGCCACCCTTTGAAAGTTGTAATTAGGCTTGACATTTAGTTTCAGAACTGTGGACACCCCAAAAGTAATTATCTTTAAAAATTGTTATGCAACTGTTCACAAATAATAGTATGACTAACACCCTTTAATAAGGTGTTAACCCACCTTTGTACCTAAGCTCGCTTTAGCATAACCTTTCACCTAATTTAGCATGTCCATCCGTTACCTATTAAGTCTGGATTTATAAAGAAGCATGTGCATAATTATCTTAAAACATACAACTAAAAGATTGTATTTTATTTCCATTTAAAAAAATCTTTTTGCTTAGGAAGTAATTAATTGCATAACTTTTGAGATGAAATGCCACATTAAAAAAATACAGAAGTGAAGGCCATTTTTTTGCCTTCAACATCAATTTGTTGAGTATCTACTCAATTTATGGCCTTATATTGATTGTTATCCGTTCATAGATATACAATATAGCCCCTGCCTTCAAGAATTCACAGCCGATGGAAAATGAATAAATTAACAGTCAGTGACAGCAGGGGCTGGCAAACTTTTTCTGTAAAGGGCCAGATAGTAAAGATTTTAGGCTTTGTGGGCCATATGGTTTCTGTTGCAGTTACTCAGCTCTGCTGTCATAGCATGAAAGCAACCACAGACAATCATGAACAAATGAGCATGGCTGTGTTCAGTGCAAATTTTATTTACAAAGCTAGGCATGAGCCTTTGTCCTGCAGTTTGCTGCTGTCTGAATTATGGTATAGTGATATAAAACCTGTGGTAGACACATACTACTGTGCTGTGTATACGTGACTAGAGGAGGACACAGAAAATCTCAGGGAGGAAGGGACTTATGAGCTGAGTCTTGAAAGACAAGGTGTTATCCAGGAGAAGCAGCATGGAAGGCCCATGGATTCATTAACTCCTGCAGAGTCTAAGCAAAGGCAGAGACAGGAGCCCATTTTGTTAAATATTTAGTGGGTACCTTATGAAAAGATAATCATTCACATCCTTTCCAATAGCATCTTTCTAAATAGTGTTGAAAATTGTAGTTACCAAAATTCTATGACTGACTTCACATGTGTAGTTTCTTTACATCTATAAATATGAAGAATTGGTTTGTATATTAAAACAGAAGCATACCAAAAATTGCCTTGTCTTTAGAGAAAGTCAAGTGTTTTACTTCGTTTATTTATTTTACATTCTTGAGGCCATGCTAAGCTATTCTCCCAGCGCACAGAGACCTACTTGAAAAGTAATGAGTTCTGTCATCTCAGTATTGGTCATCAGGGTACTGCATTTTGAGTTTATTAATTTTTTATTGAAATATTGCATACAAAAAAGTATATGTCATACACACAAGAAAGTACACATATTGGCAGTATATAGCTCAATGATTTTTCACAAACTGAACACCCTCCTTTTACCATGAGGCTACATTTTAATTGTCCAACACTACTGATCAAAATTCTTAGACTGCTTCTCTCATAAACTTAATTATTTTTCATCTCTGAGCTTTCAGTAAGTTCTCTGGCTTAAAATCCTTACTGCTAACAATAATTTTGCTTGCATGAAGGACAGGGTAGGCACATTCTGTCTGCCCACCTTTTCCTCCTAGACCTGTCTAGCGTTCAGTCCTCTTTAATTGATCACTGCAGCGTAGGCTTCTGATTTCCAGGAAATACCTTTTATTCCGAAATCATCCATTTCTTCCTCTGAAAGTCTCTCTTTACCTCCAGCAGTGCTTCCAAACTGAAGGTAGCAACTCTGGATCTTGAAATAAATTTAGTAAGTTGGACTTGTGACTGGCATTTAAGAAGAGCACAAAGGAGGGACAAGACAGATGAAGAAATAGAATAGTGCATTGTAACCATTGTAAGGCTAAGTATTATTTTTTGCAACTTTTTATTTAGTTTTTCATCTATGTGTGTGTTTACTAGATCATGATGTAAAATTTATTTTTTACTAGGGATCATGTCCTTAAAAGTTTAAAAAACATTGTCATAAGTCTCATGTCAGCAATATCAAAAACTGCTTAACATTAGCACCATTAACATTAACTGCTGATACTCGTAGAACTTGTTTAAATTAATAAAATGGAAATTTGGGGGCTGGAGGAAGTTTTTTTCTGCCTGTCTCTTGGAGGAGCACTCCATCTCATTTTAAGATGCCAGTGTAACTCAAACAGAGACGTTACAAGAAAAAATGTTGCAGACAGATATCCCTCATGAATGTAGATGGCACAGTGCTTTACCAAATATTAGCAAATTGAATCCAGCAATATATAGACAGGATAATACATTTTGACCAATTGGAGTCTGTCCTAGGAATGCAAATCAGGGGTTGGATTAATATCCAAAAACCATTTTAATTTATTATCTTGATCGAACATAGTAGAAAAACCATTTGATCATCCTTAACAGGTAGAGAAAAGGATAAACATTTGACAAAATTAAACTCCTATTTATATAAAAAAAAAAATTCTCAGCAAACTAGGAAAGAACTTCCTTACGGAGAAAGGGTGTATTTGAAAAACCTACAGATAAGATGCCTAACACTGGGAACAAAACATGGCTGTCTCCTCTCAACCACTTGTACTTAACATTCATTGTACTTGGGGTCTTGGCCAGATGCTAGTCTGCAGTAAGGCCAGAAAAAGAAAGAAAAGGCATAAAGATTGGCAAGAAGTAGAACTATCTGTTTGCAGATGACATGACCACCTATGTAAAAATGGTTAAAAATTTAAAGCCTCACAATATCAAATGTTGACAATGGAATGGAGCAACTAGTACTCTCAGACATTGCTGTTGGATATGTAAAATGGTACAACCACTTCGGAGAACAGTTTGACAGTTTTTTTTTATAACGTTAAACATACATACACCCATCAGTTCTGATCCTAGGTATTTACCCAAGGGAAAAGAAAATGTGTATCCACAGAAAGACTTGTACCTGAATGCTCATAGCAGCTTTATTTATAATGGGCCAAAATTGGAAATTACCTAAATGTCTATCAACAGCTGAATGGATAAACAAGTTATGATATGTCCATACAATGGAACACTACTCAACAAAAAAAGAGGACCAAACTACTGATATGTGCAAAGCTTAGATAAATCTCACAATGTTATACTGAACAAAAGAATCCTTATGCAAAAGAGTATATATTGCATAATTCCATTTATATGAAATCCTAGATCAGGGAAAACTCTGGGGACAAAAAGCTCTTCAGTGCCTGCTTGGGACCAAGAGTGACATATTGACTCCAGGGACGCACAAGAGAACTTTTCTGATATTTTAAAGTACTGTTCCATATCTTGACCTTGGTGGTAGTTGCTAGAGTTTTTACATTTGTGAGTTATACCTCAATAAAGTTGATTTAAAAAAAAAAAAAAGAGAGATTTAGACATTTTAAAACAAGTAAATGAAATCACTATTTGGGAAAAAAATCTTAAGATTAAAAAATTCCTTTGGGAAGATGAAAAAGTTTTAGAGATGGATGATGGTTGTACAATGATGTGAGTGTACTTAAAGCCACAGAATTGTATGCTTAAATGTGGTTAAAGTGGTAAGTAAATTTTATGTAATGTGTATTTTACCACATTTTTTAAAAAGGTTAAAAAAAAAAAGAAAAAGCTGTGTAAACAAACAAAAAATCTTTCAAGAATTAGAAAAATACATGAGTTTTTATTATCTTAAGATGGTATGTGCTTTGTGCTTCTCAAAAATGACTTTTAAAGAATTAAGGCAGGCTCTAAAATATTGCAACAGACTTATGTAATTTCTTTGGTCAAAGATTAAAATGCTTAATCTAATTATAAACAATAAATGTGTTTAGTATGTTAGCCTGTATTTGTGAAACACAGCAAAGATCAGGATTCTGGCCTTGAAGTGTTTATGTTTTGAGTGTCAAATACGTGAGTATAATAAACTAGCAGTATTACTTAGCCAGGTGTCATTTACTGTAATTCAGAGTATCCCAACAATCATATTTCTAGAACAATCGTCTTTCTAGAAGGAAATGTCTCTTTTAAACTGCTCTGCCCTTTTGGTTTCTAATTAGTGATTGTCCCCTGAGATTTTTAAAGCTAAAAGTGTTTTATACTCAGTTTGCCCTTTATTTGCAATTTTTATATCAACCTAAGTGTAAAACTAGATAAATTTGATTGTAATTATTTTCACTGTTACTGTTCTTCATTTGCCTATTTTCATCAAAATAAACCTTACTGTGGTTTCTGGTGAGATTGGTATGAATTTCTCTAGCCTGAAAGGAAGATTTGGGGATGATATCCCTTGGGAATGACTGCTTTCTTGCTTGGTGATTTGCTTCCACTTCCTAGGTTTTGGGAATAATAGGCAGTTAAAAGCTCTGCATGCCAAAAGCAGAGGACCCTTGGGAATTTTTTCATCATGAACTTTAAGTTAAGGGAGTTTATGATTGGCTAGATTATAATATAGGAAGTGAATGTCTTTGCAGTAAAATCTGTAGAGCTTGAAATACAAAAGAATGGAAGCTTCTACATGAAGATGTTTTGAGGGGGAAAACACATTTTCTCTTTACGGTTCATTCTGCTCTAGGGAAACACCACCAAGCGAGTCAAACACAGAATGTGATTGCATCAGACAAAGCAGAAATACCGGTTGCCCATGAACAGGAGCACAGCCATGACCACACACAGCTGCATGCCTACATCGGTGTTTCCCTCGTACTGGGCTTTGTTTTCATGTTGCTGGTGGACCAGATTGGCAGCTCCCATGTGCATTCTACTGATGGTAAGTAGCTCCAGGGTTTTCTGGGCAGTGCAAAACATTTGCATTTTAGGTGATCACAAGTGATTGAATAATTCAATATGTATCAGTGGTCTTATTTAGTGCTAAAACTTTCTCAGGTTCTGGTGAACATTTCATTCATTTGAGAAAGCTAGTGGGTTGTGCCATTTGGCACAAGGGAGTGTTTATTGGATTATTACCCTGGTTATTTTAAAGCTCATTTGATGGAGGTCTAGGGCAGAAGTTCTTAACCCTTTTAGTGCCATGGAGCCTTTCAGCAGTCTAAAGCCTGTGGACCTTTTATTGGAATAATGTTTTAAAATGCATAAAGCACAGTATAGGATTACAGAGAAAATCAATTTAATACAGTTACTAAAACATTAAAACAAATTTGTGATATAGTAATGTATGTCTTCTTTATCAGCGCATTAAATAATGAGATAATATATTTAAATCATAAGCAAGTTAGAGTTAAATTTAATTGTTTAGGACATCAGTATAACAGCTATTGTTGAGTAGCTTGACTAAGAACATTAAATTCTGAGATGGGCTTTAACAAGGCAACAGAGTGTCAAGTTGAACATCCAGTTGATTTGGCTTTTTGTTTTGATGGTTACTAGTGTAGAAGAGCCTGATTCACAAAGATATTTTATTACAAATGTACTTGAACACATTTGTAGCTTGCTTTCCAGGGAAAGATAAGCTTCTTTCAAGGACAACTAGAATTCTCCAAGACTTTTAAAGTTAATTCCAGTCATAGTAACTTTTTTGTCTTGAGATCAATGAATTCATCTTCGGTTAGATCAATATCTTTGATATGGTTTATATTAAATAAAAAAGGATTCTGATCCATGATACAACTTTGATGCCATCGTGATATAAACTTTTTTGATATAAATACATATGAAAAGGTTATAATGGACATAAGGGTTTACAGATATTTCTTTTCAAATACATTGACAGAGAATTTTGCAGATAGGAACTGCTAGAAAGCAGCATAGATATCTTGGTCACCAGCAAGAGATCCCACGACTTCTACTGTTTTGTGGCTGATGACTGTTAGGTGTAGAGTTGCCTGTTAGTTGCCCAGCTCTGTCACATGAGCATCTACAAACAGGAAGACTGCAATCAATGCAACGTGGCAGCACTTCTGTAAGCCCTTAATTTATTTTTTTATTTTTATTTTTTTTCACACACACACACACACACTGTATTTTATTTTTACAAGAGATAAGTAGACTGACACCAAGCATTGTACATGGATGACCACAACAAAAGCAACAATGATTGCAATTACCAAACATGAAACACACTCATACTATGTCATAATATTGACATTCAGTCCAGTAATCCTCCACTGTAACAGCTCCTTTACTTTGCAGTGAAAATTGATTTGTATATTCTTTGCCTCTGAGTCCTTGTGGGATTTTTTTTTTTAATTCAGACAGAAAGTCACAAAAATTATACTCATCCTCATCAGTTCACTCAGTCCCATGTAATTAATTTTTTTTTTCATCTTGATCTTTTGTTAGCACTTTTATGAGTTCATCAGTTTTTCATTAGAGTTCTGAAAATGCTTATTCATTCAGTTCAGCAGTACAGTCAGTTACCAGAAACCTGTACTTGTCAGTCTTTTCCATGAATTTCTTGAAGATGAAAGCCTTTTATAGGAACATATTTGCAAAAGCATCAGAGTACACCCAGAACTGTCTGTAAATGACAAAAGACTTAAAAATGACCACTGTTAAAGATTTGATGAAAGTTCATAATAATGCAGTTGACAAGAACATTAGTTATTTCTGAGATATACATTTTAAAGTAATAACTAGGATTATTACTTATAACATTATACCAGAACATATAAGATTTTTAGAAATTTCATGTAATGTCTGAAACATTTATATTAACATATTTCCATACATATTTCCATACAAATACAAATATAAGATTTTTAGAAATTTCATATAATGTCTGAAACCTTTATATTAACATATTTCCATACATATTTCCATACAAATACAAATATAAGATTTTTAGAAATTTCATGTAATGTCTGAAACATTTATATTAACATATTTCCATACAAATAACCCAATGAAAGTTTAGTATTAGTTGTTTTGTTTGTTGTTTTATACTGCAGGTTCTTATTAGGCATCAATTTTATACACATCAGTGTATACATGTCAATCCCAATCGCCCAATTCAGCACACCACCATCCCCACCCCACCGCAGTTTTCCCCCCTTGGTGTCCATATGTCCATTCTCTACAACTGTGTCTCAACTTCTGCCCTGCAAACTGACTCATCTGTACCATTTTTCTAGGTTCCACATACATTCATTAATATACGATATTTGTTTTTCTCTTTCTGACTTACTTCACTCTGTATGACAGTCTCTAGATCCATCCACTTCTCAACAAATGACTCAATTTCGTTCCTTTTTATGGCTGAGTAATATTCCATTGTATATATGTACCACAACTTCTTTATCGATTCGTCTGTTGATGGTGTAAGCCCTTAATTTAAAGTAGTGATGAAAGAGAGTGATAAATGTTTAAGTTTACTTCATTTTGTTCTACAGCGTCAATACGTTATACTCATTTATGCAGTTAAAATTTTCCTTTATATAGTTTGCAGCGTAAAGGACATTGTAAGGGCCTTACCAAGTACTGAGTTTTAAATATAGTGAAATCTGTATCTATAAAAAAAATAATAATAAATAAATAAAGTAGTGATGAGTGAAAGTGATAATATGATATCTTATAACTATAAAATAATATGAAATTATCTGATTTCTATTGGTAAAGGTAGTGCTACTATTACTTGTGGTTTATTGTCTATATTTATAATTAAAGGAAATGCTAAAGTTCAGTTAGAGGTTAGTACAAGTAAAAATACATTTTTTTTTTAAGTTAAGGTCACAGACACCCCCTGCATTCTCCCTGTGTTCTCCTATTAGACCCCAGGTTAACAGTACCTGGTCTACCAAAAAAATCTGTAGAAAAGCAGGCAAAAGACATGAACAAATAGTTCATAAAAAGATATAAAAATGGTCTTTAAACATATGAAAAGATGTTCCTTGCACTTAAAATAAGAAGACTGCAAATCAAAATTCCACTGAGAAGCCATTTCTCACCTGTCAGATAGGCAAAAATTCAAAACCTTGACAGTATACTCTGTTGGCAAAGCTGTGATGAAACAGACACTCTCATCTATTGCTGTGGGTGTGCCTAGTGGTACAGCCCCTGTAGTGGAGAATTTACCCTTCAACCCCAAAATCCCACTTCTAGGAATCTGTTCTGATGAATCGGCTCCAATATGAAAATACACACGCACAAGACTAATCAGTGCAGCGTTGTTTATCATTGTAAAAACGCTTCAATGTCCAGTCATGCAGATTGGTTGAGTGTAGTGTGGTGTGTCCATGTACTGGAGTTCTCTGTAGCCATGAAATAGCATAAGGAATCAGATCTCTGTGAGCCAATAAGGAGAGATTTCCAGGAAATACTGTTAAGTGGAAAAAAAAAAAAAGCAAAAATAAATTATTATACATCATATATTATGTTTTGTGTAAAAAAGAAGGGGAAACAAGTATACGTGTATATATTTGCTTATCTTTACAAAAAAGAAACATAAGAAGGATCAGCTAGAAAACAAAGTTGATTACTTGTAGGAGTGAGGGCATGGGTGGGATAAGGTAGAACGTTTTGGGGAGGGCATGACACTTCCCCGGGCATGCCTTTTTGATATAGTTTTGACTTTGGGAAATATGTTAATATTTTCCATATTCAAAAAATAAAATGAAATCAACAAAGGATGGGGGAGCTAACTGAAACAGATGAACTGTACTTCAAATGAATAACACAGTTACACTGAAGGGGATGTAGAAAAAACTAATTCAAGTAACTTATGAATGTAGTATTTGACTATATACCTTTAGTGGTGAGTAGAGTTGGGGAAGAAGCATAAACAGTACTGAACTCTTTTTAGTAGGCTTTGCTTTTTGTAATGGTGTGGGCAAAACAGTTCTGAAACTAGCTTAGATATGTTACAAGATTGAGCAAATGAGTAAATGTGTTGCTGTTGGTGGAACCAGAGTCCTCACTGAGGAAGAAGGGACATGCAAATAGGGAATGAGGGAAAGCAAGAAAGAACCACTACAGGGATGGGTTGGAATCGGAGCTATTGGAATCATGATTTCTAAAACTTGTATGTGTATGTGTGCATATATACATGTGTCTATGTATACATGTATGTATGTCATAGTTCTGTGTGCAGAGAGGGCCTAGAAGTAAAGACACCCCACTAGCAATGTGCATATCAGGACTCTTCAGAGAAATGGCTGATTCTAGGGCAGGACAGGGTAAGGATAAAATGAGCTTGGAACATCTAGTGCTCAAAGAAGATGGAAACATGTTACAGGATATAGGAACCAGCTTGAAGGGGCTTCCCTTGGCCAGATCTCAGACAGTTTGTGCACCAAGATAATTAAGAACAGCAATAAAGCGTAAATCATTGAAAAAATGGGAATCAATGGGCACATCCACGTGGGAGAAAGATAAAAGGAGAAGGGAGGGCATTTGCTTCCAGCAGAATGCTAAATGCCAGTTGGTAAATGTGGAAGCAGTTGGAGTTGGACAATCATCTTTGCAACCTTCATAGTAAAAATTGGCTCAGGCCAGAATCATCAATGAATGTTAAATCTAGGGGGTATATTTTGATTTGCTTATTAGTTGCAAGGGGAAAAAAAGTAACTAAATGAAGAAATTGGACAATACCTTGATCAGATGATCAAAATTAATGTCACTGGTATTCTGCTTTCAGTGTGGGCAGAAAGTTCCTACCAGACCAGCCTCTGTACAGATAACTGTAAACTTTGGACAGAATTTTGAAAACCACTATCTGAAGACATTGGAGAGTGAGTGACCTAAAGGAGGCAAATTCTGGAAGGGAGTCTACACTTGGAACCTATTTTTACTACTTTTAGTTCCTATTTTTACTGCTTTTAGCAGTCAGTGCCTGTGGGGTAACTAACTGATAGAAGACACAGTCTTTCTGGCCTAAGGAACTGGAGGACAGAGTTCAAGGTACCCAGCCCCTGGAAAGTGAGGGGAGAATCTTAGGAAGGAGAGAGACAGAGAAACTCATCCCCAAATTCTATGTATAAACTGCCCAAGTCTCTGGCTAAGCCCTGAACCATGTTTTCTTGGGCAGACTCTAGACAGCTCAGCTAAACGTAAAAGAACTAAACTGAGATTTAGGCAGCTGCCCAGAAGACAGAGTTTGCAGTTTGAGCCAAATCAAGTTATGTAAAGCAAAGCAAAAAATCAACACTCTTTGGAGGAATATAATAGAATCCATAGTATCCACAAGATAACATTTACAATATCCAATATATAATCCAGAATTCACACCACCAGTGAGCAGCAGATGAACATCCTGTGCCTCTAGATGCGATAGCCTGAGGAGGATCACCTATGTAGCATTCCATCCAAGAATGCATCATCTAAGGACACATCAGACAAATCCAAAAGGAAGGACCACTCTGTTAAAAAACAAGAAAGGCGCAGGGAAGGAAATGTATTCTTCAGAGATATCAATGTCATGAAAGTCAAAGGCAGAGAAAATGTCTCAGATTAAAGGAGACTAAAGAGATACAACTAGGTGCAACATATGATCTTAGGCTGGATCCTTCCCGGAAAAGGAAAAATGCCCTGAAATACATTCTTGGGCAATTGACAAATTAGAATATGCAAGAGAGAGTAGAAAAAAATATCAATGTTAAATTTACTGAAGTTGATAACTTTGCTGTGATTGTGTAAGAAAATATCCTTTATCATCAGAAATACACACTGAAGTATCTAAGTATAAAGAGTTACGATGTATGCAATTTACTCTTAAATGGTACAGAAAAAAAGATATACACAAATATGTGTATTTGTGTAGTGTAGATAGAGAACAAGAGAGCATAAGCCCAAATGATAAAGCAAATGGGGCAAAATGTTAGACAATTAGTCATTCTGGGAAAAGGGTATATGATTGCTTTTTGAACTATTCTTGCAACTTTTTTTTTTTTTTTTTAACTAACCAAGTCTTACTTTAGGAAATAGATTTTGGAGTAAAAGGTTTTACTTATGTGCTTTATTCCAAACAGCAAATGAGAAGCACCCTCTGTTGGATGGAATCTGACTCCAGCTACATTACATAGTTGTCCGCAGTGGCCTTTATGACATTTTTCTTGCGATTCTTGTCAGTTTAAATTTAAAATGCATTTATAGGCGCATTAATGTCCTGTAGCCCCATACAAAGAATTAAATGTAGTATGTGTTTATTTTTCCTCCTGTTTTGTCTTAGAGGTCACTGTTTTTGCTGGTTTTCATGTATCTGATGACCTCGCGTTACCTATTACCTGCAGGGTTTTATGTATTATTATCAGTAAAAGTTAATTCGTTTATTAAATTTATTCTGAAGCAGAGTCTTTTCCTATAGATTTATAGAAATTGTGTTTTAATTTTAAAACCTCTAATTTTTTTTAAGATGCTACTTATAATTAGACCACAAGACTGTGTAAAGAAAAACCAAAACAAGCTTGTCACACAGTGTAACATGATCATTCTTCCCAGTTTGGGGTGATACTGAAATATGTGTTGTCTCAGAGTGATCAGGGGCTTTAGCTTCCCTTCTTGAAGTGTTTTAATTAGAAGATAAATTTTGTTAGTAAAAAGATAAAGATACTTTACTTGTGCATGCTTTTTCCATTGTAAACCATTCCTTCAGTGGGCTAGACCCCTCAAAAGATTAAATTCCTTGCAATTTACTTGACTAATGTCCATCTGTCATTTCACCTGGCATTTTGATATCCATGTCTTTGAACTTTACATTGTTTGGACATTATTTACTTGTTTAAATATTTCTTATAATACCTGTAATACAGATAAATACTTTTTTTAATCTCCAACAAGGATTTATTAAGCAACTGTTGGGTGACCAGTGCTATGCTGCATTCTATAAGACAAATAAAAAAATGGAAAGAAGTATAAAATTTAATTCTGTATAGTTCACAGTCAATTGGGAGGGACATATTTAAGTGAAAACGGTTTTGTATATCTAAGGTGGAATACAGAAGAAACCTTGAAGTAGCATGTAGAGACTGTGCATAGAGCTGTACATTTCTAGACAAGGGGACAGTTGTTCTAAGCTGGAATTAATCTTTGATTCCTTCTCATAGTAAGCGGTCCTAGAACTAAGACTTTGAACAACGTCTTGGTTTTGGATTGATGAGCTGGGCAATTTAGTACATGCCAAGAATTAGGGGTGAGGAGATTTGGGGAAAGGAGAATGAGACAGTTTTGTTAGAGGGTGTTAAAGAAACTGGTTTAACTGGACTGGACAGTAAGAAATAAGATGATACCAGTTGAGGACTTGCCTGGTGGCACAGTGGTTAAGAATCTGCCTGCCAATGCAGGGGACACGGGTTCGAGCCCTGGTCTGGGAAGATCCCACATGCCACAGAGCAACTAAACCCGTGCGCCACAGCTACTGAGCCTGCACTCTAGAGCCCACGAACCACAACTACTGAGCCTGCGAGCCACAACTACTGAAACCCTCATTCCTAGAGCCTGTGCTTTGCAACAAAGAGAAGCCACCACAGTGAGAAGCCTGCACACTGCAATGAAGAGTAGTCCCCGCTCTCGCAACTAGAGAAAGCCCGTGAGCAGCAACAAAGACCCAATGCAGCCAAAAATAAATACATAAGTTTATTAAAAAAAAAAAGATGATACCAGTTGATAGAGGGCTCAAGACCTACTTAATAGAGCAGTTTGGACTGAATTTGAAAAGCAGCAGATTCTTAACTGACCCATCACAAGGGTGGTGATTCAGAAAGATGAATCCGACAAGGATGTGTAAGATGAATTAGGTTAGGGAGAAATGAGAGTAAGGGGAGACAACCGGATGGGAGCCTACTGCTAATTTAGGTTTGAGTTGATGAAAATTTAGGTTAAGATGGTGGCAATAAAATGGAGAAAGGCACATGTGAACGACGTTTTGATGTTAGAATACAGATAAAGTTGCAGGAGGCTGGGGAAGGGGAGGGGGTAGGCAATGACAATGAGATTGGTCTAGAGAGAAGC
The DNA here is from genome assembly GCF_965194805.1 of Balaenoptera borealis. Classification (NCBI taxonomy): domain Eukaryota; kingdom Metazoa; phylum Chordata; class Mammalia; order Artiodactyla; family Balaenopteridae; genus Balaenoptera; species Balaenoptera borealis. Next base: position 32,238,980 of record NC_138866.1, on the reverse strand, counting down.
GGTCAGACGCCACAGAGCACTTTCCTTGGAGAGGTGAAGCGTTTAGAGGTGTGAGGCGGTTTGGGGTGACATCTTGTCCATTCAGGGAAGGCTGGGTCAAATGAAGAGTTTCCACCCGCCCACCTCTTCAGGACAGGGGAAGCTTCCAAGTGTTTGAAGCAGAAGAAAAAAGACAGTAGTGAGGAAAATAATAATCTTCAACTTTAAGAGCTTTCAAAGACTTCTTGCACCCGCAGGTGAATGTTCTAATAGTTTCTGTTGCACGTTGCTTCATGGCTGACTTGCTTATTTTTACTTCAGATCCAGAAGCAGCAAGGCCTAGCAATTCCAAAATCACCACCACGCTGGGTCTGGTCGTCCATGCTGCAGGTAGGGTCAGATTGCAGTGGAACCCCTTTCTTTTCTGTCACACAGGGACCATCCACATGAAATACTCTAGGGCTGGCCTTTTGGGGAAAGGGTTGCTTAATGAAGTCCTCCAACAGAAGCATGACCCCTGGCATACTCAGTGTTGGGGTTGCAATAAGAATGGTTCTGTATTTCTTAATGGATGAAAATAATTTGTGGCACATGAAAAATACATGAAATTCAAATTTCAGTGTCCATAGTAAAGTTGTATTGGAACACAGCCATGGCCACTTGTTTACGTGTTATCTGTGGCTGCCTTCACACAATGGTAGAGTTGAGTAGTTGCAAGAGACCAAATGGCTCACGAAGGCTAAAATACTTCCTATCTATCCCTTTAACAAAAAATTTGCTGACCTCTGCCGTAGGATCTCATCTGCGTAAGAGCCTACTCACTTCTGTACTCAGTAGCCCTGGTGCTGGGTATCTACCCAAGTGCCAGGTGAGGCAGAGGTAGGCTGTAGAGTGTTGAAGTCTCAGCATTGCTGACAGGGCATGCCTTCGAATCATAACCAAAACTAGTGCCAGTGGTAGGGCTCTGTAAATGACAAAAGCATGTGCAAGGTGACACACTCTTATCTGGACTTTCTAGTAAAACATACTTTTCTAACAAAAAATTCATCCATTTCAACCACTATTTACTCATTACGTATAAATCATCTATGCCAAGTCGCGGTGTCTTTATTTTGTTTCTTCATCTGCAAGATGCAGAGACGCTTCCTTTGAAATTCTTTGATATTTCTGTTATTACAGTTTGATTGATTAATCAGTAGATTTTTGAGCATCATACTTTTCCAACAACAGCAACAATAACTGACAAATTGAATATTGAATAGCACCTATGCTAAGCTCTTCACATATGTTACCTCATGAAAACCCTAGGAATACATACTTTATTGAACCCATTGTAGAAATGAGAAGGCTAAGGTTCAGAAAGGTTAAGTAACCATCCCAGAGTCCAGTCCAGCTCTATCTCACTCTAAAGCCCACACAGCCACTCACCACACTATTATAGTTGTTATTTATAGTTATAGTGTTTTATGTTTCACTTTTTCCAAATTCAGCTGACGGTGTTGCTTTGGGAGCAGCAGCTTCTACTTCACAAACTAGTGTCCAGTTAATTGTGTTTGTGGCAATAATGCTACATAAGGTAAGCAAAATTTTGGTGTAAGATTTGGTATTGACTACATTTATAATTAAAATTTCTCTTTGGTCATTCTGTTTTTCTGGAATGGAAAGTATTTTTAGTTATTTTCGTAATTGCTGTTCATTTTAGAGAATTGAATAAATCTGTTCATAGCTGGGTCTTTTGCTACCATTTTCTTAACCTTATACTTGAAGGGGTTTTATTTTTTTATGGTCATATACACAAACTGTTAAGTCCTCTACAGATTTCTACATTTCATAGTAATTTTTGTTCATAAATATTCTTCCTTTCTTTATACTCTTTTCTTAACTATTACACAGACACACACACACGCACACACACACAGAAATGGGATATTTTCTAGCTTAGAACATTAATTCCTAAAAGGCAAAGCCCAGACTTACTATTATGCCTAGTTTTCTTGTATGAGAATTCAGTCAAATTATATGTACTTCCTAATGTAGAAGCAATCCAAACTTCCAGAGTAATAAGGGATAGTTTTTCTTTTCCAGGCACCAGCTGCTTTTGGGCTGGTTTCCTTCTTAATGCATGCAGGCCTCGAGCGGAATCGAATCAGAAAGCACTTACTGGTCTTTGCACTGGCAGCACCAGTTATGGCCATGGTGACATACTTAGGACTAAGTAAGGTAAGTCTGACTCGTTCCTAGCTTATCTCGACAAGTATCTAATTCTTTGCGATCCACTAGAAGGTATAGTCTCTTATATTGAATTTTTCAGTTAAATTACCCCCTCAAAATAAAGATAAAATTCGAATTAAAAACCTATACAAAGTGTACATCTTAATTCCAAGTCAATCCTCTTCATAAATTTAGAGCATTTCCTTATTCATTTAATTCGAAAACTTCTTCCCCATCAGTTCCAAAAATACTTGCACAAATATATGATCTTTAAAATAATACAACTTAAACCTTACCAGACATGCTAATTTTATTTGACAGATACATAATAAGTCACAACAGAATGTATTTAATGTTTTCAGTAGGCACAGGAAGTGTGAGGGACAAGCTTGCAGCAGCTTTGAGAGCAGTAAGGGATGAGCAGAGATCTCTGAATTCAGCTAAGACTCAGATTCTTCTACTGCCAGCTCTCATATCACTGCATGTTACGTACCCAGGTCTTCGTCATTGCACTGAACGTAGCTCCAGACCCGAAGTGGCATGTGTCGCTTGTCACCTCAGAGCCCGGGCATTCTGCTCTGTTGCTCCAGTTGGACCTTTCCATGCTTTATAATTTTGTCCACTAGGACTGCAGTTCTTAGCAGCAGCCTTACCCATTTTACTTGAATATCAATTGGCAGGCAACAGGAGGAAAATCTTAGAACCAAACCAACTCAGGGCTACTTCCTGGAAACCACTTTCCCCCACTGTCTCTGAAGGTCACTGATTCTTCTGAGCGTCATTCAATTCGTATTTGATATAGTAAAATTTGTATTGAAAGGAACATATGAGAAATGAGATGGTTAAAGAACGGTTAAGTTCCTGTTAATCAAGGGTTAGTTGATCTGGATTGCTAACACCTGATTGTGAGCTTTATCTTCTTTTAGTCAATGAGCAATACATAGTTCCCTTTTAAATATTACCCTATTGGGACTTCCCTGGTGGTCCAGTGAGTAAGACTCCACACTGGCAATGCAGGGGGCCTGGGGTCGATCCCTGGTCGGGGGACTAGATCCTGCATGCATGCCGCAACTAAAAGATCTCGCATGCTGCAACTAAGACCCAGTGCAGCCTAAACAAATAAATATTACCCTATTTATTACTGCATTGATCAATATAAGTTTTTAGAACTTTTGAGAGGAAGGTATGATAATTTTGGAGGCATGGAGTTACATATTACATTTAGGGCATGTTCTTAAATTTTCAATTAATTGTCTTAGTAGGTCCACTTTTTTCATTAAAATAATTGAAATGAATTGTATAAAGATTAGCTTATGAGATATTTCTAGGCTCTGTGAAGGCAGGTACTGTGTCTCGATTACCACTGTATCTCAGGCACTGGCCTAGAGCCTGGTGCATATGGCATATTTGTTAATATTAGTAGAATAAATGAATGAGTGTATGAACTTTGATATCTGCATTAATGCTGTTGATTCCATCTTAATAATATAGGCCAAACCTGTTCAACCAGACTTGAAGTTTGTTTGAAAAAGTAATTGTATACATCACCAATAGTCTTAAACCCTTATTTGGAAGCTTCCCATAAATAACAAGATCGTTCTGATCTCAGGACATCCCCAGTGCCCCAGATAACACGAGTTATGAATATTGGGTATTTTTTTATTGGGACTTCTTCCTGCCTCTGAATTTTACTTGACTTAATTTTTCTTCTCTCTTTATCTTACTTCACAGAGCAGTAAAGAAGCCCTTTCAGAGGTCAATGCCACTGGAGTGGCCATGCTTTTCTCTGCTGGGACATTTCTTTATGTTGCCACAGTACATGTCCTCCCTGAGGTGGGCGGAACGGGGCACAGCCACAAACCCGACCCCGCTGGAGGGAGAGGCCTCAGCCGCCTGGAGGTGGCAGCCCTGGTTCTGGGTTGCCTCATCCCGCTCATTCTGTCAGTAGGACACCAGCATTAACTGTTGAGGGTCCAGCCTCAAGCCATGGCCGTTTTCCATCCAGTGAGAACAGCCGGCACGTGACAGCTGCTCACTTCCTCAGTCTCTTGTCTCGCCTTGCCCATCTCCACCCGTAACCCTAAAGACTCTGGAGGGAGGTGAGATGAAAACCTGGAGTAATGGAAAGCTTTTCGAGTAGAAACAACACACTGCGAAGGATACAGACATTCCGTTGTGTTGTCTTTTCAAGGGCCCTTGGCATTTTGAGTTTTGTTGTTTCCCTTAACCCTATTCTCAGGGAAGATGGAATTTAGTTTTAAGGAAAAGTGGAGAACTTCATACTCATAATGAAATAATTTTGAAAGTACAGTATTCTGTAATTAAGCTAAATCTCTTTCCTAGTTTAGAGGCTCTGCCACTTTAATCCATTGATTTTTAACATGGTTCTCACCGTGTATGACTGGTGCTTTAGCATCTATGCCACATCTATGCCTTGAATGAAGGTCATAATGCCCACTGTCTTAGATGCTAAAGATAAGTAGTTCATTTGGGGCTAGAGTCAGGAAAAGGACGGCAAGACACATGGAAAGCTGACTTTATACTTGAGAGAGAGATCCACTGAAGAGGGTATGTCTAGAGAGTCTTTTAAACACCTCCTTCTGCACTTGTCTCTTTAAAGAGAGCCTGCCATTCCATCAAATGGAGGAACAGAGGTGGACTAGCTTTTAAAGAGGCAACTAGTGTTTTATAAAACATTTCTTTTCAAGTTCCCCTTTGTGTAGAGTAGCTGCCTGTACAGCACATTCTTTATAGAGGAGCCAAGTTCTATTAGGTAGGCTTTCCTTAGGCATAGGCTTTCCTTCAGGAACAGTCAGATCCCAAAGTATCTTTGGAAATTAAGGGGTGTTAAATTTTAAGTGAATTCGGATAGTTACTGACATCTTTGTAGTAACCTTTTTAAAAGTAAGATTACCAAAACCTATGTTGTCCTTATTTTGTCTCTTTAAGTATTTATCTTAGCAGACCAGCAGTCCCTCTGGCAAAATACTTGGTGCCCCTTGGGGACTGCTAGGTCAGCGTCACATAAGCACCTGTAGCAGTGAAGAAAGTCAAGATGTATCATAAATGGGAAGTGTTTGCCTGTTGATTTAAAGCTTATTAAAATCATGTCTTTTGTCTCTTCATCTTTTCCATGCTTTTCTCCTAACTTTTCCCTCCAGCCCTTCCTCCCTACAATTTGCTGCTTACTGCTGGTGGTGATGTTAATATTTGTGAGTTGAGTTCTCGCATCAGGACAACCACTTCTTGAACTGTGATGATGAAGACAGTATCGTGTCTGTTCTTTATTCCTTTTAGTGAAGTTACCTTTGTGTCAAATGCAGCTTTATTAAGCCCTTAAAATATCACTTCCTCATATGTGAGATGACACAATCACTAATATTCTGGTAATTTAAACAATTGAGATAGTAAAAGTGTTAAGCAAACTAGGATAATTTTTCCGTATTTGCCAAAATCCCTGTAAACCTTGTGTTATCAAATAAGTATATAATATATTGTTAATTTATTTTGATTTTCTGTACCATTTCAAAACACGTTACAGAAAGGGGGAACCAAGACTATTTTCGTCAGGGCATTGGATTTAGGAGTTTGTAAAACATTTTATATGACACGTAAGCCAGCACGCCCAGGATATCTTTATCTCCTTCCTAGATTTGTTACTGGGTCAGCAGCTGGGGAAAAAGAACTTGAGAGCCCTCTGCTGGCTGTAGACCAAAGTAGCATAAACAGGATCTGGTTCTGGATAGTAGCTGGCAGCCATTGTGTACAACATTAAAACCAACGGAAGGTACAGTATGAAAGTCTAAGTGACTTTCCTGATAACAACTCTGACTTAGGAGAGTCATAGGGTTTCATCTGGTCCTTCAAAGTGACATGGTTGCCTTGATTCTCCCTGGAAATTTACTTTGTTAAGTAAATAGCTAATTTTAGTGTCTGGTTCGGTTTGGATAGTGGCACTTTCTATCATATTGTTGTGTGCAATGATCAGAAATTTGTTCTGCTGGCCAAAGCCTCTTTCAGCAGTGCCTTGCCATCACACTGAAAAGTTTGGCTAGAATATCTTGCTGGGTAGGGCCTTGAACTCTGGCAAGGATCAGACCATCTAACTTCCAAATTTGCCTTCCCCTCTGGACCTCACATTAACAAGCAAACCTTTCACGGCCTATCAGCTCTCAAGAGCTATGGGCTTTCCCAGATTTTAAAGCTGCTGCCTCGGAACCACTTAATTCCCTCCTGGTCAGCAGGCAGAAATAGCCATACTAATCTTAACAGGGCTCAAATGCATCTCCAGGCAGCAAGGAACTGAGCAGCGTGGCAGAAGCCTCCTTCACGGGGGAAGAACTTGCTCATGGTGGGCAGTGTCCCAGGAGAGGTCACACTGATGGTCACTGTTGGCACATTTCAGTTCCATTTTCCTCTTGTTTAAAACTGCCTCCTTCGATGTGGATGCCTTAATGCTCTCACACATTTGGAAACCTTGGCAATACTTAAGTTGCTGCCGTGATTACAGATGGAATTATTGGCTACCAAAGAGATGCAATTGATGATGAAAAGCATGGTCCTTCCTTCCTCATAACCAAAGTTAATCTGAATTGCAATTTGACTCCCTTTCCTCGGTAGGGATAGACTTTCTTCAGATCTCAAGTGCTCTCTTAAATGGCAAATTAAGTTGAAAAACACTACTGATGCATTCCCATCACTTGTTCGCCAGCAAATTGCTTGTCAGTTCCCATATCCCCAAAGTAACGATGTTCCAGGTCTGATGGCTTTCCTGTGCATGCTATTGCCAGATTTCATTTTTTAGGCAAAGGTTCTGCACTGGAGTGTAGAGAGTTGGAAACAGTACCACCTACAGAGGCTATGTGTTCTCTCTTCCCCTCGTCACCTTTTTATTTCCCTATTCAAAACAGCCAAGTCTGTTCCTGTATTTTGAATCATTAGAAAAATGAGAGAGGCGGCTGTTTTGAGTGGTCAGTTCTGTGTAGAAAGGAGAAAATGTAATTGTGTTTTTTACCGGCCTATTTCTAAGTGTTACTGCCTGGTTTTTCTCTTTTTCAAGGATTAGAACTCGGAGGACATGCCAGCCTCTCAGACACACGGTAGCTAGGTACTGAACATGGGAACTGTATGTATGTCAACAGCACAAGCCCCTAAAGAACGTTCCTGTCTATGGGGCCCCCAAGCTCCTTGGGAGACTGAGAATAATGACCGGATTCATCCAAAACTGCTGTAGGGCAAGGCAAGAACTCTCTATAGGTGTTCCACAGGGGTACCTTCCTTACATTACAAAACTTCTGCTCAATACAGAATGGTCCACATAACCCAAAGAGCACTGTTGGAGATGCTATGAAATTAAAAGCAGTGATGTAGCTCCTTTGTACCTGAGACATCTAGATTCACCTGAGGAGACCTGAGGGAAATGTATGACTTGCATGAAAGGGCTAGAGAACCATTAGGAATTTTCTAGATATGCCCAGCCTAACACAAGGAGATTGGCTTTGATCTGTTTTCTCATAGCATCTGCTACCAAGTTGGAAGTCTCGTGGGACAATATTGCAGTTCCCCTGGTTCAGTAGCCTGAACAGTGATTTTAAATGTCCCCTTTTCTGGATCCTTTGTAAACATGAAATCATTCCATGGATGGCTGCCTTATAATTTTGTCTCTTTCCACTTTAATTGTGAATGGTTTAAAAAAATGTTTTTGCTGTTTTCTGATTTATTTTATGATATTAAATTTTTATTAGTGCATACCTTATGTGAGTGGTTCATTACTTATCCTCTCGGCAGTTTTCTTTTTCTGTTTGATGACCAGACTGGACCCACATTCGAACATCAGAAAAGGTAATGAAAAGTTTTGAGGGGCAGTGGAAAGATGTGTCTATATGTACATCCTTTAGGGAAGGAGGGAAGGAAAGGAGGAGGGGAGATTAAGCACTCAATACACTATCTGCCCCAAAAGATAGCAATTTATTGACAGTTTTTTTCCATGGCCATTGTTGTTAGCAAATATTATTTATGAAGGTAGCCATCTAATCCCAGAAAAGAGAAGCAGGCCAATAGATCCGTCACAGTGGGTGCATTTCAAAGGGCACAGTCACTAATATGAGTGTGTAGACGCTATGAACAACTGACTCTGGAAATAGAGATTTCAATAGAAGTGCAATTTGTGAATTTTATAGGTGTTTTCTCCCTCTGTAGACTTTAGTACTAGATCTCATTTTTTAACTGATATACCGATAAACGCTCTATATAGCAATGTATCATTTAACTGTATAGCTTATGTTTGTTCATTAGATTTCATTATTACTGGTCTACTTTGTGCTGACTTTCTATACGTATCACATGTGCTACAGCTAGTTACAAAGATTGTGCCCAGAGTGTTACATGTTGCCTGAAAACCTTTCCTCATAAATAAGAAAATAGGCCAAAAGGACATGGTATTTATGATTCCTGCTATCTCTTATGGAAGCTTTCAGGTGAAGTGCCTCATCCCTCTTTTGCCTTAAGCAGTGGTTGTGAAATCTTAGGAAGCCAGCATTATTAAGTAACAGCCCTTTCATCCTACTGCCCTGAGATCAAAATGTATATAGATATATGTATATATATATATACATATTTATACATATGTCTATATACAGTTTTAGCCAAAATAGCCAACAATCCTTATTCTGTTTAATTTCTAATTCTTACAAGCTAGAGCTGCATCCTGCAGTGTAGTTTTTGTGATGTAGGAAATGAGCCTGCTTTGTGTCCCACTCGGGTCGCTCCATGTCGAGAATGCCCCTCCTCCAGCTCCCTCACCTCCTCCAGGTCTTGGTCCAGAGTCTCCTTCAATTAGGCCTCCTGTGACCACCGTATTTAAAACTGTAATCTGCTCGCCCCCGCCCCAGTGTTCTTTACCCGGCTATTTCTTTTTCTGTAGCACTGATCACCTTTTAATCTGCTTTATAATATATGTCTTTGCTTTGTCCCTCTTCCCTGCTGAAATATAAGCTCCAGGGAGCTAGGTTCTCAAAAAATATGTTGTTAAATGAATTGGTCTGCCCTGAGGGGGCACTTTTTTCCTGATCTGTGCTCTCCCCTCCTTTTCCCCCACCAGCTTCTGCCCTGATTCGTGGCAGAATCAGCTGCTGGCCTTATGTGTAGCTCCGCCTTTGTCTCACACTGAAGCCAGGGCTGCTTGGGAGTTAGCAAAGGGGCGGGGAGTCAGGGCAGGAGACTGAGCATATAGGTGGGCAATTAACTGGGTTCAGGTTACTAATCCAGTACTAACTAATGTTAGTAAGGTACTATGTGACTGATTTAGGGATCAGAAAACCTGGATCTCCTTTCTGGCTTAGCTACTGATTTCTTTTGCAATGATACCCATTGCCCATTTCTGTAAATTTTGGATAAGGACGTGAGTGAAAGCATGTGTCCCAGTCTGGTTGCCTCATTCATAAAGGGATCCTGACAAATTCTAGAGCCATCAGAGGAGGGAGCCCAGTGGAGAGGGGATGGGAAGCCAGGGCCTTGGAGGCGGTGTAGAAGGGACTGGATTGTTTACTTATGGCTGGAATGCTCTTGGGGACAGAATTTGATAACCATCACCAGATACTTCAAGGGCTGTCAGGTGCAGGATGGTATAGATACCGTATTCTCCAGTGGGTGGAACAGGAAGTAGACTGAGCCCCCCACCTCTCCTCCCCTAACCCACCTCTTCCTTCAGCAGGGTTAACAGCCCTTCCTATGGACCAGGCACTCCTCAGAGCTGAGTGTACAGAAGGCAATAAGGGTCAGTTCCAGTCCTTAAAGAGCTCATGCTTCAGTGAGGCATTCGAACAAGGAAACAGTTGCCAAGGCAATGCTGGGCCCTCAGAGAACACCTGGGGGCAAGGAGCCCAGGGTGGGCTTCAGGGAGAACATCAGAGGGAGACAGCACCTGCGCTGAACTCAAAGGCGGAGCAGAATGAGCTAGTGAAGGTGGGGAAGAGAGGACCCACGAGGGCAGAGGCCTGGTGGCACAAGAAGCTGGACTCTGCCTAGGAGGGGCCACGGCTGGAGGACAGGGGAGGTGAGAGCTGGTGTGCAAGACATGCTGGCTCCCTAGATGACTTCGAAGCGTCCAGATTTGAAATCCTACAGGTAACTGGGCCCAGCCAGGGTCTTTGTACTTCCTGCCTCAACTGCCACTCCCGGGTGCAGTCCGGCTGGCCTCAGCTCCTGTCACAACACGATGCCTTGTGGAGGTAGAAGTCTGCACTCTGGTGGCTCTGCTGGCACCTCAAGGTGGGGCTTGGTGACTTTCCCTCCCTCATCCCTGCTTGTCTTCCCCACTTCCTGCCTGGGGCCCAAGGACTCCCTCCTTCCACTTCTGAACATCGGTGTTGGTTGTATTCAGAGGACCTGACCCGGGCTGGGAGGGGTGCCCCATCTTCCTTCTCCCTTCACTTCTCCCTCCCCAACTCTCTGGTTTACTTAAGGAGACTTGCCCTGGATCAGGAAGCGTCCTGCCCACCATCTTCCTTTGTTACCACTGTCTCAGCAGAGCCTCCACCCTCCACCTCTTGTTTCCTCCACCCCTCCAGCCCGTGTGAAATGGGTCTTCCCCTGCGCTGACGGTGGGGTGGGACTGGGAATGTGAGTAGAACTGTGTTACCTTCTCCTCTTCTGTCTCTGCCTTTCCCCTGCTCAGTACTTTGAGAAATCAGAAAAGAACATGCTACTGGACCTAGAAGAAAGAGTCCAAGGATAACGTGATGCTGAGAGTTGGAAGGGCCCCTTTTGATATATGAAGGGGCCCTTCATGTATCAAATAATCATATATGATATATATGAAGTCACAAACGTTTCAAAGTAACTTGCCCAAGGTCTTTTCATTGAGTCAAGATGGAGCTACCACTGGTACCCAAGCCTCTGGCACCTGGTCCCATGAACTGCTGGCTCTGTTCTAGAGGAGGAACCAGCATCCTGGCTCTCCCTCAGACGTTCTGGGAGTGTGTGAGATTGTGACAACAAATGGCTATGGGCTTTTTGGTCAGATTGAACACCGCCCCCCGCCCCCTAATAAAATATTATATTCAATACTTGTTCTTAGAAGCCAATTAATGTTTACATTTGAATCCACACATCACCCACGAGGGGGAGCCCTTTGTACCTTCGGTGTTTCTGAGCAGCGTGCTGTCCTCAGCAATGCCGTTGGGTACCAAGAGCCCGCGTCAGTGCAGTGAAAAGGCTGGCAGGGCAGGAGATCCTTGGCCACCCCCAGAAATACATCACATTGGCAACCTTGAGTGTGAGCAGTTGTTTGGCAGAGAGGGTAGAAGCCTAGCAAGAGGCTGACCCTGCTGACGAGAACAGAACTGTCTAGTTTAGTGCAGTGGCCTCTCGGTCTCAAGATGTTTAGAATGGGGATTTGCCCGGGGACAGGGCAGTCGGTCTGCGCCCACACATGCTCTCCTTTGGCTCCCCCATCCCCTTCGTCCTTCGGCTGCTGGCTTTGACCTTACCCGTGGTGCCATTTACCCCCCTCCCTTCCCCCTCGGGTTCCCCTGCAGGCAGCCAAGCCCTGCCCCTTAGTATAGGCGTCTGAGACCTACCCCTGCTCATCGGAAATGCAGTCCAAGTGGAATACAATTCGATAAAAAGAGGTAAGTGTTTCAGTCCTCAGAAGGGATGGCATCAGAGAGGGCTTCACAAAAGAAGAGTCATTTGAGCTGAATCTTGAAGTAGGATTTGGGGAAGTTAAGAAAAATATTCTAGACTGAGAGAACAAGTGAAAAGAAGATGTGAAAGAGCATGGTAGCTCCTCAGAATATTAGAACTGGTGTGGCTGGAGCAGAGAATGTGGGATAAGGTGACAGGGGGTGACCCTGACAATAAGTTGGGACCAGATTGTGGAGGGTATTAGTCAAAGGTCAGGAGCTGGCAGCTGAAGTTGAAGGAATGGAGACCCATTCAAGAGTTTTAAACAAGAAGCTCACATGGTCACCTTTGAGTCTTGAGAAGATCATGTGAGTGACGGTGACAAGCTGAGATTCCTTCGGGGATCCTGCTGCAGGTGGGGAGTCATTTGAAAAGGCTTTTCAGTGGTACAAGTGGAAGAGGACTGACTACACGAAGCAAGCTGGGAAGCCCAGAGAAGTCCACTGATTGTCCTCAGTTCACGCAGCTAATGGCAGGACCTGGAATGAAACCCACTTTAAAGCTAAAAGCAGGCGACAAGCCTGCCATCTAAAGATTGTTTCATGGCCATTCTCAGCCACCCCGCAGATTCTGTTCTGTAGATGAGGGTCAGCTGAGGGCCTGAGAAGTCAGTCTCCACTCAGTTGGCAAACTGAAACAAGAAACTGCGGCATCTGAACAGGGGCCAAGTGAAGACAAATGAGTTCAGTAAGCATTTGCTGAGCGCCCACTACACGCCCTGGACGCTCTCTTCAAGGAGCTCACAGTCTGGAAGGGACATACACAGAGAGAAAACTCCAAACAAGGCAGACAGACACGTGCTAGGATGGAAGGATGGGCAAAGGTCCACAGGAACCAAGAGGAGAGTGTAGTTTCAGCTGAATTGGTTCCATACCCTTTGGAATCCAGGGCAGGAGCCTGAATGATGGAATTAGGGTTGGAGGAGGAAAAGAGCTTCTATGGAAGAGATTTGATACTATAGCAAGGCCTGGCCTGGAGCCCAGATCTTTTCTGTTTCTTCTGCTTCTTGGCCCTATAGGCATACTTGTGCTGGGCCCAGCCATCAGACTGACACGGGCACCGGGACAGCTCAGGGGACCTGGAGTAGAAGTGTTCCTGGGTCCTTCACTTGGCATCAGCCTGGCCTGCTTGCCTGAGGGTGGGGTCAGGGACAGAGAGGGCTGGGGGCTGAGGAGATGGCACTATGGGAAGAGCTACTTTTGTCCAGGTTGCTGGGAGCTTTTGAGGCCCAATCAGGATGTGGCTCCAGGGAGACCCTTGTCACTGTTTACTGTCTGAGGATGTCTTCCTGCCCATCCCTGACTGGAGTGGGTTAAGTAAGACTCTGTGTCTGGCTCGCTCTGGCTGAAGTGTAAGATCAGAGAGCTGGATTCATGTCGGTACTCACACATTTAACTACCATGGGCTGGTCAATACAACAGCCATGCTAATACTTGTTTCATGGAACAGTGGTGACCATCACATGAGCCTGAAGATTATGGATAAAAGCAACATCATGAAAATGTATGTTCTTTTTCACAGTAAAGGAAACAATCAACAAAATGGAAAAATAAAAAAAAACTATGGAATAGGGGAAACGATTTGCAAACCATTTATCTGATAAAGGGTTAACATCCAAAATATGTAAGGAACTCATACAACTCAATAGCAAAAAAGCAACCTGATTAAAAAATGGGCAAGGGACCTGAATAGACATATTTCTAAAGAAGAAATACAGATGGCCAACAGGTACATGAAAAGGTGTTCAGCATCACTAATCATCAGGGAAATGCAAATCAAAACCACAATGAGATAGCGCTTCACACCTGTTAGGATGGCTATTTTCATTCAGACAAGAGATGAGTATTTGTGAGGATGTAGAGAAAAGGGAACCCTTGTACACTGTTGGTGGGAATGTAAATTGGTACAGTCACTATGGAATACAGTATGGAGGTTCCTCAAAAAATTAAAAATAGAACTACCATATGATCCAGCAATTCCACTTCTGGAATATATATCCAAAGGAAATGAAATCAGTGTATTAAAGAGCTATCTGCATTCCCACGTTCATTGCAGCATTATTTACAATAGCCAAGACATGGAAACAACTGAAAGTGTCTGTTGATGGCTGAATGGAAAAAGAACATTTCATACACACATACACACACACACACACTGGAATATTATTTTACCATAAAAAAGCAGGAAATTCTGCCATTTGCAGCAATGTGGATGAACCTGGAGGACATTATGCTAAGTGAAATAAGTCAGACACAGAAAGACAAATACTGTATGATTTCACTTATCTGTGGAATCTAAAAAAGTCAAATTCATAGAACCAGACAGTAGAACAGTGGTTGCCAAGGGCTGGAAGGTGGGAGAAATGGGGAGATGTTGGTCAAAGGGTAGAAACTTTCAGTTATAAGATGAATAAGTCCTGGAGATCTACTGTACACTTAATAATACTGTATTGTATACTTGAAATTTGCCAACAGAGTAGATCTTTTTAAAAATATTTATTTTATTGACATATAGTTGATTTACAATGTTGTGTTAATTTCTGCTGTACAGCAAAGTGATTCAGTTATACATATATGTACATTCTTTTTCATATTCTTCTACATTATGGTTTATCACAGGATATTGAATATAGTTCCCTGCGCTATACAGTAGGACCTTGTTGTTTACACATCCTACATATAATAGTTTGCATCTGCTAATCCCAAACTCCCAATCCACCCCTCTCTCATCCCCCACCCTTGGCAACCATAAGTCTGTTCTCTGTGTCTGTGAGTCTGTTTCCAACAGAGTAGATCTTAAGTGTTCTCACCACACACACACAAAAACAGTAACTCTGTGAGCTGATGGATGTATTAACTAACTTGATTGTGGTAAGCATTTCCCAATGCATGTGTATATTAAACCATCATATTGTACATCTTTAAAAAATCATACTGTATACTAAATATATACAATTTTTATTTGTCAATCATATCTTAGGAAAGCTGGCGAAAAAATAGAAACTATCAGAAAATGTGTGTTCATTATTAGGAGTCTATCCCTGAACACAGCTGAGAGGCTGGAATTTTACAGTGTAAGAGGAGTTTTCTCTTCAATTCTGCGGGAACTTGGAGCCTTAGGTGAGTTGGCAATTGAGAGAAAGTTACTAGAAAAAAGGGGAGAGACTGAAAAAAAGGTCCAGCACTTTCCCAGACTGCACCTCACTCGGCAGTGTGCTGCGGTGTGACAGGTGTGGGCTTAGGATTCAGACCAAATCAAGTATCTCCATCCTGCCTTTCCCTCATTCAACACGTATCTGAGGGTCTATCATGTTGCAGGAAATGACTAGCTGGGTGACCTTAGGTAGACAATTTTTTTGAACTGCATTTTTTTCATCTGGAAAACTAAAAGTAACACACACCTCATCGGGGCTGTTTCAAAAATGAAATGAAATAGATAAGATGTAAATCATATATTCAGAACACCATCTCTGTATTTGAGTCTGTAGAGCACTAGGTCCCTGAGTTTCCACCCCAACCTACTTCCCGATAAGACTGGGCAGCCCCGGCCCACACCTGGGCTGGGGCAGTGGATTGGCACCCAGCTTGTTTTGTCTTCTGCAGAACTATCTGCCAGGCGTTCAGCACTCCCACCAGCTGGAGTGGAGAATGGAAGCAGAAACGGCGTCTCCCAAGGCTGACTTCGCATGATCTGGACTGGTTAGTTGAGGGAAGCAGAAGCCACTTAAGTACCTAGTGGACCATCAGACTCGTGCTGTTTGTCTCAGGGCAGTCTTTCCACCTCTCCTTAACTACCAGTAGCTAAGCTCTGTTCAGATGTCCTGTCTGCAGAGGGAATGGGCAAAGATGGCTTTCTCTTTGCTGCTGAAGGTTCAGCACTTGTGCTCTATTTCTTCCACGGAAGAAACAGAATGAAGATGGTTCTTTCCCAGGAACCACCTGGGCTCACCCAGCCCTTCTCCTTGGGAAGGACTTCCTTAAAAATGATTCCAGGTATCCTGCCTTTCTCCCACCTATGGCTCATCCCCAGTCCTTCATCACAAGCAGCTAAAACTGGTACTGACCTGATTAAGCAGAAGAGGAATTAATTTATTAAAAGGACATTGGCAGGGCTAAAGAACCAGGGCTGACCTGGGGTGAAGCTTCCGGGAATGGCATCCAGAACCATGCGGCAGAAGCAGCCTGACGGGGAGGCTGTTGGTGCTGCCACGTGTGTGCTGCCAGGAGCCCAGCTGCCTGTGACTGTCCGTGCGGCCAAATGCTGCTCGCTGCGTTGGGCACGCAACCTTACCGCCACAGCTGACCCCCAAAGCAAGTCAGATGCCTCCGGTACTTACCCTTGAGAAACTGGTGGCTGTGCATTCTCTTTCCTCAAGTTTGTCACCTGCAACTTAGTCCTGTCCTGGTGCCCCAACCAGTGAGCTCCACACCACAAGCTTGTGACCCAAGTTTTCTAGCTTCCATCTGGAAAAAAACAAAACTCCTCAAGTGGGAAGTTTTCCAAGCATGAAAACATGTGTCAAAAATAACCCCCCAAAGTGTGAAATGTCCACTTTGTAGGCTCTCCACGGGCTCTCATCATCTTCCTAGTCCTGTCTCTTCCCAGCTGGTGGACCCAGGCCCTGGCCCCTGTGTTAAAGCTGTGCCTGAGATGTTCTGCAGGGAAACATGAGCCACGAGGGGCACAAGGGAATTCAGATGGGCCCCTTTGGACAGTGAGAAACAAGAGGATGTTGCCTGGGCTTGGGAACCCAAGACTTGGTTATGGGAAGGGTGCCAGGGTGTGGAAGCCCTTTATTAAGCCCCTTCTTAACTAGACTCATAACGTGTTAGGCCTGGGAAGGCCTTGGAGGAGCATCTAGTGAGGATCACAAATTCAAACGCCTGAAAGGAGAAGCCAGGCAGGTAATAATGAGCGAAGCAGGCTTAGCAAAGGACTACAGGGGATGGTTGCTCTGTAGAGAATGCCATTTTAGACATTAAAATTTTAAACTTTTAAAAAGGCGTGCCAATGTTGATAAGAGTCTGAGGGTGGTTTGCCTGGGTCAGAGTGAGGATGGGAAGTTGACTAGCAGCAGCATGAGGGAACTTTCTGGGGCGATGGAAATGTTCTGCATCTTGCTTTGGGTGGTGGTGACTTGGTGTATACATTCATCAAATTAACTTCATCAGATAAATACCTGAGATCTGTGCGTTTTTTCATATTTTAATTACACCTCAATTTTTTACTTTTACTTGGGCAAATTAATAACGTCTGCCTATAAGGTGATTTGGCACTCAGGCTACCTATTTGCAAACTTCTGCTCCAGTCTGACTTCTTTATCTTACAGCTGAGGCATCAGAGCCCCTGAGGGGGTAAGTGGTTTTCCCAAGTGCGCGGAAGAATCCTGACTGTTCAGAGATAGCCTGCAACTCCGCGGCCAAGAGTAGGATGACTGCAGCGTGGTCCAGTCGGCTGCCTCTCCGAGCAGACTCACTTCCCTGCCTTTGGAGCGGTGCCTGCACGCAGCGATGCTAACAGAGCCTCTCCGCGGGCGGTCCCCAGGGGCAGGACCGACGTCTGCACCCGCCGGAAAGTGAGACGGTCACCTAGAGGCCCCGAGAGGAGCGGAAGTGGATGGAGCGCCAGGCCCCAGGGAGCACGGGCCAGGCGTGCAGATAAATCACGGACACTAGCTGCACTGACCGTTCGGGATTGGCACTGAGTGCCAAATGCCGACGCAGGCAGCCAAGTTCTGGGAAAAGAAATCCGATCCGGGCGCGGCAGCGGTGGTACAAAGCGAGACCCAGCAGAGCAGGCGGGGAGAGGCTGACAGCCCCGACGGAGCCTCCTCTCGGGGCGGGCGCTCGGGCAGCGGCTGAAGTCTTACCTGGCCCCCGCCCTGCCCGAGAAGGGACAGGCGTCTCCGCTCTACAGGAGAGAAAACTGAGGCTCACCGCAGCTTCACGGAGTCATGTAAGGACTGAGGCGGGATTCCAAGCCCGATCATCTGCTCTCCCCCACCCAGAGCGAGCAGGGATCTGCAGGGGTGACTCCAAGCCCGTCACAAAGCAGACGTGTTCCCGGTTTTGATGTGGGCGCTGCAACCGAGCGGGAACCCGGGGGAGAAAAGGGCACGCGGGGTCGGGGCGGGGAAGTGCTGGGGCCTCGTCTCGGGGCCGGGCGACCCGCCGGGACCTTCCGGACGCACGGAGCCCGGCCCTCCCGCCGGCGCCCGCACTGATTGGCGCTCGCGGCCGGCCTCTAGCCAGCTCACCTGCCCCTCCCAGCCAATCGGGGCCACCAGAATTGGGGCTGTCTCAGGGAGGGGGGTGGGCGATGCTGCTGGCTGGAGGCTGAGCCTCCCTCCCCGCCGAGTTCCCGCCTGGCCCGGCGCAGCCCGCAGCCCGAGCCGCAGGCTGCGCGCCCCTCGCCAGTTGCCGCGGCGCTCCGGGCCCGGCGCGCTTTAACGCAGCAGCCCTCGGTCGGGGCCGCCCCGCGTCTCCGCCGGCTGCGACGCGCCCCGACGACGCCCGGAGGCGCCCGCCGACGCCGACGCCCCGCAGCCTCCCGCCGCGCCCGCCCTCTCCCGGAGCCCCGCGCCCGTGCCGACCCCGGGGAGCGGGTGGGCCCGGCTGGGGCGGCCCCGCTGAAGCAGGATGTTCACGTCCAAGTCCAACTCGGTGTCGCCCTCGCCGTCTCTGGAGCAGGCTGACTCGGACGCGCTGGACATCAGCACCAAAGTGCAGCTCTATGGTGTGCTGTGGAAGCGGCCCTTCGGGAGGCCGTCGGCCAAGTGGTCCCGACGGTGAGTGCCCCTGCCGCGCCCGGTGAGGGCCGCCGGGGGAGGGAGCCAGGGCCGAAGGACCCCCTACCAAACCCTTCATTACCGTCCTACCTCTGCCTTCCTTTGTGACCTTGGCCTCGCCCCATTTCACTCTACGCTGGCTCCTCCTGGAAGATGTGGATCCCAGCCTGGGCTGGGTCATCTCAGCCCGAGGCTGGTCGAGCTGGGGTGGGACCACTGAGTTCTCTGCGGAATGGATTTAAGTCGGGTTGGGGAGAGTGGGTGTGGGCTGAAGAGATCGTGGCCGTGGTAGGAGCCCAGCTGGGTCAGATTGGGCCATACACTGCTGCGGAGGAAGAAGCCCTGTCTCCAGCCAAAGATAGCCTCCTGGGAGCCCCACTGCGGTTCCAACATCTTCACAACTCCCCTGCTCCAGGCTTCTAGAAGTGCACTTAAGCTGGGACGTAGGTGTCCTACATCCCACCCCCCACTTCCGCCTGCCCCCAACTGGTACATACACTGAGAGAGCTTCTGAAAGGCACCGGCCAGGAGAAGGAAGAAGGGCCTAGAAGGTCTGTGCCCACCCCTGGAGGAGTGATGCTGGGAACCCCTCCAACTGTCCCTTGAAATGCATATATTTCAAGGGAGATGGTGCAGAGACTGAGGAAAGTGGGGGAAAGGATGGACTGGTCCTGTTAGAAGGATGGATCCCTTGGAAGGGGTGGTTGGCAAGGTCAGAGCAGCCTGGGTCTTTCAGCATCAGCTTCCTGGTCCCAACTCAGAGGCCACACTCCCCAGACATCAGTAGCTACTTTCCACTCATAAATGAACCTGGAAGGTATTGGAGGAAGGGAGAGTTCACAGCCCTGAATTTGCAGGAAGCTCCCAATGCTGGTTTCAGGAGCAATGGGACACCTTCTGGACAGCTTTCACCTTCAAGGCCATCTCAGTTCTGAGGTTTGCTATGGAATGGCCTAGTGAACTCAGACCCTGATCGGCCCCTCCCTGGAGGCATGATCCTGCCCAGGAAACTAGGATTGTATCTAGATGCCCCTTCCCAACCCACACTATGAGTCTGCCCCTGAGCAGGGCGGGGGGGACTTCATATGTTCCCAGGAACACAGTTCACGGAGACATGGTAGTGGTTGGTTCTGATGAATAATTTAATATGTCTGCAAGACCACAGAACAAATGGAGCTGTAGATGGTGTTTCACATTTTACGTACCTGGTTTCGCATACTTTTGTTAGTTCTGCTGTATTTCACTCTAGGGTTTAATGGAATGTAGGCTCCTTGAGTTCCTCCAAAGTTCAACTTATCTCTGATCCCCTGAAAGGAGGCCTGGGGCAGCATGGAGAGCATCTTGTGAGGGGTTTCCAAGGCTGTGCTGTCTGAGCTGCA
This sequence comes from Balaenoptera borealis, assembly GCF_965194805.1. Lineage (NCBI taxonomy): Eukaryota > Metazoa > Chordata > Mammalia > Artiodactyla > Balaenopteridae > Balaenoptera > Balaenoptera borealis. Next base: position 32,218,940 of record NC_138866.1, on the reverse strand, counting down.
GTTCCCGAGCGCCAGGAGCAAGCTTGTCTCTACCAGGGCACCCGAGTGGTGGTGGGAAGGCTGCTTATAAATTTAAGAACCATTAGCAGAGTGCCCCATCACCACTTCTACCTCAGCTGCTCCAGGCAGCCCACACTCCTCCACTGCGTCTGGCTGCTGTCCTTGGTATTACCTCCGGACATCCAAGATGTCTCTTTCCAGGCATTTTCACCTGATTGCATCCCTAGTAAATGCTAGGGGTCTGCAACCCTCAGGTTCTGTCCCCTAGCCCCCCTCACCCACAGGTGTGGGGACCTGGCCCCTACAGCTACAGTTGATTCCAGGGCTGGGAGGTGTTGGGGACAAAAGCTCCCAGCTAAAAGCACAGTGATGGAGCCAAGGGGGCCTTGGAGAGCTGTAGTGCCCCCACCCCAAGAATCTCCACCAGTAACCCCTACAGCCACTCAGAAACCATCCAATCCAAGTCAGAACAGCATACATGCCCTGCAAAGTCAGGCCCTCCAGCCCCCTTCCAAGGAGACTGTCACTTCTGTTCCCTTCCTTTGTGGGAATTCTGGAGTTGCCACTGTGAAAAGACTCCCCTTCCCCTGGGACTCAGGAAAGAACTAACATTCCCCCTGCCCACCCTAGGCCTCTGTCCATGTTCACAGTTCTGAGAACACACCAGATACACACACACACACACACACACACACACATGATTTCGCCTTGGATCAGCAACAGTCAGCCAGAGAGGGTCTGGGATGGGGGAGGCATGATGCTAAGCTTAGCTCCCTTTCAATGCCCAGCAGGGGCCCCTGGGTCCCAGTTCCCCATTTGTGAAGTGGAGTCTCTGGCCTCCAGCTAATTAGCAGCCGCAGAAAGGCCTGGGAAGGGGCAGCTCAGGCCCGCCACTGCAGAGCCTTGCCATTAGGGCGATCGATGCCCTGGGAGGGGGACAGCTAAGAGGAGGGGCCCTGGAAAGGCTCCCGAGCCACATAAATAACGAACGGGCAGGATGAAAGCGGCTGTAGCCAGCTGGGTTCTGTAAAACCTCTTCCGCTCAGGGTCTGTTTCAGGGCTGTGCCTCCAGCTCCTGGTGCCCCAGCAGTCCTGCCCTTCCCAGGGTGGGAAGGTGCCTTTGAGCTGAAGGGTCAGCTTTTTTCCCATGAACAACAAAAAGAGAAAGGGATCAAAAACATTCCTTAGCAGAGATAAGAGGATCTGGACGAGGTGTCTAGAGGGCAAGGTGGATGATTCTGTCCTCCCCGTAACCTGTGAGCAGTGGAGATGCGGGTGCTGAGAGACAAGGAGGAAGGGAGTAGAGCATCTCTGCCTTGGCTGGTGTCAGCCCCGTGGTAGGGCTGGTCCAGCAGACAGGCCAGCTCTCTCTCAGGGCTTCATACCTTCCCTGGCACTCCAGTCCCTCTCCCAAATCCCCCCCAACACCTCCCAAGGCTGGAGCCCCTGATGAGGCGGGCCCAGCCCATTCCTTCCTGCAGCAGAAGCGTCTACACTCCCGTCCCTCCTCCGCCAGCCCCCCAGGTGCAAGGTGACCAGTGGGCCCTGAGCTCAGCCCAGCAGCAGCTCACTCTTGTGGAACATTGGCGGGTCCTGCCTCAGGGAGCTGAGACTCGGGGTGTCCACTAAGTGCCAGGGAAACCATGGAGACAGTGGCCTAATTTCCCAAATCTCAGGCCACAACCTGCGCAGGTGTGGAAAGATGATCTGTGCAGTTGGTGGTCATCATACCAAAAAGACTTGGGGAGACTTTCTTCACACAGAAATTTGGGTTCGGGAGTTTCATCTTTGGCTCTGAGCACCGCTTCCTAAAGGTGACACTGTGATACTGAGCTGTCGCAAAGGGCTGAGGGGAAGAGCTAGCATATCACCTCCATGCACTAGGCTGTGCCTCACGCTAGTGACACTGGGATTTGGTCTCACTTTCTGGCTCACGTAGCGTTTCTCACAGCTGACTGGGAGGTGTCCCCCCCAGCACAGCTGCAGCATTTCTGCTTGTTCTATCCCAGCTGGGGGTTGCCTGCAGGCCCCTCTTTTTATAATCAACTTGTGTTCTCCAAACTTCTTTTAGAAGGACGGCATTTGGTGGTAGGCAGTGGCTAGGTGGCGGCTGAGGGATCTCCGCAGATCCCTCTGTCCATCGCACCCTGCCCCTTCTGAGGTGGTGGCATCGAGGTTACACTGAGTCCTTAGCTTAAGGAGATGGGTACACTCTCCGGATCGCAGCACAGCTGTAAAATGAAATTAACACCCATTATTTCAGGCTTCACTGCGGTCCTGTGATGATTTGCCTGCACCAAAGTTAAATGAGTTGGTTGTGCAAACAAGGCACACTTCTTCCTTTCCCCGTGCTCCCAAGGAGCTGGCGTTAGAGGCTGTTGATGGCCTGTTTGAAAATGGGGGCCAGAACTCAAGCAAGAACCCTTTCAGGCAATTCAACTTCCTTATGTCCAAGACTTGGAAATATAAAGCTGTTTCTTTTGAGAGCAGCTGTGGCCATGGTGGCAGGTGAACCCATGCTTAGAGGCAGGACCTCTGACTTCCAGTCCCAGCTCTGCCGGTGACCAGCCACATGACTCAGGCCGAGGCATGGCTGTGTCACATCTCACTGGCTGGCAGTGTCTCATCCACAGAATGGAAATGGATCAAATTGTGGCTTTTAACCTCTGTTCCATGATGATTCTACAAGTGCCTCGACTCCACCACAGGGGGGTGGGGAGAGAAGGCGGGGCTCCAAGGCCCCCTCCCACTTCACCCAGTGCCTCTGCACTGTTATCTGCTTGACCTAGTAAGCTTGTCTTTGCTATGTTGTTTGAAGAATCCTGCTCACATTTTTTGGAGCCCCTTGGACTTGATGATCTCTGCATAAACCCTAACTTGTCATCACCCATGTATCAGTACTTCACAGGCAGGATTCCTCCTGTCCTGTCATCTCAGACCTAGAGCCAGGCAAGTGGCAGAGGCCAGGATGAGCATCCCCTGAGCATACAAGGCCACCCGGACAGAATGAAAAGGGACACGCACTGAGGGCTGTGTCATTTCTACCTTCCTTCTGCCACTTCTGAAAGGGACACTTCTGATAAGCTGTCCTTCCCCGGCTCTAGGGTTTACCTGGCTTCAAACCCCACACCCCCGTTCTCAGTGCCTGAGGGGCTCAGGGACGGGGGAGCCTGTGTGCTGGTTCTGTTCTGGACGTTTGTGCCCAGGGAAGAAGGGACAGCCAGGCTGGGTATCCCGCCTTCCCGTGAAATGTAACCCATGGGCAGCTCGCATGTCCGCTGGGCTCTGGCTGCCCTCTTGAGAGGGAGATGTTTGGCGCAAGGTCTCATCCCACAGGAAGACTTGAGGAAGTGTAAAGCCTGCACAGGGTTTCTGCTAATCCCCGAGGGTCTCTAAACTCTTGTTTCCTTGTTTGTGTATGAATTGGCTGCCCAGTGTAGATGCTTCTTGCACTAGCAGATATGGACCCCGGCTCATTCCTCCGTCTTCGCGCCCATCCCCCTGCCACACAGTTGCACCAGCCTCCACACAAGGTCTTTGGGGGTCTAGTAGACTGTGCTGAGGGGAAGGTTTGGCAAAGAGCAGGGTGGAGGAGGCATTTAAATCCCAGAGGTGCAAGCACCTAGTTGAGGGTCAGCTCCCTAGTTTCTCGAGCTTTCCAGGCACCGCATCTCACTACCATCAGAGCTGGGATTGTTCACTGCTATCTCTTGACCCTGTAGGACCCAGGCTCTTGCATCTTCCCTGCATCATCTCTCCTCTGCATTCTCCCATCACCCCTCCTCCCCACCGCCCTCCAGGATTTCCCCCAACTCCAAGTTTCTCTCACTCTGTGATGCAAAGCCCTTTCCAGCCCGTATGCCCACACTTGGCTTTTGCATCTCCAAACATTAAGGAACTCTGCAGAGTAGATGGGCCTTTCTTTGCGAGGACCCACCCAGCCTAGAAGGTACCTGTGGGTCTAAGTAACATTTTTCCCCTCACTTTCAGCTGGATTGACTTACAGTGAGGCCTATGTTAGCTATCAAGCTCTGCTTGAGCCCTTGTCACCTTCAGAGCACTGAGGAGGGGAGTAAAGGTGGAGGCATAGCTTAGGAAGGTTCGCTAGTTCAGCTTGGATTGCACCTGTGTCCACCCTGTCACCTAAGCTAGTGTCCTGGCTCTCATGTCATCCCAGACTCTGCTCTCCCAACTCTTGTCTATTCAACAAGCCCTGCTGATTCCTATCAGCAATAACCAATAACTCTGTTATAACGAATAACTCTAATCTGTGCCTTTGCCCGGGTGTGGAGCCCTCAAAGCCACCGTCTCCATGTCTACAACTGCAATTTGACCTCACAAGTGCCCTGTTTGAAACCCACTGGCAGCTCCCCTCATCTGCAAGAAGCAGCCCCACCTTCTCACAAGGACCACACGCCCCACCCTGGTCTGGTCCCCACTTCTCTCTTTGACCTCGACTCACCCCGTACTCTCCCTCCCCCCACACCACTGCCCACCCCTTTGGCACTTACCTGCCAGTAATGCCAGACATATTCCGATAACCTCAAACACACTATTCGTTGCATCTGCTGTTCCTTCTGTCTGGAATGCATCTCCCCTTTCCTCTTCCTCTCAGTTTCCTAGATACTCCTATTCATTCTTCCAAACCCTGCTCAGTTGTCACCTCCTCTCACTTGCCACTCCCTTGGCTGGACACCCAAACCATTTGTTCCTCACTGGTCTGTACTCTTCCGGTGTCTCATACAAACTTACAATGTCACAGGGTACCCTGGTGCTTTGTAATGATCCCAGCTCCCCACTTACCAGCTGTGTAACCTGGGGCATGTTACTTAACCTCTCTCTTCTCCACTTACCTCATCTAGCTCACGTGAAGAGTGAGTAGTTAACAAACATTCTGATGTTACTAAAACAGTGCCTGGCACAAACGAGGAGCTTGATAAGCATTGAGTAGTTCTCAAATTATTGATTTATACAACTCTTGCTCCTGCATTTGCTCCCTGAGGGCAGGAAATCATCAAGCCCCAGGGCCCAGGCTGTACCAGGTGATTCATTCACGCTGACCTTAGCCGGCCAGGAGCTTACAGTCACTTTGCAGAGAGAAGCTCTAAGAAGACAAACAACAATGCCAGGTCTGAAGCGATGAGGAGAGACAAGTGCAGTGATGAGGAGGTCAGGCATCAGGGAGCACAGCAGTTGAGAACCTGAGCTCTGTCAGCATGTTGTTACCCAACCAGGTTTGTTTGCCCGACGCACAACAAGCCAAGCACTGAGCCGCCCAGGTTTACAGCAGAGAAAAGTTTTATTCACAAGGCAGCCAAGTGAGGAGACGGGAGAATAAATCTCAAATTCGTCTCCCCGAAGGCGAGGAGCTTGGGGTATTTATGGTATAAACAAGCAGGGTGGTGTGAGGCGTGGGGAGAGGTGATTGGAGGGAAGGAGGTGAGGGAATTGGTGTTCTGCGCAGGCGTATCTGAGTTACAGACTTCTTCATGGGACGCATGTGCAAATTCCAGGTGAGTTTGGTATGAACCGTGGGGGAATTTGGGGCTGTGACGTCAAAAGGTCACCTATGGGACAAGCAAGTCTATTCTGTGCAGACTGGGATCCGCAGGGTTGGGTCCCTCCGGTTTCAGCAGGTTTCCAGCAGGTTTCGTTGTGTTACAAGCAGAGGGGTTTTAAAGAAGCCCTTCCCTTATCTGCTGTTCTGTAAGACAGGCTCAAGAGTTTGTTAGTCACCAGTTTCTGTTATGGGTTTTTAACCCTATGGGGCACAGTTTCAGTTCTCCCTATCTTTTGATCCAGTTCCTCAATCTTGAGGGAAGAGGCCTACTTTCTGCTGTTAAGGGGCGAAGGCCTACAGAGGATTTGAGGAATGGAATTGTTTTGCATTTGATTGCAAATATGGGACCAAAGCTTTGGGTCTGGGTCTTTTTTTTTTTTTGGCGGGGGTTGGGGGGGTGGTGGTCTGGGTCTTTATGTTGAATGATCATCCTATGGATTAGAACTTGGGGCTTAAGGATGCGTGGCAAAGAGCAAGTACAGAGTTTTAGCAAGAAGGAGTATAAGTCCTGGCAAGCACACAAAAAAGGACGGTTTAAGTAATCCCTCAAATATAGACCTTATTCCTGATGGGATCCATAAGAAGATATTTCCCAAGAGATCGAATCCAGGTCCTCGTGATGACCCTTGTTGGAGCCAAGTTGTCTAATTTTCTCTCAGTAGGTTTTAACTTCCAATGTGGTATTAACATATACATAGCAGGAGCTACCGGCCACTACACACATGCCCCTTTCTCTGCTGCAAACCTCGGCCTCTGCGCGTCAGGCAAACGAACCTGGTTCAGTAACAGGCAGACAGAGCTGAGTTCCCAGTTTGCCCTTTGCTAGTTGCTGAATCTTTCTGTGCCTCAGTTTCCTGACCAGTGAAATGGAAAAACAAACACCCCCATCTCTTAGAATTGTTATGAGAGATTTAAATGAGATAATGTCAATAAAACACTTAGAAAAATGAGTGTCTTGGTACCTCATAAATGCTCCTTAATCTAGAGGTGAAAATACTTAAATTCCTTAAAACCAGAGAGAAGAGGCAGCCAGGGTAGACGCTGACCCCCCCAGACACAGACTCACGCACGCTCTCTGGGCTTCACCACAGCACAGTGGGCTGGACGGGGAGGCCCTGAGGGCTAGGGCTGGAGACGGAGCTTCGCCCAGGACTGAAGTTGGCCTGGATAGAGGGGTGGGCCTTGGACAGGAGGGAGGGGCAAATGCAGGAGAGTGCTGTGTGTTTGGAGGACAGCGAGCTGGCCAGCTGGGCTGGAGCCAAGAGCTCCCGCCAGTAGGAGCTTTTGTGAACACAAATGGGAAAGGAGGTCAGGGGAGGCTGCGGCAGACATTGAACCTAATAATAATAAATAAAATAGTAGTAATAAAAGTAAACACTTAAGGAATATTTACCATGTGTCTCACAATGTTTGAAGTCTTTATGTGAACAAACTCATTTCATTATCCTGACAACCCTAAGAGATGTACGTACTATTATTATCCTCAAGTTACTCCTGGGGACCTGAGACCTAGAGAGATCAGGGGACTTGCCCTGGTCACACTGCTGGTAAGTGACAGAGCTCTGACCCTTGGCTACCCCAGCCTTAACACCTACTGCCTTTGGCCCATGTTTCCTGCCCAGGTGCTGGCACGAAGACCAGAGCAGCTCCCAAGACAGTGTGGTGTGGGTGTAGAAGCAGGGGCTGTTGTCTTTGGGTTCCAGTCCCAGCTCCACCTCTGCCTTGGCTGTGTGACCTTGCATGTGTTACTGCACCTCTAAGCCTCAGTTTCCTCATCTGTAAAATGGGAACAAAAAGCCCTACCTTCCAGGATCGTTCCATGGATCAAATACTGATACGTACGTTCTGCATGGAAGCCAGTACATGAGAACAGCTAAGTAATCAGTGACTATCTCCGGCCCTTACTCAGCCAGCCCAACTCTGCAGGGCCCAGAAGGAGGCGGCCTCTGGCTTGCAGTCAGAATGAGAGGCCTGGAAGTAAGGGGACTTCGGAGAAAGGGGCAGGAAGAGGAAGTGTCCTTCTGTGCAGGGGCACTCAGGCCCTGGGCCCCCACCTGCTGAGGTGAAGCTGAGAGTCATCAGCTGGAGCAGCGGGCAGGCACTGAGGCGGGGTTATAAGCAAAGCCAGCCCTTTGGGTCCTCGAAGGGTGCTTGCCAAATATGCCCTTTCTTGGGCCATCCTCTTCCTTGCCAGCCAGGGAGTCGCCCTCCTCTTCCAGGTCCGTGCCGGCTCCCCTCCCTGTGACCCTCACCCCTACTCAAACCAAACCGAAAGGCAGCTGCAACAGGGCCAGTCTTGGCATGCATGGCTCATGGGCCCTTCACAACCCCTGCAGCCATGGGGGCCCTGAGGCCTGCTGAAGTCTGGCTGGCGTGGAACAAAGGCTACCCTGGACATCTGTCTTCCCCTGCCTCTCTATGCCCTCCTTCAGAGGGCAAGGGGAGGAGGGCCGTGACATCTGGGGACACATCCTGTGTGGCAGACAAGTGCAGAGGACTTTATGTGCCTTTATCCACCGGATCCTTTCTTGCCCCTCTTGTGGCCACTAATGGATCCCCGTGCCTCCCCCCCTCCCCGAAACTCCCCACCAACAATCTGTTCTCAGCCCAGCAGCCAGGCTGAACCTTTTGCAGTGTGAGTCAGATCATGTCACCCCTCTCAAAACCCTCAGTGGCTGTTCCTCTTAGAGGAAAAACCAGCCTCTAACAACTAGCAGTCTGACTTTCAGCAGGTTGTGTCACCTTTCTGCTTCATTTCTGCCCATAGAAATACAGACACCTGCCTCACAGGATAATAGTGAGTATTAAATGAATTAACAGCGGTAACTGCTTGGAATAAGGCATGGCTTGGGATAAGTGCTAAGTAAACATTAGATTTATCATTAATGTTATTACAGTAGCCAACAGGCTCTTACACAATCTGCTTTCTACCTAGCTCCCTCTGCTGCAGCCATGCTGCAGCCTCAGTTCCTTCCAGAGCCAGGCACACTTCCAACCCCAGGGCCTTTGCACCTGCAGTTCCTCTGCCTGGAACACTAACCTCTCCACAAATATTACCTTCAGGCTCTTCCTGACCATTCTGTTTAATATCAAAACCTCCCCGACTCACCCCTCACCCCATGACTTACCCTGCTTTATTTTCCTCCATAGCATTTATCGACGTCTAGTACATGGCATTTCTTTCTTACTTATTTACCATCTGCCTTCCCACTACACACACTCACTCAAGTATAATCTCTATGGGGACAGATATTTGCATGTCTCTTGTCCACAACTCTATCCCCAACACCCAGAACATTGCCTGGCATAGGTGGGAGTGCAGCGATTCTTTGCTGAATCAATGAATGTATCTTCCTGGCAGCCCCAAGAGACAGATATTTGCACCCTCATTTTATAGAGGAGCTTTGAAGGACAGACTCAGTGAGGCTGGGAGCTTGCTTGAGGCTGTGGCTTGAGGGATGGAGATTGGTTGCTTCCAGAGCCCCATTCTCTCCCTGCCCGTGTGTCTAGTGACCTTCAGCCTGCCACCCGCACTCGTCCCTGACACAGTGCTTTGCTCTGAGTGAAGAGGGTGCTCCAGAAGTATCGGGGAGGCACGAAGCTATTTATCTTACTCAGCTCAGGCAGATACCACAGACTGAGTGAACAGTCAAACTGTTAAACCCTTCTGCTAAACAACAGAAATTTATTTTCTCGCTGTTCTTGGAGGCTGGAAGTCTGAGATCGGGTGCTGACATAGGCAGGTTCTGGTAAGGACCCTCTTCCTGGCTTGCAGACGGCTGCCTTCTCACTTTGTTCTCAAGTGGCAGAGTGGGAGAGCACATGCTTCCTCCTGGAAGGCCACAGTCACGTTGGATTATGGCCCTATTTCTCGACCTCATTTAACCTTAATTACCGCCCAAAGACCCTGTCTCCAGATACAGTCACATTGGGGGTTAGGGCTTCAACATATGAATCTGGGGGAACACAGTTCAGTCCATAGCAGTATTTCAGAAGCCATTGAAAAGGGAGGAGAAGGGTCCCCAGGAGGCGGCTGCCTCCCGTTTTCCTGTGGGTAATGGGACCATGGGAATGCGTCACTCAGCCCTGTCCCGGGTCTTCTGTGAATTGGCGGAGTGATGAGCACAATCTCATTTGATCCTCATGATAACCAGACGAGGTCGGCGTTATCACCCTCATCCTGCAGGTGAATACACTGACGCTCAGAGAGGTGAGCTTACTCGCCCAAGGCCCCGCAGCTGAGAAGTGGCAGGTCTGTGTTCTTAACTACTCTGTGAATTTCCCTTGCAACTGTCTGGGGACATCTCTCTCATCCCACAGGACTGAGGGACCATGGCCCGCCCTCTAGGAGCCCAGTGTCCCCTCCAGACAAGATGAGCACACAGAGTGTGGCTATGGAGTGCCAAGTGCCAAGTGCATGGCCAGTCAGGAGGTGCAGGGGGAGCTCCGACGGCAGTGTGGGCTGGGCTGGGCTGGTCACCAAGGGTGAGGCAGTTTCAGCCAGATGGAGAGAGAGGGTGGGCACTCCTGGGAGAGCTGCACAATCTCCTTCGCAGGATCATGCAAAACATAGTAAGGCAATGAGCTCAGTGCTCGCCTGGAGCAGAGAGGCTGAAGGGCAGAAGTGGTGGGAAAGCCAGGAAGGTGGGCAGGGGTCAGGTGTTGGGGGGCTCAGGAGGTGCCTGCAGTTCTGAAGAGGGTGGTATTCGTGTGTTCTTCGTCCACTGGGGGAAGAGTTGGCATTAGCAGGATGTCACCTCTGAGGTCCACAGCTCCCCTCAGTATCTGGCTGGGCAGAGAGGGTCGGTGCAAATAAAGAACATGGCTGGGGTGAGGCGCACAGCAGAGGACAGAGCTGAGCTCCTTTCCTAGGGGAGGTGAGACGGCAGCTGTCAGCCATCCCAGCGACCCTCCCGCTGTAGCTGTGGCCTCAGGAAGGGTCCCATGGCTGGTGGCACCTTCAGAGATTCGCCAGCAACTTTTCAAGCCCCTCCCAAGAGGGTGTGCCCAACCAGTGATGTGCTGATAAATATTTAACAACTGGCTCTCTTGGGAGTGGCGTGGGGTGGAGCACTGCTTTGTAGCATTTGGTGATTTTCATGGTGTAAATACTCACAGTATGACTGATATCAGCTACCAATACAGTGTCACTGAACACAGAGCCGGCGAGAGTTGTGCTGTTGGCTGTCATGAGCCCATCTGAGCACTGTTTCTGGCTCCCCCACAAGTCCCATGGCTCCAACAGTGACATTAGCAGGGGCCCTGGGAGGAAGGAGCCAGCCACTCTGAGTGTCCCAGAGCCTCGGGGCTCTCAGTTCCAACTGGATCTTCCCCAGGAGGGCACCTGGTGTCTTATCCTAGTCAGCTCCAAGCACTAGTCCTGTGAGAGTCCCCAGGGTGGGTCCAGTGCTCCACCTGTGGGCATCAAAGTCAGAAAGCACCAAGGGCCCAGAGATGCTAAGTTAGACCCAAATCCCAGAAGGAGGCTGTGGGGCAGCTGAGCCCAAAGGCAACGCAGGTGTCACATGTAGGCGGCAGGCCTGGCCTCACCAGCCTGGTACCCACATCCCATCTGATTGCCAGTCTTCAGGACCACTTGTCAAAAGACCCACCTTGGGATCCTGTGTCTTCTTGCCCTCCTTCTGCCTCTCCTGGGGTAGACCCTAAGGGACCAAGGTGATGGCTCACGGGGCTGAAAGTACCTGAGGGGAAGGACCACAGATACCCTGGAGCCAGTTGTGGAAGCCACTGAAGGCCACTTGTGCCCACTTCCACTGGTGCAAGGGTTGGGCTGCCTGGTGGTGGGTGACTGACCAGCTGAGGCCTTTGCCCGGATGTGGCACATGAGTTGGTGATGATGAGTCTGAGCTGGTGTCCCCAAGGGCTCCCCATGTGAGTGTGGGACCCTCAAGGTCACTCTTGTCGTCCCGAGAAACCTCACCCTTTCTCTCCTGGTTGCCCCTCCTTCCCCACCACCTGCTATAGGTTTTTCATCATCAAAGAGAGCTTTCTTCTTTACTACTCTGAGAGTGAAAAAAAGAGCTTTGAAACCAATAAATACTTCAATATACATCCTAAGGTGAGGGGGCCTCTCCCCAGGGCCACAGCGGGGGAGGGCCCAGTGGGGACAATGGGGGCTGGTATCCTCTGAGGGTAGGGTACCATCTGTTGTCCTGCTCTGGTCTAACAGGGAGTCTGGAAAACAAGTCCTTCTGGGGGCACAAGCCACCCTGGCCCCCTCCTGGCCTGGGTCCCCGCCCTCCAGTGCCCCCTCTGGGAAAGTTCTGGTCTGGCTTCCTCTCAGGCCCTGGGCAACACCTGGCTATGGCTGAGGGCTCCCAGAGGCCTTGAGTGACCTGGGCTGGGCGGGGGGGTGGGCGCCTCTTCTGATTCTTTCTCAGGGTGTCATCCCTCTGGGGGGCTGCCTGGTGGAGGCTAAGGAAGAGCCCAGCATGCCCTACGCCATGAAAATCTCCCACCAGGATTTCCACGTGAGTAAGGCTCTCCCCTTGGCCTGGGCTCAGCAGGGGCAGAGCAGCTTCTCTGGGACCCCAGGCTCCCTAGGGGCAACCCCTCCAGTGGGCTGGCCTGGGAAGAGTGTCAGTGACTTGGGGATGTCGGGTGGGAGAGCAGAACAGGGCCTGCAGAGGCCTGGCCGTGGCCTCCGTGGTCCTCAAGGTGGCCTCCTCTCAGGCACAGCCATGGCTCCTCTTCCTGGCAGGGGAACATCTTGCTGGCTGCCGAGTCGGAGTTTGAGCAGACCCAGTGGCTGGAGATGCTGCAGGAGTCTGGGAAGGTGTAAGTGCGCACGAGCAGGAGGGGTCAGCCTGAGGGTCCAGAAGGGGAAAGGGTGTGGGCTGTGCCGACCCTGGTCTCCCTGCCTCTCTGCTGGGATCCCGGTGGGCACTGAGCACCCTAGGAGAGGGCAGGGTGGGGAGGACAAGGGCTGTGGGAGCTGGTTATTTTGGGGAGAGGAGACAGACCAGGTTTCGAGCATCTTCGGGGGGTCTCCTAAGTGAGCTTTGACCAAAGTGAGTTTGCTTGTCTAGCGTCACAGGTGGCAGACGTGGACACCGTTTGTCTCCAACTCTCAGGAGCAAATCCAGCATCGCTAGGAGGATTTGGCTGCCTCCTGACACCCGTCTCACCTCCCCAGGCCCATAATTAACCCTAGCTCAGACCAGAGCTGGTGCTTTGTACATCAGAGTCCAGATCACAGAAACCTCCAGCCCAGCATTATCCATTTGCGCACGAACCCCTGTCCCGGCACCTGCCTATTCATGCTGGGTCGTGCTTTTACTTCCACAAATAATGCTGAGTGCCTGCCCTGTGCCAGGCCTTGTGCCAGGTGGCGGGCATTCAATGGTGTAGAAAGCAGCCCAGGAAGCAATCTCTTCCCTGCTCCCAAAGTTCTGTTGGCCCAGCGCACGGTGGCCCACTTTGCAGCCTGGGCCGGCCTCCGGGGACTGTAGCTGATCGATGCTGGTGGCGTGCCCAGAGCCGCAGGTGCCGCGGTGAATGCGAGCTGGGATTCTGGAGGAGAAAGAATGGCGCGTACACGCCATGCACATTCTCTTTCTCCTCCACCCTTCTGTTTTAACGATTTTGTGTTTCTTCCTCTTCTCTCCTGTCCCATCTGCCCTCCCGCCCCAGGACTTGGAAGAATGCCCAGCTGGGAGAAGCCATGATCAAAAGCCTAGAGGCCCAGGGGCTGCAGCTGGCCAAGGAGAAGCAGGAGTATTTAGGTTGGCTGAGGGATGGGCTGGAAACTGAGGCTCCCTGACGGTAGCATTTCAGGGCCGGGGGCTGCAGCCCAGGGCTTGATGCAGGACTGAGAGAGCGTGTCTTGGGTGGGGCTTAGCAGGCTATGAAGAGCCAGAGACTGGCTCGGAGCCTGGAGGGCTCTATGGCGTGATACATGTCCTCTGGGCCAGCAGGACAGGAGGCAGGAGAGCATGGTGGTTAGGAGCCTGGCCTCTGGACCCAGCTTTGTCATTTATCCATCAGCTGTGTGTATCTTTAGGCAGCTCAGCCTAAGTTTCAGTTTTTTCATCCTTAAAATGGAGACATTTTTGTTCCTAGCTTTTAGAGGTGGTATGAGAGTCAGGTTAAATAAGAAAATGCCTGGAATCACTTGTGTCAGGCATGCAGTAAGGGTCCCACAAGTGGAGTTGATGTTATCCTGCCCAGGGCCCCAAAGGTCTGGACTTGGTCCCAGTTCTGACCCCCAGCCCACTTTAAGGTTCTAGGCCCCTGTGTTCCTGACTGGCTGGTAGGCACGCTCTGTTTGAGAAAGAAGAAGGTGAGCCTGGGAGGTCGTTCCTTTACCTGGGACCCTCTCCCCTGCTTAGACAAGTGGGGCCCCAGCACTGGTCCCCCTCTGCCTGCTCCAGACACCCTCTGCCCCCAGGACCTGCCCCGCCTCACTAGCCAGACACCAGCACAGAGGTTAACAGCACCCCGGGGGTGCAGAGACCCACTTGAGCTTCCAAAGCTGAGCTGCCATTGTCTTATGAATGCACAAAGCAGAGACAGTGCTGGGACAGGAGTGTAGCAGCTCAGGCCAGCATGGGGCTTCCATCCCTGGGAGCTGCCCCACCCCCTCTGTCTGGCCTGGGCACGGCAGTGCCGACCTCTTCCGTGGGGGGAGCTGGGGGTGATGGAGGTGATCGCAGGCACTGACCCCTCAGGACTGGATCTGGAGTGAGCTTTTCGTGAGTGTGTGTGCTTGCTTTGGCAGACAAACTGATGGAAGAGACTGAAGAACTCTGCCTTCAGAGGGAGCAGAGAGAGGTAGGGGCACGTCGAGGCTGCTCCCCGCCGCCTCCCGCTCTGTGGGCCCTTTCACAGCCACAGTGTACTGGCTTGTGTTCCTGGCATTAGGGAGTGGTGTAGGGGAGATGGGCACCCAGACAACTTGCTGGGAAATCAGACAGGCGGGGCAGGGAGGCCAATGAGATGACAGTGCTCGGGACTTGCTGTTGCTTCTTGGCAAGAAGTGTATTTCTCCTTGCCAGTCCCGGGGGAGGAAAATAAAAAGGGTGGGTGATCACTTTCTAGAGAAAGAGCCATTCAAAAATTTTATAAGCTGTGTCAGGAGGTAATGAGCTGCTGGTCACTGGTGATATTCACAGGAGGCCGCGGTGGCCTTTCTCATCCATAGCGGGGCTTCTGGCACCATAAAGGTGATTGATTGGGTTGGATGATATCAGAGGTTCCTTCATCCTCTAAATGTCAACATACAAGTTCTAAGGAGGCCAAGCATTGGCTGGGGGCAGGCTGTGGCGTGGAGACCCTTGCCTCATTTGAAGACGGGGGCTGCTGAAGTCCATGCCGTTTGGGATCTCCATGCAGCATTGGGCCTTGCCTGTTCTGAGAAATCATGACCACCCCTGAAGGGCAGGGTAGGGTAGTGGTTAGCGGTGCTGACTTGGAGTCAGGCTGCCTGTGTCTGGAATGGACCTTCACTGCTTCTGGCTGTGTGACCTTGGGCAAGTTACCTAACATCTCTGAACATTAATAGTCTCATGTGAAAAATGGGGATAATAATAGAACCCATCTTATCAGGGACGTTTTGAGGATTCAGTGAGGTGTTACATAGAAAGTGCTTAGCACATAGTACGTGCTTAATGAACATCTACGTTTGTTAGTGTTACGAACATTAATTAGCCCATCCTGCACTTGAACTGCCTGAGCCCCAAGCCCCAGAGTGGCATACCCTGAGGTGCCTGCAGAGGGAGGGCCTGATTTGGTCCACTTCTCTTTGCCTGGTGCCTGTTCCTTGTCTCCCCCAGGCAAGTCCAGGGCTGGGCCCATCAGCCTGGGCTCAGTGCCTGCCTCTCTTGACTTGACTCTTGCAAACTCCTCACCCTTTCCAACCACCCGTCACTGGGCTCGGAAACGGGCCCGACAGTCAAGAAGCATCATGGCCCTGTAGCACCGCAAACACTCCCGGGGCCTGGCAGAGCCCCTGGCTCAGGATGGGTGCATGATAAATGTTGTGGAATGACTCGATGAATGAATATTTTTGATTCTTATAATTTTACATTACATCTTGATTTTAATCCAGTAGGACAATCCACCCTCATTTTTCTTCTTCCAAAAATTTATCAGATATTCTTGTCCAATTTTTCTTCCAGCTGGACTTCAGTATTATTTTGTCAATTACAAAACAAACAAACAAACAAACAACCCAAACCCAAAGAAAATCTATTGAGGATTTGTATTAGGATTGCATGGATCTGAGGATTGGCATCATGACGGCATTGAGCCTTCTCCCCCTCAGCAGTGTGTGGGCCTCTGGGTCCGGGCTGTCATCTGGGTTCTTCCCACATTAGAATTTTGGCATTTTCTTCCTACAGTTCTGTACATTTTGAAAAGTGAGACTTCTGGTGGATTGTCAGCAACTTAAAAGCAGGTAATTTAGGAAGCCAGGGGATGGGATGGAGTGACAGACACAGCCGCTGGCAGAGAGAGACAGACTTATCCATCAGAGAGACTAAATCTGGGACAGCAGTCAGCCCGAGGAAAATTTAGACACTCTATCTAGGTCTTTAGCCAGGAAATGAGGCCAGCAGAGACCCACTGCTCACAGACATTGCTTAAAGCCATAGCACGCTGAAGGAAGGAGACCTGCCAGCTGTGAACTTCCTGGGTTTTGGGTACAAAACATGAGCAAGACTCACTTGGGTCCAGCTTGGGTCCACCTTGGTGAAGGCTGCTCTGGGCTGGCAGGAGGGAGAGGATGCGCTCAGGTTCTCATTCCAGTGTCAGCTGTGTGCTCTAGATTGGGAATAGAACTCACTGAGTCATTCTGTCAAGGGTTTTCCTTCCTTAACTTGTTCATCTACATTATGGATCCACCTGCCCCCTTCACCTTTCCCATCTCCACTCCAGGTCACAGAGATGGTCTTGGAGTACCTTGCTTGGGCCACTTAGAAAGGCATTTGGTACAACGGCCCAGTGAGAAGTTGAAGATTCTCTGGTCTCTAAGAGGCAGTCTGGTTTAAAAGGAGACTCAGGGTCTGGTACCAATCTATCACTGACTGTGTGACCTTGGACAAATTCGGCTCTGTGATGCTCCAGTAAGAGCGATGGCTGTGCCTGGCTAGCTCCCAGGTTGCTGAGGGGCTCAGTGAAATAGAAGGCAGGGAGTGCTTTGTGGACCGGTAAGGCCTGTGCAGATACGCACTGTGTGATGGTGCAGCTCTGACACCCTCCACTTGGCAGAAAGGGCGGGGAACTCTTGGGGTACGAGCTGAGAGTTCAAAGGGAGCCATCCTGGGCTCTTCTGCCCTGGGGTCAGAAGACAATGCCGTTCCTTGGGTGCAGGTCCCTCAGGTGTCCCTGGCTCCCTTATCATCGCTCTTATCCCCTGGAGGAGGGCAGCCTGCCTACCTTCCCTTTTCTGGTTGAACTGTGAGAGCTCAGCCTTACATGTGGGCAGGCACACGGGAAACCAGAAATGCCCAGGGCCAGTCAGGCAGGGTTCCTGCCATGCGGGGTGCTCCCAGTCAGAGGTCAGACTCTTGGAGCTGGAAAGGACTGCCCCTTTCAAGGTGAGGCTCTCTGCCGACCTCCCTGATGGATGCTGATCCTGATTCTGGCATGGGCAGCTCACTACCTCCGGAGGTATCCTTTGCATTATTGCTCCACTATTTGGAAGCTCTTCCTTCCATGGAGCTGGAATTTGCCGTCTAGTGCCTTCTTTCCAACCTCATACTTTGGCAGCTTAAGTCAGGTGCAAGAGTCAGAAGCACAAGCATGATGTGGTGGAGAAAGTCTTCAGCTGCAGGGGGTCTTAGCTGACCTCAGTCATGGCAGCGGTGCCTCAGACACTCATGCCGTCTTGGGCTGCATGAACAGGAAGTTCTGGCTGCTTCAGCTTTACAGGTTGTGTGTTCCACTCCAATCAGCATTCTTAGGCTCCACCTGGACATCAGCTTCATTTAAGAATCATCCAGATGAAATGGAAGGTGGAAAGGAAGGGAGCAACCAGGAAGGAGATTTTCTTTCTTTTTCCTCTTTAATATAGAACTTTAACCCCTAATGGTAGAAATCGTGCTCTTTGTAGAAAATTTGGAAAACATGAAGAAGAAAACATACTTTATCCTTAACCCCACAACTGATAGGTAATTACTGTCAACTTTTTTTCTTTTTTTAATTTATTTTATTTATTTAGTTTTGGCTGTGTTGAGCCTTCGTTGCTGCACACGGGCTTTCTCTAGTTGCGTCGAGCGGGGGCTGCTCTTCGTTGCGGTGCGCGGGCTTCTCACTGTGGTGGCTTCCCTTGTTGCGGAGTACGGGCTCTAGGCCCGCGGGCTTCTGTAGTTGTGGCTTGCGGGCTCTAGAGCGCAGGCTCAGTAGTTGTGGCTCGCGGGCTTTAGAGCGCAGGCTCAGTAGTTGGGGCTCGCGGGCTCTAGAGTGCAGGCTCAGTAGTTGTGGCGCACGGGCTTAGTTGCTCCGCAGCATGTGGAAGCTTCCTGGACCAGGGCTCGAACCCGTGTCCCCTGCATTGACAGGTGGATTCCTAACCACTGCGCCACCAGGGAAGCCCCTACTGTCAACCTTTTGGTGTTTTTCCTTGGTCTTTTATCGTATATAATATTCTTATATATATCTTAAACATAATAGGATCATATCAGATATTCAGTTTTATGGCCTTTTTCATGATACCTTTCATTTTACCTTCATTAACACTACCTTCAGCAGTTTTCCATGTCATTGAACATTCTTTGAAAACATTAGTTTTAGTGACCCCAGGGTCACTAATCGGACTCTTCCCTTTCCTTCGGGTTTTATTCCTTCTCTGATTCTCCTCAAAGCCAAGGGCAACTTCGCCCTACAGGCAGCCCCACTCCCTGGTGGGGTTTCCATTATCCTTGAGAACAAAGCCCCTGGGTGAAGAATGAGGGCGTAATTTGGAGCTAGAAGATGAGAGAGAAAGTGGATCTAGAAATAATATCCTCCCACAGCGTAAAATGTGGAAGAACAAAACAGTTGTCACAAAATGCTTCTAACCACCCTTCGCTTGAAGTGCACCCCTCAATACCACCTGCCACCGAACCCCTGGAAAACAGAACCCCGGGGGGCACCTGCTTGCTGGGAAAACACTTGAGCTCGCCGGCAATGCTGAAGGGCCTGGTCTGGTTCCCTGGGCCAGCTTGCCCTGGGCTTTCTGCCTATCCTCTTCCCTCGGGGGTGAGTCAGGGGAGGCTGCAGCCACCTGTGCTCATTGTTTCCCGGATGCCTTGAGGAAAAAGGCTTTACTCTCTGACTCTGGGATTGGGAATAGCTTTCCTTTGCCACTTCTAACAGATGCCACTCCAGGGATCTTTAATGGAAATATACACACACATGTTTCCCTCCAGGGCTTGGGGGCCAGCCAACATGCCTTAGGGTGTGAGTGACTGGAGTTGCCCAGTGGAGCAGACATCTAGAATTATCATCACATCCTGCCGCAGGAAATAATGTTGGGATCATTTCTAAACCCTAGCTCAGCATGCTAAGTGTGTTCTTGTTTTGTTTTGTTTTATTATTTATTTATTTATTTTTGAAATTTTTATTGTAGTATGGTTGATTTACAATGTTATGTTAGTTTCAGGTGTACAGCAAAGTGATTCATTTCTATACACACACACACACACACACACACACACACACATGTATGTATATATATTCTAAGTGTGTTTTAAGTGAGCCCAGTTCATCACAGATCTCGGTTTCGCTGAGATTGTGTGTCCCTGAATGGGACCAGGGCTCCTCAGGGCTTAATTCCAAGTCTGGTGCAGACTGTGCTGAACCCCAGAGGGTCCCCTGGGTTAGAGTGGGGCTTCCTGACCTCAGGAGCCCTTTGCTGCCTGTGACTCTTTTCTTCCTCTCTGATTCTCTTTAGGAGCTTGAGCGCCTGAACCAGGTGCTGGAGGCCGAGAAGCAGCAGTTTGAGGAGGTGGTACAGGAGCTGAAGATGGAGCAGGAGCAGATCAAGAGGTGGTGGTGGTGCCTGGGGGCGGGGGGCGGGGGGAAGGTGAACCCAGGCTAGGACACGTGGGACCCATGTTTCCCGTTAGGCTGGAGAGGCCTCCCCCCAGGAGACCATCACTGCTTGATGACTTGGTTTGGATCTGTCCTCCCAATGCTCCGGGCCTTGGGGTGTGCCCAGAAAAAGCTGTAGACCCCACACCAATGGGCCACTTCTGCACCCTGGAGCATGAGGCATGGGCAGGTGCAATCAGAAATCCCCACGAGCAACGACCCCCTCCTGCCTCGGTCAAACCTCCCTTACCCGGGGCAGACAGGTCAGACTGGTCTGGAGGTGCCATTGGCCAAAATCCCCAACATTCCCTGTCTTTCCTGCACAGTCTCTTCACATTCTGGCTAATGATGTCTGTCCCTTGGGATCTTTAGTCCGTGTATGGTTTGCAAACCCAGTTGCATATTATAATCATCTAAGAGGATTAGAATCTGCTGAAGGTAGGACCCAGAAATCTATACAGTAAGTCCCCTACACATGAACGAGTTCCATTCCAAGAGCGTGTTCCTAAGTCCAATTTGTTTGTAAGTCCAACAAATTTAGCCTAGGTACCCAACTGACCCAATCGGCTGTATAGTACTGTACTGTAATAGGTTTATAATACTTTTCACACAAATAATGCATAAAAAACAAACAAAAAATAAAGAAAACTTTTTTGATCTTACAGCATAGTACCTTGAAAAGTACAGTAGTACAGTACAACAGCTGGCATACAGGGGCTGGCATCGAGTGAACAGGCAAGAAGAGTTACTGACTGGAGGAGGGAGAGGAGGTGGGAGATGGTAGAGCTGAAGGACCATCAGCAATAGGAGACGGAGGACAAGCTGCAATTTCACTCACGCCTGACGTTGATGGCACAGGTTCTGGTTCCTTGCTGGATTCAATTCTATCTACCCTCTTGAAAAAACGATCCAGTGATGTGTGGGTAGTAGCTCTTTCCTGGGCTTGAGATAAAGATACTGTACTCTGCACTCTATACAGTACTGTACAGTAAAGTACACAAAAGCACAACCATTTGTAGAGGATGCACGCATGTGACAATGTACGCCAGACACATGATTGGACATGCGAATGCATGTTCACATCTTTGAAAGTTTGCAACTTGAAGGTTCGTATGTAGGGGACTTATTACTGTACTTTAAAAAGTTCTCCAGGTCATTATTTTTTCTTTTCCTTTTTTTTTTTTTCTGCGTTGGTGATTCGTTGCTGCTCGCAGGCTTTCTCTAGTTGTGGCCAGCGGAGGCTACTCTTCATTGCGGTGCACGGGCTTCTCATTGCGGTGGCTTATCTTGTTGAGGAACACGGGCTTAGGTGCTCCACCGCATGTGGGGTCTTCCCGGACCGGGGATCAAACCCGTGTCCCCTGCATTGACAGGCGGGTTCTTAACCACTGCGCCACCGGGGAAGTCCCTCCAGGTCATTCTGTGTAGCCTATCCATGAATCTGGAGACAACTGCTCTGGTTACTGTTGATGGTGCTGGTTGTCACCATCGCCATCATCAGTGCCATCATTATCATCACCAGCACCGTCATCACTACTGATTATCAGTGATAGCCCAGAAAGAGTGTTCTTGAAACAACCTTATAAAAGAAAGTCATTAGACATGTGTTTTGGGGAGGGAGAAGCTCAGAGACTCTCATCAACTAATAGCCAAGCACCTGCTCACTTCCAGAATTGTGCCAGACCCTGGAATGGAAGATAAGCCCTCTCCCTTGAGGATCTGGTTGGGAAAACCAGACTCACACCCAGGAAACATCAACAATGTTTACAATAATGTACAAACAGGTGCTCAAGGGCATAGCACAGACCCCCTGTTTTATAGGAATTAAGATATATGTGTGATCCTTGTGGGCTTCAACAGAGGTTAGATTGAGCTGGGCCTTGAAGGATGGTAGGAGCTGGAAAATGGGTGGGAGAAGGAAAAGGCATCACAAGCAGGAGGAAGGGAAGCCGAGTGTAAAGGCCCAAGGGGACCCAGGCTTGTTAAGACAGCAGCAAGGAGTTGCACCCCAGAGAAGGGCCTCAGCCATGTCCCATGTCAGAGTGAGTAGATTGTAGCAAGGGCTGTCCAGGGAAGACAGGGTGAGGCCTTTGTTTCTCCAGTACTCCTCTTTGCCCTTGGGGTGGCCCTGCATTTATTTTGACAGATTCATGTACACCTGGAGCAAGTGACTTCAGCCCCACTTGGCCGGGATCTCCTCCGTTCAGCCCTGGGCTTCTACAGCTGCTGGCAGCACCCAGCCATGTGAGGGGCTGGCCTTCAAAAGAACCCTCTGAGCCGTATAGGGAGGTGAAGCAGAAGCCACAAAGGGGCCTGGGAGGGGTGGGCCCTGCCATACCCAGCCCTCTGTCCCTGCAGGGAGCTAGAACTGACTGCAAGATGCCTCAAGGGTGTGGAGCAAGAGAAAAAGGAGCTGAGGCACTTCACGGAGTCCTTACAGCGGACGCTGGAGGTGAGGGGCCACTGGTGGGCTGGCGGCCTGGAGGGAGCCATGGTTGGTTGGGCCACGTGATACAGTTTTTTCCAACAGTGTTGCCCCAGAGAGTTATCTGCAAGGGAAACGGGGCACGAAGGGGAGCTGATCTAAAGGGTTTCTTCTCTGTGGACCATTGGGAACTCCAGCTGACACTTGAGGCTCAAAGCAGGACCCAGAAGGGCAAATTCAAGTTTGCCCTGGCTATGACCGTGGCCTTAGGAAATCCACCTTCTTCAGTGCTTATATTTTTATACTCGATGGAGGATCGATTAGGGTGGGCTGCACAGCCACCCACCACTTCCTTCTTGTGGCTCATTCACTTAGCTGTTCCCCGGTGAAACTGAGCGTGAGGGAAAATCCACTGCCAGATCACCTCCATTTGATACCACAGAAACAGCGAGGGAGGAGGAGGAGGTGGCATGTGTCAAGGACAAAGTGCCAACTCTTTAGCATGGCGTCCAGGTGCACACTCTGGCCCCAGCCTCTGCTACCCTCCTGTCCCCTCTCCCTCTGCTGCCCCTCCACACCCAGCACAATGACATCCCCACATCTACTTCAAACCACTGAGCACATGTGCCCCGAAGAAGCCGTGACCTCCATCCTCCACACCTTTGCCCGAACTGCTCCTTCTACCCAGAATGTGCTCTCACCTCTGCCTAGAGAACACTTCATCCTTCTAAGGCTCAGCTCAAACATCACTGTATAGTCAAGCTTCCCCGACTCCTCTAAGGAGGGATTTGCTCTGAGCTCTGGGTCCCCACGGCACTTTGTACATCTGTTAATGCACTTGACACATGAGGTTGTGTTTTCCAAACAGTGAGCTTCACTAGATTGCATCTTAAATTCTCTCCAAGCCCAGCACCTCAAGTGAGCCTGGCATGTCGAGGGAGATCCGTGATGGTTACCAGATTCATGAACTGCCTTGCAGATTGCAAGGTTTCTATTCTACCCTTGACTGATTGCGGCTTTGTGGTGCCTTTATTTGTTTATCTTTCCGTGTCTTACCACAGGAGGTCGTTCTCATGGGTAGTTTCAACTCCAGAATTTCTGAGTAGTGCAGGATCCCAGTCTGATAAGTGGGGAGAATGTCTAAGTCTGCTCTTGGGCTGGTTCCTGTCGGGTGTTTTTCACAGAAGCCCAGCACACTCCCTCACTTGTTCCTGGAGGAACAAGGACCCCAGAAGCTCATGATGCCCTTGAGCCTTGGGTCCCCATTGTAGTAGGTGCCCCGTCCACGTCCACTGCCACGAGCTGGGCTCCTCCCTGACTTCCTCAGTGGAGGAGTAGCCTTGCCTCAGTGGGAGGAAGGAGATCCTCACTTTTACCTCAGGGAAGAATGAAGACATTTCAGGTGTCCCTCAGAGGACTGAGTGAGGAGGGCCTCACCTCTCGGAATTGAAATCCAGGTGAGGGCAGCCATGGCGGAGAACCTGACTTAGGCTCTTTCTCTTCTTTCCCTCCCTCCATGCCAGGAACTCTCCATAGAGAAGAAGAAAACCCTGGAAATGCTGGAGGAGAATGAGAACCAGCTGCAGACACTGGCCAATCAGAGCGAGCAGCCCCCTCCCAGTGGGGGTCTCCATAGCAACCTGAGGCAGATAGAGGAGAAGATGCAGCAGCTCTTAGAGGAGAAGCTCCTGGCAGAGAAGCGGTGAGGGAGCTTCTGAGTCCATAGGGGTAACTCTCCGTGAACTGGACACCTGGGCTCTTGGGTTCTAGTTGGCCTTGACCAAATGGGTCCTCACTTCCTTTTGGCTAGGACTCAGTTTCCCCACCAGGCAAATGGGAAGCAATCCTTCACTATCCTAAGCTGACTTGATAATTGTCTCTTGCAATGGTGTGACCCATACAGACAGTCATTAGGCCTGTCTAACAGAGCTTTGTGACAGGCTGGGCAGGTCCTCTCAGCCCATTTTTACAGTTGAGGAAACTGAGCCTTGGAGGGGTTGGAGGACCTCCCCGAGCTCACAGAACTAACGAGACGTGGACCCAGGACTCCCCTCCCTGACCACATTACCCCCATCACCACCTGGGAGACAGGACCCAGCCAGTTCTGGGGCTCACGAAGCAGGGTCTCAGGTCCCTACGAGGGGCCGCCCTCCCACTGGAAGCCCCGCTGGTGAGTGGGCCCTGAGTGAGCACCTCTCCCCGGGGCAGGATGAAGGAGAACGAGGAGCGCTCGCGGGCCCTGGAGGAGGAGCGGGAGTTCTATTCCAGCCAGTCCCAGGCGCTGCAGAACTCGCTGCAGGAGCTGACAGCGGAGAAGCAGCAGGCCGAGCGCGAGCTCAAGGTGCTGGGCCACTGGGAGCGTGTGGTGCTCAGGGCCCTCCCCTCACCCGGAGACACTTCCCTCACATCCCTGCCCTTACCGGGCAACTTCCTGAATGAGCCCTGCCAACCTGACCAGCCAGGTGCAGGCAGTGCAACCACCACGAGGGGAAGCCCTGAGCCTGACCTGCGGCAGGGCGTCATTGGAGACACCTGTCCCGTGCAGGGGCTGAGTCCCGGCCATCGGGTGGAGGGCATAAGACAAGAAGCAGGATGCGGTAACTTCCACCCAAGTCTGGAGGCGAGAAAGCCCACTGAGCCAGGGGTGATCAGGGAAGGCTTCCAAGGGATGGTAGCTGCCCCGCCAGGACCCATTTCCCTCTCCTCGCCTCTCCCCTCAGGCTGAGGTGAAGGTCCGCGTGGACCTGGAGAGGCGTCTGCGGGAGGCAGAGGGGGCCTTGCGGAGCCTGGAACAAGGGCTCAACTCCAAGGTGCGGAACAAGGAGAAGGAGGAGAGGATGCGGGCTGACGTGAGCCACCTGAAGAGTAAGCCCTGCCCCCGCTGCCGGCCCAGCCCTCGAGCTCTGCCCAGGTGCCCAGGCCCTGCAGAGCCCGGCCTGGGGCCGGAGCGCCACTCGGGGCCTGGTGTGCACTAGGTGACCCATAGGTGTTGATGGGCATCTCCTGGGCGCGGCTGCCTTTGGCTCTTGGATCCGGGGTGGGGGGAAAGCCTGAAGTTCTGCCCCCTTTGGCAGGTGACTCAGGTCTCCAAAGGGATGGGGGTCAGCGTATTTCCCTCTCGACCCCACCAGGATCCTGGGGAGGGGAGGGGAGGGGCGGGCAGGAGGGGAGGGTGCAATGGAACTGCGGCCGCAGGGTTCTTTGAAGAGTGCATCCGGAATGCGGAGCTGGAGGCCAAGATGCCGGTCATCATGAAGAACTCCGTGTACATCCACAAGGCAGCCACTCGCCGCATCAAGAGCTGCCGCTTCCACCGGCGCCGGTCCAGCACCTCCTGGAATGACGGTGGGTGTGGCTGTCCCCGGGCCCTGGCGGGTGGGACGGTCACTCACGGGCTGTCGGTGACAAGGCAGGAAGAGGGCAGGGCGGGGAGGGAGAGGGGCTGACCCAGCCCTGAGTGTGGCCCGAGCCTGGCTCCCCCAGCCTTGGGCTTCTCCCAGGGTCATGGGAGCCCATGGACCGGGAGGGGCTGGAGGATGGGGTGTGAGGGTGGGGGGCTGGGGTGGGGGACAGGACTGTGCCCCAGTGGAGGGAGGGCTGTTCACGGCCGGCCCGTGGGGCCACCGTATCCCCAGTGAAGCCGTCCCAGTCCTTCATGACCTCCCAGCTGGAAGCCAACAGCATGGAGGAGCTGAAGGAGGTGGCCCAGCGGCTCAGCCGGGACCAGCGCTTCCGCGAATCCATCTACCACATCATGGCGACCCAGCCTGGAGCCCCCTCCGCGCTTCCCCTGGGGGGAAAGTGATGGGCGCTCCTCCCCGCCCCCCAGGTCCTTTCTCACTGGGGGCAGGAGGGAGTGGGAGGGGGACGCCTGACTCTATGCGGCTCCTCTCTGCCAGCGCTCCACGTGGGGGCCAGCCTCACCCTCAAAGGCCCCACCTCCCTCACCCTCACCCCAGACCCTACCCTTGGGTCAGGTCAGGCCCAAGCTGGGTGCCTCCTGGTTGTCATGGTAAAGCAAAGATGGGGCCTGGCGGTACAGAGAGACTTTTCTGGCCGGGGAGTCGGGTGGGCAGGGCCCACCACCTTCTGTCGTGCCCGCTGTACTTCTCTGTGACTCTGCCGCCCTCCCCTCCTTGACACTTGCTTCCCAGGGCTTCCCAACCCTCTTTGCTTCTGAGATCCACAGGCGTCCCTCGGTCAAGGCCGCTCTTTGACCACACCGCGGGGCAGGGAAGAAAGGGACCTGGCACAGCCGCTTCTGGGCCCGTGGCCTACCACCCTGGCCAGACACACCGTTCCTGGGGCCGGGCCCTGGCTGTGGGACCACCCGCTCACTGCCCTCCTCAGGGGGACTCCCCCACTGGCAGCCTCCGCGCCCTCCGGGGAAGATGTGGCCCTGACATTCCTCCTCCTGTGCGTGTACCGAGGGCCCTGGGCGGGAGGGAGCTGTGGCCAGCAGCGAAACTGAGGTCTCTGCCAGAAGACAGGCAGCAAGTCAGGGAGTGGAAGAAGGCGGCGGGGCTGCTGCATTATCGACTCCTGGCCGGGCGGGGAGGCGGCTCCCTCTGGCTGCCGTGGCCCTGCTGGGCTGCGGGACCCCAGAGGTCTCCCTCCCAGCTGCCCCTCCTTCGGTCACCTTGCTGCCTCCTCTCCTGCAGAGGCTTTACCCAGTGAAACAATGTGACCACGAGCCCTGGAAGATGGGGGGCCACTGGTTGGCCCAGGGTCATCAGAGGCGAAGCTGAAACATCTGTCTGCGGCTTTTGTGGGAGACACTGCCCTCCAGGGTGCTAAGGACTGCGTGTCCCTCACCCATGGACAGACTGTCTGGCTGGCTCCTCTCCCTCCAGGCCTTCCCTCCGAAACCGCCTGAGTCTGTTGGTCTCTCCAGAAAAGGGGTCTCCCTGGGGTCAGGGTGCTCAGGGGCACGGGTAGTATTAAAGGTGCTGATCCTCTGCTGCTTGGACAATGGAGCCCAGTCTGAGAGCTGGACAGATGGCCGCAGGGCAGGGGCCTGCAGCCTGTTCTGTGGGAAAAGGAATGTTACTGACTCAAAACATGGGCGTGTCTACGGCTGGGCCAGCCAAGGCCAGGCAGGCTGGCCTGCTCTGCGGTCAGAACTGCCTGGTGAAATGAGCCTCATCGGTCCCTTCTCAGCGGTGGGCGGACTTGGATGGCCTCAGCCAGTCTCTTACCAGCCTAGGTAGGGAATAGGGGTGGAGGTGCTTCAGAATCAATGCATCTGAAAGGCACGAGTCTAAATGTAAAAGCTTTAAACGTGTAGAAACCTGCATAAACCTGGAACTCATTGATCTAACATGTATGTAGGATGGACTTTAAAATGAGGAAGCTTTAGAAACCAAGATTACTATTTTATTTTCTGTTTTTAAAGAATTAAATTAATAATGGTTTGTTCTTGGAGAGAGATCTTTCTGAAATTTTCAAACGCCCTTCCCCGCCTGGGCAAGCTATTAAGCAGAGAGGAAAGTGCTTTCTCATGCACATTCACCAATCTCTAATTTCTTTCCTCCTATTTCACCCTGTACTTTCCACGCCTCAGGCAAGTCTGTGTTATCTTCAACCAACTGATCAATCCATAAGTATTTATTTGTTAAAAACTTACTCTGTACCTAGCACTGTAAATAGAAAAAGAGTAACATCTCTATATGAAAATATGTAGGGGTGAAAATTACTTACTGGAAATATATGGATCTGATTTTTTACAAAAACAAAACCCTATTCCTTGGCCGATTAAAAGTGTTTCCTGCAGTGTCGCTTGCACTGTGGTCATTGCTAGAGAGATGTTGCCCCCTGCAGGCTGAATGTGGAATTATGGAATTGCCTGCTTGTGCTCATTTGCACACACGTTTCCCTCCCTATGAGGAAGTACTCCCCATTGCTGCACCTCCAGGGAGTGGCTTCTCAATAATTAACTGAAAAATCTGTGTTCCCGCCCTGAGGTCCTGGCTGTCCCCTTGTAACAAGGACTACCAGCCAGATTTTCTTCTGATCTGAGCGTGGACCAAAGGGACAGAGCTGACTGCGCCCATGGAAATAGCCTCAGGCAGGCAAAGGGTACCTAGTTTGATGGCTTGCTAGTTTTGGTGTCCCTATTGGAAACTGACAGTTTTACCTGCTCTGAGGAGGAGAGGTTTTTGCTTTTGTTTTGTAATCATGTAAGGGAGGGAGAGAAATGGGGATGACTGGGTTCTCCTCCTATTGGATCTGTTCCTTCACTGGGGAATGGATGATCTATATCGTAACCCTTTATATGTTGTTTCCCAGCATAATTATTAATGACCCCCTTTTGCTATCACAGGGGTCCCAGTTTGGATGGTATTTCCATGGTCATCTTAGCTTTAGTGCTTTTCCCCAGTGAAATGTTAATGGGTGAGGCAAGAGATCTGTAAAGTGTAAAACACTTGTGTTCTGATCTACTCCCCAGCTCCCAGCCCCTGGGAAGGATCCACTGCCTGTATTTGTCCCTGGAGGGATGTAATTCTTGCCCACATCTATCCTATCTCACCCAGCCCAGCATGACCTGGGCAGCCTGTGGGTGCTTGGGTACCATCCACGTGAGATTTGGAGCCCACAGTGAATGATGAAGGTGAAACTGAAACTTGCTCGAGCCCAGGGTGGGTCAGATTTGGTCTAATTGGAAGGTAGTTATTAAACCCACCAAACAAAGGAGCCCTCGGATAAAGGCCAGCAGTCCCTGGGGACCCTTGTGCTTCTGCGTTAAGCCAGGATGAAGCCACTCAGACCCCCAGGATGCAGCAAGGGCTCTCCAAGATCAGAAACCCTATGGCTTTGACTCTTGGGGGGAAAGATGCTGACTTCTCTTATCTCATCCCACACCTGGGAGCAGAGGTGAAGGGGTGTCCTTTGCAAGGCTTTGGGAGAGGGTACAGTGGTATCCTTTTGTTCTTGCCACTTAGAAATAGAGGTCCAGAGTGGTCCCAGACATCCAAAGCAACTGGGAGAAACTGGTTGTTCAAACATCCATGTGGGTGTAGACAGGTGCAGTGTAGCGCCCCAGGTTTGGTCCTCCTGACTCTTTGCACATCCCATCTCCCTTTCTCTTCCCTTGGGCTTCCACTCATTGCTACCAGCTCCTCTGGCCCAGAAATGAGCTTCCCTCTCCATCCTGCTGGGTTAAAGTTGTTCAGGGGAAGTTCAGGAAGCACTCCAAGCCCAGAAATCCTGGGGGCGGGAGGGTCTTAATAAACTCCATCCCCTTGTGATGAATTCTACCTGCAACTGCCACCAAATGTTTCAATGCTGTCCAGCATTCTGTGTGTCCTTTGGCTTTCCCTCTGTGTGACCCTTAGCAATCAGGCAGCGAAGTTGTTGTGAGTCAGGGCTGCTAAAAGGCCAGTGATCGGCCACAGGGGCTCCAGGAGCTGTCCGGGCAGTTGCAGAGCCAGCTCAGTGAGTTTGGGGCTCAGGTTCTCTGCCTTGCTTGCCCTGGAGGATCTGACACCTACCTCTGGGCCAAGAGTCCTGCTATGAACAGACTCAACCTGCCCTGTTATCCTGGCAAAAACTAGGACCGATGGGCCTTGGAGTGACACTGACCACAGGAGAGCCTTTCCTCTTGCAGGGCAGTGGCCCCATCACAGGGCGCTGAGGGGAGGAACTTGTCCCACATTCTGCCTGCTGCTACCCAGGGGGTGGGGGTCGTTAGTGCTGTCTCACTGCTTCCTGTTCTGGAGCTTTTGATAAGCCACTGTTTTAAATGTTTTTTATACTTATATATTTTTATTAGATAGGACATAAATCTCACGAGGCTGCTCAGAGCCCTTGCAGTTTTGAAGTTCTATGATCTGAGAACTTGCAGCCATGGAATCAACAAAGACATGGCTGCCACCGACAGCACTGACCAGGAAGATACAGTTCTCAGGGGTGACGTTCCAACTTAGGTTGAACTTGGAGCCATGCTGTTATCAGAAGGGATGAGAAGAGGAAAGTTTAGGGTTGAGATGAGAACAGGAAGGATAACTGATTTATCACCCCAAGGAGAAGGTCACTTGGAAGGCTGTCCTGGGAAAGGGAAGATGTCCGTTCTCATGTTCACCCTGGTGTCTAGATCACCTGTCAGCATCACTTCTTCCTATCTTCCTTCAACAAATATTATGATTCTAGTGCATGAAGTCAAGCACCTACTATGTGCTTATTATCCCTGTCACTTACTGTTTTTTTGTTTTTTATTGTGGTAAAATATACATAACATAAAAGTTTCCATTTTGGGGACTTCCCTAGTGGCGCAGTGGTTAAGAATCCACCTCCCAGTGCAGGGAACACAGGTTCGATCCCTGGTCTGGGAAGATCCCACATGCCGTGGAGCAACTAAGCCCGTGCGCCACAAATACTGAGCCTGCGCTCTAGAGCCTGCGAGCCACAGCTACTGAAGCCCGCGTGCCTAGAGCCCGTGCTCCACAACAAGAGAAGCCACTGCGATGAGAAGCCCGCAGCAGCAACGAAGACACATGCAGCCAAAAATAAATAAATTAATTAAAAAACATATATATATATAAAAGTTACCATTCTAACCATTTTAAGTGTATAGTTCAATAGTGTTAAGTATATTCACATTGTTGTACAACGAATCTCCAGAACTCTCCATCTTGCAAAACTGAAACTCTACACCCCTTTTTTTTTGGCTGTGCCATGCAGTATGTGGGATCTTAGTTCCCTGACCAGGGATCGAACCTGTGCCCCCCCCCAGTGGAAGCCTGGAGTCTTAATCACTGGATTGCCAGGGAAGTCCTCTACACCCACTAAACAACTCTCCATTTCCCCTCCACCCCAGCCTCTGGCAACCACCATTCTACTTCCTGTCTCTATGAATGTGACGACTGTAGTTACCTTGTGTAAGTCAAATAGTACAATACTTGTCTTTTTTTGTGATGGCTTATTTCACTTAGCATAATGTCCTCAAGATTCATCCATGTTGTAGCATGTGTAGGAATTTTCTTCCCTTTTAAGGCTGAATAATATCCTATCACTTACTTTTAAAAAGAAAAATAGGTAGACATCTTATTTTTCTTATAAACTGCT
Organism: Balaenoptera borealis; assembly: GCF_965194805.1. Classification (NCBI taxonomy): domain Eukaryota; kingdom Metazoa; phylum Chordata; class Mammalia; order Artiodactyla; family Balaenopteridae; genus Balaenoptera; species Balaenoptera borealis. Next base: position 32,187,858 of record NC_138866.1, on the reverse strand, counting down.
GTCCAGGGGTGAGGGCCCTGCCCTTCTTAAAGGGTAAGAGAGTCACAGCTGAGCGGAAGTTGGGTCCCTATGCTTCCTTTTTTCCAGGTTGCTCCTTGCGGTGGCTTTGTGTTAAGGGATGCTTTGGTGTTCACCTCCTCCTTCTCCCCAGCAGATGGCAGCATGCTCTGAGCTGGGCCAGCAAATTCCAGTGGGAAAGTGAACTGAGGCTCTCAAAGAAAAGGGAGGGCTTTGTGAGAAGGCCGAGGTTCTGCATTATTGGTGTGAGTCTCCCAGCTGTTCTCCCCTTTAAGATATGAAACAAAAGTCTCTGCTACAGTCAACATGTATTCAGTCTATTGTGAACGATGTACTTTCACACTGATTTCTCTTTTTTGTCCTCACAACATCCCTCTCCTTGATTTACAGAAAAATGAACCCCAAGGTCACACAGCTTCTAAGTGGAGTTTCAGGTATTTGAGTTCATGGCCAGTGTTCTTTCTAGCATATGTAAATATTAATGTGGAATATTAGTATGGAAAATATTATGTGTAAAGATGTAAATTGTTACATGTAAATTATTTTCAGTGAGCTTCCTCCCTCCCTTCCTTCCTTCAACAAGCATACTGAGCTCCTCTATGCTCTAGGCCCCGAGTCTCCACACAGATATTTTCTATCAAGGGTTCTTAAGGGATTGATTCAGGGGCTTGGTAACTGACAGTCTCCCTAGAATTCTTCCTTTCTGAAAGCCTGGCTAGTCCAGTATAGGAGGTCCTGAGGGTCAGAGCTTCTCATCCTAAGTGCTTTGCAAAGCAGCGAGGCCTTTTCTTTTTTTTTTTAAATTTATTTATTTATTTATTTACGGCTGTGTTGGGTCTTCGTTTCTGTGCGAGGGCTTTCTCCGCTTGCGGCGAGTGGGCCTCTCACTGTTGCGGCCTCTCCCATTGCGGAGCACGGGCTCCAGACGCGCAGGCTCAGTAGTTGTGGCTCACGGGCCTAGCCGCTCCGCGGCATGTGGGATCTTCCCAGACCAGGGCTCGAACCCGTGTGTCCCCTGCATTGGCAGGCGGATTCTTAACCACTGCGCCACCAGGGAAGCCCGTGAGGCCTTTTCTTGCTGTCTCCAACAACTTCCAGGCTGGCAGTCTCCTGACCTTCACCTTCCTTTGCCCTTCCCTCTCCCCAGCCCAGTGTCCTCCAGAACAGAAGAATCCTCTCAGGGTGGGAGTAAGCAGCCAATGGGAAGGCCCTGGGCTGGGAATCTAGAGGCCCGTGTGTTCCTGTAAAGCCAGTGATTAATCCTGAGAGAGGGGCAAGCCATCTGACCTCCCCTTGATTAAATGAGGATGTGAAATTAGATGCTCTCAAAATCCTTCTTGTGGGAGAGGGATAGATTTAGAGTTTGGGATTGACATGTACACATTGCTATATTCAAAATAGATATCCGGGACTTCCCTGGTGGTGCAGTGGTTAAGAATCCGCCTGCCAATGCAGGGGACACGGGTTCAAGCCCTGGTCCAGGAAGATCCCATATGCCGTGGAGCAACTAAGCCTGCGAGCCACAACTACTGAAGCCCACGTGCCTAAAGTCCGTGCTCCACAACAAGAGAAGCCACTGCAATGAGAAGCCCGCGCACCACAATGAAGAGTAGCCCCTGCTCACCGCAGCTAGAGAAAGCCGGCGTGCAGCAACAAAGACCCAAAGCAGCCAAAAATAAATAAATAAATTTATTTAAAAAAAAAATAGGTAGCCAACAAGGACCTACTGCGTAGCACAGGGAACTCTGCTCAATATTCTGTAATAACCTAAATGGGAAAAGAATTTGAAAAAGGAATAGATACTTGTATATGTATAACTGAATCACCTTGCTAACACGACATTGTTAATCAACTATACTCCATTATAAAATAACTAACATGACATTGTTAATCAACTATACTCCATTATAAAATAAAAATTTTTTAAAAACACCCTTCTTGAATTCTGGTGACCACACTTCTCTGCTGGAGACTGCTTTAGGTGTGGGCCAGGCTGGCCAATGAGATGAGAAGTCTGCTGGGGGACAGGTTTTCTCACTTTCAAAGAGAGTCATAGTGAAGATACAGTCCCTTTTCCTCCACTGGGCATTTCATGTCTGGATATGACACCTAGAACTAAGGCAGCCAACTTGTGACCATGGGGGTAGCTGACCTGAGGCCCAAGCCAGTTACCCGTGCCTAGGGTAACTGAGCAGAAAGATGGCAAGGAGCTTTGGTCCCTGCTGAGTTGTCACTGAGTTAACTGACACTAGATCTGCCTATTTCAGGACTCCTCGTTATGTGAACTGATGTATCTTTCCTTATCGTTTAGGTCATTTTGCTTGGGTTTTCTGTTATTTGCAAGAAAAGAACATAATCACCTTAGCTTTATCAGGCTTGTTGTGTGATCCCAAAGTCTGAAGACCTTTTCCTAAGAAAGTCAAGGCATTTTTTCAGTCAGACTGGGAACTAGAATTCATCTACTCATTCATTCAACAAGTATTTATTGAGAGTCTACAATCATATTCTTTAAAACTCTATGACACACGCACCCCAACTCAAAATCTCTGAAATTGGGATGTATCTTAAATCGATGGCAGCTTTTGATTGCTGCTGGCCGTACAGTAGTCTTGATGAGGTTGTCATTGCCTTTGCGGGCATCAGAAGTCCCAGCATCAAAATGTGCTGAATGCGCATCAACGGTTTGGTGAAAAAAAATCCCGAAATACTCATGGAGGTGCACTTAACAGATAAGAATCAGATGGTTGCCGGAGAGGTGGTGAATCAGACTTGTTTGGCAGTGCTTGAGATAGAGCTGGTCCACACAACTGTAAAACCGGCTTAAGAGCCCAGCACCTATGACACTTAGTTCTTTTACAGATTCTTTTGAGAAATGCTGCATCACTGACACTCTTGATGCCTCAGAAAATGGCATTGTGTGAGAAAAATGTGGTCATCGTCACTCTTAGTCAAAGGGAGAGGAGTCAGATTTGGGATGAGAAGTTCTAGAAATGCCTTAGCTCACTTATTTCACTTCTATTTCCCATTTTATTATGCACAAGAGTGATATGTGATGAAAACCTATGACTAACCAAATCTAAAAAAGCTCTTTCAATAAGTGTAAAATAAAAATTCTGGGGGGACTTCCCTGGTGGCGCAGTGGTTAAGACTCCATGCTCCCGATGCCGGGGGCCTGGGTTCGATCCCTGGTCAGGGAACTAGATCCCACATGCATGACGCAACTAAGAGTTTGCATGCCACAACTAAGACCCAGTGCAACCAAGTAAATAAATTTAATTAAAAAAATTCCGACTGCAAGTATAGTGTCATAGTTTGACAACACCCTTTATTTCTTTTATTTATTTATTTATTTTTGGCTGTGTTGGGTCCTTGTTGCTGCACGCGGGCGTTCTCTAGTTGCAGCAGTGAGCAGGGGCTACTCTTTGTTGCGGTGTGCAGGCTTCTCATTGCGGTGGCTTCTCTCATTGTGGAGCATGGGCTCTAGGCGCGCAGGCTCAGTAGTTGTGGCGCACAGGCTTAGTTGCTCCGCAGCATGTGGGATCTTCCCGGACCAGGGCTCAAATTCGTGTCCCCTGCATTAGCAGGTGGATTCTTACCCACTGCGCCACCAGGGAAGTCCCCACCCTTTATTTCTTAGTGGTACATAAAATAATGGTGTGCCCTATATTTAATGATGTCTTATGTTGGATGATATGTACTATGTGCCAAGCCCTGCTCTCGTGCTGGGGAGGTGACAGGGAACAAGAGACAAAGCCTGGTTGTTTGTGCAGGTTGACTGTGGAGAGTCTTGTATATGTCATTCAGGAAACTGCATAGCGGCCAATTTTTCTCTATCAACCCGAGGCTTCCAAAGTTGCCCTGGTGTCATAGTCTCCAGCCATCCCTAACGCCTTTTCATTGGGCCTGGAAGTGGCTCAGAGCACCTCTGTCCTCATTTAATTGGCTGAAACTATCACATGGCTACATTCCTCTGCAGGGGAGGCTGGGAAAAGTAGCCTGGCTGAGCACCAGGGAAAAGGTGAATGTGGACGCTGATGAGCAGCCAGTGGTTGGTACCCCTCACTGTGAGCGACACTGTGGAGGTCGGGGAGAGTCCCAGCAGCTCAGAGCCTCCCCAAAGGAGACAAAACAAAACACCAACCTGCTTATCCTACCACATTCTGTCTGGGGACCCTGGTCCTGAATATCAGACCCATTATCAAATAGGAAGGTGTTCATGACTCAGAATATTAACCCCGTGGGTAACCAGCTATAAGCTGATGGGGTTAATGGAGGCTGTGGTGCTTATCCTAAACCATGGATCTCTACTTGAGCTATTTTGGGGCAGATGTTTTTCTGGAGTGTCTGTGAAGCCCCGTCACTTAGCACTGCCCATACCACCACTCTGCCTGCCCAGAGGGCTGGAGGGGAAAGTTTCGCTTGCTCAGTGACGTATATGCTAGTGTCTCGGGGCACAGGGCTCCAGCCTCCAGGATGTAGAACAGAGCAATGGAGTCCCGTGCCAGAGCTGAGGTTTCACCAATTATAAGTTGTGTGACTTGGGCAAATTACTTAATGTTTCTAGGCGCTGGATTCCTCAGTTGTCAGTGTACATTCCTCACTAGTAACTATAGCTGTAATGTCTGCGCTTACTACCTCAGAGGTTGTTCAAAGGATCCAGAGAGCTGAAGTAAGGGAGACCTTTGGGAACTGTAAACCTTTGCAAACAGGTGTTGTGTTGAGGTGAGAGGGCCACCTCCGCACTTAGGAGAGACAGCGTGAACACTCCTTGAGTGAATCGTGATGGTCTTGCGCATGCTCTCTGCCTCGGATTCAGCATTTCTACGCTGCTTGTTTGAAAGTCTCTCCCTGTCCTTCATACACACTCACACACGCAGAGGAACTTGTTCCCTTTGGTATTCAGGGTAAAGCCTCTGGGTCAGGGCTGAGGAACTGAAGCCTAATGTGAGGGGGACATCCTTGGGAAGGTGAGGAAAGCTGCGGGCCGTGCTGTCCTCTCACCCTGTGTGGCAACCGGATGCCTTCTTCGCTGGCAGCAGCCTGGCAGTGGCTGGGATGCCAGGAGCAGCCCACACGCCCAGTGCCGGGCCCACAGTTTTGTCACCCCGCTCAGGCCAGCTTGGCAGGGTTGGGCCCTTTCTGTCCCTCCACCTCTCTTCAGCATGAACCATTTCTGTCATTTCCTGAATCCTGTGACATATTCCTGAGTTTCTGAGCCTTCCAAGGCTTTTCTGTCTCCTCTTGTTCCACTAACAGTTCTTAGAATGAAGGGAGGTTGGGAACAAGATGAATTGTCTCCATTGTAGAGCTATGCAAATTAAGGCACAGAGAGGGAGGGGATTTCTTCAGATGGGGCAAAGAGGTGGATGGGCGGTGACTGAGAAGAATTCACTTGGAAAGAGGGAGGGCCCATCTGGGACAATTCTGGTTCCCGTGACAGAACATATTGGCTTTGGAGGCTGGGAAGGACTCAATCAAAGCATGAGTGACAGGAACCAGGGCTTAGGGCCTAGAACTGGAGACTCTGCCACCGGGATGTGGGTTCTCTTTTCTGCTTATCTTTGTTTCTATTTGTTTGTTGACCTCGCTTTCCCACTGCAAACATCTGGGAGAGGGCATGGCCGCTGCCAGCCCCAGCTTGGCACCCTAGAGGAAGGGGAGCTCCTTTTTTGAGGTCCCCTGTACTCATCCCAAGGAATGAATTGGTCCTGCAGCTCAGGTCACATGCCCACCTCTTGGCTGAATCATTGTTGTAGGTGGGGAGAATTGGATCTGTGATTGGTCAGGAAATCCACCAATACAGAGGTGAGTGGGAAGAATGTGTGCACAGGACAGATGCAGAGGAGTGGGAGGGGGGAGGGGGTTGTGGGGGTGTGTGTGAACTGCAGCCAGCGGGACCGTTGCATCACTGGGCGAGCATTGTTGAGGGGTTGATGAGCAGCGACAGCAGCAGGACCACATCCTCTCGGGACTCCAATAGCTTCCTGAAGGCTGGGTCAGCGATGGTTGCCCTGGCAACAGCCTGATGGGAGTGTTTTAAGGAAAAGACTGAGGCTGGAGTGTTTTGAGCGGTATCTGCCTATAGATAAGTCCCTCTCTTGCTAAGAGCCAAAGAAAGACAGAGCCCGGCTATGTGGGTTGTCTCACTCTGAGTAGAGGGGGTTGGAGTGGGGTTTAGGTTTCCCTCCCTGAGGTCGCAAGGGAGGCTTGGCGGTAGCTCTGCCTGTTGTCGGTTAACAAAGACTCGTGTTCTGCACTCAGGGAGTGCAGGGCAGTCCAGCTACTGCCCAAGTGATCTTTCTAGCCAGTAAATCCCATCAGGCTGCTTCTCTGCCTTAAGTCCTATAGCGGTCCCTGATTCCTGACAGAATAAAGCTCAAGTGCCTGAACCTGACATTCCTTGTCCTCATGACCGCGTCTTCTCTGGACTCTCTGCTTTGCTTTCACTCTCCTCCACTCACACTCCTTGTAAATCTGTATTCCCAGACGGCTTCATGCCCCGGTGCCTTTGCACATGCTGTGTGCTTGGACTGTCTTCCTGCTTCCACTGGAGAATGTTGGCTCCTTCTTTAAACAAAGTGGGTGACGGCTCCTCCCATCTGCATGACTCTCAGTCTAGGAGAGCACCAGCCAAGTGGTCGTGCTTGAGCCTTTTGAGCCTCATTTGTCCCTCTGGGTGCCGGAGGCCATGGCCACACCTGCCCAGCACATCTGTGCACGCCACCCACACCCCCGCCCCATGCCCCGCCCTGGCCAGGTTGGGCTGCTTTCCCTTTAGAGACAAGCAAACCCAAGATAAATAAAAAACCCTCTCCTTGGTTCCTTGGTTTCTTTTGCGCCTTCAAAAAAGGTGACTCATCCCTTCATTTGACCAAGACTTGGTGAATATCCCTTATGTACTAGTGAAACAGGAGGGAAGGGGGCAGGTCACAACCTTTAAAAGAATGACTTAGCCTGAGGACATGACATAAACTGGTTAGAACCAACTAGGCCCAAGATGGTGGATGATCGACTTCCACTAGACCTTGAGCAAGCTAAATGACACACCCACAGGTGCCATGACAGTTCCAAGGCTGACTACTAAAGGTCAAAAAGTGGGCGATGGCCCAATTCTTGGAAATCCCCACCCCTTCCCCAAAATAGCTGGGATATTCCTCCCACTCATTAGCCTATGAAATTACCCACCCCTGTAAAAACTGACAACCCCACACCCAGGTCCTGCTCTCGCCTTCTGAGATGGCCCACACTCTGTCTGTGGAGTGTGTTTCTCTCTAAATAAATCCACTTCTTACCTATCACTTTGTCTCCCACTGAATTCTTTCTGTGATGAGACATCAAGAACCTGAGCTTCGGGCTTCCCTGGTGGCGCAGTGGTTGAGAATCTGCCTGCCAATGCAGGGGACACGGGTTCGAGCCCTGGTCTGGGAAGATCCCACATGCCGCGGAGCGACTAGGCCCGTGAGCCACAGTTGCTGAGCCTGCGCGTCTGGAGCCTGTGCTCCGCAACAAGAGAGGCCATGATAGTGAGAGGCCCGCGCACCGCAATGAAGAGTGGCCCCCGCTTGCCGCAACTGGAGAAAGCCCTTGCACAGAAGTGAAGACCCAACACAGCCATAAATAAATAAATAAATAAATAAATAAATATTAAAAAGAACCTGAGCTTCATTAAGTCCTGAGACCAGGTGTATAATCTCAATTAAAAGACCATGGGTTGGGCTTCCCTAGTGGCGCAATGGTTAAGAATCCTCCTGCCAATGCAGGGGACACGGGTTTGAGCCCTGGTCCTGGAAGATCCCACATGCCGTGGAGCAACTAAGCCCGTGCGCCACAACTACTGATCCTGCACTCTAGAGCTCACGAGCCACAACTACTGAAGCCCGTGTGCCACAACTGCTGAAGCCTGAGCACCTAGAGCCTGTGCTCTGTAACAAGAGAAGCCACTGCAATGAGAAGCCCGCGCACCACAACAAGAGTAACCCCCGCTCGCCGCAACTAGAGAAAGCCCGCACACAGCAACGAAGACCTAACACAGCCAAAAATAAATAAATAAATTTATATATATAAAAAAAAAAAATTCCTTAGAAGACCATGGGTTCAAGTCCCAATCTGGGTTTTGGCTGGGTCCGAGTCCCTGCCATGGGTTCAAGTCCCAATCTGAGTTGCACAGTTTTGGTTTCACTAGGCACTATTCCAGACACTTGGATATACTGGTAAACAAAACAGACAAAAATTCCTGCCCTCATGGAGCTTATGCTCTAGCAGGGGAGACAGACAGTAAACAGTAAATATAAGAAAAAAATAAATTATATAATTTATTAAAAGGCACTAAGGGCTATGGTAAATAGGACAAGTAGAACAAGGTAAGGGAGTTTGGGAGCCCCAGGAAGGAAGGGTGGGCAGATTGCAATCGTAATAGAGAAACAGGATCAGTCTGCTAGGGCTGCCATAACAAAATGCCACAGATCAGGTGGCTTAAACCACAGAAATTTATTTCTCACAGCTCTGGACCCTGGGAAGTCCATGATCAAGGTGCAGGCAAGTTAGGTTTCATTCTGAGGCCTCTTCTTTCTCCTTGTAGGTGGCCGCCATCTCTCTGCGTGCTTACATGACCTCTTTGTGTGTGCAAGGAAAGAGAGCTCTGGTGTCTCTGCCTCTTTTTAAAAGGACACCAGCCCTATTGGATTAAGGCCCCACCCTCGTCATGTCACTTAATCTTTAGTACCTCTTTTTTAGGCCTTATCTCTAAATACCATCACATTGGGGGTTAAGGCTTCAACATATGAACTCAGGGACAGGGCGGGGGACACAGTTCAGTCCAAAACAAGCCTTACTGAGAAGGCGAAATTTGAAGATGGGATTGAAGGTGGTGAGGGAATTGGAATATCTTGGGGGAAGCGTTCCAGGCAACAGAATGGCTACTGCAAAGAGCCTGGGGTGGGAATGTGCCCAGGTGTTAGAGGAATCGCAAGGAGGCCAGTGTGGCCGGAGTGGGGTGAGCAAGGGGACAGTAGCAGTAGGAGGTGAAGTTAGAGGAGTGACAGGACCAGATCATGCAGGGCCTTGTGGGCCGTGTGAGAACTTTGGCTTTTCCTGGGAGAGAGATGGGAGCCATCTCAGGAGGCTGAGCTGAGGGGCGGCATGATCAGACTTAACGTTTCAAATGACCACCTGGTACTGTATTGAGACTAGACCATGTAGAAACAGGAAGACCTGTTAGGACGCGCTTACAGAAATCTAGATAAGGAATGACAATGGCTTGGACCAGGATGATGAGAATGGAGGCAGTGAGAAGCGGTCAGATTCTGTATCTATTTGGAAGGGGAAATCCACAGGACTTCCTAACAAATTGGATGTGGAGTGGGAGAGGAAAAGGAGTCAAGATGACGCCAAGATTTTGGCTTGGGCAGTGGGAAGAATGGAGTCACCATTAGTTAAGATGTGGAAGGCTGCAGGTAGAGGAGGTTTAGGGGAAAGGATCAGGTGTTCCCATGTTAGATATATTGAATGTGAGATGTCTGCTAGATATCCAAGTGGATGTATCAGAAAGGTAATTGGATATTTAAGCCTGGTGCTGGGAGAGAGGCTGGGATGGAGACATAAATTTGGGAGTCATCCCATCCTGATGGTATTTAAAACTGTGAAACTAGGTGAGACCATCAAGGGAGTGAGTGAAGGTCAGGACAAAGGTTTGACCCTGGGGCACCCCAACAAGAGGAGGAACCTGCCAGAAAGACTGAGAACAAGGCTGATATGCTCAGAACCAGCATTCCAGGAGAGGACAAAGGGGAGACAGAGAACTAGAGACCACTTCCTGTAGGTTCCCAGGGACAGGTTTCCAATCTCACCAGTGTTAACCTCCTTACAAGGTTGCACCCCAGCCTATCCTCTAAGATTATTATACCATGGCCTAGAGTTTTTTCAATGCTTGCAAATCTCCGACCTTAAAAAAAAAAAGCATAAAAATCTGAGATGAGGGTTGAAAGTTTTTACTTTGATCATCCGCTGATTTCCAGTCTCCAGGAGAGGAAGGAACACCTGTGAGGGTCCCCTACCACCGTGCCCCATTTTGATCCACTCCATGAGGGGCGTTGCCGCCGCTGCCCCTCCCTGTGAGCCCCCTCTGCAGCCTCACCCAACCCCACTCCCTGGTTTCTCTCCTCCCCGTGGCTACTGCCGTGGCACCTGAGGACCTTATCTTCTCACCTACCCGGGCCAGATGAGCGGCAGTCAGCCTTCGCAGCTCCCCACAGCGCACGCTGGTACAGGAGTGTGGCTCCACCCAGGAAAACCACCCATGGGAAAATAGCCTCACTGTTCCCCATGACTCACACAGCGTTGGGGATGCTCACGGCTCATTTTTCTCACTCGCAGCAGAGACAAAGCCTTGGAGGCTTCATGGGATAATTAATAATGAGAAAACTCCTGGAGATGCTCCACCTGCCCTCCCAGCACCGCAGGAAAGAGACCATTAGATCCTCCGCAGGAAACTGGGAAAAAGCCGCTCTTTGCATAGACTGTAGAGGTGGAGCCCAGGAATGGCCAGGTTGAGTCACCTTTTCCAAGGTGTGAAAGGAACCGAGGAGAGGGGTTTTTATTTATCTTGGGTCACCCCACCCCTCCCTTACCTCTCCGTTTGCAGCACCGCCTGGTCCAGCCAGGTGCACCAGACAGCCTTCTCCAGTATTCCCTCGGCTCCCTGCAGAGGGTCCTTATCTTTCCTTTTACAGCTGAAAAGATCTTCCTACATTCCGTGAGATGCCACCCCTCACCTCCAGATCCACTCTCAGAACTCCAACACAGAAAAAAAAAACAACAACACTCTTTCACTATTGAATTTTGTGCTATTCCATCTGAAACTCTGCCTCTCCCCACCCCCCCGTCCACCCACAAACAGGCTGGCGATACCAGCATAGAGCCTGGCACTCCCAACGCTTGTAGAATTGATTCCTGCAGCACAAGTGAGAAGGTCCATTTGAAGAGGTGACCCCCAGACAGTAATTTACAACAATGTGCGGGGTAGAAGGGATCCTCCTTCTGGGAGGCGGTAGGGTGTCAGCACATGGACTGGGGGTGGCAGAGTTTGAAAATACACCCAATGTTCTAATAGAATTTAAACGTCGTCATCGTCATTGTCATCTTCCAGCATTTTGTCCTTCAAACCACGGATAGTAGTAAAGCTTGCTTGAAGCTTTGTGGATTATGAGTTTAAAAATGTCGAGAATCAGCGCCTAAGAGATTGTTTGCTAGTAAGTTCCTCGTCTGTGGGGATGAAGTCGCTCCTGAAAAATAGAGCTGGTCCTTGGGACAGTGACCGCAGTGCAGCCAATCACGGAAGGAACTGCTGCTCCCTGGGGCTGGCAGCCTGGGAGGTGGGGCAGTTCTTGGGGGTTTGGCTCACCGTGAGTCTTACTAAGGAGATCCATGTCCAATGTGCGAACAGCACCAGATAAACTGTGATTTAGCTTATTTTCTTGGCAGAACGGTTCATGGAGGACAGAAAAGAAGGAGGCAACGGACTGTCAGGAGAGTGAGGGTTCCCAAGATACCCAGGGAGAAAGAGACTGTGGATGAGAAGGGCATAGGATGCAGTCACCATGCAACTGTGATGGAGTAATAGATGATGCCTCGTGAGGCTGCCCAGTACCCTCTGGTTTCACTCTTTTTATGAGGAAAACTTCCAGTCTCTCACTGGGTCCCTTACGTGGATTTATGCCATCTCGGAAGGATGTGGGCTCTGTGCAAATGAGGGGCTGCTTCTCCATTGTAAACAATGCACTGACATCTGGACCAGGCTGACGTGAACCTCTTTCCCAGGGTGGATTAGTTTCTGAAAGGGTTTTGGAACTACTGAGTAAAGGACCAGGCTGGGAGTCCTGGTGACTCCACCAAGGTGCGGAGGATGCCAGGAGCCCGATTGGAGGGAGGCCATGGGACTCAGATGCTAGAACAAGCATGCTAACTGCATACAACCATCAATCTGCAGCAAAGACCCTGCACCGGGTTGTCTACCATTGCAGGGCGGTTCCTCAGGGTATTGCAGGAGTATGTTCTGCTCCCGACAAGCATTTAGGCAACTTGCAGGCAGGGACTATATTTCATACACAATGTGCGTCTCTCCAAGGAACCTGCTGCAGCCAGAGTATGCTCATTGTCTATCTCCAGTCCAGCTAGGGCTTCCTGAAATGGGGACTGGCGACCCCACCATGATAGCCAGTATTGTGAGGCTCCTTGCTGTTGATACCTTCACCCCCGTTGCCTCAGCCCATGAAGAAACAGGGCTGGTGCTTTTACAGTTTCCATTTTAAAGATGAAGAAACAGAGATCAGAGACTGCTGGCTTCAAGAGAAGCTTGACGTCTCACTCTTCCTAGCCTTGCCCACCCTCTCCTCCCATCCCCAAGGAACAAGATGATATCAGGGGTGATCCAGGGCCTGGGGAAGGAGGCATCACTCTAGGCCCACAAGATGGGGAAGGGTGCCTCTTTGGGCTCTTCTCCACGCCTGGGAACTTCCCTCCCTGAGTGAGCCTGAGGTGTGTGGATTGGACCTGCTCTGTCTGGATCTTGGACAGAAATTCTTGCTCACTTTTCCTTGGCATGCTTTTCCTGGGACTCACCTTTCCTTTCTGTGGGAGCGTTAAGTAGTTTGGGGACACAGGAGAAAAAAATAGGCTTCTTAAGTGAGCCCTCAGCCTGCACTAGGGAGTCCCTTACATGGGGCAACCTGGTCCACCAGGGCAAATGAGCTTCAGTAGTAAAGAGTTTGCATTTGTTTGACCTGTGATAGGATAGGATTTAAAAAAAAAAAAAAATTCTATCCACTTCACCTCCTTGGAGTGGGAGGTGAATAGTAAAAAATGCATTCATTTAAAAAGCAAAAGAATTCCAAGATAGTAAGCTGAGACCCCACCTGTGATGGAAGTGGGAGGGTCTCTGGCCAGATAACGGTCATCCTTAGCTGGATAAAGTTACCCTGATGACACCACACATTAGTGACCCGCCTGAGGTCCCACTGCCATGAAAAGTAGAACCAGGGCTGAAACTCAGCCAAGTCCCCATCTCTTTCCTTCTGTCTCTTCTAGTCTGGAGACAAAGCCAAGACAAAATAGGAGGATGGGGGATGGTCCCACAGGCTTGGGCATTTCAGGGAGGAGCTCTGCACGCTGGTGCCGGGTTCCTACCTGGGTTCAAGTTTGGTTCCATGGTGGACAAGCTCCACACTCAATGGTTACTCTCCTGTAGCTGCTCTCGAGGCAGGTTGGCCTGGCACCACAGCCTGACCACAATTCTTCCCCCAGTGCCTGTTCCCCAACATGAGCTGAAGTCCTTGGGAGCTTCTAAGACTGCTTGAAGAAGGAAATTTGTTTTATATCTAACTTCCCTTCCCCCTTCACTCCTTCCCACCCTCCCTGTCCTCCTTCCTTTTGTCCTTCCTTCCCTCCATCCATTCACTCCAATCTAAGCAGACGCATCCCTGCAGCATCTTATCTACTGTCTCCTGTAGGTTAAGAAGCTTCAGAAACTGAATACTACCCCTGAGTCGAGAGCCATGCTGAATTATTCATAGGCCAAATCTGTTGCAAATTTCAAAGTGATTTTTCTTCAAGGTTGTGATTGTGAGGCTACGGGTAAAAGGATTAATGAACATGTCTAACATTCATGGAGGTCAGAAAAGCCATCAGAAATCAGATAGTCCAGGATCTCTGTCTCATAAGGCCCTAGGACAAGCATAGTGAAGAGAAATGTCCTGTGTAGAGATTCACATAACCTTGGCCTTGGACTCCCTGAACTCTTCAATCAGTGGACTGATGGATTAAAGGCACCAGCAGATAGCTGGGCCTCACCCAACCTCTACAGCTGTGTAGAATCCATCTCCCCCTCAGCTGGACCATTCAGAAGGGGCTCAGGGTACCCAGAGTCTTCTGACAGAGACACTGGCTGGAGGTGGTGAGCTCCCCTGCCCTGAAAGTCTTTGAGTTGCCAATGATGAGCAACCACCAGGCATGCTGCAGGAGGGGCTCCTGCTTTGAGTGGGGTAGGACTAGATGTCTGTGGATGATCATTCAAAACTATCCTGTTGATCAGTTTGAGGAACAAGATCCTTATATCTGAGTGCCTTGAGATTCTAGAATTCAATTACTAGGGATAATTTGATCTCAAAGCAGAATCTAAACACTGATTCTCTTAGACTCAGACATGGTAGGTTTTATCAGATGTGCCTTCCTGGATTCACTTGCCAACTGTTGCCAGTCCCCTCCCTGCCTCCTAGTCTTCACTCATTCCTTGCAGTGCCCCACCATTGGCACCATTCAGCCAGTGACTCCTGGAGTCTCCCAGAGCCTCCTCTACCTTCTAGGTGGCTTCACAGAGAGGCACTGTAGCCTCATGGAGACACCAGCAGGTCTGGAGCCGGGTGGACCTAGATCAAAATCTTGGCTTCACCTTTACAGCTGTGTGACCTTACGAAAATCACCCAACCTCTCTGACCTTCACTTTCCTCTTCTTTAAAATTAAAATGGTAATACTTTTTCTTTGTAGGATTATGAGGTTTAAGTGAAATCACGTAGATAATGTACTTAGTATAGTGTATGGCACATTCCTCCCCAAGTCCACTGTACTCTCTTTTACCTCTTGCCCTTGACAAGGACATACATGCATAGACCATTCTCTCTCCCACTGTGACAAAGACTTCTAATTGTCCACTAGTGTCCATTCCCCCCTTTTTTCCCTCTTAGTTTTAGCTTGAGACATGGCAACTTAGCCAGAGATTATATTCTCCAGCCTCTTTTGTAGCCAAAAAGTGACCATATGACTAAGTTCTGGCCAGTGAGATGGAAGCAAAAGTGATGCACGCAACTCCCACAAGAGGAAATTGTTTGTCTTCCACGTTCTCTCTTTCCCTGGAATATGGAAGCAGTGTTGGTGAGTTAGCTTTGATTATGCAAGCGAGGAAAATGCCGTAGAAGATGGCAAAGTAAGATAGAAGGAAGCCAGGCCCTGGACGACCTCGTGCTGTGGGCTGTCTACCCAGTCTGGACCATCTGCCTGCCTTTGGAATATCACGCAAGAGAAAAACAAGCCTCTTCTCAGCCTTCTACTCATCCCTCCGGTCTCAGCTTAGACGTCACTTCTCTAGGAAGCCGTCTCTGCTGCTCCCAGGACCAGGACTTCCTGTGAGCTCTCACCCGTGTCCTCACTGGAGCACACACATCACAGGGTCTTATAAAAACTTATTGGCTTGTTTGCAACCTTACCTGACTGGCAGAGTTTTAAGGCAGGGACCACGATCTCACCTGCCCTCTGTTCTCAGGATCTGGAATACAGTCAGAATTAAGTGAATGTTGATTAGATCAATGGTAGTGCCACTCACTTGCAAACTGCCTTGGTTCTTGCCTAAAGGGATCTTAAACACTTCCACTGCTTAATCGCAAGCAAAACCTAAAAAACAATCTCCACTCTTCTCTCCCTTCCTCCAAACACACCCAGGGCTTTCTTCCACCTCCAGTCAGCCAGTCTAGGCTCCGGAAAGAAGTGCTCCCCAGGGAGCTTGTTAACTATGGCCTAAGTGCAGCTCAGTGCTGGACCCCAGTCCCTGGGGTACATTACCATAAGACCCCTGTTATCAGGAAAGCTCCACCCTAATATGAGACCTGGGAGTATTTTGATTAGGTCTCACAAGATTATTTTTGCCTTGAAAACCTGGGCAAAAATAGTCTCTTGGTAAAAAGGGGAAAAATCCATACATCAAATTTAATTGGAAAAGGTATGCAAACTCTTTTGTAATTTGTTTTCAATTTATAGACAGCTATGGAGGTCTGTTTACAAATCTGGGGCAGGGCAGCCCTGGTGGATTTCTCTGGTCGCTGTACGGAGGGAACTAGGAACCATCCAGTGGACCAAGGCCTTGGAAGCTGACTCTGAAAGCTGGGGCTCTGGCCTCCCGCCAGCATTTCCTTGAAGACAGTTCCCAAGAGCACTGGCCTTGGCAGCAGTTAGACGCTGCTGCTTTTTATTAGTGCTTCCTTCTCTTTTGCCAGACTTTCTCTGGGGTGCTTTGCGTGGACCGCGGCTTTCATTGCGACCTGAGGGTTTGGAAGAGCACAGTTGGCCTGCCTCACTGTCCATCAGCCTTGGCTCTGGGGACCAAACGCACAGCATCGTCCATGTTCCCAAACTTCCACACATGCACTACTGTGATCCCGCAGCCCAGGAGGCTCAGAAATAATGTCAGCTTTCCTGACGGCTCCGTGGGTCTAGTGAGCCCCAGCCTGGGGTGTAAGCAAGTCTTTAAGGGGTTGAGTTTGCCCCAGAGCAAACTCTTCTTAGCCTAAAAAAGAGCTTTTGAGAAGAAGGGGAGTACTGCCTCAGAGCGGGGTATTCAGACCCCACATTTGTCTCAGACTTGTCCTTGACCATGACAAGGAGATGATGGTGGTTTAATTGTTCCTGGTGTTTGAGCCAGAATCGCATATGTTTGTGGAGGGATACGAAGGGCTGAGCTTCCTAGGGCTCAGCCCCTGATGGGCCATGCTCAGATTACCTCCCTAGTGGAGCACAGGGTGAGGAGGGGTCGGAGGGGAGGCCACCCTCAAATAAGTCATCAAGCAGGGGAATCCCCTAGGGCCTGGGATTAGTTCACATAAGCTAATGTTGATGCAAGGTCACTGTTCCAAAGTTCATGTTCACCTTACTTAAATATGTTCAGGTGACAAATCATGTGGAAGTCATGAATCTTTGTGGTCTTAAATTTAAAAATACTCACTATACGTTGGTTTTAAACGGTTGCCATTTTAGTCTACATTCTAGTTTAGATATCCAGAAGCACACACCAAAGTCTTAAGAAAAACCTCACAGTGGGGGTGGGAATCTAAAATTAAAGCAGTTTTATGCTTTGACTTAATTTTGTCTGTGAATTGGCAAGAGAACTGCCTTAACTGAGCTTTGGGGGAGAAACCTCAGGAAGTTAGTTGAGGGTCCATGATCCCACCCTAATGGGCTGTTAGGGTAGAACATGGATACCTCCAGCCAGTCTCTCTGTATCCCTTCTAGCACTTTCTCCCTGAGAGTGAGGTTAAGAGAAATAGTTCAGCTCATGGCTACCTCTGTTTCAACAGAGCTCATCTTTTAGAAGCACCTACTTAAAAAAAATAATGAGGAGACTTCCCTGGTGGCAAAGTGGATAAGAATCCGCCTGCCAATGCAGGGGACATGGGCTCGATCCCTGGTCCGGGAAGATCCCACATGCTGCGGAGCAACTAAGCCCGTGTGCCACAACTACTGAGCCTGCACGCCTGGAGCCCGTGCTCCGCAACAAGAGAAGCCACCGCTCAACTAGAGAAAGCCCGTGTGCAGCAACAAAGACCCAACGCAGCCAAAAATAAATAAAATTAAATCTTAAAAAAAAAAATAATAAAAAAAATAATGATGAGATTAATCATAAAAGCTATTTATTGCACTCATATTACGTGCCAGGCACTGTGCTCTTCTCTCTTCACTTTTTAATCTCATTTAGTTCTTATGACCACCTGTGAGGTAGGTACCATTACTGTCTCTACTTTACAGATGAGGAAACTGAGGCTCAGGGAAATTATATAATTTGCTCAAGGTGATCTGAAGGCCATGTTGTCTGACTACAGTTTTAACCACTGCATAATTTTGTAAAAAAGGCTGATTGTTAATGAAATGGGCAGAAACCAGGTTCTTCCACCTTGGCAAAGGCTGTGTCCTACCACCCACGTCTGATGGGCCCAGAAAAACACTCCCTAACCCTTGTACTCATGTGTAGGGAAAGATCTGAATAGGAATTAGATAAAGGAAAACAACAAAATAGGATGTCTGAATTTCTCTTCTCTGAGTCTAGTTTTGCAACTGTCAAAGTCCTTATCATTCTTAAAGTTTAAAACTCCTGAAATGGACTTCCCTGGTGGCACAGTGGCTATGAATCCATCTGCCAATGCAGGGGACACAGGTTCGATCCCTGGTCCGGGAAGATCCCACATGCTGTGGAGCAACTAAGCCTGTGCACCACAACTACTGAAGCCTGTGCGCCCTAGAGCCTGCAAGAGACAACTACTGAGCCCTAGAGCCACAACTACTGAAGCCCACGCTCTTTAGGCCCCGCGTACCACAACAAGAGAAGCCACCAAAATGAGAAGCCCGCGTACTGCAATGAAGGGTAGCCCCCGCTCGCCGCAACTAGAGAAAGCCCACGCGCAGCAGCAAAGACCCAACGCAGCCAAAAATTAAAATAAAATAAAATAAAATAAAACTCCAGAAATGTTATCTCCTGGTGTGTGGCTACAGCTTCTTCTACCAAGGATAAGGATTTGGCAGGCCTGGCTTCATGGGGGTAGATCTTGTGTAGCTCACGGGGCCCTGTAGAAGGGTCCTGTGCTGTGTTGAACGTTCTGCTGTAGCCGTCTGGAAATTGTTAATAATATTTGAATGAAAGACCATGCATTTTCA
Organism: Balaenoptera borealis; assembly: GCF_965194805.1. Taxonomy (NCBI): domain Eukaryota; kingdom Metazoa; phylum Chordata; class Mammalia; order Artiodactyla; family Balaenopteridae; genus Balaenoptera; species Balaenoptera borealis. The sequence goes on along the minus strand of NC_138866.1, from coordinate 32,169,377 downwards.
GTTTGCACTGGGCACTGCGAGTTTTGTTGCCAGACCTGTAACTTAGGAGATAAAAATAACGTACTTAATGACACAGAGTAGCCGTAGCTGTGAACTACCCCAGAGACAAAGCTGACATGCCTGTGGCACCCCCTTGTCAACTCACTCTCTGTGTGGAGAGTAAGTGACCGCAGGAAACAACCCAGAGGAGACGTCCACTCCCCCGCCCTGCAGCGAGGGCTGGTGTTGACCGCAGAGCAGGAGCTCAGCACTGACCCCATCAGAAGAACGGAGGTGGAGGGAGCCCTGACCCTATTTGAAAACCCCAGGAGAATGGGGGTAGGTGGCTCAAGGTTCCCTGAGTTTGGGTTTGCTTGATGCCCTGACTGGTGGCAAATGGTCTGATTTCAATGCCTCTGACATGAGTATGCCCTTCTGAACCCAGATCGGAGTTCAGAGGTTTGGTACCCCTTGTTTTGAAGCCAAACTATTAAACCACCACACCATTGGAGAGGGCTTTGCTTAAACAGGTGGGGTGCAGGCTGGGGAAGGGTGCAGTGTGAGCGTGGCAGGGAAAGCACCTGGCTCCTCACTAAAGGATGCCCTGAGATCTGGAGGTCCTGCCTCTGGTTTAGCCATAAAGAAGCTAGATTGAAGGGCAGAGTTGGGAAGGAGAATCGGTGCCATCTGGTTTGGCTTCTGTCTTCACCCCTGTTTCCAACTCACACATATGTCCCTGCCTTGCTCCTCTGGCTTTCTCCCTTGTTTGATGACCTCCATACTCCTGACAACAAGCTCCTAGGAAGCTTCTTTGTGGATGCTGGGTCTCGAGGAGCCATCTCTGCTGTGCCTGGCATTCTGCCCCAAGGTTAATGTCATTCAGTAGTGGGGAGGGAAAGTAGAGATTTTGGTTCTTAGGCTCTGGCCACTGTGAGATTGTCTGGGGCTAGGGGTGATTTGGGCAGGTGTGGGGAGGCGACATCTGTGAGACATACCATCTGGATGGCACTTGAGATGTATAAAGAATTTGTACAATCACAAAACACTGGCAACCCATTAAAAAACCCAGGTCCTTCTTTGCTGCATTTCTCTCTTCTTGTTCTGCTGCAAAAGATCTTTCAAGAAGAAAAGACGTCCAAGCTTCCCTGGGCTATTTGGCTTCTGTGCTAACATCAGGGTTTATGAATTACCATGGTTGGGCATCTGGAGACATGGGCTCACTGCTTCCCCAGAAGATGGGGAGTGTTAACCCCAAACTGCAACACTGCTAAGGCAGACTTTTAGCATCCCCAGCTGCCGTGTGCTGTCTTTATGCCGTTGCTCCCAGGGCAGTTCTCTGGCTGCTCGGATCTGGCAGTCTGCTCACGGCCCTGCGTTGTCATGGAGAAGGTTTTAGAAATATATTGCTGGATTGCAGACGTATTTCTGCCACCTGGAAACAAGTGGGCTTGTAGAAAAGCGACAATGGAGGGAGAGAAAGGGCTCCTGGAGGGTGGAGCTTGTGCCGGGGTAGCCGGCTGCAGCAGAGGACTGGGAGCCCTGCACTGCTGTTTGCTGTTTGGTATTCTGAGCAGGCGGCAGTGTGCTGATCAACTTGCTCCCTGCAGGACTCCTGGGAGCGTGCAGTCAGCCAGGAGGCCGCAGCCTCTGCAGAAAAGTTTACAGATTTTAAGAAAATGAAGGGCCGTGCAGCCCAATCTGTGCGGGGAGACCAAATGGATCCCCATTTAGACGTGCTGATGTAAATTTACGCTTCCTGCAGGCAGAAAAGCTGCCCTTTGCCTATGCAGGCCAGCAGGCTGCCCTTGACCTGCCTATGCCAGCTCCTTAAGGGACATCTCTCTCTGCGTGAGACCTGGATGCCCCAGCCATCTGGACCTCTACCCACACCCACAGCCCCCACCTCCAGTTCCGGTAGGCGCTTCAGACAGCCCATTTAGGGCACAAGTCATCCCTCTGTTTGTTGCTTCGTAGGGCAAAAAACAGTTGAATATCAATGGTTTCATACTGTTCAGCCAAACTGAAAGCTTCAGGGCAACCTGGCATCTTTCATTGGGATTAGATGATAAGAACATTAAAGAAAATCAATAATAGATTTTCTCTTGCCTAATAAATATGATCTATCGCCTTCTAAATCATTCTACATTCTAGTGCTCTGTGTACATTTCAATTCTTCACTTTCCAAATACTGCTACCCATCATGTCCTCAACGTTACAAAGCATACTGTCTTTGCCTTGAGCTTTGTTTACTTTTTCTGCTACTTGAGGTAGAAACTATATCTGTTCTGGGCCCACATAGAGAAGGGGTATCTCAAAAGTACCTTCGAATGGATTCCAAGGATTTCTTAACTGGCTTAATCACCAGCACAAGAAATTATGTATGTTTTCGTTACTTGTACTTTCTTTTTGCTAGAAGTTTGGCGACTTTTGGAAAGCCCTTTAGAGATGGCTTGCCTAGCCTTATCTTTGTAGATCTGACACATCTAGACTATGAACAATTTTGAACTGGGACCTATAGCGACTATCAGTGTCTAAGGCACCTGCTCTCTCCTTTCTCCTCCCTGAGTCTTGCTTCAGCTGCCTTAAGGCGACTCCAGTCGTGGGCCTGTTGCTCCTCTGTTGAGGCACTGACTTATTTAGCTGTGTTCAGACTCACAAGATATAGATCCCACCTGAATTTTTCTGTCTCTGGCTTCCTCCTAGTATGCCCCAGCCTCTCTCTTTTTTGATTCCCTTCCTTTTTTCCTCCACTCTCACTGCATTTTCTCCTTTCTTGGACATAATGATGCTCTTACTTATTTTAATGACCCTCCATAAATCAGCCCTTTCCTTTCCCAAAGAAGCTCACTTTCCTCCCTCTGTCATTTGTTTCCACTTATTTTAGTGGCTGCAGGAAGTAGGAGCCCAGGTAGAATTCTTGACCCAGATGTGGCAACCGAGGCAGACTATGAAACGTAAGGCCAGGGCTTTTGGCTGAGCCTGGATCAAACAATTAAACTGCTCGACTCCTAATGTCCTTTTGCTGTGAATCTCAAGAGGCAGGAAGGGCTGGTCTAGTAAGTGACATGTGTATCAGCTGAAGTTAAGCCCACTTAAACTCAATTCCCCAAGCCCAGTTCTGCCCAACACTAGCTGTGTGACCTTGGGCAAGTCACTTAAACCCGGTGCCTCAATTTTCTCATTTGTAAAATGGGAATAATAATGTACTTTCCTCCTAAAGCCCTTGTGAGGATTAAGTGCTTAAAAAAAAAAACAAAACCAAAACCAAAAAACAGTCGGCTGCCCAGTATAAGTGCTTAGCATGCGTTAGCTATCATTACCCCTGCAATCACAACATTAGCAAAATTTTTCCTTTGGCTATGTGTTTTGCTCACCCTGTGGGTTCTCTTCAAACAAGCAGATGTTTTTGGGAGGCATGCTCTGCCTACTCTATGATTTTGATGAGGGCTCAGGGGGCCTCTAAGGTCTACTGGGGCCTCCCTCTAGGGTATCCAAGGGCAGAAGAAAGGTGACAATGCAGGAGAGCTCCTAGCAGCTCACCTCACCTGTGGTCCTCACTTCCCAATGCACAGTGAGGGCCAGCACGGGCCAGGAGGCCTGTTCAGCATCTCTGTGCATTGATGTACATCCAGTGTGGGGAATGGACTTCTGCAGATCCAGTCCTGCAGCTAACCTCCACGCAACTGTGTGCAGGGTTGGGGGGCAGGGAAGGACATGGGGGCATTTTCTGTGCCTCATCAGAGAATGTCATTTGTTGAGGATGAAGCAATGCTAATTCACACCCACCTCTCTCCTTCCTGGTCCAACATCGGTTCCCACAGTGAGCCCATCAGCGCTCTCCCGGGTTGGGCTTGTCCCAGACCCTCTTCCTCATGCCCATGGGGCCATAGCAGAGATGGCTGCATATCTCAGAATTCCTGCCAGGTACCACATCCTGCATTACCAGAGCACCCCAGAACAGTGGTTCTCCCACACCCTCTTCTACTTGGTTCTGCTAAAGATGCTACCAAAGCATTTGAGTCTAACCAGGACAGCAGCACACCCTCTTTTCCCCAAGAAAGAGATGTAAATTTAAAAACATTCTGTCATTTTAGTCAAGTCTTAAAATAAAATTTCAAAAATTATCATCATACGTCAATTTTATTGCCAAATATTTGGTAAACATGGTAATCCCGCCCCCCAGCCCCAGACTCTGACACATTACTGGGGACCCATTATTCCAGAGCCCCTTCCTTTGGAATGGTTGAGGGATTGCCACACAGCAAGGGATACATACAACTGCAAAGGGCTGCTATCTGAGCCTGGGGTCCACCAGTACCACCTGGCTAAAGTTCAACCTACCCCATTCCTTCCTTTGCCACCTTCCCAAGTTCAGAATAACGGTATCCACAAATTGAGTGCTATTTGCCCAGGACTGTGCTGCTTTCCAAGCATTAACTCTATTTAGGAACTCTCTACCAAGTAGGATTTATTGTCCTCATTTTACAGATGACAGGAGGGGCCTGTGGAATAGTAGGTAATAGTTTGAATAAGTCAACAAAGCTCGTTCCTTTGCCAAAAACTTTGCCTTGAAGGTATGGTAGCCACACGGACCGGACGTTCAGAATTCTGTAGATATCAATCATTCTGTCACACTGAGATGTTCCAAATGTCAACATTTTGGCATCTAAATTCCATTTCCCAGTCAGTCTCTCACACTAAGTAGGGGGAAGAGGTGTAGTGGCAACATGAAAATCCTTTGTCACCCATGTGGCTCAGTGGTGGAATTGGGAAATATGGATACCATGCTCACAAGCCAGAGGTTGAAGCAGCCTTGGAACTGGAGGTATAGGTGGAATCATTGGACCCCCACCAGGGGGCAGCTCATTGTTCCCAGAGCTTACCCTTCTCTGAAAGAATGAGATGGCTACACGTTCCCTCCCTCTGCAAGAACGCTGATGCTGGGGTGGGTAGGAGCGTGTGTGCGCATGCGCGTGTACACTCCAACACAGGAGTAGAGATGGGTCATCTTTCCGACAGTCCTGTGAATTGTTCAAGTGTCTGACACAAAAAACATGCCATCAATACTGTACTAGTGGAGAGGAAGAAAGGCATGAACACTTCAAAGTGGCAGCTAATTTAAAAATCACTGCAGACTAGGTTTTTGTGCTCAAATACCGACGTGACGGCATTTGATGAATCAGGAAGTAACAATACTGCGAACAGTGATTAGCAGTGTTCCTCAGAAAGAAACCGCCTCCACTTCTATATCCTAACACCAGCTACTAACCGCACCCTCTGTCCCAGCCCCGACCTATGTGAAGCCAAAGCAGCACCAGGGAGAGTATGGGGGGCTGGGAGGAGGTGCGTGTCCAGAGCACCAGAGCTCCGTGGAACAGAGCACGTACGTGAGCAGACGGAGTGCTCTTGCGTAGAGTCACGTAACCGAAGCATGTGATCAGGCGTAATGCTGCAGGTGCTGCATCAGATACCCAAAGCCAGTGTGTCACATCTAAGGCCTAACTAACATTTCTAGAACAGAGACTTGTCTGCTGGGTCTCTGACAGCCCCTTTCCAGGCTGTGTTGAGAAATGCCAGATTTCCCTATGCTCCTGTGCCTAACGTTTTCCTGGGACATGCAGGGTAGAGATGCAGTCAAACAGTGGAAAAAGGCAAGTCTACGGAGCAACCTGGGGGTAAGCTCAATCACCTGGAAGCTTTAAGAAATGGGATATTCTGGTTCACTAAACGTTCTTATCAATTTGGTACTAATCAGAAGTCTCTTTCTGTTGGGACTTTAAAGCTGGAAATGCTTCTGAAGTGTGGAGGTGCTTGTCTCAGCAAGAACAGTCGAATGATGGAGGTGGTACCCTGTTTTGGTGATCTGGGACTCTGCACGGCCTGAGGCTTGGTTCTCTATATTGACGATCATTATTTACGCTGCCTCTGTTAAAGGCAACACAGATAATGCCCTTGAAGGTAATTAATCTCTCTTTTTATTGTAATTAAAGCTGATTAAGTACATGACCTTATGAATTTGACCTGATTAATCAAGGCTCCTCTGAGGGAAAGAGAACAACAGTAACTAGATGATGGTTGGTTGGCGGATTGCGTGTCCCCGGGAAACTGAAAAGCCTTGAAATCAGTGC